>NC_056629.2:13318138-15718138 GCF_002870075.4 Lactuca sativa
CATTTTGGGCTTCGGGTTTGGGCCACTCTTGGGCCAGTTTAACAATGCCCTTACTAGACTTTCTGAACAATGATGTTTTGGGCCAATTGGTAATGGATTTTGGATTAAGGCCCAATTAGGGAGTGGACCCAATTGGGCCTTCCATCTTACAGCCGAGGGCTCAGGGACTCGCCTTCCAGCTTACAGTCGAGGAGGCCAGAGCAGAACCAGATGTGGTTGCTATTATGTTTCTATCCCTTATCTCATTTATTATATATGTTTTATGCTTATCTATTATACCTATGATTAGGTACGTTTTTAGTGAACTCCTTGCCTACATTGGTTTTATTTGACTCGAGGGCAATTCAGTCGTTTGTATCTCAGGTGTTTAGTGGGGAGTTTAGTGTGCCAGTAGGAGAGCTAGAGTGTCCGTTGCGAGTCTCTATCGCCAGAGAACACGGGATTTTTGCTTCTTTAGCCTATCGAGGATGTGAGTTGGAGATCTTCGGAGTGTCCTTCCCGATCGACTTGATTATGATCCCCATGGGGGATGTGTGTGTGTGATTGTGGGTATGGACTGGCTTAGTCGTTTCGGTGTGATGATCGACTACGAGGGTCGGCGAGTGGTGGTTCGAACCCCAAGTGGAGGAGAATTGATCGTCTATGGCGAGGGTACCAGGCTGGGATCAGGTTTTTGTTCAGCTGCCAGGGATCGGTAGTATATTCAGCATGGGTGTGCGAGTTCTCTAGTGTATGTGGTGGATACGCGGATCAGAGATCAGATTTCAGTATTAGAGGTTCCATTGGTCAGGGAGTTTGTTGATGTATTCCCGGAGGAGTTACCCGGAGTGGTAGGTCGAGTTTAGGATCAACTTAGTGCCAGGTACGGCCCCTATCGCCATGGCGTTGTTCCGTCTGGCACCACCAAAGATGCATGAGCTATCATCACAGCTGTAGGAACTGCTAGGCAAGCAGTTCCCCATAGGGAGCACCGATACTCTTTGTAAGGAAGAAGTATGGTTCACGTTGGATGTGCATCGACTACCGGGAGTTGAAAAAGTTGACAGTGAAGAACCTTTATCCGCTCCCAACGATAGACGATTTATTTGATCAGTTGTAGGGTGCGTCTTGGTTTTCCAAGATAGACTTGAGGTCTGGGTATCATCAGGTCAGGTCAGAGAGGAGGACGTGGAGAAGACCACGTTCCGAACTCGTTATGGACATTACGAGTTTGTGGTGATGTTGTTTGGGCTCACCAACGTGCCAACAGTGTTTATGGACCTGATGAATCGGGTCTGCAGACCGATGCTCGATCGCTCGATCATAGTATTCATTGACGGTATCTTGGTGTATTCCAAGACCTGAGAACAGCATGAGGAGCATCAAAGGAAGTTATTGGGAGTTCTGAGGCGAGAACAGATTTATGCCAAGTTCTCGAAGTGCAAGTTTTGGTTTTGAGAGGTCCATTTCCTAGGACACCTCGTTAACCAAGAGGGGGTTTTGGTCAATCCGGCGAAAATTGAGGCAGTTATGCAGTGGGAGGTTCCGAAATCTCCCTAAGACATCAGGAGCTTTTTGGGATTGGCAAGGTACTACCGGAGATTCATATAGGATTTCTCCAAGATTGAAGTACCCCTCACTCGTCTGAAGAGGAAGGGGTGGATTTCCGGTGGGGCCCCAAGCAGCAGAGGGCGTTTGAGACCCTCTGGCAGCGTTTATGCGAGGCTCCAGTGTTGACTCTTTCGGAGGGAGTCGAGGATTTTGTGGTGTTCTATGATGCATCCATCACAGGATTGGGGGCGGTCCTCATGCAGATAGGACGGGTGATAACCTATGCATCGTGGCAGTTGAAGCAGCATGAGATGAGATACCCTACTCACGATCTGGAGCTGGGGGTGGTGGTGTTCGCCCTCAAGATTTGAAGGCATTATCTCTATGGGGTCCGCTGTACCATCTACATGGACCATAAGAGCCTGAGACACATCATGGATCAGCCGAACCTGAACATGAGACAGCACAGGTGGCTAGATGTAGTCAAGGACTACGACTGTGAGATCCTTTACCACCCAGGTAAAGAGAACGTGGTGGCGGACACTCTGAGCTGCAAGTCAGTTGGATCTTCCACACCAGCAACGTGTATGAGGATATCGGTGGATTCGCCACTCGTGAGTTTGACTAGAGAGGCTCAGGCTGAGGGCATGCGGCCAGAGAACTGGAAGCTGGAGAGGATTAGGGAAGAGAATGCTCGATTTGTACAGGATACTCGGGGATTGTTGACCCGAAGCGGTCGGGTATGGGTCCCGATGTCTGGAGGGGTCAGACAGACAGCTATGGAGGAGGCTCATAAGTCTCACTTCTCTATTCACCCGGGATCCACCAAGATGTACCGGAACTTGAGTTTGAGTTACTGGTGGTCGTGCATGAAGCGAGAAATCGCTTGGTACGTCGAGAGGTGCTTTACCTGCGGGATGGTCAAGGCCGAGCATTAGAGGCCATATGGCAAGCTGCAGCCTCTAGAGATTCCCATGTGGAAATAGGAACAGATCACGATGGACTTCATTACCAAGTTGTCGAGGACGGCGAAGGGATTCGATGCTATATGGGTCATCATGGATCGATTAACCAAGAGTGCTCATTTCCTGGCCATACATGAGAGCTCATCGGCCAAGAAGTTGGCCAACGTGTATGTCCGCGAGATCGTTGCTCACCACAGAGTTCCGGTCTCTATTGTTTCCGACCGTGATGTTAGGTTCATCTATCGTTTATGGAAGAAGTTCCATGAGGAACTGGGCACGTGGTTGCACTTTAGCACAACTTACCATCCGCAGACCGAAGGCCATAGTTATCGGACCATACAGACCCTCGAGGACATGCTGAGGGCTTGTGTCATCGATTTTGGTGGGAGTTAGGATTCCCACCTACCCCTTGCAGAGTTCGCCTACAACAACAGCTATCATTCCAACATTGGTGCCCCGCCTTTTGAGCTGTTGTATGGACGGAGATGTCGCACCCCGGTCTGTTGGGGTGAGGTTGATCACAGAGTGATGGGACGGACAGAGGTAGTCTTGCAAACTACCAAGAAGATTCAGCAGATTAGACAGCGACGGCATACCGCTCAGAGTCGGCAGAAGAGTTACGCCAACAGACGTGTAACGCCCGGGTTTCAGGGCTAAGCATTTTTGTCAATGTAATAGTCTAGGTCAACTCTTGTAACTCTTTTTGAAATAATAAAGATGAAATATTTGAGTATTATGTGAATTATATGTGTTTATTATTTAATTATAAATGTATAATTAATAAAGAATAAAAATGAGCGTCAAAATTAAAGTGTGAGATAATCCCGATATCTCTACATAAAGTTGTAGAATATGTCTCAAGGTTTCCGTTCATATAAGGAACGCCGAAATCCGAGTTATAACGAAGAAGTTATGACCCGTCGAAGTTTCACGATAGAACCGGCACCATACCGGGAAGCGTGAATAGTGAATTTACGATAGAGCGAGATTTAGCCTTAGTGATCTAAACGAAAGTCGTAGAATATGTTAAACTAAGAACATCGATAAAAAGAACGCCCAAATCTGACTTCGTATGAAGAAGTTATGAGATTTTAAACAGACCAATCATGTCCCGGCTTGTTAAAAATATAACTTTAAAAAATAAAGTCAGAATTAGCCGACGGAGTCTAAACGAAAGTTGTAGAGTACGTCTTCACCTACGCGTGGATATAAAGAACGTCAAAAACGGAGTTCGTATGAACGATTTACAAATTATAATAGCATATTTACGTATTAAAATAAAGTATAAATCATGTATACGTACACATATATATACATATGTATATATCATTAGAAAGGTATCGACGATGCGGTCATTATAAGACTAATGCTGAGTTCTTTCGACATTAGCTTAGTACAAATATCATTAAATCCATTTATAATAGTATTATAGAGGGGTGTTTAGTTGTTTATATAACTAAAAGGTCATTAAGTAATTATGGAGGGTAGTTTTTGAAAAATCAATTAGTATAAATAAGAGCCTTGGGCTCTCATATTTCTTGCACCATTCTCTTGATTCAAGAGTCTTTCTCTCCTTATCCCCCGAGCATTTCGGTCCCTCGTGATTCGACTTCTCTTTCTGTAGCTTAGTATAGTAAGGTGAGCGCTGAAGCGCTGCACGAATCTTTCTTAGAAAGATTCAGCGACGAAGTTCTGCCCCTGCAGAGCCTGACTCCTAGCTAAAACCCCCTTATAAGTAAGTTATGCTTACCTTATTTTAATATAGCTTATATTTAAAATTAGTATTGTTATTATGAACTTATAATAAATATTTGAGCTATTATTATAACTTATATAAGTGTCGTTATAATATTTTTTTAACTACTCGCGGTACGGGGAATCTGGTTTAAAGGGCCGCATAGGGTTGTTGGATTTCAGAAGTGCTATATGCCAAAATGGTCCTGCCCTCCGGTGTTTTATGTCTGGCCCCTGTCTGTACATAGTGGTTGGAAAATATTGTTTAACGCTTATATAATAATAATAATACTAAGACTAATAGTTGGTCACGGTAAATATTAGACTAAAATTTAGCGATAATAATGCTAGGTTTCGTCGAAGGAAAATAGAATCGTTAGAAGCAAGCGCTGCCCGATTTTGGAATCATCACTTTAACAGGTGAGTGCATAGTTACTTTCAGCTTACACATAGATATGAAGTATTTTATATAAATTACGTGCTATATGTGCATATTATCTGAATACTTGCTATCTATGTTAGATGAACATTGTTATACATGTTTCCAATGATTTAAACTGTATATGTATTTTATATCTACGAAAATGTTGGGGTAAAACATGGGTAGATGTAATAGCTGATGTGTGATAAAATGATGAGAGGCCTCGATGTTGATGTTGTTGTTTCTGTCATCTAGCGGAGTATGGATGACGACCACGGACTCTTCTAGACAGTCCAGTGGAACGCTAGCAGGCTCGCAACCTGTAGGTGTTTGTGAACGATATGTTCACCGGTGTACTCCATCCCCCACATGGTTGCCTTTAGGACATTTATTGCTGAGGAATCCCCTTAGCAGTAGTGTCCGTCCCGATGATGATCCTTAGGCTAGGTCCCTTATGATAGGTGTTTAGGGACGTAAAGTGAGGATAACGGGAACGGGTAATCGGGTTATTGTTGATCGATGAAATTAATAAACTTATTTATTGTGGGTTGAAAACCCTATGTGCTCACCAGGCTCCCAAGCCTGACCCACTCAGTTTTATGTATTACAGGTAGTGGCGCATGAGCATAGGTGTGATGTTTTGGACGAGGGATTACGGATATAGGCCTGTAGATATGAAATAATGTAGTAAGGCTTATATTGTACTGTTTATGCTTTTGATTTGTACGAACATGACATCCCGAGTCTTTTAATGAAATACATTTCTATGGAAATGCTTTTGATAAATCTTTATCATATTTTTGTTTTGGGACAAATTCCACAACACTTTCATTTAAAATGTAACTCTGATTTTTAAACAAAGCATAAACAAACCGGTCTTTTCTGGCCGTGATTTTGGGGATGTCACAAGACGCCAATCTGAGTTTGGAGCTCCAGGTGGGTGACATGGTATTACTGAAGGTTTCACCCTGGAAGTTTGTGATTCGCTTCAGAAAGAGGGGAAAGTTGGGTCCCCGATACATTGGACCATTTCAGGTTATTGCCAGGGTTGGAAATGTTGCATACAGACTGGATCTTCCGGAGGAGCTCCGTCAGATACACAACACTTTCCATGTTTCCCAGTTGCAGAAGTGCATATTGGATGAGGATGAGGTAGTGTCGTTGGATGATGTTCAGGTTGACGAGCGCCTGAACTATGTGCAGCAGCCGGTGGCTATTTAGGAAAGGAAGGTAAAGGCTCTGCGCAACAAGAAGATACCTCTGGTAAAGGTGCATTGGCGACATCGGAGGGGATCTGAGTGGACATGGGAGCCAGAGTCTGAGATGCGGGAGCATTACCCAGATATGTTTACCACTACAGACTTCGAGGACAAAGACTTGGTCAAGTGGGGAGAATTATAACATCCTGAGATTTTGCAGGTATTTCATAATCCTCTTTTCTATTATCATTTTGTCATTTGTAGTCCCCGGGGGTTAAAGGAGTCGACCCATGAGAAGCCTAAGGGCTAAAGTTGCAACTTTAGGATCAAGAGAGTATGTTAAGCGTACATAAGGTACGCTGAGCATACTAGGCACGCCCTAGTACGCTGGGTGCACACTTGTGTACGTTGGGCGTACTCACGTCAGGTGGAACCCATAATATTTAGGGTTTGAGTGTTATATAAACAACCTTATGAGCTCATAACCCTCCCATACCTTAGCCTCCACTATTTAGAGTCGTTTTCCCCCAAAACCTAATCATTTCCTTGAGTGTGTGAGCTTATAGAGTGTATTTTGATTAGTTTGAGAAGAAGGTGTTTCATCAAGGAGTTGGAGAAAGAGAACAAGCTAGTAGATTTGAAGTTGTTTGGTGCCCTAGAAACTCCAGAAGATAAAAAGCTTCAAACTTTATGCATGTATGTTATAGATCTTGCCATTTTAGCTTTAAGGAACCATTTCTTGTCTCAAAAGTCCCAAGTTAGTGCATGATATGATTTGGACGAAATAAACTGTCCTTCTAGACTCTTGAAGAGGTCCGAATCGATAAATGTATCCTGGTTATAGGATGGTTGCTATGTTAGTGATCGGTTAGATCGGTATCCTGGTTATAGGATGGTTGCCATGATTAGTAATCTGCTATATCTGCATGTTTACTTGTTTATATGTATGTGAACATGTTTGTTGGTTTGGGGAAAGGGATGAGGCAGGTCCTACTGTGTCTAGTAGGCCAAGACACCCTGGGCAGACCGGGTAGACTGCGGGCCCAGGTCGGGCAAATCTAGTCAGGCTGAAGGCTCAGTGAGCGGTCCGGATAGACTGAAGGCCCCGAAGAGGGCGGTCCAGACGTGTCGAGGGCTCAAAGAGTGGTCCAAATAGACTGAGGACCGGGAGTCGATCCAGTCAGACTGTTGGCTCATTTTGCACGATGTTTGCTTATATTTTTATATGATATGGTTATATTTGTATGGTGTTGGTATTTTGGGGGTAACTCACTAAGCCTTTGAGCTTACATTTATCGATTATTGTTTCAAGTACTTCGGATGATCACGGGAAGGCGAAGGCGTGACCGTACATTTCCTCGATTTATGATTATGATTTCTGGGAACTCTGATATGATACTATTTTGAAAACGAATTGTAATAACTTAATGATTTTTAAATGTTTTAAAAAGCTCAAATTTGGCATGATTTTTATGGATGTTACAACATGGAGTTAGAGATTGGATTTTACATTGATTAAAGGACATGTGTGAGTTTGCTCTAGAATCCATGTAGGAGTTATTCTTGCCCTTATTAAGTTTGTTTCTATATTTTCCATGGTTCGAGGAAGAATATAGAGCGGCCGAGGAGGTGAGTGAATTGGCGCCAACGGAGTCATTTACTTCTTCACAAGACTCATGTATTAGTAACATATTTTTGGCTTCAAGGAATGTCGGAAATGGTTTAGTGTTGGAAGAAAGGGGCAAGCCAAAACCTAGTTCTAACAAGTTGCTGGCTTTTCATCAGCCCTTGTGCGCTAGCCTTTTCCCTTACTAGTAAGGGGCCGCTGATGATGTCGACAATACTGTGATATGTAGGGAGAAGTTGTCGAAGGATTTGCGTCACTAACTCAACCTCATCAATTTTGCAGTCACAACTAACAAGGGCTTCGGCCAAATTCTTCAATGCATGACAAATCTCAGTAATAGTGGAGGAGCTTTTCTTGGTGTTACGGAATTGTTCCTGAAGTTGTAGCATGTGTCACAGTTTACTGTTTAGAAAGAACTCAACAACCTTATCCCATAGATCTTTCACGGAGCAATCATCACTGGAAATTATCTACAAAAGACTTGCATCACACGTGATGTGGAACCATGACTTTATTCGAGAGTCAATGGCATCCCAGAATTCATCATCATTAGCTTTAGGTGTTGATGTACCATTGATATGCCCTTAGATTTTAGCACCTTCACACATGTCTATAAAAATTCTACACCATAATTTATACTTGGAGCCATCCACAAAGAGCTTAAAACTGAATAGTGAATAAACATTAGTGAGGGCAAAAACCAATTAGCTTGCAGAACGTGTCAATCCCATGGCAGCAGAGGAATCAGCATGTATAGACATTGGGAACCAATGAAAAAACCAAAAAAATCTAAGAAAGACAAGAGATAAAACTCAAGAAGCTTTTACTAGGAGGAAGTGGAAAAAATGATCCTATAATGTTCTATCTGGACAGCAGGAAAAGTGCAACAGTAAACAGATGGAGGAGATCAACGATTTGCAACAGGAGAAGTGGCAGAAGCAATATTCTTTGAAAAGAAACAACAGTAACAGAAAATGATTCAACTATTATATAGTAGGAGGAAACGGCAGTGCAAGCAGCTTGACAAGTTCGTTAGAAGGTCATGAACAATTACAAGCACGTCGAACAATGGAGAGGGGAAACAACAATCGGAAAAAAAATAGTTTTGGAGGGATTACTTTATTTCTGATCAGTTGTAGAAAGGTAGGTTTATTGCCTTGATACCATGATAAAATATATGGAAAACCCCATTGAATAGGATGCATGTACTGATCTCAATATATATATATAGGTACATATATACATAAGAGTCCCTAGACTATACAAACAAGTAACAGAATAGTATTATCAAACTATATGTATGTATGTATATATATATATATATATATATATATATACACACACATGGGCAGTTCTAATAAAATGGTCGGTGTGGCACCAGTAACACTTAAAATTCTTGTACGCAGTGGAAATGTTTTCAAATTATTTTTAAATATTGTGCCACTACGTAAAAGACACCAACAACTACGGGAAAAAAAATTGGTAACTAAGTAAAAAAAATGTTGACATATTGGATTAACCAAGCACAAAAATTAGTATCCCAATGCTTTTAATTTTAATCTTATTAACTTTAGCTCATAAATTAAGAAATGGGGAAAATAGCCCAATGGCATTTGTATAATTGGATCTATTGATCCAATTGGTTCACTAATTTGGGAAAAGCACAAAAGAAAAGAAAAAAATGAGGTTTGTGACCTCCTGTGTTCGCTCGTTACAACTTGCTTGCTTCTTGTCGACAATCAACTTCTCTTATTGCTGCCTCCATCTTTGATTCATTCTCATCTTCTTCCGTTGGTTGCATTGTTGATTGAGTAAAAAAAATCGAATCTGAATTGCCATTACTCAGTTCAACTCCAAGTAATTCTCCAAGCCCTAGCCTAATAATGAAGCAAGTAAGTATTATTGATACTTTGAAATTTTGCCATTTTTTTAGGTTTTTCAAAATTGCTATGTTTTTATCTTGACTTTGTGAAATTGCTATGTTTTTATTGATGTTATTGACTTATTACTAATTTTTGTTGAAATTGAAATTATATGTATAGGTTTATATGAAATTGAAATTGTTCCTTCTATGATTGTTAGATTGTGTTATTTGTTTAAGTTTATATGAAATTAAAATTGTATGTATAAAATGTTAATTTACTTGTTTAGGTTTATATGAAACTAAAATTGTGTATAAAAATGTTATATGAAATTGAAATTTGTTAGGTTTAAATAAAATGTGACATATGTGTGATTGTGTTACTTGTTTAGGTTGATATGAAATTATATGTATAAAATGTAAAATATGTATGTTTGTGTCACTTGTTTAGGTTTATTAGTTTAAGTGCATGAAGTGACAAAGTGCTTAATTGATAAGTTAAAGTGTTTGTCTTTAAATTCTTGGGCATGAATGGGTTTAGGACCCATTTTATGAATCTAAGGACCAAATAACACTGAGAATGGAAGTTTTTAGCATCAGGACTATGAAGGTTTATCATGCTTCCAACAATGGGGTTAAAAAAAACCAATAAAACAAGACTAAGAGAGATCTAAGCCATTAAGCATCAATTTTGAGACTTTTTACCTCAAAAAGTTGCCAAAGACGGATGAGATCCCAAATCTAGTGCTTCCCCTCAAGCTCAATGACCTTCTAATTCTTCCAAGTCCTTCACCAAGCACAAGAACACACAAAAATCCACTCACGGCCTCTATTTTCTCAACAAGGAGCTCACAATACAATTTAGGGTTTTAGGGAGGCTAATGAGAGTTTGGTGAGGTTAGATTAAGTCCTTTAAATAGGGTGAAAAACCCTGGAAATTAGGGTTTCATCCCGGCCGGTGTACTCGTCGAGTAGGTCACTTATTTATGCGGCCCTTATAATCTCTACTCGACGAGTTTGGGGCTTCCAACTCATCGAGTTGCTCTTATAATTCGAATAAATATTAAATTAAATACATACCATGATCCAGGCGTTACACAACAGGTTCAAGTATCAAGAACCAGAATATGTTATAATTGTGAGCATGTTGGTCATATTAAAGCCAACTGTCCCTTGTTCACTACGGGACTGGCGTAGGCACTAGCACTAACCACATTGAAAATCATAGATGGGTTCCAAGGTAGGGCGGAGCCCCCGGGGGCTCGAGGTCGTGCTTTCCAGCTCAGAGCAGAGGAGGTCAGGGGGCACCCGACATCGTTACTAGTATGTTTCCATTTATCATTCTGTCAATTATTTTATGGTATGCTTATGTTTATGCTTCTGATAGGTACCTTATTAGTGAATTCATTTCCTGCTCTTGTGTTATTCGACTTAGATGCGATTCAGTCCTTTGTATCTCATTCTTCTAGTAGGGGTTTCAATTTAACCCTTGGAGATATGGGGTGTTTGTTGCAGGTTTCTATCGCCAACAAACATGGGATATCTGCATCGAGTGTTGTCTGGGATTGTGTTTTGGAGATTTTTGGGGTTCCTTACGTGATTGATCTGATCCCTATTCCCATGGGAGATGTGTGTGTGAGTGCAGGGATGGACTTGGACTGGCTGAGTAGATTCGGGGCTATGAGTGATTGCACGGGTCATTGGGTAGTAGTTCGAACCCCAAGTGGGAGAGAACTGGTTATTTATAGAGAGGGTACCAGATTGGGATCATCCTTTTGTTCTACTGCCAAAACTCGACAGTATAATCAACATGGGTGTATGGGTTATCTTTCTTATGTGGTTGATGCCCAAGTTGGGAAGAAGGCTTCGATTTCAGATGTGCCAATCATTAGAGAATTTCCTAATGTGTTCTCGGGGGGAGTTGCCTGGTGTGCCTACGGAGAGGCAGGTCGAGTTCATGATTGATTTGGTTCTGGGTGTGGCCCCAATTGCTAAGGTGTCATACCGATTGGCACCACCTAAGATGCAGGAGGTGTCCTCTCCGCTTCAAGAGCTGTTGGTCAAGCAGTTTATTAGACGAAGCAGTTCGCCATGGAGAGCACCGATTTTATTCGTCAAAAAGAAGGATGGTTCACATCGGATGTGCATTGACTACCGAGAGTTGAACAAGTTGAAAGGGAAGAACCGATATCCCCTTCCACAGATTGATGACCTCTTCGATCAGTTATAGGGTGTGTCTTGGTTCTCCAATATCGACTTGGGGTCAGGGCATCATCAGATGAGGGTTAGAGAGGAGGATGTAGAGAAGACCACATTCTGAACTCGTTATGATCATTACGAGTTCGTGGTGATGCCATTTGGGCTCACCGATGTGCCTGCTACTTTTATGGATTTGATGAATCAGGTATGCAGGCCAATGCTCGATCAATCAATCATTGTCTTCACTAATCATATCTTGGTGTATTCTAAGACCAGGGAGCATAATGACGAGCACCTTCGAGAGCTTTTGGGAGTGTTGAGGCGATAATGGTTGTATGCCAAGCTCTCAAAGTGTGAGTTTTGGTTACGAGACCTCCAATTCTTGGGGCGTCTCGTTAACCAAGATGGGATTTTGGTCGATCCGGACAACATTGAGGTCATGATGCAAAGGGAGGTATCGAAGTCACCCTCAGAGATTAGGAGTTTCTTGATTTTATCAGGATATTATCGGAGATTTATTCAGGATTTATCCAAGATTGCACTACCCGTCAGTTTTCTGACGAAGAAGGGCATGGATTTCTATTAGGTCTCTAAGCAGCAGGTGGCATTTGAGACTCTGAGACAGAAATTGTGTGAGACCCTAGTGTTGACCCTCCCCGAGTGTGTTGAGGATTTTATGGTATTTTATGATGCATCTATCACGGGTTTGAGCGTTTTGCTTATGCAGTGTGGGAGGGTTATTGTTTATGCTTCTCAGCAGCTGAAGTCGCATGAGGTCCGTTATCTGACTCATGATTTGGAGTTGGGGGCAGTAGTGTTTGCTCTCAAGATTTGGCGACACTACTTGTATGGGGTTCAGTGTACCATCTACACGGATCACAAGAGTTTGCGATATCTCATGGATCAGTTGAATCTAAATATGAGATAGCGTATGTGGCTTGGCATAGTCAAGGATTATGACTGTGAGATTATGTATCATCCCAGGAAAGCCAATGTGGTGGTTGATGCTTTGAGCCGCAAGATGTCTAATTTTACGACTGTAAGCATGCATATGAGGATCTCGGTTGATTCTTCATTGTTGGATTTTATTAGGGAGGCTCTGGCTGAGGGATTCAAGAAGGAAAATTGGAAGCAGGAGAGGCTCACGGGTGAGATTGACATGTTTGCTGCTGACAATCATGGATTATTGATCCGATATGGACGGGTTTGGGTGCCAGATTTTGGTGGGATCAGACAGACTTTATTGGAGGAGGCACACAAGTCCAAGTTTGCCATACACCCAGGAGCCACCAAGATGTACCGGGATTTGAGACTTTACTACTGGTGGTCGTTCATGAAGAAGGAGATAGCATTGTATGTTGAGAGGTTCTTGACATGTCGGATGGTCAAGGTCGAACACCAGAGACCGCATGGAAAGTTACATCCACTGGAGGTTTCCATGTGGAAATGGGAACATATTACTATGGATTTCATCACCAAGTTACCTCAGATGGCTAAGGGAACGATGCAATTTGGTTGATAGTAGATTGGTTGACCCAAGAGTTCCCATTTCTTAGATATCCATGAGAGCTCATCGGCTGATAAATTGGCTGTTGTACGTGCGCGAGATTGTTCCCTGACATGGTATTCCAGTCTCCATTGTATTTGATCGTGATGTTAGGTTCACATCTCGTTTCTTCCAGAAGTTCCACGAGGAACTGGGTATGAGATTGCATCCCAGCACTGCTTATCATCCGCAGACAAACGGTGAGAGTAAGCGGACCATTCAGACATTTGAGGACATGTTGAGAGCTTGTGTCATTGATTTTGACGGGAGTTGGGACTCCTACCTTCCTTTAGTTGAGTTTTCGTACAAAAACAGCTACCACTCCAGTATCGGTGCACCACCTTTCGAGCTCCTCTATGGGAGGAAGTGTCACACCCCAGTGTGTTGGAGAGATGTTGGTCATAGATTCATGGGAAGGATTGAGGTAGTCCTTCCCATGATAGATCTCATCAAGCAAATTAGGCAGAGACTTCAAACAGCTCAGATTCAGCAGAAGAGTTATGTCGACAAACATCGATCTGGATTAGAGTTCCAGGTCGGGGACATGGTCTTACTAAAGGTATCACCCCGGAAGGGTGTAATATGCTTCAGGAAGAGGAGAAAGTTGGGGCCCCAATATATTGGGCCGTTTAGGGTGGTAGCTAAGGTTGGCAAGGTAGCGTATAGATTAGATTTTCCTGAGGGACTCAGCCAGATCCACAACACTTTCCATGTTTCGCAGCTTCGGAAGTGTGTGGTTGATGATTCAGTAGTTGATCCCTTAGAGGATATTCAGGTTGATGATTGTTTGAATTATGTGGAGAGACCAATGGCAATCCTAGACTAGAAAATGGAGACCTTGCACAAAAAAGTGGTATCGTTAGTCAAAGTTTAGTGGTAGCATCGGAAGGGTTCTGAATGGACATGGGAACTCGAGTCTGAGATGCGAGAGCATTTTTCGGAGTTGGTCGCAGCAACGGACTTCGAGGAAGAAATCTAGTTCAAATGAGGGAGAAGTGTAACATTCCGATGATAAGTTATTTTCAATTTTAACCCTAAGTATGAAGAGTTATTGAATTTTAGCCCTTATGCATGAGAAAGCTTGCAAAATGGCCCATAATGGCATTTTTGTAATATTTAGTGTGAGCTCACATACGTTGGGCATACAAAGCATACACGGGGTGTATGCGCCTAATCCACAAACACTAATTTTTAGGGTTTGGACCCTATAAACATCATTAACTCTCATACGCTCATTCCCTCACCAGCCTCCAACCCTCATTTCATCCATTGCAACCCTAATCTCTTGTGTGTGTTCCTTTAAGCCTAAGAGTGTGTGTTTGTGGTGTCTTTGAAGCAAGGGGAAGATAGGAGCACCTACTTGGAAGATCAAGACCTCATAGATCCAAGAACACCTCGCCTCCAAGCTTCATTTTTAGGTATAAAGTTATGAACTTGGTGATCCTATCACTAGATCTTGCTTATGTTCAAAGCTTTTGCGTATTAGCCCCATATTCTTGGTCTTTTTGGGTATGAGCTACCCTTGACCCAATGAGTTGTCCTTATGGAATATTTACGGTAATTTGAGTGATAAAAATATGACCTGGCTCTTTGTTCTCCCCCATACATGAGTTTGGTTGTCTTAATGGCTTAACATGTTGGGGTTTTAGTGTTAAGCATTTATTGGCTATGTAAGACCATAAAGTTGGAAACTTTATGGTCAAGGACAACATTTGGGAATTTGGTCTGGTTTTGGACGAAAACTATAGATGTATTAAGCACTTAATGAGTTGGTTGGCTAACCAAGTGTGTACGTTGGGCGTACCAAATAGTACATGTGATGGGTTTTAGCCATATGAACATTCCTATGTGCACATGCAAACCCTAATGCTTGGATCTAGGTTTCTCTAATTAAACATGCTTTGAATCCAAGACTTCTAATGACTAATTAGGTATAAGAACAATACAAAATCAGAGCTAGAAGTTTACCTTTGAATCTCTTGTTTTGATCTTGGTTTCTTGGAGCTCTAGAGTCACAATTGTTACTCCTCTAATGGCTTACAAACACCAACTAGCAAGGAGGATGATTTGAGTGAGAGTAGAGGGATTAGAATTCGGCCAGGGTTTCTTTGCTTTAGCAGAGGTGCCGATTTCCCTTGCCCTAGGGGTCTATTTATACATGTAAGGCTCCTAGGGTTTCACCCTTAAACCCTAGTTGGATAATCTTTCCTTAAAGCAATCCTAATCCTTACCTAAAGACGGCTTTATCTTTCCTTCCTTGATGGCTTGCAGGTACTCTAGGCAGCTTCTCTTCCAATGTCCTATCTTGTGGCAGTGGTGGCTGTAGCACCCGGTTCCTGGTACGTAAATGTTATTTGAGTATTTCCTTTCTTTTAGCCTTGGACTCGGCGAGTCATAGGTCCGACTCGCCGAGTGGATGCGGGACCCGGGACACGTTTAAGTTGGTGACTCGGCGAGTCCATATCCTGGACTCGGCGAGTCACAGCTGTTGGATGAAACCCTAAGTTTCAGGGGTTTGCACCCTATTTAAAGGACTTATCAGCCCCAAGCCGACCCCCATTGACCCTTAAAGCCTTGTATCTCTCGTTCTAAGCTATTCTTTGAGAGTTTGAGGTTAGTGTGTGTGTTTTTGAAGGCTTTGAAAGAGGAAGGAAGTAGATCCAGAAGAAGGGAAGCCATCCAAGCGTTATTTGTGTTCTTCCAGCAGTTCCTTTGAGGTATAACTCGTTTTCCCCTTGATTCCATGCTTAAAACTTCATTTGGACCCTTCTTGGTCAAGTCCCCAAGCTTGAATGTGCATTGTATGTCGTAATAAGGCGTTTGGCCTTTGGATCTAGGCAAGATTGAGCTCCAGGGGCTCAGATCTGTTAGCTTTTTGGCCCCATGTTGCTTGTTAGCCCTAGATCTACCCTTTTGAGACATTTTGAGCCCTAAAATCTATATTGGTGAATATCCACACGTAAAGTTGGAAACTTTACGTGTGATTCGTGTCCTAGAAGTCCAGATCTATGAATGGCATGGACTGGAATCGAGCAAATCCGTGTATTCAGTAGGTGCATGGAAACGACTCGGCGAGTCGTTCATATGACTCGGCGAGTCTATTCGCGATTCTCCGAGTTTGTCCCCTTTTTCGTAGTATCGAGTGAGTAGTGAGTCATGGGGTGTGACTCAGTGAGTCGAAAGCTTGACTCATCTATGGAGGTACTCAGCGAGTCAATGCCCTGACTCGGCGAGTTCAAGGCAATCTCCTTAGATCAAGAACAGACTCGACGAGTTGTTCATACAACTCGGCGAGTCTTCGCATAAGTGTTCATCGGATGAAGATGAACTCGGCGAGTTGTTCATACGACTCGGCGAGTAGGATGAAGGACTTGAATATTGGTGAAGAAGGTGAACCCGTCGAGTCGTCGCCTAACTCGACGAGTAGGATCAGGATTCAGGGCAGTCGTTTGCGTAGGGACTCTGCGAGTTGGAAAGCCAACTCGGCGAGTCGAGGTCAACTGAAAAGTTGACTCTGACTTTGACTTAGGGCAAGGTCAGGGGTAAAATGGTCATTTTACCCAAAGGTCAGTGAGCAGTGTTTGATTGAGTATATTGTGGGAATTGCAGCCGGAGGGTTTCCGGAGCAGCAGCAGCAGTAGTAGGTGATCAGTTCCCACACAGACCAGCAACTATTTCGAGGTGAGTTTCCTTTCCAGTAGGAACGGGTCCAAGGCACCAAGGCCGACCCGTGTAGACGAGATGCTAGTACTAGAGTGTGGGCCGAGCCCGTATCTCTGGGTTTAGTCAAGTATGATATATGTGTTAATATGATAGAATTGCTTATACTTGTTGTCTGCATGATACTTGTATGTTATGAGTTAGCGGTCGAGTGTGGGCAGGGCCCGTATCTCTCCGAGGTTGGAGTGTGGGCTAGGCCCGTATCTCCCAGATAGCGAAGTGTGGGCAGGGCCCGTATCTTCACAAGTGTGGGCGAGGCCCGTATCTCCCGGCTAGCGAAGTGTGGGCAGGGCCCGTATCTTCCCGAGTGTGGGCAAGGCCCGTAACTCCTAGCTGAATAATGGTTGTTATATGTTGCGTGGTATGTGGTATTATGGGGGAACTCACTAAGCTTTGTGCTTACAGTTTTCAGTTTTGGTTTCGGGTACCTCCTCAGCTAGTGGAAAGGAGCCGGCGCGGTAGCGGCACGTCACACACACACACTCTCCGGTTTCCGCATTTACGAGCTTCACTGGGATTTGTACTCTGATATTTTGACTGAATGTATGAATTGGCTTTTAGACTTGGTTCACTTGTGTGATAATTCGATCAGACAATGTTTTAGTTTTTAATATTTTCTAAAAGTAATGTTTTTAAAACAAAATTTTTGGTCACGAAAATTGGGTCGTTACAGTGGCACTCTGCCTCCTTTGGGTTAGGGCAAGGCTTAGCAAGATCAACTTTGGTCCCACTAGAAGAGGCACCATCTCGGGCTTTAACCTTGCGATAGTTCTTAGACGAAGCCTTCCTCTTCTTTCCCTTTCCTTGTCCAATAGCCAAGACAGGAGCAGCGGGTGGATTGGGATTTGGTGCAACAGACTTGTCCTTGAAGTTGCTCTCAGTGACCCTCAAGAGACCTTGGAGTTTGCTTAGGGTGACCTCCTCTTTATTCATGTGGTAGGTTATCCTAAATTGATTGTAGCTAGGAGGCAAAGAGTGAAGCACCATGTCGATCGCCAAGTCTTCCCCAAAGTCAACATTCAACTTGCGAAGACGGTCGACATACCTTTGCATCTTTTTCAGGTGCACGGTAAGAGACTCTCCATGACCCATCTTAGCGGAAATCATGTTAGTGAAAATCTCATAACGCTCTTGTCTCACGTTTTGGTGGTATCTCTCCAATAAGTCTTGGTGCATCTCATACGGGTACATGTCCTCATAGGACTTTTGGAATTCGGAGTTCATAGTGGCTATCATGATGCAATGAACCTTCGTTGCATCACGCTCGTGAGTTTCAAAAGCGGTCATTTCAGCCGGAGTAGCGATTTCAGGGTTGATTTTCTCGAGCTTCTCATCAAGGACATACTCCTTATCCTCATAGCGAGCAATGGTGCGAATGTATCTTATCCATTCGCTAAAGTTCGTCCCATCGGAAGTGACCTTTTGACAAAGGCTCATCAATGTGAAAGAACTAGCAGCAGCGTTGTTCGCGTTCGACATCTAAAAATAGAAAGGACAAAGATAGATTAGAATATGAATCCCTAATTATCACCCAATAATAAAAATTAGGGCTAGGATCCAACAACAATATTTACATATTAGAAAAGGGATGTCGTAATCTAACATGCAAACAATTTGAAGGTAAGTGAATGACGATTCACTAATTCTCCACCATGAAAACCTAACTTTAAGTTCTAAATGAATTTGAGAATTCCTAGGTTTAGATGAGATTCATTGAAACATTTCAATGGCATGTTTAAATCTCGATATTCCCCTCTTGTTTATGACTGGGAAACCGAGGATCACAAAGTGGGTGTGAATTACCATGCAAATTCACATGGTGCCTTCATTGTAACGATCACCTATTCGATGTGCCAGTAAACCACACACGCTCCATCGAACTATGATAAACAATGAATCACCCTTTGCCACCTTCGCTTAGAACCAATTAGTGTGCCGGTAAACCACACACGCTCCACTAACTTCTTAGCAAGGTGCAAAGTGTAATTTCATGGGATTGCATCAATTCACTATTCCTAAAGTAACTAAGATTGGGAAAATTTTGAAAAACATGTAGTTACTTTGTATTTCATATTATACTTTTAATGAGAGGATGAGGTTTCCCTCTCCTACCCGTTCGGCTAACGACCCTCCACCGATCAAGCAAGCGGTGGGTGTGAGTGTACACCCATTAAGCGCCATTTTATAGGCTGCAACCTTATACCCACCTTATAGATTGGCTTCGTGAATGAGGTCTACTAACAGTAAGACTAGAATTTTAGTTATACATATATATATATATATATATATATATATATATATATATATATATATATATATATTAATCTTGTAATATTATATTAGTATAGGGTTGTATTTTAAACTTGTAAAATTCTAGGGTTTGAAATTTAAATTTTCTAAATTAAACTTTTAATCACAAAACATAAATTTCAAAACTTGAGGACAAGTTTTAAACATTTAAAACATGGGGGATCAAATAACAAATAATCTTAATTAACAATTAATTCCATAATTATCCATATTTGATTTATTTAAGATTTCTTGCATAATAATTTACCAATTTAATCAAAATAATTAATTAATTATCACATAAGGAAATTAAATATTTTATTAATTGATAAATCTCTTTAATTAGATCAAGATTATAGTCATATATATCAAAAAATCAGATTAGGGTTGATCTAATATGATAAAGGCAAGTTTCCATAAGATAAATATCAAAAAATCCCGAATCTGGCCCTTCCTGACGCTTGGACTCGCCGAGTCAGGCCAACTCGCCGAGTCCACAATGGGACTCGCCGAGTCGATGACTCAGAAACACAAATTTCGAATTTTGCAGGTAAGATTCAAACAAACAAGCAACAATTTAATAGAAACCAATCTAGGCTCTTATACCACTGATGGGTTTTAGCCATATGAACATTCCTATGTGCACATGCAAACCCTAATGCTTGGATCTAGGTTTCTCTAATTAAACATGCTTTGAATCCAAGACTTCTAATGACTAATTAGGTATAAGAACAATACAAAATCAGAGCTAGAAGTTTACCTTTGAATCTCTTGTTTTGATCTTGTTGTCTTGGAGCTCTAGAGTCACAATTGTCACTCCTCTAATGGCTTACAAACACCAACTAGCAAGGAGGATGATTTGAGAGAGAGGAGAGGGATTAGAATTCGGCCAAGGTTTCTTTGCTTTAGCAGAGGTGCCGATTTCCCTTGCCCTAGGGGTCTATTTATACTTGTAAGGCTCCTAGGGTTTCACCCTTAAACCCTAGTTGGATAATCTTTCCTTAAAACAATCCTAATCCTTACCTAAGATAGCCTTGGACGAATTTGAGGCTATCCCAAGCCCTAGAATCCGTCCATCCTCTATCCAAGAAGGATTTACAGCCCAAAGTGTAACTATCAAACAATTGACAGTTTATACCCTCTTATTTAATTAATCTCTTTAAGTCACCAAATTAATACTAATTAATCTATGACTTATATTAATCAAATAACAATATTATTATTCCTTATATTACTCTCATAATATATTAATAATATTTATTCTCTCATAATAAATCATCCTATCAAGTTTCTATGGTGAAGGCAACCCAAAAGGACCATGCACAATCGAGTCAAATACTTGCCTAATATAGTTGCAGCCTTAGACACTATTCCAACAACATGGTCCTCGCCCCGACTCCTCGGTCAAATAGATTATGCCACGCGCACATCTGTGTATGCCGCGCATATAAGGCCGGGTCGACTCGGTTGGGTTGACTCACCTGGTTTGTTAGGTTTGACCAATCTTGACCAAAGGGTATTTTGGGTAATCTGGTATTAATTTAAGTTGGGCAGAGATTTATTCAGCTTGTGTTCGGACTGAGAGGTGAGTTTTCCTTACTGTACTCGTTGGTCGAAGGCAACAATGCCAACCCACTAGATTATTTATCCTGGTTATAGGACAGTGCTATTGAAACATCCCAAAAATACAACCCAAAAAAAAAATTTAACATTACTAAAAACCACAACGTCAAATGTTATATAATAAAACCATGCCTCATATGTATCAAAATGCTATAGTGAGTGTATCAAATCAATACTAAAGTCAATAACATATCAAACTATTTGAATAAGACTCCCAGGATAAAACTGTAACTGTGGTGCATGCCATGCCATCTTCCCAAGCTCTTCCCCTTACTTGCGGAAGTACCTAAAACCAAAAACTGGAACTGTAAGCACAAAGCTTAGTGAGTTCCCCCCCCCCCCAAACTACCACATACCATACAATAGTACAAATAACACATACTGGGCCCTGCCCACTGCATCGGGCCCCGCCCGGCATCAGACTGTAGTCTGGAATAACTTGGGCCCCGCCCACTGCATCGGGCCGCGCTCGGCATCGGACCGAAGTCCGGAATAACTTGGGCCCCGCCCACTGCATCGGGCCCCGCCCGGCATAGGACTGAAGTCCGGAATAACTTGGGTATAACATATCATGAGCATATAGCATAATCGCATACTGTATCGGGCTTGCCCGACATACTACACAAAACATGCATCAGTCACGAAGACATCAAGCATACATATTACTGCTATCTAAACGGGCCGGCATTGTGGCCGTAGACCCGTTCCTACTGGAAGAGAACTCACCTCGTAACGCTGGCTGCTGAGATGCTAAATCTGAAACTGGCTGACTGTTGCTCCGGTACTCCCGGCTACAAATTCCATAGACACTAAATCAGATACTGATAACTGTTCTCAGGGTAAAATGACTAATTTACCCCTGGTCAAAGTCAACCTCCTGGTCAAAGTCAACCTCCTGGTCAAAGTCAACGTCTTGGTCAAAGTCATCTTTCAGTTGACCGGACTCGCCGAGTTGGGCCACCAACTCGCCAAGTCCCTAACACCTTTTCTAATCCTCTACTTACTTCAACTTGTTGAGTTTGGCAACAACTCGACGGGTTCTTCTTCAGAATTAACGTCGAATCTAACTTCATCTGACTCGTCGAGTTGTATGAACAACTCGTCGAGTTCTTCTTCATCATATGAACGCGTCCAGACTGTGACTCGCCGAGTTGTATGAACAACTCTTCGAGTCTGGTCTTGAGGCAAGAAGATTTCCTTGGACTTGCCGAGTCACGGCGTGGACTCTCCGAGTCTCCTGCATGCCACTTCTATACAGTCGATTCTAGTCGGTCTCAGTGCATCCAATTCATAGATCTTGGCTTCTAGGGCTGATTTTGCACATAAATTTTCCAACTTTATGTGCATGCACACGAGAATGGGGCTAAGACACTAAAATCATCCAACACTAAGCACTTAGGGTTTGGAACAAGGCTATATTTTCATAAAGGTAGCTATATTGAGCTCCTAGAGCTCAATAACATCCAGAACTATGGTCTCCATCCTAAGGAGAGCTCAAACCTCGAGTTTGAATCATATAAAGCTCCAAAAGAGACATAAAAAGCATAAAAGAGGGTTTAATGGAAGAATAAGCAAGGTAATAAATTATTACCAGAATATAAAGCAGATGGAAGCTAGATTATGGATCTCTTTTCTCTTCTTGATCTTCTTTTCCTACCTTCTCTTCTAAAACTCCCAAGCTATCACAAAACACTCAGGCTCAACAATGGGGACTAGGGTTTTACAGAGAAATGCTCTAAAGGTGTTGGAGGTTGGGGTGGGAGGCTATATTGACGTTTAAATAGGGTACAAACCCTGGGATTTAGGGTTTCATCCAGACTGGCGGACTTGTCAAGTTTGGGATACAGACTCGTCGACTCACCTACCAAAGACGCGTGCAATTCCCGTCTCTACTCGAAAAGTTGGGCTTCAGACTCGTCGAGTACCTCTAAAGAAAGGAAAATACTATATTTAAATTACATACCATAAATGGGGCGTTACAGTTATGCTAGTATATGACTCATTAGTAGATCTGCATGATTATCTGTATTTGTTGGTTTTGTGTTTATGTTTATCTGTTACATATGTCGAAATATTATGGTTGGATTGAGGCATTCCTCCTTTGTGCCGAAGGCCAAGAAACCTAGGGTGGTTCGGGTAGGCTATAGGCCCTGTGAGGCGGTTCAGTCGGACCGAAGGCCCGTAAAGTGGTCCAGATAGGTTGTAGGCCCTGCGAGGCAGTTCAGTCAGGCTGAAGGCTCATATTTGCATGTTCGGTTTGTTATGTTGTGTGATGGTACTTTGGGGGAACTCACTAAGCTTTAGCTTATAGTTTTAGTTTATTGTTTCACGTACTTCAGAGGATCATGGGAAAGCGAAGGTCTAACTCTGCACATCCTCCTATTTTTAAAGACTTTGAGTTTTGGGGTACTCTGATATAACTTTACTTTAGAAGCAATGATTCTTGTTGTAAACGGAAAAAAATCATAATATTGTAGTACACTTTTGTGATAAATTTTATAAAATATTATTGAATGACGTATCATCTATTTCCTGGAAAAAAATATATATTTATGGTCAGTATTTATTTGATTTCATTCAAAAGGTAAAATGAAAATATTTAAAATTTTCATTTTAAAATCGAAGTTTATTTCCATCCATTTTATGTGTTAAATTCTTTGATCCACAATTACAGTATTTATGTATAATTTTGCGACCAAAGCTTGTCGGTTTTTATCAAATATACACGTTAATTCGTACTGTTTTATTTTCACTTTTTATACAATAATGCATAAAATTTTATCCAGATTTATTAATTATCTATAATAAAGTCATAAATATATTAAGAAACTTTTTTAATTTTAAAAAAATCAATTGATTTAGATTTTTGTTTATTTTAACAGCCTACAGTCGTTAAATAATAAACAGTCTTCTTCTTTCAGACTGCAAACATTTGGTCCACCTCTTTTACTGTAATTCTTTGTAGATGTGGTCTCTACACTATAGACATTTTGCCTCAAAAAAACAAACAAAACCTTAGAAGATTGTATTCAAGATGGTGTACTTTTATCTTTCACATTTGATGGGTGTTTATAATACATACCATCCTATTTATACATCATCAAAATAGTAACTCATTAGATAAAGGAAATTATTCAACCGGTGAAAATTTTTCATCCACATACTTTGTATACTCTCAATAAGTTGATGGATTTTATAACACTCCCTCTTCGACGATAATTTTTCTAATAACAGTTCAACCTTGAAGTACTATTTCATAAAAAACGGTGCTAAAGAAAACCCAGTGGAAAAAAACTTTAGTGAAGGGAAAAACAGTACAGTGTATTGTTGACTCTCCCTTATTTAGACAACTGTAACATTATATATTGTGCACATTTCGCATTCTGGTGTCATGCACATGTTTTCTAAAGATTGCAGTAGGAAGTAATTTTGTGAAGAGGTCTAATGCATTGTTGGGCAGAGTATCTATTAGGCATAATATCACTCTAATGTTATGAGCATAATTATTTAACTAAATTTAGTAATAATTATGTAATAGTTATATTTGAACATGCATCCACCCCCCCCCCACACCAAAAAAAGGTTTCGAAAATAGGGTCGTGAACTCACCTGTGAGTTATGATACTATTGTTGTAGGATGGAAACCGAAAGCCCGTACTTTGAGAAGCGCTTGGGGGCAGTAACACGCGGATCAAGAGACTTAGAGAGGAAATGTGAGTGGTGAGGAGAAAGGGTTGTCATAGTCTGCTAATTATAGCAAAATTTGGTGTGCACACCATGCTTTTCCACATGAGCCACCGAGGGGGAGGGGGTTGCCACGTGTCATCCTCTCCGTGTGCCACATCACCCCATATCCAGACTGAAACACCCCGATTTCCAAGAATGAGATTTTAGGTATTTTATGCACTTAACAAAACCTACTCGACGAGTTGGGAGTCCCCAAATAGTCGTGTAGAAACTCATATGGCCACGTGGATTATGGAACCTACTCGACGAGTTGGAGGACCCAACTCGACGAGTTGAGCTTGTGCATGAAAACCCTAAATTTTAAGGTTTGCACCCTATTTAAAGGACCTTAATTCCTCTCTCCAGCCTCCCTTACCACCCTATCATCCAAAAGAAAACCCTAAATGAGCTAACCTTCCATTTAGCCTACTTTGCATCCATTTTCGGAAGTTGAGCATGATTTCAAGTTGTAACTTACTCCTCTAGGACCCCATAGTCATAAAGTTATCGGTTTGATCTAGTCTTGGCCTTTCTTCATGCCCTAAACCTCTTCGTAAGACTAGTTTTGGGTATTTTAGCCTCTTGAGACCTTGCATGCATGTAAAGTTGGCAACTTTACATGGTAACTACACCGTAGGAGGCTAGATCTACAGTTTGGAGCCTTGGTTTTGCTTAATAGCGTCTAAATGAGAAAAGGGCTGAAGGAACTCGACGAGTTGGTTAGGGTTTTCCTGATCTTCTGGACACTGCATGGACTCGATGAGTTGTTTGGTAACTCGGCAAGTTGACTCAGCTTTTCGCAGTTTTTTGAGTTCTGAAGGAACTCGACGAGTCTGTAAGCTGCACTTGACGAGTTGGGTCAACATGGGCTATTGACCTTAACCGTTGACTTTGACCAAGGGTTGACCAAGCTTGACTTCTGAGGGTTCTTGGTAATTTGGGTCTTGATAGATTTGGTCATATGATGATTGTAGGTGGTTGAGTTTGGAGCTGTGTTTGGGAGTTTGACATTATCATCCAATGCTACTTGCGAGGTGAGTTTTCCTCACTATACTAATAGGGTCGAAGGCACCAATGTCGGCCCTTTTGGAATGATATCCTAATTATCACATGATGATATGTTTAGGGACCTATTAGGTCAGTATCTTGGTATATAGGATGATGCTATGATTAGTGATCTATTTGATCTGTCTGACTGTTTTTACATGCTAGCATTTGTTATCTATGTGTTGAATGTATGCTTGGGGGTGGGTTGAGGCGGTCCTGGTTTGTGTTGTAGGCCAACAAACCCAGGGCAGCCTGGATAGACTGCAGGCCAATGGGGCATACCAGTCAAGCCGAAGGCCCGGAGAACGGTCCAGACAGACTGAAGGCCTGGTAGGGCGGACCAGACATGCTGAAGGTTCTGAGAGTGGGCTAGATAGACTGAAGGATCGGTGAGGGCGGTCCAGTCATATTGCAGACTCTATATGCATGATGTTTGTTATGATATTGTTATGGTTTGTATGGCGTTGGTATTTTGGTGGAACTCACTAAGCTTCAGGCTTACAGTTTTGGATTTCCTTTCAGATACTTCAGATGATCGTTAGAAGGCAAAGGTTTGATCGTGCACCTCCTCACATTTTATGATTTTGATTTCGGTGATACTCTGATATGAAACTATTTTGAAAACATTTTGTAATAAATAATGGTTTTTGGATGCTTGAAAAAGTTTTAAATTTTCATGAATTTTAAGGATGTTACACAGACGGATCGTGTGTCGGTTTGTGTACGGCGCACTGCACGCGAACGCACGTGACGGTAAAAATTCAACTTTGAAATTCCATAACTCTCGCATACAAAATCCATTTTCAACAACTCTTATATATCTGTGTAGGTATCGACGTACACTATAACTTTCCTTTTGATCGTTTTGGCTAGTTTAGACTTTCGTTTTTCGACTACTTTTTATTATCGTTATGATTTTATAAAAATCATAATTCTCCCATGCGGTTCCCGATTTAAGCGTTATTTTTCTCATAATTCCTACTCTGAGTAACACTACAATTTCCTTTTTGGTAACTTTTTCTAAAAGTTCATCATTCTCTTTGTAGTTTTTGTCGTTGTAACTTCTTACATACAATAGATATTTATTTACTGTAAAAGTCATATCTCACCTTTATTGAGTTGAATTGTTGCAAATTTTATATTTATGTGATCTTGGTAGCTTATATAATCGATAAATGTTAACATGCTCTCAAAGTGATGCAACTTTTCTTGCACTTATTTTTTAGTCTAAAGGTTGATGTAATTAAGGACGATAAATTGAATATATTTATATACTGGGTGGTTACAAGGTTGTCCTTATTACATTTTCACATTTTATCGTTAAATATTAACCGTGGTCGATGAAGTATTTTCTAGGTTGTCACAGACAGTTAGATTTTAACATGTAGCCTCAAAATTCAGAAAACAATGATCGATGGTGATATCAAGGAATGATGGTGACTAGGATAGTCATAAAATGGTTGTGAGTCTTTAGGACCACCGAAAGGTTGATCGTGAGTCTTCAGGCATAGGGGATGATGACAAGAGCGATCTGGCATCGAAATTCCAGTAGTTGGATAAGCGTCACGACGTATCGTGAATGAATTGCTCGAACAAGAGTTATACCTCGATATAGGCAATGTTATTAGATCCTTGAGAAAAGGCTATTAGTGACCTAGTGTTCTTTATAATCTAATAGGTTGGAGGATAAGCAAGCCTTATAATAAGTATCTCACCAATATTAGAGTAGTGGTTCCGGTGTCTTCAAGATAGTAAAACCTTTATAGTAGTTTGGTTTAAAATTCAGGATGTTAGAACACCTAAACTAGGTCGGAATAACGTTTTTAATCTAGATTCGTGTATGTTTAATCCTTATGGAGGCATGTTCCAAAAAGTGTATCCCGTTAGGATGTCGTAGGTTAATTTCCATAGTTAAGCATTTTATATCGATTCGACTGTATCGACATTTCACGTCTGAAGGCGATCCTCAATCGTAGTCCAAACCGATGAATTCCCGGTTTTACAAACTTCACGAGGAGTTCAAGAGTACGCCTAAGGTAGAAATCAAATTTATACAGCCAAATAGACTTAGAAACCGAAATAGATGTTTTTGCTAGAGGACTATTGAGGATAAATAATCTTAAATAAAGTTGTAGTAATCGCAAAACCGAGAGCGTACATATAGAGCACGTCCAAATCTGACTTCATAGGAGGAAGTTATGATTTTTAGAAGTTTCAGGATAGCAGTGTACGACTCAGAAACCGAGATAGAACCCGGTTGATTGTTAGGAAAGCAATCTAAACGAGAGTCAAAGATCTTGTCCGTACTTATACATCGATATAAAGACAATCGAGAACAAATACCGTATGAGAGAGTTATGATTTTTACACAGACTTTAACAGTCTAAGCCTATAAAAATATAACTTCAAAAATAAAGTCAAAATTATCCAACGGAAGCTAAATGAAAGTTGTAAATCTTGTTGATAACTACGCGTGGATATAAAAAGCGTCGAAAATAGAGCTCGTACGGAGAAGTTATGCAATTTTTAAGAAAACAGAAATTCTCACGTGTAGCCACATGTATAGACTAGATGCGTGGCGCGCACTAATAATCCACCAGTTTTCCGACACGTGTCACCACCCAGGCGACGCCACTTCAGCACCCCCAACCAAGTGCGTGGCGCGCATCCCGATTGTTTTTCATTTTACTGGAAAAATTCGTGGAAGATTTTTATGGGGTGATGTATTAGAAGTGATCCGGGTGTTCGGTTCGTGTTTTGGATCCTAGGGGTATTTCGGTAAAGTGTTAGTTGAGCTTTTGTGGAAAATGGATTTTTGTTTGGAAGGTCTTAAGAGAGGAGTGAGTTAATAGAAGAGTAGGGCTTCTTGTTACCTTTTCGTTGATATAAGGTTCGTCGAAAACGAACCTAGAATGAGGGAGTTGTGATAGTTTGAAGGCTTTGGCAGTTTTGGTCCCTGGGTAGGAAAAGCTTGTATTTCAGCATGCATGTAAAGGTGACAACCAATGAGTACTCCCAACGTAAGCTGGGAATGCCCAGCGTAGTGCAGGATAAGTGAAACGCGGGTGAAAAGATGTATGCCTAGCGTACAGGGAGTACGCCCAACATACGTTCAGGATCTCCAAAACCCTAGTTTTTAGGGTTGGCTCACTATTTCAAGCACCTTAAGTCCAAGGGGTGCACCTCTCTTTCATTCTCATAGCCTTAAACCCTAAATTCGAGTGGTAGCTTCATCCAAGAATGTTATGAGCTTTGTAGGTGCATTTTGGGTGGTTTTTTGTGCATTTCAAGAAGTTGAAGCTCAATACAAGGTGGTGGTTTAAAGGAGGGCTTGTAGATCGGGACTTCTTGCTACATTTTCAGCTCAAAGAAGGTAAAAAGTTCTTAGCTTGATCACTAGATATTGTTTATGAATATGTGGGTTTTTGGTCCCTTTTTGGCCTCATGAGCAAGATCTAGTGGGTAGACACCACTTCAGGAGCTTTGAGTTGCTACTGTTAGCATTTCAGAGGTTATATGTAACACTCTAAAAATTTCAACCAATTTAAACTTTTCAAAAACAACCCAATTTCATAAAGTTATTACAAAAAGGTTTTCAATACATTTATTATCAAAGTATTTCCCAGAACCACATCATAAACACATAAAACATGAGGAGCGGTACGATCATGCCTTTGCCTTGCCACGGTCTCCTGAAGTACCTGAAACATTTAAACCACAACTATAAGCCCAAAAACTTAGTGAGATACCCCCAAAATACCAACCACATATACCATACACATAACATGCCATATCGCAATAGAACGCAGAACAGCCATGCACTTCGGGTCTACTGTGTGACTGGTCCGCCGCACCGGGCCTACAGTCCACCTGGTCCACCCTCCGAGTCTAACCATATACCTCGAGTCTATAGTGTGATTGGTCCGCCCGCACCGGGCCTTCAATCCACCTGGTCCACTCTCTGAGTCTACAGTATGACTGGTCCGCCCGCACCGGGCCTTCAGTCGGACTGGTCCACTCTCTGAGCCTCGGCACGTCTGGTCCACCCTCTTGGGGCCTGCAGCCTATCCGGACCACTCGCTGGGCCTTCGGGATAACCGGTCCGCCATGGGTATGTTGGCCTACAGCACAAAGCAGGACCCGCCTCAACCCAACCCCAGTCAAACAACCATGTGCACATAAACATATAATCATATAACAATTCACAAAAAATCAACCAATCTAGCAGATCATATACGTAGCACATCCCTACCAGGATGCCGACCTAACCGGTCACTAGCATAGCATCATCCTAAAAACCAGGATACCGACCCTAACCACGTCTCTAACATATACCATCCTAACTACCAGGATGCAAACATAATAAGCAATAACATAACAGACAACTATCCGGATTTCCATCCGATAAAGGGCCGACCTTGGTGCCGTAGACCCTATCGATATAGTGAGGATAACTCACCTCGCAACTGTCGAAACTCTGAACTGAAGAAGCAGATGCCCGAACCACCGTCTCACCAAAAATCCCAAACTACCCAAAGCAGCAACATAACCATTAGCCCAAGCACAATATCCTTCCAAGGGGTAAATTAACCAATTTACCCTTAACTCAATCTGGTCCATGACTAAGGCCCAACACCAGAATATGAAGGGCCCAACACTAGGTAAGCTTCTCAAGCCCACTAGTAACCCACCAATGGCCCAATTTGCTATATTGGGCCTAATCCATTAATGGGCCTCATCCTAAGCCCACAATATATTCCTTGGTCCATAAAATATGATTTCTGATGGCCCACTAAGGCCCAAATACCCAAACATGCCCCAAACCACGGCCCAAAAACTTATGATCCATGCAGAAAAAGTACGCGGGGCGTACCCCCCATGTATGCTAAGCGTACAGGCAGAATGGTGAATACGCTGGGTGTACATCACTTTACGCGGGGCGTAAACCCGCTGAACTAAAAGTCCTCATAAGTCTTTAATGGCTTAAGCTCTTAAGCCCAAACTTCAGATCCATCGACCAAACATGCCTATGATCCATAAAGTCTCAAACTTTATCACTTGGGACGTCCATAAAGCTCTTAACTCAAGGTCTTAATCCATTAAGACCTATCTATATCACATATGAGACAACCAAAGCCCTTGGGACCTCATTTTTCTTACTCAAGACCTCTCCTAAGGTCTAAAAGGACAGCTAATCTCAACCAACTCGAATCATGCATCAAGATGAGGTTTTGGGGACAAGAATGATGTCAAAACTTCATAACACCAAGATCCACACAAAATAAATATCAAGCAAGAGACTTTATACCTCAAAAGGGCTCCAGAAGATGATTCCTTCCCAGATCTATGAGCTCCAGCCACCCAACTCCTTCCTTGACCACTTCCTCTTTTCCTCTTCCAAGCTTAAACCACCAAGATAAGCTTTCCAAGGCCAAGATCTCTAGAAATGGAGGTTGGAACGTTCTAGGGTTTCTTCTGAGGTTAGGGAGGCTGATATGGGGGCTAGGGTTGAAGCCATAATGTTATATGTATAGTGGCTCACCCTCAAATTAGAGTTTAAAGACTTTGGATGTACGTTGGGCGTACGCCCCCACAGACCCGCGTTCATTTACCCGATTACGCTGGGCGTAACCCAGCCTACGCTGGGCGTACCCAGCGTGTCCCATTCTCATACACAGCCTTCCTTATCAACTTTTCCCATTAAGGGCTATAAATGTCAATATCTTCAAAATGTCATAACTCCTTTATTCTAAGCCCGTTTCCGACGAACTTTATATCCACGCGAAGGTGGCGAGAAGCCCTATGCTTCTATCAACATATATCGGTCTGAAACCTTCTCGAATAAAACCCATTGCCCATAAAAGACTGAAACGTCCTTACTCTTGATCCCGAGGATCCATGAATGATTACTCTTAGAACGGGGCGTTACATTATAAGCCCATAAAGTTGAAATCTTTGAGGCTAGAAACCATTCATGCATGTCCTAGAGGAGTATTATTGGTTTAAGTTAGGTATTAAGACCCTTTGAGCCATGCAAATGCATAAAGGTACCAACTTTGTGCATAAAGAGCTTCATTTGGTGGTTCTCTGAAGTTTAGACGCAAAGCTCTTAACTAAATAAGTCACAAAAGTAGTTTGGGAGTTCTGTGAGTATTCCCCGCGTAAGTTGATGTACGCCCCGCGTACAGAGTTAACCATCCTGTAGATGGTCAAATGTGAGGTGAGGGTACGCCCAGCGTACAATAGGGGTACGCCCCACGTACGCCTCTGTTTGGGATTTCGGACCTTGGGCTTCGGGTTTGGGCCATCACTTTGGGCCTAGATTCTTGGACCCTAATGGACTATCTACTTGGTTGTGTTCTAGGCTAATTGATCGATTGGATCATAGGATGAGGCCTAATAAGGAGTTTGGGCCCAATTCGGAAAATTGGGCCATTAATGGGCTTGTAAGTACATGGATTTCGTTGGGTTAGCTATGGACAGGTATAATGATTCAGAAAATAATAAATGGGCTTTAGGAAAGGCCCATGTAAGGGTTTGGGCCCAATTTGGAAAATTGGGCCATTAGTGGGCCTTTATAGATTTCAGAGTTTTGGACTTGATTGGTTTTGGACTTGGGCCTTAGCTAAGTATCTTGTGGGCCAAGGGTAAAATGGTCATTTTACCCAATTATGGATTATGGGTCATGGTATAGAACCCAATTGCTAATTGGGTGATATTTTGGTATTGATAGCTCAGGAAGTAGACAGGGCAGCAGCTAAGGAATTCTTTCAGGAAGCTTCTACATTCGAGGTGAGTCTCCTCACCATACCAATGGGTCTAAGGCATCAAGGCCGGACCATTCTGTTAGTTGTAGTGTTTATTATAGATTCACTATTGATTTGTCTGGTATGCATGTATATGTGGTATGCTAGTGATTATGTGGTATGCTAGTTGTCTTTGTGATACTTGCATGGAAGACCATAGGGGAAGGCCATGACGCTTGGATGTAAGTCCATGTGGGGGAGCCTATGGCTTTTCAGGTAAAGACCATGGGGGAACCCATGGCACTTGGATGTAAGACCATGTAGGGGAGCCCATGGCATTTGGATGTAAGACCATGTGGGGGAGCCCATGGCTTTTCAGCTAAAGGCCATGGGGGAGCCCATGGCACTTAGGTGTAAGACCATGTGGGGGAGCCCATGGCATCCTGGAGTAAGACCCTGGGAGGAGCCTACGGCATCCTTATATGTTTATATGATATGGCTATGTGAATGATATGGCTTATGTGATTGGTATGGTTTCTGTAGTTGTTATAGCTAGTATGGATTATGTGGTTATGTGGATTGTGTGGGGTATGCTTTCGGGAACTCACTAAGCTTCGTGCTTACAATTTTGTTTATTGTTTTTGGTATCATCGGTTTAGAAAGGAAGGGCCTGGCTTGATCGCAGTGCACACACCCGTGTTCCATAATCTATGATTTTGGGACGAACTATGATAAATGTTTTAATTAACCATGTTTTTGGAATCTTTGGATTTAGAAGATATCTGTTTTTTGACTACAATAAAAAATGAAATTTTTACCCTTGATTTTTGGGTCGTTACCAGTTAGTATCAGAGCCTTGGTTTGAGGGATTCGGACATATTTTCGGGTGTGTCTGAACTCAAACTGAGGATCTGTAAAGTTTTTAAAGGAAAATTTTTCTTAGAAAAGAAAGTGTGTGGTGAATGCAATCAGCTGAGCTCAAGTAAGTTTCCTAGAATACCCATATATGTTATATGTTATGACCTGATTTATGAATTTGTGAATCGCATGCTAGTTAGGGCTAGTATGGATGCCTTTATATGTTGTATGAGCTGGTAGACTTGCATGCTAGTGTTGCATAGTCAGCGACAAATTGGCCTAATATGTGATGTTTGTAGCCTTGGAGATACTCGACGTCGTGCTAGAATGAGAATGATTATTGGTGACGGTAACTGCTAAGTGTATGTTTTGAAAATTGTATACGGTTAGGATCTTATAGCCTTATAATAGCTAATTTGGCCTTATTTCCTGTGGTCCTAGGGTAGAGTCTATTATTCGACAGTCTATTAAATCCTGTTCTGTGTATAATTTGCATGCATAAGGTAGCCGGCAGCGAGGATGGATGGATGTGGACAGCATGAGTTGTGGTATGTGGTTCGAATGTTTTATGATAGTTCATGGGTCGGAGACTACCCTAGGGTAAGCCTACGATGAGATTAGTGACAGGTGTTACCTGCTTGCAGATTGTATGTGTGGATAGACTGACTTGCTAGTGTATGTTGGTTAGTTTTCCGTTGTCCGAATGCTGCTTACTTTGTGCTTTATAGGACTCTTAGCAATGTGAGTTAGCTACAATGTGAATATGCTAAGTCACATGTAGCACAGGATGGATAATCTCAGAGTGATGGACTTGACCCTATTATGCAGCTCTTGTATGAGTCCAACCGTTCTAGGGGCGAATCTTTTACTTGAAGGATTATTTGATCTTTGCTACATGTGGATATATTCATGAGGTAGCTAGTTGACATTACTGGGAATCCTTCGGCAGTTGAGGACTGGGTGGGTTGGGAACCTACGAAAGCCTAGGAGCTGCTTCGATGGGTATTATGTTGTTGTTTAGCGGATATTTGGTGCATCAGTGGAGTAGGTGACTTAGAGTATTCTGGAGGATTTCCGAGGAAAGTATGGATAGGTGTGGAAGGTAGTATTGGGCTCATACTACTGAAAGAAAAGGATCCGTACTCGAATCGGTGAGAGTCTTGGAGAATCTAAGAAGCTTATGGAAGGAGAATTATTTGTTATGCTCTGATAGTGGGGATAGATGCTTTGCCATATAAGGATGAGCACACATGAGGAAGGACCAGAGTTTGGTCCTGGCTCAGGTGGTGAGCAAGTTAGTGGAAGAACTACCAGGATTTTGAGTTCGTTGTGGATCTCTTGTATCGGAGGCATTGATTGATTGTGCATTCTATTGCACTTTTGGGAAAGGAGACTATGTCTTGGGGGTAGTTTGTAGCCGGTTTAGAGCAAAGGTTGCTCCAGCTATTGCAGTTCAGTCGTTGGCGATTGAGCTGGTGAGTGTGTCCGGGTGCGAGACCCTAGATGATATGATTTCTAGAGCCGAGAGAGAGGGATTGATTTGGAGCACATTGGGAAGAGGGGACCAGATCAGGTGCATATATTGGAGGGTCCTGGAAAGAGACCCAAGAGATCGGGTCAGCTTTTGAGAGGCCAACAGGGCCGGATTCGGTGCAGTACTTGCAGAAAACCGCACGAGAGAGTTTTTCGTCTCGAGGGTTTTAATAAGTGTATCTCTGGGTTTGTTTCCCTGCTTGTGTTTGTGTTATAACTTCAAACATTGTCATATGTCATTTGCATACCGTGAGTTACGGGGTGGTTAGTGAAAGGTCGTTTTCAACTTTGCTGGTTTGGAGCGTTCAATGTTATCTGGGTCAATGGTCGAGATCGTTTCAGGGATGTGATGTGGAAAGTCTACGGTCAGAATTGGTGACTCAGCCATTATGCTTGGGTCGGCTTTTGGAAGCGCCAGGGGAAGTGGTCTGCTGTAAAGGCTTGGGTCTGGACATCGGTTATTTGGACTTCAAGATATAAGTGTGGAAACATTTCAAGGCGTTTGAGATTATTAGTTTCGCTAGGATTTGGGAAGTGTTCGTCTGATCTCTAGGAGTTGTGTGGTCTTTGGGGTTTGGGCCAGTAATAGAACACTAGCACGGCTGCACGGGTAAGCAATAGGTTGTCATCAGTTTGGCTATTTAAGAGTAAGAAGGATTGGAAATCTTTCAAATCTCATGTATTGCGAAGACTTAGTCGAATCTAAGTAGGGGAGAATCGTGCAGGTATTCAAGACAGGAGCAGGTACGAGACAGGGATGAGGTTCTCATCCCCATCGAGGAAAATGGCGACCCAAGTGGCTATTTTGTTTGAGGATTGTGTGACTTAAGAGTTCGGTAAAACTCCTCGCCATGTGAATCACGTCTTCTTGGGGCTTGATAGCAGAATTTGGGAAAGCAGGTTGGGGCTCCAGTCATGAATTGAGTTCAGTTTGAGTGTTCGATCAAGTACGTGCTCGACTCTGTATGCGTTTCGAATTGATAGATTAGGGTTAAGGCCTTGGGTTGCGGTTGTGTTAGAATGAAAGTGTTTTAAGACTACGGGGGAGTCGTAGCATTCCATAATGGTCAGTTAGGGTTAAAGTGTTGTAATACTACAGGGGAGCCGTACCATTCACTAATGGTCAATTAGGATGAAAGTGTTGTAAGACTACGGGGGAGCCATAGCATTCACTAATGGTTAGTTAGGATGAAAGTGATGTAAGATTACGGGGGAGCCATAGCATTCACTAATGGTCAGTTAGGATGAAAGTGTTGTAAGACGGTGGGGGAGCCGTAGCATTCACTAATGTTTAGTTAGGATGAAAGTGGTGTTAGACTACGGGGGAGCCATAGCATTCACTCATGGTCAGTAGGGTGAAAGTTTCGTAAGACTACCGGGGGGTAGCATTCACTAGTATTTAGATAGTTTGGAGAGTGTTGTAAGACTGCGGGGGAGCCATAGCATTCACAAGCGGTTAGATAGGGTGGGAAGTGCGGAAAGACTGCAGGGTAGCTATGGCATTCACGGATTCGTTCGGATGACTTAGGCTAGGGTGGGCCAGTTCGCAAGTTTGTGAGTAGGTCACAACATAATTGGAATCAGGAAACGGTAGGTCGAAGGAGACCGGGTATGATTCAAGACTACAGTTATTCTGGTAGCATTCACCTTTTTGCATCGGACACGGTAGCGACAGGTTGTCATCCTATCATGATAGGATGGATCAAAGGATTGAAGGAGCCATGAGTAGCGATATTGATAGGGCAGTTATTTTCAGGCGAGGTATCCTTCGGAGGTCATGTGGGACTACTATGCATATGTTTCTAGCTCAGCAATTGGGTAGCTTTCCGGTGTTCCGGACAGTTGGCAGAAAAGTTGGGACTAGGGAGGTCCTGGTTGTTCTTCAGGAAAGCAGCTATGTGGCAGCAAGATGAATTGGAGCAACTTGAATGATTTGGGGTTTGTGTGTAAAGTTGCTTGTCTTTCAAGGCATATACTAAGTTGGTTGCTATTGGATTAAATAATCTCATAGGGGCTAATTAGACCATGTTGCACAGCTCTTGTCTGAGTCTAACTGTTACAGGGATGAGTCTCCTACTCGAAGAATTATTTAAGCCTCCTATCAAGTTCAGCGTTTTGCAGCCACAATTGATCAATAACCTTGATTCTTTTGGAAGCCCCAAGGTATTACGGGTGGAAAGTATTCTACATAGGCTGGTGTTCTTATGGAATAAGTTCGACGATGGTTCAGTGTGGGCAGTTGTCGGGAAGCTAGGACAATTTGGAGTTTCGAGTTTCGGAAAGATAGAAGTGGTCTTTTGCATCGGATTAAGGATTCATTTTCTTTGGGTTGCAGATTTCTGATAGAAATGATTTTGTTTGCCTTGGGAAGGCTATGGTATTCTCGGGTTGTGTTCGTGTTACTCATGTTGTCTGGTAGGTCGGGGTGATAATGAATGATTTCGAGGACGAAATCTAATTTAAGTGGGGGAGAGTTGTAACGCCCTGTTCTGAATCGATTCCTAGTCTGAGACTGTGTCCCGAAGATCGGTCATCATAAGGATTAGGTCTTTTGAAAATGTAAGATCTAGGCCCATTTGGGTGCGGGTGATGTATTAGAAGTGATATAGGTGTTCGGTTCGTGTTTTGGAGCCTAGGGGTATTTCGGTAAAGTGTTAGTTGGGCTTTTGTGGAAAATAGATTTTTGTTTGGAAGGTCTTAAGAGAGGAGTGAGTTGATAGAATAGTAGGGCTTCTTGTTACCTTTCCGTTGATATAAGGTTCGTCGAAAACGGACCTAGAATGAGGGAGTTGTGATAGTTTAGAGGCTTTGGCAGTTTTGGTCCCTGGGTGGGAAAAGCTTGTATTTCAGCACGCATTCAAAGGTGACAACCAATTAGTACGCCCAGCGTAAGCTAGGAATGCCCAACGTAGTGCAGGATAAGTGAAACGCGAGTGCGAAGACGTACCCCCAACGTACAGGGAGTACGCCTAGCGTACATTCAGGATCTCCAAAACCCTAATTTTTAGGGTTGGCTCACTGTTTAAAGAACCTTAAGTCTAAGGTGGTGTGCCACTCTTTCATTCTCATAGCCTTAAACCCTAAATTCGAGTGGTAGCTTCATCCAAGAGTGTTGTGAGCTTTGTGGGTGCATTTTGGGTGGTTTTTTGTGCATTTCAAGTAGTGGAAGCACAATACAAGGTGATGGTTTAAAGGAGGGCTTGTAGATCAAGACTTCTTGCTACATTTTCAGCTCAAAGAAGGTAAAAAGTTCTTAGCTTGATCACTAGATGTTGTTCTTTATGAATATGTGGGTTTTTGGTCCCTTTTTGGCCTCATGAGAAAGTTCTAGTGGGTAGACACCACTTCAGAAGCTTTAAGTTGTTACTCTTAGCATTTCAGAGGTTATAAGCCCATAAAGTTGCAATCTTTGAGGTTAGAAACCATTCATGCATGTCCTAGAGGAGTATTATTGGGTTAAGTTGGTCATTAAGACCCTTTAAGCCATGCAAATGCATAAAGGTGCCAACTTTGTGCATTAAGAGCTTCATTTGGTGGTTCTCTGAAGTTTAGACGCAAAGCTCTTAACTGATTAAGTCACAAAAGTAGTTTGGAAGTTCTGTGAGTACGCCCCGCATAAGTCGATGTACGCCCCATGTACAGATTCAACCATCACGTAGATGGTTGATGTGCACGAAAGTACCCACTAATTTTAATATTTATAACCTAACTAACTTAAACTAACTATGCACTTATAGGCAGAGTACCTAATCAAATTACAGTATAGCTTGGGTAAGTCGGGTGTCAATCACAGGGAACGGTGTTACTAATTAATCTACTTACTATTAAATTAACCTAATTATTAACAAGTTTAAAAGGGTTTTATCTGATTTTACAAGATCAGATGAACTTAAATCAAATTCAATAAGTAAAAACGCACTCTTGTTTAGTTTGAATCCACTTCTTCCTTATGGCTAGCTAATGATTGCGGATTATTAAGTTGGTTTTTAGTTGTATTAGTAATTTAGTTCTAACTTTACCAATAATTAACTAATTCATGTCAAACCATGTATGTTCACACATAATTAAACATAGAACTAATTATGAATGTAAATATGCTATGTAAGACTTGTTATATAAACGCAATTGTAGTCACAATACACGTTCTCTAGCACAGCTAAGCTTATTTACTCTAATTACTAACTAAGATTGGTCAATCCTAGCTCTAACAATTCAATGTTCACTAAATCATTAGGTAAACAAGTTCATGCAGTTAATGGTCACTAAGCTACACAAAACATGCAATCAAACAATTAGAAAAACAAACATAAGCATGCTAGGTAATACCAATCAAACACAAGCAATTTTTACCAACTAAACTCAATCCATAAAAATTAAGCTATTCATAAGTTGGAAGCTTCATCTAGTTAAACAAGAGTAGCTAGATTCAGCTGCTCATCATAGCAACTAACAAACCAACACAAATTGAAGTAATAGAAAACATGCTCTTAATTAACTAAAATATAGACCTTTACTTTTTTTGGTGTTGAAAACCTTTTTACAGAACCTTTCTTTCGCCCCAAATCGTCTTCTGGAACTCCTTCCTTTAGCCAAAAAGTTCTCTTTCTCGTAATGATCAGGAACACTTAAATAGACTCCAAAACCCCACGCCACGCCGTGGCTATCCAAGCCACGTCGTGGGCTCCAAGTTATCCGTACCGGGCAAGGATTCCTCTGAATCGCGATCTTTATCTTCTAGAATTCACTGGCCACGTCGTGGCTGACTTTGCCACGTCGTGATTTTAGTATCTTTCGTGGATTTATTCATCTCTTGTCTTCCAAGTCTCCCATGTTCTACATATTGTCACTTTTGGTCCCTCTTTTCGAAAATCCTTTTAATTGACTGAAAATAACAATTTAAAGTCATAAGTACCATTATTCTAAACATATTATCAACTTATTAATAAAAATGTACTTAAATATTGCCTAAAAATAGGTATAAATATGGCAATATCAATGGTCAAATGCGAGGCAAGGGTACGCCCAGCGTGCAATAGGGGTACGCCCCGCGTACGCCTCAGTTTGGGATTTTGGACCTTGGGCTTCGGGTTTGGGCCATCTGTTTGGGCCTAGATTCTTGGACCCTGATGGACTATCTGGTTGGTTGTGTTCCAGGCTAATTGAAGTATTAGATCATAGGATGAGGCCCAATAAGGATTTTGGGCCCAATTCGAAAAATTGGGCCATTAATGGGCTTGTAAGTGCATGGATTTCGTTGGGTTAGCTATGGACAGGTATAATGATTCAGAAAATAATAAATGGGCTTTAGGAAAGGCCCATGTAAGGGTTTGGTCCCAATTTGGAAAATTGGGCCATTAGTGGGCCTTTATGGATTTTGGAGTTTTGGGCTTGATTAGTTTTAGACTTGGGCCTTAGCTAAGTATCTTGTGGTCCAAGGGTAAAATGGTCATTTTACCCCATTATGGATTATGGATCATGGTATAGAACCCAATTGTTATTTGGGTGATATTTTGGTATTGATAGCTCAAGAAGTGGACAGGGCAGCAGCTAAGGAATTCTTTCAGGAAGCTTCTACATTCGAGGTGAGTCTCCTCACCATACCAATGGTTAAGGCACCAAGGTCGGCCCATTCAGTTAGTTGTAGTGTTTATTGTAGATTCACTATTGATTTGTCCGGTATGCATGTATATGTGGTATGCTAGTGGTTTTTGTGATACTTACATGGAAGACCATGGGGGAAGCCTATGGCGCTTGGATGTAAGATCATGTGGGGGAGCCCATGGCTTTTTAGGTAAAGACCATGGGGGGAGCCCATGGCACTTGGATGTAAGACCATGTAGGGGAGCCCATGGCTTTTCAGGTAAAGACCATGGGGGAGCACATAGCATTTGGATGTAAGACCATGTGGGGGATCCCATGGATTTTTAGCTAAAGACCATGGGGGAGCCCATGGCACTTAGGTGTAAGACCATGTGGGGGAGCCCATGGCATCCTGGAGTAAGACCCTGGGAAGATCCCACGGCATCCTTATATGTTTATATGATATGGCTATGTGATTGATATGGTTTATGTAGCTGTTATAGCTAGTATGGATTATGTGGTTATGTGGATTGTATGGGGTATGCTCTGGGGAACTCACTGAGTTTCGTGCTTCCAGTTTTGTTTATTGTTTCAGGTATCATTAGTTTGGAAATGAAGGGTCCGGCTTGATCGCAGTGCATACACCCGTGTTCTGCAATTTATGATTTTGGGACAAACTCTGATAAATGTTTAAATTAACCATGTTTTTGGAATGTTTGGATTTAGAAGATATCTTTGTTTTTACTATAATAAAAATGAAATTTTTACCCTTAATTTTTGGGTCGTTACATGTGGACTAAAATTATTAAAGCTTGTCACGATCAACATGTTGGTTTTTTTCCTCCATATAAGGTGGAGGGTAGTGGTACATGGAAGTTGATTGTTAGGTCCATCAATCATTTGCATGATTCATGTGTATGTGGAACAAAGATGTTTAGAGACCATTTTCACAGGTTATTTTCTTTATTGGTGAATAGAAATGGTTATCTTCATAGTTTTTGGTCAAAGAATGGATGGTTTTTAATTGGTGTAGAGTGTTTCGTGGGGGTGCCGAGAAGCTCAATTTCATTCATTAATTCCGAATTTGGATGGAATTTAGTGTTCTAAAGCTATGGATTCTTGGTCTTGGGAGATAGATGTTTTGGGTATCTTCTATGTTAAGTCTCTTTGTGCTTATATTGATGATGGTATTATCTTGAGCATTGGTTCCTACTAGGTGGAATCGCTTAGTGCCAATAAAGGCTAACATTTTGGCTTGGTGTATTGGTCTTGATCGGTTTCCTATGAGGATTAACTTAGAGCGTAAAGGGATTGATCTGGAGTCTACGGGGTGTCCATGTTGTGATGGGTTGTTGGAGTCGGTGAATCATGTTTTCTTCTCTTGTGTTATTGCTTCTCAATTGTGACGACTTATTGTGATTTGGTTGGGTCTAGTTCGTCCTTTTAAAAACTTGGAGGAGATGTTTGAGTGGATTGATGTTATTCATGTGGCGCCTTTGAAGCGTGGTATTTTATTCCTAGATTTGTTATAGTGCTTTGGTGTTATCATAATGTGGGAGTGTTTCAATATAAGAATTACCAAAAGGATATGATATACGATATACGATTTTAATTGGTTTTGTTTTAGGAGCTCGAAGGCTTCTAGAAATTGGATTGCATAGTTAAAAGAATCCAATGAAGCTTTAAATGATGTTTTTTCGTTCATTGCTAGCTTTTTCATTTTATTCATGATGTTCCAAAAATAAAAATATGTTTCAATAGGTTGAATGAATAAGTTGGTTCAACACTTTCTAAAAAGAAACAAACAAAGAAAGATGTTAAACGGTAAATTTTAGTCTCAAGGTTATTCATTTAGTGTTTAATGATTTGAATTTGTTAAAGATTAAAAGAACGTATGGTTTCTTAAACGTTCCTATGTAACATTTGAACTGTTTCATTAATAGGTTATTAAATAGTCTGAGTATATTTTAATCTCAATGGTTTCAATTTTGGATAGTTTTTTGTTTAGAAATTATAGTCAATTTTTGGGTATGACGACATAGTCAATCGTTTTAACTGTTTTTGGTTATGATTACTTATACAAATTCCATTTGTTCACCCGACATCAACTTACCAATCAAACTGTAAAGTCCAAAAAAGTAGAAAACTAAAAGGAACACGAACCAAGAGTGAGTAATGTTCTAAAAAAGAACACCAAACCAACCGTGAGTAGCGTTATAAATCTAGAGAAATTTACGGAATAAGAATGTATTTTCTAATATGTGCCCTAAGGGCACACATAAGAAGTATTAATTATGAAAAATATTACCATAATTAAATTCGAAATACATTTATTATGGAAATTATTAATGCACTTCATATTTAATTATGGTAACATTTCTTATAATTAATATATTTTATAATTAATTATGGTAATATATATCATCAATTAATGCTTCTTATATGTGCCCTTAGGGCACATATTAGAAAATCCCAATAAGAATTACTATAAATCGCAAATTCATTTCAAGTGTTGCACATTCAAAATAAATATAAATTTAAGGTAATACTATCAGAAAAATGATACAGGTATATAACGTAAAGCTAAAAGGTGGAATGAACGGGAAAAAACTCAAATATTTTCTATGCAGTTAATTAAACTAATTTTAAATTAAAAAAAAAATCAGATCATTAACCTAAAAAATGTTTAAATTCATGAACTTTTCTTTTGAAACTCTCACTTTTCTTTTGAAACACGCGTTATTTGTAACACAAAGATTTGTACAATTTATTCGATATTAGGATTTTTATTTTAAAAAAATAATAATAATAATAATAATAAGATCTTGAATGGTTGCTACTTCCCTAGAAAGTTTTGAAAAAGATTTGCTTTGTTTTTCTTCCCAATTAATAAAAAAATAAAAAGTTAGTATACAAATGATTAACGATTTCACCTCTTTTTTGCTTTTTCTTCTTGCTTTCTCTTTCTCCCTCTTTAATTCCCTCTCTCTCCATACTCTTATCTTTCATGGCTAATTTTACATAAAAACTTACATTTCACTTAATTTTAAGATAGATAGTTTATTGATAAAATCAATATTAAACACAATATGGTATATTGATATGTACTTTGAGCATCTTGAATGGAAGGTTTTCTGAAATGTCACATACTTATTAAAAATCAAAGACAAAATTGCAAGTTTGGTCCCTGTGGTATTTCAAAAATTGGATGTTTGGTCCAAAAAGTTTTGGGGTTGCACCGGTGGTCCAAAAGATTTGATTTGTTGTGGAATTGGTCCAAAGGCTTAGCAGCCGTTTGTGTCCTCCGTTTGTGTGAGGGTATTTCTGTCAATTCACACCCCTTCTTTTAATATCTTATTAAATTAAACCCTAATTAATTGATACCTACCGCTAAATCATATGTGCAGTTCCCTGGAGCAAACACGGGAGGCGACAAGCCCCTTTTGATCCCTCACCATTGTACCTTCCAGTCGAGACAGAAGAGGCGCCCTTAAGCCGCCATTGCTGCTTTCGTATTCTCCTCTACGAATTAGTGAAGCACCGGAGGTGCTTCTCCCAGCCAACGACCGATCGCCTCCACCTCCCCTCCTCGTGGCTGCCTGACCACCAAACACAGCCTCCACTGGCGCCAGTCGCTACTACCGTGCCCTTTGTTTTTCCCCATCGCACCTCACGACTGGAGTAGAAGAAGAATGAGTCGTCGACTACCACCTCCTAACACCCCTCGTTGCCTCCTCCTTTCCTTTCCTCTTCTTCAGCCTAATCAAATCCCAGAGGCCATCACTGATTGCGAATCAATTGACGAAAAATCAAAAGCCATCGGGCACCCTTCATTCAGCCATAAGAACGATCAAACCTTCGCTGACTTCGTTTTTCTTCTTCTTGACTGCCTTCAGTTCATTCTCGTTCCAATCTCCTCTTCCTCCCAATCGATTTAGCTGCGTCAAAGAGGGCTTTTACTTGAATCAGATTTGATACGTCGACTTTGAAAGAAACAGCTTGTGGGGATTCAGATTGAAATTTGGAATTAATTTCTGAAACGACTAGATCCGCTTTAGAGGAATTGGAAGTGTAATTGACGACGAGTTTTGCTCCAAGGGATGCTAGGTGGAGGGAGATGGCTTTGCTGATACCGCAAGAGACGCCGATGACTATTGCAACCCGGTCCTGCTGTTGGAGGGGCTGAGATTGGGTGGCTTCCGGTGGTGAGACTGTGCTGATTTTACTAGCCATAGGTGTTGTTGAGTCTTGAAGTTTGAGTGGAGAATTGGAAGTTGGACAGAAATACCCTCATACAAACGGAGGGCACAAACAGTTGTTAAACCTTTGGACCAATTCCACAACAAATCAAACATTTTGGACCACCGGTGCAACCCCAAAACTTTTTGGACCAAACATCCAATTTTTGACATACCATAGGGACCAAACTTGCAATTTTGTCAAAATCAAACCTAAAAGTTGTTTTTTACTATTGAAGTGATTTTTTTTTATTTTTTTTATTCTACTATTGAGCTTTGTATTTTGTAAAATTAACCATCCTTATTCAATAATGTTCCTATTGTACTCCTTTATTGTATTAAAAAGCTTCATTAATTTTTGACTAATTTTTTTATTTTAATGTAAAATATAAAAATATTAAATTTGTAGTAGTCATGTTGTATTTTTTTTATTCTTTTATTTATAATTATATGTGTAATAATCCTAATATCTTTAGTTTAAAAGATATCAATCATTTTGTTAAAAATAAATAAATAGCATTTTATGTTAAAAAAAACTCATCATCTATATGTACCATATCTGGTTATATTACAATGAATTTAGAAAATCTTGTCGTCCAACGGACACAAGCAAAAGTAAAAGGTTATTGATATCAAACAATTCATTCTATTAACGAGTTCAATAAAATATTCATTAACTTACATAAAGCAATACAATAGTGGATGATCCGATGACTACTAGGTAAAGGATTAAGTTAAAGGATGTTGCAAGAAAATTGTGTTATTGTACATATATTATAGTTGTATAGTTGTGTGACTCATATATTATATAATATATGTGTTAATTTAAAATATAAAGATAAAAAATAAATAAATAAAAATGTCAAAATATTTGAGAAGTTTGAATTTATAAGAAAATAAAAAAATTAATTATTATAATGAAAATATTTTTATCTTTTAAATTTAAACAAATAATTTAAATAAATAAAAGAAATTAATAAGCTTTAATTTTGGGAATTTTGAAATTAAAAGATAAATTCATTAATTAAATTGATATCAATGTATTACTACATTTATTGCAATTATTGCATTAAAATGGAATTTAATAAAATAGCAAAACTCATAAAATGAAATGTAAAAAAAAATTTAATTCAAAACTATAGAATGATATTTGACAAATTGAATGAGAGTGTGACAAGTGGCAAAAAAAACTTTATTTATTAGAGATGACTAGATGTGAGACCCGTGTACTACATGGGTTTATTAAAATAAAAGTTAAATATCAAAGTATAAATATTAAAACATCAACAATGTGTTTAACTCAAGATTAATGATATAATCATCATGTCGTACTATGAAATATAATTTTTAATATAAAAAAAAATATACTCATACATAGTAATACCAATGCTTTATTTAAAATATTTATAATAAAATAATTTAGTTTGTTAATAACTTCTATTATTTTATTATTCTCAAAAAGATGTTTAAGCAAATTTTATTTGGAAAATAAGAAAACAAAAAACAAAAAATCTAAGAAAAATATCAAAAAAAAGGTATGTTATTAGCATAATTTTAAATATGTATAACATATACAGATACACTGTAAAGTTTTTGAAAAAATGAAATATATGTGAATTTGAATGCCAAATAGTAACATAATTTTAGGCTAATAATATCGAATAAGAAAATAAACAAAAAATTGATTTAAATGGCCTTAAATGTAGACATTGAAATTTGGAAGAAAACTTGTATTCTTAAATCCTCATAAATACATAATTAGGTGGCATTTTTAAATAAAATTGATGAATACAAGACATTGACATGTGGATTTTATTAAATTCAAAAACACCAGTGTCATAATTCATGATAACAAAGTGACATGTGGCATAATAACATTGGTTTGTTAGAGAGGATATGAATATGGATGAACTAACATTAAAGATGGGAGCACAAAGGATGTCATAATTCATGATAACAAAGTGACATGTGGCATAATAACATTGGTTTGTTAGAGAGGATATGAATATGGATGAACTAACATTAAAGATGGGAGCACAAAGGATATCTATACGGAGAGAAGAAAGAGCAACATTAAAGATTAACCTATTCAGATTCTTTTGTTGTTTCTTACCTTCAAATAAATAAATAAATAAAGGGCAACAACAAATGTTTATAAAGTTATATGGGAACGGTTTGGAGGTAATCATTTATGCGCATATGGTTAATGTGTATGAAGCCTTTGCCCTTTTGTAAGTGAACCTTTATATGGCGATGTTTTGTTATGAAACAGAATAAAGGTAAAGAATTTGTAATAATTATGTAGGAATAAAGCTTTGATGGATGAATATGTTTTTATTATATTCTATGACTTAAAAAAAAAAAAATTAGTACTCAATCATGAAGTTAAATCACACATTCACATCTCTATGGCCCATTCTACTATTCTAGTACGAAACATACAACATTGTACATACATCACATGTAACATGTTTAACCAGTTGAAATTTGGTTTCATAATTCGGTGAAACATTGTTGCACAAATAAGCATTTCAAGATTCTTCTAAATTTTTTACAAATGATAAAACCAAAAGGGGTTAGAGTTTCCACTAAACTAAATTAAACAAATTGGATACTAGTCAAGTCCAATTGCAGTGGCCTCACTCGTGACAATCTGCCATATCACAAAATGAATTTATATAAAATAATCATAAATGTCACAATAACAAATTTAATCATTTTTTTTTTTTTTTAGTTGTGCATTCGACTGATACCTGTGATAAGGAGTCTTTAAAGCTACTGCTAAGTGTGGCATCCAAACCTCTTTCTGCAAGCTCATAAAACAATGTTAACCCTTCGGGGCCATTACTTTTATCCTTGTGCAAATATCTACAACATTATTATAAGTAAATAAATAAATAAACTGATTTCCTTTAATAATATAAGTTATTGAGACATTGAGTCCACCTGGCTGAATCTGATTTTATTAAAAATAATAATACCTTTGTTGGACAAGTGTTTCCACTGTCTGTTTGATATTCCCAAAATCAGTGTGCCTTTCATCATTCTGTGACATACCCAATCGCCCTAAATGGTGCCAAAGACTTTCTACAATTCATAATCAACACAAATTCATATTAATTTACATATAATAATCTGAATAAATGACGTTTAAAAAAATATACTTGAGAAAATGACAACATGCTTGGGGAAATGTAAGTAGAATATAAATGAGGGTAAATTCGTAACAATTTTTTCTCCCATTAAGTCCTATATGGATAAAATGGTTGAATGGGTAATGATGTCTGTTAGAATAAAGTACTGTATACATATAGTCTGTTTCTTTTTTGATGTGAATAAACAACCTGAATGAGATAAATGACCAATTTACCCTTCATTTAAGCAAACATGGAACATAAATCATGATCTGCTTGAAGAAGTTATAATAATACCTTCAGTAATTTTGCCTCCAGCAAGATGAACAATGCCAATAACAACAAATGCAAATCCAGTCAAGTTTGATTTTGTTGTATCTTCAACATGCTTTTTGTAGACTCCAGGATCTAGTTGACTTGTTATAATGTATGATTTTAAGTCAACAGAACCTGAAAAGCGATGACAAATTTACGAAAATGCCATTATCAATAAACCACAAGTTTGATCAATTTAAGTTGCTTACTCTGTGAAGATCGGGCCTGATTATTTGATGAAGGGCGAGAACGTTGAAGCTCCTTCAAATTATAACCAAAAATGGTTGAAAATTTTGCAGTGGCTTTGTTGAGGACAAGAGTTGGAAGATATCTATGGTGATAGTTTTTTGTTATTAGTTGACTTAGTTCTTCTCTCTTGATTGGGCATCCAGAATTCTGATGTGTTTTAAAAAGAATATATCGAATTACTTCTGCAACAAGTTTGTCACCTTCCTGGAGTTGAAACAGTTATGATATTCAGAATGGAAAAGAGTATTGACTATTGAGTCCTTTTGATTTAAAAAAAGAAGGAAAAAGTATGCATGGATTGTATTAAATGTTTGAGGGATGAAGTGACCTCTTCAGAAATACCAAAAGTAGAGAAACTTGCTTCTGTGTTTTCCATCCTGAAGCAAAAACATGTTGTATAAAGTTTGTTACAATCCTAAAATCACATGATTAATTGTTAATAAACAAAGAACAATACAGTAATAGCATGTTGATACAAGATAATTAGTGAAGAAAAAGGTTTTGTTAGGGTTTAATTGTTCATTTATTCAACAATGTTTCACATTTTTCCCTAACAAAGTGTTTTTTTTACTAACTATGCAATTAGGTTTCATCTTAATACCAAAAGATGTAATAAGTGTCTGATGCACAAATTAGTAGAAAATGAAACATTGTTTCATATATTGGTAAAAGAACAATTTTTTTTTCATAAATAAACATTTAACCAGTGCCACATGATCCTTGCAATGTTGCAGATTTTGATGTGCACTTTGTCTAAAAAGCACTTTGTTGCATAAATTGGGAAAAGGTTGTTGAAAAAATGTTCAAATGGTCATTTAACCTTTTTTTATGCTGCAACAATCTCTAAAGGGTGTTTGAATGTGCATCTAAAGTGATTACTGTGTTAGAATGTGCATCTAAAGTGACTACTCTCACTTTCACTTTTGAGTGTTCCAACAAAATCTGATTTTGATTCCCATTTTTCAATCATTTAGACAGGGAGTTGTCATAGTATAACTTCAAATTGCCCTCTAGAATCATCTCTCCTCTGTCTTCCCTATTCATTCATATTTCCTCATATGCCATCTTCCATCTTACACTTGAGACCTATTATTCTAATTCACATTTTGTTTTGTGAAAACAGTCACATTTCGAGCAAAGATCGTTACGAACTAACATAACAAAGAAATTAAATTTCAGAATCCGTAGCAAATATGGAGTAAGATGCAAAACACCACAAATTAACATGAAAATAGTTGAACGAAGGTTTTAAAAAAAAAAAAAAAAAAAAAAAAAAAACACTCATCAGAGCCTCATTCCTTTTATAGATCATGCACAGAAAGCTTCAATTTGAGAACTACACTACAATGGTCGAGATCCACACAATTCATATGAAGTCTTAAAGTGGTAAACTACTAAAATTTTGACCTACATCACCAGTGCAATCGGAGACCATAACTGCTCGAGTGTGAAAACATGATCAGGAAGCATATTATTTGTGAGAGGGGAGCGTACCTGTTGTTAAGAAGAGGAGCGACCGCACAGAGGCGATAACAGCACCGTCGAGGTGCACGTGTGCGGTGAAGAAGAGGAGCGACGGCAGTGGAGGTCGCGACCGGGGTGGGTTTGGCCGGCGGTAGAAGGCAGCACAAGAGGAGAGGAGGGTTGGGGATGTTCTTTGGAACGACGAAGAGGGAGGGAACACGACGTACAGATTTGGGGAAAGGGATGGGTAGTAATTTCACTCTATTTACAATAGGGCCATTGATCAAATTTTACCTTTCTGGTTTATAATTTATACAACACTAGGTGTGAGACATTTAAAACAATTAAATATATATAAACATTTGAAAATTTTAAATTTATAAGAAATATAAAATTATGAGGAAAGTCTATTAATAGAATTGACATGTATTTATTATTAAATTTAAATACCATATGGAATTAATAAAATAAGAAAACCACAAAATTACATGTAGAATAAAAATTAATTCAAAATAACCATAAAATAACATGTTGCAAAATGAATGTGAGTATGACACGTGGCAAAAAAAACTTTCATTTATTAGAGAAGATTGTCTATAATATAGACAACATGATGCAACTATAAATTTCACTAAATTTATAGTTTTGACTACATGTGCACTGTATGTATATAGTTGAATACATATTTAGTAAAAAAAATACATTATTTTTCACAACTTTTTACAAGTTATTCGTCATTGAATAGTATCCTACTTATTTAATGAAAAACTGACAACTTTTTTTTCCTAATTCTAATTAGTTATTCGTACCATTTTTATACAAAAATACTATCCTGCATATTCAATGAAAATTTGACTACATTTTTTCATAATTTCTACTAGTTATTCAAACTACATTTATATATTTAATAGTATCATACATATTTAGTGAAAAAAATCAACAATCATTTTCATTAATTTTGATTAGTTATTTGTATCATTTTTATGCACTTAAAGATCCACATGTATAGTTAGTGGTGCAAACGAGCCTAGCCAGGCTCGCTTCGGGCTCGGGTTCGGGCTCGATTCGTTTTTTATCTGACGTGCCTAAATAAGCTTAATCTCAGCTCGAGCTCGTTAAGAAACTCGTTTACTAATATCCTAAATCCATAATTCCCCTAATATGTTTATATATATATATATATATATATATATATATATATATATATATATATATATATATATATATATATATATATATATATATATTATTATATAAAGGCTCGTTTAGGCTCGCGAACCTAATCGAGCTTAAAGACATAGGCTCAAGCTCGAACTCATTTAATAAACAAGCTTAATATTAAGCTCGAGCTTGGTTCGGACTCGTTTAAAATCGGTAACAAGTCGAGTTTTTAACGATCCGATCCCGAATAGCTCGCGGGTAGCTTGGCTCGTTTGCACCCCTATGTATAGTTAGTGAAAATATGAGAAAATTTTCTTTATGGTTCTAACTAGTTATTCTCACTATATTTATATAGTTAACTATTTATATAGTTAACAATATCATGCATATTTTGTGAAAAATCAACAAACTTTTTCACAATTATGGGGTGTTCGAGATTGTTTATTTAGCTAGATAGGCATTTTTTGACAAAAGTGTTTATTAGTATATGTGGCGGCAAAAAAAAATTAAAAAGTATTTAGATTAGCTTATGTGTAATCAAAAAGCTATAAGTTGATAAACTGTTTTTTAAAAAATATTTATATTATTTTATATATGTAAAATAATCAAAAATGACATTCTTACATAATATTTTATATAGTTCATGATATAGGCGAGTTTATTTAAGACGTGGTAAGGAGAATGGTAAGTTTGAAAGATAGTATTGTCTTTTTAAACGAATACGCTATAAGTTTTTTCAAAAAGTTAGAAAACACTTAAAATGCGTTTGGTTGTGAAAAACTGTTTTCCTTTTTTGAGAAAATATTTTCAAAAAATAAGGTTGAGTTTTTATTTTCAGTTTTCAATGAAAATTTTAAAAAACACGTTTGTTTGAAACTGATAGAGTTTTCATTTTCTATCATAATTTAGAAATTTTTGAAAAACTGTAAAATTCACTTGCCTAATTTACATACAATTTGGAAAATATAAAATTTTCATTTTCTTAAAAAAATTGAAAAATGAATCAATCAAATGTGTTTTCAAAAATTTTATTTTAATTTGAAATTTTTCTTGAAAAACTAGAAAATTTTCCGTATATCTTAAATTTTTAAAAATGACATTTTTGAAAGAAATTAAAAAGCTACATTTAAAAGTGCTTTTTTACTAGCCAACTATTTTTTAGACTTACTGATCTTTTTGAAAAGTCAATAAATCTTTTGAAAATCTCAAACACTTTCAATGACTAGTTATCGGTGTTATTTTTAGAGAAAGTTGCAAATATAGCTAAATTCCTTAATTACTTTGTGGATAATAACCAAAAAAAATTCAAATTACAAAAATAGTCATTAAAATCGCAGATGGACTCAGTCCATCTGTGATTTTACTTGTCCATCTGTGAACGTACAAGTCGCTAAGGCACATATGTGCTTTCACGACTTGTACATTCGCAGATGGACTCAGTCAATCTGTGATTTGCGTCCATCTGTGATTTTCCCCTTTTTCAGGGGTATAAAAACGTAATTTTTTTTTCTTTCATTTTTCAAACTTTTTTTTGGAGAACTCTCTCCAGAGGCGGACGATTTTATTTTTCAAATATTTTCAAAGTTTTTGTTGGAGTATTCATTTTATTAGAGATGTTATAAGCAAATATTCCTAAGAAATAAGAATTAAATTGATAATTTTTAGCAAAACTTTATATATAATAATGTTGTTTCGTAGTTAAACGCTATCAATTTTGTAGTCAAAATTTAAAAATCCGCAAAATCGCAGATGGGATGAAAGGAAATCGTAGATGAACTTAGTTCATCTGTAATTTTAGTCAAAGATTAGGGTATTTATACGAAAAAAAAAAAAAAAAAAAAAAAAAAAAAAAAAAAAACCAACAACAACCTACAAACATACAAGTCGCTAAAGCACGATTACGCTTTCTCTGCAAAAATCGCAGATAGACTTATCCATCTACGATTTTCATGGCTATATTTGTAATTTTTTTTTATCATAGGTTAAACCCGATCTTTTTAATTGTCATCGTACAATGAGTGAGATGGCAAACGGGCAACAAGCTGTGCCGCTAAGCCTTTTTGAATGGTAAGTTAATTATTTTAAAGACTACATCCGAAGATCTAGGGGATATAACGTTACTATGCATGATTCGTTGTACTCTTTTAAGAAGTTCTACCACATCCGATGCGAGGAAACCAAACGTATCAAATGCAAATAGTATGAATTTGGTTAAAGAATTTGTAATTTGGGTTTTTTATTTTTATTTTTTATTTTTTTACTATTTTCCACAAAATAATTAAGGAATTTGGTTATATTTGCAATTTTCTCTTATTTTTATACACTTCAAGATTATCATGCATATTTAATGAAACTTTGACAACATTTTTTTAAAGTTGTAACTAGTTACCCTCTCTATACTTATATAGTTAATACTATCATCCATATTTATTGAAATTTGACAGCCTTTTTCACGATTCTCGATAGTTATTCACACTACATTTATAATTAAATACTATCATGCATATTTAGTGAAAAGATGATTGTAGTCGGTAAAAAAAAAAAAAAAAACCTACAATTCCATTTCACAATCATAACATTTGGCATGGCTCTTTCATAGCCTTTGGCAAATCATTCCTTCACAATAAATATAAATGATTATTATTCTGAATGTGGGAAAGTTGTGGACCTAAGTTTTAGGTCAATCAATCTAAGTAACAGAGTTTAGTAAAAACTTGTATATTCTATGAGGATTTATTTGGTTGTTACAAAATTACTGACCAACTTTGGGTCTCAACAAATAACAAGCTCTTAGTACAAATATATCCTAGAAATTTCTTTAAAAAAATAATAATAAAATATATTTCCCATGAGATTATTCAGCCTTGGGTTTATGGGCGTTGATCAATTGTGTTTGCACATCTGCAGAAACTGGTGAGTGTTCTTTGTATTCCATGGTGAATTCACCCTTTCCCTGCATAATTTAATACAAACCCATATATATATATTTTTTAAATATCTAACAAACTAGTTGAGTATATATCTATCTACTTAATTTTGACTACCTTTTTTCTAACTATAAATTTATTTGGTAAAATAAATAAGTAGGCAGGTTGCTATTATGAGTAAAGAAACTGACCTGTGTCATGGAACGAAGAGCTGTTGAGTATCCAAACATATTGTTCAGTGGGACCTGAAACCCAAAATATATTTATTTTTTTAAGTCTTAATACTGAGGCGATGTGTATGGTTTGTTTATAATTTACTTACAAGGGCATTGATGACAGAATCATCTCCATCTTGGTCATTTCCAACAATTATGCCTTTTCTCCTGTATTTATAAATATGGTTAAAACAGATAAATGACAAAAATTACAGGCAGCAGTAAATTTACCTGTTCAAGTCACCAGCAACAGTGCCCTGAAATTCAGTTGGCACTTTCAATTCTACCAACATCACAGGCTCCAGTATCACTGGCTTGCATTTTGCATAACACTGTTTGTTTCACATTAACTCACACAGTTAGATTACCTTTCTGCTTGCTTATTCATTTCATTTATGAATGTATATATATATATATATATATATATATATATATATATATATATATATATATATATATATATATATATATATATATATATATATTGAAGCTACCTGTCTAAAAGCATAAATTGAAGCTAATCTGAAAGCAAGTTCACTGGAATCCACAGCATGAGAAGCACCATCTGTCATAACCACACGAATATTTTCAACTGGGAATCCAATCAAAGAACCCCTGGCACATATACAATTAAAACAAGTTAAGAGTTTTTTATAATAAATATATAAAGATAACAATAACAAACACAAGTATGATTATTATTTAATAATAGCACTTACGAATTGGCAGCTTCCCTGAAACCCTTCTCAATGTGTGGGATGAAGTTGGAGGGTATAGCTTGTCCTATTATCATGTTTTCAAATTCAAATTTCCTCTCTGATCCAGCTGGCAGTGGCTCCATATACCTATCATTTTATTTTACCCAAAAAAAAACAAATTTAATAAAAAGCATACCAAGTAATAATAGATTGTTGTACTTTGAAATCTATCCAACTAGGGCATTAAAAATCTACCAAATTTTAGTAATGAAATAAATATATACATTTGGTGAGTCTTACCCAACCACCCTTCCATATTGACCTTGGCCTCCACTTTGCTTCTTATGTAAATAATCAAATTCTGCACGTTGTGTAATTGTCTCTCTGAAGTTCACACGAGGCTTTCCAACAGTTGCATCAACCTTTTGCAACATGCAAGTAAATTAGATAAATAAATAATAACTGTTGATTTGTTTCAAAGAAAGTGATTTTTTTTAACTAAAACAACGGTGTACCTTATATTCCCTTTTAATGCGCTCCACATAAACTTCCAAATGCAACTCTCCCATTCCCGATATAATTGTCTGAAGTCGACACAAAATTTAGTTTCAAAAAATAAATATTTTTATGATGAATATATATATATATATATATATATATATATATATATATATATATATATATATATATATATATATATTAATATTAAATACCTGACCACTCTCGGGGTCCAATCCAACACGGAATGTGGGGTCCTCTCTTTGAAAACGATTCAAAGCTTTTGAGAACTGAATATATATTTTTTATGATAAAAATAAACATTATTAGTTTCAAGAAAAGTTAAAAAATAAATATTTTATATTTGGAAATCATACTTGTTTTCCGGAATCTTTTGAAACAGGTGAAACAGCTAATGACACAACAGGTTCCGGAACATTCATGGAAGTCATGGTGTATTTGACTGATCCATCTGTAAAAGTATCTCCTGATGCACAATCTAATCCAAATACTGCTACAATTTGACCTGCATGAGCTTCTTGAATGTCCTGAATGGTAATTTCCATAATTAAACATTAATAAAAAAAAAAGTCATAATTATTTATTCATGTATGGAAAGTAAAAAAGTTTTAATGGAAATTAGTACCTCCATAGAATCTGAATGCATCCGGCCTAGTTTCGATACCTGTCACAATTTTAATATAATAAACAAATAAATAAAAGTATGTTTCTATTTTGTTGCAATTAACACGTTTCTATATCAAAAACATCTATCTACAACTCACTTTAATTTTCTTTCCTGTATTAATATTTGTTATGAATTCGCCTTTCCTGAGAATACCTTCATAGATTCTACAAATTGAAATAAAACCATCAGTTATATACTTATTTCAAAACAAATGGACATAAAAAATTCAGATGAAAATACCTTAAATATGTCAGTTGACCGAATTGTCGTTCTTCCAGTTTAAAAGCCAATGCAACCATTGGTCCAGCTGGCGTTCCAGACAGCTTGACCTGTCAGCATCCCAACCATAAATTGTTACATCATATAACACCCATTGGAATATAAACACAAAAACTCGTTTTATAAAATTGGTTACCTTTTCTTCCTTGTTAGATTGGTCAAGGGCAAAATTGTCAACTTCAAGTGGATTAGGCAAATAACAAAGAACGCCATCAAGAAGCGGTTGTACTCCCTAAAGAGAAAAAAAAATGTTTTACTTCATGCTGAAAACAGGAATGTTTAAATTTAAAGAATAAAAAGTATTCCTATCATCTCAAAGAAAAGTACAAAGTGATGTTACTTACCTTATTCTTAAATGCACTACCCATAAATACTGGTATAAATTTCCGGGCTATAGTTGCTCTACGAATGGCTGCCTGTTTCAAATTACATTTTATACCCCAGAAACTTTGTATAAATTACATTTTATACCCAAAATGCTAATAATATACCTCAAGATCAGCAGCTGATATAGGTTCATCATTGAGGAATACTTCAGCAAGCTGATCATCAACATCAGAGACTGCTTCAATTAACTCACGTCTCTTTTCTGCAGCCATTGCTTGCATATCAGCTGGAATTTCTTCTGTTACAACTTTTTCACTGACAAAAGAATATAAAAGTCACTATCTTGTTATTTAAAAAAAAATAGAAGTTAATCTTGTGAAATAAATACAAACCCGCTAGAGCCATGAAAGAAATAAGCCTTTAGTTGCACAAGATCCACAAGACCCTGAAAGTCCTCTTCCAATCCTATTGGCATTTGCACTGCAGCACTGTGATGTCGAAGCTTTTTCCTTGCCTAATAGAGAAAATCAAGGAAATAATATTATATTTTTTTTTACAAATTTGCCCTCTTTTTGAAAAAAGGGGAAGAAAAGAAATACCTGATTGAGAACCTTCCATGGATCTGCCCCCATTCGATCAAGTTTGTTGATAAAAGCAACTCTTGGAACTTCATATCTTCTCATTTGTCTATCAACAGTAATTGACTGACTTTGAACACCACCAACACTACAGAGGACAAGAATTGCACCATCAAGAACACGCAGAGCTCTCTCAACTTCAATTGTGAAGTCCACGTGACCTGGAGTATCGATTATATTTACCTGTAAAAAGTGAAAACAGCATGCTTTTATTGCTAAGTGAAACAAAAACCAAATCTTCCAAGCAGAAACAATGAAAGCAATAGAAGGATTAAGAAAGTCATAAAGCTAGAAACAGAAAACACCTTGTGAGTAACTTAAATGATTGAAGATATAACTCATATGAATCCTAGAAACGATCATTTCACCACTTTAAATGGATATAAATCAAGAAAAACACCTAAATCTACACTCTCAAATCAAGACCTACTTCCTTAATCTACAGATCAAACTTAACATATCATAAAAACCCGTTTCTATTGTCTATTGGTTCAAGAAAAATAGTAACAAGGAACAAATCATGATCCCTAACTTCCAGAAAAGTACATACGCATCGACTTGTGAGGGTGCATGATGAATTTGAATTAAAATTGGCGAGTTCCTTAAACTTTAAACAACAGTTTGACAAATTCATCCAACTTTATAGAAAAGTAGCAAATAAAGAAGGAAATGAAATCACCTGATAATCTTTCCAAGTGCAATAAGTAGCTGCGGACTGAATAGTAATCCCTTTCTCTCGCTCCAATTCCATCGAGTCCATCTTTGCACCAACGCCATCTTTCCCTCTGACCTCATGAATCTCATGAATCCTCCCCGTGTAAAACAAAACCCTCTCCGTAAGCGTCGTTTTTCCCGAATCAATATGCGCCGATATTCCGATGTTTCTCACTTTCTCCATCGACTCCTTCCACCATGGTTCCTTATCATCCTTCGCCCTCACGGCTGGTGCAGCGGAGTAGTGACGGTGGAGATGGAGGAGAGCAGTGATGGGTGATGGTGGTGTTGGCGATCTTGATGATGGATAGATGGATGAACGTAGAGTGTATAGTAGGCGCGTCGTAGAGGATCGCGATCCAGCCATGGTGTTGGGGGTTTAGATGCGCAGTGATAAACCCTACTGGTTTTTGCGAAGAAGAGGAAGGAAGATGAATGCGACGGGGTTAGTTTGTAAATATGAAACAGTTTCATTTAGATCCTTACAGTATAGTTAAACTACATTTATTCCCTCAACTTTGTGAGTAAATATATTGTAGGTACAATTGTATATAAAATTTGTATTCCTAAATTGCATAAATGGTCCTTATGGTTTGTATGTGGTTTCTAACTTGTTTTTCTAACACAAAATTTCAAACTTAATCCATGTGGTTTTCAAAATATCTCACTTTGAAGATTTTTATGGATAACGTCACACCACTAGTCCTTGTGGTTTGCAAAATTACATGAAAGGTGTTCATGTTGTTAAATCTAACTTTTCAGTTCTTGTATTTTATTGAAAAAGACAACTTTACCCTTGTACCAAATTTGCAATAAACTACAAACCTCAAGGATCATTTGGGTAATTTTATAAAGTATGATACGGTCCTAGTAAGTATGTATACTTTTAATAAATACTTATATCTTTAAAGTATACTTTTAGTCAGAGTGTTTTAGTCTTATTATATTTATAGTTGTATGTCTTGTATGGTTAACTATACTAGTTCACTATAAATAATGTTCTGATACTAATCTGTCACACCCCCGAACCAGGACAGCGGAAACATCTGGGGGCGGATGACTTCATGTACAGTATCATAACGATTGAATATGAATGAAACATAGCAACCAAACATCATACATTACCATATAACAACATTCATTGTTTTACAATTTGTACTTGTTTAACAATTACACAAAATAACATAAAATGAGGTTGCTCAAAAGGTAGTAAATAAATCATGATCCAAGGCTCGAGTACCTGTTCACTGAGTCCCTGAGAATACAAGTCGTTTTGAAAAGCGTCAACATATCATGTTGGTGAGTTCATAAGCATGTTTGTAAGGAAAAACATTGTAATATCGTTGCTTATAATAAGTTTTAAAACTCCAGAAAATCCAATATTTTATATAAAAAGTAGTTTGTTAGTCTCGTTCAAAAACGTGTATAATTGCATGCATGTCCTTTATTATCCTTTGTTTATATTTGAAAAGAGTGTATCCCCAAAAAAATCTTATATTTTCTGTATAGAAAGGTGTTGTGGTCTTAAAACCCTAAGACCCGAGTGGTGAAATCAGTTTACAAAGTATACGAAACATAGTTTGGTATTTTGTAAAAACTAGTAGAGTGTAAATCTTTTGTAAATCTAAATAATGTTGTTACTCTCTATGTGTCTTTTCCTTGTAGAGTGAAAATGAATGTGTCCATAAAATCCAATATTTTCTTAATAGCAATTGTAGTCTTAAACCCTAAGACCATGATGAAAATGAATAGTGTACAAACATTTGCATATATAGTTTCATTTATTCTAATAAACTAACGAAGTAAAGCTTCCCGTAAACCAAAATGGTGTTGTTATTCCCTATGTGAGTCGCTATATTGGCCTAGTCTAGCTGTAGCAAACAGCTTAGGTGTGGGATGTCAACCCCGTATAGATCTATACACAAACTCCCGTTCTCCCTCCAGGAGACTCTGGTTATAACTAATAGGACTTGTCGCGTACGTTAGGTAGGTACGACTAAATGTGAGTCTCACAAGAACCTTAATATATTTACGTAAACTATGACTTTTATTTCTTGTAAAACGACTTAAGTATATCTAGTGTGATTGAAAATAGTTATATAATCAAGTATATAAGCATATGCAAGTTATCATGTCTGGGTGTTTTCAAAAGGTTACAACCTTTAAAGTCGTCATGCAGTGGGAGGTGTTGAGATCCCCATCCGAGATCAGGAGTTTTATGGGATTCGCCGGCTACTATTGGAGATTTATCAACGATTTCTCCAAGATTGCGGTTCCTCTCACCAGATTGACCTAGAAGGGTGTTGCATTTGTTTGGAGTGAGCAACATGCATTATTCGAGACTCTTCTCCATAGATTGTGCGAAGCTCCTGTATTGGCTCTTCCGGAGGGAGTGGAGGACTTCGTATTTTTTTGTGATGCGTCCATTTCGGGGACGGGTGCAGTGTTGATGCAAAGGGGTCATGTGATAGTGTAACACCCAAAGTTTTGAAGGCCAAGAAAGGAAAGAAAAACCCTAATTTCAAGGGGAGACTCGGCGAGTCCAAGGAGGAACTCGGCGAGTCTGAGCGGGATCCGGGTCGAGGTGTAAGTGACCAACTCGGCGAGTCGGCCAAGTGGACTCGGCGAGTCTGGTCTGTGCGAGGAAAACCCTAAATCCGAGACTTTGGGCGCTATTTAAGCTCCTTATTCTCTCCATTAAGGTTCCTTAGAGCCTCCCTCATCCAGAAAGCGAACCCTAAGCCTCCATTGTGCTCATTCAAACTTTTAGCCATTTTGAGTGATTTAAAGGAAGAAGAAGAAGTAGGAATCATTGAAGCATCAAGGAGTGGCCTTGGATCCGAAGATTAGGGAACCCTTCTGAGATATTGAAGGTATTAAGTCGTTTCTCTCCTTTGGATCTTCTTTGGTTATGAGTTTTGGGGCTTTTAAGCCATGTTTAAGATCAATCTCGAGCTTGAAGTCCAGATCTGAGGTTGCGACCTCAGATCCATGCTTGTTTTGGTTTAGAATCCCGTAAAGCATCAACCCTTGAGTCGATTATGAAGCTTTCTTGCCTTAAACCCTAGTTTATGGTGTATTTTGCCTAGATCTCCTTCTCTACACGTAAAGTTTGCAACTTTATGTGAGGAATAGGCTTGGGAAGGGTAGATCTACAGATTTGAGTCTCTGCATGACTCAAAAGTCCTCTGCATGTATGAAGGATCGGATGGACTCGGCGAGTCCTTTGAGTGGACTCGGCGAGTAGCTTGAAGATGAGGAGGAACTCGACGAGTGGGATGAACAAGACACCAAGACTTTCGCAAAGTCATAGCACAAAAGTCACCAAGACTTGGCCAATGAAATTACAAAGTACTCTATCGAAAATTGTTACAAGACAATTCCATAGACATGAAGTCTCACATTCAAAGTACATTCCTTTGAACATCCTTCTTGCATAAAATTTTCTAATCTAGACATAAACTCTTAATATCCAACTCCCAATATGGAAACATTTCCATATTTTCCATATGACAACTCATTCTTAATAGAATCTTATCTATTCATAATAATGTCAATATGGTCCATCCATTACCATACTTCGAACTACTCACAAGCGACCAATCCTCAACGAACTTTGGATCGTCCTTTGATAGTTGTTTAATTATTTTAGTCAAAACCGATTCTAGTCCTTTTTCCCTCTTAATGTGCTAGACATTTAGAAAACTTTAGAATGGTCAAATATTATAGCATTTGCAATCGATCTTATACCCGAAGATTATGGAACACGATGCATAATGTCTTACATAAAGATATGATAGTTATCAATCTTTTGCCATAATATTTTATGTGTCACGTTCTCACAATTCGAACTATGAAGAGGGATGCCATAATCATAATCGAAATTTGAGAACATACTATGTATCCTTTGACTATATTTATTAAAATTTCTCAATTTAAGCTTTAAATTTTGAAACGAAGTATAATATTCTCTCCCTTAATTATAGCAAAACAACTTTTCAACCCTTGCGACTTTGCAAAGTGAATCTTTGTTTTCTATAATTAATATTGCTAACTTGCAATACTTTCCATAATAATAATAACACTTATGCTCCCACTATCATGATGATTATTATCATATAAGCATAACACTTATGCTCCCACTAGCTTTGACATGTATTCAGAAAACAACTGAACTTCCAGAAAACAATGCTAATTGAATTCCACAAAATTCATATTTCTAATACCAGATGCTTCAATAATCCTCTATCTAAGTTTCTCAAACTTATACATCTTTGCCTTAGATAGCTCATATGTGTGTCTAAACAATTAAGAACTTATGTTACTAAGTTCCAAAGGTTCAAACTAATTGTCAAATCTCACAATTCGAACTATGGAAAGGCATGTCGTAACCATAATCGAATTTGAGAATACAATTTTCACAATTGCTATCTTCTTAAAAACTCTTTTAGTGAAAGCATTTCCTCACAGTCATTTTTCATGAAGGAGAGAATCTTATGACTCTTAGATTTTATGGTGTATGAGTTCCTATCCATGTGACTTTGCAAAAACCAAAGTTGGTGACAAATCCAAAACTCATATGGACTGAACTTTCTTAATCTTGATTTCTTGCCTTATGGTAACACGAGTGCCCACCATGTCTTCCAAGTAGTTTAGCAACTTATCCTTACATATCAATGTACTTTCCATCGATCAAGGTATTTTGTCTTTATGCATTCAAATGAGAACTCATAGAATTCACATGCATAATTAACTCAATTGGAATGGCACAGAAACAAAATAATGTCAACACGATAGATTGTAAACCTCAAGTCGTGTGCTAGTGATGATCGATAAGGTTTATTCTTGATTTGTTCTTGAAACTTTTTCAAAAACATTAAAACTCCCACTGAGTCCTTGACATATAAAGTTCTCTTCTCAAGAAAAAGTTCTTGACAAACAAATATTCAAGAGTTAGTGTAACTTTTATCAAGACAAAACACTTCACAAATTGTGTCACACCCCCGAACCAGACGGCGGAAACGTCCGGGGGCTGCTGTGACTCAATTGAATACCATCACAATGAATATACATGAAACATAACATCATTCATCACCAACATTTGAATATTACAACTGATAGTGTTTACATTCATTACATTGTCTCAAAACATTACATTCTCGAAAGTAATTGTTCGATACTAGTTAAACAACAGCAAAACGTCATAGAGTACAATTCATCCTTCACTTTATCTGTTACCTGAGAATACAAGTATTTTGAAAAACGTCAACATATGAAATGTTGGTGAGTTCATAAGTAGTGTTTGAAATCCAATGTATTGTATTGTTTGAAAACCACCAGAAAATCCGATATTTTCTGAAAATAGTATAGTCAAAAAGGTGTGAAGATCCATAGGTATGCTTGTTTATTTCTATACTTGTAAAAATTGTTCATTAAAATTTTATGCATTTCGAATCCGTATGTATTGAAAACCCTAGGAAAACCCGATGTTTTCCTGATTTCTTGAATTCCATGAAGTCACATTGAAACCATTGCATAGCGTGTAGTGTCAGTCCCAGGCGACGTTGGATTATTTTTGAGCATGATTAATTGCTACAAACACGCATTACACAAACGACCAGTTTATAGCTATACTAACGATCCCGTAGGCGTCGTCCGTACTAATCACGTTATCCAACCGCCCTGACTATGTGTAGTCCCACATCCGAAGAGAAAGAGGGCACGAAGACCTCGATGACTCCATTAACCGGTTGGGGAAAAAAAATGTACGAGGGGTCCCAGACCCGCCTCGCATGAAATGTAGACTTTACTAGCAATACCAAAGGACCCTTCGGGACCAGTAGTATACAATCCATTGAAAGTCCTTTTACGTTGTGTTAGATCGGTAAAACCCAACACTTCGTAAGATAGAGGTCTTCGGGCCTTAAGATCAGGTCATTGGGCTAGCTAGGCCCAACAAACAAGATTTTACACTTTTGGGGCCCAAAGATGGTGCGTAGACGTCTGTGCACACTCGCATGTATATTGAATTCCCAAACGTTACTTGTATGAATCGTAGTGTCGTAGTGTCGTAGTGTCGTAGTGTCGTCGTGTTAGTAGTTTCGGATTTTATTTGTTCGAGACCGAACCAATTCGTTTAACAACGACTTTTGGTATTGTAGTGTATTGTATTTCGTCGATAGTCGCGGTGCCATTATTTGATCAAATTGCATGTATTGAATTAGCCTTGAAAGTTTTCTGTTTTCAGCCCCTCATTGTTTGTAAAATTTACTTTTTCAACCCTTTAATTAAATACTTTCCGGTTTGGTCCTTAAATCAATTTTCTTGACATTTTAACATCAAAAATTAATGAAATTAATATTTTTCAGCATATTTTTCATAGAAAACAGTTTTAGTCCCTGAAATTGCAGTTTTCTCGGTAATAGCCCTTCTTTTTCGCAACTTTGACAATTTTGGCCCAAATTGTAAAATTTTTGCAACTTTGGTCCTTTTTAAATTTAAAAAGCATTTTAAACCTTTGAAAAGGACTTGGAACACTTATAGTCCACTGTTTTACAGAAAAATACAGTTTTGGCCCTCCAAAACAGAAAATCTCGCATAATGGGCCTCATTGGGCCGAAAATGTCATTTTTAGCCCATTAAGCTTGAAATTTATGTTTTTAATCCTCTAAATGAGTATATTTCCAGAAATTGTTTTATTGAAACTGTTTTGACACACCTCATCCATCAGAATTCGTGATATGTCAATTTGGGCCCTTACTTTTGTATTTTTCACATTTTAGGTCCAAAATTTTGTGTTTTTAGCCCAAAGAAATTGTTACTAAACCATTTAGCCATTTTCTAGAAATACTTTGTATGTAGAAATATATTTGATGCTAAAATCATTTAACATAAGGTATATCTCGGTTTTGAGGGGTTTTATGGCTAGATCCAACATTATAACACACAAAAGCATACATATAAGCATGGGAATCATACAAGGCATACAAAACACATATAGATCTACACTTTCACTTGTATTCCCCCCCACAAAACTCATAAAAACAGAAAATAGGGGGTATGAAGCTCACCTTGAGATTTGGATTTGATTTTGATGAAGATTTGAGAGAAGATTTTGGCCCTAGCAACTCCTTGTGGAGATTTTCGAACTTAGATGGTTCTAGGGAGTTAGATCATGAAATAAGGCTATGTAAGAACGAATTCTTAACATTAAGATGAAAAGTAGGCGTTTATACATGATAACCACTTACCAAGAGGTTGAAACCTTGAAGAACACTCTTGAAACAAACACTCACATCCACGATTTTTTATGAGGAAGGAAGAGAGGATTTCCTTGAGTATAAGAGGTAAAGATAAGAGATTATTGTGTTTGAAATGAGAGATGAGGGTGGGAAGAGCCTTATGGCCGTGAATTAGGGGAAGAGAGAAGGAAGAGATAAGGTGTTGCATGGATATATGTGAATGCATTGTTACATGGTGTGTAAATGACTTGGTTATCCTCCAAATAAAAACGATGTGTCATGCATTAAGCTAATTAGCTAATTTCTCCCTTTTTTTTATATAGATAATGGGCCGAGAATTGGGCTAGGAGGAAGGAGGGTGAATTAGTTTGGCCCAATCCTTTCTTTGGTTCGAAATTATGAAGCCCATAAGGAAAATTTTCGGCCCATTGGGATTTTAGGGTAGTTCTCGGCCCAAATAGGTCCATGAGAAAGGTGTGGGTCATTCTAGGCCCATTAAAGCCCAAAATACTATATTTTAATGAATGTGAATTCAAATAAGGCCCAACTTAAGACTCTTAGCTTAAAAGAATTAAGTTAAGGGTTTATCGGCCCATTAGGTCCAATAAGAGAATCATAGTCCATAATGAACTTGAGTCGGGATATATAGGGTTTCCAACCCTTATTTAAACATATGAGAGATATTTGAATGAGAGTGAAGCATGATATTCCTTTAGAGTAAAAGTTATTACACTAGGTGAATGATTGCATGAGAGTAGAATTTCCTCGCAAAAATGCTAGTTGTGACAAATTGGTCCTAGTTGGTCTTTGTCTTATCCAAGACATCACAACTTACCAATTTCAAATGTGCAAGAATAAGAAAACCTTTTCCAAATTCCACATTTGATGAGTGTTATAAACCTACTAAAGACTTGTCACTCAGTTCGCAATCTTGGAGTATGACTCTAAGATTCGATATTGGAACGAAGTATGATTGACTTCTTGATTTAACCATTTCTACAATTCTCGATTCATTTTCTTATACATGCAATTGCACTAAGACTCACTTAGAGGATCAACTGAGACATGGTTCTTAATCATTAAGACCTATCATAAAACACAATAAAAGGTACTCTCCCTTCTTATTAGAATAGAGAAACTTTTATCTTTCTGCCTACTTGATTCTTTTTATTCGTTCTGCTATTCATTGAAACTCTTTCAATTAACTCAGAATTACACTTATTCTTATAAGTATAATCATATTTACTAAACTTTAGTAGATCATGATGAATATATATATATATATATATATATATGTGTGTATATATATATATATATATATTTATCACTCTTGTGGTGGACTAAATCAACGCACAACATAGTGTACTTCATTTTCTAGTCCTTTACTTGACACTTTGTCAAAGAATTAGTCTAATTTCCAAATATGAAATTTCTCATTCATCACGCAACCAAGTTGTATGATTCCAAGTTTCTGTCCAATTGAAACTTGGGCGATGAGAAACTCTCCCTATTTGGTGAATTCTTGACATCTTCACATAATCAAGAATCAAATCCATTATTGCTAATAATAGAAACCTTCAAACATCAATTTTCATACATGCCATTGCAAGGATAAATAAATAAGATAAAATCAAAATTCATTTTATTGCGGAAAAAAGTTATCCTTACAATGCAATTCAATTGAAAAACTATGTTATTACATATTTCTTAACAATCTATTCTAACTCCAAGTGGTAGCTCAAAAATCCAATCTTCAATCAATGCGATCGAAATCCACTTTTTTCACGATTAGATTCAGCTCAATTCTTCCCTTAAGCTTCCTCTCTTTTCTTCGATCCTATAAAACATCAAAATGTAATCTTCTCACATCATGTATTAAGAATCTAGAATAGGAACTTAAAAGAGTTAGTTAATGGATTTTACCTGAAGCAGAGCCATACGTCTTGACTCTCCCATCTCTTAGATCTCTCAGATAGTTAGGGTAGTTTCGTCTCCAATGCCCATTCTCTTGGCAATAAAAGCAAATGGACTCCTTTGGCACAACACATCGGACAATCACAGACTTAGTTCTCTCTGGACTTCCAATGTTGCCAGTGTCTATTGAAGTTTGGGAGTTTGATTCACCAGACAAATTTGCTTGACCAGCACGCCAAATCATTGCTGATTTAGCAGCTATAAGAAAAAAGGTGAGATCAATGAGGGTCACGTCGTGATCCATCATATAGTACTCTCTAACGAACTTACTATATGATTTAGTAAGTGACTGAGGAACCCAGTCAACATCCAACTCACTTGAAATCTCGACACCCAACATGCTTAACCTATCAATGTGTGACTTCATCTCTAAGACGTGTGCACACACAAACTTTCCATCTTCATACTTAATTGCCAATAGGGCTTGAGTGAGCTTGAAATTTTCAAGCCTTTGAACTTGTGGGTTAGGGAGAACAATTGGAGGAGGTGGAGGAAGTGAAGCATGATCTCTTGTTCCTCGATCGTATCGTGGAACATCATCTTCATTTGGAAAGCTTGTTCCATGGGATTTGGGAAGACCATGATTGTCAGAACTAGACATCTACAAAACGGGAGAAAATCCAAGTTAAGTTGATTAGAATTCTTGATGTAACACCCAAATGAAACACCAAGGCTAGGATCCAACACAATATTATACAACCTAGAAGAGGGATGCCGTAATCTAGTCGCAAAATATTTGAAGGTAGGTAAATGACGATTTACCAATTTCCACCATGAAAAACGAAAAAGAAGTTTAAGTTTTAAATGAATTGAAACTCCTAGATCTTATGAGATTCATTGAACTTTTCAATGACATGTTTAATCTCGATTATGCCCTTCTATTTGTGACTGGGATGCCGAGGATCACAAATAAGGTATGAATAACCATACGAATCACGTGGTGCACCCAATGCTACTATCACCTAATCAATGTGTTGGTTAGCCACACACGCTCCATTGATCTATGATAAGCATCGAGCCACCCTTCGCCACCAATGTCATCCCTAAATTAGTGTGTCGGTTAACCACACACGCTCCACTAACGTTTGACAATGGTACGAAGTGTAATTCCATGGGTTAGCATACAATTTCACATTTTGCCTAAAGTAACTATGATTTGGGAATTTGTATAAGCATTTAGTTACTTTGTACTTCATTATACTTGTAATGGAAGGTTTATGTCATATCCTACCCGTTCGGCTAACGACCCTCCACTAGTCAAGAGTGCGGTGGGTAAGAGTGGATACCCATTCAATCGTCATTTTATAGGCAATTTCCTTAAACACCCCTTATAGACCAGCTTCGTGAATGAGGCCTACTAACGGTAAAACTGACTGTTTACTCATACATATATATAATATTAGACTTTTAATGTTATATATAGTATAGGGTGTATTTTACACTTTTAAAATACTAGGTGGTTTAATTTAGTAAATTATACTTTTAATTTAATTAAATGTAAACCAAAACTTTATGGGTTTATTAAATCTCTTTTAATTATACACTTTAATTAATTAATAAAACCATAAGGGTGTGATTTGAACTTGTCAAATTACAAGGGTTTTAGAATTTAAAATTTAAAATTAAGACTTTTAACTAATTTTAAAATCCAAAACTTGAGGGCAAACTTTGAAACTTTTCAAAACATGATGGTTCAACTATTTAAATTTCAAAACTAAAACTATTAAGCTCAAATTTAAACTATGAAACCTAAAGGGTTAATTTGAAACTTTTCCAAACTTTATCAAGAACATTCTAGATCACAAAATTCAAATAAGGCAATTATCTCATTTTGACCTAGTCCAATTTCTTGCAAGATAATTCACCAAATAATTCAAATAATTAAATTTTATCATATAAGGAAATAATTATTTAATTAATATGAAGTTATCTTTTATTTTGGCAAGGATAATCACCCAATATCATAAAAATCTGATTTATATCAATAAAAAATGTTTTGGTAACTATCCCACAGCTAAAGGAGCACAAAATCCCGAAATTACCTCTTTCTGACGAGCTGACTCGTCGAGTTAAGCATGGACTCGTCGAGTTCACCATGGACTCGGCGAGTCCAGCCCCCAGAAACTCTAATTTTCGATTTTAAGCATGAATAATCAACCAAAGCATCAAATACATCAAACAAACAGCCCTAGGCTCTGATACCACTGATGGGGTTTGAGCAAAACATCAATCCTATGGTGTACATGCAAACCCTAATAGCTTTTGGATCTAGTTTGTCTAATGAATATGCAATTGAATATCCAAAGCTATAAACCTAGATCTATCAAATAAGGACTTAGTAATTACCTTTGATTGTTATATTGCAATAACAATCAATTCGTTGCTTTGATTGGCTTTAGAAAGCTTAGTGTCTCAAGTGTTACACCTCTAATGGAGTCACAAACACCACTAAGCAACTTGGATGAAGAGGAAAAGAGAGGAGGCTGCCCAAAACGTCTAGAAACCCTAAAGGAACTCTTAGCCACGTTTTTGGGGCATAGGGGCCCTTTATATACATGTAGGCTATTAGGGTTTTCAACTAGGAAACCCTAATTTGACTGCTTAGGCCCTAAGCAGCCCATGGATCCCTTTCTTTAGAGTCATGGACGAAATCTTATGGGCTTCCCCATAAATTTCGTCCACTCCACTCTATGGAGTCCATTAGCCCACTCTTGTAATTATCTTATAATTACAATTCCAGTCCCTTAAGTTTAATTAATCTCTTTTAGCCACAAAATTAATTCTTAATTAATTATTGACTAATATTAATTAAACAATATGATTTATCCTTTAATATATTATACTCATAATATATTAATAATTCATATTTAAACCTTTCTCTCCTTAAATCATTCTACATATTGCTATGGTGAAGGCAAGCCAAAATGGCCATGCTCATAATCGGGTCAAGTACATACCAAAATAGTTATGGACTTAGACACTAATCCAACAGATATGTCTTGGAGGATCTTGGTTTATGTGATAAACAACTTTTGATAAATAAATTGTATTAATGTTGATACTTGAGATATTCGAGAATTATGACATGTGATTTTTATGTTTAAAATTGAAAAATCTATTTTGAAAAAAATGGTGTTACATAAACTTACCAAGAGTATAATGCTTGAAGAAAGCTTCTTGAAACTCACTACAAACTCACGAATTTTTGGAGGGAGAGATAAGATATTTCTTGAATGTTGGAGAGGAGATATGTTTTAAATGAAATGGGGGTATGGAGGTGGAAGGATGGGCCGATTTAAGGGGAAGAGGGAGAGGGAATCAAGCATTGTTACATGGTGGTTAATCCCATTTTTCATAGAAGTATGTAGGATAACCACATTGTTGTTTGTTGTACATTAATGAGGTGTCACCATTTTTGTATCCAATGTAAGTTTTTTCTTATCAAAACCGATCGGGTTTATGGAAAGAAGGAGGAAATAGTCTTGGGTTTTTATGTATGACTGAGAAGGAGGTGTCACCTGACACTTTGAATACAAATTGACTATATTTTCAACAGAGTGGTCCATGTTAAAGATAACAACAATATTCATAAGGCAACACATGAAGGAAAAGAGCACTACAATTTTATATTTTCACGAAAATGTTTTTCTTAGTAAGAAACCTTCTAAACTCTAAGTAATTTCAATATCACATACTGTATTGAATCCGATAACTAAATCAGAATACGAACAAGCATAAATAACAAGCATATAAATTGTCAACTTAATTTTGGTAATACAGAAAAGCAAAAGTGAAATATGATCTAAAAAACCGAAGAAATGCAGAAAAATAAAAACCTCTGTTTAGGCAAGTTCTAGTGGAGGAAAATTGAGACCGATATCGAGAGTTAGGGATAGTCTGATAGACTAAGGTCAAGTGTTTCAGACGTAAGTACAGCGATCGAGACCATATGCACTTTTCATATTGTTTGCACTTTGAATTCTTAATCGACAAAGGATCTTCTTCTTCGTTCAGGTCTTCAATCCACATAGGAGGCTGAGAAGAAGTCGACAATTATGGTGTACTCTGGGGAATAAATTGACGAAGGATAAAACGATTCAAAATCAAAGCATCTTCAGTGGATTTTTTTCTACGAAGAACGTGAGATCAAGGAGTGTGGCGGTCGACAGAGGTAGAGGTGGCCGATGAATGGAGGAGGGAGGCGATCGACGACGATTGATGGATGAGGCAGTCATCTTTATCGTCAATGAAGAACGTGAGAGGGAGAGAGATTTGATGATGAACAGAGAGAGATAGTATAAGGAAAGGGTTTGATAGGATCAGGCATAAGTTTTCTATCCCTAAAATGCCCTCTAACAAATTGAAATAAGATACCCAATGCTTTTTATTTCCAAGTTTTTACAAAAATGTCACAAATCATTTTGACCCTCTATTATTTTGATCTAACGGTCCTTGTTTGGTTATCGGGAAAGTACAGGTTCTCAAATGATCATTCATCTCTCTCTCTCTCTCTCTCTCTCTCTATATATATATATATATATATATATATATATATATATATATATATATATATATATGAGAGAGAGATTTTCATATATGTCCTTCATAAAATTTCAAAATGTCATATATGTCCTTTTTAATGATCAAAATATCATATATGTCTTCTTAAATATCAAAATATTGTATGTGTACTTTTTTAAACATTAGAATATCAATGGTAATATCTAAAATATCATCCATCTACAACATGATATTTTAATGTTTAAAAAAGTACACATACAATATTTTGATATTTTTAGAATATCGGGAAAGTACAGGTTCTCAACATGTCTTCTTAAGATAATGGAATGTAAGGATAATATGGTTAATTTTTTAATTTTTATAATAATTCTAAGGTCTAAAAATGATTATAAAATATTAAAAACGTTATAAAAAGGATTTGGGTAAATATGATATTTTAAAGGTTTATACAAGATAAATATGATATTAAAAAATTAAACTATATTTTGAAGTTTAATAAGATATATGAAATTCTATATGCGTATGTAACTTGTAACTGCTTCTCCGTCAGCATCCACGGTAGCTTCTCCAAGTGGAAAACGGAGTAGGGATCATGAAGACGAGGTTTATAAAGCAATAATAATGAAAAGTAATTTTATTTTGAAAGATGTTTTTACGCGTTGAGGAAAGTCAAGTAGTCAAAGTTACTGTAGTTGCACGACCCCCTTTTTCTACAGTACATGGTGGGTTGTTTAGCGATGAGATAATGCCATGGAAGCAAAGCTGTCGTCGGTAGCTAAGACCCTAAAACCTTCCCCAATACAGCAACTATCTTATCTAGCTGAACGTAGCAACGCCATTAACCTCGCCGAAGGCTTCCCTGATTTTCCGGCACCTCCCAATATCAAGGCCGCCGCCGTCTCCGCTATCACCTCCGATTTTAACCAATACAGGTCTGTTAGCTTCCACTTGTTCCAGAATTTTATCCCTAATTTTATGTTCTTTTGGCCGAATTCATCATTTTTTTAATCGGGAGTTGGTTTCAGTTTCATACACAACGACCAACGTTCAAAATAGTCCTAAAATTGGGGGATAGTGAGTATCTCATTAACTCGTTTTCTTCTGTCTTAAAATCACGACCACTTTTTACCCAACATTCCAAACAAGTTATTGCAACTCTTGTTTAAACGCAAATCCCAACACTTGTTTATACTGTAATTTCAGCTTTCATATAATGTAATGCGCTCTACACAGACATATGAACTGACATTTTTTTTTGCAAATTGTAATTGAAGGCATGTTCAGGGAATATGTGATCTGGTTGCGGATAAAATGAAGCAAATGCATGGCTTAGATGTTGATCCTTTAACAGACATTGCCATTTGCTGTGGTCAGACCGAGGCTTTCGCTGCCACAATGTTTGCAAGCATGTCTACTGAAAACTTTCCTAATAATCCCCTTATACTCATTCAAAAACACGAATAAAAAATATTATGTTATGTTTTGTTTTGCAGTACTTAACCCTGGGGATGAAGTAATACTTTTTGATCCTTGTTTTGAAACGTATGAAACATGTATTTTAATGGCTGGAGGAGTCCCTGTAAGTTTTGGGTGCTACAGTATAATTTTTGTGAAAATGAAATATGATGAATGAATGAATCTTGAATCTTGAATCTTAACAGGTGTATGTAGCCCTGGAGCCACCTTATTGGAGACTTGACGAGGTCAAACTTTCAGATGCTTTTACTGCAAAGACAAAAGCTCTGGTACTGAATAGGTAGGTGTATTATAATATGTTTCTGAATTTGGAATTTTATATATTTTTATAGTTTTGAATTTGGAATTTTATACACAGTCCTCACAACCCAACTGGAAAAGTTTTTAACATGGAAGAGCTACAGATGATTGCTGGATATTGCATAACAAAGGATTGTATAGCCGTTACAGATGAAGTATGATATAAGTAACTTTTAATTATATACATGAATGTGAATCTGTTTTATTTGAAAATGTTTGTGCAGGTGTATGAACATATAACATATGAGAATGAAAAACCTCATATAAGCCTGGCCTCACTACCAGAAATGCAAACCAGAAGCATCATCACGTCTTCTTTGTCCAAAACATATAGTGTCACAGGTGGGTGGGTTTGTCTTTTTAATTCACATTTTGGTTTGGGTGTTTTGTTTGACTAAGTTTGACCAGCTACTACAGGGTGGAGGGTGGGGTGGGCCATAGGTCCATCTTGCATTGCGTTTGCAATCAGAAACATTCATGCGAAACTTACAGATTCAGCCCCTGCCCCATTTCAGGAAGCTGCCTTGGCTGCATTAAAAAGTCCACCAGAGTACTATAAATCATTGAGAAAAGTAAGGATTTTTGAAATGTAGGTTTTCCTAGTTTTTGACAATAATGTAGTTGGTGTGTTGGGAGTTAGGATTATGAAGGAAAAAGAGATTTTGTGTTCAAGTTGCTTGGAGATGTGGGCTTTCAGGTTCAATTTATGCCAATGGGTTCCTTTTTCATATTTGCAGCGCTTCCAGATACTTGCAAACTTATGGACGTATGTGAAATAATCCATTCTATTATATTATACTACAGTATTAAATAGCATCTTGTTATTTTTTACAGTATGTTTTAACTTTTAATTAATTATGATGGATGGATTTTTCAGGTTGAATTTGTGGAGGAATTGATAAAAGAAGCTGGAGTTGTGGCTGTTCCTGGATGCGGGTTTTTCCATACAAGTTCAGAGAAGCATAATAATAGATATATCAGATTTGCTTTCTGTAAAGGTCATGCTACTTTGACTTCTGCTGCTCATAACATCCAACAGCTACTTGATGCATCAGGGCGCCTCAACCTTCTTTGAATTCGTTATGGGGAATTTACCAATATAATATTCACTGTGTTTTTTGTTTTTTGTCAGATTAACATCTTTACTTGTTAGTCGTTAGAATATAGAAAAATGCCCCAAAATGTGCAAGACTTGTTTTTTTTTTTCAGGGCAATGCCACTTTGCATTTTAATTTATGAATTAAGCTGGTCGATGTCATTGATTTTGTATAATTTTGTAAATTCGATTGCATAATTGATGTTGGCAGATGTGATCATAAATTTATAATATTAACAAATAAATGGGAAAACATTTAGTAAGTTGTACACATTCAAATATACTTCATTCCTTTTAACTTACTTGCCCTACGCTACTAGAAAATAGGTAATATAGTACCCCACATCTAATGCGGTCGTAATGAAAATCGTATTATAAAAGGAGTTAATACACACATCTGATATGGTTAATTAGGCGTAATAGAGACTAAATCAAATACGCCTGTTTTGAATCAATTACGCCTCATTTTGAATCCATTTTCTCGTGTTTTGACCAAAAGTCTACAAAATACTACAATTTCTTTGCAAATGAAATGGCATTTACAACGGGTGAAACACCTCCATCGGCCGTATGCGGAAATGCCGAGGGGTGACAACGATATATAGATTACCCAAATCACAGAGCTCAAACTTTAAATAATTGTGTATTAATAATGATGTTTATTATATGGGATAAATAAAAGAAACATATCTATCTTCAAGCTGCTTGTCTTTCCTTGCGTTGATCTCTACTCCATCATAGCAATACATGCGATTTTGAAAATGTAAACTTGATGTTGGTGAGTTCATAGGTTTAAATAAACTCATTAGAAAACTTTTTAGGAATTTTTACAATGATTATGATCATTTTTCTTATATTCCTTGTTTCTTAGATTTTACTATGTTGTATCTTCTAAAGTTCATGTATATTGAATCTTAGAGGTTTTCTGAATACTTTGTCCTTTAAGGTTCTATATTATTTTTCCTAATTTATAATACATTTTTAGGTTATTTTATCAATTATATCTTACTATCTTTATAGGATATTTTATCAATTTTATCGTACTATCTTTATAGGATAGTTTATCAATCTTATCTTACTATCTTTATATGATATTTCATTAATCCTATATTACTATATTAATTACTCGAAGAAGTCCCTTTAGGTATTCGAATCTATAAGGTTTTCATGATGTATTACCATGAGTCCCATAATATACGTTGTAGACTATAATTTCCCCCGTACGAAGCTTCATCGGACGTCGAATAATGAAACCTTATATAAAGAAAGTTATCATGTCGGGATTGTAGCTAGCAATCGCACGTGAGGGTGTCAACCCCCGTATATATCTATACATATCTCTCTGGCTCTCGTATAATTAATGATTATAGGTTTGAGGTGGTCGAATTCAACCAGGGCTATTGGACATGGTCCATTCTTCGCATTACGTTTTTATGTCTTCTCAGTTAGTGCATCGTCAAAATACTTATAACGAGGCAACTTTAGAGCTTGGTGAATAAGCTCGGTCTAATTGTGTGGCATCCGATACCAAAAACGTATAAACCTCAAATTTCACTTGTAATATGTCTAAGATACTAAGTGAAATTGTTAGAGTTTAAGCCATATCTTTGAAAGGTTGAAATTCTTATAAAACGATGACTCAGAGGATAAAATGGTAAATAAGTGTGCAAAGCATTGAGGTAGTGTACAAATTATACTACATGTTATAACAAGCAATATGATGATAAAAAGTTAAACGCTCTCTCCCTTTATATAGTTTATTTATTTATAAGAAAAATGGGTGGAGCGGGAGGAGGCTATTTCCATGGTTATGGGATGGGCGTGGGAGGAGAGAAAAAAAAGATGTGTGTTGGGTGGAATGAGAGAGAAACCATTATGTTCCGTTTAGCCTTAGGTTGTTATGATGTGTAAGATAAATATTAGTTTATAAACTAGTTTTAAAGAAAAAACCATTATGCACAACCATGTTTCAATGAGCTTTTGAAAAGTTTTTAAATTTCTCTAAAATATATGTTTTATTAAAGAATAAAAGAGTTATTCCTTATTTTTACTATATTTTTTTAATATCCGTACATCTTTTCATTGTAATGCTTATTTTTAAGAAAAAACGGTAATATTTTAAAATTGTAGGTTGGGCAAGAAAAAAATATATATTTATTTTACTCTCGTTATTGTTGATTATATATAAATTGACATATTTTAAATTAAACCTGAAATAAGGATGATAGTGGGTCTGAACCGACCTGGATGAACCCGAAACAGGAAACCAAAAAATGAAATTTAATAGAACCGGAAACCGGACCGATATATATGAACCAATTCCAGTTCAAAAAATCTGGTTACAGGTCAAGGACCAGACAAATTGGATCTAAAATCGAAAAATCCGGAAATATCAAAACATATAGGTTGGAACCGGGTAAAATGGGTAACAGGAAAATCTCAAAACCCAAAAAAAACCATAATTTTTTTGGTAGTTACTTAGTGGGTTGATATCATTCTTTTATAACAAGTTAACAATACATCTCATTTGTGGAATGGAGTAATAATTGACTTCCAATTCAAACCATTTTATTGGTTTGAACTTTTAAAATTTCCAAATTTGATATCACAACTTCGAGGAAATGTAAGTCATTGAATATAAAACCAAAAATTATAACGTTATAGTGTACAATCATGTAAAAACTCTAAGCTATATGTTAAAAAAAATTATATGTCAATCCGATTTGAAACGAATGAGATGCATGTTTTAAATTTTTTACATAATACAAAATACCAAAAAAAAAATGTTGAAAAGCTGAAAATTTCCAACTTTTATATCCGAAATTTGGAGGACTCTAGGTAATTGAATATGAACCCTAAAATTATAAAATTATATTCTAAAATTATCTATAATCTCTAAATTATACGTAGAAAAAACTGTATGACAATCCATTTTCAAATGAATAAGATATGCATAATTTACTTTTTTTCACATAATACAAAATACAAATATCTAATAAAACTTAAAATTTCAAAGGTAGTGTGCTAAAATACTAACAAACTACTAAATCGTTTTATTTATAAATTATATATATATATATATATATATATATATATATATATATATATATATATATATATATATATATATATATATATATATATATATATATATATGAAAAAACAAACCATGGGTTAAAAAAACAAAGGAAAGGACCAAGTGTCTTTTTTTTTTTTTTTGTATATATTAATATGGCCTATTACATGGATAAAAAAGGCCAAATTGTAAAAAATATATATATATATATATATATATATATATATATATATATATATATATATATATATATATATATATTATATTATCATAAAAATTCGATTTTGACACCGATTTATTATTATTATTATTATTTGCAATTATGTCATTATATTTACAATTTTGTTGCAATATCAACCAAATGATCAGTTTTCCATGTTCTCTCGGTAACCACTTTTCCGAAATGCAATAAAGGCACTAAGTTTATCAAAATTTCAATTTTGACACCAAGTTTCAAATTACAAGAAAGTCACTATATTACGACAAAAATTTGATTTTGACACAAAAAAAAATTTAATTATATCATTACATTTACAATTTTGTTGCAATATCAACAAACTAACCGATTCAAGAGATGTTACTGTGGTTTAAAAGTTTGATTTGTACAACAAATAAATAAAATTTGTTCTAATGGTTCAAACTCACTTATAATTTAGTAAAAGGGGCATAATCACCATTTTATGAGATTATTGTAGTTTAAAAGCTTAATTTGTACAACAAGTAAATGAATACCCCTGTAATGTCCATTTGGTGGTTCAAACTCACTTGTCATTCAAGAACCAAGTTACTTATCAATTTCAGAAAAATGAATACCTTTTTCTCCTCCCAAACCCTAACATATAACTGACACATGACCTATTTTCTAAACAAAAAACGTATCATCATTTAACATGTTAAAGATGAAGAAACTACAACTCAAATCCATTGGAGATGAAACATTAAGGAATGAAAGAATATAAAAACTAGTGAAGTTGATGATGTAAAAAGTAACATTAGCAAATAGCATGTTCACGATAATCGGGTTATTGTTTTCACATATCCAAATTTCTTAATAAGAGTAATAATTTTTTTTACTGTTAAGCAAGAAGCAGAGAGAAAGAACAGTAAGAGATTCAGCGAGACAGCCAAAATTTTGGGGCCATGAGTTCCCGGTCAGCAGCAGATCCTTGCTTGGCCAGCTTTTGAATACGCGAAGAGAATTCTTCAGCCTGTTTATATTATATTTATAATTTATTTATTAAAATATATTATTTTTGTAATTACAAAATGAAAAATATAAATACAACCTTTTCGTCGATCCACATTAATGAACTGAGTTGATTGTTAAGGATCCGAACCACCACATCCAGTGGGGCCATACCCATACCCATACCATCACTTGCTTCAACTTCTCCCGCCTATTAAACATATTCAAATTAATCATTTTTTTTTTACTTTTCAAAGCTGCTTTTTGCGTTGCCAAATAAATAAAAATAAAGACAAATAACCTGATTGGCATTAAGAGTCTGAATAACCGACTTTATTTGTTCAGTCATCTGTTCCATTTCTCTCTCTATGAATTCAGCCTGCTCATACCTGAAATTTACCAGATGAAACTATTAACAAGCGCCTTGTTTGTAATGTGCAAAAGACGTAAATGCCCTCGACTCCAGAAACTTACATTGCATCTCTGGTTGAAGCTGCTTCATCATCAAGAAGTAAGCCATGTTCATCTTTGTATATTCGCTCAGCTTCTTCTTCCACACTTTGTAACGACTTGTCAACCTAACAACAACAATTTATTTATTTAACTATTATACCAATTTACAACTACTACCCCTCCCTCACTCAGTATCATAATACCTCTTGCTGATGAGTCTCGATAAGTTCCAGCTGGCGCTCAAGGTTTGATTGGGTCTCAACAACTTTAGCAACTTCTGCCTGTTTGTTTTGTTTATAAACAAAATTCAAAATCAAAAAATAAATAAAAAAGAGCTATTTTTTCATTTCCACTCTTGAATTTATTTAAGTTTAAGAATAAAAAAAAGTGACCTCAAGTTTAAGAAGAACATCCCGGTTGTGCAAGATTCTCCTGTCCCAGTCAGCAATTGCATTAGCTTGCTTCCGGAACTTTCCGGTTCTTTCCTGGAGCTCCACATTCCACTCCTTGATGATCTTTAAATCCAAAATAATAATTGTCATGATGTGCTCCTCAAATTTCACAATACATTGCATCTTTCTAACATTAACTAATATTATAGGCAGGCAGGCTGTTAACATACTTTATTTTTGCATTATATTTATAATTATAGGACTTTGTTTAAGATGTACCTCCTCAACAGTCTTTCCAGTAATTTCAGATGGTAACTTTGGTGCAGGGACAACAGCTGTGCTCACACTCGTACTTGTCCTGCAGACAACTTATTTATTTATTTTTTTAAATCTCTAGGATAGTATGATAAAGATGATCTTTATCACTTGAATTAAAAAAATTTATATATATTTTTTGAGATACTGTGGTGATGAGTGATGACTGACCCGCTACTGGAAGCTACAACAAGTGAGGATGATGTTTGAGCAGTAGTGGTTGTAATGGTTGAAGTGGTTGTTGTGGCTGCAGGAATACCTTCAGACACAAACAACAAAAGAGTTCATACAATACAGAATATATATATATATATATATATATATATATATATATATATATATATATATATATATATATTATGGCCTAAAAATAAAATCATTCGATTTTTTTTGGGAGACACACCTCTCAAATGTGGAAATAAACAAGTTAGATTCAATTTGTTCATCAATGCCATTGCTACAATGCTACTATGAGCTCGACACAATCTAAAGGGATGTCTATAAAGTAACAATAACCAGTTTTGAGAGTGTCTAGGTTTCTCATAACTTAGAATCAAAATGATCAGAATTTGGTTAAGCACATAAAATGGGTAACAAGTTGCCAAGAATAAACTGATTACCGACAAATACTAAATACCTAAATTATCCTTAAGCAAGCAAGCACCTGATTATCTCAGTGGCTACTTCTAATTGTTGAAATCACAATCATCACTATGAAAAAAAACAACAAAACAATGGCTAAAGATAACCTACAAATCGTTATTATATGAACTCACATGCAACGATTCAATACTGTCCATTAACTTCAAACCAGAAACTAAAGATAATTATACTAACAAACTCACCAAACAAAGATGAAGCAGCTGTAGATTGCGGTTGGGAAGATGGGGTAGTAGCAGCTGTAGTCTTAGAGGAAGTTTGAAATCCCAAAAAAGAACTTGAAGTTCCGGAAGAAGAAGCACCAATGGCAGGGCTTGCGAAACTGGGAACAGATCCAGTAGCTGGTGTAGCACTAGATGAAGATGTAACAAATGAAGGGAACGACAGAGTGCTACTGGCAGATGTGGAAGCACTAGAAGTAGTCGTTGTAGCTACTGTCGTAGAAGCAGTTTTTGTATTTAAAGCCAGCCCCGTAGATGATTGAGCCGCAGAAGAGGCTGTTACATTCGCAAAAGAGAAGCTAGAGGTGGGGCTTGACGATGAACCAGCAGACAAAGTGGTAGTAGATGGCGCGGCTGAACTGGAGGCAAACGAAAACGAGGGTGCAGAGGCGGTTGCACTTGGAAATGAGAAACCCGGAGCTGAAGCAGCGGAAGAAGTGACTGAGCTGGAGCTCGAAGCGTTGAGGAACGAAAACCCTGGTGCTGCAGATGAAGCCGGTGGTGTTGTAATTGAACTTGACATTGAGCTAGATGATGATGCACCAAAATTAGAAAAAGAAGGGGCTGCTGATGAAGAAGCTGAGCCAAATAAATTAGGTAAAGATGGGGCTGATGATGATGAAGCAGCCCCAGATGACGCTGAAGAAAAAATTGGAGTTGATGTTCCAGAAGTAGATGATGATCCAAATAAGCCTGTAGAAAAAGGCGAACTAACCGCAGTAGGTGTAGTTGTGCTTGAAGCTGAAGCTGAAGAAGCCCCAAATATGCTACCGGATCCAAAAGTGGAAGTAGAACCGAATAAACTTGTAGTGGTGGTGGTAGTGCCACTAGAACTAGAACTTGATCCAAACAAACCAGATCCACCAAACGGTGATGCCCCGGCAGGAGACGATGTACCGAACAGTGTAGAGCCGGTTGCAGCAGCGGAAGAAGCCCCGAAACCAAAAGTTGGTGATGGAGCGGAGGCGGAGGGTGCAGCGGAAGACGGCGTAGAAGATGACGAAGATGCAAACGAAAACCCAAACGAAGGAGTTGACGATGAAGGCGCTCCGAATGTCGGATTTGAGGATGTAGATGAACCAAATAGCGAAGGGGATGAGGCAGGGTTTGAGAATGAGAACGGAGATGGAGATGAAGACGATGCAAATGAAAACGGTGATGGGGATGAAGATGATGAGGAGGTTGATAAACTGGTAGAGAAGGAGAAGCCCGACATTGTTGATACTTCTCTCTTTCTATAAATCCAATTGAAATTTCGAATGAAAAATGGGAGGGACGATAAGGGTTTATGCCTTTATAGTGCGTGCCTGATCAAAGGTTTTATTAGATCCGGATTCTAAAGCGGGCCGGGTCGATACCAATTATCCCTTCAATAACTCCCAAGCTGAACAAAGAAAAACAACATATACATCAGTAGACTACAAAGAGGAAGAAAAAAAAAAACGCAAACAATGACTTTGCCTCCAATCTTTTACAGATAAACTACACAAAGCAAATAAGCAACAAATAGATAAATTAACTGCCCACATAGCAAAAATAGTTGACAACTTAACATACACAACTATAGATCGGTAGACAGGTGGAGAACATTCAATGAATCCATGGTATAAAGGGAGTTACACCACAAACATTCCATGAATCCATCTAATACAAACAATATCATCTGAAATCGGAACTTACATTTAACAGAGTAACAGGTGGAGAAGTGAGCGTTCGGAATCAGAGATGTGATAGCCGGAGTCGGGGTTTGTGACAGCCGAAGACGGAGACGTGTGCGTTGTAGCCGGAGAGGTGTCGCAGACTCGTAGCCGGAAATGTTGTCGCAGACTCGCAGCCGGAAATGGTGTGGTGGTCGTCGTCTCGCCGGTCGGAGTTGGATGCTGGATGCTTTCAGGTGAGCGTTTAGCAGAGGCAGCAGCGTGAGGGAGGCTAGGGCAAAAGGGCAAAAACGATGGAAAATACTCAATTGAGAAGTCCCGCTCAGTTCTAAAAGACTCATTTTTATAGTTATTTTTATTTTATTTTTTAATATTTAATATGTTAATAATTAATTAAAAATTGTATATAATATATACATCCTTTTTTTCTTAATGTTATTTAATATTATATTATTTTTTAAAATATTAATAGATGATGAAATTTTAATTTAATTTTATATTGTATTGTATTTTTTTAAAATATAATTAAATAAAAAAATTTGTAACTTCTTTTTAAATCTATTTATTTTTTCAAACAAAAAATTTTAATAGAATAAAATGTTACAAATCTAATCGATAAGCGGATTAGATACTAATCCAATTATTCCAAGGGAAATGGACTTAATAAGGTAATTAACTTTTCGGTTTGTTCACATCTGGGTAACTATCTTTTTTTTGTACACATTTAGGTAACAAACTTTTTGTAAGTGTTCACATATGACCATTATGACCGGCTGTAGCAGGTTATATCCGGTCATAACCAGTCATAATGGTCATACGTGAACACTTCTAAAAAGTTTGTTACCTAGATGTGTACAAAAAAAGATAGTTACCCAGATGTGAACAAACCGAAAAGGTAACAGTAAAATACGCGAATGGTCCCTGTAGTTTGGGTAATTTGTGCGTTTGGTCCATAACTTATTTTTTAACTTAGACGATCCTTACTATTTATTTTTGTTGTGTATTTGGTCCCTGTGCTACCTCAAAAGATTATTGTGGCACCCAATTTAAATTTCTCAAATGTGGTTTCAGATTTAGGGTGAGGAGATGCAGATATATGGGGTCTATTAATTTTTTTAATATATAAAAAATAAATACATAAATAAGAAAAAAAAATAAAAAGGGCACACTAGTCTTTTGAGGTAGGACAGGGACCAAATGCACAACAAAAATAAATAGTAGGGATCATCTAAGTTAAAAAAATAAGTTATGGACCTAACGCACAAATTACCCAAACTACATAGATCATTCGTGTATTATACTGTTACTTTTTCTGTTTGTTCACATCTGGGTAACTATCTTTTTTTGTACACATCTAGGTAACGAACTTTTTGAAAATGTTCACATATGACCATTATGACTGGTTATGACCGGATATAACCTGCTACAGCCGGTCATAATGGTCATATGTGAACACTTCCAAAAAGTTCGTTACCTAGATGTGTACAAAAAAAGATAGTTACCCAGATATGAACAAACTGAAAAGTTAATTACCTTGTTAAGTCCATTTCCCTTATTCCAAATACAATTTTATGTGAACTCTTTAGTCATAACAATCCTAATCATCAGATATTAAGATGAGAAAATATTGACAAATTTGATATGTATCGTTTTCTTTTTAATGTGGTATTTTATTAAAATTTTAATTTAATTTTATATTGTATTCTATTAAAATATATAAGTGCATAATTAAATTCTCATGATATATGTGTCCTAATTTGATCTTTTATAACTTTAACTATATTTAAACCCATAAAAAACACAGTTATGAAGAAAAACGTTATTAATAATTTCAAATCGCAATGATTAATAAAATATTTGGAAAAAAAAAAGATATTAATTTATAAATATGGAAGTGTTGTTAGTAAGTTTTAATTTTTTTTTAAATAAATATGTAAACCATTATGAAAATACAATTTACATTATGTAAGCTCATCTATTTGATAAAACAATGAGTTTGTATGTTGAAATATACATTTAAATATAGTGAAAAAAAAAACATTAAAAGTGTACAGTGAGAAAAGTAAAATAACATTAAAGCTTTTAAAAAAAATATAATATTAATCATAGATTTGTCGTTAGTTATTTTTATAAGATAACTCAAACTAGCATTGTACTTAAAAAGTACATTGCTATATTTGACAGTAATGGTTCTTGTTACTATATTTAAAAAAAAATAGTTTGAAAATCTTATTAAAACATCATATATTGCAAGATAATGCAAAATAACAATGTACTTTGAACGAACATTGATATAGTTTGCGTTGTCGTTTTGACTTATTATTCATGTTTTTTTTCATATATGATTAGACAAAAAATCAAGATTATACTATTTATTTAATAGTGTGATACTTAAGTTTAGTCTTCAAACTATACAATTAATTGGTAGTTGATAGTATTTGTCATTTTTCAAGTAACCACTGACATTTTTGTTGGGAAAAATATAACCATAGGATTTGCACGAAAGAACAAACAATAAATTGTTATTGGGGCATGTGTTTGATACAGTTTCCTTAAAACAAATTCGTCCTATATGGGTGTTTGTTTCTCAGGATACAACAGTGGGAAGTAATTCTTTTAGATTGTTCGAACTCTCGCTTTGCCCAGATCATACACTGGTTGCATCAAAAGATGGAAAAAGAAGCATAAGTGCAAGAGAGAAAAAGGAGATTGTATTTTATTCATTCGGTGTAATCTAAACAGTCAAGGAGATTCTCTATTTATACTGTAAATCGTAATTAATGTCATTAAACATCAAAATGTAACAGTCAATTAAATGGCATAAATACAGTGTGTGTGTGTGTATATATATATATATATATATATATATATATGTGGTATCCGAATTGGACGGAGTTCGCACAATGTACGTAGATGCTAAAACTATATATCACTTTGTGATCACATGCGATGTTATTTCAACCATTCGAGATTCTTACGGGGTAAACATCGTATTTTTCGGTTTTGGGGTGGCGCGCAAACTTTTCGAGTAGAATGATGCAGTCTCCGAATTTGACGAAATTCACACAGTGTATGTAAATGCTAAAACTATATATCACTTCAAGTTCACCTACGAAACTTTGAAAAATCATAACTTCCTTATACGAAGTCATATTTAAGTGTTATCTATAAACTCGTGCTCGTGGTTATGGTTTCTACGACTTTCGTTTAGATTATTTATCCTAAATAATCTTTTATTTTAATATAATTTTATCGTTTAACGGTAACTTTTATATTAAGATTTTCTAAAATTATTATATACTCCTAATAATTGTCCACATTGTTGGATTAAGTTTCTAAGCCCGTAACTATAAATGATACGTACTTGATTTGATAGTAGCATGGTCCTTTTGGGTTGTCTTCACACTTGCAACTATACATGATGACTATTGGAGAGAATGGGTGATTTTATTATTTAGAATAATAAGTTGGTGCGTAAATATGATTTATCAATATATTATAAGAATAATATATTAATTAGAAAGCATATTGTTGATAAGTATTTAATCATAAATTAATTTGGCATTAATTTTGGGATTAAAGGAACGGACTGAAAGTGCAGGGTCTGTTTTGTAAATATTTGATAGTTGAGATTTTGGGCCATTGGATCACCCTTATTAGGGAGGGCCGAAAATCCCTATAAAGTTATAGAGATTTTCGTCCAAGCCCTAAGGAAGGGGTCCATGGACTTGCCTAGGCCTTAAGCTAAGGAATTAGGGTTCCCACCCTAAAACCCTAGCTAGCCTCAAGTATAAATAGAGCCCCTTGGCTCTTGAATTCGGCCACCACTTTGAAAACCCTAAAAGAGCCAAATTTTTGAGCAAGTCACTCATCTCTCCTCTCTCTCATATTCATTCTCTTGCCCAAGTGTGTTTGTGAGCCATTATAGGTACTGTACTCGTGGTACTTGTTCTCAAGAGTAAACGATCTTCAAGAATTGGTTGTTATTACTATATAGCAACAAAGGTATGTGATCTAATCTTTCTAGTTTCGAATTATTAGATGCATATTAGGGTTTTCCTTTTTGTGTTCAATGATTGTATGTATAATAGATAAAAACATAGATCTAATATAGGTTTGCATGCATACATATGATTGTTTTTATAAAACCCGTCACACATAACGTGTATGCGATAAATATTTATTAGTTGCAACTCGCATGAAGAACAATTACTCTACTCAACTATTTTAATTGTTCGATAAAATGTATATTTATTATTAGTATTATACTTTAAACGTCTAACCCAAATTTGCAGCCGTTACATATAATGTGCAATATTTCATCACTTTTCATCTACCACCATGTTGTGCATTATGATACATGCATACATAATATATTGTAGAGTTTCTAAGTCCAACGGTGATGTCATGTCACACCCCCAAACCAGAATGGCGGAAACATTCGGGGGTGGATGACTTCACGTAGTACCATAACAATTGAATATTGTAAAGAAAGTAACACAATTATCATATATATAATAAAAACGTACATTATTGCGTTATACATGTTTCCAAAAGAATATTACAATATGATGATGTAAAATGTTTAATAATAAACGTCCTTAGCGTTCCTTCTTCAAAAGCTGGTAGTTACATGTATTACTGACTAGGTGTGAGACCAATGTATTACATGGGGTTATTTAAAAAAAATTAAATATAAAATTTTAACAATTTGAAAAGTTTGAATTTATAAGAAAAATGAGAAATATTTTGAATTATTAAAATTAATGAGTGGATTCATTACATATATAAACCATTTCTAATAAATACTTTACATAAATATTACCTGATATATTAAACTAGGTGGGGACCCCCGCGTTGCGGGGATCGGATGCAATAATTTTTTCCGTTGTTTGTTTTTTGTAAATGTCATTTGATTAACTATTTGTTTATAGTTTGAGTATTGTTATGGGGCAAGTCAAATTAAAAAACATGCACTGTCCCATTTTAGGGTTATGGGCCCTTTTAAAGTTATATCTTTATATAAGTTCATAAGAATCATACAATTTGCCTAACTGCACCTAGTCCAAGTACGACTACTGTAGTTCCAGTTTTCACATTTGCAGCTTTCGAGGCAACAACTACCCCTGAAAAAAAAAATATTGTCATAAACTCAATTTCCCAAATGCATGATCTATTAATGTTCATTCATTTTATTACCAATCTATATATTAAACATAATAAAAGGAACATAAAATTTAACAAAAGTTATCTGGTGATACTACAAATCAACAAAAAATGGCGGTGACAAATTCACCTAAAAAAACTTCATTCTTGACATGTAGATTCATGTAAGTATTCCAACGAACAGCTGTTGTGCAACAATAAGAAAATAAAAAAAATAGATAATGTAATCTCACACAACAAAAAAAAAAAAAAACATAGCATACGTCTGGTATAGAAGTTACCTTGAAGAATGGCGAAGTTGTGAAATCGGAGATTAAATCCAAAGGCTGGTGTATCCATGGTTCTTCTTTCCTAAATGAGAATGCACTTGGGGCATTTCACTTGTAAAAATGGGAAAAAAAAAATTACATATAAACTGAAAGTATGTTGCCATTTGGGTCATTTTACTCGTAAAAATGGAAAATGCACCTAATAGCAATGTAGTTTGGTTTTTAGAAAAAAGAATTACAAAAAAAAAAAAAGAAAAAAAACGAAAAAAATGTGTGAATTCAAAGCTCGTTGCTATTTATTGCATTTAGCACCTAAAGATGGAAAAACAAAAAACGACAATGTACTTTGTTTTTTGGTAAAAGAACAAAAACAAAATGCAAAGTATATCGCTATTTACTCAATTTACTACTTAAATATATTCAACATCAATTTGAGTTCAAAACCGTTGAAATAAAAAAAGATTAACTATAAAAATGATATGCAAGACTTGTGTCCTCCAAAATTGTTAAATTCAAATTTTTTTAAGTACAAGAACATTATGCAAGGGCATTTTCATCCAAAATTGTTAAAATAAAAAAAAGTAACTATAAAATTAGTATGCAGGGGCAGTTTGGTCTAAAATTGTTAAAAACATTTTTTTTAAGTTTAAAACAATATGCAGGGGCAGTTTCGTCCAAAAATCTTAAAATCAAAATTTTTAACTTTCAAAAGAAGGATGAAGAAGGACCTGATTGAAAATTTGCTCAAAAAGAAGAACATGATGAAGTCGAAAACATTAAACTTTCAAACCAGGTAATTACAATGTCATCATACATTCATATTTAATCTAGAATAGAAAGGTGCTTACCCGTTCAACATAGGAAAACTGGAACCTATGAAATCAATAAATAAGACTCGAACCTGGGAAAGAAGAAAGAGAACAAATATCAATTGGTAGCTAGCTCCATAATTTGGGTCGCCTATTCCAACTTGCCCACTTCCCAACATAATATGAACTTGATAATTTAACCAACTTACCATGTTTGTTGAACCTCGGGAATAGATATACACAGTTCAGAGTTGTTCCTTTTAGTCGGCTCTGATTAAGTGAAAGAGTAAAGGCAAGCTGGTGAAGATCAAACGGGTGTTCCATGTCTGATCTGGAACTGCACACACTCCTATTGGCCTCTTGCAGAAGGAAGAAGGAGCGACTTTAACCTGCGTAGAACTCTATTGACTCAATGAGAAAGAAAATTTTGAATGACCGAAAGGAGAGACGTCCTTATAACCTGTAAAGGCAAGCTGGTGAAGATCAAACGGGTGGTTATTGATGGACTTTGACTAACAAATTTAAGCCTGGTTTGCATGGGTTGGAATTTAGGGTAACTTACCAAAAATGGAGCTGGAATTATAACCTGTAAACCAATAAATGTTTAATTTCTCTTATAGAAATCATAAAAAACAAAAAACAAAACACATGTATACTCAGACCTCGTCTCCTGGGGAACAAATAGCAAGAACTGCTTGTAGTAAACTTTGTTTTGCCCCATTAGTGACCACAATTTCATCAGGTGTGTAACAAATATGAATCTCCTCTATAAGAAATAAAAGGAAAATGTTTAAGGAATCATCATTAACATTTATATCCGAAAACTCAAAAGGATTCAAATTTCATTTGATCTTACCCTTCAATTTCTTGCATATTGTTGTTCGTAGTTCATGGGTACCTGCATTAGATGTATACCTTGTGTAACCTTCAGGAATTGCATTTATTCCAGCCTATTTTTAATGAAAAATATATATTAATCAAGGTTTGAACAAACAATTGAATTTTTTTGTTTTCATACAAAAACACACACATGAAAAAGCGAGCTATATTGACTATTCCGGTTAAAAAACTCGGAATCAAATAGAGAAGTAGTACCTAATGGTGATATTTGAAAGAAAAGGGGAGAGTTGTGTGATTTATTTAGCTGACTTCCTAGGATTCTTTCGAACGATTAAATATTGATGAACCTTGAAGACAGAACGAAAGGTTAGTATACATGTCAGATTAATGTTAAAGAAGACATCATGAAAAAAAGAGATAATTGGTTAGTTTGAAAATATTGAACCTGGAAGCGACGAAAAGATTTACATATTTCATTAGAAACACCATCCTCTTTCACCAGATTAACCTCATGAAAACCTGAGCGAGGTTCCCCTGCAAAGAAGATAAGTACTTTTTCAGTATTGCCATATTAGAATTAAGGCTTACCTAGATGAGTAGCTCCTGAACCATAAGATTCAAGTGAAGCGGTTTAGATATGGTAAAAAGAGCAGTCGGTGATTAAAAAATGTGTTTAGCAGACCTAATGAGTTCGCTTTTTCATGTGTGTGTTTTTGTATGAAAACAAAAAAAATCAATTGTCCACAAGTATTTGCATCTGCTGATGCAAGTATTTACATATGCTGTAATCCGCAAGTGTGCTAAACACATTTTTTTGCATACTTTTGTTTTCATATTTTCATATTTTGCTGATGCAAGTATTTGTATATGTTGTAATCTGCAAGTCTGTTTTGCATCAACTGTTATAATGGAAAAAAAAATAAGGTACTATATATTAAAAAAAATTACATATACAATCTTGTCATTATTATGTACCTCTTCTTGTTTGCACTCTGGAATAGGTTCACTCAATGCAGTTGGGTCCAAACCATTTCTAGATAATGTATATGTTCATGTAAACAAATATAAATTTGTTTCAATTGTACATCCGAACACTCCTAATAGATCAAAAGAGTACCTTTTTCAACTTCAAATTATCATGAGTTGAGAAATAAAAGATAGGTTATAACACATGCACTTTACATGAAAATTGGAGTGTTTAAATCTGCTCAGAAACAAAAAAAAAAACGAATTAAAATTGAGTTTAATTGGCATTGGTTCTAAATATGAAAATGAGTAACTTTTATGAATGTTAACTAAAAGATGAAGTTGTTCTTATTAATCTTCAATGGATGGGCAAATCAATTTTTTTTCGGACTATATGACCCTTTAGGTGCCAAGTAGCGTCACATACAACATGTTTAAGCTGGTTACTTGATCTTATTACTAAAATACTCAAAATCATATTACCCCTTTCAAAGGTTAGTAGTTTTAATAGCTATAATGAATAACTCTTTCATTAGCCAATAACTGGGAAACAAACTTAGGCTACATGTCAAAAGTTGTAATTGTATCCCGCTAAGCAAACCTGAACAAAATAAGAAAAAAAATGATCAAACAAATATAATCAACTAATGAATCGGGATAAAATAAACTGAAATGAATACCTTAACTGGATCAGACATTTCATTGAACACCTTATAGGCATGTTTCTCTTCAAAAACCCACTTCCCAAACTTGTAGTAATGGAAATCATCCCCTGTCATGTTTGATCACATGATTCTCCAAGTGTAACGGTTGCAAAGCAGAAAGAGCAACATGTGGATAGAACCGGTTCGAATTTACGCTTGATTTTGTGGTATATACATTTCTTAAAATCATTATATAAACAACAGAAGAAGAAGAAGAAGAAGACGACGTAATACACAAATAAATCATGAACTCACTAGATTTTTGCTTTAAGACATTGTTCAAGCTTGTTTCGGCATCTGGAATCTTTTCTCTTCATGTAAACATCGACCAAATCATAGAAACCCTGGGACAAAGAGGTTGCAGGGACGAAACAAAATCAGTGAAGTAGGTGAGGGCAGATGACCGAAAGTGTGATGTGAGCATCTAATTTATATGTGGTTGAAATAGATTGATGAACTCACACAGTGTACCAATGGTTGATTCTGGTCCAGTGGAAGCATCAAGAAGAATGAACATCAAGACACCGTTGGAAGCCACTGATCAGAGGTAGAGAAGCTATGGCGGTAAAGAGGCGGTGGAGTCGGGAAGGGTAGAAACGCCGACAGTATCGTTGCGGCATCTTTGTCCTTCTCTGTTATTGAAACGGAAGCGAAACACATCCGAATATTAGTGGATGAGAAAGCGGGTATCAGAAGAATCAAGAACCTCAACGGAAGATATTGGATAAGGACGCGGTGGGAAGGATCGAAAGCGTATAAACCCAAACGATGATCGACACGTGCAGAAAAGAATGTAAATATTTACATAAAATGCCCAGGTAAAAGACAAAACGAAAAAAATATAATCAAGGGACCATTTCTGCCAAACACTTGCCGAGTTCACTATTCCTAAAAAGTATCCTCCTTTAATATATATATATATATATATATATATATATATATATATATATATATATATATATAAGAATGTGGAATTTTAATTTAATAAAATGAAAAATACAATAAAATGACAAGTGGAAAATAGAAAATTTAAAATTTTTAGAAAATGTCATGTGTCCAAACGAAGGAGAATAGGACATGTGGCAAAAAAACATTCATTTATTATAGTAGATTCCCTGAGAAATACAAGTGGTTTCGAAAAAGTGTCAACAATAAAGTTGGTGAGTTCATAAGTGTTTTGTTATTGAAAAGTATGTCTTTTTGGTAGAAAATCGATGAACGTGGTTTTCAAAAAATACAATATTTTCCATATATAGTTTGAAAAGTTCCCAAAGTTGGAGGGCGTTAGTATCTTTCGTAATTGAATGATAAAGATAAGTTTGTACTCAAAATAATGTAAATATTGAATGCATGTATAAATCTCGTAAATCAAGCTTGTTTTTATACTTTCGTGTGAGTCTTATAACCATACTATTGACACATACTGCATGTAACAACATTCTTCAGGTGTTGTAGTGTTATGACATTTGTCACCCCAGACCTGCCGGTCTAACTGTAACTAACAGTTTAGGTGCGGGGTTGTCAATCCCATATAGATCTATACACAAGTATCACGTTCTCCCTCCAAGAGATTATGGCTTATAATACAGGACTTGAAATGCATACATAAGAGTACGTTGAAGTTTGAATATCTCACATCACTTAGTATAAATAGATTTACGATAAGAAAGTCTTTATTTCACTTTAGATGAAAGTATTTCGTTTTTCAAGATGTATACGTAAGAATGTATGAATAACTCGCAAACTATACCCATTATAGTTTTTCAGAAAGTATGTTCCATTTAGTGAAAATAACTTGGTGATATACTAAACTTTATACGTAAAGTAAGATGTTGGTATCGAAAAATAATAAGATAGATGTTGCATTTATGTTTATAAAACGATACGTTTTCTTGTATTGTACTTGTATTCCCCCCCTTAAAACATGAAAAGACTTGAAAAGTAGGGGTATGAACTCACTTGTTTGGTTTGAAGAGAGTGGGACTAGAGTCGAGCAGAACTTCAACCACGGAAAGTTGCGTCTTCGAGCTTTTCGGGGATCTCGGTAGCGTAGAACCTTCGTCGGGAGCTCGGGTGCGGAAATCGAGGGTGTCAGGACGGCCTCTGGTGCTTGAAAGTGTGTGAGAGTAAGTGAGTGTTTGAGAAATGTGTGCTAAAATCCGTAGCTTATGCCTTCTATTTATAGGGCTGAAAATGCGAGTACGCTGGGCGTACCACCGGAGTACGCTGGGTGTAACTTTGCGTCATGGCTTACGACTCGAGTCTAGCTAGGCGTAGAGCTGCAGCCGATGGGACTCGACCCTGCACCTGAGTACGCTGGGCATACTCCTACATTACTCTGGGCGTAATCCTGGCTTTCATCTTCTAAATTCCGTAACTTTCGCATACGGGCTCCGTTTTTCGCGTTCTTTATATCTACGCGTAGGTGAGATTATGTTCTACAACTTTCATTTAGACTCCGTCGGCTAGTTTTGACTTTATTTTTAATGCTATGTTTTTAATAGGCCGGGACTGCTAAAGTCCGTTTAAAAATTCATAGTTTCTTTATCCAACGTCGGTTTTCGTTTGTCTCTTTATCATCTTACTCCTATTGTGGAGACCTTCAACTTGCGTTTAGGTTGCGTTAGCTAAATATCGCTCGATCTTCAATTCGAGTTTTTAGCCCCCTACTATTGTTACGAAACTTAGAAAATTCGTAACTTCTTCATACGAGGTCCAATTTGGGCGATCTTTTTTATGTACGTTTACAGTTTAACGGACTCTACAACTTTTGTTTAGATACTTAAGGCTAAAATGCATTTTATTGTAATTTCACTTTTTACGTTAAATAGTGTTTTACCGGGTGTGTCGTAAATATTTGAGTGGTTATAGTTTCTTTAATATAACTCGGTTTCGAAGGTTCTTTATGTTTTTGTAAACCTTGGCACGATATCTAACATTTGATGCATCCCAATTTAGATATTTGAACACTTTATTTTTGAGGTTAATTTCGTTGATTCTAAATAGTTTTCGTTGTATTTGACTTTTGAGTGTTACATTGCATTTGGAAAAATATAGGGTTGTCACATGTCATATGTTCTATTATGTGTCATTTCAACTTTTAGAACCCCATAAGCATTTTCCACATCATTATGTGCTCCTTTATGTCTTATCTTGAATAATTTATCTCTTGGTTCCACCGGGTATCAGAATGTCTTCACGAATGTGAAATATCTAGAATATATTTCGTCCATAAGGTAATACCCAAACTTATATTTGTTTCATTCACTGTGAAAGGAGCATTTGTGCCTTCTCTGACAAAAGATCGTCGAATATTGATAACTGATCAAGAACGTTAACGTCATTGCTAGAGCCCGCAACCTCAAAAAAAGCATGCCAAATTCATAAATATTGGGTAGCAACATCCTTTAATACCAACGAAGGCGCTGCATGATGACCACTTGCATGCTGCATTTTCCATGCCACTAGTCATTTTTTCCATTGATAGTGTGTGCAATCAATGCTTCCAAGACTTAACCAAATCTTTCTTCACGTGTTGCGTACAGTTCTTGCATATCATGATGTAACGCCCTGTTCCGAGTTGTTTCCTATTATGGGGTGGTGATAAAAAATTGAGTATTAGTAGGATTGAGACCCTTGAAGAATTGAGATTTGGACTCATTTGGGGGTGTATGATGTGATTCGGATGATCCAGGTTTTTGGTTCGTGTTTTGGAGCCAAAGGGTATTTTGGTAATATGTCAAATCGAGCTTTTATGGAAATTGGATGTATGTTCGGGATATTGTAAGACAAGTATGAGTTGATTAAAGCGTATAACTTCTTGTTATCTTTTCATGGATATAAGGATCGTCATAATCGGATTTATAATGAGGAAGTTATGGCCTTCATAGTATATTAGGGTTAAGTAGTACGTGGGGCGTACGAGTTCTAAAGTTGGTACGCAGGGCGTACTGATGTGAGGCATCTTATCTTCCAAATTGTTGGACATGTTTCAATCACTTCATATTGTCGATGCTTCTTGATCGTGTAAAGCTTGATAGCTCTAATAAGTTTGTCCTTATTCTTAAAAAAATGCCCAATTATTGAGTTAAATGATTTTTACTCTCGGAGTGTGACACCGTCCAATTGTCAACATTAGTCACATATATTCCTTCTAAACTATTAAAATTAGAGGGTATCTCAGCTCCATCTAAGGTCAAATCTCCTCGATTTTTAGTTTCATTTTCATCCCCACTTTCATATCCTTCATTGTCTGTGTCAAATTCGTTGCTCATCCCATTATTCACAATGGCAAATTGAGAAATTGTGTTGAAGTCTTCGTTGTGAATCATGCCTGACACTACATCAATATGATTCACAATAGGAAATAAAGATGGGGTCAAAATAGTTATTGTACTTTGTAGTTAACTGAGATTTTTTTAAACAGAGATGGGCTTTGCACAAAAAAAAAAAATTGCAACAAAATTAAGCTTTAGTACTAGCGGTGCAACATAAAAAAACATCCAACAATATCCATAAGTAAACTTTGACAAAGCGTCACCTAGATGAAACTTGTAATTTTGATTTAGTCTAAAAAATATTATGACCGACCTTGCCCAAGCCCAAACCCAAATTCAACTTGAGATCCTCATAAACTGTTGCAATTGCAGCCTTGCAAGCACAACAAAAACATTTATTCCATTTTCAAAAGTCAAAAAATCGAATCTTATCAATGTGTTGTGTGTACTTAATCAAAGATGATAAGAAGTTTACTTAATCAACCCCTCCCTCAGGTCTCATTCATAGGTCATAACCACATAACCAAGTAAGTCGTCTCAACTATCAACTAAAGTGGCGTTGGTTCAGTAACAACTTGCATCATTCAGGCCAACTATGCATGCATGGAAAAACCACAATAATAACTTATTGTAGTTTATAATTTGGCTTATTGATAAACTAACTTAATAATATACTAGTTTATAAACTAAAAGCTAGCTTTTTAGTTACTTTGTCAAATATGATCTTATGTTAATTAATTACTAAAACTAAACAAATAAAAAATTTATAACTTACATAATAGACTTTTATATTTTGGTATTTAGAATGTAAATATTTATTTAAGATTATTCGTTTGGATTTATAAATAAGAAATATGTTATATTTAAGTAAAATTATATTACTAATCATATTCTTTTTTTAATTTCCTTAAATTGTAATTTATTATATTGTGATAACATACAAATTATAATTTTGTTATAAAAGTTATTAAATAAATGATCAATTTTATTATTATTATATAAATTTAAAATTATCATTGATTCTATACATTTAGGAGAAAAAAACAATATCATATTAAAAAGATAATTAATATTGGAACAAAAAGGGTTTTGCGTGTTTTTGTGTAATTTGATACCTCAATACACATTGATTTTCAGATTCGGATTTAAAATGGACAATGTTCCACAACATATATATATATATATATATATATATATATATATATATATATATATATATATATATATATATATATATATATATATATATATATATATATAGAGAGAGAGAGAGAGAGAGAGAGAGAGAGAGGTAGGTTCAAATGTTTATCACATCTATTGTGTGCTATAATGCACCAATACGAATTTAGTATTAATTATATGTATATTAAATGTTATCCATACTTATAACTCATTTTTATAGAAACTAATTAAATTCGTCATTAATGTCAACAATAATATTATTTCATAATGAATTTATATCTAGAAGAATTAGAGTGTATTTCAACAGAATGAGAGTGTATTCTAGTGGAATACACTATCGTTCTTCATATTCCATACAACTTTATTGTATTTTAAGTGACTGAATCCCGAAACAAAATACGAACTCATATATAAAAACCTAGATGCGAATTCATTCTGAAAGAATGTTATTACTGACATTAATGACGAATTTAATTAGTTTCCATAAAAAGATAATTATAATTATGAATATCATTTAATATACATATAATTATGGAAATAATTGAATATTTATATTTATTTAATTAAATAATTATTTAATTTACAAATTGTTATTGGTGCATTCTAACACACAATAAATGTAACAAACAAAATAACATATATATATATATATATATATATATATATATATATATATATATATATATATAAAGAGAGAGAGAGAGAGAGAGAGAGAGAGGGAGAGAGAGATAGAGAGAGAGATAAAAAAAAAGTGAATATATGATTGTTATGTGCCTAAGCTTAGGTATAAAACCATTTAAACAACATAGTTTTAAACAAAAAAATCCAATTTCATTTTCTCTTAGTTTTGTTTTAATAGTATATCATTGAATTAATTTCAATTATGGAATGAAAAATATCAATTATATATATTTTTATTGCAAATAATTATTGAAGTTTATAGAGAAAATAAAAAACCAATATTTTTTAGCGCATATAACTCAAACGTTTTGTATTTAATTGAAAAACTATATCGAATGATTTTGTGAAAAACTTGATTGAGTTATGACATGTTCCTGTTTTATCTTTTATTATATTTGTTTTCATTTAGAATTTAGTATGGTTGATTAAATGGCCACGACTTTTAATGCTTTAAGTTCTTAGAAACAATGAAGAAAAAAAAACATAAATTTAATCGACTTTATTTTCTACTATAAATAAACATATTTACTCTGTTTATTTTACCCACAACAAATATTTATTTATTATATCAAACAAATCAATTTCAAGAAATTAAGCTTTAAGATGATTCATTCGTTTGTATGGTGAGGATATGAGCGAAATGTTTTTGTGTATTGTTGTGTGAGAAGCAACTTCAACCGTAATGAGAAAATGTTTGCATTTTTTGGGCATTCCTTTTGTCAACAAAATTGACAAAACTGCAAATTTGGTCCTTGTGGTTTCTAAAAAACTTTGGATAGGGTCAAAAAAGGTTTCGACTTGCATGGGAAGTCCAAAATAAAACCTTTCCGTGGTTTTGGTCCTTAGAACACCTGAAATGACGGTTTTGCCCTTTTAATTTCTTTTTTGTATTTTTTTATTTATTTTAATACTTTTTTATTTTAAGAAATAAAAAATAACATCCCATATCCTCTCTTTCTCTCTCTCACACACACACGTATACGACTTTTTCTCCCAACACAATACCTAGATCTTCTTCTCAATCTCATCTTCTTCACAACCATTGTCATTTGTAAATCATCCTCCTCAACCACCCAATTGACATTTCAGAATCACCCAGAGATCAAGCATCCTTCGACTGCATCCTTCACAAGGTTTGAGGCCATAAACAGAAACTCGGTCTCCATGATTTCTCCATCAACAACCCCAATGAAACCATCATCGACCCTCTGTATGAGTTCCTACAACAGTGGATTAAACCCATATCCTGGAATGACTTATCAGCTGCACATTCATGCTTCAACCATGAGTTCCTAATTCCACTAACTTACGTGTACCAGATTAAAAAGATCTGTTTTGAGTTTGCATTTCAGATTCATGTTCATTGAGCAATCAATAGTGTTGCGTACTGCTAAACCGTTGACAGCTCCGCCTAGGGCCACCTTATCATCTCCGGTTGGCTTCCTTTCCAATAATCTGCTTTGGTGCACCATTCCATCAACCTATCATCGACATCCCCTTTGGTCGACCTTTTGATGATCGATCCAAACAAATATCAATTTTAGGAAATTGATCTGGTCAGCAATTGAGGAGTAGTGGTGCGAAAGTGGTGTTATCGCTTTCTTAATCTCATCGTTCGTCTTTTTGTTATCTTTATCACACACACAGACACACACACAATCTGTGTGTGAGTTCCCACCTGTTGTTCAATCACAGATTAACCCAAGATGGCAGATTATGTTTTTTTATCAAGTATTGCCCTTCCACTTTCTTAATGACGATGGTGAATGGGTGGGACTCGTCGGAGGTGTCGAAGGTGGGTTAGCAGAATGAGGAGACGAAAGAGATAGAAGGGGAAGAGAGAAAAGGGAAGGTACGGTGAATATTGTGGGTGGGATATATAATCCTTTTGATTTTATTATTATTTTAAAGTTAAAATAGTGTTAAAGTAAATATAGAAAATATAAAATGGAAATTAAAAGGGCATAATAGTCTTTTCAAGTTTTTTAGGACCAAATTCATAGAGAATTTCTAATTTTGGACATTCCATGCAAGTTGGAAACTTTTTGGACCCTATCCAAAGTTTTTTACAAACCACAAGGACCAAATTTGTAGTTTTGTCCAACAAAATTTGATCTTTAATTTTACAATTTGGACCTTATAGAATTCGATTAAGCTCAACATACCCTTTAAAATTGTAAATATTCATGTGTTGTCTTTTTTTTTTTTTTTTTTTTTTTTTTTTTCCTAATAATACAACAATATATAATACATTTGACACATTTTGTCAAATAAATAAAAACTAAATAATATATTTACAAATCAAACCATCCCATTTTTTATGTCCTAAACATTTAACAAATTTTGACTATAACTTATCCAATTAATTATATGTTATTTTAATTTACTTTTCCGTATAGTACGGATATAACCTAGTAATATTATTATTATATAAATAACTAGTTGCAATACCTATGTATTACATGAATTAATTAAAAAAAAGTTAAATATAAATATCAAAATATTTGAGAACTTTGAATTTATAAGAAAATAAGAAAAATAATAAATTATTATAATTGAAATGTTTTTTATCTTTTAAATTTAAATAAATAAACAAAAGATATTAATGAACTTTAACTTGGAAAATTTGAAATTAAAAGGTAAATTTATTAATGAAATTATATCAATTTATTAGTATATTTATTGCAATTATTACTTTAAAATATTATACGAAATTTAATAAAATAGAAAAATTAATAAAATGATATGTGAAAAAAAATTTAATTCAAAATAACAATCTAACAATTCAATAAGAATTTGACACGTATAAAAAAAAAATCATTTATTTTATTATTACAGTGAATGTCGTATAAGCACAATTATTTTTTCCCCCTGCCCACACGTACGCCACGTTTCCAAGTACTGCCACGATACAAGTACAAATTTACCGAAACAACCTTTTCAATTCCTCCATTCTTGTTATGTAAGTTTGATGATTTGGTATTTTGGAATATATTTTCACCAAAATTCAAACTCATCAGCATTTGCGCCAAACCAAAGAAAATGAACTACGAACAGAGATTAATCGCCGCCGCCAAGTGCGTATTCGAAGGAGATGCCCGCGCCGCTACCGGGGAGGCTCAAGTCAACTGTTCCGACTATGGTGTAACGGCGACCCTTAAGCCTCACCAAATTGAAGGACTCTCATGGCTCATACGGCGATACCTTATCGGTGTCAACGTTATTCTCGGTACGCAATTCGTTTCAGTTTTGTAATCTAAGATTCTGTTGCAAGTTTTGAATTTGTCCTCATTTTTGGGAAACAATCTGTTCGTTGACAATTTACTCAAATGTCTTAGTTTGGGCAAATTTTGAGTTCATCAATCCCTGCCACTTATGCTTGCGAACCGTCTCTCAGTATGTTTTCTTGTCATGTTGTATGCGTACATTTAGAGAATCGCAAAACGTTAAGATGATTAGCCTATGGCACTTTATTTAGAAATTAGAATAACGACCTAATCCCAAATTGGAACCCTTTACTTTTGTGTGGTTTGACCCATAACGAGCCTTTTTTTGCGCATTTTCACAATCCAACTTTCATCAAAGCAAGTGAGTGCCGCCTCAGTTATCTTCCTAATTGAGAACGATGAAAGTGCTGTTTTTGCTTATATGAACATGAACTGTTAAATGTAGACATGATGAAGTTACATTGATAAAAGTAACACCTCAGTTTCATCAAGGTTAGCTTCATCCCGTGATTTCAATTTTAAAAAAAATACCTTTTCTTGTATTGGTTGGGATCTCATAAAGAGCCAAAATTGAGATTAGGGGATGCAAGATGCTTTGTTGGAGTGACAGAGTTTATGATCTCACTACTTGAATCAAGCTGATGATCACTATTCGATTGAGAGTAATAAACTTGAAACACAACTTGCAGATGAAACTAAAATTGAAAAACTTAAACTTGAATCAGCCCTTGACCATGAACTCGAGCCTTGAACTACCCTTGAGTAATCATTTCTTCACTGAAAATGTAAAAAGCTCTCAACTGGTTCAGTTTATCCGTGAAGTAGCCTTGGTTAATTGAATTTGAATTCATGCTATTATGATGGTCACTTAATATTTTTTTGCTAGCATTTTGTTTCATTGTAGTAATACTATCTACTCAAGAATATGAATTGTGGTGACTTGGTTGTTTTGTTTCATGTGTTTGCAGGAGATGAGGTATACTTGCATTTCTACATCGAAACTGGAAGCTTGCAAAGTTTTATTGAAATCTCTTACTTACATTCTAATTGTTGAATTGGCAACTAAAACATTAATGAAAATAATGCAAAAATTAAACCTTTTCTTCCACCTTCTTTAAGAAAACAATGTGCACAGTAAAGAAGCCAAGATACGTCCCTAAAAAACTGAAACCAAATTCTCAAAATTGGTAAACTAAATTACACCAAACATATCAAACAACTACAACTGGAAAATCCCATATCAATTTTTGGAGAAATCATGTAATAAAATCATGAAATTATGCCACTTTAATTCTAGAATTCCATGGTTAACATAAAGGGTATTCAATATGAGTATGGTTGTTGGGATTTCGTCCCACATAGATAGAAAATAATTAAATTATTCACTGTATATGTATAATCTACCTCCCTTATCAAATATTGCAAGTCAAAACAATTTTCCTTGCTTTGATGGATTTAGTTGATTGTTTTGATTCTTTTATAAATGAAGTAGAATTATGTACATAAAGTGAAAAATTCACTTATTTTCCATCTATATGGGACTAAATCCCCACATTTTTTCAATTCAAATTCTTATACTCATCCTTTAAATGGTTACTAACAGATGGGGCTTGGAAAGACATTACAAGCCATCTCATTCCTAAGTTATTTAAAGTTTTCTCGTGGATTACACGGACCCTTTTGTAAGTAATCAAAAAATTACTTTGCTAATCGTAACATAACATGTTGTGATTATTTATTAATTCTTTAATATATGTCTTGCACAGTGATACTCTGTCCTCTCAGTGTAACTGATGGATGGGTATCAGAAGTCAACCAATTCGCCCCAAAGTTGACCATTCTTCGTTATGTTGGAGACAAACAACACAGGCGTACTTTGAGAAGAGAAATGTTTGAACATGTGCAAAAACAATCGTCACCACCCAATGTAAGTAATAAGTAGTCCAACAAGTTCTTGCTGACGTGTTTATGCATGCTGATGTGGCGTTGAGTTTTTCAGGTGCAGGCGTTACCTTTTGATGTGCTCCTTACAACATATGATATTGCTTTAATCGATCAAGACTTTCTTTCTCAAATTCCATGGAATTATGTTGTTATTGATGAGGCTCAAAGACTTAAAAATCCTTCCAGTGTAGGTTTTAACTTTTTAAGACTAGTTTATTAGTTTCTTTAAAGTGTGTTTCAGGTTTATTGATTGTTTGATTGTTTTTCAGGTTTTGTATAATGTTCTCAGAGAGAGTTATATGATGCCTAGGTGTCTACTCATGACTGGAACACCTATTCAGAATAGTCTTACTGAGCTTTGGGCTCTTTTGCATTTCTGTATGCCTTCAATCTTTGGGACATTGGAGCAATTCTGCTCAAAATTTAAAGAAGGTAAAGGTGCATCAGTAGATAAGGAGAAGTTCAAAAGCTTAAGATATATTTTGGGGGCATTCATGCTACGAAGAACAAAGTCTAGGCTTATTCAAAGTGGGACCCTTTCTTTGCCACCTCTTACTGAAATCACAGTGTAAGTTTCTTATTATGGGGCGTGTTTGTTTCGTTGCCAATTCCATTCTTCCTTTTTATTAAAAGACCAAAATACCCTTATTGTTACTCTAGATACCAATTTAGTTAACAGATTCCATTTTTTTAATCAGGATGGCTCCATTGGTGACCTTGCAGAAGAAGGTGTATATGTCAATACTAAGAAGAGAGCTTCCTAAGCTTCTAGCATTGTCTTCTGGAACTTCTAGTCATCAATCCTTGCAGAATATTGTAAGCCGACATCTCTCCTTCTAGGCTTACTATCATGAACATTTAGCAGGAAAACATTTTGTCATGGCTTGTTAGTTTTTTACCAAATTCGACAAGGGTAAATTAGTCATTTTTCATAAATTTGATGACTGGACAAAAAGTGTTATAAATCATTGCATTAGGGACTTGAAATGAAAAAAAGGATTCCTTTTGGACCGTATTCAAAGAACACAATATAGTACAGGGACCAAAAATGTAAATTACTTGAGAAGTAGTATTTGATTGCTTGTGTTAATGCAGGTAATACAACTACGTAAAGCATGTAGTCATCCTTACCTCTTTGCTGGTATAGAGCCAGAACCATATGAAGAGGGTGAACACTTGGTTCAGGTATAAAAACATATCATATCTCTATTTATTTATAAAATCATACAAAAATGTTAGTAATAAATTTAAAATCTTTTTTGATTTCTTTCAGGCAAGTGGAAAACTGGTAGTCTTAGACCAGCTACTTCAGAAGCTACATACTTCTGGACACCGTGTTCTTCTGTTCGCACAGATGACACACACACTTGATGTATTGCAGGTTTACTTCCTTCTTTTTGCATAAATAAAACTGCCAGCTGTCAGCTACTCAGCCATGTTTATGTATATCCATTTAACTTTTTTGGAAAATTTTGAAATACAGGACTACATGGAGTTGAGAAAATACCCTTATGAGCGGCTTGATGGATCCATTAGGGCTGAAGAGCGGTTTGCTGCAATAAGAAGTTTTAGCCGAAAGTCCGGAATTGGAAATTCCAATTCCGAAGCTGATTCCGACTCTGCATTTGTCTTCATGATTTCCACCAGAGCAGGGGGAGTTGGGTTAAATCTTGTAGCTGCTGACACTGTGAGCTTTGCAATACTACCATCCCTCTTTCTCTCTCTCTCCTTTGACTTGGTCCCATTGTTTGACTGAGTATTGTACAAAAATAAATGCAGGTTATATTTTATGAGCAAGATTGGAATCCACAGGTGGATAAGCAGGCGTTACAGAGGGCCCACAGGATTGGTCAAATGAACCACGTCATGTCCATCAATTTAGTCACTGAACGCACAGTGGAGGAGGTGAGTCAAAATTTTATTATGCTGTTAAAAGGAGTGAAAGTAGGTTGGTTGGTATTTTAAACCTTTGAATTGAATGAATACCCCTCCCTTGTAGGTTATCATGCAGAGAGCAGAGAGGAAGTTGCAACTGAGTCATGATGTGATAGGTGAAGATGATAATACAGACAAGGAAAAGGAATGTAAAGACATGGTTGGAGTTGCTCCAACTGATCTTCGATCTGTTATACTGAGTCTACACATTCTCGATCCCAAACAGAATTCCGATCATCAATTAGACATGTCAAAATTGAATGATATAATCGATAAGGTGATTGCCTTCCGACATGGCGGAAATGATCCAACGGTTGAGATCGATTCAAATGATGTATTGCAATTAGGCGGACATGGAAGACGTGATGTTGACTTTGACCCTGGTGTTGATGAAGCTTCGTATCTTTCGTGGGTTGAGAAGATTAAGGAGACATCGGAGAAATGTGATGAGTCAGCATTGGAGGAGGAGAGAAATAAGAGAAGTTTAATGGTAATGGAGGAGAAGAGAGTGAAAGCGGAGGCTGTTAGGAAGAAGGCTGAGGAGAAGAAATTGGCGAAATGGGAAGCTCAAGGGTATGAGTCGTTGAATGTGAAGGATGTTGTGGGCCCTACCAATAATATGCTTTTGGATTCTGGTTTGGTGAACTTTGTTTATGGAGATTGTACACAGCCTTCTAAAGTTTCTCCCTCTGAGTCTTCTATAATTTTCAGGTGATTACTCTTCTTGTTTCTACATATAGCGTCCTACTTCCGTTTTTTTATTTTATTTATTTTATTTATTTTTTTACAGCTGTGTTGATGATTCGGGGAAGTGGGGACATGGTGGTATGTTTGATGCATTAGCTAAGCTTTCACCTGAAATTCCATCTGCATATGAACGAGCTTCTGAATTTGGGGACCTTCATCTTGGCGACCTCCATTTAATACAAGTGACAGGTCAGCATCTTAATATCTTAGTAATACAATTAATTTTTTTAGTTGTTGTAGAAAGTTCTAGAAAGTGTTGGAACATTGTGCAGGTGGTGACGTGGACAATAACAATAACAATAATAAAGGACGTGAGTGGGTGGGCCTAGCTGTTGTCCAATCGTATAATCCAAGACGGAAAGTGCCACGTAGCAGTATCTCTATTTCTGATCTGGAACAGTGTCTCTCAAAAGCTTCGTTTTCAGCTGCTAAAAATTCTGGTATTTTTTATATTATTAATATTATATAATTATTTTAATTATTATTATTAATTTATTACTGTGAATAAAATAAATAGCTTCGATCCATATGCCACGAATTGGGTACCAAGATGGGGCAGATAGGTCAGAGTGGTACTCAGTTGAACGTCTTCTTCGAAAGTATGCTGCTTTATATGGCCTAAAGATATACGTGTAAGTCCACCTCCATTATTTTATATAAAAATTATGCAAAAAAAAAAAAGAAATTGTAAAAAATGAATCAAAAGTTGGTGTAATTTAGAAGAACTGGATTTATGATTTTCAGGTACTATTTTCGGCGAGGTTCGTCTTGAGAGTTGTGGAGGCAAGTGAGTTCTTCATATCTACTTTAACTTCATACAGCTTTATACTATTGTATCTTATTCAGTTTAGTAACTTTTTATGTTATGTTGTATAATTGTTTAATGTTATAATTTACATAGGTATTGTAATATAAAATGTATATATAAATTGAATTACTAACGAAACAAACTAGTAAACAAAAAAGGCACTATTGGGAATTTATATATAAGAAACGAAAGTGTATATCCATAAGAGAGAATAGATATAACGTATTGAAGACAAATACTCTTTAGAAATGAATGATTGTGAAAGAGAAGTAAACAAACTAGCCAAGTATAATTCTTTACATTAAAGGGAGTGGTGATGTGTATGTTAAGTTGTCATATCATTTTTTGGCATGTCACCTAGGAGCATCTCCAATGGAAGGTTTATTATTATACATTTTTTTTAAATGACGACTTAATAATATTGAAAAAGATAGTTATTTTGCTTGCTTATTTTCGCAACTTGTAAATGGATCACCTTCAATTTTAACCATATATCTGCCCTTTCACTTATAACCTAGTTTTAAATATATTTTATTTATGTACTTATTAAATATTCTATATAAATATAAATACTAATAACATTTTATTTCTAAAGTACAATTGTTATGACAGTAATATAATATTTTTAATGTTTTTCATTTTATTTTTATAACTATATCATAATTTTTTTTTGTATTTTACATATATAAGCAATGAATCGATATATATTTATTAAAAAATATTTTTGTTTAAAAATATATAATTAAATGAGAAGCTTTTATAAATCATTTTTAGAAAGACGAGATAAATTAATTAAATTTATAAAAAACTATTTAAATAAGCTTAATTATTAGAGCAATCATTTATTAATGTAGAGGTCAAAATTAATGAAATGATGATGTGACATTTATTTTAAATCATAATATAATTTAATCATTGAAGATGTTTTAAGTATATAATGATATTACTATCGAAGATGCTTTAAGCATATCATGATACCAGGGAATGGTGGTGAGTTTGATATTAAGTTTGGAAGAAAAAAAACTAAAATAAAGTCTCTCTCTCTCTCCTCTCTCTCTCTCTCTCTCTCTCTCTCTCTCTCTCTCTCTCTCTCTCTCCGGCACGTGGTGCTCTCCCGTAGCGTGCTAGGGGATGGTGTTGGCGTGTGCTAACAAAGCTTGGTGAGTGGGCTTGATACACTCACTTTCTGTTAGGGATGAGATTTAGAACCGGAAAACCGGACCGGAATCGGAATCGGACCGGAACCGGAACCATTAGAACCGAAAAATATAGAACCGGTTTCGGTTCCGGGTTTACAAATTGGCTTTATCCGAGTTCCGGGTAATCCGGGTTTGGGTCCATCGGGTTCGGGTAAACCGGGTCTAAAAACCGGAACCAGTGTTTGGAACCGGAACCATTTTTAGGGCCGGAACCGGTTTTTATGAAACGTTTAAAATATGCATATCTCATTGGTTTCAACTCCGATTGATATGTGGTTTTTTCCAACATGTAGTTTAGAGTTTGTAAATGATTTTAGACTATAAATTTGTCATTTTTAGTTTTATATTCATTGACTTACAGTCTCACAAAGTCGAGATATCAAAGCTGGAAGTTTTTAGTTTTTCAGTTTTTTTTTTTTTTTTTTTTTTTTTTTTTTTTTTTGAGAAAGTTTTAAAACATACATATCTAATTCGTTTGAAGTTGGATTGACATGTGGTTTTTTTCCAACTTGCATTTATAGTTTGTATATGAGTTTAGACTATATTTTTGTCATTTTTGGTTTAACATTCAATGATTTACAGTCCTCCGAAGCCGAGATATCAAAACTAAAATTTTTCAACTTTTTCAGCTATTTGTTTTTGTATTTTGTATTATGTGAAAATGTTAACACATGCATATCTCATTCGTTTAAAGTTGGATTGACATGCGGTTTTTTCCAGAGTTTATTTTAGATTTTGTGCATGATTTTAGACTATAATTTTGTTAATTTTGGTTTCAGATTCACTGAGTTACAATCCCCCGAAGTCGGGATATCAATATGAAAATTTTCAAAGTTCAACCCATTAAGTAGTAAGTAATTACCAAAAAATTCCGGTTTTTCCGGTTCTAACCCACTTATTTGGTTCCAACCTACCCACTTTGATGTTTCCGGGTTTTCCGGTTCTAGACCCATTTTATCCGGAACCGAACTGGAACCGGTTCATACATACCGGTCTGGTTCTACAAAATCCCGTTTACCGGTTCTGGGTTTTCCGGGTCCATCCGATAAGGGTTTGGACCCACTTTCATCCCTACTTCCTGTAGTCTTATGTAAATCAGACAGTTTTATAAAATAGTATATTTTAATTTTTAAAATTATTGTAAAAATTGTATTAACCATAGTTCTTCTATAAAGAAAATGACAAGAAATAAATGTTTACATATTTGAGTTTTTAGTTGGTAAAAAAATCATTACCGACTATGATAAGACTTAAAAAAAAGGTCTAAGGTTTTAAAAACAACTTTATATAATTTATTATCTTATAATATTTTTACTATATTTTCTTTATTTTAGCAAAATAATGTCATTGTAATATTACTACTGTATTTTTTTTAGCTCATTCAAATAAGTTGGATGACATAAAATATTATATTACTATAATACTAGTATATTTTTTCGTTGCCTTAGATGGTAATCGGCTTATTATAATATTGTTTTTGTTTGATTGTTAAGCCAACATATAAAAAATATTTAAACTTTGCTATGTTCACAAAAGAGCATTGAAAGTAGGGTTCATGTCCTCGTGGATAGAATAGTATAATGCTATATGAAGTTAAAGTAGATAAGACTTGAATAATCAGTGGTAAAAACATCTAATTTCAAGTCTATTTCATGACTAAAGGAATAATGTTGGGCTGGTGGTAGCATGGTTGGGGAGATATCATCCTTGAGCCTGATGATTCAAGTTCTTGAGACATGTAGAAGTCAAGAGTAGTATAATAATAGATTAAGAACCATTTGATTGTTAATATTTTTAATTCCTAAAACAATTAAACATTAAAAAAAAATAAAATAAGGTTGCGAGAATTGGTCTAATCTAAAATGACCAACATAAAAAAAAAAATTACGATGTTAATTCAAAACCAAACATGCATCACTAAACCCAAACCCTTTCCAAAATCAATTCAACGACTAAGATGAACTAAGACATGAAATCGGAAATCAAGATTTTTATTTGATCGTGGCTAAAAGGAATTAATAGTTCGAACATAAATCAATATGCAAATTAATTTTGCAAACATGGGAATAATCATTTCCAAATGCTTTTAAAACACCCAAGTCTTCGGAAAAGCATCCACATAACCCTTTTTTGCCAAGTAGAAAGGCCAATCGCATAGCCCGTGTAAAATGAACTATAAACTCACGACCCATGTGCACATAAAAGTACAATGCCTTTCATGACATTTTGCATTTCTCTCCCCACATGTTCATGTAAATAACAATGAAAAGCACACACCGATTAGAATCCAAAAGCTTATTGAAATTCTAAAGCAATTTCAAATGATGTGTGAACTTCTTTCAAATCAGCGAACTTTTTTCCAATTCCACCAAAAAGCAAAAATGTACCAAGATGATAAAACGATGCAAAGACGTAAATAAACATGCTAAACTATGCATAAAATGCATCTAAATTTCTCTTTGTATGACGGTGTATTACCATCATAATATAATCTTATTGTATTCTCTCTATCTGACAAAATATATTATATCTTTGTATTCTTTCTATCTAACATAATATATTATCATACTACAATCTTAGTGTATTTTTTCTTATCTAACAGAGAGTGTTACATTGCTATAGTCTTAATATTCTCACTCTCTGACATAGGGTATTATTTTAAGGTAAGATAATATCCTCTATCAATGGATAATTTCTTACGGTAAGATAATACCCTTTATTATACAAAGATAATACCCTTTTCGAGATAGAGTACATACATTAAAATAATATCATCAATGAGATAGAGAAGAATACAATGAAGTTATAGTAATACGATACATTTTGTTATAATAAGATTACAATAAGATAATACATTTTGTTATAATTGACATAAATATACGATGATATTACAACATTATTTTTCATAAACAAAGAATATAATAAAATAATAAAATAAAATTATAAAAACTTAGTTGTTTTGGAAAAACCATAATTTTATTCTTTTTTGTTTTTTAAGAAAATGCCACACACACACATATATATATATATATATATATATATATATATATATATATATATATATATATATATATATATATATATATATATATATATATATATATATATATACACCCGGTTACTTTATGACTTTTTGTATTAAAAAAAAGAAGCCAAATGTGTAAAATGGCATTTACATGGTTCTTGTATTTTTCTTTTATGTTTAAAAGAATTAAGCCATAACTTAGGCTGTGTTTGACGTGCCACACTTATTTTTCGAGCTTATTTATGTTGTCGTGTTTGGTAAGCTAAAAAGTGGTTTATAAGCTAGCTTTTTGAAAAGCTACTTAGACTAGCTTTTTAGGAGTTTTTTTTAAAATTTTCCAAATACACCCTTTAATTAATCAACTATCAGTTAGTTTTTCAACTATCAACTAGCTTTTTAATTATCAGCTAGCTTTTCAGTCAGTACGCCAAACATAACCTTAGTTATAAATATAGACTTTTTTTTAACAATAACCCAAACTATAAATATAAAAAAAGTTATTAAATATATATAAGCTGGAAAAATTATGTACTTCAAATTTATATCTTTTTAGTGTCAATATAAAATGATTTGGAAATGTATTATTCCAAGATTGATGTAATGAATTGAAAATGATTTTAACATGGGAAAGTTTTCATGAAAAATTGAAGGGACCACATGTTCCGACTACTATTACTAAGTTGTGCTTTTTAAAAAGTAAAAATAAAAAAAAAAATTTATTGTTAAAAGCATCCACAATGCACAATTTAATAGAATGATGGAATGAAGTTGAATAATTGGTTGACTTTCAATGGATTAGACTCAACTATAATGGGATGTCAAGTTGCGTTCAATCTTCTTATTCTAATAAATGAATAAATCTATTCTCCTATTGACAAATGTCATAATATTCGAATACTCATTAATATTATACTATCTCCGTCCCAAATTGATAGTCCACTTTTGACTTTTAAAGTCTTTTTTCTTCAACTTTGATCTTAAATATTTTTGTTTTTGATATATAATACTTGATGCAAAATATATGAATAAATTGTATTTTAAATATTTTTTCATTGTTATAAATTTTATCAACTAATATATAACACAAATAAATGTATTTAAGATCAAAGTTGAAGAAAAATGACTTCAAAATTCAAAAGTGGACTATCAATTTGGGATGGAGAGAGTATGTCATATATCATGTCACTTGTCAACATATCAATTTTAAATTTTAAATTTTAAATATTCCTCTCTAAGTTCCTTAAATTAACAATTGATTCTTCATTTTAAATTTTTTCATTTTAATTATATTAAATAATAAAATAAAATTAATCCAGTTGATAAGATTATATAACTTCACATATTTATTTAACTTAACGATTATAATTTTGTATAACTAAAAAAATATCTCTTAAACAATAATTTATTTAAAATAATTTATTAATAATTTTAATTTTCTAATATGAAAGTTTAATTAATTTTATAACCGTAGTTCTCACAGCTATAAACTAGTAAAAATATATAGAAAAGTGTTATATATAATGATCTTAATCACTTCAGTATGCATATTAACGTAGTTTCAAAGAGAATCACAACATGTATAAAGAACAAATCATATGAATATGAATGACTATAGACACTGAATAAAACGTGAGACTTAGCTAGACAATGAAGAGTAAATGCATGATTCTACACTAAACAATGGATGAACAATTTTCTTCTGTAGATTTATTGGTGTATGTTTTATACGCATGATGACTAATGACATGAAAACAAACTAAAATGCCTAATATGAAAAAAGACCTCTCAAGGCAAAGAAAGGTTTTCAATGGTTGACTTAATGGGGCCACCGGTATATAGAATCATGCTGATGCTTCATAGCTTTCATAGCTGTAACACTAGCATTCATAGCTCTAATTTCAGAACTCATAGCTGCAAACTCGGTTTTCATAGCTGTAAATTCAGCTTCCATACCTTCAAATTGGGACTTATAATCCGTTGACAAAGAAGTCTGGTAGCCATCCTCCTGTGGTTGAACCTCTGGAAGTAGAAATTTCATTTTTTCGATAATACATGTTACATTCGCTAAAGAGAAGCTAGTAGAGGGGCTTGATGATGAACCAGAAGACAAAATATTAGTAGAAAATGCAGTACCGCCACTGGTAACTGTGGGAATCGATTTCCCCATGGCTGAACTTGCGGAAAACGGAGACGAAGGAGAGGGACTGGAAATTGTGGCCATCGATTTCTCGATAGCTGCAGTGGTGGACAACGAAGATGAAGGAGATGTACTGCTACTCTTGATGATTGTGCCGGTAGATTTTCCCCAGGCTGTACTGGTGGACGAAGGCGCAAAGCTGGATCCAAAGGGAGATGCCACGGCGGAGGAAGCGCCGGAAGGCCCGAAACAGTAGGTGATTGACTGGTTGGACCGGCAGCGATTGAGGCGCCAATAGGTCGGAAACCAGAAATAGGTAAGGGAGCGGTAGAAGACGTCGTAGAAGATGGAAATGCAAATGCAGCCAATGGAATTGATGATGAAGGCTCTACGAATGTCGATGGAGCAAACGGTGAAGCGGATGCGGCGGGGTTTGGAGAGAATGTAGTTGGAGGTGGATACAAAAACCGTGATGGCAATGACGAGGTTGAAGAAGCAGTGGCGAAGGAAAACCCCGCCATTGTTGATCCTTTTTCTCTCTCGGTAAAACCAATTTGAATTTCGAATGAGGTAATAGGAAGAGACGACTAGGGTTTAATAGTATATGGCATCTGGTTTTGATCGGAGGTTTCCATTTTGGGTCGGAAGAATCCGAATTCTACAAAAGCTTGGTTGCAAATTTAGGCCCATTTATTCACCTCCAACTTTCAAATTCCATATATCAATCGAAATTAGTTTTTGTAATAACCCCGATGATAATTTTAAATAGGATTAAATACTTACTTATTAAGTAGTTATCATAACAGGTGCTACATCATGTACAACTATCCACAACGAGAAATCTTTTTTAAAGAGCTTATTGGAATTATCATACCGATTCATCGTCACATCAACAAACCAAAAAACTTAAAAAACATTTTATAATAGTGTGAAATATATCTGAAAGCTTATTTATGATTTTTAATAATATCAATTTATAAATTAAATGAATAACATAGTATAGTATTAAAAATATGAAAAAACTCAATCCATAAAAAGAGCAATATGAAAAAGTTATAGAATGAAAATGTCCCTACAAAGTGTGAAGGAATTTTGGTGGGTTCTTGATCTTGTTTGGTTCTTTCAAAGTGTGAAAATTCTCTCTCTCTCTCTATATATATATATATAAATCATTTGTGTAGAATGTATTGTAGTTATCCCAATATGTATCTATAAAATCTTTTATAAAATAAACTGATTTTTAAGTGTTTTTAATATAAAAACATTATATTTTATAAGTGCAACACTCTAAAAATTCCAACAAATTTAAACTTTTCAACAACAACCAATTTCATAAAGTTATTAGAAAAAGATTTTCAATATATTTATTATCAGAGTATTTCCCAGAAACCACATCGTAAACACATAAAAACTCGAAGAGCGGTACGATCATGCCTTTGCCTTGCCACGGTCTCCTGAAGTACCTGAAACATTTAAACCACAACTGTAAGCCCGAAAGCTTAGTGAGATACCCCCAAAATACCAACGCCATACAAACATAACCATATCATATAATCGATATAGTACAGCCATGCACTTCGGGTCTACTTTGTGACTGGTCTGTCGCACCGGCCTACAGTCCACCTGGTCCACCCTCCGGGTCTAGCCATATACATCGAGTCTACAGTGTAATTGGTCCGCCCGCACCGGGTCTTCAATCCACCTGGTCCACTCTCTGAGTCTACAATATGACTGGTCTGCCCGCACCGGGCCTTCAGTCGGCCTGGTCCACTCTCCGAGCCTCGGCATGTCCGTTCCGCACTCGTGGGGCCTACAACCTATCCGAACCGCTCGCTGGGCTTGCGGGATAAGCGGTCCGCCCTGGGTATGTTGGCCTACAGCACAAAGCAGGACCCGCCTCAACCCAACTCCAGCCTAACAACCATGTGTACATAAATATACAATCATATAACAATACGCATCCAACCAAACCGATCTAGCAGATCACATAACATAACATCATCCTAACCAGGATACCGACCTAACCGGTAACTAGCATAGCATCATCCTATATACCAGGATACCGACCTTAACCAGGTCTCTAGCATATACCATCCTAACTACCAGGATGTAAACATAGCAAAGTAATAACATAACAACAACACCCGGATTACAATCCGATAAATGGTCGGCCTTGGTGCCTTAGACCCTGTTGATATAGTGAGGATAACTCACCTCGCAACTGCTGACTAAAAAGGATAAGAACACGCTGCTCCAACCTCCGACACGAACTCCACCACTGATCAATACCAAAAGACTGAACTCAATAAATACCCATAATTACCAAAATACCCCTGAAGTCAACTGGTCAACTCTTGGTCAAAGTCAAAGTCCTTGGTCGAGTTGCTGCCCATCTTCATGTAACTCGCCGAGTCCAAGGCTATCTTCAACCAGCTATCTTCAACCAGCTCGCCGAGTTGTTCTTCCAACTCGTCGAGTTGCTGCCCATCTTCATGTAACTCGCCGAGTACACCCATGTGACTCGCCGAGTACCACTAGTTCTTAGCTCATACAGAGGCTTTCCAAGCCATGCAGGGTCTCAAATCCATAGATCTACTCTTATACAAGCCATCCATCACGTAAAGTAGCAAACTTTACGTGAATCCAACGAGATCTAAGCATAATACACTCTTGGCTAAGGTTTGGGACTAAAAGGCTTCAACAACAGCTCTTGAACAGGGACTTTATGCTCTTTTGGATCATCACTACTCTAGATCTGAGGTAGCAACCTCAGATCCAACCTCCAAACTCAAGATAACACTAGATAAATTCCCAAAAATCCCACAAATGATAGATCTAGATGGATAACAGCTCAAGCAACGAATCCTTACCTCCAAAGAAGACTCCAACAGAAGAATAAGCCAAAACCTTGCAAAGCCCCTTGCTCCAAACTTCTTAATCTTCAAAGATTTCTTCAACCAACACTCCTTCAAGACCCAAATGCTCTCTAATTCTCTCACACATGAAAAATTAGGGTTTCTGGACTTCAAGGGAAGCAAAGAGGCTGGGGAGAGGGTATTATGTTCTTTATATAGGGCTCAATCCCTGGGATTAGGGTTTTCTCCACACAACACCAACTCGCCGAGTTGGCCACTTAACACTCGACCAGAATCGGGACCCTACTCGCCGAGTCCACCCATGGACTCGCCGAGTTGACTATTCACATTTTCACTTTAAACCCTGAACTTGTACTCCTGAACTCGGGATGTTACAATAAGTTTTTTTGGTTTACTAGTTAAATTTTGATTTGTATTAAAAAATCATTTATTTGGTATAAAAGTATTATATTATGACCTTGTAAATTCCGATCAAATCAAATAATTGATAAAATATAGTTTTATATTTTTTGTTCAAATTCATTTTTTTTAATTAAACACAATATTTTTTTGTCTTTTATGAATGATTCATTTATTCTCATAATAACAGATTTCTATAAGTTGATTGCTTTGACTAATTTGAGTTTTTGTGAACGATATTTGGTTTTTGAAAACACGAATTTTTATGGATGAATTTTACAGTTTGGTTTTCAATAGATTACCGAAATCCAATGGCTTTTCAACCCTAAAAAACCGAAATCATATAATTTTTTAATCTAAAAAAATCTGAAATTAAATCTAGTAGTCAAAATCAAATGATTTTTCAACCCAGAAAACTGAAACTAAATTATAAAATCTAAATACAAATAATTTTTCAACAACAAAAAAACTTTATGATTGACACTGAATTATATATATATATATATATATATATATATATATATATATATATTATCAAAAATTATTATTTATGATATCTAACTTTTATGATAAAAATATACTCTATAATAATAAAATAGTGGTCTAAGGATGTAAATTTTTGAAAACATCAGTGATTTTTTCTAACAAAAAGGAGTAAAACCGACATTTTATAGGTCATAGTGGTCGATGAATTATTTTAACAAAAGTAAAATTAGATGTTTACATAAAAATATTAAATAAATATAATACTTTCTATAAAATTAGCGGTAGTATGTACTCATAAAGGCTATAAGTTAAGCCCATTCCTAAGTACAAAATAGGGATGAATTATAAAACCGAAAAATCGGATCGGTATAACAAGAAAATCCTTAAACGGTTTGAATATTGGGTCTAAAAAATAGTTTTATCCGGGTTCCGGATATTCTTGGTACGGGTCCAGCGGATTCGGGTATTTCGGGTTTTATAATCGGATTTGTAAAAAATCGGAACCAGGTTTAACTGACTGAAACCGGTTTAGTGGGCCAATGAACTAGAAATTGTAGGGTTATGAAAAAATACGCTTACTGATTTAGTTCTCAAAAATTTCTTATTCTTTTACATAATTTCTTTTTATTTTTTTATTTTTTATTTTCTACTTTGTTGCTGAGTTTTTAGTTAGTTTTAAACTATCATATCCGCTTCATTATGATTTTTTTTTATTTAAATTGACAATAGTTATATACTCAAGAAATAACTTATTTACATGTATATTGAATCACTTACAACCTTAAAAAAATGAGATATCAATTTTGTTTTGTTTCTGTTACAACGTTGTTGCTGAATTTTTACTTTAAACTGTCATATCTGTTTCATTATAAATCTATTCGGGATTATTTCAAAAAAAATTTATAGTTCACTACTTGGTAATAGTTATAGTCTTTTGAAACACCCAATTTACATGCATATTGAGTCACAACTCTCAAAAAATGATATATATATATCCAATTTTTATGATATTCTTTTGATAAATCGTTCATTTGCACGAGATATGGTAACCATCTTGAGTGAAGATTTTGTAACTTGTCGAACAATGATCTCTTTCTTGTTATTAACAAGTATTATTCCAGGTTACAACATATATATATATATATATATATATATATATATATATATATATATATATATATATATATATATATTCTTTTGTTACAAAATTCTAGGTTTCCGGTTCTATTTTCGGGTTTTTAGTTATTTCCGGATCTAATACACGAATTTGATTCCAATTATCCATTTTCACTTCCGACCGGTACCATACTCACTATACCCGGAACCGGTTATTGTATATAAGTGAAATTCTCGGTTCTTGTAATCCATCAATCCCGGGTTTCAGGTCCGAGTAAACCGATCAGGTTTTAGACTTACTTTCATCCCTATTAAAAAATATCAGTTTGCAATGTCCATTGTAGCTTGCTTTGTTATTTTCAACCAATTATATATTTTTTACTTTTGTATTTTCCTTTGCTATTTTTAGCCTTTTTTTTCTTTTCACTTTTTACCTTTGTTATTTCCACCCCTTTTAACTTTTATTTTTTTATTTTTTACCATTGTACTTTATTTTGCTATTTCCAACCTTTATTTTTTTTTTCATTTTTATTCTAAAAATCAATATTTTTATAAATACACGTTGTATAATTACAAATATAATATATCAATATAATTATTAAAATTCAATTTATAAAACAAAATAGGTCACCACAACACACGATGCACAAACAAACTAGTGAGATTTAAAACCCATCACCACAATTTCCGTTTGAGAAACTATCTCTCTTGTTGGGCTTAATTTTTAAATATTAGGTATTTGACTTAAGTTAGAGGTTTGATGTGGGCCAATTAAGCTATTTAGGACGAGACCTACCCTCTGCCTAGAGCTGCACATTAACGGTCATGGACCGATCTCAGGTCGGTCCCGAAATGGTCCGGTCTTTTTTCAGATCGGTCACCAGCAGTCTCGGGCCGGTCTTTTTTTGGACTGGTCTCTTTCGGTCTGGTCTCGCAGTGCTTCCATGCAACTCTTGCCCTCTACCCATACATAATGGGCGTTGATATTTCCACATAATTTTTTTTATCTTTCCACTGCCATTTATATTTATTGACACTTTTACCCTCTTGTAGTTATTTAAGAAAGAAAAGCATTACCTTTTTTGTTTTAACTACGTCTGCTCCTATCTCTCTCACACACTCTCACACACATATATTTCTTCTCCATAATTCAGTGTAAAAATAATTCCATCATTCTCTTGTCGTTCAAACAACAACTAGAAAGACTCTTAAATCAATCAACTCTCCCTTTCATGATTTACCTCTCCCTTCACGATTTGAATATGTTCTGTTTTTTTTCCTTTAACCCACAGAAAACCCAAATTAATTATTCTGCAAACTCCATCTTTGATCAAACCACCACCACCATGGAGCATCGGCTCCATCTATAATTTTGATATTGATCGGAAAAAGCAAACAAGGTCAAAAGCGTCTTTAATTAAAATCTTCACATGAGGGAACCAAATAACAATATGAGAAGACTCTTTATTGATCAGAGCATCGGAAATCTGCAGAAAAGATTGTCAGTGAACAAACCAGAACAAGTATTTCCATCTCCCACTATCCACTTGATGTTGAATGATTTGAGGCTTGCAATTAGGATAAAGAAACAATCCACAACCATTATTATAGAGAAGACATGCTAACTCTTAAATAGCTCAAGAAAAATGAGCACTCCACCACTCAGCATTTGATTATTCCTACTCTTTGGTGAAACCAGATGATTTAGTGAAACTTAAGAAATGATACTTAGAAATGGTTGGCTATAGATAAGTTGGGTTCTTAAAATGAAATTATAGATTTTGTTCGTTATGTGCGTGTGTGTATATGAGAGAGAGGCGGACGCATGTTTGGTAATAAAAAAAGACATAGTTAAAATGAGACTATAAGGGTATAAATGTCACAAAATTTAGATATCAGTGGATGGATAAATAAATCACTGTGGAAGAATCACCGCCCATACATAATGGTTAAAACTTAAAAAGGGTAAAAAGGGTATGGTTATGCAAGGCCCGATGGATTTCTCCATAATTTTTAATAATGAAATTATGTATGAATTCTTACATAATTTGAATTTTGAAAGATGACCAGAGGAAATACTGTTGGACTCTAATTTCTGATAATCATCTATAAACAATAACAATTACAAATCAATAAAAATAAAACTAAAAATGAACAAGTTAATTAGTTAAGATAACTTTATTATTGCAATATAACAAACAATTTTAAATGGTCATCCATGTGCAATGATACTCATATATAACTCATGCAGCTTTCTTGATACACATCGCCATTCTTTTATTAAGGAAAATCCCATCCTTCATGTCTTACAGTAAACACCATGATCATCAACAAGCAAACACATACGGAAAACGATGATCAATCTTCTACTTTTTAAGTCCTAGCTCGATTTTCTGAACAGTAGGAACGTCTGTTTTGAAGGACATAGCAAGCACATTATCATCAATACCAGTAGTGAAAACAGACTTTGGCACCGAAAGCAGGCCACCGTTCGCACTTCCAAATGCAGAAATCGCTATGGCCGATTGGTTGTGGTTCCTGTTGTACTGAAAATGAACAAGCCCCTTTGGAAACACAAACATGTCGCCTGTTTGAAGAGTTTGATTATACAAAACGTTCTTGGTGTCAACAAATCCAACTTCAAGGGTACCCATCATCACCAACAACAGTTCAGCTGAACGAGGGTGAGTGTGAGGTGGGTTCACGGCAGCTGCTGGGAACTGGAGCACCGCATAGGATACACTTTGGCCGTTTAGAGCCGGGAATTCGTTCATGGTAGCTTTAAGGACTGTGAAATTTTTAGGGTTTGGGTTGTAATACGCACTGAGTCCACTGAAGGTGAAGAAACTGGCATCAACAGAGCTCGTATTTGGGGTGACGAAGTCGGTTAAGATATCAGGGTCATTAGCTTGTGTTGTTCTTGAAATGGCTAGAATCAAGGTTAGTCCTAGTAAGAGAATAACAGGCATTCTAGATGAGGTAGCCATGGTTGAAACTGAGATAGCAAACAAACTGTTTATGTTCTATATATGGCGCCTATGCCGCTTTAATTAGTGTTCGTGTTTGAGTCTGTATATAGGTGTTACGTACGAGGTACGACTACAATGACGATGATATTTATGTTTAAGTTGTATCACGTCCTTAATTGCCAGAGAACAAGAAAAAGCATATACGACTACATTGTAGGATTTAGGAATTGTTGTTCATGTCATTTGCAAGTTTAATATAAATATAGACCAAAGATTGTAGCTGACAGCATATCGTTGACATTTCGATAATTCGAATGAATGGCATCCAAACAACCAGACTAATGAAAAGTGTTTAGTCTGTAGCCTCGTTTTAATCAACTAGCTGTAGAATTGTGTGAGGTAACCAAAGCTTATTTGTTTCGTAAAATATCCTTTAGCTCAACAAGAAATCATGTATTAATTTCTTGACTGATGTTACATGCATGAAATGTTTGGTAAATATATATCACAAGCATATATATAAGGCATATTCTTTGATTACCTTATATTAACTGACTTTTATGTGTATATATACATTGACATCTCTGCAACTGAAGAACAAGACATTGATTGTTTTCCAACTTCAAAGATGGCATCAAAGATTCAATTTTTCTTGCTATTTTTAGTTTCATGCACCACTCTGCAGATATCAATGGCTGGAGATCCAGACATTCTGACTGACTTCATCACACCACCAAACGTAGGACTCCCACTGGATGGAAACTTCTTTACATTCACTGGGATGAGAGCACTAGTGGGTGCACCATTTCCAACAGCTTTTAAGGTTCTGAAAGCAACCATGGCTGAATTTCCAGCTCTTAATGGTCAAAGCGTTTCTTATGCCGTACTCCAGTTCCCTAATGGCACAGTCAACCCACCACACACCCATCCACGAGCTTCGGAGCTGTTGTTTGTTCTCATGGGTTCTTTAGAAGTTGGGTTTGTCGACACTACTAATAAGCTGTTTACTCAGACTCTACAACAAGGTGACATCTTTGTGTTCCCGAAGGGACTTGTCCACTTCCAGTTTAACAGTGATTCTAAGAATCCAGCTTTAGCACTCTCTGCATTTGGTAGTGCAAGCGCAGGGACTGTATCTGTTCCAAATTCAGTTTTCAATTCGACCATCGATGATCAGATATTGGCCATGTCATTCAAGACTGACGTTGCTACCATTCAAAAGATAAAATCTGGGTTTTCAGGCTAATTAATTCATAAGTACTTGCCGGTTTGTGTGTATTTCTTGTTTAGGCCAATAACTATGTTCTTAAATCGTGAATAAAGTTTTGAATTTGATTTTAAGACACAATTTTTTGTTCTTATGTTGTGATGTTAGGATTGATAATCACAAAATTAGAATCACAGGAGACAAAAAGGATATTAATTAGCAAACTTCATGTTCGGAGACATGACTATGCATCTCATATGAATAACATATTGGATAATTATGGGACCACTTCATTATGTACGATATATTATTAAATCCAGTTATTATGGTAAAAGTATAAATTGTTGATGGACCGATTTATAGAATATTTACTTACCTTGTGGGTTAAGTTCCCGGTTTGACTCAAGATCCTCAAGATCCCTTCCATCTCTCACATTAGGGTTTATCTCCATCTATAAATATATGTGATGATGAGCAAATCAATACACACGAAATTACACTAAGAAATTCGTATGGTTCATTGCTGAGGGATTTTAGAGAGAGTTCTTGAGATCAACTGGAAAACTCTTCCTAGTCTCTAGATCTGAAAATCTCAATGGAAAAGATATGTAATCATTCTTTCATGTTTAAGTTTTTTTTAATTAGATTCGAGATTAAAGATCTTCATATTATGCTTCCGCGTTTTACGTTTTGGTTATGAAAATAACTAACAATTAGTATCAGAGCTTACTCGAATTTGTTACTAGAAAAAAGTTTGATCGGTTTAAAGCCATCAACATTAGTTTTTTCCCAAACAAAGAGCCTTTTCTTTTCATCATTCCGACCAGATCGCATTTGTTTTCTTACCGGCGATGAGAGAATCATAGTATGAGCATTAGTTTCTCAAGAAAATTATTTGTTTCTTGAATATAATATGTTAAAATAATCTTTTGGTGCCAAAGCCGATAGCTGCTTTTGCTTGTACTCAGCTTTTCCTTGTTTTTCTTCCTAATATTTTATTTAGCAGAAAATACAACACCTTAATATTTGCAGCTCTTGTTCTAAGTTGTCAACATTATATATTTTGGTTGATATATATATTTTTTCAACCTTAACATGTGTATATGTTTTATTAATTATATACATCAATTAAATATTTATTATGTATATCTAATTAAATCCATGAATCATGGACTTGATATGCATACCGTTTTTTTTGGGTTGGAAACTCTTAAAATAAAGATATATTACGTTAATATATTTTTTGGGATTTGCCGCTTATGTATTTTGGCGGTTTTCACATAAGGTATGATGCAATAATTAAAGTTTTTTAAAAGGAAAATGAATTTTATTTTATTTTATTATTTGTTGTCTAAGAACAACTATGTTTTTTCTGTATTGGACTTTTCCATGGATATGGATATACAGTTTAGTTATAGAGGTATTAAAACTCATTTAAAATATTACACACGTTATGATATGTTATTAGTTCCATATAATATCTTGAATAGCTATGTATGTGTAGCGACCCAAAAATACCATCCAAAAATTTCGTTTTTTTTTATTATAACAAAACCCATGAGGCTGAGTATCACATAATAAAACCATATACTGTGTGTTTCAAAAACCATAACAAAATACTGTGAGAAAAACTGAATCACAACTGTATCCAAACATATCAAGAAAACTAAATCAACTCATAGGACAAATCTAAAGCTGTGGTGTGTGCGATGCCATCATCCCGAGCTCTTCCCTTTGCTTGCGGAAGTACCTGAAACCAAAAATAAAACTGTAAGCACGAAGCTTAGTGAGCTCCCCCAAACTACCACATACCACATAATAACATATAAACACATACGGGGCCTTGCCCACTGCATCAGACCGAAGTCCAGGCTAACTGGCGCCTTGCCCCCTACATCGGACCGAAGTCCGAAGCTGACTAGGACCTCTGTCCCTTACATCGGACCGAAGTCCGAAGCTGACTGGGACCTTCGTCCCCTACATCAGACCGAAGTCCGAAGCTGACTGGGACCTCTGTCCCCTACATCGGACCGAAGTCCTGAAGCTGACTGGGACCTTCGTCCCCTACATCGAACCGAAGTCCGAAGCTGACTGGGACCTCTGTCCCCTACATCGAACCGAAGTCCGAAGCTGACTGGGACCTCTGTCCCCTACATCGGACCGAAGTCCGAAGCTGACTGATCATAGCATAAACATGTCAACTAGCATAAACACATAAATCCTGTCTGAGCCACTGAGGCGTCAAACATACTAGCTACTGCATTAGACCGAAGTCCAGAAACTACAACTAACTGAACGGGCCGGCATTAGGGCCTTAGACCCATTCCTACTGAAGGGAAACTCACCTCGTGAAATGGCTGCTGTGTGAATGGCTCTGGAAGCTAACTGCTGCTGCTCCGGTATCTCCCCGACTACAAGTCCATAAACACACTCAATCAAATGCTAAACATTGCACTGGGTAAAATGACTCTTTTACCCTTGGTCAAAGTCAACTCTCTCGGTCAAAGTCAACCCACAGTTGACCTGACTCGCCGAGTTGGGCCGCCAACTCGCCGAGTCTCTAGTCTCACTTCTCAACCCTACTCGTGGCTACTCGTCGAGTATGGCATCGACTCGACGAGTACCCTCTCGATCCAAGAACTCAGACAATCTTCATCCGACTCGCCGAGTCATATGAACAACTCGACGAGTTGTTCTTGAGCTAAGAAGATTGCCTTGGACTCGCCGAGTTGTATGAACAACTCGTCGAGTCCCTCCATTACTGAGTTTGTCCTCCAACTCATTGAGTCCACTCTACTACTCACAGGCTTCCACTCGACATCACTCAAAAAGGGAAAAACGGGACTCGCAGCTTGACTCGCCGAGTCGTTCTTCCGACTCGCCGAGTCACATCCATGCAGCTACTCTAAACTCGATTCTGCTTGAATCCAGCGTCTGAAACTTATAGATATGGGATTCCCTAACTCGATTAGCATGTAAAGATTCTATCTTTATGTGTCCAATAGCGACCAAGAAGATAATAAGGCTCAAAAAGCATAATAAAGGCTAGATCTAGGGTTCTTATGCAAAGCATCTCCAAAAAGGCAACAGATCCGGGCTCTACTACTCCTAAATGAACAGATCTAGGGATATTTCGCCCTATTAAGGCATCCATACAACTATAGGGCTTAGAAAATGCATCAAACTAGCCCTAGAAGAGTTCTAATGGAGGTCTAAAGCATAAAACAGAAGGAATCCGAGAAATACCTCAATGAACTCCGATTTGCCCTTGGATCTTTGCTCTACACCTCTTCTCTTTGCTCCTTTCTTCTTCTTCTTCAAGCCTTCAAAATCCACACAAAAGCACTTAAAACAATAAGGAATGGATTAGGGTTTTCACACAGCTCTCTGAGGGTGAAGGAGGCGAGTTTGGGGCACATAGCATTGCTTAAATAGTGAGCAACCCGGGGATTTAGGGTTTCTTCCAGGCAGGCAGACTCGCCGAGTCCCGAATATGAACTCGTCGAGTCGCCAACTAACACGTGCACGAAAACTCGACCCTACTCGACGAGTCAGGCCATAGACTCGCCGAGTCGCTCAATAAAACTTCTAAATAAATGCCACGAAAGCAACATACCAGAGACGGGGCGTTACAATATGCTTTCCTTTCAACAAGATATATTTTATTCATGATCATGTGAATATCTTTCTTTTTTATGGTTGTGATTTTTTAAGAAGTCACAAGATATGTTTTTTATGGTATGATTAGCATTTATCGGGTGTAATACAAACAAACTAATGGGTTGTTTTATGATTGAAAACAATGTATCAAAATTATGGGATTTTTTTTTTGGTTTTTTGATTGGTATAATATTGTTACCAATGTGACATCTATTATTTTCATCAATTTGGTTAAAAATACTTAAAGTTTTATATGATATTGTTTATGTGAACTGTGTTCGACCTAAAGGTAAACACATTTAAAATATTTTAGGTTAATTGTCAATAAAATACAATTATGACATGTTTATTTATTTTTAGAGTAAATTAATTGACACAATATATCGCCAAAGTGATATCTTTTGTGAAAATTAATTTACAGAAAATTTAAATTTTATGGTTTGTGTTTATTAACGCGGATATTAATCGACCCAAAGGTAGGTTAATATTTGGTCGGATAAACATATGTTTGATGATAAATATGTGACAATTTTTAGGTTACATGTCATTATTTAGTCAATCCAAAGAGGGGCTTGTTAATTGACATGATATATTGTCAATTCTTATTATCAAAATTTATAGTTTATATGTTTATTAATGCATGTATTAGCCGACCCAAATGTAGACTGGTATTTTTCCAAATAAACATATATGTGGTGATAAACATGTGGCGATTTTTTGGTTCCATGTGATTAATACGTCAATCCAAAGAGGGGCTTGTTAATTGACATGATTTATTGTCAATGTTTATCTCTAAAATAAGGTTATCTCTTGCAAGTTAGTATTACTGTCCAAAGACTTGATATTAATGTTGTGTTGATACCTTATAAAAATGTCATAAATTGAATTTATTGATTACAGTTTATGGATTAATGAGAATAAAAATAGATTTGCTTATATTTGAATTATGGTATTATATATGTTAACATTGATCACATTTATGAGTCATGTACTCAATGAGATTAACTTTAAGGAATGGAATGAGGGCGTTATGTTAGTTCTCAATTGTATGGGTATTGGCCTTGCATTTTTGGATAGAGCAACATTCTTTGAGGATGTTGAGTTTGGGGGAGAAAGAAGGTTAAAACATTGTCTTTAAGGAGGAATCAATCTTGATTCCTATTATTGCTTTCGATAGTATGCAAATTATGGAAAAGTGATCGACAATGTTATTTAATCTCTTATTCAGAATACACAAACTCAACAACCTCAACTTTGGATATCCTATGCGTGGTACCACATTTTTCATCAAATTTTTTTGATCTCTTTTGGTTTTGAGGTAAATACAATAGATGATTTGTGTATCACAGATTAAGTGGGAGTAAATTTATCTTTTTGGTTTTGGGTAGATATCTATGCAACTCAAGTTTGGATCATAAGAAAGCAACCAAATGGATTTGAGATATCTATATATAGCAAAAGGCCATATGCTCAACTATAGGAATTTCAGATGTTTTAGAGATCATTTTTATTAAGAATATGATTTTATTAGATGCCAAAATGGTTCCTGATCCATATCGGGATACTTTTACATTTTAGCATGATGAGCCACTTCATGGAATAGACTTCGGTAGCTTCTTCCATAATCGCAGCATAATTTGTAGCATAGAATATGGTTGTGGAAATTTGTCACGAGGCTACACATTATTGGTATTGAAAGACCACTAAAGTTGTGACAATAAGTTAGCAATGTTATATTCCAACAACAAAAGTTCTATTAAGTCAAAGCATATTGACATCAAGTTTCCTTCTGTTAACACAATAGTCCAAAATGGAAATATATATAGCACATATGAACAAACTCCATGAAAGCGGATCCGCTCATAAAGGGATTACCTCCCTAGGTCTTTCATGAGCATACGACACACGTTGGTGTGATATTTGGTTTTAGTGGGAGTTTTATGGTGCTTTATGTTTTGTTTAAGATCAATTATGTTTTTCTGTACAGAATTAAGAATTTAGTTAACTCCATTATTAGTTGCACTTATTTGAAGTTTGATCTCACTTCAAGTTAAAAAGGAACTCGTTGGAAATCTATTTAGATTTTAAAACCACACTTCATGTTTAATCTATGTTGTTAGTTATATATGTATATGTGACCATTGATAGGTTTAGTTACGTAAATTGTAACAAATGCCGCTTTGATCCTATACTATTATGATTAGTGGACGGGATTGTTTAAGGGTACCAATGTTATAATAACATTCATTAAAGCGCTTATACAGTTATACGTACATTTATATATTCGTGGTCCAGTGGGAGATTGTTGGATAATTATGGGACCACTTTATAAATATGTACGATATATTATTAAATCAAGTTATTATGGTAAGAGTATAAATTGTTGATGGGCCGATTTATAGAATATTTACTTACCTTGTGGGTTGAGTTCCCGGTTTGACTCAAGATCCTCAATATCCCTTCCATCTCTCACATTAGGGTTTATCTCCATCTATAAATATATGTGATGAGGAGCAAATCAATACACACGAAATTACACTAAGAAATTCGTATGGTTCATTGCTGAGGGATTTTAGAGAGAGTTCTTGAGATCAACTGGAAAACTCTTCCTAGTCTCTAGATCCGAAAATCTCAATGGAAAAGGTATGTAATCATTCTTTCATGTTTAAGTTTTCTTTTAATTAGATTCGAGATTAAAGATCTTCATATTATGCTTCCGCGTTTTACGTTTTGGTTATGAAAATAACTAACATAACAACGTTGTGCAATCTCTAGGTCCCAAAGCTATGACACTTTATTTTTGTTAGAAAAAAGGGATCAGTTTGTATGATTCTTGAGGTACAGTGGACTAAAAGGGGAAATGGTGAATAGAGAAGTCGGACAATAGAGGATTCTTTTTATAAAAGACAGACAATTACAAAGGGGAAAATAGATACTTGGCTGCTGTTTTTATAGCTTCTATTCTACTTCAAAATGACTAAAACAATTAGCATATAAAGGCTAAAAGACAATCATTACAAATCCAAAGCTATACCCTTAAATCTAGAAGAGGTATGTGATGTTTTCCCATAAAAATACTAGGTATGGTATTTAGTTTAGCTAAATGATAGAATAAAATTGTAATTTACATGTCCTAAATGTTAATTTACATGTCCTAATTACACTACTAGAAACAAGGGTTTTAGAGACGGATGAATTCGTCGCTAAAGAATGTTTGCGACGGATCAACTACAAATTTACTTCATAGTCAATTAAAGTGTGACTAATGACTTAATGAGGGTTTTAGCGACGAATCAGATTTTTCTTGTGATGACCTTAGCGACAGAAAATCCATCGCAAATTGGTCACTTGATACGGTTATTTAGGACATTAGCGACAAAACTTAATACAATATGTCCATTGCTAATCTCTTGCAAAACTCTATCTTATTTTTTATTTCCGTCGCTAATCCCTCGCAAATTTAAGATGTGATTTTTTTTCTTTCCGTAATTAATTCCTCACAAATATATAATATCAAATCTTTTTTTTTCTTGTAGTGAATGTAAAACAAAATTACCAAAACATCAAATAATTATACAATACCAAACCAAACATTAACATTTAAATACCAAACATATCAAATAATTATACAATCCAAACACTAACATTAAAATACCAAAAACATCCATCAAAGTTTAACATTGATTAATATTTGTTTTCAAAGTATAATCTACCATAATTCTCAATTTAATCTCATATTTTGCATTTCCGCATAGATCTTTTCCATTGCTTGATATCTTCCATCCAAAAGAAGAATCGGAATGGAACTGGATTCCGATTCCTGTTTAGTCCCATGGAATTAGGCGTACCAAATTCCACTTACTTTTTCCTTTAATGGAAGGAGACTTGGTTGTTTGATGTCTTCCTGCTTTTTGTTAGATTAGTGTCTTTGTTGGAAGCAAGACTTTTATGTTGAAACCAAATGGAGGACTGAAATGGAACTGAATTCTGATTCTGACCAAAAAGTAAATGATAATACCGTGTTTGCAGATTGGTCTTCATAAATTGTTTCTCTTATGAGATTTGATGCTTTGAACATTTATGTTGAATATTACTGACCATCTACAACACCAAAATTAAAAGAATATTTAACATTTATATAAAAATGGATGTAATATTTTTAATTAGAAAGGAAATTACATAACTAACCTTCATTTTCTCTAAAAGTTGATTGCTTTTCTGATTGGTCAGGCCATGTACCCTTTTCTAATCGCAAACTCTGAAAGTTGATTGCTCACAAAATGGGAAAAAAAGTATGCACATATTATTTAAAGTTTATATCCATAAAAGATTCTTTTATAAAACTAAAAAAGTACCTGACATCAATCATTTCGAGGATTTGGTTTAGTTTTTTCCGTCTAAAACATTCATGTAAATAGAGTCATCGACTAGTCAACTTTTACCACATTTTTACAAAATTGGAGTTCTCTTTTAATTTAAAAAATGGGAAAGAACTTACTGAATCTTGGCAGTAGTCGATGGATCAACAAAAACCTAAACTCTGAACTTGAAATTGAAATTGTAGCAGTTGCGGGATTGGAGTCATTGTGGTTATCTTCTTCTTCTTCATTTGGTTTGTATGTAAATGAGTGAGATTGATTGTATTGAGGTGACTCAGGTTGAGGAAAATCTTCCTATATGAAAATGTACTTTTAGTAACTAGATCCCTTATATGATCATTAGCTAAATGCAAGAAATAGCAATGTATTTACATTTAGTTGTTTCTTGCATTTAATCCTTTAATTATAACATAAGCTCTTATACATTGTTTCTGAAAGTACTTGGACACCATAAAAAGTTTTGCTTTTTTGCATCTTTTCTTATAAAACAATATTACCCATTTTTTTTGCTATCTATCAATTATAAACTTATAACATACACACACATAGAAAGCTTCATCCATTTTGATTTTTTTTTTTCATGAGGAAGAACATTACTTGTTTAGGTGATCTCTCATCATCATTAAATTCTTCCTTATGAGTATGTGAAGTTCTCTCAAATTTTAAAATACATAGGCCGATTCACTATATGAAAAAATGGAAGTGAAATCAAAATTAAAGGGTAAATTACACGGATGGTCCCTGTAGTTTGGGGTAACCTGCACGCTTAGTCCCTGAGCAAGATTTTTAACTCGGATGATCCCTAATGGTAAAATTCGTAACCCGCTTGGTCCCTCACTTAACATTCTGTCTATTTTGTGATTAGAAACTCTTCACGTGATAAGCACGCTGGGGGTATTTTTGTCTTTTCATATCACCCAGTCTTTAAACATGGTTTATTTGTCTTCCTCCCTCATTTCTTTCTTAATCGTAGTCTTCTCCTCCCACCTTTCTTCTCATAGTCGATCAAACATGTTGAAATGCAATTGTGGTGCGATATGCGTTATACAGACTTCAACTACGAAGAGAAACCCAGGTAGGGCATTTTATGCTTGCCCGTTAGAGGTATGATGCTGTAATTGTTTTAGGTGATTTTCTATTGTAACCCTAGTATGTGTATGTGCTAATCGAAGCTATTGACAGTACAGGGACCATGGTCTGGCTTTATTAAGTGGGTAGATGAAGAAAAGCATGGTCATGAGGCGGGAATGAAAAATGAAGGGCTCTAAATCCAAATTCAAGAACTTGAGGTCCAAAATCGAATCTGAAGGCATTGTTAATAATAAGTTGGTTTTTGTTTTTTGGGATAATTGTTTACAAGTTGTAGTGTTAGCTTTAAGATCAACTAATGTAGTTGCAGTTGTTTACAATGCATTGTAATGAATTTTATTTGTATCAAGGGTACCCTTTTATTAATGAAAATGATATTTTGTTGAACTTGATTGTATTTTACAATTTGTGTAGTATATTGGGACATTGCTAAAAGCAATCAAAAGATTACATTGTTGTCAAAAACTAAGCAATCAAAAAATGAGCAATCACCATAAAATGAGCAAAACAGATGACCAAAATAAAAGCAATGCCAAAAGCAATCAAAAGATTACATTGTTTGTCAAAAGCAAAGTACATTGCTAAAACTAGATACTATAATTACACCATGTTTTTCAAAAGCAATCAACATAACCATGACAACATATAACCTAGTTCCAAATAAGACAATGTTTGTCAACATCAACCAAAACAATACATAAGCACCTAAAAGCCACATTTATGGGGAACCTTTCCCTTTTTTGCTAACACCTGCCTTCACCTTTGCACTTCCATCTTCCACTTTTGCACTTCCAGCACCACCAACATTCCTTGAAGTTTGTGATCCACCAGCCTTCACTTTTGCACTTCCAACCTTCACTTTTGCACAACCAGCACCACCAACATTCATTAAAGTTTGTGATCCACCAACATTCCTTGAAGTTTGAGAACCATCAGCCTTCTGTCCCTTGCAAGTCCTTGCATTATGCTCACTTTTGTTACACTTAGAACATGCCACTGACTTTTATGCTCTTGACAATTGGTTACCTTTCACCAAATCCTCAACCTCCATGGCAGATCTCCTTCTTTTTTTCTTTGGTCTTCCAATAGGCACATGGTGTTTTGGAGGAAGTAAGGTTGTAAGGCATGTAGACTTCTCCCACATGTTCCTTCCATTGATTGGCTGAATTGTAAAAGAATACATATTCTTCCATGTTTCTATCCAATATGTTCGATGGACCCAATGTTTGAGTATCTTATCAATTTCTTTGTTCTTCAACATCTCCCACATAGTTGTTATTGCATGTGCACATGGTATCCATATTAGTTCCCACCTTCTACATGAACATGTTTGTTGGCCCATATCTATCATAAAATGTTCTAGAAGATTTTTACTGACTTGATATTTCCCATTCCCATATAAAACAGACCTTAATTGTGTAGCCTCTTTCTTCAGTTTTCCAAACCATATGGTAGCTATAGGAATCAAGGGACCTGCAACTTTATCAATTTCCTTTTGCACAGTTACAATTTTCTTCATTAAGTACTCTCTAATGTACTCCAAACATGTAATGATTGGTACATCACGACCTTCAACAATCTTGTTATTTAGAGATTCACACATATTGTTAAGCATAGCATCTGTATGAGCTCTACCTGATAAATCATTAATAATGCATCAGTCATTGTTACAAACTAATGATCTAACATTAAAATCTAACTATAAAGTGTGAACGAGAGAAATGCTGAGGAGGAATGTTTTTAAGCCACTCATACGCATCATTATTAAGTTTTCTAAGTTCCTCCATTGATCGTTGAAACTGTTGAATAGTAGATGCTTTTGCACAATCCCATAGCAGGTCTTTGAATTGCTTTGCCCTCCAATTAGCTTTCATGTTTTCATGGATATGACGAAGACAATAACTATGCCCATCGCATGGAAACAACTTTGCTATAGCAGGTAACACTCCCTATACATGAAAAAATGTATTAAAAGTATACGATATATAATGTGTTAATTTGATATTTGAATTAATACCTTTTGTCTGTCTGTCATAAACGTAAAATTTGAGTTGGTTCCTAAACCCAAATCATCCCCTAGACAAGTTAGAAACCAAGTCCATGAGTTGGTACTCTCAGATTCCACAACAGCATAAGCCAGTGGATATGTTCCATTATTACCATCAATTCCCTACATAAGTAAAAATTTCACAATTAAAGCACCATCAATAACCTAAAATACAACTTTTTATAATATAAATGTTGTTCATATGAAAAAGGTTACCACAACGGAAAGTATTTGTCCTGGGTATGGACCCTTCATAAAAGCACCATCGAGACCAAGAAAGTCTCTTCTTCTAGCAGCAAATCCCTTTTTTTAAAGGACTAAGACAGATGTATATGCACTTGAAAGTTCTAGTTTTTGCATTTGGATTAGGTTCACTCTCTACATCAATCTTCACAGTTGTGTCTGGGTTATGTTTTTGAAGTTCTAGAACATAATCTCTCAATAGAGCATACTGACCAACATAATCCCCTCGCACCTGATTGAGAGCTTCAGTTCTAGCCCTAAACACTTTCATCTTGGAAAGTCCCACTTGGTAATCACGTTGCAGTTGTTCTTGTAAGGCACGAATTGGAATAGTTGGGTTAGATTCCACCTGAGTTGCAATATTTTTGGCGAGAAACTTATAAGTACAAGCTTTAACATTTTGAGTTTGGAGACAACAATGTTCTTTGTTGTAAGATTTGACCATCCAGTTTATATCACGTTTCTATTTACTAGCGTAGAGGCTCCACGGGCACTTCTCTTCATCTTCATTGTTGACTTCTTGTTGACCTTCCCCACTATTGTCTAAGTTTCCCAGCTTTGGTATTGTCCCCCTACACACAACTCTTACCCTATTCTTGTCATTTCTTTTCAAAACCAAGTTCCTTTCTTGTCTCAATAGCATGGAGTTTAACTCTTTCTCTAAACTCTTGGGCTGTATTAAAGGTTTGAAGGGTATAAAAAGGTTCAACAACATTTTCTTCATCATTCTCATGAGCTCGTTGGATAGCTTTGATGGTCTTCTTTCGTTGACCAGCTGGACCTTCATCCGAAGATGAGCCTGGCAAAAGTACCTCGTTATTTAGTACTTCATGATTAAGCTCTCCAACTTCATTCTCTTCTTGTACCACATTGTCATTCATACCTCCAACCCACTATGCATCCATATCAATGTTATCATTGAAATCATTCAGGTCAACTTCTACATCATCTAAGATGTTGTCATTGTCAACATAAAAGTCTATATCATCGGACTCATTGGATTCATAACCACTATCATCGTCAAAGTTGTCCCCACTTCCAAATTCTTCTTCGTTTATGTCCTCAAACATGTCCCTACTTTCAAATTCATCCCATGGATCCTCTCCATGCTTGTTACCATCCCCAAATTCAACTTTATTTGTGTGCTTAAATTTGTCCCCAATTTTAACTTCAGCGCATGGATTTTCTTCCTTATTATTATCCCTATTATCAATAACAGTTAAGTCCATATTGTCATTTCCAGTGAGGTCCATTACATTAGCTTCTTTAGAAGCATCCCCAACAACATTTTTTCCCCAGTATCATACCAATCTAAGAAAAACCTCCGAGAACATGATGGAGGTTCAATAATTTCCTTTATTTGAATTTTTGATTGATTTGGGGACATTGTGTACGTATGTAATTGGGTTTTTCCATGCTCAATATAGACTTCAATCAACTTATGCTTGGAAATGAAGGTACCCAGATGTCTCACATCCAGATTACTACCCAAAGCAAATAACCCAAAATCTAAATCTGAAAAAGGTCGTTTAAAGTGATAGTACAAAGGTATACCTTCATCAACATAGCCTAACTGTTCCATCATTTCATCAATGTCGTGCACTGAGAATGTATCCATGTCGAGTAAGTCCACAGATGTTTGTTTTCCTTTGATGTACTTTCTTCCAAGAAATTTGGTGAACTTTCCACCATGGTACAACCTAATGGAAAAGATTGTCGGATACCCCCTTGTGAAATAACCCACTTCAGATAAGGTTTCAACAAAATCGAAGTTATAGAAGATTAGGAGTGAAAGAATACTTACAGTTGCGACGTCCAACATCGATTTCCTCTATATTTGCACATATACGCCACAACACCATTGCGTTTCAGAGGCGAAGATATCACGATTAGGGTTTTCTTATCTCGACTATGAAATTTTTGTTTGGGTTTTCTGAACGAAAAGATGGAGTACTGAGCAAAATGATCGCCTCTTCGTATACAACATGGCGGTAACACTAGAATATTAAAAAGACAAAAATGCCCCTGCGTGCCTTGCACGTGGGGTGTTTTAACGGAGCAACTAGACGGAATGTTATGTGAGGGACTAGGCGGGTTACAAATTTTATCATTAGGGATCATCCGAGTTAAAAATCTTGCTCAGGGACTAGGCGTGTAGGTTACCCCAAACCACAGGGACCATCTGTGTAATTTACCCAAAATTAAAATAAACATAGAGTGGTATCCAAAATTTCCTATCAATGGAAAATATGTGTCTTACAACTGATTGCTTATGTTGATTTGCCGAAGAGTTCACATACCCTCCACCTGTAAAAGAAGTACAAGATTATGTGCAAAATTACAATAATATCCTTCAAAGTTATAATTATCACTAATGTTTCTGTAGATGTAATAATCCATCATAACTTACATTTAACACAATCTCTCATAAATCATTTTTGAGAGGGACATTTATTGTGTAGTATAGGATGATAAAGAATTACTGTAATCAAGAAAAGGACCCTACACTTATATCCAAGAGAAAAGAACTTGACAAAACATATTAATAAAAAAAATAAGACATTAAATGGAGAAATTCTAACCGTATGTCCTCTTTTCCTCACTCTTCTAGTAAAGATGTAATAGTAAATATATTCATTTAATATCTGTGTAAATTAGGGTGATTATATAATAATGATGTTATATGACCATAAACATTATTATGAGTGATTCATATTTCATACCAAGGAAACAAATCACTATCAATGTTTTTAAATCACTACCCTTATGAAGAAAGAAGTCCCATATGCAAGAATAAAAGAATTGACACTTTAAAGTGCTTAAAGAAATTACAATTAAAAAAAAAACTTTATACTTACTATGATCTTGAAGAACCAACATACATAAGTATTTGGAAAATGATCTCTGGGGTTCTTTGCATCACATTAACAGATGCTAAAGCACGATGGCTACCCCTTTAGAACACAAAAAAAATAATAATAATAAAACACACCTTTAACATGGAAGGGCATAATATGAAAATGAACATGATATCAAGCTACCAACCTTATGATTATCTTCTTGATATCTTCCTTGTTTAAATGGCCTGATCTCTGAAGCAAGAAACATACTTTTAAGCATGTAATTTAGATTAATGTTTACATTTTGACAACCATATATTGTCCCATATGATGGTTCGTATATGTCAGTTCTAGGATCCATGATTAGTCTAAAGAGAGGATGTAATCAATTAATTACAATGTATGATTCATAGAATCTAAATTTACTTTCATTAAGAGAAAAATATGTGTACCTTCATGTGGAATCATAGTTTGAAGTGTCATAAAGCATGGAAATAAAGAAAACCTGGATTAGGCATAATGATGCAGTTTGTAAGAAGTAACAAACTAAAGACACAACATCTTTTAGAAAACTAGTTTGGGTAAGACTAAGATGAAATCCATAAAAAATTACCAAACATGCATAAACTATGAATCTTTGGAATATCAATCTATAGCTTAATCTAACAAAGTTGCTTAAAATACATAAACTATTTGATACCTTTCCTTGAATGCATTCCCTCCGACCCATTGTCCACTACATGAGTTCTTGACTCCAAAATTATACTTATAATTGGATCCTGAAACAAGGAACAAGATTTCTACTGGTCATATTATTCAAATATTGAGATACTTAAATGATAATTGCTCTCTATGGACGATGAGATGTTAACTCTTTAAATATCACACAATATGAACAAAGCTTTAACTCAATAGCTATATCCTTAACCTAAAATTCAAACATGAATCCTAGAAAGAAGATAGGAATAAAGAATACAAGAGTATTAAAAAAAAATACTGATAATAGATCCAAACATTCTGGAAATCGTGATTGACGCTCATTTTGAAATTGAGCTCTTTGTCAAAGGCATACACCTTGTACCAAATTTGTATCAGTTTAAATCTAGGAAAGAACTCATATGCTTATTTATGTAATCCATAATATTACGATCATCAAGAAGTAGAAATTAGACTCAAGATGATAATCAATATGAAATATCTCATTGACTAAAGGTAAAACATCATAAAAAACATCTAGATACCAAGGGTTTTAAACTGTAATAACAAAAACAAAATGTATATAAACAACGAAAAAACCCTAAGATAACCAAAATTAAGAACTTAAGGAATGTAGATCTTATAAAAAGAGTTGTGATTTGAGCTAAAAATGTAATATAAGTAAGAGAGATACATGGATATGGAACTTGCTTGCTACTAGAAAACAAAATTTGAAGTCAATGAAGACAAATTTAGATTTGCTCTACTTTATAAGAGAGGATGAACCGACAGATCAAATGGCGTTGTAAGGAAACATAGAGTCAAAAATGTAGACCGTCGGACCGAGATGAATGCCAACGAGGATGTGATTTATGAGGTTTTCCAATACTCTTCAAGCATACTTTAAAGATGGGCGATGCAGGTGGACGGTGGTGGAAGTGATTTTCAGGCGGAGGAGGGATTCGAATCGACAGAGGTTCGATTAGGGTTTTGGGAAGAAATGGTTTATAGCTTTGGGAAGAAATCAGAGAATGAAAATAAAACGGGGCATGGAAAAAAAGGGGAATGAAAATAAAACGAGGGAACTGAAAAAGAAGGAAAAGTTGGGAATAAAAAAAATAGGAGACGTCAATTTTTTTGCAAGCGATTGGCGAGTGCCATGAGGAAAAAGACATGTGATTTTAGTAATTCGTCGCTGTTACATCGCTAAGGGGTTTAATTTGCGGCAAATTAGCGATGGAACATTTTTTGTCGATAAATTCTTACCATTTCCATTTCACAGAAAAAAAAAACTTATTTGTTTACTTTTAGAAACGAGATAATATATAAATGCCATATTTTGAGGTCCGACTCTCGATATTAATGTGATCATCAGCCTTTAATACGTCATATTATAATTGATCGAAGTACGTACAAGACACTAGGGGTGTGCAATAAACCACATAAACCGCACAAACTGTCTGCATTCACCACACCGCACCGCATAATGCGGTTTTGGACGGTGACGGTGCGGTTTACGGTTTGTAACTTTTCTAAACTGCATTATATGGTGCGGTTTATGGTTTATATTTATAGAAGTACGGTTCAAACTGCACCACGTTATATATCAGTATAATTTTGACATAGATTTTTATGATTTGCACTTCATAACATTCATTCTTGAAAGTTAATATATAAAACTATTCATGAACATATATAAACACTTTACTACTAAATTGTTTGTTAAACCCACAACTCAATTGATTCACTGTTAAATTTAGTTTAGAAATTAAGATGGAATACTTCTTTAAGATTAATATATACACATAGATCTACGTTTATTAGTTAATTGTACAATTCATGCATAACTATGTCATAACTTTTAACTAATTTAATTATTTATAATTGTCCTGAAAGAATAATTACACCGTACGATTTATGAAATAGAACAGCCGGTAGCATAATGTTGAAAAACTAATCAAACCGCATTTAAACCGTACAAACGGCCCGTAGTACTAAACCACACCGTACAACAACGTTTAAAGTTTTCATGGTGCGGTTTGCGGTTTCTAAAATTCTCAAACCGTATATGCAGTGCAGTTTGCGGTTTTAACTATAAACCGTACCAAACCGCACTGCGCAGACCCCTACAAGACATACATTCATTATGCACAACATATATCGTAAAAGACAAAGCTAATTGACAAACTTGTTGAAGCGTCGTTCAAAAGTAAAACCGATGTATCACACCCCACAATATGATTTAATGTGACAGTATTCTTGCTCAAACAATGAGTCGTTGTCGTAGAAGTCAAGATATCCAAAATGATCAAATGACTTGAATTTTCTCGAGTGCTCCTCATCAACTAACTCTTCTGGTACTGATATGATCCCTTTGTGGTATGTAAATAACCCTATTGAGTATCTATATGCATGCCCTTCCATGACTACTCGATGATAAGGAGAGTGCACTCTGTCATTACTCCATGCCTATGCATATAACACTTAATGTATCACGTATATGTACCTTCTAATTAAGAGAAGTGTTGGATTTCATAGGGATAATGATCTTACCTTGAATGCATCACCTGCCATGACCAAGAAAGATGAAGGAGGATACTCCACATGGATCCAGTTGTTGTCCTTGTATTTAACCTCTAATCCCTTCACTTGGTTTTGGTTGAGTATGGATATGAATGTCTTGTCCGTGTGAGATATGGAACCCATTTTTGTCTCGCCTCCATTTGGGGGTTTGTATTTCATTACTCTGAGAAGATATGTCACGGATTCATTGTAGGATTCATGGTACCTATGCACTCCATAGCTTTCAAACGCCATCTTCCTAACGCTTTGTTCAATTTCAGAAACTAGTTTTGCATATGACTGAATCATTCTACTGATCATAAGAAAACCAAAAGAAAGGATTAGTACGTAACCCACTGCATGGAAAACCAAGGTTAATTTTTTCGTCAAAATAAAGTTTCTTCTTGTTGTCTTTTATTTAGATAACAATATGGATGCATGCATATATTTTTTATAGCATTAACTACATAATAATTACCAGAAATTGTCGTTTCCAGAGGGCCACATAACATTTGTGAAGTTATTAACAGCATTAACACTAGTAGCATGCTCAATTCCCATGCTTTCTAACAGTGGAAGAAACGGGATTTGGCCTACATAGCCATGGTAAGCCTTATCGGAAGTGTTTTTTATTTTAGTTTCCAGCGGAAGATCAAATAGGGTTTCTAAGGCATCAAATACTTCCCTACGGGCTTCCTTAGTAACAGTGTCGCAAACGACCAAAAAACAACCATATTCTTCAAGTGCATGCCTCACTTCACTGCATGCCGAAGACCAGCTGGAACTACTAGATGTGCTTTGTTTCATATCTACCATGTCAATCACAGGAATCTTGGGTTGTACAAGAAAGCCCATGATGAGAGAGAGAGAGAGAGAGAGAGAGAGAGAGAGAGAGAGAGAGAGAGAGAGAGAGAGAGAGAGAGAGAGAGAGAGAATCTAATGGAAGACTTGTTTCAGGTAATACCTTAAGCCGTTATACTGATGAAGTCTATATATAAAGAAAGACGTGGTTAATGAGAGATGCTATATATATTCTTTAAGTCCCTGAAATTAAGCTTGACTTCGTTTTATTATTATTATTTATTTATTTCAAAGGATTCTTTATTATTGGATACAATGTTTCTTGTAGTGTCACACTTTTGCTGACGTATATATATGATAGCTTCATTTCAACTAACATTTCCCTCAACCCGAAAATACATTGACGGAAATCATGGTTTTTCATAGATCAGATGTTCTCTGTTATGAAATAGATCAGATGCATAACCGAACGATTTCTAAAGTATGGTGGAGGAAATATTTCAGTTCATTCCTTTTTCTGTGAACATTTCCCAAAATTATTACACATTAAAAGACATTAATTGAACATTGCATTGACATATCGTCATTAGATTTCAACACAAATCAAAGCTTATGTATCCTGGTAAATAGTAAATTTTGATACTTGGTTACCCCTTCGTCTCAGATATATGAAACTTTATAATGACTTCGTATCAAATTCGAGATTTAGGTAATTATACTGCATGGAATGATTAAAATTTGAAATAATTGAGTAAATTACAAGTTTCGACCGTTTCTTAACGCTGTTTCCATACCAAAATGTCAGTATAAATAATTAGTTTACAATAATTTGGTCCTTTTCCAGCTGTTAAATTTTTGAGGATCCTCAGTGTTCACTACAAGAATAACTACCTATGGCAATGATACCTAACTTGACAAAGTATGGGTATGCCGACGACATGTCGTCGCTAGATTTTATCAACTTTGACCAAATTTGTTTGACTTGAAGAGTTGTGCTGATGATATGTCGTCGCCACCGATTCAGTGGGAGCGACGAAATTTTTTGCGGTCTTCTGAAAACCTACCCGACGAGGGTATAGGTTACGACAGACGTAACTTCCATTTAGTTTTATTCCATGATTTGGAAAACAAAAACGATGTAGTTATCAGAAAATTATCTCAACAACTTGTCAGCAAGCCACATAACAATCCGCCTGAAAAATCTATCTCGACGACTGATACAAACCTGTGTCGATGACATGTCGTCGCTATGGTTGGTATCTATACCGACGACAAGTCGTCGCTATACTTATCCTGACGACATCTCGTCGCCACATGTATTTAATAAAACTTAATTTTTTTCGAAAATCATTTTCAACGGACCTATACCGACGACTATTTCCACCTAGATGACTCTGTGTGCATGGGCAAAGCTTTATTAATTATTAGGGCGAGGGGGCACAACCCCCCTGATTTTTTTGGTTAAAACTAGTCGCTATATTTTAATCTTATATATATTAAGCCCAAAAATATAAAACTTGTTCACCAGTTTTTATACATATTATATTTTCGATCCTCTCAAATCAAATGTTGAAGCACCACCACTGACTCTGTGTCGACAACACCTATACAAACGACTATGTGCCGACGACACGTCGTCAACATACCCTATCCCTATTACATGTCGTCGGTACATGTTATAAAATGTTGACGTCATAGGGTGTTAATGCTGTAATGGTTGTACGTTGATTTATTTTAAGAACAATTTAATTTGGCCGTTTAGCTTTCTTCTTATTTGAATTTTGAACTTTATATTCATCTCCAACCTATTATTCGTTCACATATCATTTTTTCCATAACATACATAAAACAAAATTTTAATCCAAAGACCTGACGGAGTGTCGAGGGAAGGACAACAGGACCCTTTCCCGCTTATCAGAACACTGCATCGGGAGTACGGGAAAGCCAGTGTGGGAAAGGGGTGGGGGGTCTGGGTGCCGCACTCTCTCTCCTATTCCTATTGGCTGATTTCTTTTAACGGTAAGAAATCAGAAATGAATATATATATATATATATATATATATATATATATATATATATATATACATACATATATATATATATATATATATATATATATATATATACATATATATATATATATATATATATATATATATATATATATATATATATATATATATATATATATATTAGGTGTGAGACCTATGTATTACATGAGTTTAGTTAAAAAAAAATTAAATATGAAAAATTAACAATTTGAAAAGTTTGAATTTCTATAAAAAATGAGAAATTTTTTGAATTATTAAAATTATTGAGACTTTAATGTATTGAATATATTACATATATAAATCATTTCTAATAAATACCTTACATATTAAATGTGAAATTTTAATTTAATAAAATGAAAAATACAATAAAATGACAAGTGGAAAATAAAAAGTTTAAAATTTTTAGAAAATGCATGTGTCCAAATGAAGGAGAATAAGACATGTGGCAAAAAAACCTTTATTTATTAGAGTACTAGACGAATTCTCGCGCGTTGCGCAACGAAAATTAAAAACATATTGTTAAAATATTGAAAAATATATGTTTAAAATGGTTATGTTATTGACATTAACTTTGAGATAATATTTTTACACTAAATTTTATATATATATATATATATATATATATATATATGTATGTATAATCTCAATTATTTTGAAATGTAATATTCATTGATATCAACTCACATTCATCATTAATAGAATTAAACATAATTATCTATTTAGTATTATTTTTAACAGTTATTATTATTGATTAATTATATTTTTACTTATGCAATCATTTTCTAATTTCAATAATGATGTTCATTTATAATACAATTTATTTATAGCTAAATGTAATTTATAATCTGATGTTATTATCATTTAAAATTGTTATTCATTAATTTTAAATCACTTATTATTAATAATATGTTAAAGAAGACTTTAAGAAACACTTAATATTATTATTAAAATGTGAAACATACACTAAGTAATAAAGTGATAAGATAGACAATTTGCATTTCAAAAGAGACTTACATGGATAGTATGACATATCCATGTAATTTGATTTTATTATTTATAATTATTGCTTATTAATTTTAAAACCACTTGTTATTATTAATAAGTATAATTATAATGTTAAACATATACTAAAATATAAAGTGATAAGATAGATAATTTGCATTTAAAAAAAAGTCTTACATGGATAATATGGATAATATGACATATCCATGATTTTTAATTAATTATTGTTTTGAAGCAACACGAACATACAAACATGTATACAATAGTTAATTAAATATTATATATATCATTTTCCATAACATATGATCGATAACATGAATCTAATCTAATTTACATTAAAATTTCAACCACAACATACAATGATATTCTTAAAAGAATACTTAAATAAAAAAAATACAAAAAAGAATTAATATATAACAAACTTACAAATTAAAAACTTCAACATAATAACATGACTCGAAAAATTGTTCAAAGCCCTCAAACCAACACAAAAAACTTTAAACTTGTTTTCTTTGTGAATTTTGAATGTTATTTGTATTTGTGTGTTTACTCAAAAAGATTTGCATTTTTATTGTAGAGTATCTATTAATTGTTTATTAAATATTATATAGGTTATAAACCTTTGAATTATTAATCATTATTAAGAGACTTTTGAGTGATATTTATTAAAATAGGAGGTTTCAAATGCATGAGGTGTTTGCAAATTTTTATGGGAGTTTCAAATGCATGATGTTCAAGAAAAAAATACTAGTTTTATAAGTATGTATGATATGATATATATATATATATATATATATATATATATATATATAAATTTTTTTATTTTTTTATATTTCTTTCCCCTACTATAAATACCAACCAACCCAAAATTATTTTTAACTTATTTCTACATATTCTTTCTAAGAGAAACATTAAAACACAATGTTGTCATCTTCATCGTCCGCTTCAACGACTTAAATGAAGACATTATTTGTCGATTCCGTTATGGCGAAGACTGTTACATATTTTAAAAACCGACGAGGCCAAACTTCACGTTCACAATATAAACAAAGAAAAACACCATTGCGTAGAAATCGCGAAGCTGGCCACAATTGTCTTATAGACTGCTTTGCAGATGACGCCGTGTATGCTGAGAAGTTTCCACAACGGTTCCAGATAAAGAATGAGCTATTCTTACGTATTGTTGACGGTTTGGAAGCCCGTTTTCCATATATTTATGGAAACTAGATGTAATTTTTTAAGTTGTGTTTTTTCAATATTTATTGTTTTCTAGTTTTTTTATTTATAATTTTACTTATTTTAATGTAATTTTTAATTAATAAAGTGGTTTTTATTTTTAAGTAATTTTTATGTTTATTACTCATTTAATAAATATACATATAAATCATCAAATTCAATTATTTTTATTTAAAAAAAAGTGAAAGAAGCTTTCCACACACCCTACTTTTGATAAAGGAAAGAAAAATGAAAGAAAAGATAACATAATAGCAAAAAGTAAAGTAAGCTATCTGGAAATACCCACCGACCTAACCGAACATCATAAAATTATAATTCTAAATTAAATAACATAAAAAAAATATAATGGGGTTTCTTTATATTCTTAGCGCTAACCATAGAATCATTCACTATGTCTATTTGATTAGTCAAAAAAGAAGCTTCATAGTTTTTTTTTTATGTTATTTTAAAAAGGCTTTTGTGCAGGAAACTTTATTTTAAACAAGAAAATCATAATCCAAAAATTGTTTTACACTACATACAAGAAATATATCATCTCTAAAGACCTTAAATGTCATTGCTATTGCTTTTATGGCCGCTATTATACTATTGATGTTGATCATATATATGTTGTTGGTAGTGTCGCCGCTGTACATATATTGTCACATTAATAACGGTCACGACTAATGCCATTATGGTCGCTATTGATGTCGTCACTAAAGATGTCGGCGTTATTATACTGTTACCGATAGAGATGACGTTGCTAATACTATTTTTTATAACATTTGTTGCGATACCTAGTTGCTGTTATTGAGGTCACCAATATTCCCGTAACGATTACGATCAACCCGTTGGATATATCTCATAGGTGGACTTTTTATTTTGATATATTATCTTCAATAATTTATAAAATTTATAGTTACTGAAATTTATCCCTTTTCTATTTACTTGAATTATAAAGTCTATATATTCAATAACTAATAAAAATCAAAGAAATTTTATTTTTATTATTATTATATTTTTGTTTTTGTACTATAATTTATTCTTGTAGACCTAGGCATAAACAATCAAATAACAATAACCAATTTCCCCGGTAACGGCACCAAAACTAACGAATTTCGTTAGTTTTACCATAATCACCTTCAAGAAATTGAATTTTTCATTATGTTTCCATATGTAAAATTCGGTGAGGTTTTGGGGCGTTGCCCCAAACCCCGCGGGGGCTCTGCTCCTCGACCCTGGCCAAGGGCTCTGCCCCTTGAACCCCTACTTGTTTTCTTTCTAGGAAAGAAGTGTCATGATTTGAATATCTATTTTCGTTTTTTATTCATTATTCGGGGGTTGATGAAGAAACCAGATAGTTATATGAGTGAAAGAAACAAGTTATCAATTTGCAGTAAAAGATTGAATCTCATTTCCTATGTACAAGAGTTAAGAAAAGTAAACATAAGTATTAGAGACTGTTTACCCCAAGATTAATTAATTAGTGATCATAACTTGACGTGGGTTCAAAAGATCAACTTTATGGGGTTTTTTTTACTATCTATTATCATATGTATTACCCTAAACATAAGTATTAGAGACTGTTTACCCCAAGATTAATTAATTAGTGATCATAACTTGATGTGGGTTCAAAAGATCAACTTTAGGGGGGGGGGGGGTGGGTTTACTATCTATTACCATATGTATTACCCTAAAGTAGATTGATAAAAATGAGTGGATAGCTAGGAACACTAAGGTACACAAATGATTCGTAATAGAGATTATGTAAGTCTATTTTTCTCTAGATAAAAAGAATTCTAATTGGGGCTTTAAATTGGTAGAAATGATCAAGAAGTACTTCCCACGATTCCGATCCAAAGTATACTTCTATTCACTGATTAAGTAAATAACTATCAAGAACGAAGTAATCCTTTAACTTTGTTTAACGTCCCCCTTTTTGAGAAAGGAGAATAAGAACGAAAAAACTCAAAAGACTTAATGGAATTGCACTAGAAGTGTCATGATTTGAATATCTCATAGCGGGACCCCAGCCAGGGGCTCTGCCCTTTGGACCCCGCTAGGGGCGCTGCCCCTTTGGAAACCCTGGACCCGGGGCGCTGCCCCGGACCCCCGACTAGTCGTCGAACCGGCTTCTGATTCGATCTTATACATACGTGCACTCTGCACAATCCCATACATATATTAGAGTACAAATCATGACGCCCTTGGCTCACATGTTGGTTCCAGTTACTTAAAATGACATGGTGACACTAAAATCACCAACAACACGTTCAAAACCAATCTAATCATTTTGTGAAGCTTTATGCTTTTGAAACCTATGTTCATTTATGAACATTTGTTAAATTGCTATGTTAATATACTTGGGTTATTATCATTTATGTTTTTTTTTTAATTAATATATGTTGATTTATGAAAATGTGTTAATGATCATGTTAATATGCTCTTTTATGCTCATTTATTTAATTTTGAAGTATATGTTCATTTATGGACATTTGTTATCAACATGGTTACATTTCATAAAAATCTTCAAAATCGATTTGATCAATTTCATAAAAAGCTTTGAAATTGATCCATGTTTGAGAATATATTGATTTGTTAAATTATAGAGAAAATCAATCTATAAACGCCGTAAACATAAATTTCCTATTTTTTATGGATTTAATTATGAAGTTGGTTATGTGGTTAGTGATCTTATTTGGTTCGTGTTAAACTATTATATTAAAAAATTATTTGCTTTTTATATTAATAGATTAAAAACAAAACCTCAGAAAAATACAACATGTTTTAATTTAATTATTAAAAAAATCATCATATTTTTAATGTATTAAAACACTTATATTTTTCTGATAATTTAATTGAAGACTTTTTGATCTTAGAAAAACCGAACCTATTTCATCAAATCATTAAAAAAAAACCACTATATAACTTTTTTTAATGGGTTAAAGCATTATATTTTATGAAAATTTTAAATCTAAATGATTGTAACCAGTAATCCTTTAAAAATCAGTTACCTAATATTTATGTTTTAAAAAATCTTAAATTAAATAAGTTTAGAAAATATATAGGTTATAACTTTTAACACAGTAAAAAATTAATATAATGATTTTTTTTTTTAAATCTGAATAAATATATTAGATTTTTTAAAAAAATTTTAATACTGGATTTTCGTTTTTTTTGGAAAAAAAAAGGGTGCCGCTGGTTTTGGGACCAATACGGCAAACACCGGTTAAGCCCAATATCAACCACACTAGGCCACCAGAGATTAAGGTGAGGCCCAATTCACTTAATCCATTATTAATGAAATTCTTACATCATTTCACCTTTTCTATATGTATCTATATGTATATGGCCGACTTGAGCAGTAATACTAATACCCTACATCATTTCACCTTTTCTATATTAAGGTGAGGCCCAATACGGCAAACACCGGTTAAGCCCAATATCAACCACACTATGGCCGACTTGAGCAGTAATACTAATACCCTACATCTGGACCTATCTGCACTACATTAACCAATTAATCGTGTATTTCTTCACAGAAAAAACCATTTAATCGTGACTTTGCAGTTTGCTCAAGGGAAAACCATTTTAATCGTGACCATATGTGGGGTCGTTGATTGGCCGTTAACCTTGAAGAACATATTTCATCATTATTTCTACATTTAAATTGTGGGAAACCGATTCAATCCCTATAATTCACTGCGAATTCGTCGGGACAATTGAAATCTACCGCGCTGGTCGTTTGAAATCCATGCTTTTGGAGGTAAGCGAATCGATTGTCTCCTACTTTAGGGTTCTTATCGGGGATTAAGTAATGAAATTTCTGATTCCTACGTTTATTTTGTGTTTTTGTTTTATTGTATTTTGATAACGAATTGTATGATGAAGATAATATTGTGTTGGAGGTTGTTAAACGTTTCAAAATTCTGTTTGTAATTTGGGAAAAGTTGATGCCCCCGTCGTCCGGAAGAAAGACCTAAATTATGATTTTTTTATGTCAAACTTACTACTTATGAAATGCAAAGGGAACGTTGGCTTAGTTTTGGAGTTTACACTTTTAACTTGTTGTGTTTTTGTGGTACTTGTACAAATTTTTCTTGAAAAGTTTATATTCCTTACCCATTTAGAAGTTTGAAAGATCCATTTTTTGATGCCTAGAGGAAGTAATTCTTTTGGTGATTGAAATGTAGGGAGAAGTTCTTAGAATAAATGGTAAAAACCACATTTTCCTTTACTTTTGCTGTCAATAGGATATTGTGTATGTTTATTTATTTGAAGCAAGTTTAGTTTCTGGTTCATAAATCCTCCTTGTAATTCAATCATTTTGGCATTGATTTTCCTTGAGGTTTGTTAATAACTTGGTTAATATGTTGTAACTGTTAGTTGTTGCTCATTGAAGTTTAAAAGTTTATGCTGTTAATACTAATGTGATGATAATTTGTTAAATGAATATCAATGATTGTTTATATAAATGTTAGTTACTAATGTTAATGTCAAATTTTGACCAACTAGGCTTGGTTATGTGATAAGTGTTATATAATTTGTTGATATAATTTGGTGTTCAAGTTTGTGTAGATTAATTGTATTTATACATTTCTGATGTGGTGGTTGTTTGGTAGGAGGTGGTGTCAGCTATGGATGTTACAAACACCAACAGGGAGGGAGCAGGGATTCCACTTATGGTAATGAACTTTTCCCCTTATATCTATTCAAGTACTACATGCAAAGATAAAATGAGTTACATGTGATACCCAATCAAGAAAAGCAATGGACATGTGCAGAAATATGTATTAAAGTACAAGAAAGGATGTTTCACACTTAATTAAAACAAGAAAAAAATTTACAATATAATATCACAAGATGTACTTCATAGATTATGGGAACATAAAAATTTATATATATATATATATATATATATATATATATATATATATATATACAAAATAAATACAATTGTTTGCAAAATACTCAGGTAAACAGCAATGTGATAAGGAACAACCAGACACCTCCCCCTTCATTTCCATCTGTAAATGGAGCTGCAACTTATCTTTCTGAGACAACTTCATATCTAACCAGTTGTTTCCCTGCTATTTCTGGTATGCATATATCCAAAAGTTTCTATATATATTTTTTTTGAGGAGGAGGAGATTAATGTTATAGCTTAATGAACAGATGATGTGCCTGGAGGTCCTGATGCTCCTGAAAAAATGGTACTTGCTTCTGAAGAACTGAGAGAACCTTTATTGAGGAACAATGGTGGACCCCCTTCTACAGTTTCAGGATCATTCACAGCTACTACTAATGCACCACGTATTCGTGAGGAAATAACACGAATTACTGAAGGAGATCATGCTCAAAATAATGCTTCTAGTGTGCAATCTGATGAAACCAGGACACCCGGGATTTCCATGTTTCAAGGGTAATAATAATTTACCTCTACTTAATTGATTTAGGTTTAGGGGCTCTTTCTTTTCTTTTACTAATTAAGCTTTATATGTGTATATATCTGTCCAGATTAAATCATGCCTTCATTAGATCATTAAGACATGACCTTTGAATTTATAATTAAATTTAACAAAACATATATTTATTTACTTACATGATGTTATGTTATGTTATGTTAAATAATCAGACTTGTTGACCGGGTTCGGAAGACAATGCATGGGTCATCTGATGACATTGGATGGCTACAAAGGGATCCAGAGATGCCACCTGTCGAAGATGGGACAGAACGTTTTAATAGTATTCTTGAAAATATTGGGTACAAGGGTTCTTTATTTTTTATATATATTATATTTAATATCACCTGCTATATTTACCTCAAAAATCTTTTATTTTATTTTCTTCTTCCTGCATCAGGCATGGTATACACGTGTTGCCAACCTCAGTGGTTTATCTCTTGGTTCCAGGTAATTTATAGATTCCTAGACTTATAGCATTCTACTTTCAATTTTTTCTTATTAAGGCATTGCATTTAACCCTTTCTGAAAAACTAGATATTTATTTGAAAGTTGAGATGCTAACTAGACAATGTTTTTTTTTTTTTGACTTAATGGACTTAATACTATTGGTACAGGTCTTTTTAGCAACCATGGACCACTTTATTTTACTACTACAAAGGCAACTTTCTCAAAAATGGGATTGACATGTCACATTGCTAAGATTCATAGTGAGGTATTATTAATATTAATAATAATAATGTTGTGTTATACTATTATTAACATGAAATATTTCAGGCATCGGTTGAAAAGAATGCAAGAGAACTAAAAGAGTACATAGAGGAGATCTATTGGGGTTCCAAAAAGCGTGTTTTGCTTTTAGGTCATAGTAAAGGGGGAGTAGATTCAGCTGCTGCTTTATCAATTTATTGGCCAGAATTGAAAGATAAAGTTGCTGGGCTCGCGTTAGCACAAAGCCCATATGGTGGTAGCCCTATAGCTTCCGATATTATGAGAGAAGGGCAAATTGGGGATTACTTCAATGTCCGAAAACTTATGGAAATCTTGATTTGTAAAGTCATTAAGGTACACATCCTTTTCCCATCTATGTATAGCTATCAAGATTAAGTGCTGTGCTTAACCCATTGAGTAAAAAAAAAAAAAACAAACATTTAAAACTTAAGTTCCTAAGACATATTTAGTTATTTACCACCCTTGGTTTTGAAGGGCGACTTACAATCCCTCGAAGACCTAACCTACGAAAAGCGTCGCGAATTCTTAAAAAAACACCACTTACCAAAAGAACTCCCGGTGGTGTCTTTCCACACGGAAGCCAACATCTCACCAACCGTTTTAGCGACACTTTCTCGCGTGGCACACGCGGAGCTCCCAACATTCCCTCCTCTATCATCAAACCAAGCGGCGACTGTGTTACCGGTTGTAGTCCCGTTAGGAGCCACATTGGCCGCCTGCGCTCAACTTCTACAGAGCCGGTACAGTGAAAAGAGTGACGGGCTCGTGACGTGTCGGGACGCGGAGGTCCCCGGGTCGGTCGTGGTTCGACCCAAACGCAAGTTGGACCATGCGTGGATGGTTTACTCTTCCACTAATGATGACCCTTTGGAACCCGATGCTTCTCAAGTGTGTGAGGCTTTGTTGACTTTGGTTGTGGAAGTTGGACTTAGGAAGAAACATTATCTTAGTGTTAAAGAGGAATGAGGGGTATTTCTGTACATTCATGGCCCCCGTTGCCATGATTCGCCTTTGAGTTGTGAAGATCATTTTTTTTATAATGGAAATGATGTAAATACTTTTTAGATGTGGTTTTTGGTTTTTGGGGGGAAGGTTATGCTAGTTATTAACATTGAACATGCTAAATGTAAGAAATAACAATGCGTGCTTTCATGTATTTGTTTAGTATTACATCCTAAAGCATATAGAATGAAGAAGAAGATTACATTAAATGTTTCTCAACTTGGAAATGATGCAAGAACTTGAAAGGAATCATAGTTTTCTTCTATAATCCGAATGCCCTTAAGAAGATGAAGCTTTCCCTTATATACCTCCCTCAAATTGTCACATGAATCTATAATATTAGTTTCCAATTACATTATAATTATTTAGTTAACACTAAAAGTCTACCCCTAAAGTTGCATGTTACAACTAATTACCTTTTTAAGCAATGTAACTCCAAAGAAAATAGTCAGGATAATGTTCAAACTATGGATAGATACAAATCCATTTTGTAAATACCATTGAGTGTGAGGGTGTATTGATAAAGATCGGAGTACCTACACCCAAGTTAGTCAAGATAAGACATGAGACTATTGATTGCATCTTTATTTGAATATCAATAAAACAATATTATTATCAATTGCTTGTAATGAGTTAAATGCGTCTGAGATTCACGAGAACATAACAGTAGAATCCAAAAATGCATCATTCTTAGATTATATGTTTCCTTATTTGAGTACAAGAGACATGAGTGTCCCAAAAGCAATCGAGCATGATGGACATTCACAGGACGATGAAGTGGACTACAAAGTAGAGTCACGGCATAGATAAATCATTTAGGAATGATTTCTATACTTATAAGGTTGATAATGAACCTCAAACAATCCAAAAGGTGTTGACTTCATTTAAAGGATTTCAATGGAAAGAGAAAATTCTATATGAAATGAATTCCACCTCTAAAAATCACATATGAGAGCTATTGGAACTACCGACATGATGCAAATTACTACGTTAAAAATGGATTCTCAAGAAGAAAGTAAAAATAGATGGATCCATTAAATCATACAAGGTCATGTCAGGATATGTAGAACAATGTGGCATTGATTATTTAGTGCATATTCTTCCATAAATCGTGTAAAATCTATTAGCTTGTACTTTTGTTGCATCAATTGTAAATACAAAAGTACATCAAACGTAGCGAAAAAACCAAGTGGCTACATCACTTCTTGGAGAATATTCCACTATGGTCTAAATCAATCATGCAATTTATATACATTAATTATGATAAACAATTAACGAGTGGATTCTAAAAAAAAAATGATATGTATAATGGTAAGTCATGACATATACGAGGAAGACACAATACCATTAGAAAACTAATCTCAATTGTGTTATCTCTATTGATGATGTGAAGTCAAACGATAAAAAAAATCATCCATGTAAGAGAGAAATGAGGTCATAATGAAGGGAATTATGTGCAAGTGGGTGTAAAGACATCTGAGACGGTGTAATTGGTTTTCTCTCCAAAAGAATCTTTGTGAGGAGAACTTAGACTCCAACGTAGGTAAAGACATTAGAGGCAATATAGGTAGAACATTAAGGTGCTGTTTGTTTTTTCGAAGAGAAAATACGTGAAGTCTGCGGACCACCTCTGCAATCCTCTGTAGCAGAAGATGTGGAACAAACGACTACAACATGTAATAAAAACTATGTTTGTTTTTTAACGTCTGTAGACTGCTACAGTAAGTTAAACTAATGAGTGAAGAGGTTTAAGCAGTTGGTTTAGTGCTGCGCCACACAATAGTTTTTAAGTCAGAAGTCTTCTGAAAAACAAACAGCTGCGAAGGACCAAGTACTGCGCGTGTGCTGCGCGGTGCAACAATAAGTGGTCTGAAGTGGTTTTAAAAAAAAAAACAAAAAACACCTAACACTCCCTTAGAGACGAAGGTTTGATGGGGATAAAATAGGACGTATTAATCCACAAAGGAGTCAGATGTCGACTAATGTAGGATATACGTGGAGCCTTGGTTTTCTTTCTAAAAGAGCTCTCATAAGAGAGAGTTAACTCGGACATATATATAGAAACATAAGGGACTGTATCTAACCAATGTGGATAACTAACAAATATAAACATCAATTGACTTTGCATCCGCATAGGTTGTTGTAGTACAAAAGGATGAATATGTATTCAAACTGACTGAAAGTTAGTGATGCTTCAGGTGTTGTTATCGGTGCTATAGAAGTGCATTTAGTGTTGGGAATGGAGATTTAGCGACATCAACCCCCCAATGTTTAGCAAAGAAATTGATTATGACTCATTTAAGAGCTCGTCGTCTTACAAACATATGGTGTTGAAAGACGAAGCCTTCCCTTGTTCAGTGCAGAATGGTTGTTATGGCGATGTGTGATTAATTTGTGAGGTTAGTCATGTTAATGTTTTTATTCCATAAAACGACCAAAATTTTAGTATTAAATGCGAAAATGATGCGTGTTAAAGAAATAGGATCAAATCAATACACTTACACCAACCAAAAAAATTAAACTATAAATATTACAAAACCAAACAACTAATTACAAACTGTAATCACTTTGTCATATTTTTTTTATTGTAATAAGATTTTATGATATGGGGCCTAGAAACCAAATCTTGGAATACCCATCTCTTAAATTCGTAATGACTTTTAGACGACTCTTTTTGTTGTTTTCATAAACAACAAAGTTAATAATATGAACATCAGTATTTTACTATATTTCTTTATGTTTGATAAAATATAGTCCGTATAATTTAATAAATATAAAAGTTTATGTATTTGATAAAAAGTTTTACATAAACATATTGCGTCGTTAACTATTTTTGGATGATGAAACTAATTCTTTTAAAAACTACGTCTATAGATCTCATGGTCATAAAGTTACTATGCATGACCTGTCAGACTTTATTAAGGAGCCCCGACACAAAGAAACCAAAACTATCAAACGTGAAAGGTATAAATATGTGTTAATTTTTTATGTACGATTTCTTATGTTTTATTATTTTATATGAAACAACTTTTCAAAAAAACTATTCCACAATGGAAAGCACACGAAAAACTCACATTACATCCACACATATGTGTTTGTTTTCTACCATCCAAAAACTAAAACTTCTCGTTTTGTTTGTTCACGGTTTTTCTTTTATTTGTGACAGTTGTCCTTGTGGAGGAGTAGAAACATAAGGTTTCTAGCCATAGCTATAAGAATTGAGAATCTATATAGCTAATTTTGGTAAATATTAATCCTTGGAAATTCCATATATCAGCTTAACTGCTTTCTATTTGCAAGTAAATCTATAAATGGTAAGATTTTATACTTCGAGTATGATTTTCCAAATATTTAAAAGAATATCCATGAAAGCAATTGCTAGCTGTTTTAAATAAAATTTTCAACGAAAAGGACAATATTATAAAATTTATATATTTAAATCACTAATAAATTAAAGACTGAAAATGACATTGTCTGATCTAAAAGCGACCCTTCACCCATCAACACAAGGAAAACAAGTTTAGTCGAAATTTACCAAAAGTAATATTTGATAGTGGCAATTATATACTCCGTAAATAGAATAGATAATCTTTACCCTATAAATGATAAGCAACTTTGTATACAAAGAAGTTATGTATTTTTATCAAATTGTTATAGAAAATTTACCAAATATACATGCATTAATTGACGAGGAATTAACTTTGTTACTTATATTAGTAACTAGTAAAACTTGTAGTAAACTGAAACACTATTGTATAGATTGATAAGAAATCAATTTCTTACAATAAAATAATCAAAACATGTAATTCGTTTAAAAAACAATTAAGTCATTAGCTATTTATCACTTGTATTGTAGAAAAAAATGCAATATTCTTATCAAAACTTATTTTTATATGTACATATCTTCTCATTAACAGTTATCTTAAAATGCAATTGCCACCTGAAAAGCTTGAAAAACATGTATAAAGGCAGCCGAACATATATCAACTTAAATGTTGGACTTCAGCTTAAACTCACTTGATAGATGATTAGATTCTTTGGTCAATGCTAAAACACTCATATCCTTGAGCGTTAATCACATTTCCATATATACATGTTTTTTAATGTACGCTGACTGACATAGACTTTCGAGTTTCAATATTTGCGGCTTTAATTTTATACAATAAATCTTCATTCGTTTTTCCCTTCAAAAAACTAAACAAAAAATAAGTGCACCACAATTCAAAACAGTCTTGAAATGATTTAATACGACCCTTAAAATTAGAGTTTAGAGAATGAACTAGAACTACTCAAGAAATTCCAGATACATACAGCTCTTATTTCGGTTTATTTGTTGGGTATTTTACAATTTATTATTGTTGTCCATAGTTATTAGTTATATTGCCTAGAACCGCATTGGACATGGAATTTATAGTTAATATGTACCTTATATCAATACAAAAATACATAATCGGAGATTTGCTAGCAAAGCAAAAAGATTACCATTTTGTCTCCTTTCTAGCCACTATGGTTATATATATATATATATATATATATATATATATATATATATATATATATATATATATATATATATATATATATATATATATATATATATATATATATATATATTCTCCTTTATGAAAATTACTAAAAGAATAAATTGTTTAGTAATACGAATGCGTTTAACCTCACATAATTATTGCCATTTCCATGCATTCTCACTAATTCTTATTCATTTTTGTTCTCACGCATCGGTTTTCAATCATTTTCATTCTTATAGAATACAACTAAATAGGGATGAGCATATGGACCGTGGAACCGGCCGGAACCAGAACCCAATGGAACCGGTCCGACCGGGACCAGGACAATATTCTTATGGATTTTTGGAACTGGTAGAACCGGCAAAAACCATAACTGTTTGTTGTTATTTCTCGAGGACCAGTTCCAACATTTGAAGACAAAGCAAGAACCGGTAGGAACCGGCGGTCCGGATCGGTTCATATTTTCCACCAAGTTCGGATCCCTGACCGGTTCCAGCCGAGTCAGTTTCTTTGCTCATCTCTACGACTCAATAAACATTCTGACAAAATGAGAATAATAAAAATGTAACAACCTAAAAATCCAAGTAAAAAGTTTCATTTAATAATTAGAAATCTCATTCATATTTGTTTTCCAAAATTCCATTACATAAACACATTGTTCAAAAGATCAGAGTATCCAAAACACCTAGTGTGGAAATACTGGAGAGTGCACGCTACGCCATCAAGTCGGGCCCTTGCCCTTAAAACCCGAAGTGCCTAAAACACTCAACAAAACTGTAAGCACACGTTTAGTGAGTTTCTCAAAATACACAAAACACAACCACATAACCACATAACCACATAATGGCATGCACATATACATATAAATCTGCCATGGACACCTTACATGCTCTTCAACAGGGATGCCATGGGCTCCCCCTATGGTCTTATATCCAAGGGCCATGGGCTCCCCCTCATGGTCTTACCAAGTGTCATTGGCTCCTCGCATGGTCTTCACGTAAATCAATACATACCAAATAACAAAACCATTGCATATTCATCTATAGAAATCTCATATCAAGTAATGGGCCGACATTGGTGCCTTCGACCCATTGGTATAGTGAGAAGACTCACCTCAGTCTGCTGAACACAAAAGCTGCTCGACTACTAGCCCAAAATCTCACACTGAACAATATACAAATAATCCTAGTTAGTATTGTGACAACCTAGACATGGGCCAAAATCCTAAGTCCAAGTCCCTTCATAATGGACCAAATACGTTTCTTTCACTAATGGGCCTAGCATTAAAATCCAATTCTATATCGGCCCATAAGGCCCAAAAGGCCCAACATGCCAATCTTGGCCCAAATGATAAATTCAGGCCCAAAACACCATTTGTCACACCCCCAACCCAGAACGGCGGAAACTTTCGGGGGTGGATGACGTCATGTACAGTATCACAACAATTGAATAATAGTAATCAAAGCAACAACCATCATATGATAAAGTAGTGTTTACATTGTGTTCGAATCATTGTATGTTTGACTCCAAAAGTATATAGCAACAACTAAGACGTTACGCTACTATGCTCCGTCTTCTCAAAACCTGTGTGTGTACCTGTCTACTGGTTCCCTGTGAATACAAGTGGTTTTGAAAGTGTATCAACATTTAAGTTGGTGAGTTCATAAGCATTTTTTATGAAAAGGTATGTCCTTTATTCCTTGAAAATGTTAGTGTGTTCCTCCGGAAAATCCAATATTTTCTTTTGTATATGAAATGTAGTCTTAGACCTTAAGACCAAAAATGTACAAATTTTCTTATGCTTAAAATTTGTAATACGAAGTATGAATTCATGTAAGTAGTGTAAACCCTTACTGGTTCCTTCTATGATCACTTAGTGTATAAAAGTTATATATAATTAAGATCGAACGGACGGTTGAATGAGTGGTTCTTCCCTAAGCCCACAACCAAACAAGTAACAAGAAGTAAAGCGAAAATCAAACATTCGATTGCCTATCAGATCTTCATTTTATATAACCCTAACGTATATACTAAGTAATCATAAAGTGAACAATAATGGTCCTATAAAAAATGTAAGCTGAACTGTACTAGAAAATAGTATAGTGTAATTGTATTTGTATGTAATCCTTTTAATGTATGTGTCTGGATTCACCAGTTGTACTGTAAAATATTGTATTGTAGTTTTATTATTAAATAAAACTATTTGAGGTTATGTATGTATTCGTACACCAATGGTATTGTTAATACCAAACTGTGAGTTATTATAACCATGCTTGATGACCTAAGATGGCCTGATACGAAGTTCTTCAGGCATCGGAATTGGTACGACATTTGTCACCTCAGGCATGCCGGCCTAACTATAGCTAACAGTTGAGGTGCGAGATTGTTAGTCCCGTATAGATCTATACACAAGTGTCATGCTCTCCCTCCAAGAGACTCTGGTTATAATTTCAGGTCTTTTTTGATACTTAGATAAGTACTTGAAGTTTTTCTCACAAAGCTATATTGACGGTTACATGTAGAATAATGAAAGGTCATTTTGTGACAACCCGAAATTTATTCCGTTGCGGTAACCCATTTCCATTTATAGGATATTTTATTTTATAATATTATTATTATTTCCGTTAACATTTGGGTTAGACAAATCAAGTAATGTTTTATTTTATTTTAGTGTCGAAATGGAATAAATAAAAACACGTGTAATACTCTCAAAGTTTTTGGGAAAATTTTTTGGTTTACGACCGAGCCGGATTACGACCATTTAATTGAGTAAAATTTTAAACTCCGTTTAACGACGGTATGGGGTGGATCCGCACCTGGCCGCCAACTCAGACCCTATATAAGGGTTGAGTGGCCTTCATTTGAGACATTCCCCCACTCCTAAAGCTTTCTCTCTCTACACTCTCTCTCTAGAAGTTGGGTTTGTTCAAGAATCACCTCATTCAAGCTCCAAAATCGTAAGTAATCCTCCCTAGCTTGTTGTTTAGCTTTGTATTCATGCAAACTCGGGATTTAATCACCCAAACACCTTAAAAACTCGAGTTTACGGTTTGGGAACACCTCCCAAAACTGTAAACTCCCATAAGTGGGTTTTGAAGCCCCAAAATCCCTCCAAAACCCTTCTAATGCTCATCTTTGACTTAGAAACTTACATGCATGAAGTTAGAAACCCAAAATCGTGACTTTAGGAGTGTAAACATGAGTTTACGGTCCATGGACATTCATGAACCGTAAACACCAAAACCGTAAACTCCCATAAGGGGGTTTTGAAGCCCCAAAATCCCTCCAAAACCCTTATAATGCTCATCTTTGACTTAGAAACTCACATGCATGAAGTTAGAAACCCAAAATCGTGACTTTAGGAGTCTAAGCATGAGTTTACGGTCCATGAACATTCATGAACCGTAAACACCAAAACCATAAACTCCCATAAGGGGGTTTTGAAGCCCTAAAATCCCTCCAAAACCCTTCTAATGCTCATCTTTGACTTAGAAACTTACATGCATGAAGTTAGAAACCCAAAATCGTGACTTTAGGAGTGTAAACATGAGTTTACGGTCCATGAACATTCATGAACCGTAAACACCAAAACCGTAAACACCATAAAGGGTGTTTTGGTGTCCCTAACTCCTTCCTTAACATGTATAATGGACTAGAAACTTGTATGATTGAGCTTAGGACCACAAAATAAGAAGGAAATAGTGTGCCAAAGGGTTTACGGCCGTAAACCCTAGTGTTTACGACCGTAAACTCCCAAGGAGTGGTCCAAGGACCGCAAACTCCAAGGGAGTGCCCCTTTTGAACCCTAACTACTTCCCAAACCATGGATTTAACCTTAGAACCCTTCTTAGTGATGCAAGAGACCTTAAAGCACACAAATACATTCCTCCATTGATTTTACGGCTGTAAACTCATGGGGGAATTGGTCCCTCAACCGTAAACTCACCTAGGGTGAGTATTTGAGGAGTAAACTCCATAGTGAGGCCTTACACCCCTTCCTTGCAACTCAATAGCCTCCTAACACTTGACCAAAGCGTTTTTCTTCACACTAGGATGCCTGTACGTGTTTAATTAATGTTTAGTCACTAATTATATGTAAACATATGTCTTCATATGTTTCTAGGGTCGTAGAGTGTGTTCAAGTCTTCACTTGACACCTAACATCCCACCTGACATTCCATCCACTCCACTCGCTACAGGTGAGTTCATACCCCTTAATTAACCTTTCAATTGTTTTTAAATGCTTTCATGGGGGGGGGGGGATACAAGTTGAATCCAAAAATTTATAGTATCAATCACATGTGATTTGTAACTTACAATCAAAAAGGGATTTTTATACTTTTAACTGTTTGTCTTCAAAAACCGTTTTCAATGTTTATCAAACTCATTTTCCTGTGAACTTGTTATAAAACTATTTTCAAACTCTTTTTAACTTCTTATGTTTCTAAAAGACATCCAAACCAATATATTTATATAAGTAAGACTTGAAGGACTTAGGACTGATAGCTCGCCTTATTACCTGTTCTTGTTTGATTGGGGTCTTGAGGTATATTGTTATCTGTCCGACTGTCGTTGAATTCTTAGTTATATATTGTATGTATATGTGTTGGATATGAATACCTTTGTTTATTTCAATATTTATGAGTATCCAAGAACGACTGCAATATGCCAGTTAACTATAATAAGTATAGTTAAGGTTTACCACTCCTCGCTACCATTACTACGATACTTACCACAGTTAGTGATATTATGAGGTGATACATGTTAAGTACTATACAGAAAGAATACTATATGCTATAACAAAAGAATACAAAATACATTATACCGAGAAGCACACTATACTCTAATACAAGAGAATATACTAATACAGAATGTGATACACTATTTCTACATACGACAATTTACTGCGCCTTCACCGTGTAACCTTAGTCTCCTGAAAGGAGAGCGGACTCTACGTGTATAGATCTATACAGGGTGGACACTTACACATCCCGACTGCTAGCTATAGTCCGAGCCGACTAGGCCCAGGGATGATAACATGCTACCACACTACATATGACCTGGAGGGTCATGATACATTCAATCGCCTATCCGCATGGTTACATACATATTCACATTCAGAACCCTAATCTAACAAATTACGAATTGTAGGTAAAGTAGACTCCCTGAGGTGTATTAAATACATATCGCTACCTAGAGTCTGCGGTTAATTACCATCCAGTCGGCAGTAACACTGCTAGAATAATACATTATTTTCCCATTCACTTTGTTCAAATGAAGTCCAAATTATATTTTTATAATTATGAGTCTATTTGGGAAAACTTTTACACACTCAAAGGATCAAACTTAAAAGTAACCAAGTCTTGGCAGAAGACTACTTTTATTAGAAAATATAGGATTTTCTAGAGATTCACACTATTTCCTAACTTAATAACAACCTTCATGTTATACGATTGTAAACATTTTTATACAAGCAATGACACTAAATACTTATGAACTCACCAGCTTTATGCTGATACTCATTTTCAAAATAACTTGTATTCTCAGGTCGGCAATAGACAGGTACAAATGCAGGTTTTGAGAAGACGGAGCGCATACAAGACTCGTCTTTATTTTTTATTATACTTTTGGTGTCTAACAAACTGTACAGAACACGCTTGTATTACAATTACTATATGAATGTAATGGATGTTGTTGCTTGTTTTTACTATTATGCATTGTTATGATACTGTACATGACGTCCTCCACCCCAGAACGTATTCTGCCGTTCTCGGTTTTGGGGTGTGACACATTTTGTAATGAATAAACTATATGTATGTCTCATAAACTATACCTATTATAGTTTATATGTTTGTTTTTGTATTGTATTCTGAACTTGGTAAAATAGTACGTATGTTCCATAAACTATATCTATTATAGTTTAACGTGTATGTTCTATTGCAATGAAAACCTTTGTATTTTTAACAACTTTGAATGTGTGTATATATGAAATCATGATGTTAGGTCATAAATTTTGGTTTATACTTTGCTTTTCATAAGCTATTAGAGTTCTCGATCTAGGACCGAAAACACCATGTTTTGGTGTTGTTTGGACCGAAATCACATGTGATTTCAGTTAGGTTTAATATTGTTTTGTTTGGGTCTTGGGTTGGGCTTTGGTTATTAGGTCTAGGTATAAATAGTGTCATTTGAGCTTGTAATTAGTGTTGGACGTTTTTGGGGGCTGCCATAAGCTTAGAACGTGATTTGGAGAGAAAACAAGAGAGAATCAAGTGTAATCAAGAATCTTATGTACCCGACTATTCAATAATAGTGTGCATTGAAGAATAACCATCGTGTTCTTATTCTATATTTCGTCTTGTCTAATTCAATTGATTGGGATTTTGTACCATCAAGTGAATCCGATTGATACGTCATAGCATTTTGGGGTTTTACAATTGGTATCAGAGTTTGGATCAGTATCAATCGGGTCATTGTAAACGGTTTTTCTTTGAGTTTCTTGGTGTTTTTATTTTATTTTTGACAAAATTTTGGCCATTGTTCTTCGTGTTCTTCATATTTATAAGTCTTTGATCGAGTTTGGCATTAAAGATGTGAAATTCCTTTGTTTTTGGCAAGTTTTGGGAGTTTTTGGTCAAGATTTGCGAGATCTCGGCGGCAGACTTCGGATCTCAGTCAAACCCTAGAGGTTTTTGGCGGCCAACAACGTTTTCGGTTAGCAGCATTCTCGGTCAACAGCGTTTTCGGTCAGCAATGTTTTCAGTCAGCAGCTTCGGTCTTCGGTTGCGAAGTTCTCGGCCTCGTTCTCGGCCCGAAGCCTCGGAGTTCTTGGTCCGCTGTCCTCGGTCCGCAGGTTGTTGGTCTCGCAAGTTCTCGGTCTTCGCTTCTTGGTCTCGTGATTTCGGTCTAGTTTCTTCAGTGTGAGCCTTCTCAGTTAGGGTTGAGAGTCCTTGCAATTTCGGTGCTAATTTCAAATTTTAAATATTTTGGCTAATTTTCGGTCTAGAAACTTCGTTTTTGGTCCTTAATCTTCGTATTTGGTCAAAATCCACGTATTCGACCAAATACCCTCGTTTTTGGTCAAATACTCTCGTTTTTGGTCTAGAAATTTTGTTTTTGGTCTAGAAACTTTTGTTTTCTATCAAGGTTATTGTAACATCCATAAAAATCATGCCAAACATTTTAAAACCAATGTTTATTACAAAACTTGTTTTCAAGATAGTATAATGTCAGAGTATCCCAAAATCAAATCATAAAGTCATGAAATATGAGGAGCTGTACGATCACGCCTTCACTTTTCTATGATCATCAGAAGTACCTAAAACAATAATCGATAAATGTAAGCTCGAAGGCTTAGTGAGTTACCCCCAAAAATACTAGCGCCATACATATATAATAATATCATATAAACAAACACAACATTCATAATGAGCCATCAGCCTGACTGGACCGCCTCACAGGCCATCAGTCTATCTAGACCGTTCTCCGAGTCATCGTCACGTTTGGACCACCTCTCAGGGCCTTCAGCCTATCCGGACCGCTCGCCGGGCCTTCGACCTGACTATATGCCTTCCGGGTCTGCAGTCTATCCAGTCCGCCCTGGGTATCTTGGCCTACAGCATAAAGTAGGACCTACCTTAATCCAATCCCCCAACCCAACAAACATGTGCATGTAAATATCATACGCTAGCATATATAACAGTCATACTAATCTAACAGATCACTAATCATGGCAACCATCCTATAACCAGGATACCGATCTAACCGATCACTAACATAGCAACCATCCTATAACTAGGATATTGATCTAACCGATCACTAGCATAACAACCATCCTATACCTAGGATACCGATCTAACAGATCATTAACATAGCAACCATCCTATAACCAGGATACAAATCATAAAGCACGTTGTCCAATAAATCCGGATACAAATCCGAAAAGGGCCGACATTGGTGCCTTAGACCCTGTTGATATAGTGAGGACAACTCACCTCGCAAGTAGCTCGAAGTGATAAGGTAAAACTCCACCAAATTCCGTTCCGAGTCCAACACCTACATCCACCAATGGTCCACATCCATAACTTCTCAAATGACCAAAATACCCCCAGAAGTCAAACCGGTCAACCTTTGGTCAAAGTCAAAGTCAACAGTCCATGTTGACCCGACTCGTCGAGTGCAGCTAGCAACTCGTCGAGTTCCTCAAGAACTTAGGAAGTGATAAAACCCTATTTGACTCGCCGAGTTTCCAACCAACTCGTCGAGTCCATACGTGTCCAGATGTCGGGGAAAACCCTAACTGACTCATCGAGTCCTCTTACTAATTCACCGAGTTCATGCAAAATCAAATACAAGATACCTTCATTCGACTCATTGAGTCGGCTAGGCGAATCGTCGAGTTCATGCAGTCCAATACGTATACAAATGATTTTAAGCCACCCCAAAGCTTCATATTGCAGATCCACCCTCCTAGGACATGGTTTCCACATAAAGTTGCAAACTTTACGTGCATGGTTCTAAATGCCAAAACTAGGCTAAGGGAAAGGTTAACTCAAAAGGGAAAGCACAATCTTGCCAAATCTCATAACTTTATAGCTATAGGGACCAAGGGGAGTCCAGATCTGAACTTGCAACTTTAGATCTTGCCCCAATACTCGAAATGACTCCAAAATGTGCTAAAGATAGCCCTAAATCCAAATATGAAGAGATTTAGCTAAAGATAAGCCAATGTAATGACTTGTTACCTTCAAAATGATGTCAAGATGAAGTAGAGTTAGATCCACAAGCTCCTTTTGTTTCAAGATTCTTATACTTCACACCTTCTTCACACAAAGCACCAAAATCACTCTTCAAACCTCACAATCACTCAAGAACAAGGTTAATAGCGATTAGGGTTTCTCTCAGCCGCCAAGGAGTGTTAAAGGACTGGAGGAAGGGACTTAAGGTCCTTTAAATAGGGTGCAAACCCTAAAAATTAGGGTTTCATTTCCCAACTCCTATTCGTCGAGTCCAGGTCCTCCGACTCGGCGAGTAGGTCCAGGAATTCACGCGGGCTATCCTACCTTTACACGACGAGTTTGGGGCAACCAACTCGTTGAGTAGGTCCATAAACACGTATTTTAATGCTTTAAAACTTATACATAGGATTCGGGGTGTTACAGTTATTTTTTGGACAAAAAGTTTGATTTTCATCTTTAACTTTTGACTTTCAAATTTGACTTTTGACTTATAAATTTGACTTTTGACTTTTCAAGTTTGACTTTCGAGGTCTCAAGTTAAAGGGCATTTTTCTTGGCTTCACAATCAATTTTATTTTTTTGGTAAATTATCCTTTTTGGTGAATAATGAGTTCTTCAATCACCAAGGTTAATGAAGCTTCATGCTCTCAGTCCTGTAGTGATAAAATTAAACATTATCGTGATCAAAATGAACTATTAATTAGGAAATTGAGGACCTTAAATATGAAGGCTATACTCTCAGAAAGGCCCAAAAACCTTTAAAAGAAAAATTAGAGGCCAAGACAAGAGACTTTAGACAGCTTCAGGAAGACTATAGTAACAAATGTGAGAACTATAACTATGTTAAGAGATAGTTGCCAGCTTGACTGACGAGATTGACACATTGAAGACTAGATTTGAAAATGCAGATTTTAATTTTAAAAAATTTGATGTGTCAAGTAAGAAAGTTGAATCCATGATTGAAAAACAATTAAAATTTAAAGATAATCAGAATAAGGGTCTAGGGTATCACAATGTTCCACCTCCCTTCAATGATAACTATACCCAGCCCCTTGAAACCAATGAGATAGAAACACCTGCACAATATGGCCAACCCCCGGTAACAAATTCAGTTAAGACTGAAAATCTGGCCCCACTAGAAGTGTTGAGGTGAACGATTCTAATGTTTCTACCTCATGTGTAGATAAGGTCACAGTGCAATATGGGCATGAGCAGAACACAAATAATTCTTGTTCTGTTGATAATGATTCAAAAGCTCGTGATGTGGTGAACGATTCTAATGCTTTTACTTCATGTGCAGATAAAGAAGCAGTGCAAGATGGGAGTGAGAAGATCAAAATCAATTATAAGTCTGCTGAAAATGTTTCAAAAGCTTGTAATGATGACACTCCCTCTGTTGAAAAATCCTAGCCACAAAAATTTGTCAAGCAGTGTAACAAATGTTCTTGTGCTTGTGCTTGTGGAAGTTCTTCGAAACGAACTTCTGTTGGACAAGGACCAAGTCACAATCATATTTATATGAAAAGACAGACTTGCTTTAACTGTGGAACTCCCGGTCACATTGTTAGAAATTGCCCACATCGTTTATATGTTCCTTACTACCAACATGGTTGGAAGAACGTGCCAAGAGGGAGATTCTCCAAAAGAAACCCTTCGAGGTCACATTCATGCAATGGTTACTGGAATGCGAAAAAGGACAAGAATCAAACTCCCAAGGATAAGAAGGGAGTGTTAGACAAGAAGTCAAATTCAAGAGATAGTTCGGTTAAACCAAGATCGGTTAGTTCAAAGTCATCTCGACGATCGAGTTCAAGTTCTAAAGCAAGTGATAAGGCATCCATCCGATCAAACATGAAATGGGTTAAACCCGACTACAGATGGGTACCAAAGGTTCATACTCCCAAATCATCTAGTAATTCTAACATTTATTAATCTTCTGTGTCTGATAAACATGATATATCATGAGAGAGAGTACCTTGCGTAGATGATAAAGGTCAACCCAGTTTCAAAATGGACTGGGTTCCAAAGACCAACTAATCATGCACTCTGTGTCGGAGCAGCTATGGAGGAATATCATCAGAGTTCGGTTTGTTAATAATGGCTGTTCCAGGCACATGATAGGATATATCTCTCAACTACATTACATTTAGAACTTTAATTGAGAGCATGTATCCTTTGCGGGAAAGGAATAAAGAAGAGGATCACAAATAGGGATTATACTTAACGATGTGAAGAATTTTTGAATCTATTTCGAAATTGAAACACAACTAAGGTTGAATGTGTTGCTGCGTCTATGTGCTGTTCTCAGATCATCTGGATGCAACTTAAATTGTTGAATTACGGTTTGAGTTTTCTTCTTGCTACTTCTAATATGTCTTAAAATGATTCGTTTTGAAGACAAATTTTGTTTAAATTTGCGTATTTATTTTATTTTCTTTCTTCCCTTGCACAAATTAAGGGATAAATCAAAATATAAAAAATCAAAAAATCAAAAATACAAAAATATGTTTTCTTTCGTAAGTATTTTTGGGAACTGATATGAATTTTAGTGCTAAAGGAAAATATGAGATGTGTGTAATGCACTGAAGCTGAATTGTTTAGACTATGTATTCAATGTGCTGGTAGGCACGAAGGATTCAAAATTAAAGGACTAGACACAGCTGACAATGAAAGGACTTGACAATGTTAACTCATCTGGACTTAGACAGTTTCATTTGGACTGACCATACAATGCTTAAGTAGATTGAGCAGTGAGGTAAACAAGGGAGCCTACGAGATACATTAAGGTTACTTATCATCTAGAACTGTGGCTCAACACTTCTTCGATGTATGAACTTATGTCCTTGATTCTGGTGCTGATAGGGTGACTGGGGGGTTCTGATAAAGTATGTTAGTGTGAAATTGTTTTTCTTTCTTTTCCTCTCTGTCATTCATATGTTTCCCTCTTTGCGTGATCAGAAGATTCGACCTAGGACGCAACATATGAATCTCTATTTCTATACATCTCTATCTATGCTTCTCTCTATCGATCTATGTCAGTCATATGTTGTCCCCTCTTTGTGATAGGAAGATTTGACTTGGGACACAACATATGCACCATTCTATCTCTCTAACCCTCTATCTATGTTAGTCATATGTTGTCCCTCTGCATGATTGGAAGACATCTGACTTGGGATACAATATATGCATCTCTATATCCATCTTCTCTCTCAAATAACTGAGCACTCACATAAAGTAAAGAGCTCTTTGGAATTCCTTGATTGCTAGAGTATGTTGTGAACTGGGGAACACGCTCTAGTGAGTTTAAAATTGAATTAACTAACGACTGACTGTAGATCTCGTTGCTTAATTTAAGTGGACAACAAGATTCTTGGTCTTCGTCAACAAAATGGTCTATTTAGGAATATAATCACAATGTCTTGTCATTTATAATTTTTCCAACTTGTCAATATCCTTTGTGTTTAAGTGGACCACAATATTGGTGATTGACCATAGATAAACATGCAGGTGTGTGCTAATAAACGATATTGAATTGCTTGACAACTTTAATCCCAAAAAGTTTTAAATTTAGTTCTTATTTTTGTTTTTGTTAAATTTGTTAATATATTTCCTCTATGCACAAATTTAGGGGGAGAATTAAAAAATCAGAAAATTTAAAAATCCAAAAATATGTTTATTTCTGTTTTATTTCTTTTTCAGAAAAATCAAAAATCCAAAAATATTTTATTTTTACTTTTGAGTTTATTTTTATTTTTTTTTCTTATTTATTTCTATTGTGTGCTAAGTTTATTTTTACTTTTATTTTGTATCTCAAAGTTTCGTTTGTCTTAAAAAGCGAATTCAAAAAGAAGAAGAGACTAAAGGAGACTGTATCAGAATTTTCTAAGCAAGGAGAAGAAACTTGGAAAGGAGTTGATGGTTATTATACTTCACTCGATTTTCATAAGGAATTGAAGAATTGAAACTGTACAGATATCGTGGCACAAAGGCGATGCACCTCGCAAGGCACGGTTATCGCTGAACGTCTCGCCAAGGCCAAGTTAACTTGGTAACTTGAAAAACTATATTGAGATATTTGATCTAGGATATATAGGGGCTAACATCAAAATAGCCATGAGTAGTTCTGCGATACTCAACAAACTGCAGTGCGTTCCTCCGTGTTCACACATATACTGTGAGAAGTCTCCATCTGAGCTAAGGCTGGGTCCTTGAACAACTATGGTGAGAAAGGTCTTTATGATTCTATGATCCACAAGGACTTTTTAGTCATGGTTACTTTTCAAGGTGCAAAGGTGATCGTTAAAGAATACTCATTCGAAGGAACTGGAAGTGAAGATTATTTTTCAACATTCATTCTTACAACCCCAAAAGCAAGGTGAAGTTGTACTTGAAGTTATGTGATAGATTGCACTGAAGCATCCTCAATCAATTTGCTGCTATCTATGAAATTGCTGAAGTGATCCAAAAGAATCGGTCTTTCTGTTATTTTCTCTGAAGTGTTTCAAAGCTGAAAGTGCTGATTTTCAAGAATCTTTACAAGAAGCCCCTACACCCAATGTGCGTTTAAGTTCAAATCTTTGAAGGAATTCCAATTGTTCAAGATAAAGTCATTCATGCAGAAACTCATATGTTCATCTTGAAGTTGTGAAGAAATAGAAGACAAAAGCTGACGTCAAGAACGGAGAGAAGATTAAAAAGAAAAGAAAGCTACAAACCCTGGGGGAGATTATTAGGTCATAAGAAAAGAAAGCTATAAACCAAAGGGGGGGGGGGGGGGGATTGTTAGGTCATAAGAAAAGAAAGCTATAAACCAAGGTGGAGATTGTTAGGTCAAAAATTGCGGTTTATACTTTGCTTTTCAGAAGCTATTAGAGTTACCGGTGTAGGACCGATAACACCATGTTTTGGTGTTGTTTGGACCGAAATCACATGTGATTTTGTTTGGGCTTAATATTGTTTTGTTTGGGTTTTGGTTTGGGCTTTGGTTATTAGGTCTGGGTATAAATAGTGTCATTTGAGCCTTGAAATTAGTCTTGGACGTTTTTGGGGGCTACCATAAGCTTAGAACGTGATTTGGAGAGAAAACAAGAGAGAATCAAGTGTAATCAAGAATCTATTGTATCTGACTATTCCATAATAGTGTGCATTGAAGATTAACCATCTTGTTCTTATTCTATATTTCATCTTGTCCAATTCACTTGATTGTGATTTCGCACCATTAAGTGAATCCGATTGATACATCATAGCATTTTGGGGTTTTACAACTGAGATAAAGATATTTCGTGTAATTTATCATTTTTGTGCAATCGGAAATAAAATAAGTTGCGAAAATATTCTTTTTGTTTAACGTGTTGAAATAATTTATATATATATATATATATATATATATATATATATATATATATATATATAGGTAAAAACGACAATTGAAATAATTTGAAATAGTTTAGATACTAACACAAGTTTTCTTGTGTTTTACTTGTATTCCCCCCCCCCCCCCTAAAACAATGAAAAATTGTGAAAATGTAGGGGGTACGAACTCACCTTATGTGTAGTTACGGTTTGATAACGAGGTGATAGTGACAATCTTTAAGTTAGAATACTCGAAGATGATTGTATCCTATGAGTTTTAACACATACTAATGTGTAAATATAATGAACTAATATAGACATGTTTTCATAACAGTAGATTATAAGAACTTACAATGATTTTCTAAGGAAAAAACTTGAAGAAATAAAGCTCCATGTGATGTTTGATCTTTGAATTTGGAAAGGAAATGGCTTGATATTTGAGAGCGAATAGAGATGAATTTTGTTAACTGTGAATGGTTTTTGAAGAATGATTCGTATGTGTGTATTATATAGGATATACGAGATAATAAAGTGACACTTACGTTGGTAAGTGTATAATATCACTTTGGGAAAGTAAATAACCAATCAACTTGCATCTTATCTTGACTTTTAAAGAGGATTTTGGCCAAAAGAGGGTGATTTCAATCCTAGCATGACCGAAATCACATAGTGTACTCATCCTTAAGTTGATTTCAGTACTAGTGTCACCAAGAAAGAGATATCGGTCCTTATGTGTGGAGTTTTCGGGCTTAATGGGCTTTAAACTTAGTGTTTTTGGTCATGGTGAATCCAAGATAGGAGATTTTGGTCAAGGTGTGGGGTTTTGATTTAATACAACCGAGATCTTATAAACAATGTATAATATTTGACTTTTGTTGACTCCTTTTTGTCTTGTTTTGTGTTATGTGATCTTATGTTAATTGTTTTAACTTCCAAGGTTTCTTTAAGACATGGTTTTCAAAATATATTTATATAATAACTTATATAAACATGCCCCCATTGTAACACCTAGTTGCTGGTACGTATTTAATTCTAAGTATTATTGTATTTTACCTTGGGACTCGGCGAGTTGAAGGTCCAACTCGTCGAGTAGACTCGGCTTTGCGCGCACGTTTTAAGTGACCTACTCGACAAATCGGGAGACTGACTCGGCGAGTTGGAGCTGTCTGAGTAAAACCCTAAATTTGAGGGTTTGCACCGTATTTAAACAACTTATCTCCTCCCATATCAGCCTTCATTGTCCCTCACACCTCTAGAAGACCTTAATCTGAAACCCTAGCCTTGTTTGAGTGCTCTTAAGCCATTTTTGTGCATTTTTGGAGGTTGTGAAGCTTAAGAAGAAGAAAGGAGCTTTGGAGTTCAAGTTGAAGCTAGAAGATCCAAATATTGTGTTCCATTTCCAGCTCATTTAAGGTAAAAAGCTTCAATCTTGACTTTCCATTTAATCAACTTTAGGGCTTGGATTTTGGTATCTTTAGGGCATTTCTAAGTCATTTTCGGATTGTTGGGTGTAATGTGGAGTTATGGCTTCAGATCTTGGACTTTGGAAGGTTCTCATGGCCTAAAGGTGCAAACTCTATGGCCATGAGAGCGTCATGCATCTTATAGGTCTCATTTTTGGTCCTTTTAAGTTTAAAGACCCGTGCATGGACGTAAAGTTCGTGACTTTACGTGTTATATCGACCCTAAGAGGTCATATTTACCCTTTGGATGAGATGAGCTCAACAGAAATCGAGTTTATCGACATGGACTTTAGGAGACTCGGGGAGTCATTCTTGGGACTTGGCAAGTCGAGCGTTGGTTCCCCAACCTTTTGTATTGGAGGAATCTGGTCGAGTCTAGAAGGGGACTCAACAGAGAAGGATGTGATTATAGACCTGGAAATCATGGGACTCGACGAGTGTATGAACAAACTCGGTGAGTCCAAGGCAATCTCCCAAACCATGAAGATGGACTCGACGAGTTGTTCATACAACTCGACGAGTCATAGACTGAACACATTCTTATGAGGGAGATGAGCTCGACGAGTTCAAGGGGAACTCGGCGAGTCGGTTGAAGATGGTCACGATTTTATGGTTGTAGGAGGACCCATCGAGTGGTTGCTAGACTCGACGAGTGGATTTGGGGGTTGGATCATGTTGAAAGAATAGGGTATCGACGAGTTGGTAGACCAACTCGGCGAGTCAAGTCAACTGGAGGTTGACTTTGACCAAAGTTGACTTTGACCAGGACTTGGGTTGACCCCTTATGAGGGTTGTGAGTACGAATTGATAACTTAGTAAGATTTGTCATGTAGGGATTGAGGAGTCGAGGAAATTCGATTTTAATGTCGGGGACAGTGCAGACATTACGCGGCATTGAGGTGAGTTACCTTTTTGTAGAAGTAGGTCTAAGGCACCAAGGCCGACCCACTAGTAGTTGTTTACAATTGAGATGATTGTCTTTGTAATAATTGTCTGGTTTGCTATTACTTGATGTGTTCTATGTGCTAGTATGTTATGTTCTATGTGATAGTGGTATTAGGAGGGGAATAGTCCCCCGATCGGTTGTTAGGACCAAAGGGTAGGTCGGACACCCCAGATATGTCTGACAACATGTTTATAATATGTTATTATGTGATAGTAGTAGGGGTGAAATAGTCCCCGTGACCGGGTGAGATAGACCGGAGGGTAGGCAGGCACCCTATAATGGTCTGACAAGGGTAGTTAGCACCCCAGAATGGCTTGATACAGGTAGTCAGCACCACATAATGGCTTGACATGGGTAGGTCAGGCACCCCCAGAATTGTCCGATAGCATGTATAATTGTATAGTATGTGGTATGATGGGGGAACTCACTAAGCTTTGTGCTTACAGTTTCAATTTTGGTTTCAGGTACCTCTTCATCCAAGGGGAAGGAGTCGGCGGCGTAGCAACGCATCACACACATATGATTTCCGCAATGAGTTTTCTGGGATTGTACTCTGATTTTTATTATTGTTCGACGTTTTGATTTTGTGACATGTTCATGATGGTTTATGGATTAATATGATATTGACAATGTTTTCTGTAAACGATTTTATAAATTACTTAATTGAAAACAAAATTTTTGGACTTGAAATTTGGGATGTTACACTTATGGCATTCAAATTTCTATTGTCTCAATGTTATTATGGGAATTCACTAGTACACGGTTACAGTTTAGACTTGTTTGTTCTAGAATTTTTTCCGGTTGTCACATCACTCCCCCACCGGTTAGAGGGAATTCCATCCCAAAATTAGTTCTAATGTGGTTATTCATGAACTAAGGAAAAGATGTGGATACTTTTGTTTCATCTAATCTTCTCGTCCCCCCTAAGTGAATTTGGGTCCTCACTTCGCATTCCAGCGGATCTTCACTTTTGTTATGCGGCTTTGTTTCGGTTACTCGTACTGTTTTCTTAGGGATGGCAAGTTGTACTCAAGACGGTTTGGGTTTTAAAAGACTCCTGTAACGACTGTCAGGGGCGTGAGGCGAATCGATTGTCCCTTATCTGTGATAATTGATAGCGGTATACTGTGCTGTCTCACCAACTCTTTGTGATATGTTCCTGTCAGCTTTTCTTATTTCATCTGTTGCTTTGATCGGTAATGAGTGTGTAGGTTTGGTTTATTTTCCTACGTTCACCCAAATGGTAGCATGTCCACTAGTAGACATGGGCAACTTTGTTCTGAAGTTCGTGGTAGGAATCGCACCTGGTTCATTTATCATCATTCTGTATATACAAGTCGTATGTAATTAAAATTGAAAGGACAGTCGAATAAGTGATTTTGAGCTAAGCCCACAACCAAACATGGAACAAGAGTTAAGGCAGAATCACATATCCTAATTCCGTAGAATCTTAATTATATACAACCCTCACGTATACACCTAGTAGTGATAGGTGAACCACATGGGTCCTTAGTCTCTATCCTTGAACTTGACTTGCTATACGAGTGGTATTCTCGGGAGGTCTGCTGGGAACACTTCGGGGAGATTACGTACTTCCGGAACATCCTTGATGTTTTTCGCTTCTTGTTTCTCATCTACTGCATGGGTTAGGAAGGCATGGTACCACTCGTCTGCATACTTCTGGGTTTTGAAGCGAGAGACGATTTGGAGGTTTGTGTCGGGTTTGTCGTTATAGATTGAAAGGATTTTGTTAGTAGGTCGGTTAAGGTGAAGGGTCTTTTTGTAGCACATGAAATTGGTTTGGTGATGACCAAGTCAATCCATGTCAAATGACGACGTTGGAACTTCTTATTGTAACCGGTGTTAAGTCGATTTGGAAGGGGTAATTGTTTAGAACAACAGTGTATTCTATGTATGTGTCTTTAATGCTTCCAGTTTTATCCTTGCTATTACTACGACGAATATTTTGTACCGTAATTAGTGAGTACTAACAGTACGAGTTATTTGATAAACAATGATGAAATTTCGTAGTATGATCCCTACCAGGTCCCTCTATAATCAATTGGTGTAAACTAGTCGTATGTAATTAAGATTGGAAAGACAGTCAAATAAGTGACTCTGCCCTAAGCCCACAGCCAAACAAGGAACAGAAAGTAAGGCAGAATCACACATTCTAAGTATGTAGAATCATAATTATATATGACCCTAATGTTTACACCGGCCACCATAGATCACCTGTCAGAATCCTTAGTTTTTATATGAGTGATATGATTTGTTCGGGTGAGGGGCAATTTATGACTATGATTTATCATGTTTCGAGATCTATGGTTGGTAAACTTTAATTGGCACTAGTTTTAGTAAAAATTTAATGCCTAAACATTGTTGTTAAGAAACGTACCGATACTTATAGGTGGTTCGGAGAGAGTCTCTCCTGCAGTGATCATAAGTACCCTTCCTTCACCACCAACATTCCTTGCTCTTGGACAATCTCTCTTGAAGTGTCCAGTTTCACTGCACTCGTAACAAGCCAGACTTACTCCAATGTTCGGGACTTGGGTGATTGGTTGTGCCAGTGCCCTACAGAAACAAGCGATATGCCCCTTCCTGTTGCAGTTTTTGCAATGCATTTCCCGAAAAGCTCCCGTGTGATGGAAGTTGCACTTGTTACACTTTGGAAGGGTTCCAACATATCGATTGGGGGTGCTGGAGTAACAGGAAAAATAGTAGGAATAGTAGCAACGTGGACTGCCACAGTTTGTTGCTTCTTTGAGGAATCTTGTGACGATTGACCCTTCCTCTTGTTCCAAAACTTCTTTTTGTTGCCACCTTCTTTGGGTTGCTCGGGAATGGCTGTCATGAAGCCTTGGTGAACTCCATTATCAACGAGTGTTTGTCCCAGACGGTTGGCGCTGTCAAAAGTTAGTGGATTTGCAGCTATCACGTTTCCTTGGATCCAGGGAGATAGTCCCCAGATGTACCGTTCCACTTTCTTACTTTCCGGGGTGACCATCCTGGGACATAGAACAGCCAGGTCACTAAATCTGGCAGTGTAAACTGTAATGTCGGAGTCCTTCATCGTCAGAACCCATAGCTCTTGCTCTAGCTTTTGCACCTTAACCCTCGGGCAATATTCTGCTAGCATCAGAATTTTTAAGTCTTCCCAGCTCATAGCGTTGGCTACAGGGAGAGTCAATGATTTGACATAGCAGTTCCACCATGTAAGGGCCCTGTCAAAGAAGGTGTAGGCAGCAAACTTTACTTTGCTCCTTTCCGAGCATGCGCAAATCTCAAAAATAGATTCTGTTTTTGGAACCATTACATTAGAGCGATGACTCCCCTGCTTCGTTTAAAGGATTTGGGTTTGAAATTTGTGGAATCTTTGTAGGAACACATCCTTGGTTGTTCGTGGCTTTCTCCGTGGTTAGAAAGGTTGGCACCACTACTCGACCCATCGGCACCACTCACATGGATTTGAGTCATGGCGGCTGTTACAGCAGCTTGGAAAACAACAGGGTCGTATTGTGGTGGTGGCGGTGGTAGATTTGCTAATGTGTTGTTGTTGACCCGCCTGATTGGTCTACGTGGAGGCATCTTTCTGTTATAAGGTTTAAAAGATGAAATGATGGTAGGTCTTCAGTAGTGATTATAGTAACCACCCTCAAATGAAATTCTATGACTTGATTTACCATTACTAGTTGTGACGAAAGAGGCGATAAGCCTAACACATAGGGTGAGTAGTGTAGTCACTAACTCACTAGGTTATATTAGTTTATTAGTTATTAAAGTGACACGGAAGGTGTTCTGCCACCTCGCACGTCTCGCGAGTGGCCTCCTCTACTCTCTGTCCCGCTGTGATTGCCCTAGCTTCAGCTGCAAAGATTTGTTGTCTCATGGTGGCTATATTTTTGTATGATCCCTTCTTGGAATCCTCCTCATGAACCCCTCCTGGTTCTTCCTCGTCTCCTCTGTTGGCTGTTGTAGTGGGGTTGCGATGTCTAGATATGTCGTTTGTGCGAGAATAGGGGTATATAAAGAATCTATGAGATTAATAGAAGCATTTCTAATGAAATTTTTATGGTGTGATCCTTACAAGGTCCTCCTATAATCACATAGTGTATACAAGTTGTCTATAACCAAGATCAAATAGACCTTCGAATAAGTGATCCCGCTCTAAGACCACAACCAAACAAGGAACAGGAAGTAAAGTGAAATCACAAATTCTAAGTCTATAAAATCTTAGTTATATATAACCCTAACGTATATACTTGGCAGTTATAGATCTACCAGTAAGGGTCCTTTGTTTTCACATGATTGATTCTGGTAAGAAGGCCCTTCTCGGATATTAGTTTATATAACTATCGAGGCCTAAATATTGTTGTTCTCGTGTTATAGTGCCATGAAATACTCCTATAGTATTTTAACTTTATGTTTGGTTCTAGAGTTCTTCTGGTATATAAAGTTGGTAAGTTTTAGACTTGTTGCAAAACCACGATCATTCCCAAACACATGTTGGTCGTATCTCAAACAAATATAATTGATCAGGCTATATTTATCCCATATATGATTACATAACTATCAAGGCTTAACCGCAACGTCCAACTTATCTAAATACTTTTATGTAGTTCTTAATGTGATACTATTTCTGGTAGGTATGCATGTTCGTATACTTTTACAAAAATACTTGTATTTTAGAAGTAAACTTTTAGTCAGAGCGTTTCAGCCCCATTGTATTTATAGTTGTATATCTTGTGTGGTTTGATATACTTAGTTCACTATAAACAATGCTCTGATACCAATCTGTCACACCCGCAAACCAGAACGACACAAACGTTCGGGGGCGGATGACGTCATGTACAGTATCACAACAATTGAATAATAGTAATCAAATTAACAACCATCATATTGATAAAGTAGTGTTTACACTGTGTTCGAATCATTGTATGTTTGACTCCAAAAGTATATAGCAACAACTAAGACGTGACTATGCTCCATCTTCTCAAAACCTGTGTGTGTACCTGTCTACTGGTTCTCTAAGAATACAAGTGGTTTTGAAAGTGTATCAACATTTAAGTTGGTGAGTTCATAAGCATTTTATATGAAAAGGTATCTCCTTTGTTCCTTGAAAATGTTAGTGTGTTCCTCCAAAAAATTCAATATTTTCTTTTGTAAATGAAAGGTAGTCTTAGACCTTAAGACCAAAAATGTACAAGTTTTCTTATGCTTAAAATTTGTAATACGAAGTATGAATTCATGTATGTAGTGTAACCCTTACTAGTTCCTTCTATGATCACTTAGTGTATACAAGTTATATATATAATTAAGATCGAACAGACAGTCGAATGAGTGGTTCTGCCCTAAGCCCACAACCGAACAAGGAACAGGAAGTAAAGCGAAAATCACACATTCGACTGCCTATCAGATCTTCATTTTATATAACCCTAACGTATATACTATATACTATGTAATCATAGAGTGAACAATAATGGTCGTATCAGAAATGTAAGCTGCACTGTACTAGAAAATAGTATACTGTAATTGTATTTGTATGTAATCCTTTTAATGTATGTGTTTGGATTCACCAGCTATACTGTAAAATACTGTATTGTAGTTTTATTATTAAATAAAAGTATTTGAGTTTATGTAAGTATTCATACACTAATCGTATTGTTAATACCAAATTGTGAGTTATTATAACCATGCTTGATGACCTAAGATGGCCTGATACGATGTTCTTCAGGCGTCGGAATGGGTACGACATTTGTCACCTCATGCTTGCCAGCCTAACTGTAGCTAACAATTTAGGTGAAAGGACCCAAAAATAATTACCAAAAATTTTGTTTTTAAAAAACATTAATAAAACCATAATTACCATTCGATATATAAAACATAAGTTACGATACTCAAAACAACATAACAAAATAAGTGTTAATGTATCTAAATCACATATCAAATATCTAAGTAATATCCCAAGCTAAAGAAATTACAGTGTGTGCCATGCGATCATCCCGAGCCCTTCCCCTTACTAATGGAAGTACCTGAAACCAAAACTGAAAACTATAAGCATGAAGCTTAGTGAGCTCGCAAATCTACCACATACCATACACGTAATCACATAAAGCATACACTGGGCCTAGCCCACTACATCGGGTCCCGCTCGGCATCGGACGAATCCAGCATCGGGCCCCGCCTGGCATCGGACCGAGGTCCGGTATACAAGCATATCAACACATATAACGTAAACACATAACATAACACATAAAATACGTCGGGCTTGCCCCGACATCGAACCGAAGTTCAGAAACACATAAGCAAAACATGCAAGAATCATGAAGACATGAAGCATAAAAACATTCCTCGGGCTTGCCCCAACATTAGACTGAGGTCCGAAACTACTAATATCTATACGGGCCTACTACTGGAGAAAAACTCACCTTGTAATGCTGAACGTCAAATATCGCGGGAAGAAACCTCTAACTGTTGCTCCGGTGACTCCCGACTATCAATATCATAACAACATTTAATCAAAATCCATCATAATTCCTAGGGTAAAATGACAATTTTACCCTTTGGTCTAAAATTGGACCATACCCACGACCCAAACCCATCTTATCCTTCCTAGCCTACCAATTACCCATTACAGGTCCCCTAATGGCCTAATTTTCCAAATTGGGCCCAATTCCCCAAATAGGCCTTGCCCCAAGCGCAATAAATCCTTAGCCCCAAAATAACTAATTTCAAGTGGACCATTATGGCCCAAACATTATAATTCTAAGTCCTAGGCCCAAACTCCGCTCCACAGTAGGCTATGGGGCCTAACTGTTCAGGGCCAACTTCTAAGGCCCAAAACCCAAGTTCTCCACTCTACATGCGTACGTGCGGCGTACTTAGCACATACGCCCAGCGGACGCTGGTCTTGACCAAATGCGAGAAATTGAGCCAGTACACGCAGCGTACAAGGATTACGCCTAGCGTATTGGCCAGTTTCCTTAGGGCTCTATTTGTGACTTCATCCAGTAAGCCCTCACGTCCAGAATGCCGATCTAGGTCCTTAAAGACATCTTAGTCCATAAAGTTACAAACTTTTTGTGCTTGGATGCATGGGTAGGGGTCAAAACATGATTTTGGTTCTATAACAAACTTTGTGACCATCAAACACTTACATGATTGGGTCTCAACCAACCAAGTCTGATTTTTATGACCCTAAGTGCTTCTAAGGGCTCAAAAGGACAGTTCTTAAGTTCTGAAACCATCAAGATACAAGAAGCCTCATCAATGGAGTCCAAAAGTGACAGAAAACACCCCCAAAATCAAATCTAAGCAATCAATAATCAATTTTGGAGCTTGATACCTTAAATAAGTCAAAAATGATGCTAATCCCCTGGATCTACAAGCTTTCTCCACTTCTCGCTCCTTCTTCAAACTTGTATCTCTTCAAAACCACCAAAACACACCAATAAACTCCAAAATGAGCTCAAGATACAAATGAGAGGGTTAGGGTTCGAGATGGACACTGAGAGGGCAAGGGAGGCTAAGAAGATAATGGTGTTGGAGGCTATAAATTGTTTAAATAGGGTGCAAACCCTAAAATTTTAGGGTTTGCATTTGAACACCCTACGCCCCGCGTACGCATGGGTACGACCAACGTACGCATAGAGCCTCCACGATGCGCGCCTCTCTTATGTACGCCGTGCGTACACCTTGTACGCCCAGCGTACGCCTTAATTCCTCCATTTTAAAGAAACAAAAATACAATTGACTTGAATAATAATAATCAAAATATATGATGACTTCCAGGCGTTACATTAGGTGCGATTTTGTCAGTCCTGTACAGATCTATACACAAGTGTCACGCTCTCCCTTCCGGAGACCTTGCTTAAAATTTCAGGTCTTTTGTTGGTACTTAGATAAGTACTTGAAGTGTGTCTCACAAAGCTATATTGACGGTTACTTGTAGAATAATGAAAGGTCATTTTGTAATGAATAAACTATATGTATGTCTCATAAACTATACCTATTAACGTGTTGAAATAATATATATATATATATATATATATATATATATATATATATATATATATGGCATATATAAATAAGATTGTAAAGACAGTCGAATAAATGATTCTACCCTAAGCCTACAACTAAACAAGGAACATAAAATAAAGCGGAATCACCAATTCTAAGCCTGTAGAATCTTAATTATATATATATATATATATATATATATATATACACTCACCTTATGTGTAGTTGCGGTTTGGTAACGAGGTGACAGTGACGATCTTTAAGTTAGAATACTCGAATATGATTGTATCCATTGAGTTTTAACACATACTAAAGTGTAAATATAATGAACTAATATAGACATGTTTGCATAACAGTAGATAATAAGAATTTACAATGATTTTATAAGGAAAAACTTAAATAAATAAAGCTCCAGGATATCTTTGATCTTTGAATTTGGAAGGTAAATGGCTTGATATTTGAGAGAGAATGGAGATGAATTTTGTTAACTGTGAATGGTTTTTGAAGATTGATACATATGTGTGTAGTATATAGGATATAAGAGATAATGAAGTGACACTTACATTGGTAAGTGTATTATATCACCTTGGGAAGGTAAATAACTAATCAACTTGCATCTTATCTTGAATTTTAAGGAGGATTTTGGCCAAAAGAGGGTGATTTCTGTCCTTGCATGACCGAAATCACCTTGTGTACTCATCCTTAAGTTGATTTTGGTCCTAGTGTCACCAAGAAAGAGATTTCGGTCCTTATGTGTGGAGTTTTCGGCCTTAATGGACTTTAAACTTAGTGTTTTCGGTCATGGTGAATCCAAGATAAGAAATTTCGGTCAAGGTGTGGGGTTTTGATTTAATACAACTGAAATCTTATAAATAATGTATAATATTTGACTTTTGTTGACTCCTTTTAGTCTTGTTTTGTCTTATGTGATCTTATGTTAATTGTTTTAACTTCCAAGGTTTCTTTAACACATGTTTTTCAAAATATATTTATATAATAACTTTCATAAACATGTCGTTATGGCATTCAAAGTTCTATTATATCAATGTTATTATGTGAATTCACTAGTACATGGTTACAATTTAGACTTGTTTGTTCTAGAATTTTTTCCAGTTGTCACAAGCGAGTCCATGCCCAAACACTTAGGGCCCAAAGGTTCGAAATTTGCCGAAGGCCCAAAACTTCCTGAGAGTGTACGACCAGCATACCTCTTCTGTACGATTAGCATACTGAGCTAAGGGGTTGTTCACGTATCGTACAACATAGTACGCCTAGCGTACAAACCGTTCATGAACAAAATCCATTAAGTGCTTAATGCATGCAGGCTCTTCATTCAAATTCTAGATCTTGGTCGATATAATGGTCCTAAGGCATAAAGTTGGCATCTTTATGCCTTTGCATGCTATATAAGATCCCAACAACTCAATCTACTTTATTAAGACCTTTCCAAAGGTCTTAACTCATGCATGGAGCCAAAGAAGACATCAAGTTTGCAATTTATACTATAAACAAGTCCCAGAGTATCAGATCTAACCTTCCTAACATCTGGAGTTCCCAAACTCCCAAAAGATGATCTATGGACTCAAAATTGGACTCTAGCAAACCCTAACTCAAACAGCAAGGAGGATAGACAATATGCAAGCTTTTTACCTTCAAAAGCTCTCAAAGATCCTCTAGATGCAGGATCGAAATGCTCATTCCTTGATCAAGGATAGAAAACCACCTTATTCTTCTTGAACACTCCCTAGAAAAGTCACCAAACACACCTTTAAGCTCAAATATCACCAATTCTTGCAAAAATAGGGTTTAAGGATGAAAACAAGCTATGGAGGCTGATTAGGGTTTGGTCCAAATGATATAAGGTTTTTTAAATTCGGTGCAAGTCAAGAAATTAGGGTTTTAGTCATCTGCTACATACGCCCTACGACCATGCTCGTATGCCCATCATACGAGCCTCAGCCACCCGATGCACGCACACGCGTACGCTAAGTATACCCAAATGTACGCCCAAAATATAATAGGACCTTTTTTGCCCAAATGAAATACTTAAGGGTAAGCAATGGAATACCTAGGTTGGAGTGTTACAACTCTCCCCTACTTGAACTAGATTTCGTCCTCGAGGTCCGTTGTCGCAAATAGATCCAGGTGATGCTCTCGCATTTCGTCCTCCGTCTCCTAAGTCCATTCAGAGCCCTTCCGGTGTTTCCATTGCACCTTCACTAGCTTCACCACCTTGTTATGAAGAGCTTTCTTTTTCTATCCAAGACTGCAATGGGCTTCTCCACGTACTTCAGGATCCTGTCCACCTAAATATCATCCAAAGAATTAACTGCGGCCTTATCTGCAACACACTTCGGGTGCTGAGACACGTGGAAGGTGTTATGGATCTGACTGAGCTCATCCGGAAGATCCAACTGATAAGCAACCCTGCCAAACCGGGCATAAATCCTAAATAGACCAATGAATTCGGGCCCCAACTTGCCCCTCGTATGAAACCGAATGACACCTTTCCAAGGTGACACCTTCAGCAACACAAAATCTCCCACCTAAAACTCGAGATCTGATCGGCACCGGTTAGCATAGATTTTATGACGGCTCTATGCAATCTGCAGTCTATCACGCACCTACTGAATCAATTTAGTGGTCTTAAGAACCACTTCGGTGCTTCCTATGACTCGATGTCGAACCTCCCTCCAACAAGCTGGAGTCCTACGCCACTGACCATACAACATGTTAAACGGGGGTCAATCAATACAAGCATGACAACTATTGTTGTATGAGAACTCTGCTAGTGAAAGGTAATCATCCCAGCTCCCTCCAAAGTCTAACACGTATGCCCGAAGCGTATCCTCGATCATATGTGTAGTAGTTTGATTTATCGAGTAATGAAACGAGACCAAAGTTGATAAGAAGTAAGAACACCGAGAATAAATAAGATTTGGTTTCAGCTCTATTATGCTTTCAAGATACATAGAGATTTTAGACATAATAGTAGGAAAAGTTCTATCTAGTCTAAGTATCCTTCCCTATTTATAGGAAATACAAAGCTTTTAAAAAATACAAAGGACTGATCAATACAGTTTTGAAAACAACTATGCCTTTGTAAATAACATTACATTACATCACGACAATTCATATGCTTTCGACACTTACAACTAACTTCGACTCTTACAATCTCCCCCTTTGCAAGCAGTGTTGAAATCAAGTCATCAAAACTTGAGCAAATATATGTAATGTCCTTCGAATCTCCGCATACCAGTTCACGACCTTCTTCAATTCAGCCTTATCCCCTTTCATTGTTCTTCTTACAACTGTTCATACGCACAATTAAGTTTGTATAATGAGCAGTTGTGTATCTTTCAACGTCACTTGATTGGAATAAGAACTTCGTTTGTTTTCCCTTCTTGCTCTTTCCCACGAAAACAACTCCAAAAGGCTTCAAGCATATTTCACCATCAACATACATCTTCAAATCAACTTGACTCTTCAACACTGATTGGGGAACTGTGATTTCCTTTCCCATTGACAGTGCTAATTCAACACCAATGAATTCTAGGAAATCAAAGTAATTGTCTATTAAAAGCTTGATATGGCCCAATCCCAGATGTAATACTTCTTTACTTTTTCCCTGGAGTTTTGAAGCATCCATGTCTTTTAGTATAGTTGCAACTTGAATCAGATCATTCAAGTTCATTAGAGGAAAATCAACAATTGAGAAGTCAAAAGCAAGATTGTTTAATCTCACAACATGATATCGAAAATTTTGTAGCATGTTTTTGAACAACACATCCTTTGTTATACTTAACACTCGGACAATCTTCACAAGTGACAATACTTCTTGATCATTTCCTAACACATCATGAAACCTCAGCTTCATATGGATAAAATCATCTTTATCCTTGAATTGATCAATAATCTTGTACTGGGCTATGAGAAACATCATCTCATTGACAGGAAATGGAGTTGACTCATATCAGAATTCTTTATAGGGTAAATTTTCCTTGGCTTTTTCTCAAACTTTTACATCTCATTGTAAGCAACTCTCGCTTCAATATTTTCATAACTATGTAGATTTCTTGGATCTCCTTTGTTCAAAGAAGGAGAATCATTTCGTCGAAGCCTCAAAATACTCCGTATTTGACGTTGCTTTTCTATCTCTACTTCTATCTCAACCATTCTTTCTTCCATTGATTTCTCAATCACAACCCCCTTTCCTCTATCTTGATTTGTTGCAGTTTGCTTGGGTTTTGAAGAAGTTCCTTCACCAGTTGATCCAATTACAATGCCTTTCGCAATTGGCCTGGTATTTTTAACAATTGCTATCATTGGTTCAGCTGTCGAGATTATCGGTTTTGTTGTAGGAATATGAGTTGAAAACACTTTGCCAACAACTTTTGCTTCTACATTCGTTATCCCAGAAGCACCATCCCCTCTACAAACATTTCTTCTTTCTCCCCTTGCACCGCTATGACAACAGGTGGGGCATTTGTTAGTAAGAGATTAATCAGCTGAGATAGTGGGGCTAACTCCTTCTAAATTGCGGTTTCAAATAGGCTAAACTTCTGAGTAAAGAAATCAGGAGTTAAAAGAGATGATGAGCAAGATATCAAAACCAGCTCTTTGAGTTCACTCAGCATGGTATCAAGTTTTGCAAAATTACTAATATCATCAGCTGCCATGACATCAAACTTGGGAATAAGAGATTGATACCATTCCACCAATTTCGTCACAACCCCTGCAACAATATCTACTTTCAAAAGTAGAGAAGAATAATTGGTATTCAACTCATTTATCTCCTTGGCCACATCAACCTTCAATTCTTCAAGTTTTCGATTAACATCTTCCCACATAGTTTTCACATCTTTAACAAACATAACATGACGTTACTTTGCAACCATCCTCAGCTCCTTGATTTCATTATTGAACGTATCAGATTGAGCTTTGACACGAAGTTCGTTGTTTTTATCCATAACACCCAACTTGTGCTGAAGTCGAAGCTCCTAAGCTTTGAGCATGACAACGACTTCAATTCTAGATATAGAATGTTTGCTTCCTGCATCTTCTTGTGACTGTAGCAAGGATTTAAGTTTTCTATTTAGGATCTTGAACTGTTTCCCCGACATAAGCATGTGATCCGGAATGTTTTCTTCTTCAGGATCAAATTCGAGATCAGCAAAGGATCCTCCAAATCCTCCATCATCAGTGTCATAATCATTGATCAGTTTAGGTGGGTCATTTGATTGAGATGAAAAGAGAGAAGTGATAGGTTGATTGATGATTTGATCAAAAGTTGGTGAATGTGTGTTTGTAGAAACAGTGGTGACAAATAGTGGTAAAGAAGTATTGGTAGTGATTATTGAGGTTTTTAAAATACCTTGAGTAGACACCGAATTTTCTTTTGTTCGAGACTCCTTCACCCATGTTGACATTTACATCCGTATTATATACGTGTGTAAGAATGTCTAAGGTTCGAACCTCCCCTGTAAATGGCTGATTAATGAAACCTCGGTTGGTATGACCGAAGTATCCGTAGGAGTCGATACTTGTGTTGATTCACTATGAAGAGTAGATGTGCCCACTATCAAAGTTTTCACAGAGCTACTTGAAATGTTACCAATTGGTGAATCAGGAACTACTTCATCTTCTTCGTCTTCCTGAAGGATCAATTTTCTCTTCTTCGTTTTCTTTGAGATATGCTTTGCAACATCCTCAACCCTTTGCTTCTTTGAGGATGGAGAAACTGGTACATGAATTTCACGAAGAACAACTCCTTTCCGAGTTACATGTGGTTTTCGAATCATTGAGGGTGAAAAGCTTGATGACCTTTCAGGAGATTTTCTTGATCGATGAGCCATCTTTTTAAGACGCTTTAACACACCATATTTCGTAGGAAAAATCTGCAGTGTAGGATCAATTTTTTCAGTCTCTTTAGGCTTTGCTGACTTCTTCGAAACCTTTGCTCCCTCTCCAACCTTTTTCTTTGGAGACTTAGACACATTTTCCTCTTGAATTGGTTTCGAAGGACCATTTTCATCAACCTTCTTTGACTTTCTTGACTTCTTTGAAGAACCTTCATCAGTATGCTGTAGTAAAACACCAGTTCCGTCATTTGGGTTAAAAGTATGTAAGTATGCTAGAAACACTGAATTCAATGGATCAATCGTCTTGAGCATTCCATATGGAATTCGAGCAACTGAAGTAAACACATTAACATCATCTTCAATGACTTTTGGGTAATGATACTTCATGAACTCTGCCCTTGGTTCATCAGCAGGAACCTGAATACCTTCCTTGTCATATGCATATTGAAGAATCAAACTCCAATATCTAGTACACGAAACCCCATCCACAACATTTGTATTCTCCACACTTTTCAAGAATTCTTTCCATATATGAGTAGCATAATCCACTTCTAGGTCATAATAAATCCCAACCACCATAGCATATACCTCCAGTCTTCCTTTATCCAAATCAACACTTCGACGAGTGAGACATCGAAGATAAATTCCAAACAGAAAATTCCAGATACAAGGAAGGCTTGATTTCTTGAACTCACTAATCTTGGTAAGAAGGGGTTGATAACCCATCTCATTAAACATGTGTATTAGCTGTTCAGTAGTGACCTTAATGAAAGGTTGAGAATTAGGGATTTCAAGAATCTTCGCAAAAAGCTTCTTGGACAGACGAAACTTCTTGTCATTGATCAGATTGAATGTAACTGTGTCCATCGTCTTGCTGTAGGAAGCAATAGAACCAGCCATGGACAACCAAGACATCGGAACAACAAACGAACTAAACATCACAGTTGATAAAACTAAATGTTGCAAAGTAATAATCAACATCTTGAGTTCTTCTGGATAAACAACGACATCGCCATCAACTTGATAATTCGTACTTTGGATCTTTATAATGGGTTGATAAGATACATCTTCAGTGGTGTTAGGTTGAAGTACAACCATTGCTAGGGTTTGTTTGAAAGCTTTGAACCGCTCGCTCTGACCATCTGACCGGGGGTGGTAAACAATGCTGAAATGCTACTGAGTACCCAACTCCTCATGAAACTTCCTTCAGAATCTGGAGGTGAATCAAACGTCACAGTCTGAGACCACAGATACTGGAACTTCGTACAAGACCACCACCCCCCGCACACAAATATATGCTAATTTCTCAGTGGAGATACTCTCGAAAATCGGAATAAAATGAGCACTCTTGGTCAACCTATCCACAATAACCCAAATGGAATCAACACCCCGCGCTGTCCTAGGTAACTTCGTGATAAAGTCCATGGTGATCTCCTCCCATTTCCATATGGGGATGGGTAACGGCTGAACCTTACACTAAGGCCTCTGATGCTCGACTTTGACCTTCCCGCAAGTCAAACACCACTCAACAAACCAAGCAACTTCTCGCTTAATGCAGGGCCACCAGTAGCTCGATATCAGGTCTCGGTACATTTTCATGGCCCCATATGAATAGAAAACTTGGACTTATGCACCTCCTCCAAGATCTTTTGCCTCATTGCACCAAATGACGAAACCCAAATCCTGCCACACTGAGTGAATAATCCCCGGTTGTCTCGAACAAACAGTGGAATCTGCCCCCGGATTCGCTAAGTCTTCCAATTCTCCTTTGTCAATCCATCCACCCGTGCCCCCTTGATCATATCCATCAAAGGTGAGGTGACAGTCATCCTCAAGCAAACATCTCGGATCAGGGCACCTGCCGTTTTACGGCTCAAAGCATCAGCCACCACGTTGGTCTTCCTGGGATGATACAAAATCTCGTAGTCATAATCTTTCACCACATCTAACCATCTCCTATGTCACATATTTAGATTTTGCTGATCCATCAAATACTTCAAACTCTTGTGATCGGTGAAGATGGTGCATCGAACTCCATATTAATAAAGCCTCCAAATCTTGAGGGCAAACACCACCGCCCCAAATTCCAAGTCATGAGTGGGGTAATTTGTTGGATTAGGTGTCTAAGCCCATAAATATAATTGGTATGTACTTGATTTGATAGTAGCATGGTCCTTTTGGGTTGCCTCCACCCTAGAAACTGGACATGATGACTTTTGGAGAGAGAGGTTAAATTTATTATTTGTAATAATAAATTAATTTATTAATGTATTATGTAAATAATATATTAATTAGAAATCATGTTATTTAATTAGTATTTAATCAAAAATTAATTTGGAATTAATTTTGGGATTAAAGGAACTAATTAAAGGAACAAAGGTTGTTTTGCAAGTCATTGATAGTTGTGAAACTGGCTTGGAAAGTGTTTCGCTATGAAGGATCTAGGAGAGGCTGCTTATATACTGGGAATAAGGATTTTGAGAAATAGGAGTAGAAGACTAATTGGACTTAGTCAAAGTACTTATTTGGATAAAGTGATAAAGCATTTTAGCATGGAGAATTCCAAGAAAGGAGAATTACATATGCAGAGCAACGCCAAGCTGAGTAAGAATCAGATTCCAAGTACCGATGCCAAGATAATAGAAATGAGTCGAGTTCCATATGCTTCCGTCATTGGCTCGATCATGTATGCTATGACATGTACTCGCCCTGATGTGGCTTTTGCTTTGAGAATGGTCAGTCGATATCCTGGAAACCCGGGTAAGGCTTACTGGATAGCGGTTAAGAACATTCTTAAGTATCTACGAAGGAAAAAGGACTGGTTCCTTCTACTTGGTGGTGGTAATGACTTGAGAGTTACTAGTTATAGTGACTCCAATTTTCACACAGACCGAGACAACTTCCGTTCTCAGTCTGGTTGGGTGTTTACACTCAATGGTGGCTATCTTTTCGTTTGATCCCTTCTTGGGAAAAAACTGTTGGACAATGAGAATTATTATGTTCCATGTCTTTTTCCACATGATATCTTGCAGAACGGAGTATTATACGATCCCTTATCCAAGGACACACAACTGACTAGGTCAAAGTTCGACATCGACTTTTGAAAGCTACAATTGCTAGTCATATTTTGAAGTCATACTTGCCATTATAGTTATTAGACTTATCCAAGTAGGAGACTGTTTGATTACGTGTCATCCCATAACTATAATTGGTATGTACTTGATTTGATAATAGCATGGTCCTTTTGGGTTGCCTTCAGCCTAGCAACTTGACAGGATGACTTTTGGAGAGAGAGGTTGAATTTATTATTTTGAATAATAAATTGATTTATTAATGTATTAAGAAAATAATATATTAATTACAAATCATGTTATTTAATTAGTATTCAATCCGAAATTAATTTGGAATTAATTTTGGGATTAAAGAACTGATTAAAGGAACAAGGGCTGTTTTGCAAATCATTGATAATTGTGAAACTGGGCTATTGGACTCCTTAGATGGGAGTGGACGAAAACTATAGGGAGACCCTATAGATTTCGTCCAAGGCTCCTTAATAAGGGTCCATAGGCTGCTTAAGCTTAATCAGGCAATTAGGGTTTCCTCCAGCAAACCCATCAACCCACAACTATATAAAGACCCCACCACTTAGGGATTTCGGCCATTGCTTGCATCTGAAAAACCCTAGCTGAAATTTGGTGCTATTCCCTCCTCTCTCCTCTCATCCTTTTTCTAGTGGTGTTTGTAAGCCATTAAAGGTGCAACATTTGAGGCACTAAGCTTTCAAGAGTCAAGGATCTACAAGGTTTCTTGTTATTGCTATATAACAAGTGAGGTAAACATCAAAACCCTTTTATTATGTAATTTTTGAATTATATGCTAGACCTAGGGTTTTGATTTGGTGTTCAATTTGTTGTTCAACTAGTGAAAAACTTAGATCCAAAGCAATTAGAGTTGCATGAACACATAGGTTGTAGTTATGCTCAAAACCCATCATAATTCGCCTCATGAGGCTTCGGCTGCCTCGAGGCGTAAGCAATCACATGCCCTCTCTGCATCAAAAAAGCTCCATAACCCGAAATAGAAGTGTCACAATACACCACAAAATCATCAAATCCCTCGGGTATCGCCAGAACCAGGGCTTCACATAAATTCTGTCTCAAAGTCTCGAATTTCGATTGCTGATCTGGACCCCACCTAAAGGTCATACTCTTCTTGGTCAAGTGCATCAAAGGTACGACAATCTTGGAGAAATCTTGGATAAATCCCGATAGTACCATGCTAAACCCAAGAAACTTCGGATCTCGGATGCATTCTTCAGAACCTCCCAAAGCATTACCGCCTCAATCTTGGCCGGATCCACCAAGATACCCTCTTGGTTGATGATGTGCCCCATAAAATGAACCTCACACCACCAAAACTCGCATTTGGAGAGTTTGGCATATAGCCTCTCCCTCCCCAAGGTCTCCAAAACCTCCCTCAAATGTTGCTCGTGCTACTCCTTGGTATTAGAATAGACCAAGATATCATCAATGAAAACAATCATAGACCGGTCCAGCATCGACCTGTAAACCTGGTTCATGAGATCCATGAATGATGTTGGAGCATTGGTGATCCTAAATGAAATCACCACAAACTCATAATGACCATAACGAGTTCTGAAAGTTGTCTTTCGTATACTCTCATCCCTGATCCTCATCTGATGATACCCTGAACGAAGATCAATCTTGGAAAACCAAGATGCACCCTGAAGCTTATCAAAGAAGTCACCAATCCTCGAAAGCGGATAACGGTTTTTCACCATTAGCTTGTTCAACTCCCAATAATCAATACATAATCCTGTATGACCCATCCTTCGTTTTCACGAATAGGATCAATGTTCCCCACAGGGAACCGACCGGACGAATAAATCCCCTGTCTAGCAGCTCCTGAAGCTACGTAGACAACTCCTGCATCCCAGGCGGAGCTATACGATACGATGCCTTAGCTATCAGAGCCGCACCAGGCATCAAATTAATACGGAACTCTACATGCCTCTCGGGAGGCACCCCAGGCAACTCCTCAGGAAATACATCAGGAAAATCTCGCACAATAGGTATCCTACTCATCTCTGACGTGGCCTCCACCCTTGTATCCGAGACATAAGCCAAAACCCAGAACAACCCTGCTGAAGGAGTCTCCTAGCCCTCGCAGCCAAACAAAGGGGTGGCCCATGCGAGGTTCTCTCTTCATGGATAACCAGTTCTCCCCCAATTAGGATTTTAACTCTTACCAGCTGACGCTCGCAATCTAGCATGGCCCCATTGGGCTCCAACCAGTCCATCCCGATGATTACTTTCAATCCTCTTAAAGGAATCGAAACCAAATCAATAGGAAACCTTTTGTCAAACATATTAAGAACATTCCTTCGACATACCCTTGCAACACTCACAATATGGTAATCCACAATCTCCACCTTAGGCAGGGAATCCAAAGTCCTTGGGGCATCTCGAAACTTCTTGCGTAGTGCAAGAGATACAAATGATCGGGTAGCCTCCGAATCGAAAAGAACATGAGCCGACAATCCATTGACCAAAAAGGTCCCTATACAAGATCATAACAACATGAGCATAATAATAAAATAAATAAGACAAAAATAGATCACATACCATTCACGACGTCTAGTGCTGCTTGGGCCTCCTTTGTGGTCAGCTAAAATGCGCGGCTCTTCACCACAGGAGCCTTTGCCTTGACCGGGCGACCATCAGTAATCCTCATTGTGGCGGGCGCAGTTGCCGTCACTACTCTTCCCACAAACCTTGAACGATCAGCCTTTTTATGACCGGTCTGGTTGCAGTGAAAACAAATTAAGCCCTTCTTGCGGCAATCTCTACTCATGTGGCCCAGCTGGCAACAAGCATAAAATGCCAAGCCTGTCGCCCGACAGGCTCCACTGTGCGGCTTATTGCACTTGGCACAGCAGCCCGACCTTTCTGTCCCCTACTGGGAAGATTGGGAGTCTTAGGCTTCTTGGCCTGACCCACTACCGCTTGAACCTGCTCCAGCTTCCGCTTCGTCCGGAGTTCCAACTCAATTTCCCGTTCACGGGCCTTCTCCACCATGTCATGCAGGGTCTTGCACCCCAAAAAGCTCACAAACTCACGAATATCATCCCTCATCATGGAATGATACCTCGTCTTTTCATCTCCTCATTTGCAGCGTATTGCAAAACCAAAAGCGCCCTCTCTCTGATCTCCACCACAGTATTTGTTTTCTGCTGAAGATCCTGAAACTCCGTTACCAATCGTTGCACCTCAATGGATGGTGCAAAATCCAGATTGAACCTCCACACAAACTCCTCCCAAGTCATCTCAGCCACACCCGTTGATCCCACCTCGTAGGTAACCTCCTCCCACCAGTCTTGCACCAGATCCCTCAGCATACAAGACGTGAACCACACCTTTGCAGCCTCGGGGAAAAAGCTCATGTGCTGGGCATTCTCCATGTCTACCACCCATCGTCGACTAGTGATGGGGTCCCTAACCCAAAAGAGCTCAGGCGCACCGCATGCGTTGAACTCCAGAAATGAGGGAGTTCGAGTCCTAATCTGACCCGCATCAATCTCGGCTCGAAAGGACCTGAGCCGCTCCTCCATAATCTCCATGATCCCCTCCTTGACGGTACCGAAGATCATCAGGGTAGCGTCAAGGATGCCACGAGTAACCTCAGCCATGATGAGATCGTGCAGCCTCTCATCAATGAGCTTTGCACTAGAGCTTGAACCTGATCCTGATCCTGAACTCGAACCTCGCGTGATCATCACCATCCTCAATTGAGAATGGATTCCACATAATATAAATTGATAAGGAAGTTCGAAGGGGTTCCTTCTCACCGGAATCCTTAGAGCTTCCAAGGCTGACATTGTTTCGGGTACAGCCCCTGTGCTTTTAGTAGTATGGGCCCAATACTACCTTCCACACCTACCTGTACCTTCCTTAAGGCCATACCTGATACCTCTAATTCACCCAAAAATAATAACATGACCCAAAGAATACAAGATAAAGTCAAATCCTAAACTATTCTAGGATTTCTCAATCCTCACCGAACCAGAAACTTAAGTCAATCATAGTAGGTTGCCCTATGCATGCAAGTTACACACAAATAAAATCATATAGACTGTCAAATCAAGCTTCTACCCTAAATAACAACCAAACAATGAACAGGAATAAGGTAGAATCCATCATTCTAGGGCTATGCAATCCTAGACATATGCAACTTTGAAAGCATACACTTAGCAAATAATCAATTCAACATTAATTTCCAAATATAATTATAGCATGGCTAATACATTGGTAACACTTACTTGAGCTCGGCCGATTACGCGTATTGCACTCTCCCCTTTTTACTTACGAAATCCATTTTTAATAAAAATTTAACTTTTGGTTTCTTTTGAAAAAGGGTTTACCATTTCCTCAGTTTGAGTTCTGACAAACCCAAGAGTGTGCCCGAATCCCTCAAACCAAGGCTCTGATACCATCTTGTTTCAGCCCAAAAATTCAGGTAAAAATTTTCATTTAATAATTATAAATATCATTCATATTTGTTTTCCAAAATTCCATTACATAAACACATTGTTCAAAAGATCGGAGTATTCAAAACAACTAGTGCGAAAATACTGGAGAGTGCACGTCATGCCATCAAGTCGAGCCCTTGCCCTTAGAACCAGAAGTACCTAAAACACCCGACAAAACTATAAGCACACACTTAGTGAGTTTCCTAAAATACATAAAACACATAACCACATAATTCCATGCACATATACACATAAATCTGCCATGGACTCCCTCTATGGTCTTCAATCGGGATGCCATGAGCTACCCCCATGGTCTTATATCCAAGGGCCATGGGCTCCCCCTCATGGTCGTACTAAGTGTCATGAACCCCCCATGGTCTTCACGTAAATCAATACATACCAAATAACAAAACCATTTCATATTCAACTACAGAAATCTCATATCAAGTAATGGGCTGGTGTTGGTGCCTTTAAGCCATTGGTATTGTGAGAAGACCGACCTCAGCCTGCTGAACACAAAATTTGGTTGACTACTAGCCTAAAATCTCACATTGAACAATATACAAATAACCCTATTTAGTATTATGACATAACCTATACATTGGCCCAAAATCCTAAGTCCAAGTCCCTTCATAATGGCCCAAAGGCCTTTCCTTCACTAACGGACCTAACATTAAAATCCAATACTATGGCCACAAGGCCCAAAAGGCCCAACATGCCAACCTTGGCCTAAATGATAAATTCAGGCCCAAAACAACAGCGAGTCCATGCCTAAACACATAGGGCCCAAAGGTTCGAAATCCACCGAAGGCCCAAAACTTCTTGAGAGCGTACGACCAACGTACCTCTTCTGTACGCTTATCATATTGAGCAAAGGGGTTGTACACGTATCCTACAACATAGTACGCCTAGCGTACAAACCGTTCATGCACAAAATCAATTAAGTGCTTAATGCATTGCATGCTATATTAGATCCCAACAACTCAATCTACTTTATTAAGACCTTTCCAGAGGTCTTAACTTATGCATGGAGCCAAAGAAGACATCAAGTTTGCATTTTTATACTATAAACAAGTCCAAGAGTCTTAGATCTAACCTTCCTAACCTCTGGAGTTGCCCAAACTCCCAAGATATGATCTATGGACTCAAAAGTAGACTCTAGCAAACCCTAACTCAACAAGCAAGGATGATAGAAAAGATGCAAGCTTTTTAGCTTCAAAAGCTCCCAAGAAGCTCTAGATTCTCTAGATGCAGGATCAAAAGGCTCCTTCCTTGATCTAGGCAACAACACCACCTTCTTCTTCTTGAACACTCTCTAAAAAAGTCACCAAACACACCTTTAAGCTCAAATCTCACAAGTTCTTGCAAAAATAGGGCTTAAGGACGAATAGAGGCTATGGAGGGTGATTAGGGTTTGGTACAAATTATATAAGGTTATTTAAATAGGGTGCAAGTCAAGAAATTAGGGTTTTAGTCGTCTACCACGTACCCCCAGTGTACGAGCCTCAGCCACCCGATGCATGCACACACGTACGCTAAGTGTTCCCAAATATACGCCCAACATACGGAAGGATCTTTTTTTGCCAAAATGAAATGCTTGAGGGTAAACCATAGAATACCTAGATTGGAGTGTTACAAAAAAAGTCTATAATAACCTTATAGACGATTTAATTGTTGAGAATGCGTGATAATGACAATAATTATGTAAGATTGAATGTATTCACATTATCAACCAACATATTTTTCTTTGTCATTCTCACAGAATAGCACTGTTCACATTTTGGCACAATAGATATCAATCTGCATTTAAACCTAACTCTCTCTCTCTCTCTCTCTCTCTCTCTCTCTCTCTCTCTTTATATTGGCAAGATCAATGGATAACAAAAACAATGAATCTAGTTACCAAATTTCAGATGTGCATGTTAATACATATATCTAATAGGAGTGCAAAAAAAATTGAAAAAAACTATATGCTTGTATATATGCATATTTTTTTGAAAACATATGTATGCATAAAAAATATAAATATGCATTAAAAATGCATTTTGTTTTTTGAAAAAAATCTTTTTTTAAATCTTATTTTCGAAATATCAGACATATATTCATATATTTGAAAGTTTTTAAAATTTTTTAAAAATATTTATTTTTATTTTTTATTTATTTTTTTAAATCTACGAAAATATTCCTTAATTTTCGAAATTAATATTTGAAAAAAGAATGCATTAAAAAAAATCCATTTTCACAGATCACAAAAGCCTTCAACACATATTCGCCCAGAAGGAGCTCAACATGAGAAAACGACGATGCGTAGAACTACTAAATGACTACGAATGCGGAATTCGTTATCATCCAGGCAATGCCAATGTAGTAGTTGACGCCCTTAGTCAAAAGGACTACTCAGGTCGTAGAGTCAAAGCACTGACCATGACCATCCACTCACATTTGTCTACACAAATTAAAGAGGCTCAACAAGAATCCTTGAAACCCGAAAATGTGACAGGTGAAGCCTTAAGGGGAATGAACAAGAACTTAGAAGTCAAGGGTGATGGAGTTCGTTATCTCATGAACCGAATATGGACACCGAAGTTTGGGGGATTTAGAGACGTTGTCATGAACGAACCACACAAGACTCAATACTTTGTTCATCCACGTTCAGACAAGATGTATCTGGACCTCAAGAAGTTATATTGGTGGCCAAACATTAAAGCAGACATTGCTACCTTTGTGGGCAAGTTTCTGACTTGTGCCAAGGTTAAGGTAGAATACCAAAAGCCCTCATGTTTACTACAACAACCAGAAATACTTGAGTAGAAGTGGGAGCGGATTACAATGGATTTCATAACCAAGTTACCCAAGACAACGGGTGGTCTCGATACCATTTGGGTGATCGTTGACAGGTTAACCAAGTCCGCGCACTTCCTACCAATTAAAGAAATGAAAAAAATGGAGAAACTGACCAGAACATACATTAGAGAGATTGTACGACTACATGGTGTGCCCATATCTATTATCTCTAATAGAGACAGCAGATTCACCTCAAGATTTTGGCAGTCACTACATAAATCCCTAGGAATTAGGCTAGACATGAGTACAGCCTACCATCCACAAACCGATGGACAGAGTGAGAGAACGATTCAAACATTAGAAGAATTGCTAAGAGCTTGTGTGATCGACTTTGGTAAAGCATGCGATACCCATTTGCCACTGGTCGAATTCTCATACAACAACAGCTATCATAACTGTATCAAGGTTGCCGCATTCGAAGCCTTCTATGGCCGGAAGTGCAGATCACCTCTGTGCTGGGCTGAAGTGGGGTGATACGCAACTAGCTAAAGGGTAAGTCCCTGACAACACTCTCACTGGTCTGGAGATCATCAGGGAAATGACTGGGAAAATTGTTCGAATTCGAGAACGATTGAAAGCCTCAAGAGATAGACAGAAGAGCTACGTAGACAAAAGACGAAATCCCTTGGAATTCCAGGTTGGTGACCGTGTGCTATTGAAGGTCTCACCCTGGAAGGGCAAGATACGCTTCGGAAAGGAAAACTGAATCCAAGGTACATTGTTCCTTTCGATATTATCTCTAGAATCGGCTCAGTAGCTTACAAACTCCAACTACCCCAAGAACTTAGCAACGTACACCCTACCTTTCACGAGTCTAACCTAAAGAAGTGTTTATCGGATGAGACTCTTATGATCCCACTTGATGAAATCGAGATAAATGAGTGCCTAAACTTTGTGGAAGAACCAATAGAAATCCTAGATAAGGAATTCAAGAGAACCAAACAAAGACGTATATACCAATGGTGAAGGTTCGCTGGAATGCCAAGCAGGGACCTGAATTCACTTGGGAGTGGGAAGATCAAATGAAACAAAAGTAGCTGCATTTTTTTCCATAGTCCACGTGTATCACTATAGACTTAATTTCGGGACGAAATTCCCTTTAACAGGGGGATGATGTGACAACCCGTTATTTTCAAGTCTATAAAAGTCAACAAAAGTCAAAATTGTTAAATAAAAGTTAGATTTGTTGATTTATTTATTTATTGAGGTTAAACTAGTATTTTAATATAAATTAACCTTTTATTGGATAAGTGTTGCAAAATATTAACCAAATGCGAGGACCGAAATCCCCACCGAAAACCGTCACATGGTTGCCCTCCCCTCGGACCGCAATCATGTTTGCGGTCACGACCGCAATCATACGAAGCTGATTCTTCGGACCGCAAACCCGTTCTCGGCCGAAATCTCCTTTTCTCGGGTAGATTTCCACACCAAAATCTCCTAAATTCTATCCTTTGGCATGCAATTCAAGTGATAAAACGTGAATTTCAATGTAAACATCCCATCATGTTTCACCCATAATTATATGTTCAACCGAAAACTCCTCCTCATTCTCATACTTTCTAACCGAAAACCTCCCTTTTTCTCCCAAGTATCAACCGAAATCAACATCCTTTCTCTCAAGTATCATTCGAAAACTCACTTGAATCTTCATAAGATCTTGCCAAAATCTTCAAGTGTTCTTAATACGAACCAAAAACACCCCAATCTCCTTATTTCCACCAAGAACACTCCTCACATCTTCAAGCAACCGAAATCACCCAAGGCATACCGAAAACGTCCTTCATACTCTCGGTTCATTTCTAAGACTCCTTTTTGTAAGTAATTCTTACATAATTCGTTATTCTATAACATATTAACTAGTTATTTCCATTAGTTATACACATATTATATGCATTAACAACTATTAGGATACGGATATTCCTACGGGTTCTAACTTGAGGATTAGCACTACTACATTGTATCCCCTCTCGAATTCTCACTTAAGGTGAGCTCATACCCCCATGTTTTACCATTTTCCAATGCTTTTAGGGGGAGAATACAAGCCAAACACAAAGTATTTGTGTTAACACTTAAATGCGGTTACAAATCATCTCAAGATATTTAATGCTTTTATAAACTTTGGCAACCCATTTTAAACTGTTTTTCAACTAATTAAATTACTGTTTTTATCAAACTTTATTCATATATATATATATATATATATATATATATATATATATATATATATATATATATATATAAACTTTGGCCACATCCGCCAACCATCTAGTACTCGCTATGGGGTCCCGCGCCCCGTGGTAGTCTGGAGCTCCACATGCCCTGAACTCCCTGAACGTAAGTGTGCACGACCCCATCATGGCCGCCACCTCGACACGAAAAGTGCCCAATCTCTCATCCATCAGCTCTAGGATACCCTCCTTGATCGAACCGAAGATCATAATAGTCTGCTCCAGTATGATACGAGTAATCTCTGAAGAAAGAAACTCTCTGGTCTGCTCATCCATACGCTCGTCCCCGGAGCCTGATCCTGATCCCTCCCCGGCACCTCCACTGCCGGCTGCTGGCCTCGAACGCAAAACCACCATTCTGAAACACATCATAGCAACATCAGAAAACTGAAATATCTTATGGGATCATTGATACTAATACTAGCTTCCTGGTCTTGTCTCATTCTTCCTTGATTCGAGTACGGATCCTCTACTTTCAGTAGTACGGGCCCATACTACCTTCCACATCTATCCGTACTTTCCTCAAAAACTGCCTTGACCCCACTAAGTCACTTCTACTACTACTGATCTCTGCTACTCTCATCCTAGGCTTGCCCTAGGAAATCTCTGACTTCACTCAAACCAGTCCTCAGCTGCTGAAGGCCTCCTAGTAATGCTAATTAACCATCACCTGAATACCATCACATGTGATGAGGCTCAGATAATCCTTCGAGTAAAAGACTCGTCTCTACAACGGTTAGACTCAAACAAGAGCTGCGCAATAGGGCCAAATCCAACACTCTGAGATTATTCAACCCTGATCACATGTGACGTGACGTATTCACCTAACGGCTAACTCCCATTACCAAGAGTTCTACAAAGCACGAAGCAAGCAGCATTCGGACACAGGAAACTACTCAAGCAAATCTATTCTCATAACAAGAAATTGTACTAGCATACAATTCTAAGCTCGTGCTACCAGGCATAACCTAAACAGGCTATCCTACTGCTGTCTACTTGATGCTAACATGCAATTCTCATAAAGCTGGAACACACAAAGCAGGCACATAAGGCATCCTCCTAGATCCTTAGTCCTATTCTAGCATGATGTTCTACTGAAACTGAAACAATTAATCATAATAAAAACTTGTATGGGTAACTTGGGAGTACTTACTTGAGCTCGGTTGATCGCATGCACCACACCCTTATCTTGTTTTCAAAACCCTTTTCTTTCTAATTTCTTTCGAAAACATTTTTCTTTTGAAAATCTTTTTATCTTTCCCTTAGTTTGAGTTCAGACACACCTGAGAGTGTACCCGAATCCCTCAAACCAAGGCTTTGATACCAACTTGAAACATCCCCAAAAATACAACCCGAAAATTTCATTTTTAAATATAACAAAGATCAGAAATCTGAGTATCACATAATAAAATCATACGTAGCGTATCTCAAAACCATAACAAAACACTGAGAAAAACTGTATCACAACTGTATCAAAACATATCGAAGAAACTGAATCAACTCCCAGGACAAAAACTGAAGTTGTGGTGTGTGCGATGCCATCATCCCGAGCTCTTCCCTTTACTTGCGGAAGCACCTGAAACCAAAACTGAAACGGTAAGCACAAAGCTTAGTGAGATCCCCCAAATTACCACATACCATACAAACATATAACAACTACTGGGCCTTGCCCAGTGCATCGGACCGAAGTCCGGAAACTACATCGGACCGGAGTCTGGAACTAGCCAGGGCCTTGTCCTCCGCATCGAACCGAAGTCCGGAACTACTGAGGCCTTGCCTCCTGCATCGGATCGAAATCCGGAACTAACTGCATCGGACCGAAGTTCGGAACTAACTGCGTTGGACAGAAGTCCGGAACTACTAAACATAGCATAGTATGACATATCAACTAACTCAACAAGACATACTACATACTACTTCGGGCCATAACCCGGAACACATAGCACACAAACCTGTCTGAGCCACAAAGGCGTCAAACATACTAACTACTGCATCGGACCGAGGTCCGGAAACTACTGCTAGCAAATCGGGCCGGCATTGTGGCCTTAGACCCGTCCCTACTGGAAGGAAACTCACCTCGTGAACTGGCTGCTGAGTGTAAGGCTCTGGAAGCTATCTGCTGCTGCTCTGGTATCTCCCTGGCTACAATTCCACAAACCCACTCAATCAAATACTAATAACTGCTTTGGGGTAAAATGACTCTTTTACCCCTGGCTAAACTCAACTCTCTCGGTCAAAGTCAACTTACAGTTGACCTGACTCACCGAGTTGGGCCGTCAACTCGCCGAGTCCCTACTCTCACTTCTCAACCCTGCTCGCTGCTACTCGTCGAGTATGGCATCAACTCGATGAGTTCCCTTTCGATTCTAGAACTCAGGCTATCTGCATCCGACTTGCCGAGTTGTATGAACAACTCGACGAGTTGTTCTTGCATCTTTGAAGATTACCTTGGACTCGCCGAGTTGTATGAACAACTCGTCGAGTCCCTCCATTACTGAGTCTGACCTCTGGTTCACTGAGTCCATTCCACAATTCACTGGTCCCCACTCGGAAACACTTAAAAGGGGAAAAATCAGGGACTCGCGGCTTGACTCGCCGAGTCCGAAGAACGACTCGCCGAGTCGCATGCATGCATTTACTATAAACTCGATTCTGCTTGAATCCAGTGCATATAACTTGTAAATCTGGGCTTCTTATGCTCGATTAACACGTAAATATTCTATCTTTACGTGCCCAAAAGCATCCATGAAGATTAAAAGGCTCAAAAGGCATAATAAGGCTAGATCTAGGGTTCTCATGCAAGGCAACTTCGAAAATGGCAATAGATCTGAGCTCTAAGACTCCTAAATGAATAGATCTGGGGATATCTCGACCCAAAAAGGCATCCATACAACTAATAAGCTTGGAAAATACATTAAACTAGCCTTAGAGGTGTTCTAATGGAGATTTTAAGCACAAAACAGAATAACTTCGAGACACACCTCAATGAACTCTGACTTGGCCTTGAATCTTTGCTCTACACGTCCTCTTTTGGGTCCTTTCTTCTTTCTCCTCTTCAATCCTTCAAGAATCCACACAAAACACTTTAATCACACAAAGAATGATTTAGGGTTTCTCACAAGCTCTCTAAGGGTGAAGGAGGCGAGTTGGGGCACATAACATTGCTTAAATAGTGAGCAAACCCGGGGATTTAGGGTTTCTTCCTAGCAGGCGGACTCGCCGAGTCCCGAATATGGACTCGCCGAGTCGCCAACTTACACGTGCTCGAAATCCCGTCTCTACCTGACAAGTCAGGCTATAGACTCTCTGAGTCCCTCTTGAAAACTCTTAAATAAATAACATGGAAACAACATACTGAAGACGGGTCGTTACATACACTATACGTAAAAAGTTAATACTAAAATGTGAGCCACTACTTCATCGTACCTACTAGAGTACATGATAAAAGTCCTAAATGATAACCAAAGTCTCCTGGAGGGAGAGCGTGAATTTGTGTATAGATCTATACAGTACTGACAATCCCGCACCTAAACTGTTAGCTACAGTTAGACCGGCAGGTCTGGGGTGAGAAATATCATAACATTCTGACGCCTGAAGAACGCCATGCATGCCACTTGTCATTTTAGTATGGTTATAATCCCACTCACATTAAACATTAACTAAACATTTTGGTTTACCAAACAATCATCACTTCAGTGGTTTTATTTTAAGTAATAAGACTACACATCATTACTTTCTAGTACGTGCATACAACAGAGTTCATACAAGTACAATACACTATTTTTCTAGCAAAGAAAGCATACATTTATAGAAAGCATACACTTACACTATTTCAGAGTACAATAACATACAAACACTTTGGTCTTAAGGCCTTAGACTACATTTCATTTATTATAGAAAATATTGGATTTTCTGGAGAAACACACTAACATTTTTCAAAAAACAAAGACAAATTTCTAATACTAAATGCTTATGAACTTACCAACTTAAATGTTGATACTCTCTTTTCAAAAGAACTTGTATTCTCAAGGAACCAATAGACATGTACACTCACTCAGGTTTTTGAGAAGACAAAGCATATTCAAGACTCGTCTTTTATTTTTGCTATACATTTTTGTGTCATACAAGCAATACTAAGAACACAAATGTAATTACTATATTTTCAATACTATGGATATTGTTCCTTGTTTTACTATTACTCATTGTTATGATACTATACATGACGTCATCCGCCCCCGAATGTTTCTGCCATCTCGGTTTGGGGGTGTGACAGAATTTTTCTAAAAAATTGTATTTTTTAATGCATATTCATATATTTTTTTTTGTATATGCATGTTTTTAAAAAATATGTGCTTATGCACATGCCCATTTTTAAAAAAACATGTGCATATGCACAAGTACATTGAAAAAAACATTTTTAATGTCATTATATGCATAAGAGTAAGCATATACATATACACATGAATAACTATATGCATATGCATATAAATAAGTAAATAAATATGCATATGCATATGCATAAGAAAAATTATATGCATAAGACAATTAAATACATATGATTATTATGTATATGCATACTAAGAATAAGTATATGATATATACATATTCATAAGTATATGCATATTCATAAGCATATGTATATGCATATGAATAAGTATATATATATATATATATATATATATATATATATATATATATATATGCATAATAATAAGTATATGTATATGCATATTAATAATAATAAGTATATGCATATGCATAAGAATAAGTATATGCATATGCTATACATAAGAAAAAGTATGTGCATATGAATAAGTATATGCATATACATAAGCATATGCATATGCATAAGAATAAGTATATTTATTTGCATAAGAGTAAGTATATGCATATGTATATGCATAAGAATAAGTATATTCATATGCATAAGAATAAATATATGTGTATGCATATGAATAAGTTTATGCATGCGATTATTACTTAAATTTCGAAATTAATACTTGAAAAAAAAAGATTTTTTTCACAAAAATGCATTTTTAATGCATATTCATTTTTTTGTGTATATGCATATTTTTAAAAAACATATGCATATGCAAAAGGATATTTGAAAAAGACATTTTTAGTGCCTCTATATGCATAAGAGTAAGCATATGCATATGCATATACATATACATATACATATGAATAAGAATAAGTATATGACCTATACATATTAATAAATATATACATATTCAAATGATAACTATATACATTTTCATAAGTATATGTATATGCATATGAATAACATATGCATAAAAATAAGTTTATTCGTAATAATAAGTTTATGCATATGCGTAATAATATGTATATACATATGCTATGCATAAGAATAAGTACGTGCATATGAATAACTATATTCATATTCATAAGTATATGCATATGCATATGAATCCTATCAAAATGCATATATGGTTAAGCTACCTTCTTTTATAATGACAAAATAGATAAATCATGACTATGATTAACACCATCAAAGATTTGTAATACTAACAATTGGCAAATACATTACTTTGCTTAAAGTAAGAAAACAGAAAATTGTAATTTTAATGAAGCACATAATTCAGTTTTTATCCAATCCCATGTACAATATGAATCATTTTAGCATTCTATTTCCCTATTTTTTTTTTTTGCCTTAATTAGTGTGACCAACAGGTTCAAAGTAACCAAAGGGTGTATGAAAGTGAATTAATATGCATATTAACATTTAACCAAAGCTAAAGTATCAGTTAAACTACCCAAAAATGAATGTATATGGTTTATAGGAAACATAAAAAACATTATAATATGAATATGCATGGCCAAGAAAGGCAAAAACATTATCATCATCTCCATCTAAAAAAATTACTTCCCAATCACAAGAATATAACTTTTTAAATCATCAAACCTTTTGAAGAAACCAAAAATATTTGCACTGAATGTATCAGTAAGAACATATATGAAGCTGCATTTTCTTACTATTGAAACTTTAATAATATTTTCAATTACCAGCAAAGAAGAATAGTGAAGAATTTTTTTTTTATCTATTCTAAACTCGTGATGACATCAACATAATGCTACTAAAATTTATTATTTATACCTTATTCTTTTTGTCTTTTTCTAAAAGCAACACAGCCTTAAATACTCACCTATATGACCCATCATCATATGCCACCAATGTTGTTCTAAGAATAGATATAATAGCACTTACTATTTGTCAATTTCCCATATGTAATTAAAGGGTAAAAGGGTAAAATGGTAAAAGTATCAAGATCATCAAGATCAGCTTCATCAAGTTTACCTGATCTACCTAAATGATCTATCATACATGAAAATTGTTCTTCTTGTGGTTTAATGTTAAACTTTTCAATCATTAAAGTGAAGTATTTTCATCCATCTTTGACTTTTCTTGTGTGTGCACATGTGGATAAGATGGATATGAAGGTTATACTTGTAGGGGATAGGTTTGTGTTAAGCATGTGTTAAAAAGGATCTAATGCTTCTATTTAAAACCCGTGATTTGAGTAGCCTATGATGAAGGATTTAAGTATGACTGTATCGTGCTATGACATTTTGTCGAACAGTTGTTGTGCATCCTGTAAGGTTCCACATTTTGAGTACATGGTGATTAGTGAATTGTTTATAAAGATTTTGTTTGATGGTATGTTGGATTTAAAAGCGAAAGAATGAATCGGTTTGCCTTGAGATGGATTGGGAGATGAGAATAGAAAATTTAGAATTCAAGAAAATCAAATGAATACAATGAAATTACGGAGATGGAAAAAGATAAAACCCACATTCTTTCTGATTTCTATAGAAATAAAAATAAGGACTTGAATTTGGGGAGAAAAGATATTCTAAAAATAATAGGCAAAGAACCCTACGAACTAGAACGAGAACGATATACAAATTTGAGAAAATCAAGTTAGTGATTGTTTTCTTAGAGAAAATCTCAATTTGGTTTTCGATTACAACTAGAGAAAACTCAATTTACACTAATTACACAAACAAAGGAGAGATGACATTGATATTGATACAACCAGAGCTACATGAGGAAACTTTCCAATTAATAATGAAAGCTTGAAAAATATAAAATCTTATGCATATAATAAATGCATTACTTTTTTTTTTTATTGTTTTAAATATGAAGTTATTTGATGGTAATCTGAAAATCAATTGACTTTCTCTAATTAGGGTAAAATTTATGTGTGTTGTTGAATACCAAAAGCGATTATAACAAAATTAGAACCCAAAATTTTTAGAAACATATACCTGAAAACAAGAGTGTCTCTCAAATGGGTGTGCTGATCCAATTTGATTGGCGTTTGAGTGATGTGGCATCCTTGGAACAAAAAAATGTGTTGTAGACGGAAACAGATAATAATTGTTTATATAGAAGATGAAGCGTTGAAGGAAAAATGACGTTACAAAAGATTGAATCGGCATAGTGGAGGTTGGGATAATTGGGATCGATTGGAGGGTTTGAGAGAGAAGGAAGAGAATAATTAGGATTGATTAGAGAGAATGAGATCGATTGGAGAGACTGAGAAAAGAAGGAGAGAACATGCTATGATCTCCAAGAAAGAAGAGGCTGGGGTGTATCGATTGAAGCAAGGAAATTGATTCAAAGCAAGGGAAAGAAATATACAGTTCGTTGGTTTGCTCATCCAAAATAATTTCGATGCTCATCCTTACTCTCTCTCTCTCTCTCTCTCTATATATATATATATATATATATATATATATATATATATATATATATATATATATATATATATATATATATAAGGAGGGTTCGGATGGGTTTTGAGCACTACATCATTCCTATGGTGCACATGCAACCCTAATGCTTTGGATCTAGGTTTTTCTCAAGTTATACATGAAAAATTTTATTACTATTTTTGGGTTGTTACATCATTGACCAAGCAGTTAAACCTATTGAAGGTTTGGGTAAATAACTCACATTGTTGAGAAAAGAAATCCTCATATATTCGATTGATGTTGTTAATGGTTGTGGTCTGGATTTCCACGGTGCCTTCATAAGCCACTGTCAACATATCCATCATCTCATGAGCTGAATCACACTTTTGTACAAGATGATACACGTGATAGGGAAGAGACTTTCATATCGCATCTGTGTCTTACACATCAAGACAAAGCAACTTCTTATCATCATCATCATAATTTGTCTCTGGCTTTTGCTTCAAGGGGCCAATGTGAGCATTATTAACCATAGGTTGATACATTGGATCGTGAGGGCCTTTTTCAACAATGTTGCACATCCCATAGTCCATTGTTTCAAGAACAACCATGGCCTTAGTTTTCCACATAGAAAAGTTGTGCTCATCAAATGGGGGAATCTTGTTGAGACCAAAGGATTTGAGATTGTTGGAAGTCGATATGATTATCGGAGTGTATCAAAAACCTACTCTGATACCAATTGAAGGTTTGTATCGATCAGATACACTTCAAGTATAAATAACGAAATCAAACTAATCTAAATAAAGAAAGAATAAAAAGTAAAGAACACAGGATATTCTCCCAATTGTCTTTCACCAAGAAAGAGTTTGTTTTCACCAAGAAAATGGGTTTGTCACAAGGACGATCACAAAGACGATTAACAGCACCAAGTTGTTCAAGATATACATTAGGGTTTCACCTTAATGTTGAATATATACTAGTCTATACAAATATATCTCTTGATTGGAGGGATTGTATCTTATCTATACTAAGAACCGATCTTCATAACAAAGATAGCGCATCTGTTATCTATTCTATAGTTATCTGAATCATTATCTAATATACAAAGATTACATAGAATAAATTATCTTCACATTGACGCTGATAAACTTTATACGCTGGTGTTGATGGTAAGATGTATACGCTGACGTTGACCGATAGTGTGTAAAGTGTTTGACTCATCAGATCATAAAATGTGACCTTACATGGTGCAATGTACTTATCCTCCAATCTGGTTCAACATCAACGCACTAAAGACATCAAAATCGACATCTACTTTGTTTATTTTAATTTGTTCGATTATGCAAATAAATTGCGAACACGATCCAAGTAATAAAGGCCTAAGTTTCCTTTGGATCCCAACTCCAATATAATCCTACATGTCTCAACTTTGTTAGGGTATGTTGGTGCAATCTACTTATCATCACCAATCTCGTTCAGTATATTATGGTTGTGAGTAATATATAGTATATTCTCATACATGTAGTATAGCTTTTCTATTCGGCTAAAGGTTCAAATGAGAACAAAAAAAGGTTAAGAACCGTAAGAACATCTAATTTTAGATGTTTATAAAGGGTTTAAGGTTTAGGGTTTAGGGTTTAGGGTTTATGGTTTAGGGTTTCAGGTTTAGGGTGTTTATAAAGGGTTTAGGGTTGACCTAAACCCTTTATAAACATCTAAATTAGAGGTTCTTACGGTTCTTAACCTTTTTTGGTTTTCATTTGAACCACTCCCTATATATATATATATATATATATATATATATATAGGGTTAGGTTCATTTGAGACCACTTATATTTTGTGAGACCGTGAGACGCATTTGTTTATTTTTTTTTATTTTTTTTAGTTAATTCATGTTCCGAAAATAATATTTAAAAAAAGAATTTTTTGATTTTTCCATTTATTTTGCATTTTAAAATTATTTTTAGAATATGTACAGTGTAATATTGTATTTAGAATATTTCACGTATTTTTCAAAAAAAATACTATTTTTTTTTATTTTTTTTAATTTTTTTTTTATTTTTTTTAGTTAATTCAAGTTCCAAAAATAATATTTAAAAAAAGAATTTTTAGATTTTTCCATTTATTTTGCATTTTAAAATTATTTTTTAGAATATGTCAGTGAAATATTCTATTTAGAATATTTCACGTATTTTTCAAAAAAAAAAACGGATTTTTTTTTTTATTTTTTTTTAGTTAATTCAAGTTCCGAAAATAACATTTAAAAAAAGAATTTTTGGATTTTTCCATTTATTTTGCATTTTAAAATTATTTTTAGATTTGGTCTCACGGTCTCACAAAATTATAATGGTCTCAAATGAACCTGAACCTATATATATATATATATATATATATATATATATATATATATATATATATATATATATATATATATATATATATATATATATATATATATATTATGTTTAATAAGAAGATATTAGATATACGAAGATATTCGAAGATAACTATTTACATTATCTACCAACCATTAAACAAGTGTGCGGAGAGAAAAGTTTGTACTTATATATTTTGCTAAAATGACATTACTTTGAATGATTGGGATTCAATCTGCCGATGATGATATTTGCTTTAGCAAACGAGATGATGTCTCCTTCTTGGACACTCTTCACATGTGTCGTCATGTGTGACAAATAGGAAATGTCTTAATCAAATTATTAATTTATGTTACACCTGTTTGAAACTAATATTCTTTTTTTATTTTTAGATGTACAATTATTAACACTGTTTGTCTTATAAGAAATTGTAGTTTTATTACTTGAATATTATTTTAAAAAATAATTTGATTACGTAAGATGTTAGAATAACATATTAACAAAAACAATATATAAAAACTTTGTTACCACCCTCATATTATACATATATATTAAAAAAATGGTCAATATGCTAAAAAAAGGTTAAACCCAAGTTACCCAACACATGATAAATCCAGAAAATTGATGTATAATGGCTGAGATTTTAATTAAGCTACTTCGTATAAGAAGAAACCATGGCAAATTCTTGTTTTTAAGAATGAAAATGATGATAAAGAAACATGTAGGAATGATATCCATAGATTCTAATTAATATATCAAAGATCGATTTTTGTATTTTATTTAATAACAAGATATAATGGCCAAATTTAGAATTTTACCGTAAATAGTTTCCATATTTTTCCTCTAATAATTATCCTTTATTTTATAAAAGATCTACAAATATAAAAATACAGGTGATGTGTCCTACAATAAATCAATCCTAAATTTCTGGCTTTTGCTATGTTGGCTGAATTTACAGGGAATGTGATTAGTAAATATGGTAACTTTGAAGAATTAATGTATAATTTTTAAATAACCATATCTCTTCACTAGTAAATGTGCCAAAGAAACGGCTCTTCACTTTCAAGCCGAAACCCTGTATCTGCTCCAGCCTCTAATTGCCAAGATGAAGGGTAGAAACGGAAAGCATCACTTCGATCGGCGTTTTCAAGAGCAAGGTCAGGCAAGTCGAAAAATGTGTCATCTTCTTGATTTGATGTCGATGTGACCGAATCATGAATGTTACATGATGATGATGATGATAAAGTTGTGGACGAGTGAGAATGAGAAAGCATGGGTTGACATGGTGGCTCAGATTCATCTCCACCACATGTGGCGGCAGCCTTGTTGGCAGCTTCCCGGATGTCCTTTGGTGATGTGGTGGCTGGTTGTGGAAGTAGGTGGGATAATTCAGGAAAGTTAAGGTAAGCCGAACGACCTTTTATGGCTATAGCCGCTACATCATGAGCCCGAGCTGCCATCTCAGCTGTTGGGAAGGTTCCAAGCCATATTCTTGATTTCTTTCGTGGCTCACGGATTTCAGACACCCATTTGCCCCAACTCCTCATACGCACACCACGATACATCGGATGTTCACCACCATCACCATTTTTATTCTGTTTCTTTTGTTCGTTGCCATTATTACCCTTTTGAGCTCTTTTTAACCCCTTTTCAGGTTTCACTTCCTTTCCACCGCATTTCATGATCTCTGTGGTTGATGCAGAGGAGGTGGAGGTAGACGACACAGAGGAACAACCGGTGGTGGTGGTGGTAGAGGTGGAGGAAGTGGTGGTGGTGATGGTGGTAGAGGTGGAGGAAGTGGTGGTGGATAATGATGCATTCTCCATGTTGACTTGCGGTGCTTCTGTGACCAAAGAGGTATATTTATGATATTTAGACATTGATACCTACAAGAACATAATACGAGATATTGCTACATATAAATAGAAAAATCATGGGTTTTTATATTATATTTAAAATTTTATTTATAATAAAAAAGGCGATGTAGTCTTATTGGTAGAATAAAGAAAAAGAAAAGCCAAAAAGGAAAAGGAATATGGGGGCCATGATATGAAGGAAGAGACTACCCAACAATGCATCAAATTTGTTCCTATGCATGTGGATACTTTTCCTTTACAAATTATGCTAAAATTAATTTATTTTTAGTAAATCAAAGTTTAATTTAACTTTCAAGACTCTATTATTATATATATCTTATTAGGTGTCAGACCCGTGTATTATATAGGTTTATTAAAAATAAAAATTTAATATCAATATATAAATATAAAATATTTTATAATGTAATACTTTACATAACAAAATGTAATCTTCTGAAAATTTACAAAAGAAATTAAATCTTTTGAAGTATTTATGAGAATTTATTACCAAATTAATAGAATGATTTTATTTCCTTATAAAACTCATTACAATTTTATGGAATTTTATTTTAAGAAAATGGAAATTCTCTAAAAAATGACAAGTGAAAAATAAATTTTCTAAAATTCTCACAAAATGACAAGTATCAAAATAAAGGAGAAGATGACATGTGGCAAAAAAAACATTCATTTATTAAAGAGGATATATGTTTCTTGAAATTAAATTGTCCATTGTTATAATAAAAAATGTAACATGTGTTTTTTGGTTTTCAAAAACTTATGATTTTGTTTTGATAATTTGTCGGCTCATATTTTTTTTACAAATTAGTAATATTATTTCATTTTTCTTGCATATGTATATCTTCGTTAAAGATCTTATCTATGGTGGTAATCGGGTATGTCCTCATCTTTGGTGTGAGTCCATTGAATCTATTAGCAACTACCCCCGCCCTTTACCCTGAGAAAATCTTCCAACATAACAAAGCAGGTCTTATTATTTCCTTCACTGTTCATGAAGTTTGGCTTAGCCTTCGGCCTGATGACGTTGACGGGCACCACCTCCAATGGTTCTCAAAATATCATCTGGCATGCCTTCATCTTATAGGTTGTCTTTAAAGACCGTCTTAAAACTCATGAAAGAATACATACATGGGAGCCTAGCCAAAGCTTGTCTTGTAGTGTATGTCACCTATTCTCCAAGTATTTTTATCCATCTCAGATATAGCAATGATAAAACTCAACAATGTTACCGACAAGTGGATCTACGCCATCAACCTCCTCAAGCATGTCTCAATAGGTAAGTATATTTGGTATAGTATTCGTCGTTTAATTCTTGCAGGTATTGTCTACCATATTTTGATTGCGAGAAACATAAGATCTTCAAGAATAAGAGAATACACTATGAAACTATGGTCAAGACTATCAATAATGATGTTCGCTCGAGACTCCTACGCCTTACTCTAAATCACTCCCAAATGTTTCTAAAGCTACGATTCTTTAGTGGCTTCATATGAAGAATGAAGATATCACCACTCTCCACCCGCATTGACTTTGTTACCAAGGTCTGTTTTTTTTTCTTTGTCCTTGAGGATGGTTGTGCTTTGTTTTGTGGTTTAGAACATATTCTTTCCCCTAGAGTTTGTACTTTTGTTAGTTAGGTTATTATGGTCCCTGGGATCTGTCCCAGGGATTTCTTTTTACTAAGTGGGGAATCTCCAACATAGAATGGGTGGGGAATCTCCAACATGCAATTGCATTTATTCTCTTTTGTTAATAAACTTTTAAGGGAGGTATCACATTACTTTATCAAAAATAAAATACAATTAGTGAACATAGAATGGCCTTGTGAGATAATTTCATGTATAAGACAAAATATATATAGGATATAGATCCGATAAATTTTTTTTTGGTAGGAAGGTGATAAGGTTTTTTTTGCATATTTTTTTAGCGAACATAACAATTGAATCACTAGATGAATAAAAGTAACATGATTTAAAAAATTCCGAAAAAAACATCTCGATGATTCGTTTTTACGATCTTTTGTTGATATTCACTAAAATTATCATAAAAGTGATTTCTTTTAATTTACTTAAAAATGAATCATGAAAGTTTTTTTAGGAATTTTTTCTTGAGAATTATCTAATGATTCATTTTGTTTTTTTTGCTAAAAAAATATGTATACAGAAAATTTCTTACATTCTTATCAAAATTTTCCTTCTTCTTTGATATATATATATATATATATATATATATATATATATATATATATATATATATATATATATATAATGATTCATTTTGTTTGATTGCTAAAAAAATATGTATACATAAAATTTCTTACCTTCCTATCAAAATTTTCCTTCTTCTTTGATATATATATATATATATATATATATATATATATATATATATATATATATATATATATATATATATATATATATATATATATATATAGTTAGGTTCAAATGTTTTCACTATCTATTGTGCATATATATGACTGATTCTGGACCAATCATTTTAGTTATTTTAATAAAGTAATTAATACATATTAAATGCTGAAGATATAATTAATATTCATTATATCTTCAACATGTAATATGCATTAATTACTTTTTTGAAATAATTAAAATGATTGGTCCAGAATCAATCATACATGCACACAATAGATAGTGAAAACAAAATAACCTAACCCTATATATATATATATATACACACACACACATATATATATATATATATATATATATATATATATATATTTAAGAGTACGATCAAATGAGAACACCTAAAAGGTTGAGAACGCGAGAACAGATATCATCCATCTATTATCTTAGATCTAATCCTATAATTAATTAGAAATTTTGTTAATAGTAAAATGTTAAAATTCAATTGATTTGAATTAAAATTATGAAAAGGGTATCAGTGTAATTAATCATTCCCTTATTTTTAACAACTCCTAAAATCTCTCAATCTCTCTCTCTCTCTCTCTCTCTCTCTCTCTCCCTATATATATATATATATATATATATATATATATATATATATATATATATATATATATATATATATATATATATATATATATACCTAAACCTACGACTTCATCGTTCACTCCAGTATTATCGACTTGCGTCACCGCCATTCACGAACCACTTTCACAGTCGAAGCATGAAAAAGTATCGCCTCTATCTTCGCCGATGATACAAGGTGGTACGTTCGATTGCCTATCATAACCCCCTTGTTTTTGTTTTCGCTTTCGTTTTCTCTCTTCGGAAACATCTGACCCACCTTCAACACCACAGCAATCTCATCTTCATCCACCCAAACAGATGAATTTTAGAATCCTTCTGATAGTCTTGCCTTTAGAAGAATCCTACCTAGGGCTAATTACGAACATCAACAAGATCGAGTGCTCACAATCTTGTCTCTTCTTTGAGGTTAGTTTTTTCCTCTTCGTGTTATCTTTGTTAATGGATCACGTTGTGCCTGTTTTTTTAACCTAAAAAATTGTCATAAGCTGAAGAATCTTCCAATTCATCCTTAAAACCATGGTAGATCTAAGTTTTTGAGAGAAGGTTCTTTTATTCCTACATTCATTATTCCAGACATACAATACATTAACAAAACTAAAGTAATTGAAGCAATCTATTTCTATCATCACAAGAAACAGAAGTTTACAAGTGTTTGATTGGCGCCTTCTCTTTCAGTGTAGGAAACACAAAGACTTATACTTGTGGATGTCTAAATGCCCAAATGGTCCATCTGTGAAGTTTTTAGTGAATGCAGGTAATCTCGTTCCCAAAATTTCTCATTGATTCCATTATGTATCTTGGTTCTTAATCGATTAAGTTGAAGATATGGTTATATTTATTTTGACTTGTGAATGTTTTATAATAGTTCACACAATGGAAGAATTAAAACTTACTGGAAATCATCTGATTTGGATTAGTGTTAAATTACAATTTTGGGTTGTGCAGGGTGATCCAAAAGCTTGGTTGTGGTGACATGGAGCTTTAATACGCTTTTAACCTTCCCCTCGTAAATCAATGATTTGAATCGTAGTAGTTGTATATTTTTCTTGTAGTGCTTGTTTTGGTTAAGCAATTGAATGCCAATTACATTTTCCTTTTTGCTGGGTTAGGATGGACTGAAGCATCCATGATTACACTTGTTATGCTGATGTGTATTTTGTATAATCACTTATGATTATAAACATGGTTGTTAATAATCATTTATGATTATAACAACGTATGCTTTTCTACTAATCATTCATTTTAATATTTTGTTGGTCTTTTTATTGTCTTTACATGCTATTGTCATTTTTGTAGATATTAATAAAAAAAATGCTAGAATTTTTTAGATATCGTGTCTGCTCCTGCTCGTTACACAAGCTTGCGAGCCATTTGATTCAAAGAGAAGGAAGGGGTTGTGACTAATTCAAGAAAATAGCTGATATAGGGATGAATTTTGCAAAAAGAGTTTCCTTTATAGTGGTTTAATCATTGTTGAATATAATTATGTATAAATGTATGAAACTAGTCTTGGCATATTCTTTTATGAATATAATTATATAAATGTATAAACTCAATCTTTGAAATTTTTATTTGATGAATATAATTTTTAATGTGTTGATTTTTTTTATCTGTTAGAATATTCATGTATGATTAGTAGTTTATTTTTATTCATTTATAAATGTTCTCTCTAAATTATGATTTATTATTTAGGATTACAAATATTTATTTTTATAATTACAAATGTTTTAGTCATATATGATTGAACATATTTTGATGAATAAAAAATTAGAAAAAAAGGATTTTTTATTTTACAAAAAAATAATATAAATTATATTTATCATCCGTTAATAAAAGAAATAAAAAAAAATCGGTTCATATTCTATTTTAGGTAGATAATCATTATCGCTAAATTTTAGGAAATTAAGATTTGAATTTAATTTGTTTAAATTTAAAATAAATACACAATTACTAATATAGCCTTATAATATGATTGGTCCAGAAGTGTTCTCGCGTTCTCAACCTTTTAAGTGTTCTCATTTGATCATTTCCCTATATATATATATATATATATATATATATATATATATATATATATATATATATATATATATATAGAGAGAGAGAGAGAGAGAGAGAAAGAGAGAGAGTTAGATTCAAATGTTTTCACTATCTATTCACTATCTATTGTGTGCATGTATGATTGATTCTGAACCAATCATTTTAGTTATTTTAAGAAAGTTATTAATGCATATTAAATGCTGAAGATGTAATTAATACCTATTATATCTTCAGCATGTAATATACATTAATTACTTTCTTAAAATAACTAAAATGATTGGTACAAAATCAGTTATACATGCACACAATAGATAGTGAAAATAAAATAACCTAACCCTATATATATATATATATATATATATATATATATATATATATATATATATATATAGAGGTGGGTTCAATTGAGAAAATAAAAAAGGTTATATATATACATATATATATATATATATATATATATATATATATATATATATATATATATATATATATATATATATATATATAGAGGTGGGTTCAATTGAGAAAATAAAAAAGGTTGAGAATGGGAGAATCATTCTCACCCACTCATTTTATCTAAGCATAAAAAGACACGGTGGCAAACTTGTAAATATGAGAACAACCTTCAATCTCAAATACGTATCTGTAGTTCAAACCCATTCATCGTTCATCATCCGAATTTCTTCTCCAACTTTCAACAATCATCCAGATTTTTTCAATTAAACCATCATCAACATCATCCAGTGCTAAATCATCAATCTTCGTCAATAATCAATGATTCAACAGTTAACAACAAAAATTCGTTTTTGGTTCTTTTAATTCAACCTTCAATTGTGCTTGAATACGATCAGATCTTCAACATCTATGATTAATTATACTCTCAGCGTTATTAGATCAACATCATCGATAATTAACAAAAATCCACTTCATATCATTCATTCAACATCGATTATAAAAAAAACTTCAAAATTGAGGTTAGAAAAAAATCAAATCGGTTTTTTTTTTTTTTTTTTTTTAAATTTCATATAATTCTCTATCAATCTACTCTTTTGTAAGATTTAAATAGTCAAAATATCGTGTTTTTAGCATTTTTAAAAAAAGTTAAATTGTATGCACTCCAACTGTTTGATGAAATCCATAAACTAAATTACCACGTTATATTCATATATGAATATGTTTTCTCAGTATATGATTATTAAAACAAAAAAACAAATATGAAAGTCTGTATGTTATTCATATGTGAATAACATATAAAAATTATATATATTTATGAAAATACCTTGTAATATTCATATGTGAATATACTGGGTAATATTCATAAGTGAATATATCATCTAATATTCACAAATGAATATACTATGTAATATTCACATATGATATACCATGTAATACTATGTAATATTTAGATATGAAAATATTATCTAATATTCATAAGTGAATATACCATCTAATATTCACAAGTGAATATACTATGTAATATTCATAAGTGAATGCATCGTCTAATATTTAAATATTAATATACTATGTTTATTATATGCTATATTCATATATGAATGATACTTAAATTGTAAAAAAAAAAATAATAATCATAGTTTTTATTCATAACTGAATAACGAATGTACTGTAGTAAAAACCTGATTTATTTTTATTCACTTATGAATAACTATAGTTGAAAATATAAAAAAAAAATTTTTTTTTTTATTTTATCTTTAAACTATATCAATACGGATGTCTATTTGTAGAGAATAAAAAATCATGAATTTTAGTATAATTAAAATCATTTTTCGATAAAAATAGCTTCTTAAAAATTTAAAAAAAAAAAACGAAAAAACAATGATTTTGTATATATTAAGGTAATGATTAGCATAGTTTAAGGAAACATGTTTTGTTGGAAAATACATATCTATTCTTTTCCAATTTCTGCTGGTACGACGGAGGCTTTTGCGGCAAAAATAAATGAGTGGCTGAGAATGATTCCCCTATTCTCAACCTTTTTTTTTCTCAATTGAACCCTTCTATATATATATATATATATATATATATATATATATATATATATATATATATATATATATATATATATATATTAGTAATAGGATAAGGGTTGTGCTAAGTACGACCTAGAGATGTTTCTTTAGAAACTTTTCAAAATAGTTGAACTTGAAAATGGTAAGAATGTCTTCTAATTTTAAGTTTGTGATAACATTAATGTGAAAAACTTTGCGGATGATAACAAATTATTTATATCGAAATATAAGAAATGTTATATGGTGTTAGAGATGGCAAAAAAAACCCGTACCCGATGGGTACCCAAAACCCTAACCCGATTTGACCGGGTAAATCCCCGAGTTGACCGGGGATGGGGACGGGGATGGGTATTACCCGAATATAAAAAGCGGGGATGGGGATGGGGTTGGTTTTACCTGTCGGGTACCAATACTCGTACCCGAAACCGACCCCAATGGTTACCCGATATATATATATATATATATATATATATATATATATATATATATATATATATATATATATATATATATATATATATATATATAGTATTACTTATGTTTTTATTTTTAATAATGCATAAGCAAATTTTCAGTAGACAAAGTAAGGTTTTTTAACAATCAAACGTGTAGTTTTGGGAAGAATTTTTATGTCTTTTTTTTTGCAAAAAATGATTTTATTTGTCACCTTGAATGTTATTGTTCGTGTTTGAAGACATTCAGTGATTATAGTGTTTTATATTGTTCTGTTAGTTTTTGTTTTGTTGGTTATTATATAATTATGAGTTATTTTTCATAAAAGTTCAAAACTTTGTAACGGGGAAAAATCCCCGATTACCCATTGGGGATCCCCGATACCCATTGGGGATGGGGATGGAGATTGATTTTTAATCCCCGATGGGGATGGGGTCGGGTATGGGGATGGGGATCGGGATTCGGGTATGGGGATGGGGAACACGAAACCCAGTATACCCGTACCCATTGTCATCCCTAGATTTGGCGTATAAGGCACAAGACAAAAAGACTCCTTCTAGCCTTTTATGTCTCCTATACAAGATTATTGGTTAATATTCATTATTATATCCCTATTCTAATAAAAGAATATGTTTAATCATATATTGACAAGTGTCATTCAATTAAATCCTTCATTAATTGCCATTTGTCAACCTATTAATTATTCATTTCAAATTTCAAATTTTAAATTTTCTAGTCTAATTTTATTAAATTAATAATTGATTCTTTATTTTAAATTTCAAATTTTAAAATTTCTCCCTTTAATTATATTAAATTAATAACATTAGATTAAAAAATAAAATAAAATTAATATAAATTATAAAATGATATAACTCCACGTATTTATTTAAATCAAATATTATAATTTTATATAACTAAAAAATATCTTTTAAGTAATAATTTATTTAAAATATATGATTAATAATTTTGATTTTTTAATACGAATGTTTAATAAATTTAATAACCGTGGTTATCACAGGTTATAAACTAGTATCATAATAACCATTTAAAACTTGTTGTCAATCCATTGTAATCGTTAATTGCATCTTGCACTCATCATGTCATTTGGAGTTCAGCATCACAACACAATTCACACATCATAATATCATTTGCATTCGACTTAGTACAATAAATTTTAAAAGCACACTTCATTTATAGTTATTATTATCAACACATTGACATTGTTTTCTGGGAATAAAAAAGCACATGTAAGGATGAGACGATGTTTGCTACTATTATATGTGTTGTTCCTAAGGTTTGGAAACTTAAGTCGCTTATAAGATGTCGCCTCCACCATAATTTTTCATTTCCTCTATTCGTCTTATGCGCTCCATCAATTGTCCACAACGACACCACTCGTAGGTAGATCATCTTTTCTATTTACCAACCCATAACAATAAAGTATGAGACATGTGATATGGTCAAAACATTGCCCAACGAATTGGGTTTCGAAGAATCTTACTTCCTTGCAAACATTATGTGTTCTGCAATCGATTCCAAATTCATTGTCCAGTATTGCATTCTTATGAATGAAGATAGTTTGCTGCCTCTAAGAGAGTTTTTCCAGATGGAAAAAATCTGACTGGTTCCTCCTTGTAATTTGATATACAAATTTTCAATATCAGATAGTGTTGATGCTTGGAATATGGATGGCTCGTGAGTGAGGAAGATAATTAAAAAAAGCATGCGAGAAATATTTGGTGTATTTTAAGCATCCAAATGAGATATTTTGTTCAATATAGATGAGTTAATAATTCATCAAGATTTGGTTGATGATGTTTAGGTTTATAAAAAAAATATGATAAATTGTGTTATTAGATCTGTTTTTTGGGCGTATGGTCAATCTTCGATGATGGATAGATTACATAATGTTTAAATTAGTATGTTTAGTAATATGTTGATTTTAATAGCTTTTGTATGCATATTGTCGTTAGGTACCTTTACTTGGTTATCAATTAGGTGTTCTCTATAAAGTAATATTTTGATATATGTTGTTTACGTATCACAAAATTTGTTATCATAACATTTATTCCATATTAATCTTAAAGTCTCTTAAACATAACCTAATAAGATTTATCAAACATCATCTTCTTGTTCATGGGGAATATGTTCACTTTGATGATAGTACATAATATTACTATGAAAATATGGTATTCAATTTTAGGTTGCTTGTTATTTTTGTAACGTTTTTTCTATTTTGAAAAGTTATCTTCAACTTCATGCTCCATGTGTGCAGTCTTTTGGTATTTGTGATCAGGCATCTTATCGTCACTCTGAACAATGGTTAACTAAATAAGACATATGGAATGAAAGTGTAAGTTTATAATTTTAAATGTAGTTCATTGCTTTCGGCTTTTTCATTTCTAAAAAGAGCAAACTTGCTTTTCCAATATCATCACATACACACACAACATATTTAGAGCTAAAAACATGTAATCTAGAGTAGAAACTCCAAGATTACACAATTTCCGATTGAAAATCAATTTTACCAACATAAGAAATTACCCCATAAATATAGATAATGATGATTTCGTTAACCTAGCATGAGGTTAAACTTTTATTGTTCAATGTATCATCAATTTTCTTGTGTTAGAATATTAAGTTAACTTAAGGTTTGTCATTGTTTAATGCCCTTCACTATTTACAATATACATTATAGACTGAGACTTTTTTTAGACCAGAAAATATAAACAAGGTTTATTGCTAAAATAAATTAAATTCATAAGATTCCTTCCTATAAATCAAGGTGAGTCTTAAGCATTAAAAATATCAGTTAGGGCTTAGCGCCTCATTTTGTAAATGCCCCATTTAACCCAAAATGTTGATTCTATGCCTTCTCATATTCTCGGCTTTTGCATTCGCTGATACACATACACGCCTCAAATCAAAGCGATGATTACACTTTTGTTCTTCTTCCTTCCTTCTCCATTCTCTAGGCTCGCACTTGAAACTCACACTCTGAATCTCTAGTTAGTGATTGACTAGTTATCCGTTCTCAAATCAAAAGCAACTAATTCTCGTAGACTTTTAATCTCGATTCTTGAACCGTTGAACACTGAAAGAAAGGCTGCATGATTCCTGAACTGCTGAAATAGCTTCTTCCTTAGGGATGAGAAGTTTGTACCAAATCTCGATCTCGTACTGGTACCGTACCGGAACCGATACTGAACTGTACCGAATTTAAAAATATGGAACTATACTCGGTACTCGAAATTCATGAAATTTGGGATTCGGTACCGCCTGTACCGGTACTAGTACCGAAAACCGGTACCATTCCCGGTACCGGTACCGATGATACTAATTCGATTCAATACTCGGGATTGACTTTTGATTAAATTCGGTTTTTGGGAAATCGAGAACGGTACAAGTCGGTACCGGTTCCGTCCTACGCTCATCCTTATTATTCCTTCTTCATTCTCGGCTTCTTTGAACACTCTGATGAATTTCTCTGATGATTCAAGGTATGCATAGTGTTTTTTGACCTGAATTTTCCATTATTTGATTGGGTTAATAGCCGATTTCTCCATTATCTGTTTTCACTTGATTTCTTTGTTTCTATTTGCTTTTTAATTTTTGAGTTAGGATTATGTTAACTATTCCTGTAATTGTTGCCTCTGTAGAAAGATTTTTTTTCTAAATTAAAATTGTTAAAAAATTATTTAAGATCTACAATACCACAAAAAAGATTAAATGGATTTGCTATTTTGTCAATTGAAAAACATTTAGCACAAGAAATTGATTATGAAAATTTTATTAAGGAATTTACATCTAAAAAGTCTAGAAAAAATAACTTTATGTTCTAAATATATTCACAAAAAATATATATACATAGGGGACAGAGAATATACATTACAACCACACATAAGCTTATGTACAAAACCTCTAAAATATGTTGCTTTAACTTAGTAAATATACTCGGTTTGGTTTTCACTTGGTAAATATATCATCATCGATAACATTTTTTCCTCCATTATCGTTTTACCATCCCTGTTTTCTTTCTTCCATTATCGTTTATTATTTCATCCTAGTGGACATTACTTTTTTTTCACTGTCATGAAGGTTGAAGATAATCAATATTCTTGCTTCCTTATCAAAACTATTGCGTCGATCTTAAATCTACATCTTCAAGTGTTAATCGTGAATCTCTAACCGCAATCTTTATATAGTAAAACGACGTATTTTCATGAGGTTTAGTAGCTAAGCTTAGGTGAGGTTGTGAGGGGAAGGACTAGTGGTTAACGGAAAAGGTGAGGAACGAGATGTTTTATGAGATCGATAAGAAGGAGGTCAGGAGTAGCGGATACGTGGATCGGAGAGGAGAGAGAGAAGGAGGGAGATGGGAGAGTCGATTGGGAAGATGAAAGATAGAAAGAAGGTAGAAGGCGGGTTTTCAAAATTTTAGGGATTTCGTTTCCCCCTGTCTACTTCCTAAACGCGCGTTTCATTAAAATTATAAAGCGACACTTATAGAGGACGCGCATTTATGATACTGCGCCCTCCGTGTTTTTAATTTTTTCCTTATGACACTAATTTAAGGGCACGTAATAATGCGTGACCTAAATCCTTAAATTTTTTGAAGAGATGACACTTTTTTAATGTCACTCTCTTTTGCGTAACATAAATCAATGAGTGTCGTGGTTTGCACGTCATAAAAGGGTCTTTTTTTTGTAGTGAATTTATATTCACTTTTTCCCATATACATAATAAAAAGAAACTTAAGTTCGCAATTTATAAACTTTTTAGTTTATTATTTCCGGTCCCAAGCATGGATAAAAGATGAGGGTTTATAACATTTAATATAATGTCAAAGGGTCCTAAATTTTTGGTTCGTTTACAGCTCCAAATTGATTGAGTCACCTCTGCTAAAAATTTAAAAAATATAAATAGAAATAGACTATTATGAAAAAGGCTAACTAAGAAAACATCACCGTTAAACATTTAACCAGAAAGTAACATAACAACTATGAGTACACATCAAACAACGTTCATCTTTTGAAGAAACAACTTCTGACCCTATTTGCCTTTGTCAATGCACTCGAGAAGTTCAACCAAAGAAGCCAACATCTCTCTCTCTCTCTCTCTCTCTTTTTAATAATGAATAAAGTATTGAAAAATTGTTTTGGAGAAATTCATAACTTTTAAATTTCATCGATCAAATTTCCTCTTTTTATACTCCTTTTTTATGTCCTCAATTATTGAAAATGCCATCCTCCTGATAGCTATAGCAGTGTCGATATCGTTTCTCATGACCCTCTTCATGATAAATGGGTTGCATAAATCGATCTTGGTGAGGGCCGGTTTTTCCATGGTTGTATCATCAATATTGACCAATATTCCAAGTAAAAGTTATGGTTTGACTAAATGGTTCTGGTGGGTAAAAATATATAGATAGTTAAATTGGAAAACCCTTTGATCAACAAAATCGTATAACTCTTAAGATGAAACGACACTTTAGGAACTGAAAAGATGTTGTAGGTTATCATCACTATTCTTGGATCTAATTACGTGGGTTACCGGTGAGATTTTGGCGCAATTGTTTAGCGGTTAAATCAGGAAAAAAAAATACATAAAAATTGATATAGTGGTAAATCAAAAAATATATACTATGTTTAAGTGGGTCAGCTTTAGTAGAAAAAAATGTCATATTGTCATTACAACCTCTTGAAACAAAATAAGGGTCACGACTATTGCGGTGGAATGTTTTCTTGCAAAATATAGTAACTTTAACTAAACAAATATATATTATAAATGCTTAAATTATAAAACTAATAAAATATGATTATTATATAGTTTGCCAAAAAAAAAAAAAAAAAAAAAAAAAAAAAAAAAAACTCCATAGTATTCGCTAGGAACGACTAAAAGAGGGTTGTATGGAAGAGAGGGTGTAGTCGTCATTGTCATGTTATCATAGTTTGTTTTTTAGGATGAAGACAAATGATGCAACCTCCCACACTTTATTATTCACTTGCTGTCCCAATGTTCATTTTTTATCATGTCTTTTGTGAATTATTAGAAACTTCCTAAGATTCTTAATTTCGTAACTATTGCTTTAAAAGACTCAAGACTCCATTAATATTACAAAAAAATAAAAAGAAAAAAACTTTTACTCAAGTTTTAGACGTGTGTAGTTGTTAATTTTCCTTTACTTGAACGCCTTGAGGCAATTGGCCCATTAGTGATTGTAATCTTTATGATAGGATAATGGATCTGAGGTTTTTTTTTTTTTTTTTTTTTTTTTTTTTTTTTTTTTTTAATTATTATTTTTATTTAAATGTACAGGCATAAATATAGTTACATGTCGTTTCAAAAAATATAATGACTTTTGTATAGAAATTAGAAAACACTTGTTTGGTCTTTATATACCATGGGTGGCAAGTAGGCTTACCTATTACTAGGGGTGGTAAAAAATATCCGCATCCGAACATTCGATCCGAAAAATCGGAAAATTCGATCCGAAAATACCCGAAAAATTGGATATCCGAAATTCGGATATCCGGTTTTTCGGATTTGGATACGGATATTAAAATGTGAAAATTTCGGATATTTCGGATATCCGAAATCCGAAATATATAATATAAAAAATTATTAAAAATAGTTTTAATGCATTAGGTTTTTTCATTTGAAATTCAAAAAGACAAATTATTAACATTTTTACTTGGTATGCAAAGTGAGGATGGTATAAATGTTACCTTTTTTATGTTGATTTTAGTAATTTGATTTTGATTTCTCAAGATCTTCAGGTATCATGAGGTAACTTGCATTTAACCGGACCAAATGAAGTCTTATCATACCTAACAAATGCACGGAAACGTTCTTGTTCTTGGAGGGTTTATTTTTTTTTATTTAAAACTAATGAAATTCGGATATCCGGTTTAATATCCGAATCCGTACGAAATTTCGGATACAGATTCGGATATCAATAATCAACTATCCGAATTTTCGGATATCCGGTTTTGAACACCCCTACCTATTACAGACTATATTTTGGCTTAAAAACATCTAGGGTTTTATGGTGATATATGTTCATGTTTGTTATATCTACTTAGCTGGATGATTATAAAAAACCAATTCAGTACAACAAACAAAATCCGAATTAAACATAAATTTTCAAATAACATGTGACATTTTAGAATTTTCATACATAAATCCTCTCTAATCAAACAGTAAAAAAAAATCTATACATTATGCTAACAAGAAAACAACAATTAAACGAAATAAGAACCTAAAATCCATACATTATGCTAACAAGCAAACAACAATTAAACGAAATAAGAACCTAAGCAATAAAACATGCATTTCAACATAATGCTCAAATATATTCATTCTTTTCAAACTGACCAATTATTTGTTATCATAAATTCCAAAGAGAAGCAAGCCATTGCTCCATGTATTTTTTGTTCTCTAGATATTAGGTTATCTGGTATGCATACCACAAAATAGATTTGTAGCTATGTGCATGAAACATCACGATCGTACACACTATCTCGGACTTGCCGTGGTGCCACGCCTATTGGCCCTCTCCCCTTACACCACGAAGTTGTTAGGTTCTTCATGACATCAATACACATGATTAACGCATTGTAAACAAAAACAAATTCTATGTGTACATGCACCCTAAGATCTAGGTTCTACTAGTTATAGCAACTACTTTAAAAACGAACTAAAAGATTGAGTACTAAACTCTTGTTACTTTGATTGGAATCTTGTAACCGCCAACTCTTGTAATGAATGAAGGACCCAAAATATAATCTCCCTAATGTAGTCAGACTCACAACTCCAAAAAGCTAATAAGGATTAATCCTAGATTAGGATTTTGCGAAAATTCTATAACCCTAGAGTTATAGAATTCCGTGTATTATATATATATATATATATATATATATATATATATATAGAGAGAGAGAGAGAGAGAGAGAGAGAGAGAGAGTATGAACGACTTTAAGAGAAAAAAACAACCTAGGGTTTGATCCCTAGCAGTTTATTTATAGGCAGCAGATACATTATTAAAGGGATTCAAACTCATAATCTTTACCTTATTCAAAACCTGTCTTATCCATATCTTAGGGATATCAAAACATTCCTTTTACTCTTCCAAGAGCTTCTTGAATATTACAATTAATCACTAGGATTTAACTAATATTCAAGCTCTTTAATTAATTAAAACTTTTTAATTAATTCCAAAATACTTTCCAATTAATTTATTAATTGCTTAATAGATTAACAACTTATTTTTGTCCATTTCTTTTATGGCTAATTATGTAATGAGACCAACCCAAAATGATCATGTTATTATTAGAAATATTACCAAACTGTTAAAGACCTTAGACATTATTTCCAACAGTCACTCACTTGGACAAGTACTTAAGTTTTAAAGGTCTTAATATTTCACTAACAATCAACAGAGACATGGATAAGTGATTGAATATTCTTTTGTTCTAGATATCCATATGAACATGAGACATGGATAAAAATCAATCTCAATGTTCAAAATTATGTTTCCCAATAAAGATTTCTGATGGAGACATTAATTTAGTCAGGGCTCGGTCAAGCACTTAAGATGATAACACCAAATCATTGAGGGGTTCATAGATCTCGCTTCCTAGTTATAAGAAGGAACATATAAAATTTGACTACATAGTTTTTGTCTACGATTTGTAACACTTAAAAATCACAATACTTTTAAAATTTTCAAAAAAAAAAAAAAAACATTCATCGTGATTGTTTACAAAAATAGTCATTATTTCAAAACTATTATTCCAAATCAGAGTTTTCCGCAAGACACAGATACATGAAACAGGAAGCTGTGTGTACGATCACACCTTCGCATTCGCATGATCCTCGGAAGTACCTGAAACCATAAACTAAATTTGTAAGCCAAAGCTTAGTGAGTTCCCCCAAAGTACCACTACACAAACATATAATTAAACAAATAACGGGTCCACAACCTCCTGGTTGGATTTGTTGGATTAATGTCTAAGTCCATAACTATATTTGGTAAGACTTGACCCGACCCGACATGGTCCATTTGGGTTGCATACCATCATGCACTTGAATGAGAGAAATAAGACACTTATGGTTATTAATATATTATAAGTTCTAGTATATTAATAATAAGAATAATAAGATTATTTAATTAGTATTGATCAAGAATTAATCTAGGATTAATTAAGTGATCAAAAGAAGACTAATTAAATATATGGGTTGATTGTGTAAATCATCCATACTTGTATAGTGGGCTAATGCTCCATGGATAATCAAGTTGGGCTAAAACCCATAGGATGGTCCATGGATGCTCCATGGTGTATTTGTACCCATGGATCCAAGGAAATGGAAAGCCATGACAATTAAGAGTTTACCCTAATTGTGTAACTATATAAGCATCTTATTATTGAGGAAAAATCGGCCACTAGTAGTATTCAAGAAAGGGCTAGCCGATTTTGGTGAGTGTAGAATTCTCTCAAGTCATTCTAAGTGTTTTGATGATTGTGATTCCATTTGAGGTGTCACACTTGGGGCACTAAGCACTCAAGCTTCATGAAGACTTTCTACATCAAGAGGTATGTATTCTATCTTGTTACATTATTGTTTTGTATGCTAGATTAGGATAATACCTTGGAAGTTCTTATTTGCATGTATAATAGAGAAAACATAGATCCAAGGTATTTAGGGTTGCATGTACACTTAGGAAGTGTTAGAATGCTCAAAACCCAACAGTGGTATCAGAGCCAGGTTGTTTTCTGTTATATTGATGCAAATATTTTATTTTCAAAGTTGGAAAAAAAAAAAAAAACCATGAAGTTTGTCAAATTTTAAGATAATTACTTGTTCTTGTGAAAAACTAATTATTTGTAAAATTTGAATAATTTGCTTTATGAGTTGAATTAGGTCAAATTTAATAAAAGATAAAATAATATGATTATTTTATTAGTTTTAAAAGTTTGATCTAAAGAGTTTTATTTTTTGAAACCTCCATAAGTTATGGATATGAAAAGGTTTTAAAAAAAAATGATTCAAAGTTTTATGGAGTTACAAAAAATTTGGTGTTAATGTTTTAAAGGATTCCATAACTTAAGAATAAGTTATGGATCACCAAAAGTTTTTTTGTGTTACCTTATTTTATGAGTGAATTTAGATTAATGAATAAAATTATGTAATAGTTGGTTTTAATCCAAATTAATCTAAAAAGAAGTTCATAAAATGTGTTTATGTAACTTATAAGTCACATTTATGAATCTTAAAACTCATAAAAGTTGGCAAAGGTTACAAAAATGAAGAGTCTAGTTCTAATTAAATGGCTTTATGACTCCATAACTTGTCCTCAAGTTATGGAGGACCAAGAGTCTCTTCATTTAATAAAATAAAATAAAATAAAAAAAAGGTGTAACCTTAATTAATTCCATAAGTTATAAAATAAAGAAAAGTTAATTCTTTTATTAGTTTAAAGTCTTCCATAACTTGTCCTCAAGTTATGGAACTTGAAGAGTTTTTGGATTAAAACTACTTTAAACACATAAGTTATGGAATTAATTAGTTTTGAATAGTTTCAAAACTTGCCCTCAAGTTTTGGAATTTGTAAAGTTTTCACTTATGAATACTTTAATTCCAAGTTAGCCCTTAGAATTTTAAAAGTTAAAATTCAACCCTTATACTTTATAATATTATAAGTTAATAATATATATATGTATAAGAGTAAAGTCAGTCTTACCGCTAGTACGCCTCATTCACGAAGCCGGTCTATAAGGTGGGTATAAGGTTGTTGCCTATAAAATGGCAACTTAATGGGTGTCCACTCTCACCCACCGCTTGCTTGACTGGTGGAGGGTCGTTAGCCGAACGGGTTTGACAGGACTAGAATTCTCCCTTCATTAAAAGTATTAATGATAATACTAAGTAACTAAACTCTTAATAATACCCAATCTTAGTTACTTAGGAAAAATGTGAATAAGGTGCTATTCCATGAAATTACACTTTACACTTTGTCTAAGTCGTTAGTGGAGCGTGTGTGGTTAACCGGCACACTAACTTGGACTTAACAAGGTAGGTAAAGGGTGACTTAATATTTATCATAGTATCGATGGAGCGTGTGTGGTTAACCGGCACATCGATTGAGGGGTAATTTATTAAGGGTACCAAGTGATTTGCATGGTTACTTCACACCTTGTTTTGTGATCCTCGGCATCCCAGTCACAAAACCTGAAGGGCACACTCGAGATTGAAACATGCCTTTGAAAAGTTCAATGAATCTCAAAGATCTAGGAGTTTCAAAACCAATTAAAACCTAATAATACATTTCGTTTATCTTGGTGGAAATTGGTGAATCGTCATTCACATACCTTCAAATATTTTATAGCTTGGATTACGGCATACCTCTTCTAAGTTATAAAATAGTTTGTTGGGTCCTAGCCTTAATATTTCATATTGGGTGTCATATTAAGGACTTTAAATCAACTATCTTGAATATCTCCCAAAAGATGTCTGGTTTAGACACCTATGATCTTCCCAAATCTCTTGAAACAAGGTTTCCTAATGAAGATGATGTCCCATGGATATCATACTTCTTCACCTCTTCAAATTATTCTCCCTAACCCACAAGTTCTTGAAAAAGTTTAAGGTCACTCAAGCCCTATTGGCAAGGCAAGGTCTAGGTGTGATCACATCTTGGAGATGTAGTCACATATTGACAAGCCGGGAGAGTTGGGTGTCAAAGTCTTGAGAAAGTTGGTGGTTCAACTACTTTCTAAGTCATATAGTGAGTTCTTTTGGAACACCTATGAAAAAGACTATGACAAGACCCTTAATGATCTTATCTATTTGTTAAGATCAACTTCCTAAAACTTTGTGGACATTGACAATGATGACATTGGATATCCAGTAAAGCATTCTCTTCCCAATGGAAAGGGATCGGCCAGAGTCAACTCAGTTGACCAAATGGTAAAGAGAAAAAGCTAAGTCTGTGATAGTCCCGTGTACCATTATCAAAGGGTCCATATGTTTATATTGCCAAAGGAAGGGGCATTGGTCACGAAACTGCCAAATTTACCTAAGGATGTTAAAGTCAATAAGTTTGACTCTACTTCAGGTAAATTCCACTATCTAACTCTGTTAAGTTTCTATTCTGAGATTCTTGATACATGATGTGACTGGGTCACATGGTGATGTTTTAAGAATCAAAGAAAAAGTGAAGAAACTTAAAGAAAGAATATGCTGAATCTGATGGCGTAGATGGATTTCTATCGCATAGTTTGAAGATCGGATTCTTGAGCTACTTCTTAGGAGATATGAGATATTGCTTAAGGAATAGATAACAACAAGTTTTTCATATGGATTGTAAGGATAAGTTTTTCCGTAAAGTTTTAAAATAAAAGGAAAATTTTTGATTTTATTTATTTTAAAATATCCTTACAATGGCATTTGAGGAAAAATTGTTGCTTATATAATTCCATTAAGAGCAAGAGTGGAAATATGAAATTGAGTCTTTCATTTGTGGTAATGTCTAGATTTACCAAATAAGGAAAGATTCTCATCACCCAAGTTTCAATTGGACCGGAACTTGGAATCATGCAAGTTGTATAGCATGATGAATGAGAATTTTCAAGTTTTGGAAAATTAAGACTAATTACTTGTTCACATGGATGTGTGAGTCAAGTAAAGGACTTAGGGATCGAGTACACATTCTTGTGCACTGATTAAGTCCACCACAAAAGAGCGAATAAGAAGAATCAAATATGGCAGAAGGATAAAAGTTTCTCAAATCTGAAAAGATGGGAGAGTACTTTAGTATGAGTTTTGTGATCATCTTAATGATTAAGAAACCATAGCACAATTAGTTCTCTAAGGAAGTCTTAGTGCATTCTTATGACTAAGAAGAGGAACTTGAATTGTTGAAATGGTTAAATCAAGAAGATGAGTCATACTTCGTTCCAATACAAGTCTTAAGAGTCATACTCTAAGATTGTATTTTGAGTGACATGTCTTAAAGAAGGTTAAAACACTTGTCAAATGTAAGAGTAAAAGTTTTCTACTCTTGTACATTTGAAATTGGTAAGTTGTGATGTTTTGGATAAAACAAAGACCAACTTAGGCCAATTGTGTGAAGTGTTTGTCTTGATTAGAATCCGCACTATCTCTTGGATATTTGACAAGGGAGTCTTATAGGTCAAGAGGACAGTGGGAGTCTTAAAGGTCTTGAAAGTCTCAAGAACTAATCAAGAATAAAACCTGAAGTTCTTCACTAGCACACGACTTGAGGTTTATAACCTATCGTGTTGACTTATTCTGTGCCCATTCCAGTTAAAGTTGGCTTTGCATATGAGTTCTTAAAGTTCTCAATTAGTTGCATAACAACTTGGAAGCAATGGCAGGCCCTTGAGCTGCCAGGTGGCAAGAAATTAAGATTGAGTTCAGTCCATATGAGTTTGGATTTGTCATTATCCTTGTCTTGTGTCTATGATTTTGACAATTCACATGGATAAGAACACATACACCAGTAAATCTAAGTGTCATAAGGTTTCTCTCCGATTCATGAAAATGATGGTGAGGAAACACTTTCACTAAGTAGATTTTAGCTAGATAGCAATTGTGATATTTTCATTCTCAAAGTCGTTAGTGGAGCGCGTGTGGTTAACCGGCACACTAACCTGGACTTGTGAGAAGTGGCAAAAAGGTCTAAACATTATGATTACGGCATCCCTCTTCATAATTGTTTAGATACACAAGTGTGCTATCTAAGGGAAGGTGTATGATTTTGATAAAGACTTATCAAAACAATCTAGTATCAGAAATCTGAACTTTGGTAAGAAAGTCAATGAAGTATTGATTTCTAGAAGTCCAGCTGATTTCTGAGAACATGTCAAAGCTAGTGGGAGCATAAGTGTTATGCTAATAATCATCATGTTAGTGGGAGCATGATAATTATGATAAGTATTGCAAGTTAGCAATGTTAATTATAGAAAACAAAAAATTTCAATTGGGAAAAAGTTGTTTTGCTATAATTAAGGGAGAGGAAATTATACTTCATCTCAAATCTATAAGCTTAGATTGTGAGGTTTTAATCATTTAGTCAAGGATATATATATGAATTTCATGTTGGAATGGCTCAACATAAGGAAATTCTGTATATGAGTCCATTATTTGCGTTCTAAAATTCGATTATGATTACGGCATCCCTTTTCATAATCTGAATTATGAGAACTTGGCAAATTGAAATGGAAATGTTATAGCAAAAGACTGGTTTAGTCTTTATGTAAGAAATCATGAATCGTGTCCCATATGCTTCGGATATAGGATCGATTACATGTGCTATAATCATCCGTTCTAAAATTTTCCAAATGCCTGGGGCATTAAGAAGGGAAAAGGTTTAGAACTGGATATGACTAAAAGGATTAAACAATTGTCGAAGACAATCTAAGGTTTACCAAAGATTGGTTGCTCAAGGACAGTTGGAAGTATAGTGATAATTCTGGAAGGACCATATTGACATAATCTGTAAGGAGGCAACTCTTGTTCAGAAGTGATAGTCAAAATGGAATCTGGAAATGTTTCAAAGTTAGAATTTTCACTCTGTGTAAGATTAAGGAAACTTAATGCAAGAAGGATGGTTCCAAGGAGTTGATCTCCTTTGGAATGATCTGTAATGTTTGTTGTCAAGTCTTTATGACTTTGTGCATAATCATTACAAGAGGATCAATGCATATAAGTTTAGAATCTGACAGATTCCAGTAAATGGCATGAATTTGGAATTCTTGCATTTGCAGTAAGGATTTGGGAGTGTGAAAAGAGAATCATTGAAGTTATGTTCAATGGATCTAGTTCACAAAGTAAAGATCATAGACAAACATAGTATGCATACTTAGTGTGTGGCATGACTAGTGTTTAGAAAACATAGTGTACATGCTTGGAGCATGGGACAACTATTGTTTTAAATTCAAGATTAAAGTTGATAGCTGAAACAGTATACAATGAATAATGTGTAATCATATGGTGATAAATAAAAGGTGTTTATTTATGTTCAAAGAGTTGATACCATATTGGATTCAATTATTATTGTGTTTCACTTTGCATGTTTTGACTTCCCGAATAAACTGGGTTATTCTTTCGGAATGACTAAGTTATTCAAACTATCCACAGTCGGTCATATGTTGGAAGTAGATATGAATTAAGACTGTCATGATGGGTTGTAGAGGTCTAAGGTGTTGGACAAGGCTACAACAATCATGAGTGCTCATAAGTTCTGAGTATTGGATTCAACCCGCGCTCATTGGAATCACTTCATGGATTTTATCACGAGTGATCATGAGACGATAATATCTTATATTCTTCAAACCTAGAGATATGAGTTGTTACTATGAGTTGATAGTACATTGATTGCACGAAACCGCATTTGGTAACTCTGTGCTATAAAACGTGCCTTTGTGTGTGATTCAACAAGTAGTAGAACAAGCCATATGAGTCGAAGTTTATCCATTCCTTTTACCTTCGGGATAAAAGCGATATCTGTGGGCCCCTCGATGATTTGATGATGACAAATGGAAGTGCTCGGCCGGGCCAGGACTGATTTGATTTGTTCAATTAGTCAGTCGTCATAAATCGGAAATCGGGAAACAACAAATGGACAGAGAGAATGATTATAATCCATGTCTCAGTCCATATGATATCTAGAATGGAGGAATATATGATCCCTTATCTAATGGACAAGTCACTGACAAAGGTCAGAGTTCATCTACAAGGTCAGAGTTCGACAGAAGCTTTTGAGAGCTACGATTGCCGGTTGGTTCCTGAAGTCATACGCAATAATAGTTTTAGACTTATCCAAGTGGGAGACTGTTGGATTAATGTCTAAGTCCATAACTATATTTGGTAAGACTTGACCCGACCCGGCATGGTCCATTTGGGTTGCATACCATCATGCACTTGAATGAGAGAAATAAGACACTTATGGTTATTAATATATTATAAGTTCTAGTATATTAATAATAAGAATAATAAGATTATTTAATTAGTATTGATCAAGAATTAATCTAGGATTAATTAAGTGATCAAAAGAAGACTAATTAAATATATGGGTTGATTGTGTAAATCATCCATACTTGTATAGTGGGCTAATGCTCCATGGATAATCAAGTTGGGCTAAAACCCATAGGATGGTCCATGGATGCTCCATGGTGTATTTGTACCCATGGATCCAAGGAAATGGAAAGCCATGACAATTAAGAGTTTACCCTAATTGTGTAACTATATAAGCATCTTATTATTGAGGAAAAATCGGCCACTAGTAGTATTCAAGAAAGGGCTAGCCGATTTTGGTGAGTGTAGAATTCTCTCAAGTCATTCTAAGTGTTTTGATGATTGTGATTCCATTTGAGGTGTCACACTTGGGGCACTAAGCACTCAAGCTTCATGAAGACTTTCTACATCAAGAGGTATGTATTCTATCTTGTTACATTATTGTTTTGTATGCTAGATTAGGATAATACCTTGGAAGTTCTTATTTGCATGTATAATAGAGAAAACATAGATCCAAGGTATTTAGGGTTGCATGTACACTTAGGAAGTGTTAGAATGCTCAAAACCCAACAGTGGTATCAGAGCCAGGTTGTTTTCTGTTATATTGATGCAAATATTTTATTTTCAAAGTTGGAAAAAAAAAAAAAAACCATGAAGTTTGTCAAATTTTAAGATAATTACTTGTTCTTGTGAAAAACTAATTATTTGTAAAATTTGAATAATTTGCTTTATGAGTTGAATTAGGTCAAATTTAATAAAAGATAAAATAATATGATTATTTTATTAGTTTTAAAAGTTTGATCTAAAGAGTTTTATTTTTTGAAACCTCCATAAGTTATGGATATGAAAAGGTTTTAAAAAAAAATGATTCAAAGTTTTATGGAGTTACAAAAAATTTGGTGTTAATGTTTTAAAGGATTCCATAACTTAAGAATAAGTTATGGATCACCAAAAGTTTTTTTGTGTTACCTTATTTTATGAGTGAATTTAGATTAATGAATAAAATTATGTAATAGTTGGTTTTAATCCAAATTAATCTAAAAAGAAGTTCATAAAATGTGTTTATGTAACTTATAAGTCACATTTATGAATCTTAAAACTCATAAAAGTTGGCAAAGGTTACAAAAATGAAGAGTCTAGTTCTAATTAAATGGCTTTATGACTCCATAACTTGTCCTCAAGTTATGGAGGACCAAGAGTCTCTTCATTTAATAAAATAAAATAAAATAAAAAAAAGGTGTAACCTTAATTAATTCCATAAGTTATAAAATAAAGAAAAGTTAATTCTTTTATTAGTTTAAAGTCTTCCATAACTTGTCCTCAAGTTATGGAACTTGAAGAGTTTTTGGATTAAAACTACTTTAAACACATAAGTTATGGAATTAATTAGTTTTGAATAGTTTCAAAACTTGCCCTCAAGTTTTGGAATTTGTAAAGTTTTCACTTATGAATACTTTAATTCCAAGTTAGCCCTTAGAATTTTAAAAGTTAAAATTCAACCCTTATACTTTATAATATTATAAGTTAATAATATATATATGTATAAGAGTAAAGTCAGTCTTACCGCTAGTACGCCTCATTCACGAAGCCGGTCTATAAGGTGGGTATAAGGTTGTTGCCTATAAAATGGCAACTTAATGGGTGTCCACTCTCACCCACCGCTTGCTTGACTGGTGGAGGGTCGTTAGCCGAACGGGTTTGACAGGACTAGAATTCTCCCTTCATTAAAAGTATTAATGATAATACTAAGTAACTAAACTCTTAATAATACCCAATCTTAGTTACTTAGGAAAAATGTGAATAAGGTGCTATTCCATGAAATTACACTTTACACTTTGTCTAAGTCGTTAGTGGAGCGTGTGTGGTTAACCGGCACACTAACTTGGACTTAACAAGGTAGGTAAAGGGTGACTTAATATTTATCATAGTATCGATGGAGCGTGTGTGGTTAACCGGCACATCGATTGAGGGGTAATTTATTAAGGGTACCAAGTGATTTGCATGGTTACTTCACACCTTGTTTTGTGATCCTCGGCATCCCAGTCACAAAACCTGAAGGGCACACTCGAGATTGAAACATGCCTTTGAAAAGTTCAATGAATCTCAAAGATCTAGGAGTTTCAAAACCAATTAAAACCTAATAATACATTTCGTTTATCTTGGTGGAAATTGGTGAATCGTCATTCACATACCTTCAAATATTTTATAGCTTGGATTACGGCATACCTCTTCTAAGTTATAAAATAGTTTGTTGGGTCCTAGCCTTAATATTTCATATTGGGTGTCATATTAAGGACTTTAAATCAACTATCTTGAATATCTCCCAAAAGATGTCTGGTTTAGACACCTATGATCTTCCCAAATCTCTTGAAACAAGGTTTCCTAATGAAGATGATGTCCCATGGATATCATACTTCTTCACCTCTTCAAATTATTCTCCCTAACCCACAAGTTCTTGAAAAAGTTTAAGGTCACTCAAGCCCTATTGGCAAGGCAAGGTCTAGGTGTGATCACATCTTGGAGATGTAGTCACATATTGACAAGCCGGGAGAGTTGGGTGTCAAAGTCTTGAGAAAGTTGGTGGTTCAACTACTTTCTAAGTCATATAGTGAGTTCTTTTGGAACACCTATGAAAAAGACTATGACAAGACCCTTAATGATCTTATCTATTTGTTAAGATCAACTTCCTAAAACTTTGTGGACATTGACAATGATGACATTGGATATCCAGTAAAGCATTCTCTTCCCAATGGAAAGGGATCGGCCAGAGTCAACTCAGTTGACCAAATGGTAAAGAGAAAAAGCTAAGTCTGTGATAGTCCCGTGTACCATTATCAAAGGGTCCATATGTTTATATTGCCAAAGGAAGGGGCATTGGTCACGAAACTGCCAAATTTACCTAAGGATGTTAAAGTCAATAAGTTTGACTCTACTTCAGGTAAATTCCACTATCTAACTCTGTTAAGTTTCTATTCTGAGATTCTTGATACATGATGTGACTGGGTCACATGGTGATGTTTTAAGAATCAAAGAAAAAGTGAAGAAACTTAAAGAAAGAATATGCTGAATCTGATGGCGTAGATGGATTTCTATCGCATAGTTTGAAGATCGGATTCTTGAGCTACTTCTTAGGAGATATGAGATATTGCTTAAGGAATAGATAACAACAAGTTTTTCATATGGATTGTAAGGATAAGTTTTTCCGTAAAGTTTTAAAATAAAAGGAAAATTTTTGATTTTATTTATTTTAAAATATCCTTACAATGGCATTTGAGGAAAAATTGTTGCTTATATAATTCCATTAAGAGCAAGAGTGGAAATATGAAATTGAGTCTTTCATTTGTGGTAATGTCTAGATTTACCAAATAAGGAAAGATTCTCATCACCCAAGTTTCAATTGGACCGGAACTTGGAATCATGCAAGTTGTATAGCATGATGAATGAGAATTTTCAAGTTTTGGAAAATTAAGACTAATTACTTGTTCACATGGATGTGTGAGTCAAGTAAAGGACTTAGGGATCGAGTACACATTCTTGTGCACTGATTAAGTCCACCACAAAAGAGCGAATAAGAAGAATCAAATATGGCAGAAGGATAAAAGTTTCTCAAATCTGAAAAGATGGGAGAGTACTTTAGTATGAGTTTTGTGATCATCTTAATGATTAAGAAACCATAGCACAATTAGTTCTCTAAGGAAGTCTTAGTGCATTCTTATGACTAAGAAGAGGAACTTGAATTGTTGAAATGGTTAAATCAAGAAGATGAGTCATACTTCGTTCCAATACAAGTCTTAAGAGTCATACTCTAAGATTGTATTTTGAGTGACATGTCTTAAAGAAGGTTAAAACACTTGTCAAATGTAAGAGTAAAAGTTTTCTACTCTTGTACATTTGAAATTGGTAAGTTGTGATGTTTTGGATAAAACAAAGACCAACTTAGGCCAATTGTGTGAAGTGTTTGTCTTGATTAGAATCCGCACTATCTCTTGGATATTTGACAAGGGAGTCTTATAGGTCAAGAGGACAGTGGGAGTCTTAAAGGTCTTGAAAGTCTCAAGAACTAATCAAGAATAAAACCTGAAGTTCTTCACTAGCACACGACTTGAGGTTTATAACCTATCGTGTTGACTTATTCTGTGCCCATTCCAGTTAAAGTTGGCTTTGCATATGAGTTCTTAAAGTTCTCAATTAGTTGCATAACAACTTGGAAGCAATGGCAGGCCCTTGAGCTGCCAGGTGGCAAGAAATTAAGATTGAGTTCAGTCCATATGAGTTTGGATTTGTCATTATCCTTGTCTTGTGTCTATGATTTTGACAATTCACATGGATAAGAACACATACACCAGTAAATCTAAGTGTCATAAGGTTTCTCTCCGATTCATGAAAATGATGGTGAGGAAACACTTTCACTAAGTAGATTTTAGCTAGATAGCAATTGTGATATTTTCATTCTCAAAGTCGTTAGTGGAGCGCGTGTGGTTAACCGGCACACTAACCTGGACTTGTGAGAAGTGGCAAAAAGGTCTAAACATTATGATTACGGCATCCCTCTTCATAATTGTTTAGATACACAAGTGTGCTATCTAAGGGAAGGTGTATGATTTTGATAAAGACTTATCAAAACAATCTAGTATCAGAAATCTGAACTTTGGTAAGAAAGTCAATGAAGTATTGATTTCTAGAAGTCCAGCTGATTTCTGAGAACATGTCAAGGATTAACTCACCTCACAGTCTGATGTAGAGCTGAACTATACACTTCTCTGAATCCCGACTCTACATGTCATCCATTCAACAGATAGACACCAAGGATTAACTATAGCTCAAAATACCCAAAATACCCTTAAGTCAAACTTGATCAACCCTGGCCAAATTCAAAGTTAAAGTTAATGGGTCAAAAAATCAACTCGGTCCACTCAGCTGAGTCCGTGAGGCGAACTTAGCTCTTACGTTGGGCATACTTCTGCTTTGACTAGAGTCACGAGGTTGACCACGTATGTGCGACGTAGGCTAGGGTACGCACGACGTACGCTCAAAATCTCCTTTCCTCAATAATAGCTTAATGCATTAAGCTCTCACGTCCAAATTTCAGATCCTAGGCCAAAATACCACTAAAAGTCATAAAGTTTCCAATTTTATGACTTTGCATGCCCATTAAGTGCTTAATACATAAAATCCTAACTTCTTAATGCCTTAAGACCTTCTAGAGCATGCATGGGGAAAAACTAAGCATCAAGACCACATTTTTATGACTCGAGACCCCTCTTTAGGTCTGAAAGGACAACATATTCGACTAGGAGCATGCCATTCTGAAGAATCATCATAGTTGGGACCAAAAATGCCCTAAGTGAAGAAATGGCTAGATCTACAAGATAAGATGATCAAGTTATGAGCTTTTTACCTCATATAGGTTGCTAGCAAGGAGATAATCTCATATCCAAGTTGCTTCCAAGCTCCAAGGTCTTCCCATCACCTTCTTCTTCTTCAAGAATACCACAAAACACTAAGATAAGCTCAAAATGCACTCTTCTCACTTAGGGTTAGCTAGAGGGATATTTTCTCAGATGCAGGCTGATGAGGGAATGAGAAATAAGGTGATAATGATGCTTATATATGGACCAAGTCCTAAAAATTAGGGTTTGAGCTTTCTTCATGTATGCCCTATGTACACGGTGTACACTTATTGTACTAAGGTTTGCCATAGTACGCTCAGTGTACACAATGTACGCCCAACATACTAGGCCTTTGGCCAAAATCACCAAAATGCCACTATGGGCCATTCTTGCAAACTTTCTCAAGCCCAAGGGTCAAAATGCAATATTCTTCATACATAGGGTTAAAATTGAAAATATCTCATCATCCGGATGTTATAACTCTCTCCCACTTTAACTAGACTTCGTCCTCAAATTCAACTACTATGAATAGCTCAGGATAATGTTCCCGCATCTCCGTCTCCAGCTCCCAGGTCCACTCGGAGCCTCTCTGATGTTGCCACTGAACCTTTGCCAAAGGTATCTCCTTGTTGCATATGACTTTCATCTTTCTCTCCGATATTGTTACTGGACTCTCAAGATAATTTAGGCGCTCATCGACCTGAATATCATCCAAAGGGATCACTAACTCATCGTCCAACATGCACTTCCACAACTTCGAAACATGGAAAGTATTGTGGATCTGACTGAGCTCACTCGGCAAATCCAACTGGTAGGCCACCCTGCCTACCCTGGCGATCATACGGAACGGTCCAATATATCGGGGACCCAATTTCCCCCTCTTATCAAAGCGTATCACAACCTTCCATGGTGACACCTTCAATACTACCATGTCGCCAACCTGGAACTCCAACTCTGATCGACGTCGGTCCGATAGCTCTTCTGCTTACTCTGAGTTGTCTGCAATCTCTGTTTGATCTGTTGAATAAGCTTTGTAGTCTGGAGGACCACCTCAGTCCTCTTCGTGACTTTGTAACCAACCTCCCCCTAATAAACTGGGTACGACATCTTCGACCATACAGAAGCTCGAAGGGTGGTGCACCAATGCTGGAGTGATAGTTGTTGTTGTAGGAAAACTCCGCAAGAGGTAGGTAGGAATCCAAAATCCCACTAAAATATATGACACAAGATTGTAACATATCCTTAAGTGTCTGGATGGTGTAACATCCCCCTCTGGCACATATCACAATATTGTCCGCTTTGGGCCACTCGGCACGAGGACTTCCCAGGGGGTCACCCATCCTGGTAATACTCCCGCCCGAGCACGCTTAACTGCAGAGTTCTCATGGGATCTACTGCCCTTACGGCTTTAAAACGCATTGTGATAAGGAAGGTATCCACACCCCTTATAAGGAATGCTTAGTTCTCCTTCTCAACCGATGTGGGATCAAATCTAACCCACTTTCACCCCCCATTATAGGGTTCGACGTCCCCGTCGAACACATCGACCCGTGCCCTGGCTCTGATACCAACTTGAAATGTCCCAAAAATACAATCTGAAAATTTCTTTTAAAATTAGTAATAAAACCATATTCATCAACGTCATATAAGGGTCATAAAGAATTTATCTCAAAATATCTAAACAACTGTCAAATATATCAGAGTATAAACATCCCAGGCTAAACAAATGGTGTGTGCACTGCAATCTTCCCGAGCTCCTCCTTTGAAAAACTGAGTACCTGAAACCAAAACTGAAAATCGTAAGCACGAAGCTTAGTGAGCTCCCCCAAACTACCACATACCATGCAATAGCATATAAAGCACATACTGGGGCCTTGCCCCCTCCATCAGATCGAAGTCCGAAGCTGACTGACTGGGACCTTGTCCCCTACATCGGACCGAAGTCCGAAGCTGATTGTCTGGGACCTTGTCCCCTCCATCGGACCAAAGTCCGAAGCTAACTGACTGGGACCTTGTCCCCTACATCGGACCGAAGTCCGAAGCTAACTGACTGGGACCTTGTCCCCTCCATCAGACCGAAGTCCGAAGCTAACTGACTAGGACCTTGTCCCCTCCATCGGACCGAAGTCCGAAGCTAACTGACTGGGATCTTGTCCCCTCCATCGGACCGAAGTCCGAAGCTAACTGACTGGGACCTTGTCCCCTCCATCGGACCGAAGTCCGAAGCTAACTGACTGGGACCTTGTCCCCTCCATCGGACCGAAGTCCGAAGCTAACTGACTGGGACCTTGTCCCCTCCATCGGACCGAAGTCCGAAGCTAACTGAACACAACATATCATAACATATCAACTGGCATAAACTCACATATACTGCATACTACATTGGGCCGTAGCCCGGAACATATAACACATAAATCCTGTCTGAGCCACGAAGGCATCAAACATACTAACTACCGCATCAGATCAAATTCCGGAAACTACTACAAGCTAAACGGGCCGGCATTGTGGCCTTAGACCCGTTCCTACTGGAAGGAAACTCACCTGAGTCTGTTGAACTGATGCTGCTAATCCTTCTGACTGCTACTTGACCTCTGACTCTGAACTGCTGCTCCACTAGCTCCTCGGGCTACCACTGACCAGATAACACTTAGTCCAACTGACCTCCAAAGGTCAACTAGGTCAATTCTAGTCAAGGTCAAAATCCTGGTCAAAGTCAACCTTCCAGGTCAACCCTACTCGCCGAGTCCACCTAATAACTCGCCGAGTTCAAATGCTCAAGGTCTTTCTATTTGCGACTCGACTCGCCGAGTCAGTCCATGACTCGCCGAGTCAACTATTCCCGAGTCTCGACCTGTCCAACTCGCTGAGTCTCCACCCGACTCACTAATTTGAGTTTCAACTCGAAGGGTTTGGGGTTTCACGACCTGACTCGCCGAGTCCAAGACAATCTTCAACCAACTCGTCGAGTTGTTCTTCCGACTCGCGAGTTCATGCCTAACTTCATCCGACTCGACGAACTGTTCATCCCGCTCGTCGAGTTCCTCCTCATCTTCAAGCTACTCGTCGAGTCCACTCGAAGGACTCGTCGAGTCTATTCAGTCCTTAATCCATGCAGTAACTTTTCGAGCCTAACAGGGCTTCCAACTTATAGATCCATACTTCTAAGGCCTATCCCCTACGTAAAGTGGCAAACTTTACGTGTAGATTAAGAGATCTAGGCTCAAAACACACTAAACTATGGTTTATGGCAAACATACTTCTTCAACATACCAAGGGCTGATACTTTAGGGGATTCTAGACCAAAACAAGCATGGATCTGAGGTAGCAACCTCAGATCTGGACCTCTAACTCGAAATGGTTACATATCATACCAAAATGTCCAAAACTCACACATAAGAATAGATCTAGGTGCAAAGGAGTCCAAGAAACAGCTTATTACCTCCAATTGGTCTGAAACGTCTGCTCAATCCCGGATCTACAGTCCCTTCTTGCACCTCCAAGGCCTTCCTTCCTTCTCCAAGCTTCAAAAGCTTCACTAAGGGTGGATCTTGCTCCAAAATGATTATGGCGGCTAGGGTTTAGTGATATGTGCTAGAGAGGCAGTAAAGTTTAGGTGTAAGCGAGTTATTAGGTGGACTCGGCGAGTAGGGTGGACTCGGAGAATAGGGTTGACCTGGAATAATAATATCTTGAATAATACTATCTTGAACTCGGCGAGTTATTAGGTGGACTCGGCGAGTAGGGTTGACCTGGAAGGTTGACTTTGACCAGGATTTTGACCTTGACTAGAATTGACCTAGTTGACCTTTGGAGGTCAGTTGGACTAAGTGTTATGTGGTCATTGGTAGCCCGAGGAGCTAGTGGAGCAGCAGTTCGGAGTCAGAGGTCAAGTAGCAGTCAGAAGGATTAGCAGCATCAGTTCAACAGACTCAGGTGAGTTTCCTTCCAGTAGGAACGGGTCTAAGGCCACAATGCCGGCCCGTTTAGCTTGTAGTAGTTTCCGGAATTTGATCTGATGAAGTAGTTAGTATGTTTGATGCCTTCGTGGCTCAGACAGAATTTATGTGTTATGTGTTCCGGGCTACGGCCCGATATAGTATGCAGTATATGTGAGTTTATGCCAGTTGATATGTTATGGTATGCTGTGTTCAGTTAGCTTCGGACTTCGGTCCGATGGAGGGGACAAGGTCCCAGTCAGTTAGCTTCGGACTTCGGTCCGATGGAGGGGACAAGGTCCCAGTCAGTTAGCTTCGGACTTCGGTCCGATAGAGGGGACAAGGTCCCAGTCAGTTAGCTTCGGACTTCGGTCCGATGGAGGGGACAAGATCCCAGTCAGTTAGCTTCGGACTTCGGTCCGATGAAGGGGACAAGGTCCTAGTCAGTTAGCTTCGGACTTCGGTCTGATGGAGGGGACAAGCTCCCAGTCAGTTAGCTTCGGACTTCGGTCCGATGTAGGGGACAAGGTCCCAGTCAGTTAGCTTCGGACTTCGGTCCGATGGAGGGGACAAGGTCCCAGACAGTCAGCTTCGGACTTCGGTCCGATGTAGGGGACAAGGTCCCAGTCAGTCAGCTTCGGACTTCGGTCTGATGGAGGGGGCAGGGCCCCAGTATGTGCTTTATATATTATTGCATGGTATGTGGTAGTTTGGGGGAGCTCACTAAGCTTCGTGCTTACGGTTTTCAGTTTTGGTTTCAGGTACTCAGTTTTTCAAAGGAGGAGCTCGGGAAGATTGCAGTGCACACACCATTTGTTCAGCCTGGGATGTTTATACTCTGATATATTTGACAGTTGTTTAGATATTTTGAGATAAATTCTTTATGACTCTTATATGACGTTGATGAATATGGTTTTATTACTAATTTTAAAAGAAATTTTCAGATTGTATTTTTGGGACGTTTCAAGTTGGTATCAGAGCCAGGGCACGGGTCGATGTGTTCGACGGGGACGTGGAACCCTATAATGGGGGGTGAAAGTGGGTTAGATCTGATCCCATATCGGTTGAGAAGGAGAACTAAGCATTCCTTATAAGGGGTGTGGATACCTTCTCTATCACAACGCGTTTTAAAGCCGTGAGGGCAGCAGATCCTATAAGAACTCTGCAGTTAAGCGTGCTCGGGCGGGAGTAGTACCAGGATGGGTGACCCCCTGGGAAGTCCTCGTGCCGAGTGGCCCAAAGCGGACAATATTGTGATACGTGCCAGAGGGGGATGTTTCAAGTTGGTATCAGAGCCTTGGTTTGAGGGATTCGGATACACTTCCGGGTGTATCTGAACTCAAACTAAGGGGAAGTAAAAAGATTTTTAAAAAGAAAATGTTTTCTAAAGAATTTTGAAAGCACTTAGAAAGAAAGAAATTTTAAACGAGATAAGGGTGTGGTGCATGCGATCAGCCGAGCTCAAGTAAGTACTCCCAAATTACCCATACAAGTTTATTAGCTCAGTTTCAGTAGAACAGCATGCTAGTATAGGACTAAGGATCTAGGAGGATGCCTTATGTGCTTGCTATATGTGTTTTAGCTTTATGAGAATTGCATGCTAGTATTGAGTTGACAGCAGTAGGATAGCTTGTGTAGGTTATGCCTGATAGTATGAGCTTAGCATTGTATGCTAGTACAGTTTCTTGTTATGAGAATAGTTTTGCCTGAGTATGTTTCCTTTATCCGAATGCTGCTTGCTTTGTGCTTTGTGGGATTCTGAGTGATGGGAGTTAGCCATTAGGTGAATACGTCACATTACATGTGATCAGGGTTGAATAATTTCAGAGTGCTGGATTTGGTCCTATTGCGCAGCTCTCGTTTGAGTCCAACCGTTGTAGGGACGAGTCTTTTACTTGAAGGATTATCTGAGCCTCGTCACATGTGATGGTATTCAGGTGGTGGCTGATTGGCATTACAAGGAGGCCTTCAGCAGCTGAGGACTGTTTGGGGTAGAGTCAGAGGTCCCCTAGGGCAAGCCTAGGATGAGAGTAGCAGAGATCAGTAGAAGAGTAAAGGGGACTTGGTGGAGCTGAGGTAACTCTTGAGGAAAGTACGGATAGATGTGGAAGGTAGTATGGGCCCGTACTACTAAAAGTAGAGGATCCGTACTCGATTCAAGAGGGGCCAAGGCAAAACCAGGGAACTAGTAGAGTGTGTGAGAGATCCCTCAGCAGTAGTGTAGAGATTGATCAAGAATTGTTATATTTTCAGCATGGTGATATTGCGCGAACTATCAGTTAGCAGTTCAGGCATCGAGGAGGGATCTGGCTCGGGCATTAGAGCTGGGCAGTTTGATGATCAGATGAGGGATTTCATTTCCGCAGAGATCACACGCAACATCATTGATCAGACTCCAGTGATTTTCAGTTCGGTTAGGGAGGCCATTGTGGAGCTCATGGATAGTCATCTTGAGGCCTTTAAGGCCGGGATAGTTTCAGGACAGATTGGGGCTCGTCTTGGTCCCGATTCTTATGGAGATCAGGGATTCACCAGGAGAGGAGATCCCATTTCTAGTTTTTGCCATCAGGGGACAGGAGTGAGTGGGACATCTTGTCTCCAAGATAGACCTTTGCATGATTGGATAGTTGAGGAGGTTATGCGAGCCATTCGCGAGGATCTGCCCGACATGGTTGTGAGGATCACTGATAGATTGATAGCGAGGCTCCAGGATCAGACAGCTATTGTTCAGTCGACAGGCGTTGCCGATGGGGTAACGCAGGAGCGAGAGTCGGGCAAGGAGTCGGAAAGAAAGAGGAAAATGGATGAGACTCAGGTAGCCACAGGTTCGGGTAAGAGGCTCAAGGGTTCGGAATTGAGGACGAGGAACTATTAGAGTCGCAGTCGATGCGGGAAGTGCGGAAGGACGCACATAGGTGTGTGCAGGCGTAGAAGTGGTAGCGATGCTGGATGTTTCAAGTGCGGCCAGATTGGTCATTTTAGCAGAGACTGTGTTGTTACCATCGCCCAGGAACTTGATCCGTTATGTTTCCATTGCAGCCAGAGGGGCCACAAGAAGGCCCACTGTTCGAGTTTGTATACAGCAGGGCAGGTGCCAGCTCCTGCCCCTAGGACTTCGAGTGCCGCCAACGGTCGTCAGGGCCGGGCAAGGGCGCCTATGGCTCAAAGCCGAGTTTTCCGGTAGATTTCAGCAGGGATTCGAGCAATGCTGGGTGTTGGAGGTACGTATCTTTTACCTTCCTGTCAATTATTATTCAAGATATTATTGTTATGTTGCTGCAGCGATATTTATAAGCGTATGTATTGGGGTATCATATTACCTGCTTGTGACTAAGTGTTATGCCATTTGCATACCTTGGAATTAGAATGGTGAATTGGATGTCGTTCCCTCTAGATCAGGTTACTTCAGATGCGGTGACTGTAGCATGTGTGTGTAAGATTCAGTAGTGCCTTACTACCAGCGGAAGGCATTAGTCGGGTAATGATCAGTTATATTCTCAGTAGTGATAATCCAGAGTTTTTAGTGGAGTAGCTAGCGGCCAGTAAGGAGGTGGGTTGGGGATGTGCACCCCAAACGCAGGTTCTCGGGATGTAGTCCCTAAAGCTAATACAATTAAGGATCGAAGGGTGCTCAGTCAGATAGCAAGAAGGGTGAGGATTTGGTGAGAGTTAGTTGGAGCGCTGGCAAGGGTAAACGTCGGCAGACAGCATATCACCCTTTTAATGGAAGGAAGGTTGGAATTCCTTTCGACCAGTGAGCAGTAAGGAGCTAGCCAAATCCAAGTGGGGGAGAACCCTCCGTGTACACAAGGATAAGAGTCATGTAGACCCAGAATGAGTGTGCGGCCTCTGAGAAGGAATGATAGTAGCATAGTGAGTGATGGATTGAGAAGTTTAGAATTGGGAGATCGAGGACCTTTCCAGTGGTTAGTTCATGTAATCGAGATGGTTAGAAGCTGGTTGGGAATCTAGGATTGGAGAACCACCTGTAGGGGCTCAAGTGAGTCGGAATGAGGATCCTGAGAACGGTTAGCAAGAGATGTTTTCGTATTAGTAGTCAGTGATAGAGTCAGGATGCAGGATTTTGTAGATTCAGGAGTTGGGAGTTTGGAAACTTCCCAACAATAGCTTCTTGTATCCGGATTAGTAGACGGTTGGTTTGGGAACCAAGCCAAAGAGCTCCTCGACGAAGCGCTAAGTATATCAAGATGTCGAGGATGAAGCAGTATTCAAAGACTGAGGGCTGGTTTTGAGAAATCAGGATGAGGAATCACTAGCGGGACTAGGGATAGTCAGGATGTCCTCGGGATAGTAGTAGAGTGTTGTAAGTCTGCGGGGGTAGCCGTAGCATTCACTAGCAGTCAGATAGTAGTAGAGTGTTGTAAGTCTGCGGGGGTAGCCATAGCATTCACTAGCAGTCAGATAGTAGTAGAGTGTTGTAAGTCTGCGGGGGTAGCCGTAGCATTCACTAGTAGTCAGATAGTAGTAGAGTGTTGTAAGTCTGCGGGGGTAGCCGTAGCATTCACTAGCAGTCAGATAGTAGCAGTGGTGCTGTAAGTCTGCGGGGGTAGCCGTAGCATTCATTAGCAGCCAGATAGTATTTGAGAGTTGTGAGTCCGCGGGTGTAGCCGTGGCTTTTATTAGATTGGTAGGCCGCATGAGCGCGTTGTTGGACGCGGGAAAGCAGTAATTCCCACCCGTTCGGGTGCAACAGTGAGGATATGGGAATCCACTGGTTAGATTTCGGATTTCCCAAATGGTTTAGTTATGGCTAAGTCAGCAAATTGGCTAAAGATCGTCACATCAGTTATGAGATCAGAGTAGCAGTAGACCGTTGGGGTTCGGGTACGTTAAGGGCTACCATTAGTCTGGGGGCCATCATGTTGTTAGTCGTGGAATTGTTGATGTCAGGAGGTGACGTAAGGACCTGATCGGTGGATCGGGAGGTTGTTAGAGCCACAGTAACAGGATAACTAGTGGAAACTAGTTCCAGAGAAAGATTTCGTTCAGAAGTCGTGGGAGCGACTAAGTAAGGAGTCCTTTGACTCCACAGTTGAGTTGGAACTCAGTGTTTCAGGCAGTTCAGTGTTCCAGGCAGTTCAGTGTTTCAGTTAGTTCCAGTATTTTAGGCAGTATTAATTTTGCGTCGGACTGCAAGTTCAGCCTTATTAGTTGGACCTGGGTGGTCTCAGTTCATCCGGAAGCCAGATTTGGAATAGAAGAATTTTCAGTCAGTTGTTCGTGGGGTGCTCGACACCAAATGGTAGTAGAAAGAATGCCCAGTGGATACTGGCGACGATGACATGTACTGGGAGTAGCAGGAGTAATAGATTTGGTGGAGACAGGGTCTTCACAGTGAAGGAAGACGTAGGTAGTTATGGATCATCGCCTTGGGAAGACAAGGGAATCGTGCAAGGAAAGAAGGGGTGAACCCCTACGGGGTCAGTGTAGTGTTGGAGAGTATCAGAAAGATTGTCGGTTGAGTGAGATGCGTTTCCAGAATGTTCAGGGTCAGGATGGACCCGAGATTATTATCTGTAAGGATTGGCATTGGTCTGAATGACTGAGCGGAAGGCCAGCGAAGGTAGGCAGCTGGTGTTGGAATGAGCGGTGGGGTATTGGAGGCAATTCGCAGTCGGTGGATCGTAGCAAACTTCGAGGACGTTGTTTAGTTTAAGTGGGGGAGAGTTGTAACACCCATAGTTTGAAAAGCCAAGAAAAGAAAGAAAACCCCAATTTTAAGGGGAGACTCGGCGAGTCCAAGGAGGGACTCGGCGAGTCCGAGCGGGATCCGGGTTGAGGTGTAAGCGACCAACTCGGCGAGTCGGCCAAGGTGACTCGGCGAGTCTGGTCTGAGCAAGGAAAACCCTAAATCCAGGAGTTGGAGCTTATTTAAACGTCTCATTCTCTCCCCTAGGGTTCCTTTACTGCCTCTCTAGCATATATCACTAAACCCTAGCCGCCATAATCATTTTGGAGCAAGATCCACCCTTAGTGAAGCTTTTGAAGCTTGGAGAAGGAAGGAAGGCCTTGGAGGTGCAAGAAGGGACTGTAGATCCGGGATTGAGCAGACGTTTCAGACCAATTGGAGGTAATAAGCTGTTTCTTGGACTCCTTTGCACCTAGATCTATTCTTATGTGTGAGTTTTGGACATTTTGGTATGATATGTAACCATTTCGAGTTAGAGGTCCAGATCTGAGGTTGCTACCTCAGATCCATGCTTGTTTTGGTCTAGAATCCCCTAAAGTATCAGCCCTTGGTATGTTGAAGAAGTATGTTTGCCATAAACCATAGTTTAGTGTGTTTTGAGCCTAGATCTCTTAATCTACACGTAAAGTTTGCCACTTTACGTAGGGGATAGGCCTTAGAAGTATGGATCTATAAGTTGGAAGCCCTATTTGGCTCGAAAAGTCACTGCATGGATTAAGGACTGAATAGACTCGGCGAGTCCTTCGAGTGGACTCGGTGAGTAGCTTGAAGATGAGGAGGAACTCGACGAGCGGGATGAACAGCTCGTCGAGTCGGATGAAGTTAGGCATGAACTCGGCGAGTCGGAAGAACAACTCGACGAGTTGGTTGAAGATTGTCTTGGACTCGGCGAGTCTATTCTTGGACTTGGCGAGTTAGGTCGTGAAACCCCAAACCCTTCGAGTTGAAACTCAAATCAGTGAGTCGGGTGGAGACTCAGCGAGTTGCACAGGTCAGGACTCGGGAATAGTTGACTCAGCGAGTTATGGACTGACTCGGCGAGTCGAGTCGCGAATAGAAAGACCTTGAGCATTTGAACTCGGCGAGTTATTAGGTGGACTCGGCGAGTAGGGTTGACCTGGAAGGTTGACTTTGACCAGGATTTTGACCTTGACTAGAATTGACCTAGTTGACCTTTGGAGGTCAGTTGGACTAAGTGTTATGTGGTCATTGGTAGCCCGAGGAGCTAGTGGAGCAGCAGTTCGGCGTCAGAGGTCAAGTAGCAGTCAGAAGGATTAGTAGCATCAGTTCAGCAGACTCATGTGAGTTTCCATCCAGTAGGAACGGGTCTAAGGCCACAATGCCGGCCCGTTTAGCTTGTAGTAGTTTCCGGAATTTGATCTGATGCAGTAGTTAGTATGTTTGATGCCTTCGTGGCTCAGACAGGATTTATGTGTTATGTGTTCCAGGCTATGGCCCGATGTAGTATGCAGTATATGTGAGTTTATGCCATTTGATATGTTATGATATGCTGTGTTCAGTTAGCTTCGGACTTCGGTCCGATGGAGGGGACAAGGTCCCAGTCAGTTAGCTTCGGACTTCGGTCCGATGGAGGGGACAAGGTCCCAGTCAGTTAGCTTCGGACTTCGGTCCGATGGAGGGGACAATGTGCCAGTCAGTTAGCTTCGGACTTCGGTCCGATGGAGGGAACAAGATCCCAGTCAGTTAGCTTCGGACTTCGGTCCGATGGAGGGGACAAGGTCCCAGTCAGTTAGCTTCGGACTTCGGTCCGATGGAGGGGACAAGGTCCCAGTCAGTTAGCTTCGGACTTCGGTCCGATGGAGGGGACAAGGTCCCAGTCAGTTAGCTTCGGACTTCGGTCCGATGTAAGGGACAAGGTCCCAATCAGTTAGCTTCGGACTTCGGTCCGATGGAGGGGACAAGGTCCTAGACAATCAGCTTCGGACTTCGGTCCGATGAAGGGGACAAGGTCCCAGTCAGTCAGCTTCGGACTTCGGTCTGATGGAGGGGGCAAGGCCCCAGTATGTGCTTTATATGTTATTGCATGGTATGTGGTAGTTTGGGGGAGCTCACTAAGCTTCGTGCTTACGGTTTTCAGTTTTGGTTTCAGGTACTCAGTTTTTCAAAGGAGGAGCTCTGGAAGATTGCAGTTCACACACCATTTGTTCAGCCTGGGATGTTTATACTCTGATATATTTGACAGTTGTTTAGATATTTTGAGATAAATTCTTTATGACTCTTATATGACGTTGATAAATATGGTTTTATTACTAATTTTAAAAGAAATTTCCAGATTGTATTTTTGGGACGTTTCAGATGGTGCGCTCACTCTGGCCGTCAGTCTGCGGATGATAAGCAGTGCTGAAATGTAGCCCTGTACCCAGTTCCTCGTGGAATTTCTGCCATAATTGGGAAGGGAACTGAACATCTCCATTTGATACAACGGAAACCGGAACCCCATGAAGGGCAACAATCTCCCTAACATACATATCAGAAAATTTCTCGGCTGAGGAGCTCTCTCGGATGGCCAAAAAGTGGGCACTCTTGGTCAATCGATCCACAATGTCACAGATAGCATCAAAACCCTTGGCAGTCTTCGGTAACTTGGTGATAAAATCCATGGTAATCTGTTCCCACTTCCACATGGGAACCTCCAAAGGCTGAAACTTGCTATGAGGCCTCTGATGCTCGGTCTTGACCATCCTACAGGTCAAGCACCTCTCAACGTACCAGGCTATCTCCCTCTTCATACATGGCCACCAGTAACTTAGTCTCAAATCCGGATACGTCTTGGTGGTTCCTGGGTGTATCGAAAAGTGAGATTTTTGAGCCTCCCCCAAAACTGTCTGTCTGATCCCACCAGAAACCGGAACCCAAACTCAACCACACCAGTTCAACAATCCCTGACTATCGGTGACAAATCTGTCGATCTCGCCCGGGATCCTCTCCTGTTTCCAGTTTTCCTTCTTGACTCCTTTTGTCTGTGCCCCTCTAATCAAATCCAAAAGTGGAGAGTCAATGGATACCCTAATACACATATCCCCAACTGAAGATCCAGCTGACTTGCAGCTCAAAGTATCTGCTACCACATTCACTTTACCCATATGGTAAAGGATCTCGTAGTCATATCCTAGACCACGTCAAGCCACCTTTGTTGCCTCATATTCAAGTTTGGCTGGTCCATAAGATATCGCAAACTCTTGTGATCCGTGTAAAAGGTACAACGGACTCCATATAGATAATGTATCCAAATCTTGAGGGTAAACACCACTGCCCCCAACTTCAGGCTGTGAGTAGGATATTGTGCCTCATGCGGATTCAGCTGCCAAGAAGCTTACGCAATCATCCACCCCTCTGCATAAGAACCACCCCTAAACAATTGATGGATGCATCACAAATACCATGAAATCCTCGACACCCATCAGAAGGGTCAACATCGGGGCCTCATATAACCTCTGTCACAGTGTCTGAAATGTCGTCTGTTGCTTAGGGCCCCATCGGAAATCTACTCCCTTCCTCGTCAGATGAGAGAGGGGTACAACAATCTTGGAGAAATGCTGGATAAATCTCCGATAATATCCAACCAAACCTAAGAAACTCCTTATCTTTTAGGGAGATTTCGGAACCTCCCACTACATCACGACCTCAACCTTGTCTGAATCGACCAAAATCCCGTTTTGGTTAACGAGATGCCCCAGGAACTGGACCGCTCATAACCAAAACTAACACTTAGAAAACTAGACATACATCCGTTCATGCCTCAACACTCCCAAAATCTCTCGAAGGTACTCCTCATGCTACTCTCTGGTCTTGGAATGCACCAAGATATCATCAATAAAAACAATAACTAATCGATCGAGCATCGGCCTGCATACCAATTAATCAAGTCCATAAACACCACAAGCGCATTAGTGAGCCCAAATGGCATCACCACGAACTCATAATGCCCATAATGAGTCTGAAATGCTTTCTTATCCACATCCTCCTCTTTCACCCTCGCCTGATGATACCCCAACCTCATATCGATCTTGGAGAACCAAGATGCACCCTAAAACTAATCAAAGAGGTCGTCAATATGCAGACGGGGCTAACGATTCTTCATTGTCAACTTATTCAACTCTCAGTAATCAATGTACATATGGTATGAACCATCCTTCTTCTTGAAAAACAATATCGGTGCTCCTTATAGCAAACTGCTCCGTCTGATGTGTTGCTTGCCTAAAAGCTCCAGAAGCTGAGACGATAACTCATGTATCAACGTTGCCAAACAGTATGGCGCCTTGGCAATCAGAGCCGCACCTGGCACTAGTTCAATCCTGAACTCAACCTACCTCTTGGGAGGCACACCGGGTAACTCCTCCGGAAACATATTAGCAAACTTCCTGACAACCTGCAGATCTGAAATCGAGATAGGCTCCCCAACCTGAGTATCAACGACATAGGAAAGCTAACACATACTGTTGGATTAGGTGTCTAAGCCCATAACTATAATTGGTATGTACTTGACCCGATTGTAGCATGGTCCTTTTGGGTTGCCTTCACCGAAGCAATTTGATAAGATGGATATTTGAGAAAGAGGTTATTTGTGATTTATTAATATATTATAAGAATAATATATTAATTGCGAAATCATATTATTTAATTGGTATTGATCAGGAGTTAATTTAGTGATCAAAAGAGACTGATTAAATTTACAGGACTGATTAGGCAAATCAGTAATACTTATAGTTTGGGCTAATGATCCATGTTGATTAGGGATGGACTAAATCTATGTGAGAGTCCATGAAGAGTTAGTCCAAAGGGCCTATCATATGGATTATTGGAATACTAAAAGGTTTAAATAAATTACGGTTTTATGTAAGAAACTCTAAGGATTCCACACTATAAATTGAACCCCTAGCCTTCCTAAAATCGGCCAATCATTTCCAAGCTGATACCCTAGACAATTTTGGTGCTTCCTAACCTCTTTTTCATAAGGCTCCTCTTGCTTTTGATGTTTGTGACTTATTTGAGGTATCACATTTGAGGTACTAAGCTCTTGAAAGGCCATGTTCTACAAGCTACAACAAAGAGATATTCATCTAACTTGTTTTATGTTGTAAATCTCAAAATTGTATGCCAGTTAGGGTTCATGCTTTGGATAAATGAAAATTGCATGTATAACTTGAGAAAACTTAGATCCAAAGAATTAGGGTTGTATGTGCACCATAGGATTGTTATAGTGCTCAAAACCCATCAGTTGTATTAGAGCCTAGGGTGTTTTATGTTAGATTGATGCAATTGTATTGTTTCAGAGCTGGAAAATTTTTATTTTTGGCCTCTGACTGTTGGACTCGACGAGTAGAGCCAACTCGACGATTACATTGCCTGACTCGACGAGTTGGATCATCTGTTGGCAGAATTTTCGAGTATTTGGCCAGATTTGGATTAGGATCATTACCAAAAACTGTTTTGACTGATAAAATTCAATTTTACAGATAAGGTAATGATTATCCTCATCCAATTAAATGATGATTGTCAAATTTTAAGATAATTACTTGATTTTGTGAAAAATTAATTATTTGGAGAATTTGATTTGAATCATCTTGCTATATGAAATTAGATTAGGTCAATTTTGTGATATAGTTAGTCATATGATTAATCTAATTATTTTCAAATTGATCCAAGAGTTTTGAAAAGTTTCAAAATTTTTCCCTCAAGTTTTGGAATTTAAAATTTGATAAATGGTTTTAATTTTGAAATATCTAAATTCTAAACCCTAGAGTTTTAAAAGTGTAAAATTCAACCCTTATACTATTATAATATTAAAAGCCTAATACTTATATATATATATATATATATATATATATATATATATATATATATATATATATATATATATATATGTATAAGACAGTCAGTCTTACCGTTAGTAGGACTCATTCACGAAACTGGTCTATAAGGGGGTATAAGGAAATTGCCTATAAAATGGAAATTGAATGGGTGTCCACTCTCACCCACCGCTCCCTTGACTAGTGGAGGGTCGTTAGCCGAACGAGTAGGATAGGACATTAAATCTCATTAAAATGTATAATGATAATTATAAAAGTAACTAAATGTTTTTCATAAATTCTCAATCTTAGTTACTCTAGGAAAAATGTGAAAATTGTGTTATTCCATGAATTTACACTTTGCACCTTGCCACGTCATTAGTGGAGCATGTGTGGTTAACCGACACACTAATATGGACTAACAGGGGTGGCAAAGGGTAGATCGAGAATTGTCATTGATCAATGAAGCATGTGTGGTTAACCAACACATTGATTAGGTGGTAAATGACTCGAGAGTGGCAAGCAAATTTGCATGGTTATTCACACCTTGTTTGTGATCCTCGGCATCCCAGTCACAAACTTGAAGACATAATCGAGATTTAAACATTTCATTGAAAGGTTTAATGAATCTCAAAGAACTAGGAATTTCATAAAACTTAATTATTTAAAGTTTTAGTTTTGGGTGGCAAAATTGGTAAATTGTCATTTACCTACCTTAAAATATTTTGCAATTGGATTACATAATCCCTCTTCCAAATTGTGAAATATTGTGTTGGGTCCTGGCCTTAATATTTAATTTGGGTGTTATATTAAGGAATTTCTATCTAATGAAACTTGTCTTTCTTTTTCATATGTCTACCTTAAACAATGCTTCAAACTCAAAATCTTCTGGATTTTTCTCCCTCGTGAACTTATGTGGGAGGGTCATTTTCGACGGGTCTAATTTCAATGATTGGATTCGAAACAATCGCATGGCCATTCGCTATGAGGAAAAGGAACATGTCCTCGACAAAGAGCTAAAGGAAATTGATGAAGAAACTGCTACTCCTGAGTAACTGGCTGAGTATAAGGCTCATGAGAAGGACACGACAAAGGTGTCGTGCATCATGCTAGCCACTATGACTTTTGAGCTTCAGAAGTCCTACGAGGACTTCTAGCCTTTCGAGATGCACCTAGACTTGATGGAAAGGTACCATCAGAGTGCTCGACAAGAAAGTTATGAAATCATTGCCTCTATGTTAACAAAAAAATGAAGGATGGAGAGTCCATCACAACCCACTTGCAAAAGATGCAAAGATATGTAGACCGCTTGCTAAAGTTGAATATCAATTTCGATGAAGAGTTGGCTGTTGACATTATCCTACACTCCTTGCCTCCTTGTTATGATCAGTTCAGAATGATTTATCATATGAACAAGGGGGAAGGCACTCTAAGCAAGCTTCAAGGCCTACTAAGAACTGCTGAAAGTAGTTTAAAAGGAAAGGCTATTGTACCCACTCTTACTGCTGCTTCCCTAGTCCTGTAAATTGGACATGGGAAGGGAAAGAAGAGGAAAGCTTCCTCAATGAATCACAAGGGAAAGTCTCATGATGGATCCTCTTCTAGTGGGTCCAAAGGTGGTTCTGTTGCTCCATCATCTAATCCAAAAGAAGTAAAGTGCTTCCATTGTCATGAAAAAGGGAATTGAAAATGAAGCTGCCCTAAATACTTGCAGGACATTAAGGATGGGAAGATAAAGCCCACCTTCGCATGTATTTACACTATTCAATCTAATAGTTCATCACATGCTAGTTCTTGGGTCCTTGATACATGATGTGGTTTTCACATTTGTTTTGAGCTGTAGGGTCTAACAAGAAGTAAGGATGTGGAGCACGTGAAGATAAACTTGATCATGGGAAATAGGAAAGCGTCGCCTGTCACCAAGATTGGAGTTTATTATTTATTGCTCAGTAATGTGTTAGTGTTAGATTTGAATGAATGTTGCTACTAGCCAGATACGACGAGAAACATTATTTCTTTTCATGGTTTGTATAAACAAGGTTTTAGATTTTCATTTAACAATGAACTTGGTTCTATTAATGCTTTTTATAGTAGGAAATTTTATTTTGAAGCATTGATCGTAATGGTATATATGACACTGTGATGGTTGTAGACAACTTAGGAAATAATGTATTGCATATTGATTCGTCTAATGGTTTGGACAAGGCATGCTTGTGGCATTGTTGTCTTGGACATGTCAACAAGAAGTGTATAGCCCAACTCTGAAAGGATGGAGTCTTTGAGTCATTCGACTTAAAGTCGAATGACACTTGCAAATCTTGTTTGCTTGGAAAGATGACCAAGTCACCCTTCACTGGTACTTGTGAAAGGGGTGAAGGTCTGTTGGATCTCATACACACTGATGTGTGTGGACCCTTCAGATCCGCCACAAGGGATGCTAACCGCTTCTATGTCACTTTTACTGATGATTACAGCAAATATGGCTATATCTACTTAATCAAGCATAAGTCAAAAACCTTTGAAAAATTCAAAGAGTTTATGCAAGAAGTGGAGAATCAAGTGGGCAGGAAGATAAAGATGCTCTGAACTGATCGAGGTGGTGAGTATCTTAGTATCGAGTTTCATAACTATCTTAAGGAATGTGGAATTGTTTCACAGTTGACGCCACCTAGGACACGACAGCTGAATGGTGTGGATGAGAGGCACAATCGAACCTTGTTGGACATGGTTCGTTTCATGATGAGTCGAGCTTCGTTACCTGTATCATTCCGGGGGTATGCCCACCATATCCTTAATCTAGTGCCAACTAAGAAGGTTTCCAAAACGCCACACAGAATGTAGACAGGGAAGGTTCCCTCGTTAGCGCATATCAAGGTTTGTGGTTGCGAGGCTTTCGTAAGACGAGAGACTCACGACAAGCTCGAACCTCATAGTAAGCGTTGTATTTTCGTCAGCTACCCACATAAATCATTTGGATATTTGTTTTATAGACCTAGTGAGAACGTGGTCTTCGTAGCATGGAGGGGTGTCTTTCGTGAAAGAGAAATGTTATGCCAAGAGGATAGTGGGAGGCAAATTAACCTTGAAGAGCTTCAAGATTTAAGCTATGAAGGAACCACTAACACTAGCAATCAACCTGAGTATGAGACTCCTGTTGAACCAGTGGACGAGTCTGTACCTCTGAGACGTTCTAGTAGAGTTAGTGTTCCACCTTTGTTGTATGGTTTTCATATAACAAGTGAAGGTGATACGTTTATCAGTGATAGCACACTGATAAATTTGGATGAACCTAACAACTACAAGGAAGCCATGGCGGACCAAGAGTCTACAAAGTAGAAAGAGGCAATGGATAGTGAGATTCAATCCATGTATGACAATCAAGTTTGGAACTTGGTTGAAAATGTACTAGGTTGTAAGACGGTCAGGTGCAGTGGATCTTCAAGAAGAAGACCGACATAGATGGGAAAGTACACACGTATAAGGCGTGATTGGTTGCGAAGGGCTTTAATTAAACTCCTAGATTTGACTATGACGAGACCTTCTCACCAGTAGCGAAGATTAAATCTATAAGGGTTATGCTAGTCATAGATGTGTTTCATGATTATGAAATATAGCAGATGGATGTCAAAACCGCTTTCCTTAATGGGAAGTTGGCTAAGGATGTTTACATGAGTCAGCCAGAGGGTTTTGTAGATGTGAAGTACCCTAATAGAGTGTGTAAGTTGGAGAAATCCATTTATAGATTAAAGCAAGCATCTCGTAGATAGAATCTTTGTTTTGATGAGAAAGTCAAAGAGTTTGGTTTTTCGAGAAGTGAGGACGAGTCTTGTGTATATGTCAAAGCTAATGGGAATATAGTTAGATTTTTGGTATTGTATGTGGATGACATACTAATCATAGGAAACGACGTTCCAACCTTGAAGGAGGTTAAATCCTGGCTTGGGAAATGTTTCACTATGAAGGACATCGGAGAAGCTGCTTACATTCTAGGGATATGGATATTGAGAAATAGGAGTAAAAGAGTAATAGGGCTTAGTCAAAGTACCTACTTGGACAAGGTGTTAAACCGTTTCAACATGGAGAATTCCAAGAAATGAGAATTGCCTATCCAGAGCAATACCAAACTGGTTAAGACTTAGAGTCAGAGTATCGATGCCGAAATAGCATAAATGAGTTGAGTACCATATGCTTCTGCCGTTGGCTCGATCATGTATGCTATGACATGTACTCGTCCTGATGTGGCTTTTTCTTTGAGCATGGTTAGTCGATATCAAGGAAATCCTGGTAGAACTCACTGGATAGCAGTAAAGAACATTCTTAAGTACCTGCGAAGGACTAAGGACTTGTCCTTACCCTTGGTGGGAGTGATGACTTGAGCGTGACAGGGTATAGTGACGCTAGCTTTCAAACCGACAGAGATAATTTCCGCTCTCAGTCAGGCTGGGTATTTACCCTAAATGGAGGAGCGGTAACATGGAGAAGTTCCAAAGAGGAGACTGTAGCTGATTCAATGTGCGAATCAGAGTACATAGCAGCAAGCAAAGCGTCGAAGGAGGTAATATGGCTAAAGAACTTCATTAGAGACCTTGGAGTTGTACCGGCTGTAAAGGAGCCTATGGAGATTTTCTGTGACAACGAGGGTGTGGTCGCCTAAACCAAGGAACCAATGGATCATGGTAGATTTAGACACATTGACAGAAAATATCACTTCATAAGACATCGAGTAGAAGAGGGACTCCCCGTAGTGAAGAGGGTATCGTCAAAGGATAACCCAGTAGATCCCCTTACGAAGGGACTGAGTAGGGTTAAGGATTTGCAGCATGCTAAGAACATTAGCCTAAGATACGATATTAGTTTTAGTCATTAGATAGGCAGTTAGAAACTTGTAATATAAAAATGTAATTGACATTTGATGATTAAATAATAAGCTTTTTATTTACAAGTAAAGTTTATTGTCTTTTGTCAATTGTCTATTTTATGTTTCGCTTTTGCATGTTTTGAATTCCAGAATAATATGATTATTCGAAATATCCACAGTCAATCATACTTTGGAAGTAAGTTATGAGGTTAGAGTGTCATGAATTGGCTTGTGGCTTGTCTAAGGTGTTTAGACATAGCAAAAGTTTGCTACAACGTTCATTAGTGCTCCTCAAATAAGATTTGAGTATTGGATTAAACCCACGCTCACGTGAATTCACTTCATGGAATTTTTCACGTGTGATTGTGAGACGATAATATCGTATAGTCTTCAAACCAAGATATATGAGTTGTTGATTACGAGTTGGTTGTGCATTGATAGTACGAAAACGCATCAGTAACTTGATGTTATAAAATGTGTTGTTGTGTATAATTTAACCAATAATTAGTACAAGCATATAAGTCAAAGTTTATCTGTTCCTTTTATCCTAAGAGGATTAAAAGCGATATCATGGGCCCCTCGATGATTCTATTTTGACTTATGTGTCGGGCTCGGTCAGGACTCAATTGTTGTGTTCAATTAAGTTCTATGTCAAACAAATAAGAAATCGGGAAATAAACCGTTAGACAATGAGTATGACTTTATTCCATGTCTTTGACCACGCGATATCTTGAAGAACAGAGGATTATATGTTCCCTTATCTAAAGGACGCGTTATTGACTAAGTCAGATTTCGACAGCGGTTTTTAAGAGCTACGATCACTAATCGGATTTTGAAGTTGCATTTGCAGTTATAGTTATTAGACGTATTCAAGTGGGAAACTGTTGGATTAGGTGTCTAAGCCTATAACTATATTTGGTATGTACTTGACCCGATAATAGCATGGTCCTTTAGGGTTGCTTTCACCGGAGCAATTTGATAGGATGGATATTTTAGAAAGAGGTTATTTGTGATTTATTAATATATTATAAGAACAATCTATTAATTGAGAAATCATATTATTTAATTGGTATTGATCAGGAATTAATTTGGAATTAATTTAGTGATCAAAAGAGACTGATGAAATTTACAGGGACTGATTAGGCAAGTCAGTAATAATTATAGTTTGGGCTAATGATCCATGTTGATTAGGGATAGACTAAATCTATGTGAGAGTCCATGAAGAGTTAGTCCAAAGGGCGGCCTATCATATGGATTATTGGAATACTAAAAGGCTTAAATAAATTAGGGTCTTATGTAAGAAACCCTTAGAATTCCACACTATAAATTGAACCCCTACCCTTCCTAAAATCGGCCAATCATTTCCAAGGTGAATCCCTAGCCGATTTTGGTGCTTCCTAACCTCTCTCTCATAAGCCTCCTCTTGCTTTTGGTATTTGTGATTTAGTTGAGGTATCACAATTGAGGTACTAGGATCTTGAAAGGCCAAGTTCTACAAGGTACAACAAAGAGGTATTCATCTAACTTGTTTTATGTTGTAAATCTCAAAATTGTATGCTAGTTAGGGTTCATGCTTTGGATAAATGAAAATTACATGTATCACTTGAGAAAATTTAGATCCAAAGCATTAGGTTGTATGTGCACCATAGGATTGTTATAGTGCTCAAAAACCATCACATACACCCATGTTGAATATACTGTCGAGCCCTGGTCGATGAACAAAACCTTGATCCAACCCTAGTACCCTCTCCATAGATGACTAACCCTCCCCTACGTGTGGTTCGAACTACTACTCGTTAACCCCCGCAGTAAATCATAGCACCAAACCTACTCAGCTAATCCATTTCCACTATTACGCATACATCCCCCATGGGGATGGGAATCAAATCAATCGGCTAAGGCACCCCGAAAATCTCCAAAACACAACCCTGATACACTTTAGATGCAAAAATCCCATGTTTGTTGGCGATAGAAACCATAACGGACACTCTAACTCGCTAAGGGTCATATCAAAATCCCTACTAAAAGATCGAGACACAAAGGACCCACTCGCAACCGAGTCAAATAACAAAAGAGCAGGCAAAGAATTCACTAAGAAGGTACCTATTAGAAACATAAACAGAAAGCGTACCGTAAAATAATCGATAGAATGATAAATAGAAACATACCAGTAATGACGTCTAGTGTCGTCCTGGCCTCCTCTGCCATGAACTGAAAAGCGCGACCTCAAGCCTCTGGGGGCTCCGCCCTAACCTGGATCCCATCAGTGATCCTCAGAGTAGCTGGCGCTAGAGCCTACACCGATCTAGCAGTAAGGAATGTGCACTGGTCTAGTAGCAAATCCTGATGCTTGGTATTGGATCCTGCTGATGGCAGTCCTTGGCGTAATGCCCCTCCTTTCCATTTTTGTGGCAACCAAATGAAGATAAAAAAAAATAGCCTCATGAACCTTGCCGCAGTTACCACAAATGTGACCCCTATGCCCTCCAGACCTTGAATCATTAGGCTTGAACCGCTTCGGCATAGGTTGTGTCTGAACCGGAGCCTTCCTTCACTCTCTCACCTGGAGCTCCATCTCAATCTCCCGCCTCCTTGCGGCCTCCTGTGGCTCCACAAGTATACCTGTAACATCCCGATGTTAAGGTATTTTCAACTATAACTGTATGTATGATTAAATACTGCATGTTGGTCCCTAAGTATAAGATAGAGTACAAAACAGTCAATACTGGCATTTTGGTAATTTGGGTATTGGAGTAGTATGCTAGGTGTACGATGCGTACGCTGAGCATACTAGGGTGGACCCTAGTAAGTTGGGCGTATGTGGAGAAACTCCAAACCCTAATTTTTAGGGTTTGGTACATATATAAACACCATTATAGCCTCACTTATCGTTCTCTCATCAGCCACATTTGAGATTTCGACCCTCCATCAAACCTTAAGTGAGAAAGAGTGTTTTGATCTCATTTGTGTGCCTTTTTGGTGTTCTTGAAGAAGGAGAAGTTGGTGCAAGAACCATGAAGCTTAGAAGCAACTTAGATCTGGGATTGCACACTTGCTAGCAACTTCTTGAAGGTAAAAATTTCACAACTTGATCATTTCATCTTGTAGATCTAGCCACTTGTTCCTTTAGGGCACTTTTCGGTCCCAAATATGGTGATTCTTGAGCATGACAGGTTCTTTATCAATTAAGTCGTCCTTTCAGACCTTACAGGGGGTATTACGTCATGAAAATGTAGTCTTGATGGTTGGTTTTACTCCATGCATGCTATAGAAGGTCTTTATGCAGTAAGATGTTGAGATTTTGTGTTTTAAGCACTTAATGGACAAAAAAGTCATAAAGTTGGAAAATTTATGACTCATGATGGTATTTTGGCCTTGGATCTGCAATTAGATGTGTTAAGTCGAAGAAATAAGTGCTTAATGAGCTAAGATGAGGGTTGTTGCATACGTTGGGCATATACATGGTACACTCAACATATGCAGATCTGGCCCTAATGCCTCGGACATGCTTGTACACCCCGCGTACCTCCAGAGTATGCCCTGTGTACGAATCCTGAGTCAACTCGACTGCATTGACTCGGCTATGTTGACTCGGTTGACTTTTTGAATTTGTCCAGTTTTAACCAAGGGGATTTATGGGGAAATGGTATTAATTTAGAATGGAAATGTTTTGACATTTAGTATTTGGGTTGACCCGGTATTTGGGAGCACAGTATTGATCAAATATCCGTCAGACTGTAAGGCGATTTTCCTCACCGTACTTACTGGTCGAAGGCACCAAGGGCGGCCCATTGGATTGATATCGTAGTTTTAGCTTATGCTATTATGCTATAGTGATCTGTTAGATATGTATCCTGGTATATAGGATTTTTCTATGCTATAGTGATCTGTTGGATATGTATGACCACATGTATATATTAGCTTAGGCTGTAGGCCCTACGAGGTGGTCTAGTTAGGCCGAAGGCCCAAAGAGCGGTCTAGATAGGTTGTAGGCCCTAAGAGGCGGTCTGGTCATGCCGAAGGCTTGGAGAGCGGTCCAGATAGACTGTAGGCACTGCGAAGTGGTGCATTTAGGCTGAAGGATCATATTAGCAAGTTGTTGTTTGTTATTTTATGTGGTGAAACTTTGGGGGAACTCACTAAGCGTTGGCTTATAGTTTTAGTTTTGTTTCAGGTACTTTAGAGGAACGTGGCAAGGCGAAGTCATGACCGTACACATCCTTGGTTTTATGATTGAATGGATCTTGGTAGACTCTATTTTTGAATAATGGTTTTGTAAACAATGATTATGTAACACCCTTTTTCAATACATGGGTAGTTTTAAAAAGTTTAAATTTATTGTGATCTTTTAGACGTTACAAGTTGGTATCAGAGCGAGCGAATTGGAGGAACATCTGTGTGAAACTAGTCTCAAACTAAGGAACTGCAAAAGTTTTAAAAATGATTTTCAAAATTGTTTTCAAAATTAATCAAGAAAGGATGTGATGTGTACGATCAGCCGGAGCCAGTAAGTAGACTCCAAGTTACCACACTGTTATTTGATATTATGTTATGATGATTATGATAGAACATCATGCTAGTGATAGGCTAGTGATTTTCAGGAATTACATGATAGAATTGCCTGACGTATGATGCCCTATTTCCTATAGAGTTTTCTTGGTCATTGTTATATGACTCTTTTAGGTGTGAATTAACTATTAATTGAATACGCTAAGTCACATGCTGCTTGGGATAAATAATTTTAGAGTGAAGGGTTTGGTCCTATTGTATAGCTCTTGTCTGAGTCTAACCGTTTTTGGGTTGAATCTTTTAATCTAGGATTATTTAAGTTATGTTGCATGTGATTGTATTCATGTAGTAGTTAACCGGCACCAATGGGGGTCATTTGGAAGTTGGTAGCAGGGTGAGATGTGGGTCCTAGGATAGCCTAGGCAGTATGTAGTACTCGTGTTGTGTTTATGCAAGTGTTGGGGAGTATCATTATGAGTAAGTATCAATGTAGCAGGTCGGTTTGGAAGATTAGTCACTCTCGAGAGAGTGAGGATAGGATGTATGCGTATCCTAGTTGTTGTATTGGTTTTGGGTGGTTATGATGATCCTTGATATAAATACGGATAGGTGTGGAAGGTAAAATGGGCCCGTACTACTGGAAGCACAGGACCCGTACGCGTCACAAGGAAGTCACAAACCCCGATAGTCCCATCATGTGCTTGGAGCAATATCAATTGTGGCTATTCTGGTGCTCTTGATTCCTTTCAGTGTGGAGTTCGTGAGGGAATCTGGTTCGGGATCTGGAGCTGATGGCCATGATAGGCCGGGGTTAACTGTTGATCAGATTCAGGAAATGATTACCATTAAGTTTTCATAAATATTGCATGAATAATTTTCTAGTATTGTGGATCAGATCACTAAAAAGTTAATTGCCAAAGTTTGAGGAATGAACTGCAGCCTTGCAAACTGCGAAGGGTGCTACTGAGATGACTACTGGGGGAGATCTTTTTGAGGGGACACAGATAGGAAAGAGGAGGAGGGATATTTCAGCGAAGGATGAGGAGACCGAGGCTGCTAGCTTGGGTACTGGAAGCCAAGGGAGCTTTGATATATGCGGGAAGTGTGGGGGGAACCCACGGGATGCTTGTCACAAGTTCAAATGTTATAAGTGTGGAGAGAAGGCATGTCTTTCGTGACTGCAAGAAGGATCATATGTGTTTCCACTGTCACCAACCGGGTCATCTCAAACCCGATTGTCCTACATGGGTATTGGAGGGAGTGCAAGCACAGATGCCCGCCATCCTGCGAGAGGTCAAGGTTGAAACGTAAGAAATCGTAGGTATGAAATTCTGATCCCCGATTTAATTTTTGAATGGATAGTTATTCATGTAGTAGCTTGTTAGAATCATTATTCTAGCATCTATAGTTCGTAATGGGCCAGGATTGTGTCTTGGGAAACTTTGGTGTGCTTATCCGATTGATTTAATTCCTATCCCCATAGGGGACGTATGGGTTATAGTAAGGATGGATTAGCAGCGCTGGTTTGGAGCAATGATAGATTGTGCGGGTCAATGATTGGTGGTTTGAACCCCAAATGAGGGAGAACTGGTCATCTACGGAGAGGGTACCGGGGTTGGATTAGGATTTTGTTCGGCAGCTAGGGCTCGATAGTGCATTCAACATGGGTGTATGGGTTATCTTGCCTATGTGGTTGATACTCGGGTGGGGGAGCAGGTCTCGGTTTCAGATGTGCCAGTTTCCTGGGAGTTTTCTAATGTGTTTCCAGAGGAGTTACCCGGTGTGCCTCCCGAGAGATAGGTTGAGTTCAAGATTGACCTAGTTCCAGGTGCGAATCCGATTGCCAAGGCTCTGTATCGATTGGCACCGCCTGAGATACAGGAGTTGTCCTCTCAGCTTCAGGAGCTTTTAGGCAAGTAGTTCATCAGATCGATCAGTTCGCTATGGGGAGCACCAATATTGTCGTCAAGAAGATAGATGGTTCACACCGGATGTACATTGATTATTGGGAGTTGACTAAGTTGACGGTGAAAAACCGTTATCTCTTTCCGCAGATTGACGACGTCATTGATCAGTTGCAGAGTGCATCTTGGTTCTCCACGATCAATCTGAGGTCAGGGTATCATTAAGTAAGGGTTGGATAGGGGGACGTGGAGAAGATTGCATTTCAGACTCGTTATGGACATTCCGAGTTAGTAGTTGATGTCATTTGGGCTCACTAATGCACCTGAAGTGTTTATGCACTTGATGCATCAAGGTGTGTAGACCAAGTTACTGGTGCATTTACATATGTCAATGTGCAACCGACTTGCAAACTACAACTCACATGTCTCCGTTTCAAGAATATAAGATATTATCGTCTCATTAATCACTCGTGATAAAATCCATGAAGTGATTCAAGTGAGCGTGGGTTTAATCCAATACTCAAATCTTATTTCATGACAGTCTAGCTTCAATATCTACTTCCAAAGTATTTATCGACTGTGGATGGTTTGAATAATCTTATTATTCAGGAAGTCAAAACATGCAAAGTGAAACACAAGAATAATTGAATCCAATATGGCCCCAATATTTTGATTATAAATAAAACATCTTTTATTTAGTCACCATATTGATTACTCATTATTCATTGTATAATGTTTCGGATAATCAACTTATCACTTGAATTATAACAACAGTTGTCCCATCCTCCAAGCATGCACACTATGTTTACCTATGGTTCTTACTTTGTGAAATAGATCTATTGAATGCATTTCCAACGTTACTCAATTCACAACTCCTAATCCTTTTCATAAGTGTAAGAATACCAAATTCTTGCCACTATTAGAATATGTTGGACTCTAACATTTTATGCAACGATCCATTCGTAATATCACAACACCAAAGCCACCAAGACTTTGCCAATGATATTACAAAGTGCTCTATTGGAGATTGCTACAAGGAAATTCCATAGATACGAAGTCTCACATTCAAAGTACATTCCTTTGAACATCCTTCTTGCATAAAAGTTTCTAATCTAGACATAGATTCTCGATATCCAACTCCCAATATGAAGGCATTTCCATATTTTCCATACGACAACACATTCTAAATAGAATCCTATCTATTCATAATAATGTTGATATGTTCCATATAATACCATACTTCCAACTGCCCACAAGAGACCAATACTTGGCGAACCTTAGATTGTCCTTGACAGCTATTTAATTAATTTCAGTCATATCCGGTTCTGGTCCTTTTTCCCTCTTAATGCGCTAGGCATTTGGTAAATTCAAAACGGTCGAATATTACAACATATGTAATTGATCCTATACCTGAAGCATATGGGACACGATTCATAATGTCATACATAAAGACTTTACTAGTCTCTTGCTATAATATTGCCATATATAGAATTCCCTTATGTTGAATCTTTTCAACATAACAACCCTATATGTCTTTTGACTAAATTCGATTAAAAATTTCTCGATCTAAGCGTTTAGATTTAAAACGAAGTATAATATTCTGTCCCTTAATTATAGCAAAACAACTTTTCAACCCCTACAACTTTGCAAAGTGAAACCTTTTGTTTTATATAATTAATATTGCTAACTTGCAACACTTAAAATAATAATCATGCTCCCACTAACATGATGATTATATCCTTACCAGCATAACACTTATGCTCCCATTTGCTTTGACATGTATTCAGAAAACAATTCAACTTTTAGAAATCAATACTTATTGACTTTCTTACCAAAGTTCATATTTCTGATATGTGATGCTTCGATAACCTTTATCTAAGTTCCTCAAACTCTTACACCTTTCCTTATATAGCTCATGTGTATGTCTAAACTAATTCAAAACTTATAGCAATAAGTCCTAAATGTTTAGACTCTTTTGCGATTTCTCACAATTCGAACTATGAATAGGGATGCCGTAGTCATAATCTAATTTGAGAATGCAAATATCACAATTGATATCTTCTTAAAATCTTTCTTAGTGAAAGCGTTTCCTTACAATCATTTTCATGAAACGGAGAGAAACCTTATGACACTTAGATTTTATGGTGTATATGTTCCTATCCATGTGAATTTGTCATAACCATAATCATAAGATAATGTTTGTGACAAATCCAACTCATATGGACAAAACTTGTTCAATCTTAATTTCTTGCCACTTGGCAGCACAAGGGCCTACCATGTCTTCCAAGTCGTTGACCAACTCACCCTTACTGATCAAAGTGCTCTGCCTTATCCAATCAAATGAGAACTCATAGAACTCATATGCATAGTCAACCTTAAATGGAATGAAAAAAAAATAAGAATATGTCAACACGATAGGTTACAAACCTCAAGTCATGTGCTAGTGTTTAACAATTCTTGATTAGTTCTTGAAAACTTTCAAGACCATTAAGACTCCCACTGACCTCTTGACATATAAGATTCTCTTGTCAAGAAACATTTCTTAACAAACAACTACTCAAAAGTTAGTGTGGATTCTTATCAAGACAACGCTTCATACAATTGGTCTTACTCGGTCTTTGTCTTATCCAAGAGATCACAACCTACAAATTTCTAATGTGCCGGAATAAGAAAACCTTTCCTACTCTACACTTGATGAGTGTTTTAAACTTACTGAATACGTGTCACTCAATATCACAATCTTGGAGTATGATTCTAAGACTTGATTTTGGAACGAAGTATGATTCACCTTTTGATTTAATCATTTCAACAATTCCTAATTCCTCTTCTTAGCCATAATAGTGCACTAAGATTTACTTAGAGGATCAACTGTGGTATGGTTTCATAATCAATGAGACGAACATAGAAGATGATACTAAAGTATTCTCCCATCTTTTCAGATTGAAGAAACTTTTATCTTTCTGTCCAATTGATTCTTCTTATCCGTTCTGCCATTCATTGTAACTTTTCAATGGTTTAGAATTACACTCAATCTTGTAAGCATAACCACATTTACTAGACTTTTAGTAAATTGTGACGAATAATCTTATTGTTATTTGTGGTGGACTTGGCCAGTGCACAACATTGCGTACCAGATCTCCTAGTCTTTCACTTGACTCACATACCTATGTGAACAAGGAATTTGTCTTAATTTCCTAAGTACTAAGATTTCCATACATCACATGACTCAAATCATATGATTCCATGCTTCTGTCCAATTGAAACTTGGGCGATGGGAATCTTTCCATACTTAGAAAATTACGACACTATCATAGATAACATAACTAAGAATCACATCCACTTAATATTTCTTATAATAGAAACACACAAGCATCAATTTTTCACAAATGACATTGCAAGGAGATATAAATAAGACAAAATCAAAATTGATTTTATTTATAAAAACGTGAAAAAACTTGTCCTTACAACGCAATTCAAATGAAAACTATGCTAATACATATTCCTAAGCAATCTATCATAACTCTCTAAGTAGCAGCTCAAAAATCCGATCATCGAATCATGCGATCGAAATCCATTTCTTCGCAATTAGACTCAACCCACTTCTTCCTTTAAGCTTCCTTTCTTTTCTTCAATCCTACATCAAAATGCAATCTTATCACATCATGTATTAAGAATCTAGAATAGAAAACTTAACATATTTAGATAGTGGATTTTACCTGAAGCAGAGTCATACGTCTTGATTCTCCCATCTTCGTGATCTCTCAGGTAAATCTGGCAGCTTCGCATCAAATGCCCCTTGTCTTGGCAATAGAAACAAATTAAATCTTTTGGAATGGTACATAAGATAATCTCAGAATTAGCCTTTCTCTTCCTTAGAGAAAATCTTTATGGACTTCCAATGTTGCCATTGTCACTATCCATGGAAGTTTGGGACATTGATTTACCAGATATATTTGCTTGAACACTGCGCCAAATCATTGTTGATCCAACAAAAACAAGCAAATAAGTCAAATCAATGAGGTCATGTCATGGTCCATCATATAATACTCTTTAATGAACTCACTATATGAGTCAGGAAGTGATTGTAGAATCTAGTCAACAACCAACTTCCTTGAGACTTCGACACCCAATATTACCAATCTATCAATATGCAACCTCATATCCAAGACATGAGCGCATACAGACTTTCCATTATCGTGTTTGTTTGCCAAAAAGGCTTGAGTGACCTTGAACTTTTCAAGTCTTCGAACACGTGGGTTAGCGAGAATTATTGAATGAAGTGGAGGAAGTGAAGCATGATTTCCATTTCCACAATCTAATCGTGGAACATCATCTTCAAATGGAAATTTTTTTCCAAAGGATTCGGGAAGACCAAAGTTGTTAGATTTTGAGATCTACAAAACGGGAGAAATTCAAGTTAGTTGATAAGAATCCTTGATATAACACCCAAATGAAATATCAATGCTAGGATCCAACACAATATTCTACAACTTGGAAGAGGGATGTCGTAATCCATTTGCGGAACATCTGAAGGTAGGTAAATGACGATTTACCAATTTCCACCATGAAAAAAGAAAATTGAAAATTAGGTTTTAAATGAATTGAAACTCCTAGATCTTTTGAGATTCATTGAACTTTTCAATGGCATGTTTAAATCTCGATTGTGCCCTTCAAGTTTGTTACTGGGATGCCGAGGATCACAAACAAGGTGTGGATAACCATGCAAATTAGCTTGGTACTCTCGAAGATGTTTATCATCTAATCAATGTGCCGGTTAACCACACAAACTCCATTGATCTATGATAATATACGAGCTACTCATTTCCATCCTTCATTGGTCCTATATTAGTGTGCTGGTTAACCACATACGCTCCACTAACGTCCAACAAGGTGCAATGTGCAATTTCATGGATTAGCACCAGCTCCACATTTTTCCTAAAGTAACTAAGATTTGGGAATTTATAAGATTGTTTAGTTACTTCGTACTTCATCATACTTATAATGGAAGGTTGTGTCATATCCTACCCGTTCGGCTAATGATCATCCAATAGTTAAGATTGTGGTGGGTAAGAGTGGATACCCATTCAATCGCCATTTAGGCAATTTCCTTAAACACCCCTTATAGACCAGCTTCGTGAATGAGGCCTACTAACAGTAAGACTGGCATTTACTTATACATATATAATATTAAGCTTTTAATTCTATATAGTATAAGGGTGTATTTTACACTTTTAAAATACTATGTGGTTTAATCTTTTAATAAATTAGACTTTTAATTTGATTAACTTAAACCATATAATTATGGATTTATCAATTATCTCTTTTAATTAAACATTTAATTAATTTAATAAAACCATACGGGTGTAATTTGAACTTTTCAAAGTACTAGGGTTTTAGAATTCAATATTTCAAAATTAATACATTTTAATTAAATTTTAAATTCCAAAACTTGAGGACAAGTTTTGAAACCTTTCAAAATTTTAGGGTTTAACTGTTTAAATTTCAAAAACTAAAACTTTTAGGTTCAAATTTAAACTATAAAACCTAAAGGGTATAATTTGAAACTTTTCAAACTTACTAGGTCAAATATTTGACTTATAATAATCCTATATTATCCATATTTAACTAAATCCATTAATTTTGATAAGGATAAACATTCCAAATATAAAAAATCGATTTTAGGCAAGAAAAACGAGTTTTGGAAGTAATCCACAACAAAATCTAGCAAGAAAATCGAAAAATACGGCAACAGACCCTTGGACTCATCGAGTCCACTATGGAACTCGCGAGTAGGACCTACTCGTTGAGTCGATACAGGGACTCGGCGAGTCAGCCAGCCAGAAGGGAAAAAAATCGATTTTCTTGAACTTTGGCAATTCACTTTTGCATCTATATATTCACTAGAAAAACGACCTAGGCTCTGATACCACTGATGGGTTATGAGCATAGCATCATTCCTATGGTGTTCATGCAACCCTAATTGTTTTGATCTAGGTTTTTCTAATATGAACACAATAACATTAAATACCAAAGCAATGATCCTATGAACTAGCATATAACAATCAAATTGACATATAAACTAGGGTTTAGATCTTACCTTTCTTGTTATGTAGTAATAGCAAGTTCTCCTTGAATATCCTTAACCTTTGAAAGCTTAGTGCCTCAAATGTTGCACCTCTAATGAAGTCACAAACACCACTAGCAAGAAGATGACTTAGGAGAGGGAGGAGGAGGCACCAAAAACGTCTAGGGTTCTCTTAGAAGTGTTAGCCAAGTTTTTGGGAGCCTATGGGGTCCTTATATAGTTGAGGCTTCTAGGGTTTTAAACTTGGAAACCCTAATCCAGTTGCTTATTCCTTAAGCAGCCCAAAGATCCTTCCAGAAAGCCCTTGGACGATTTCTATATGGACTCTCATATAGAATTCGGCCATTGCATCCTTATGGATCCTAAGCCCAACTTTGTAACTATCTTATATATACAGTATCAGTCCCCTTTATTTAATTAATCTCTTTTAACCATAAAATTATTTCTTGATCAATATTAATTAAACAATATGATTTCTCTTTTAATATATTATTCACATAATATATTAATAAATCATAATTAATCCTCTTTCTCCTTAATTCTTCATATTAGTTGCTATGGTGAAGGCAACCCAAAAGGACCATGCTCATAATCGGGTTAAGCACATACCAAAATAGTTATGAGCTTAGACACCTAATCCAACAGAAGGCTTTCCCCACACCAATCCCCTCCGCCGCGATGACCGCAATAGTTGCAACAGTAGTAGCCTTAGAGAGTGCAACGTATCAGTCATCAAATAAGTCCATGATGACGGTATTGATATAACCAAACAACTCCGGTATCTGCCCCCGGACAACAGAAACAACCTCAGCATGAATCATCTCCCTAACCTAGTCCTCAGTCAGCCCTAGCCTATCCTGGACACTAGATCCAGCTCCTGACTCGAATCTCCTCGTAACCATCAGATGAGGCGCATTTCATACCACATGAGCTAATCCAAACAAAAAAATCATAAGGGCTGTGACTTCCCTGCTACGTGTACGGGTCATGTGCTTCCAGTAGTACGGGCCCATACTACCTTCTGCATCTACCCATATTTTTCTCAAAATATCATCAAAAACACCCTAACATCACACACTAGAATACACATATATATCCTATTCTCACTTCCAAGAGAAAGGATCGACATTCCTCAACTGGCCAGCTGACCCTACATAATGTTGGATTAATGTCTAAGTCCATAACTATAATTGTTAAGACTTGACCCGACCCAACATGGTCTATTAGGGTTGCATGCCATCATGCATTTGGATAGACTATAATGAGAGAAATAACACTTAAGGTTTGTTAATATATTATAAGTTCTAATACATTAATAAGATTATTTAATTAGTACTGATCAAGAATTAATCTAGGATTAATTAAGTGATCAAAAGAAGACTAATTAAATATACGGGTTGATTGTGTAAATCATACATACTTGTATAGTGGGCTAAGACTCCATGGATTATCAAGTTGGGCTAAAACCCATAGGATGCTCCATGGATGCTCCATGGTGTATTTGAACCCATGGATCCAAGGAAATGGAAAGCCATGACAATTAGGGTTTACCCTAATTGTGACACTATATAAAGATCTAATTGGTGTCAAAATTGGCACTAGAGTATATGTGAAAGGGCTAGCCGATTTTTATGAAGTGTGGATTGATGGGTTTTAGCCATAAGAACATCCTATGTGCTCATACAAACCCTAATGCTTGGATCTAGGTTTCTTTATTGTACATGCAATTCATCCAAGACTTAAAACCCTAGATCTAGCATATGATAATCAATATAACATATAAAATAGGGTTTAGATCATACCTTGATTGTTATGTAGCAATAACAATCTCAAATCCTCCTTGTATTGACTTTAGAAAGCTTAGAGTCACAAATGTCACTCCTCTAATGATTCACAAACAGCAAGAGCAAGAGGATGAAGAGTAAAAGAGAAGGAGGCTGTCCAAAACGTGTGGAAACCCTAGACAACAAGTTCACCACGTTTTTGGGGCTTAAGGGTTCCTTAAATAGTGAGGCTATTAGGGTTATCTAACAAGGAAACCCTAATTTGGATGCTTAGGCCCTAAGCAACCCATGTACTCCTTTCTTAAAGGCCTTTGGACGATTTCTAATGGGTTTCCCCATAGATTTCGTCCACCCCTTTAATATGGAGTCCATTAGCCCAATATTCAACTATCACACAATTGACAGTTCTAGTCCCTTAAGTTTAATTAATGTCTTTTAGCCACAAACTTAATTCTTATTAATTCTTGACTAATATTAATTAAACAATATGATTTCTCCTTTAATATATTATTCTCATAATATATTAATAAATTATAATTAATCCTTTCTCTCCATAATTCATCCTATCAAGTTGCTTGGATGAAGGCAACCCAAAAGGACCATGCACCATCGGGTCAAGTACATACCAAATCATCGAGGGGCCCACAGATATCGCTTTTATCCTACTTTGGATAAAAGGAACGGATAAACTTTGATTCAATGCTCGCTTGCACTCACTCACCAAATCACACACAACAATATGTTTTATAATGTAACGCCTGTGTTTCCGGGCTTGCCACTTTTAGCAATGTAATAGTCTAGGTTAACCTTTGTAACCCGTTTTGAAATAATAAGATTGTATTATTTGAGTATTATGTGTTTTGTGCTTAATTGCTTAATTATGTGGTTTGATTAATTAAGAATAAAAATAAGCGTCAAAATGTAAGTGTAAAATAAACTTAATAACTTTGATTTACGTTGTAGTAGTTGAAACGAGGTTTCCGAATATATATATAGAGCGCCCAAATCTGACTTCGTATGAGGAAGTTATGATTTATCGAAGTTTCGGCTTAGCAGTGTGCAGCCTGTTTTACTCGATTTGAGATCGAGGGGTTTTTAGCCGAAGCAATCTAAATGAGAATCGAAGATCTCATTGTTGGTATCGAAGCGATAAAAAGTTAGGCGAGAACGGACGTCAAACGAAGAAGTTATGAATTTATAACGAAAGTTTCTATCCCGGCCTATTAAAAATAATTAATAAAATAAAAATCAAAATTAGCCGACGGAGTCTAAAAGAAAGTCGTAGAGCGTAGTCTCACCTTTCCGTGGATATAAAGAACGTCGAAAACGGAGTTCGTATGAAGAAGTTATGAATTTCCGAAGTTTATTAATCATTTTGTATTTAAATTTAAATCAAAATTCGGACGCATTATCCGAAGCCCAGTCACCGGTCCGATCCGACTTACGCCCCGCGTACGCAAGAATGCCCCGCGTACTCCGAAGAGTGTCGACATTTCGGATGACGCATGCAGTGACGATTTCGGAGCCCTGCACGCCCCGCGTACGTGCGAGGGTCCAACACTATAAAAGGGGATCCGAAGGCAGCTCATTTCTCATTCAAAATTTCTTCCTTCTCTCCAGTCCTTTGCCTCGATTTGCGTGCCGATTATACCCCGAAGCCCCGGTATTATTCCCGAGCCCCGAGGCAAGTCCCGAGATCCTGAAGATCCCGAGAAGTGCGGTTTCCGAGTCGAAGCTCTACCCGCGAGAAGTTCGTTTTCGAGGAGATCTTCCAGATCTGCTGAGGATTACTACTTCTGCAAGTCGTATTGCTATCCGATCATCTTCTGATCAAGTGAATGTATACTACCTTTCATAAACACGATAATAATACAAGTTTGGTTCGACTGTATTAAATATATTGTCGTTTATAGGTGTGAGTGTGTAGTTACTTTCTTCTATCGCATAATTACGAAGTATTTTATACGGAATACGTATTGTGTGTATAATTATGTGGTTATGTGTGTGAATGTGTATTCACTTTCTTCTAACTCATAGATATGATTTATTCTCTATGAGATATGTGTTATGTGTGTGTGTGCCTCATCTGTTATGTGATATATGTGTTGATCAAAGCATGCTATACAGGTTTTTAAACTATGTATACAAATGTATATTTTTATCTATTAATATGTTGGGTAGAACATGGGTAGATAGTTGGTGTGTAATAAACAGATGAGAGGCCTCGTTGTTGTTTGATTTAGTCATCTAGCGGAGTTTAGATGACGACCACATACTTTTGTAGATAGTCTTGTGGAAACATTAGCAGGTTCGCCACCTGTAGGTGTTAATGAACTTGGGTGTTCATTCGTTGTACTCCATCCCCCTCATGGTTGCCTTATTTGACTTATATTGCTGAGGTACCCCCGAAGCATGTGTTGTCTCCCCGATGAAATATTCTTAGACTAGGTCCCTTATGTTAGTTGTTTTAGGAACATTAAAGTGAGAATAACGGGAATGGGTAATTGGGTTATTGTTGGTTGGTGAAAATTAAATATGATTATTTATTGTGGGTTGAAAACCCTATATGCTCACCAGGCTCCCAAGCCTGACCCACTCAGTTTAAATTGTATTACAGGAAGTGGCGGAAGGGCATGAGATGGATGAACCATCAAGTTGTTTTGTTTACAAGTCTGCATATGTTTATATTTGTTGAATGACTTGTAATGTATTCGTTTATGCTTATTGGTGTGTATCGGAACATGACACCCCGAGTTTTGATTATAATGAAAATACATTTCTTTTATGAAATGCTTCGGTAAACATTGTTTTATCATGTTTTGTTTTTGGGAACAAATTCCGCAACTCTTTCAAATCAAAAGGATTTACTCTGAAAATATTTAAAAGCATAAATGAAAATCGGTCTTTTCTGGCCGAGATTTTGGGGATGTCACAGTTGGTATCAGAGCATTAGTTTAAGCGAACTAGGAATTTGTAGGATTTCTAGACTTAAACTTAGAATGCTAAGTGAAGTTTTTAGATGTGTGTCTATTATGTTTTAGACACGAGCACTAGTTTATTTTAGGAAAGTTGCCTAAAATGCTTTATGTGTTAAATGTTATATGTTGCCATATATGATATTATTTGTTCGGATCTATGGTCTGTTGCCGACCGGATCTAAAAACCTTATGTGTGTAGGATTCTAAGCATACGTCTACGATATTAGAATTAGCATGTAAACGTTTCGGAGTGATAAGGATGATTTGATTATCTATCATGATTGAGGATCTAATTTCACCTTATTTGGTGTGTAGATCAAAATGGTGAGAACAAGAAGTGGAGTTGGAAATGCTGACGAAAACAGGAATCAACCACCAGTGATTGAGCCAATACCTGTCGTAGCAGCAGCGCCTGAGCCAATAACCATGGCTGGTGTGCAATTGATGATTCAGACGATGTTGGATCGTCAGATGGATGAAACTAGATGGTTGCTTCAACAGAATCGTGAAGAACTGTCAGTTCGTGTGGAAGAGCCTGAATTAAATGAAGGGCACTCGGAAGGTGGAAACTTCAGTGGGTCTGTTGGTCCAGCCAACCCACCGATAGTTAGGCAAGATAACCGAGAAGGAAGGAATGATGGAATGGGATGCAAGTACAAGGACTTTTTGACTTGCAAACCATCGACCTTCAATTGAAAGGAGGATCCGATTGGGGTTATGGATTGGATCTCCGAAATGGAGCTAGCCTTCATGACTTGTGGCTGCAGAGGTAAATTGCAGATTATCTATGCCGTGCGTCAATTCCGAGGCGGAGCCGTTCGTTGGTGGAACACTCTAGGGAAGACCTTAAGCCCTAACGAGCCACTGTAATTGTCATGGGCAAAATTCTTGGTGCAGTTCAAGTGCAAGTTCTGCTCGGCTCAAAATCTGTTGGAGTTGGAGAATAAGTTTTTGACATTGAAGAAGGGTAGCATGTCAGTGGATGAGTACACCAATAACTTCACCGATAAGATGGAGTTTGCCTTGCGTATCATTCCAAATGAGCTGGCAAAGGTGGATCGGTATGCGAAGGGACTCCCATGGGAGTACGAGGTGCCAGTACGTCAGGCACTTACTCTAGAGGCAGCTATCTGGGCTGCCAAGTCTGTTGAGAACATGATCAAGGGGAGAACCACCGACAAGGTTGATGTTGGTGAGAAAAGAAAGTTTGAAGGGACATCTGGTTCCGGTAAGAAAGGAAAATTTTCGAAATCTGATTCGAAAAAGTTTGGAGGAAAAGGAGGCGAAGCAAAGTGGTGTGACAAGTGTAAGAAAAAGCACTTTGGGAAATGTAGCGAGGATGTGACCTGCTACAAGTGTGGAAAGGTCGGACATTTTGCCAATGAATGTCCGAACAACAAAAGGATGTGTTTTGGGTGTAATGAAGAGGGGCACATTTTGAAAGACTGTCCGAAGAAGAAGGAGGCAGCAAAGCCCAACATTCCACCAAAGCCAAAGGCGAGAGCCTTCCAAATGACACTTGAGGCTGCAAAAGATGAAGCTGATGTCGCTTCAGGTACCTTTCTCGTAAACGAATTACCTACTCAGATATTGTTTGATTCTGGAGCCAACTACTCCTTTATTTCACATGAGTTTGGTAGAAAGCTAGCTTTGCCTGTTGATAGACTAGATAATGCTTTATTAGTCGAAGTAGCTAGTGGCAAGTTTGTACCTGTTAGCCATCGTATGAAAGACATCTTAATCGACCTTAATGGGAATAAGTTTCACGAGGCGTTATTGCCTATCGAACTTAATGGTTTCGACATCGTCTTGGGAATGGATTGACTTAGCGCCAATGATGCCGAAATTTTATGCAAGAAAAAGATAGTTAAAGTAAACCCGCCTGGAAAAGATTCGTTTATGGTGTGTGGGGACAAACGCCGAGTGAATTCTGGAATCATTTCTCTAATGAAAGCCAGAAAGTGTTTGACCAAGGGATTTACATCATATCTATCATTTGTGATTGATGCTAAGAAAGAAAAGAAGGTGATGCAGAGCATTCCAGTGGTGTGTGATTATCCGGAAGTATTCCCCGAGGATCTTCCTGGATTACCACCTGATAGACAAGTGGAGTTCAGAATAGACTTGTTACCAGGAACCACGCCAATAGCAAACACACCTTATCGATTAGCACCGACGGAGATGAAGGAGCTGATGATGCAACTTCAGGAGTTATTGGACAAAGGTTTCATTAGACCTAGTTCATCGCCCTGGGGAGCTCCGGTGTTATTCGTAAAGAAGAAAGATGAAAGTATGAGAATGTGCATCGATTACAGAGAGCTGAACAAGACAACAATAAAGAATAGATATTCGTTGCCGAGGATTGATGACCTGTTTGATCAATTGCAAGGTTCGAGCTATTTCTCGAAGATCGATCTTAGGTCAGGATATCATCAGCTAAAAGTAAGAGAGCAAGATATCGAGAAGACTGCATTCAGAACTAGATATGGACACTACGAGTTCTTGGTTATGTCGTTTGGACTAACCAATGCACCGACAGCATTCATGGATTTGATGAATAGGGTTTGTAATCCTTTCCTTGATAAATCTGTGATAGTGTTCATAGACGACATTCTGATTTACTCGAAAAGCCAGTAGGAGCAAGGTAGACACTTGCGAGAAGTGTTAGAAGTTTTGAAGAAGGATAAGCTTTATGCAAAGTTCTCCAAATGTGATTTTTGGATTCGTGAAGTTCAATTTTTGGGTCACGTGGTCAACCAAGAAGGGATAATGGTTGATCCGGCGAAGATCGAAGCTGTGATGAAGTGGGAACAACCGAAAAGTCCCACGGAGATTCGAAGCTTTTTGGGATTAGCCGGATATTACCACAGGTTTATCCAAGGCTTTTCTTCGATTGCTACTCCGTTAACAGCTTTGACCCACAAAGGAGCTACTTATGCTTGGAGTGATAAGCATAAAGAAGCATTCGAGAAGTTAAAGAAGAAGCTATGCGAGGCACCGATACTTTCTCTACCCGATGGAGTTGAAGGCTTCGCTGTTTATAGTGATGCGTCTGGTGTTGGGTTGGGTTGTGTTTTGACCCAAAGAGAAAAGGTGATAGCATATGCGTCTCGACAGCTGAAAGAGCATGAAAAGAATTACCCGACTCATGATTTGGAGTTGGCAGCGGTAGTTTTCGCTCTGAAAATATGGAGGCATTACCTCTATGGCACGAAGTGCAAACTTTTCACTGATCATAAGAGTCTCCAATATCTCTTTAATCAGAAAGAATTGAATATGAGGCAACGACGCTGGCTAGAATTACTTAAAGACTACGACTGCGAGATACTTTACCACCCTGGTAAAGCTAATGTTGTTGCTGATGCTCTCAGTCGGAAGGTCAATCTTGAAAGGAAGAGGCCAAGAGCGTTGAGAATTGAAGTTTTCTCGACTATTGTGGAAAGTATAAAGAAAGCTCAAGAGGAAGCTTCTGAGAAAAATGACCGAAAAGAGGAACGTTTGGGTAAAACTTTGGTGTTTGGTACTAACAGTCATGGACTGAAGGTATTCCAAGATCGTATTTGAGTACCTAAGTCAGGAGGAATTAGGGATCTTCTGATGGAAGAAGCTCACAAAACCATGTACTCAATTCATCCAGGTAGCACTAAAATGTATAGGGACCTGAAACCCTACTAGTGGTGGCTGACGATGAAGCTTGATGTTGCAAAGTATGTGGCCGAGTGTGTGACTTGTGCGAGAGTCAAGACACAACATCAGAAACCTTACAGGAGTTTAGAACCATTGCCTGTGCCTATGGGTAAGTGGGAAGACATTGCTGTGGATGTTGTCACTAAACTGCCCAGAACAAAGAATGGTCACGACATGATTTGGGTGGTCGTTGATCGATTCACTAAGAGTGCGCATTTCATAGCAGCCAAGGAGAAATGGTCTATGGAAAAGCTTGCGAATTCTTATGTGAAGGAAATTGTGAGGCTTTACGGTGTTCCGTTAACGATTGTATCAGATCGTGATAGCCGTTTCACCTCAAGGTTTTGGAAAAGTCTACAAGAGGAAATGGGTACCAAGTTATGTTTAAGCACAGCTTACCATCCGCAGACTGATGGTCAGAGTGAAAGAACAATACAAACACTTGAAGATATGCTGAGAGCATGTACCTTGGAATTCCTAGGTAATTGGGATGAACATTTACCTTTGGTAGAATTTTCCTATAATAATAGTTTTCACTCGAGCATTAAGATGGCACCTTATCAAGCTTTGTATGGACAGAAGTGTCGTACGCCGTCTTGTTGGCTTGAGGCTGGGGAAAAGCAGTTTATGGGACCAGAGATGGTTCATCAAACTGCTGAAAAGTTGAAAATAATTAGGGAAAGAATGTTAGCAGCTCAAGATCGTCAAAAGAGCTATGCTGACAAGAAGCGAAGACCGATGACTTTTGAGGTTGGAGATTCGGTTTTGCTTAAAGTCTCGCCGTGGAAGGGACTTATAAGATTTGGTAAAAGGGGAAAGTTGAGTCCAAGGTTTATTGGACCGTTTAAAGTTCTTCAGAGGATTGGGAACCAAGCTTACAAGCTCGAATTACCCGAAGAACTGAATGGAATTCACAACACTTTTCATGTGTGTTATTTGAGGAAGTTCACGGGAGAAGTTCCCGATATAATTCCAATTTTTGAATTGAGAATTGATGAGAACAAAAGGTTGATTGAAGAACCAGAGGCAATTGTTGACCGAAAGACTAAGAAGTTGCGACGCAAAATGGTTGGGTTAGTGCTTGTCCGATGGAAACACACAAATGGGCCAAATCTCACCTGGGAGACGGAGAGTGACATGTTGAGTCGCTATCCGCATTTGTTTGTTGATGTGTGATTCCGGGGACGGAATCATTCTAAGGTGGAGAGAATTGTAACGCCTGTGTTTCCGGGCTTGCCACTTTTACCAATGTAATAGTCTAGGTTAACCTTTGTAACCCGTTTTGAAATAATAAGATTGTATTATTTGAGTATTATGTGTCTTGTGCTTAATTGCATAATTATGTGGTTTGATTAATTAAGAATAAAAATAAGCGTCAAAATTTAAGTGGAAAATAAACTTAATAACTTTGATTTATGTTGTAGTAGTTGAAACGAGGTTTCCGAATATATATAGAGCGCCCAAATCTGACTTCGTATGAGGAAGTTATGATTTATCGAAGTTTCGGCTTAGCAGTGTGTAGCCTGTTTTACTCGATTTGAGATCGAGGGGTTTTTAGCCGAAGCAATCTAAATGAGAATCTAAGATCTCATTGTTGGTATCGAAGCGATAAAAAGTTAGGCGAGAACGGACGTCAAACGAAGAAGTTATGAATTTATAACGAAAGTTTCTGTCCCAGCCTATTAAAAATAATTAATAAAATAAAAATCAAAATTAGCCGACGGAGTCTAAACGAAAGTCGTAGAGCGTAGTCTCACCTTTCCGTGGATATAAAGAACGTCGAAAACGGAGTTCGTATGAAGAAGTTATGAATTTCTGAAGTTTATTAATCATTTTGTATTTAAATTTAAATCAAAATTCAGAAGCATTATCCGAAGCCCAGTCACCGGACCGATCCGACTTACGCCCCGCGTACTCTGAAGAGTGTCGACATTTCAGATGACGCATGCAGTGACGATTTCGGAGCCCTGTACGCCCCGCGTACGTGCGAGGGTCTAGCACTATAAAAGGGGATCCGAAGGCAGCTCATTTCTCATTCAAAATTTCTTCCTTCTCTCCAGTCCTTTACCTCGATTTGCGTGCCGATTATACCCCGAAGCCCCGGTATTATTCCCGAGCCCCGAGCCAAGTCCCGAGATCCCGAAGATCCCGAGAAGTGCGGTTTCCGAGTCAAAGCTCCGCCCGCGAGAAGTTCGATTTTCGAGGAGATCTTCTAGATCTGCTGAGGATTACTACTTCTGCAAGTCGTAGTGCTGTTCGATCATCTTCTGATCAAGTGAGTGTATACTACCTTTCATAAACACGATAATAATACAAGTTTGGTTCGAGTGTATTAAATATATTGTCGTTTATCGGTGTGAGTGTGTAGTTACTTTCTTCTATCGCATAATTATGAAGTATTTTATACGGAATACGTATTGTGTGTATAATTTTGTGGTTATGTGTGTGAATGTGTATTCACTTTCTTCTAACTCATAGATATGATTTATTCTCTATGAGATATGTGTTATGTATGTGTGTGCCTCATCTGTTATGTGATATATGTGATGATCAAAGCATGCTATACAGGTTTTTAAACTATGTATACAAATGTATATTTTTATCTACTAATATGTTGGGTAGAACATGGGTAGATAGTTGGTGTGTAATAAACAGATGAGAGGCCTCGTTGTTGTTTGATTTAGTCATCTAGTGGAGTTTAGATGACGACCACATACTTTTGTAGATAGTCTTGTGGAAACATTAGCAGGTTCGCCACCTGTAGGTGTTAATGAACTTGGGTGTTCATTCGCTGTACTCCATCCCCCTCATGGTTGCCTTATTTGACTTATTTTGCTGAGGTACCCCCGAAGCATGTGTTGTCGCCCCGATGAAATATTCTTAGACTAGGTCTCTTATGTTAGTTTTTTTAAGGACATTAAAGTCAGAATAACGGGAATGGGTAATTGGGTTATTGTTGGTTGGTGAAAATTAAATATGATTATTTATTGTGGGTTGAAAACCCTATATGCTCACCAGGCTCCCAAGCCTGACCCACTCAGTTTAAATTGTATTACAGGAAGTGGCGGAAGGGCATGAGATGGATGAACCATCAAGTTGTTTTGTTTACAAGTCTGCATATGTTTATATTTGTTGAATGATTTGTAATGTATTCGTTTATGCTTATTGGTCTGTATCGGAACATGACACCCCGAGTTTTGATTATAATGAAAATACATTTCTTTTATGAAATGCTTCGGTAAACATTGTTTTATCATGTTTTGTTTTTGGGAACAAATTCCGCAACTCTTTCAAATCAAAAGGATTTACTCTGAAAATATTTAAAAGCATAAATGAAAATCGGTCTTTTCTGGCCGAGATTTTGGGGATGTCACATGTAACACCAAGTTACTGGTGCGTTTACATATTATCAATGTGCAACCGACTCGCAAGATACAACTCACACATCTCGGTTTCAAGAATATAAGATATTATCTTATCACCAATCACTCATGATAAAATCCATGAAGTGATCCAAGTGAGCGTGGGTTTAATCCAATGCTCAAATCATATTCATAAGCACTCATGAACGTTGCAGCAAACATTTGCTCTTTAGACAATCCACACACCAATTCATGACAGTCTTCATTCATACCTAGTTCCAACATATGAACGATTGTGGCCCGTTCGAATAATTTGACTGTTCTTAACCAATAAAATTATTCAGGAAGTCAAAACATGCAAAGTGAAACACAAGAATAATACTAATCCCATATGGCCTCAACCTTTGAGTATAAATAAAACACCTTTTATTCATCACCATATCGATTACTCATTATTTGTCGTTTCGGGTAATCAACTTCTTACTTGAATTACTTACCACACTTGTCCCATGCTCTTAGCATGCACACAATGTTTACATACGGTTCTTGCTTTGTGAAACAGATCAAAAGAACACATTACCAATCATACTCATTTCACAACTCCCAATCCTTTCTACAAGTGAAAGAATATCAAATTCTTGCCACTTATAGAATATGCTAGATTCTAACATTTTATGCAATGATCCTTTCGTAATATCACTGCACTAAAGTCACAAGGACTATTGCCAATGAAATTACAAAGTCCTCTATCGGAGATTGTTACAAGACAATTCCATAGATGTGATGTCTCTCATTCAAGGTACATTCCTTTGAACATCCTTTTGCATAAAAGTTTCTAATCTAGACATAGATTCTCAATATCTGACTCCCAATATGGAAACCTTTCCATACTTACCATATGACAATTCATTATTAATAGAATCTTATCTATTCATAATAATGTCGATATGGTCCATCCAATACTATACTTCCAACTACTCACAAGCGACCAATCCTCGGCGAACTTTGGATTGTCCTTTGATAGTTGTTTAATTATTTTAGTCAAAAACGATTCTTGTCCTTTTCCCTCTAAATGTGCTGGACATTTGGAAAATTTTAGAATGGTCAAATATTATAGCATTTGCAATCATTTATATACCCGAAGCGTATGGGACACGATGCATAATGTCTTACATGAAGATTTAATACTTTATCAATCTTCTGCCATAATATTTTATGTGCTATGTTCTCACATTTCGAACTATGAAGAGGAATGCCGTAATCATAATCGAAATTTAAGAACACACTATGTATCTTTGACAAAAAAATATTAACATTCTACAACCTAAGCCTTTAGATTTGAAATGAAGCATATTATTCTCTCCCTTAATTATAGTAAAACAACTTTACAACCCTTACGACTTTGCAAGGTATAACTCTTGTTTTTCTATAATTAATATTGCCAAATTGCAATACTTGCCTTAATAATCATACAATCATAACATTTATGCTTCCACTATCATGATGATTATTATAAACATAACACTTATGCTCCCACTAGCTTTGACACGTATTAAGAAACAACTTAATTTTCAGAAAAACAATGCCTATTGAATTTATTAAGTTTATATTTCTAATACTTAATGCTTTGATAATCTTTTATCTATGCTTTTTAATCTCATACACCTTTGTTTAAGATAACTCATATGTGTGTCTAAACAATTCAGACTAATTGCCAAATCTCACAATTCGGATCATGGAAAGGGATACTATAACCATAATCGAATTCGAGAATACAATTTCACAATCACTATCTTCTTAAAATATTTCTTAGTGAAAGCATTTCCTCACAGTCATTTTAATGAAGGAGGAAATATTATGACATATCGATTTTAATGGTGTATGTGTTCCTATCCATGTGAATTTGTCAAAACCAAAGTTTATGACAAATTCAAACTCATATGGACCAAACTTTCTCAATCTTGATTTCTTGCCATATCGTAACACGGCTGCCCACCATGTCTTCCAAGTAGTTAAGCAGCTCACCCTTTCCTATCAATGTACTTTTCATTGATCAAGGTCCTTGCCTTTTATGCATTCAAATGAGAACTCATAGGACTCACATGCATAATTAACTCAATTGGAATGGTACAGAAAATAAGATGATGTCAACACGATAGGTTATAAACCTCTAGTCGTGTGCTAGTGATGATCGATAAGGTTTATTCTTGATTAGTTCTTGAAACCTTTCAATGCCATTAAGACTCCCACTGACTCCTTGACTTATAAGGTTCTCTTGTCAATAAGCATTTCTTGACAAACAAATATTCAAGAGTTAGTGTAGCTTTTATCAAGACAAAACACTTCATAAATTGGTCCTAGTTGGTCTTTGTCTTATCCAAGACATCACAACTTTCCAATTTCAAATGTGCAAGAATAAGAAAACCATTTTCCAAATTCTACATTTGATGAATGTTATAAACCTTCTTAAGACTTGTCACTCAATGTCACAATCTTAACTTTAAGACTTGTTTTGGAACGAAATATGATTGACTTCTTGATTTAACCATTTCTTTAATTCTTGATTTCTCTTCTCGGACATACAATTGTACTAAGACTCACTTAGAGGATCAATTGAGATATGGTTCTTAATCATTAAGACATATCATAAAGCATAAAAGGTACTCTCCCTTCTTCTTAGAATAGAGAACCTTTTATCTTTCTGCCTACTTGATTCTTCCTATTCATTCCTCTATTGATTTAAACTCTTTTCAATCAACTAAGAATCACACTTAATTTCATAAGTGTACTCATATTTACTTAACCTTAGTAAATCATGACGAATATGTTTGTTACTCTTGTGGTGGACTTCATCAACACATAACCTTGTGTACTCGATCTCCTAGTCCTTCACTTGACACTTTGTCAATGAATTAGTCTAATTTTCAAATATGAAACTTCTCATTCATCATGCAATACTTGTTGTACGATTCCAAGTTTCTATCCAATTGAAACTTGGGCGATGAGAAACTTTCCCTATTTGGTAAATTCTTGACCTTTCCACAAATAACATAATTAAGAATCACATCCATTTGTTGTAGAAATATGCAAACATCAATTTTTCATAACGATTTCATTGCAAGGAAATAAATAAATAAATAAATGAGTCAAACCAAAATTTATCTTATTCATAAAAGCAGCGGAAAACATTTGTCCTTACAATGCAAAATCAACTGAAAGACTATGTAATCAAATATTCCTAACAACTCTATCATAACTTTCTAAGCTCAAAATCTAATCTTCGAATCCATGCGATCGAGATCCATTTCTTCGTGATTAGACTCATCTTGCTCTTTCATCAAGCTTCCTCTCTTTTTACTGATCCTGCAAAACATTCAAATGCAATCTTATCACATCATGTATTAAGAATCAATGAATAGGAACTTAATGAAGTTAGATAGTGGATTTTACCTGAAGCACAGCCATACTCTTTGACTGTCCCATCTTCTGGACTCGTCAGGTTCTTAGGGAAGACTTGTATCCAACGCCCTTTCTCTTGGCAGCAAACGCAGGTCGGTTCTCCTAGAACGTCCTCAGAAGCATGGTTGGTTGACTTTCCCAACAAATATGCTCCATTGCTTTGCCAAATCATTTCTAATTCAGCAGTAATGAGCATGTAAGTTAGGTCAATGAGGTTTGCATCATGATCTATCATATAATACTTTCTTTTGAACTCATTATATGATTCAGGGAATGACTGCAGAACCCAGTCTACAACCAACTTATCAGGGAATGACGCACCCAACATAATCAACCTATCGATGTGTGATTTCATTCCTAGAACGTGGGCACACACGGGTTTACCATCTTCATGTTTCATTTCCAATAGGGCTTTAGTGACATTGAACCTTTCAATTCTTCGATCTTATGGGTTAGGGAGAATAATTGGAGGAGGAGGAGGAAGTGAAGCATGATTTCTTGTTCCTCGATCGAATCGTGGAACATCATCTTCATGTGGAATGCTTGTTCCACGGGATTTGGGAAGACCATAGTTGTCGTACCTTGACATCTACAAAACGGGAGAAAACAAATTCAAGTTAGTTGATCAATTGAGTCCTTAATAAATCACCCAAATGAGATATTAAGGCCAGGACCCAACACAATATTCCACAACTCGGGAAAGGGATGCCGTAACCCAAATTGCAGAACATTTGAAGGTAAGTGAATGACGATTCACTAATTTTCCATCATGAAAAATGAAAAACAGATTAGGTTTTAAATGTATTGAAAACTCCTAGATCCTATGAGATACATTAAGCTTTTCAATGGCATGTTTAAATCTCGATATGCCCCTCTAGTTTGTGACTGGGATGCCGAGGATCACAAAGCGGGAGTGAATAACCATGCAAACTTACATGGTGCCCTCACATGTTACGGTCACCTATTCGATGTGCCGGTAAACCACACATGCTCCACCGAACTATGACAAACATTGAGTCACCCTTTGCTACCTTTGCTTAGAACCATTTAGTGTGCTGGTTAACCACACACGCTCCACTAACGTCTTCGCAATGGTATAAAGTGTAATTTCATGGAATTGCATCAATTCACTTTTTCCTAAAGTAACTAAGATTGGGAATTTTATGAAAACATTTAGTTACTTTTATACTTCATTATACTTATAATGGAAGGTTTTGTCCTATCCTACCAGTTCGGCTAACGACCCTCCACTAGTCAAGAGTGCGGTGGCTAAGAGTGGATACCCATTCAATCGCCATTTTATAGGCAATTTCCTTAAACACCCCTTATAGCCCAGCTTCGTGAATGAGGCCTACTAACGGTAAGACTGAATTTTACTCATACATATATATAATGTTAGACTTTTAATGTTATATATAGTATAGGGTGTATTTTATACTTTTAAAATACTAGGTGGTCAAATTTAATAATTATACCTTTAATTCAATGGATTTATTAAGCCTCTTTTGATTATACACCTTAATTAATTAATAAAACCATAAGGGTGTGATTTGAAATTTTCAAAACGATACTAGGGTTTTAGAATTTAACATTCCTAAATTAAACTTTTAATCAACTTTTAAATTCCAAAACTTGAGGGCAAGTTTTGAAACATTTCAAAACATTAGGGTTTAGAATTTAAATATTTCAAAATCAAACTTTTCAATCAAAATTTAAATTCCAAAACTTGAGGGCAAGTTTTGAAACCCTTTTCAAAACATTAGGGTTTCAACTATTTAAATTTCAAAACAAAACTTTTGAGTTCAAATTTAAACTATAAAACCTAAAAGGGAAAATTGAAACTTTTCATAACACAAGGATCAAATAACAAATAATATAAATTAAACAATTACTTTTATCATTATCTATATTTGACCTAATTTTAATTTCTTGCAAAATAAGTTACCCAATTAATACAAATAATCAACTTTAATCATATAAGGAAGTTATTATCCAATCAATTGGTAATTATCTTTTGTTTAATCAAGGATATACTCATATATATGCATAAAATCGGATTTTAATGATCTAAAACAGATAAGGCAAGTATCCATGAGTAAAACAGCAAGAAATTCCGAAATCCCCTCTTTCTGACGCTCGAACTCGCCGAGTACCACACTGTACTCGCCGAGTTGAGGCCTACTCGCCGAGTACACTGTGGTACTCACCGAGTTCATCAAGCAGGGAGCTCAAAACTCAATTTTGCAACTTGAACAAACATACAAGGCATCAATACAATAGAAACCAATCAAGGCTCTGATACCACAGATGGGTTTTAGCCATAAGAACATCCTATGTGTTCATACAAACCCTAATGCTTGGATCTAGGTTTCTTTATTGTACATGCAATTCATCCAAGACTTCAAACCCTAGATTTAGCATATGATAATCAATATAACATATAAAATAGGGTTTAGATCATACCTTGATTGTTATGTAGCAATAACAATCTCAAATCCTCCTTGTATTGACTTTAGAAAGCTTAGAGTCACAAATGTCACTCCTCTAATGGTTCACAAACACCAAGAGCAAGAGGATGAAGAGTAGAAGAGAAGGAGGCTGCCCAAAATGTGTGGAAACCCTAGATAACAAGTTCACCACGTTTTTGGGGCTTAAGGGTTCCTTAAATAGTGAGGCTATTAGGGTTATCTAACAAGGAAACCCTAATTTGGATGCTTAGGCCCTAAGCAACCCATGTACTCCTTTCTTAAATGCCTTTGGACGATTTCTAATGGGTTTCCCCATAGATTTCGTCCACCCCTTTAATATGGAGTTCATTAGCCCAATATTCAACTATCACACAATTGACAGTTCTAGTCCCTTAAGTTTAATTAATGTCTTTTAGCCACAAACTTAATTCTTATTAATTCTTGACTAATATTAATTAAACAATATGATTTCTCCTTTAATATATTATTCTCATAACATATTAATAAATCATAATTAATCCTTTCTCTCCATAATTCATCCTATCAAGTTGCTTTGATGAAGGCAACCCAAAAGGACCATGCACCATCGGGTCAAGTATATACCAAAATAGTTATGGACTTAGACACTAATCCAACAGTTTCTCTCTAATCTATTCCAAGTGTATTTGGTGTTGTGTGAACCATTTGAGGTGTCACACTTGGGGCACTAGGCACTCAATCTTCATGTAGACATTCTACATCAAAGATGTATGTAATTCTAACTTGATATATTCATATGAATCAATGTTATTATGCTAGTTAGGATGAATACCTTGGAAAGTTCATCTTTGCATGTATAATAGAGAAAACATAGATCCAATGTATTTAGGGTTGCATGTACACTTAGGAGTGTTAGAATGCTCAAAACCCAACAGTGGTATCAGAGCCTAGGCTTGCTTTCTCTTATACTTGATGCAAATACATTTTTCGAAGCCAAGAAGCTGTCCAGATAGAAAAATCGACGAGATTCTTCAATAAACTCGACGAGTTCATGGTTTATTGCATGAACGCGATGAGTTCTCTATAGAACTCGACGATTGATTATTTGCGTTCTAAAATTCAATTATGATTATGACATCCTTTTTCCTAATCTGAATTATGAGAACTTGACAAATTGAAATGGAAATATTATAGCAAAGGACTGGTTTAGTCTTTATGTGAGACATCATGAATCGTGTCCCATATGCTTCGGATATAGGATCGATTACATGTGCTATATTCATCATTTCTAAAATTTTCAAAATGCTTGGGGCATTAAGAAGGGAAAAGGTCTAGAATTGGATATGACTAAAAGGATTAAGCAATTGTCGAGGACAATCTAAGGTTTACCAAAGATTGGTTGCTCAAGGACAGTTGGAAGTATAGTGTTAAGTCTGGAAGGACCATATTGACATAATCTGTAAGGAGGCAACTCTTGTTCAGAAGTGATAGTCAAAATGGAATATGGAAATGTTTCAAAGTTAGAAATTGTTCAATAAATCTGTGTAAGATTGGGAAATTTAATGCAAGAATGATGTTTCCAAGGAGTTGATCTCCTTTGGAATGATCTATAATGTTTTTTGTCAAGTCTTTGCGACTTTGTGCATAATCATTACAAGAGGATCAATGCATATAAGTTTAGAATCTAACAGATTTCAGTAAATGGTATGGATTTGGAATTCTTGCATTTGCAGTAAGGATTTGGGACTGTGAAAAGAGGATCATTGGAGTTATGTTCAATTGATCTAATTCACAAAGTAAAGATCAGAGACAAACATAGTATGCATACTTGGTGTGTGGCATGACTAGTGTTTAGAAAACATAGTGTAGATGCTTGGAGCATGGGACAACTAGTGTTTTAATTCAAGAATAAAGTTGATAGCTGAAACAGTATACAATGAATAATGTGTAATCATATGGTGATAAATAAAAGATGTTTTATTTATATTCATAAGTTCTGAGACCATATTGGATTCGATTATTATTGTGTTTCACTTTGCATGTTTTGACTTCCAGAATAACTAGGTCATTGTTCTGAATGACTAAGTTATTCAAACCATCCACAGTTGGTCATATGTTGGAAGTAGATACGAATCAAGATTGTCATGGGTTGGGCTTGTAGAGGTCTTAGATGTTGGACAAGGTGGTGCTACAACACTCATAAGTTCTGAGTATTGAATTCAACCCGCGCTCATTGGAATCACTTCATGGATTTTATCACGAGTGATCATGAGACGATAATATCTTATATTCTTCAAACCTAGAGATATGAGTTGTTACTATGAGTTGGTTGTACATTGATTGCACAAAAACGCATTGGTAACTCAATGTTATACAACGTGCCTTTGTGTATGATTCAACAAGTAGTAGAACAAGCCATATGAGTCGAAGTTTATCCATTCCTTTTACCTTTGGGATAAAAGCGATATTTGTGGGCCCCTCGATGATTTGGTGATGACAAATGTAAGTGCTCGGCCGGGCCTGGACCGATTTGATTTGTTCAATTAGTCAGTCATCATAAATCAGAAATCGGGAAACAACAAATGGACAGAGAGAATGATTATAATCCATGTCTTAGTCCATATGATATCTAGAATGGAGGAATATATGATCCCTTATCTAATGGACAAGTCATTGACAAAGGTCAGAGTTCTATAGAAGCTTTTAAGAGCTACGATTGCCAGTTGGTTCTTGAAGTCATACTTGCAATAATGGTTTTAGACTTATCCAAGTGGGATACTTTTGGATTAATGTCTAAGTCCATAACTATTATTGGTAAGACTTGACCCGACCCGACATGGTCCATTTGGGTTGCATGGCATCATGCATTTGGATAGACTATAATGAGAGAAATAACACTTAAGGTTTGTTAATATATTATAAGTTCTAATATATTAATAAGATTATTTAATTAGTATTGATCAAGAATTAATATAGGATTAATTAAGTGATCAAAAGAATACTAATTAAATATATGGGTTGATTGTGTAAATCATCCATACTTGTATAGTGGGCTAAGACTCCATGGATTATCAAGTTGGGCTAAAACCCATAGGATGCTCCATGGTGTATTTGAACCCATGGATCCAAGGAAATGGAAAGCCATGACAATTAGGGTTTACCCTAATTGTCACACTATATAAAGATCTTATTGGTGACAAAATCGACACTACAGTATATGTGAAAGGGCTAGCCGATTTTTATGAAGTGTGGATTTCTCTATAATCTATTCCAAGTGTATTTGGTGTTGTGTGAACCATTTGAGGTGTCACACTAGGGGCACTAGGCACTCAAGCTTCATGAAGACATTCTACATCAAAGAGGTATGTAATTCTAACTTGATATATTCATATGAATCAATGTTATTATGCTAGTTAGGATGAATACCTTGGAAAGTTCATATTTGCATGTATAATAGAGAAAACATAGATCCAAGGTATTTAGGGTTGCATGTACACTTAGGAGTATTAGAATGCTCAAAACCCAACACATAACTCATCCATGAAACTTCCATCAACCCTGCAGCACTCGTGTATTCTAATCATACATAACACTGGATCCTATAGATAGTCGAATACCTGATTCTACACTAGAACCTTCATCAAACAAGAATACGAAATAAGGCTAAACCAAACATTCTCAAGCTATAGAATCTTATTTATGTACAACTATGATGCATACACTAAGCCACTACAATAATGATGTCAATTCCATACAAGAAAGAAACTTAGGCTATCAGAAATCAATTATCAGGAAATTCTATCATGCAATTCCTAAATATCCCTAGCCTATTACTAGCATGTTGTTCTATTATAAACATAATAGAAAATAATAGTGCGGGTCATTCGGGGTATACTTTCTTGCTCCGGCTGATCGTACATCGCATCCTTCCTTGTTTATTTTTTAAAACAATATTTTTTAAATCAGTTTAAAAACTTTTTTTGTTCCCTAATTTGATTCTGTATTCACACAAATGCTCATCCGATTCTCTCAAACCGAGGCTTTGATACCAACTTGTAACATTCAAAAATAACAATAGTTTAAAATTTTCAAAAAAAGAACCATTCATCATCATTGTTTACAAATTATTTCAAAAGTATTATTTCAAATCATAGTTTTCCCCAAGACCCATATACATAAAATAGGAAGTTGTGTACGATCATGCCTTCATTTTTCCACGATCCTCGAAAGTACCTGAAACCATAAACTAAAACTGTAAGTCAAAGCTTAGCAAGTTCCCCCAAAGTACCACAACACAAACATATAATCAAACAGATAACGGGTCCATAACCTCCTGGTTGGATTACCCTTGGCCCACAACCTTTTGGTTGGAATGTCGCGGACCACAACCTTTTGGTTGGCTTGCCTAATACATAACGGGTCCGATACCTCCTGGTTGGATTACCCCTAGTCCATAACCTTCCGGTTAGAATGCCTTGACCCATAACCTTCCGGTTGGAATGCCATGGTTTTTTGACTTACAGCACAAAACATTACAGTCTCAACCCTACCATACCATGTTGACATGTACATAACAAATAACATACATATCCAACAACAAATAATCATATAACTACTTAACAGACTATTAGATAGATCTACAGATCCCTACCATATTGTAACATCCTATACACCAGGATACAGATCTAGTGGGCTAACAGTGGTGCCTTCGACCCATGAGTATAGTGAGGAAAACTCACCTCTTAGTCTAATGAATAGTTGAGCAATACACTACTCTAAATACTGGCTCTACAGGTCACCTATTCAACAGATAGAGACCAAGGCTTAACAATAACTCAAAATACCCAAAATACCCTTCATTCAAACTTGGTCAAAGTCAAAGTCAACGGGTCAAGGAGTCAACTTGGTCCACTCAACTGAGTACGCGGGGCGTACTCAGTTCCTACGTTGGAAGTACTCCTACTTAGAACGGAGTTAGGAGGTTGACCACGTACGTGCGACGTATGCTAGGGTATGCACAGTGTACATTTAGAATCTCATTTCCTCAATAAGAGCTTAATGTATTAAGCTCTCACGTCCAAATTTCAGATCCAAGGCCAAAATACCACTAAGAGTCATAAAATTTCCAACTTTATGAATTTTCATGCCTATTAAGTTCTTAATACACAAAATACCAACTTCTTAACACCTTAAGACCTTCTAGAGCATGCATGGGGAAAAACTAAGCATCAAGACCACATTTTTATGACTCAAGACCCCTCATTAGGTCTAAAAGGACAACTTATTCGACTCGGAGAATGCCATGCTCAAGAATCATCATATTTGGGACCAAAAATTCCCTAAAATAAGAAATTGTTAGATCTACAAGATAAGATAATCAAGTTATGAGATTTTTACCTCATGTAGGTTGCTAGCAAGGAGATAATATCAGATCCAAGTTGCTTCCAAGCTCCAAGGTCTTCCCACCACCTTCTTCTTCTTCAAGAATACCAAAAAACACTAAGATAAGCTCAAGATGCACTCTTCTCACTTAGGGTTAGCTAAAGGGACGTTTTCTCAGATGGAGGTTGATGACGGAATGAGAAATATGGTGATAATGATGCTTGTATATGGACCAAACCCTAAAAATTAGGGTTTGAGGTTTCTTCATGTAAGCCCTACGTACACGGTGTATGTTTAGCATACTAAGGTCTGCCCTGGTATGCTCAACGTACTAGGCCTTTGGCCAAAATCACCAAAATGCTACTATGGTCCATTCTTGCAAACTTTCTCAAGCCCAAGGGTCAAAATACAATATTCTTCATACATAGGGTTAAAATTGAAAATACCTCATCATCGGGATGTTAGACTATTCATATCATACGTGAACATACCCTTTATGACTACCAGTTATGAATAGCATACTAGTGCACAACATATTTCATAAGAAAACCCCCATATGTATCTCGATTTGAAGAATAAGAGATATTATCATCTTAGAATTACTCATGAGTGTTAGCGTAATCTTTATGTGTAATCAACTAATACATATGGCAGTCTTAAATCTCTCATTCACTTCCTAGAGTGTGCCACCGACTGTGGTAGTTTGAATATAATTAAATACTTTGGAAGTGGGTTCAAAACATGAAAAAATGAAACACGTAAATGAATAATACAACTTTGATAACAGCACAAGCTCTTTATTATGTCACCACGAAATAAACATCAAAACGGTTACAACTTATATTGTTATATGTTTCAAAATAAATCAAACTAATCTACTAAACTTTTACATCATATCATTCTCAAGTCTCATGCCATTGGTCCTAGCATGACCATCATCTTTGTCTCTTGATAATGGCTTCATGAATAGATCAACTTGATTTTATTCTGACGATACCCTATTTACGACGATGTTTTTGTATTCTACTCCATGTCGAATGTAATGGTACTTTATAAATATGTGTCTAGAATTACCATGGTCCTTGGGTTCCTTATTCAAGACGACTGCTTCCTCAGTATCACAAAAGAACTCCAAAGGCTCTTTGATACTTGGTACGACTCCAATATCACCAATGAAGTTCTTCAACCATGTAGCCTCCTTTGTAGCTTTGCTACCTACAATATACTCTGACTCGCATGTCGAGTTTGCTACTGTCTTTTGCTTGGAACTTTTCCATGTAATAGCTCCTCCATTTCGCAAGAACACTCATCGTGATTACAAATATAAGTTGTCCCTGTTAGTCTGGAAACTTGCATCAGTATAACCAGTAACTGGCAACTCTTCTATACCTCCACAGACTAAAAGTATATCCTTAGTTCTCTTCAGATACTTTATGATATTCTTCACAACTTTCCATTGACTATCGTCAGGGTTCCAAAGAGGTTCTTGACTTATTGCCTTACACTAAATATGTGGCTCTTAAGCTAAATATTTTAGATCATATTCTGATTTACTAAAATATATGCATGTGGATTATAGTTTGATTCATTATAAATTATACAATTATTGGGTGGAATGGGATAGTTTCAATGAGGTTGTGAAGACATCGTGTACTAATTTTAATCATGTGACTATTTTCTTAAGCACAAGTTAAAGATGTTAAAAGCAAAGATAAAGGTGTCGCAAGCCTTAGAAAGAAGGAAAAAAAGAAGTTGTAAAACAAGAACTACAAGACTCAAGTAGACAATATGATCACTTTTTTTTAGGGATGAGATTTAAAATCGGAAAATCGGACCGGAACCGAAACTGTTAGAACCAGATTATATAGAACCGGTTCCGGTTCCGGGTTTAAAGAATAGCTTTATCCGGGTTCCGGGTAATCTGGGTTTAGGTCCATCTGGTCCGGGTAAACCAGGTTTAAGAATCGTAACCGATGTTAGGAACGGGAACCATTTTTAGGGGCCGAAACCGATTTCTATGAAAAGTTTAAAACATACATATCTCATTCGTTTCAAGTCGGATTGACATGTCGTTTCTTATAACGGATAGTTTAGAGTTTGTACACGATTTTAGACTATAAATTTGTCATTTTTAGTTTTATAAAGTCCCCCAAAATCAAGTTATCAAAGTTGGAAGTTGTTAGTTTTTCGGCTTTTTTGTATTCTGTGAAAATTTTAAAACATGCATATCTAATTTGTTTGAAGTCAGATTGACATACGATTTTTTCCAACTTGTAGGTTAGAGTTTATACATGATTTTAGACTATAATTTTGTAATTTTTAGTTTAATATTTAATGAATTATAGTCCCCCAAAGTCGGGATATCAAAGCTGAAAATTTTCAAACTTTTTAGCTATTTGTTTTTATACTTTGTAGTATGTGAAAATGTTAAAACATCCATATCTCATTTGTTTAAATTCAGATTGACATGAGGTTTTCTCCATATTGTATTTTAGAGGTTGTACATGATTTTAGACTATAATTTTGTCAAATTTGGATTCATATTCAATGACTTACAGTCCCCCAAAACCGAGATATCCAATCTAGAAGTTTTTAGTTTTTCAGTTTTTTTGTTATCTGTGAAAATTTTAAAACATTCATATCTAATTTGTTTGAAGTCGGATTGACACGTAGTGTTTTTCTAAATTGTAGTTTAAGGTTTGTAGATGATTTTATACTATAATTTTGTCATTTTTGGTTTAGTATTCAATGAATTACAGTTTCCCGAAGTCGGAATATCAAAGCTGAAAATTTTCAACTTTTCAGCTACATGGTTTGTACTTTGTATTATGTGAAAATGTTAAAACATGCACATTTCATTCATTTAAAGTTGGATTGACATACGGTTTCTCCAAAGTGTAGTTTAGATTTTCTATATGATTTTAGACTATAATTTTGGATTCATATTCAACAACTTACAATCCACCAAAGTCGAGATATCAATATGAACATTCTCAAAGTTCAACCCATTAAGTAGCAAGTACATACCAAAAAATTCTGGTTTTTCCGGTTCTAAACCCGGTTCCACCCTACCCACTTTGATGTTTTCGGGTTTTCCGGTTCTAAATCCACTTTACCCGCTATCGTAATTGGAACCGAACCAAAATCAGTTCCTATATACCGGTCCGATTTTCAGTCCTACAAAATCTCGTGAACCGGTTCCGAGTTTTCCTGGCCCGGGTCCATTCGGACCAGGTTTGGACTCACTTTCATCCGTACTTTTTGGTTGTGTTTTTTTTTGTACTTTTTGGTAGTGTTAGAGGAAACTGTTTCCAACCTGCTTCTCACATTAATGCTATATTAGCTTTTATATATCAATTTTTTATTTTCAATTTTTCCATCTCACAACACATGAAAATTCATCTTTCTTATGTCTCTAAACTCACTCAAGTTTTAACTTTAAAATAAATACAAATTAATTAAAAACATACAAAACCACTCCACAAACTATAAAAATAATACAAAATAAAACAAATGATTAATTAGGTTTGATACTAATCTTATTATATTTTCATAAATTTAAATAATTTTATTGAAAAAGCATATTATATATATATATATATATATATATATATATATATATATATATATATATATATATATATATATTGTGTGTGTTTGTGTTAAAAAGAAGAAGAGAAGGGAGAGAAACTCAACATGTTAATTAACCCTTGAGCCTTGATTGTCGGTCTACTTGCCCGAGATATGATTCGTTAGAGCTATGCTACCATCGGTACCGCCCTTAGTTTTTGGTCAAGTCACAGTATCGCCCTTAGGGTGAACAGAGTCGTCAAAAAATAAAGATATGCACCCAAGGTACCTCCAAAATCACGGTTTTGCCCCATGAGCAGTTAAGAATGATGGTGGTGAGCGGTTTCACTAAACTGCCCAACTCTTCCACTCTCAAGCTTCAACTACTTGTATTTTATCCATAAAAACTTGTATTAAAATATGTTAGTATGTTCTTAGTTAGTTTGTGAATTAGTTTTGTATAATATTTTGTGAATTAATTTTGTATGTTTTTAACTATCTTGTATTTATTTAAAAAAAATTGAGTAAGTTGAGAAAGATGAAAAGTATGTGTTTGATAGAAGATATGGATGAATGAAAATATAGATAGTGATGTGGTAAATGGGTTGAAAGGGGTAGGAGGGATAAATATTAAGCATCCTTAGCTTGCTAGGTAAGAGTATCGCAATGCCGTCAACACACTGGAACACCATCCCATCTTCTTTTATGGAGACTTGCAACGGCCTATGTGAAAAAAAATGTCAAGTCTTCCACATTTTTTGTGTTTTATAAAATTATATTTTATTGCTTTATTAAAAAAATTATGATGATGTGTGGTGACTACTTCTTAATAAAAATGAGGTGGTATAGAATATTATGGTATGACAAGTAATGTGAAAAAAAAATATGAAGATGATGACTCGTACCTACGGGTCTTAAGAGATATTATAAATTTCATTTTATGCTCTATAATATATGTTTTTAGTACAAAAAGTTTTCCTTATTTTATTTTTTTAGTCCAAAACTTTTACTTATAATGATTTTGTTGGTATTTTGTTTTTTTAAGACTGTTTAATTTGAAGCGTTAGGTGTCGCTGTATGACATACACATGATTATATTTTTGGTCATTTTACTAACTCCACCTTCAAATTATATTTTTTTCATGAGTTATTATTTATAAAACATAATTAATAAAACTAGAAACGTATGTAACTTTATAACAAATTAAGAAATCGTAAGTCTCGCAATTATTAAAATCGAACTCTATCAAAAATCAAACCGATACCCAAATAATCTTAAAAATAAACCCAAAACTCAATTCTAGAATTTGATGTTTTTGATAAACAGGCGGACACACAACTCGTTTTGTTTCATTTATTTTCTGTTATTGTCACCGAATAAACGTAACCTTGATACAATAAAATTATTTGTTATTACTTAGAAGCCCAGAAAACAATAAATATGACGTGGGTATTATTTGTACACTGAATCTGTTAAGAAGTTTGCACATGATGATTCAGCAGACATGCTCACATGTAGGTGGGGCCCCAATAAACTCCTAACACGTGGCTTCTTTGAACAGTCTTGCTGGCCAACATGTCCATTAGATTAATATTTTACTATTTTCACTTTTATTTATCAAGAAGACATATTATAAATTCCAGAAAACCTGGTAGTACAATTGCAATCTTTTCATTATATAATGAAAATTTTATGCTTCATTTTTTATATGACTAGAGACATGAAATGTAGGCTTACTTTTATTTTATAGTTTTAATATTAGCATATTCGTAATTCTTATCAATATTAACATGTACTCATTTTATTAACAATCAAAATGTAACTTACAATAATGATATATCGAAATTTTTATAATAATAACAAAATATTTATAGTTTTTATCCACAATATCAATGTATTTATATTTTGAAGATAATATTATGCTAAAAAAATATTGTGGGTAATAAAATGAGTACATGTTGGTCTTCGTGTTGAAGAATGATGAACGGATTAAGAATTCTTGGGTTCTCGCAGTACTTTATATATATATATATATATATATATATATATATATATATATATATATATATATATATAGAGAGAGAGAGAGAGAGAGAAAACTAGGTTCAAATGTGGATTGACATCTATTGTGTGGATGTGTGGATAGTGTTATTATATGAAAATGACAAAGAAAATATGTTGTTTGATACTGTGAATACGTTCAATCTTACATAACTTTTCTCATTATCACTCATTCTCACTAATTAAACCGTCTATATGGTTATTATAGATTTTTTTTTTTATTATTTTCATTCTGTCAGAATGTTTATTGAGTCAGATTCTGTAAGAATAGAAATGAGTGAAAAATGATGTGAGAACAAAAATGAAAAGAATTAGTGAGGATGCATAGAAATGACAATAGTTATGTGAGGTTGAACGTATTCATATTACTAAACAACTTATTTTCTTAGTAATTCTCATAGAATAGCAATATCCACACGTCCGTACAATAGTTGTTCATCCACATTATAATATATATATATATATATATATATATATATATATATATATATATATATATATATATATATATATATATATATATATATATATATATTGCGACAACCCGAAAACTTGTAATTTGTTTATCATTTTTCAAAACGAAGCCAACATGTACTCATTTTATTAACAATAGAAATGTAATTTACGATAATGATATTTCTATATTTTTATAATAATAACAAAATATTTATAGTTTTTATCCACAATAAATATATATATATATATATATATATATATATATATATATATATATATATTAAAGATAATATTATTCCAAAATAAAATACATTGTATGTATTGAAACAAAAAATAAATATGTTATAATTATATGTAAAAATAAAATACATTGATATTAACCATATATATATATATATATATATATATATATATATATATATATATATTAAGTATTGCAAGAGCTCGAAAACTCTTAATCGATTCAGCTTATATGAACATTTGAATGTTCATATGTATTAGATTTTCGGGGTAATAAAGGTACTTGGATATTCTGAGAATTGTGATTTCACTTTCAAATCAAAGTATTTTGGGTGGTACTCCCTAATCTTTGATTGGATAAGACTCTGAAGAGATTCAATTAAGAGAATGTAATGTATCAATTCGTGAGTACCAAAAAATTGACAAAAATTGGTTAAATATCTCTCTTGTCTGAAAAACTGTCAACAGTCTAAAACTCTGCCCGTTGGACCTCGCTAGGAGTTGTCACCCCTTGGACCCCACTCCCAGGGGCGAAGCCCCTAAATGACAGTCTACTTTTAATCTTGAATAAACGTAAACAAGTGTGGACTCCGCACCTTCCTTACTTGTTTAATATTCATCAAGATTGATTTTTGGTCAATAAGTCAACCCATTACACTTAAATACAATTAGTGAAACAAATCACCAACAAACCTCCCCCATTTAAGTGTAATCTTGATTAACTTAAAACAAAAAACATACCAACAAAATGATGCACAAATGAAATATAGTGACGATTGAATTTCATAATAATATATTACTCATTCCAAATATTCAAATATCAGGGTGTCACTAAGGATTGAACCCTTTCTATTCTAAGTGAATACATGAAGATAATAATAATATACACAACCGTTTACATACTCAAAGTTCTAACTTGACACTATATTTTACTAGCTTGTGTCCCATCCTTCAATAAGCATATCAAAGTCAAGTCCAACTTCTTAAAATGGCTAAACTTCATGCTTATATAGGTAGTTCTTTTGTTCTTGCACCTGCAAATGCAGTTTTTCAAAGAACTATTAAGAAATTAAATTTCAACCTCCTTAACTTGTAGTACTAAACACATACCTTGGGATAATGATAATAATGTGTTCCAATTTTCAAATATCAAGCTTTCCACATTGAATTCAACATCTAATATCACATTAGATGGGAATTGGGTATCTTAATATTAAAGCTTTTAGGTGGACTTTAAACCCATCCCTACAGCCGTCTTGTGCACAAGATTTTTAGCTAACCATTTGGTTAAATGATTGGCTAAGTTCAACTGAGTTCTCACAAATTGCATAGATATCACACCAGTCATGATGATCTCACAAATCATGCTATGTCTAACACCTAAATGTCTAGACTTCCCATTATACACTTGAATATAAGCCTTAGCCAAGGTTACAACACTTGAATATAAGCCTTAGCCACTCAATTTCTTTACCAGCAACAGACAATACAACAAACTCATATTCCATGGTTGAGTTAGTAATACAAGTTTGTTTCTTGGATGCCCAAGAAATGGCACCTCCTCCAAGAAGAAACACCCAACCACTTGTAGAAGAGTGATCCTCTAAGTTGTTAATCAAGCTGGCATCAAAATAACCTTCCAAAACAGAACGATATCCGCTAAAAGTTAAACCATAATTCATAGTCCCTTTTAAGTACTTGAATACTTTACTCACAACTTGCCAATGATGTGTAATAGGATTACTAGTATATCTACTAAGCCTTCCTACAACATATGTTATAGCAGGCCTAGTACAGATCATGACATACATTAGACAACCAATAGCTCTTGAATATTCAAGTTGAGACATTGGAGATCCTTTATTAAGTAGAATCTTGAGACTAGGATCTATAGGAGTGCTAACAGGAGAACAATTCTCAAAGTTAAATTTTTCAACATCTTCTCAATGTAATGAGATTGAGAAATTGAAATTTTATTTTTTATTTTTTTAATTCTTATACCAAGAATTAACTCAGCCTCCCCCATGTCTTTCATTTCAAAACTAGATGAAAAGAATTTCTTAGTTTTAGCAACTTCTTCTAAATCAGTACCAAAAATGAACATATCATCCACATATAGACAATCATAACTCCTTTACCAGAAGTATCAAATTGGCTATATACACACTTGTCAGCTTGGTTTAATGCGAAACCATTAAACAAGACAACATCATCAAATTTTTGATGTCATTGTTTTGGTGCTTGTTTAAAACCATATCATGATTTATTTAACTTGCACACTTTGTGTTCATTACCATGCATCACAAACCCTTCAGGTTGTTTCATGTATATTTCATCATCTAAGTCACCATTCAAGAATACAGTTTTCACATCCATTTGGTGAATCACAAGATTATATATAGTTGCAAGAGCTAATAATAATCTAATAGTGGAAATTCTGGCAACAGGAGCATAAGTATCAAAGAAATCAATGCATTCCTTTTTTCGAAAGCCTTCGATAACTAATTTGGCTTTATACTTATCAATTGTGCCATCCACATTCATTTTTCTTTCGAGGATCCATTTACATCATAATGCCTTGTAACCAGGAGGTAAATCAGACAATACCCAATTATTATTATGAATGATAGAATCAATTTCATCCTAAATTGCCTCTTTCCATAAATGAACATCCATAGAAGCCATAGCTTCACTGAAAGTCTTTGGATCCTCCTCAATATTAAAACAATATTGATGCTGAGATAAAGTCTCATTCCTTGTTCCTTCAACCAAATATAGTTGAAAACCAGATCCAAAAGATTTAGCTTTTCTTGCTCTATGACTCTTTCTAAGTTCAAGCACAAAACTTGTACCACCAAAAGCATTTCAGCCTGAGTTGTGTTCTTGCTGAAAGATTGTTGAATCATGTCCCTTGTTCTAGGTATAGATGTAAATCTTCCTTCATCAAAGATAGCATATATTGACTCTATAACAGTGTTCACAGACATAGAGTCATTAGATTCCAAAACATATAATTTATAAGCTTTGGAATGCTCAGCAGATCCAATAAAGATACAATCTATACCTCTTTCACCTAATGTTTTCCTTTTGGGTTCAATGAGCCTCATAACTGCTCGACAACCCCAAACTTTGAGATAACTCGAATTTGGTACCTTTTTACACCAAAGTTCATAAAGAGTATTCTTACTCCTTTTGTTTGGAGTTCTATTCAAAATATAACATGCAGTTAACATAGCCTCATCCCAAAAACCTTCACTTAAACCCGAATAGGACAACATGGAATTAACCATTTTTTTTAAAGTCATGTTCTTCCTTTCAGCTACACCATTTTTTGTGGCGTATAAGGAGCCGTGGTTTGATGTATTATTCTAGTTGATTCAAAATAAAATGGCTCATAATACTCACCACCTCTATCAGTACATAAAAATTTTATTAATTCATTTTTATGAAGTTCAACCTCTTGTTTATAAATCTTAAATTTATCAAGAGCTTCATCTTTAGAATGTAGCAAATAGACATAACAATATCTAAATGCATATCAATAACGTAACAACATACTTTTTGTTTCCAAGGGAAGGTGTTGCATGGGAATCACATAAATCGCTATGTATAAGTTCCAACACCTTGCTTTTCCTAACAACATCTTTGAAAGGATGTCTTATAATTAGTTGGCATGCATGTTTTACATTTTTCATTATTTTGCAAATCAAAAGCAGGAATTAAACTCATTTTAGACATGTCTTTTAATCTCTTGTAATGAATGTGTCCTAGTCTAGTATGTCATAATTCAGATTTATTAAAATTATTGCTTGTACTAGTAGAAGCCATGCAAACAGAATTATCAATAAAAGGATAATTAATATTAAGTCTAATCATTCCATTGCATACATATCCAAATCCCATAAAAGTACCATGTCTTTACAAGATATACTTGTCACTTTCTAATACTTGTTTGTAACCACAATTATTTAAAACAATTTCAGATATAAGACTCTTTCGAATCCCCGGTACATATAAAACATTGTTTAGACACAAAAACTTTCCAGAAGTAAAGTAAAGTAAAACATATCCTAAACCCTTGATTGTTTCAGTTGCAACATTTCCCATTTTCACCATAGATCCATCTTTAATTGGTTGGCATTCCTTGAACCAACGAAGATCTTTACATATATGGCTTATTGCTCTCGAATCAACCCACCATGTAACATCATCATCCTGACCAGAGAAATATAATTCTGAACATGTTTAGAATTCTGAATGGAAATAGGAATCTGACCTTGTGGCTTTTTTGGATCCTTGGATATACTTGGTCCAACACCATCCTTTTTCACTTTGCGAAGATGGCAATCTTTCTTGAAGTGACCCGGTTTGTTACAATTCCAACAAACCAACTTAGCCTTCTTGTTGGAAGACTTTTCATCCTTTCCTTTAAACTCCCTTTTTCCATTAGACTTCTTAGGGTTCTTTGACTTTCTCCTTCCACCATGTTCACAGAAGAGGAACCAACTTGGTTCTTGCCTTTAGGATTGTTATCAAGTTCTTTAGTCCTTAAGGACTCTTCAATCCGTAAATAGATTCCAGGTTGAGTCAAAGTTAATTCCTCTTTGTTATGTTTCAGATTATGTTTAAAATCTTTCCAGGAAGGGGCCAGTTTGTTAATGATCACATCCACAAAAATGGTTTCATCCGTTTTCAGATTGTGTTAAGCAAACTGTCCCAGGATCCTTAACATTTCATGGAATTATTCCATAATAGGCTTGGAGTCAATCATCTTGTAACCCATAAAGTTACTAACAATAAAATTCTTGCTAGAAGCATCTTCGACCATGCATTTGGATTCAAGAGAATCCCACAGTTCTTTTGTAGATTCGAAATTTTCATAGGTATAAAAAAGAGAGTCAGACATACCATTGAGAATATGACCAGGACATATGTAATCATCATTTTCCTACTTTGATCTCCTTCTTGTTTCCTCTAAAGGTTCATCTTTAAAAGATTCTGGTAAGACTAGCATGGGTGTACTCAGAACATACACCACGTTCAAAGTAGTAAGAAGAAAGTTCATCTTCTTTTGAAATCTACAAAAATCTTGCCCTCCAAACTTGTTCAATTTGTCAAACTTACTTGTCATATCCTTCACAGAATCGCCATTTGCCATGATCGCAAATTACTTTGATTTTTGTTAGATTTTCGGGGTAATAAAGGCACTTCGATATTTCTGAGAATTGTGATTCCACTTTCAAATCAAAGTATTTGGATGGTACTCCCTTATCTTTGATTGGATAAGACTCAGAAGAGATTCAGTTAAGAGAATCTAATGTATCAATTTCGTGAGTACCAAAAAACTGACCAAAATATGGTTAAATATCTCCCTTGTCTGAAAACTGTCAAAACTGACATAAAATAGTTTTCCAACAGTGAAAAACTGCCATAAATCCAAGTTTTCTATAGGATTAATGTAAAACCAAAAACGGGTCAAATATTAAAATTTTGGATTTATGATGCATTTTTAATACAACAACATAACCAAAATAAAAAATTTCTTGCCAAGGGCTCTACCCCTTGGACCCCTGTTCGTTTAGCAGCTTCGCCCCTAAATGTAAGCCTACTTTTAATCTTAAAAAACTTAAACAAATGTGCACTCCGTACCTTCCTTACTTGTTTAATATTCATCAAGATTGAGTTTTGGTCAACAAGTCAACCCATTACACTTAAATACAATTAGTGAAACAAATCACCAACAATATGTGCATGCATTCACATTTAGTATTTTTTTTTTCAAAAAATCTCAAAATCAACACAACAATGATACTCCAATACCAACGCTTAAGACAATCGCTATTTGAAAACATTAAGAAAACACAGAAAACATATATTTGGATGCAAGCATGCATATAAAACAAATATGGAGTATTAATTTTTCTAACCCAAAATAATAAAATAAAAACAGATATATAAGTGTTTTAGACTTATATAGAATATTACGATTCTAACCCAAATAGTATAAAAATAAATAGTATACGTACCTACCCGACTTATAATTTGTTCTACCATACGAGTGTGTGTTTGGTATAACTGTTTACTTCTGCCATAAGTTTTATACCTACAGAAGTTCAAGCACTCTAGGTTTAATCATTTATGATACTTAAACATAACACAACTACTTGTATAGCGTACAAGTTTTCAAGTCGTAGAGTGTAATTGGCACTACATGAAACTATAATCGAGTTATATGACAGTTCAACCTCTGATCTGGTGCTATGAAAAGAGCACCACAATAATCCTCTGGACGCTTCATCGATACCGGGAACAATAAAACAAGGTTTGGAACAGTTATCACCTAGGTTGATCTGTAAGGCCAAGGTTGTAGTTAGAAACCGTCGGTGGGACTGTCAATCTGTATAAATTTACAAAATTTATACATAACTTCCTAGCTCACACAAGATTAAAGGTTATAGACATAGGTATTTACTAAGTTTTTATATTTAGTTGATGAAGAAATATTTCATATAGACTTAACAATTCCAACAATGAGTGTGTGCGGGTCTAAAACCTTAAGTTTCTTGATTAAAGGCTTAACCAGACATCCAGTTTGTACCCATTGTGAAACCAACAAAACCAAAAAATGTACAAGTTCATAAAACGGTAAATTTATCATTTATAACTAAAAATGACATTAAATGACTTTTATGACTGTTACGTTTACAAAAAATAAAAATAGCTATTATTGTTTATAAATATAAAAAAAACTATATCTTTTAGTTATTTAGAACATAAAACTATAGATCCTTACATTTTGTTCGATATGTATGTTTATGTGAGTTGATCTAGTCATTTTTAACAACCACTATATATAAACATGATGTAAATAATAAATATATAAACTTTTAACAAACTATAAAATGTTTATCTACAAATAAAGATGAATTGTACATGTATTCTCCCTCAAAAATATAAAAAGCTTGAAAGGAGTTGTCGAACTCACTTTCGAAACATGTTTTATAGTTGTTTTGTTTATATCTAAAACCGGGATCTGAACAACGATTGCTAACATTACCCGACACACTTTTGGAGCAAAACGACTTCATAGGGTGATAAATCGGGTCAAGAGGTGCCAGAAAAAGTGTTTGTGGTCGCTGAAAAACTATCTTAATGCTCGCCGAAAAAGTTCCAAAAATGCCCCTTTTGAACAAAAATATGGCCGTAAAACTGGTTTTTCGATGGCGGTTTTTGGTGGGACCAGATTGTGAGTGTCAAGGGGGACAGGGGGTTGAGGAGCTCCTTCTGGTTAGTTTTGAGGATTTTTGGTGGTGGTGGATGGCGGCCGGTGGCGGTTGCTAGCTGTTTCCGACGGTTATGAGGTTGTTGGATATGTTGGTTGTCGAATCTGAGCTGCTAGATAAGAGGTGAACTGTTAAAGAGTAGGTGAAGGCAGTCGTTGGTGTCGGCTAGTGGTGTACATAAGCCGGAGGTGATGGCCGACGGTGGTTATCATCGCCTAATTTTAGAGAGAGTGAGAGAGAAAGAGTGAGTGAGTGAGAAAGAAAGAAAGAAAGAGTTTAGAGATAGAGAATGAGGATAGGTACAAACTTTATAAAGGTTTTACCTTTTATTTATAGATAGAGAGATAGGGTGGGTGCCTCTCTCCAAGTGACACATGTCACCTCGATATGCATGCCATAAATTCGATTATGTCCTGACTTTTTCAATATGTGTGTTGATTGCCCCAAATGTGTTGACTTTGAAAACGTAATCAAAATTACTAAACGAATGGTGTTACTATGTTAAAAATGTGTTCAAAGTACTAATTCGGTTATTTTTATAGTATTTTCGTTACGGTAGTTTTAGCGAAAGTGTTATAATTTCATTCTAAAAGTATTTCGAATATGAAATCAAATATTTACATATAGCTTGAGTTCAAAAACACGCTAAAAAACACTTAACGAAATGTGTAGCTATCTCAACGAATCGATATGGTGATCGTTTCTGGTCTTAATCTGCTAAGACAAACACTCCAACTATAGATTTGAGCTAATCAAGGTCTCTTAATCCATAAAGTTGTGGACTTTAAGCATTTACATGGCTAGGAGAGACTAGAACAACATTTCTTCCATTCCAAGGTACTTTACTCATGCATGGAGTCAAAGGAAAGATTAAGCTACCATTTTTATTTATCTAAAAGCCCAAAAATGCATAAAAGGACAACCTAAACTCTCTGAAGAGTCTTAACTCAAAAAAGATCTAAACTTTAGGGACTTAAGCTCATAATCTTAACAATAGAAAGATCTTAAAGAACAATAGTCAAGGTATAAGTTTTATACCTAAAAATGATGCACAAGGATGGGTGGTTTATGCATCTCTAAGTTGGATGGCACCTTCTGAAGGGTTTTGAGCATTCTAACACTCCTAAGTTGTGCATGCAACCTAGAAACCTTGGATCTATGTTTTATCTATTATACATGCAAACTCTCATTTTCCCAAGGCTTTATCCTAACTAGCATACTATGAAGTATATGTAATACAAAAATCTAGTAGAATGACCTACCTTTTCTTGTTGCTTGATTCCTTAAGCCTTAAAGAGCCTAGCACCCCAAATATGATGCCTCAAATGATTCACACGACACCGCCAACAATTGAAAGAACTTGAGAGAAGTATACTTGCACTCAAAATCGGCTAGCCCTCTTTCCTTTCACTTAAGTGCTAATTTTGGTAGCTATGGGGTCCTTTATATAGTGTGACACAACTAGGGTTACACCATGCAAACCCTAATGTGCATGACTTTCCACATTCCTCATGCTCCATGGGTTTTAACCTCCATGGAGTACCCATGGGTCACCACATGGGTTTAAACCAACATAAATGATTATGGATCATAAGCCCACTATATAAGAATGAATGATTTATGCAATCAATCCCCATTTATTTAATTAGTCTCTTTTGATTACAAAATTAATTTCAAACTAATTCTTGATCAATACTAATTAAATAATATGATTTCATATTAATATATTAGAACTTATAATATATTAATAAATCATAAATATCCTCTTCTCAAAAGTCTATCCATCAGATTGTTTCGGTGCCATGCAACCCAAATGGACCATGCTACTCTCGGGTTAAGTACATACCAGATATAGTTATGGGCTTAGACACTAAATCCAACAGTCTCCCACTTGGATAAGTCTAATAACAATAATTGCAAGTACGACTTAAAACACCGACTAGCAATCGTAGCTCTTAAAAGCCTCTGTCGAAACGAGACGCTCCATTTTAGATAAGTGATTATATAATCCTCTGTTTAAGATATGAGCCGTACAAATACATGGAACAACGTCATGCTTATTGTCTAGCAGTTTGTTTCCCGATTTCTGATTTGTTTGACATAGAACTTAATCGAACACATCAATTTAGTTCTGACTGGGCCCAACACATAAGTCAAAAAAAATCATATTAGGGTCCAAGATATCGGTTTTAATCCTCCAAGGACTAAAAGGAACAGATAAACTTCGACAGTATATGCTTTTACTAACTATTCATTGAATTATACACAACAACACGTTTTATAACATCGAGTTACCGATGCGTTTTCGTACTATCAATGTACAAACAACTCACAGTCAACAACTCATATATCTGGATTTGAAGACTTATATGATATTATCGTCTCACGATCACTCGATATAAATTCCATGAAGTGATACAAGTGAGCACGGGTTGAATCCAATACTCAGACCTTATGAGCACTTATGAATGTTGTAGCAAACTTTGCTATGTCTAATACCATTCAGACAAATCTACAAACAAAATTCATGATAGTCTTGGTTCAATACCTACTTCCAACGTATGATCGACTATGTATAGTTTGAATAATATAATTATTTTGTAAGTCAAAACATGCAAAGTGAAACAATAGTAAATGATTGACACAAGGCGGTACCATACTAGTAAATAAAAAACACCTTTTATTTAAACATCAAATGTCAATTACATTTCAACTATTACAAGTTTCGAAAGCTATCTAATCATTAAAACTAATATCATCCTTCAGCTCAATGCACCTCGCATGCTGTAAGTGCTTAACCCTACTCAGTCCCTTCGTGAGGGGATCTGTTGGGTTCTCATCTGATGATACCCTCTTTGCCACGAGGAGTCCTTCTTCTATTCGATGTCTAATGAAGTGGCATTTTCTGTCGATGTGCCTAGATCTGTTGTGATCCCTTGGTTCCTTGGCTAAGGCAACTCTACTCTTGCTGTCACAGAAAATTTCCATAGGCTCCTTTATAGCTAGTACAACATCAAGGTCTCCAATGAAGTTCTTCAGCCATATTGCCTCCTTCGCCTCCTCGCTTGCTGCTATGTACTCTGATTTGCACATTGAATCAACTACTGTCTCCTGCTTGAAACTTTTCCAAGTTATTGCTCCTCAATTCAGGGTAAAGACCCAGTCCGACTGAGAGCGGAAATTATCCCTTTCGGTCTGAAAGCTAGCGTCGCTATACCTTACCACTCTCAAGTCGTCACTCCCACCGAGGGTAAGGACCCAGTCCTTAGTCCTTCGCAGGTACTTGTGAATATTCTTTACCACAGTCTAGTGAGCCTTGCCCGGATTCCCCTGATATCTGTTGACGATGCTCAAAGCAAATGCCACATCAGGGCAAGTACAAGTCATATCATACATGATCGAGCCAACAGTGGAAGCATATGGTATTCGACTCATCTCAGCTATCTCAGCCTCTGTACTCGGACTCTGAGCTTTACTCAGTTTGGCATTGCGCTGCATCGGTAAGTCACCTTCCTTGGAATCCTGCATGCTAAATCTTTTCAACACCTTATCCAAGTAGGTACTTTGACTAAGTCCAATTAGTCTCTTACTCATGTCTCTCAATATCCTTATCCCAAGAATATAGGCAGCTTCTCCAAGGTCCTTCATAATGAAACACTTCCCAAGCCAGGACTTAACCTCCTGCAAGGTTGGGATGTCATTTCCTATGAGTAGTATGTCATCCACATACAATACCAAAAAGCTAACTATGCTCCCACTAGCTTTGACATATACACAGGACTCATCCTTGCTTCTCGAAAAGCCAAACTCTTTGACTTTCTCATCGAAACAAAGATTCCATGTGTGAGATGCTTGTTTTAATCCATAAATGGATTTTTCAAGCTTACACACTCTATTAGGGTACTTTGCATCGACAAAACCCTCTGGCTGAATTATGTAAACATCCTCAGCCAAATTTCCATTAAGGAAAGCGGTTTTGACATCCATTTTCCATATTTCATAATCATGAAATGCAGCTATGGCTAGCATAACCCTAATAGACTTAATATTCGCTACTGGCGAGAAGGTCTCATCACAATCAACTACCGGAGTTTGAGTAAAGACCTTCGCAACCAGTCACGCCTTATAAGTGTGTACTTTCCCATCCATGTCGGTCTTCTTCTTGAAGATCCATTTGCACCCGAATGTATTACGATCTGGTACATTGTCAGCCAAGTTCCAAACTTGATTGTCATACATGGACTGAATCTTGTTGTCCATGGCCTCTTTCCATTTTGTAAACATGGGGCCCGCCATGGCTTCCTTGTAGTTGTTAGGTTCCTCCAAATTTACCAGTGTGCTATCAATGATAAATGTATCACCTTCTGCAGTAATATGGAAACCATAAAACTCAGGTGGAACACTAACTCTATCGGAACACCTCAGAGGTACAGACTTCTCAATCGGCTCAATAGGAGTACACTCCTCTCCTCGCAACGACGACAACATTTTCACTCGGTATGTAGAAGAGATAACCAAAGGATTTTTGTGGGTAGACGATGAAAATACACTGCTCACTCCGAGGTTCGAGCTTATCGTGGGTCTCGCACCTCATGAAAGCCTCGCAACCCCAAACCTTGATGTGGCCTAATGTGGGAGCCTTCCCAGTCCACATCTTATGAGGTGTTTTGGCAAGCTTCTTGGCAGGGATTAGATTAAGGGTATGGGCGGCAGTCTCTAAGGCATACCCCCATAATGAGATTGGTAACGAAGCTCGACTCATCATGGAACGAACCATGTTCAACAACATTCGGTTGCGCCTCTCAGCCACACCATTAAGCTCTGGTGTCCTAGGCGACGTCAACTATGAAAGGATTCCACATTCCTTATGATAGTCTAGGAACTTGATACTAAGATACTCACCGCCTCGATCGGATCGAAGCATCTTTATCTTCCTGGCCAACTGATTATCCACTTCTTGCTTAAACTCTTTGATTTTCTCAAAGGTTACTGACTTATGCTTGATTAAGTAAACATAGTCGTCTACTGTAATCATCAGTAAAAGTCACATAGAAGCAGTTAGCATCCCTTGTGGCGGTTCTGAAGGGCCAACACACATCGGTGATCGGGTCGGAGCATCTTTATCTTCCCGGCCAACTGATTCTCTACTTCTTGCTTAAACTCTTTGATTTTCTCAAAGATTACTGACTTATGCTTGATTAAGTAGACATAGCCATATCTATTGTAATCATCAGTAAAAGTCACATAGAAGCGGTTAGCATCCCTTGTGGCGGTTCTGAAGGTCCCACACACATCGGTGTGTATGAGATCCAACAAATCCTCACCCCTCTCACAAGTACCAGTGAAGGGTGATTTAGTCATTTAAACATTTTCAATTGTTAGAGATTCTACTGTTTGAGTCTTTTATTCCATATTTTTTTTTCTAAAAATGATGATTTACAATTATAAATTCTATTTATAAAGACTATTTCAAATAGCTCGTAGGAGCGGTGTTTCACTGTAAGCACTTGAGATTCCTAACGAAGTACTCTTGCACGAGACCATCACGTGTAGCTTCACAATATCTATATACACAATTTCTTCTAATTATTGTGTTGGCTTGAACTTGCAATATCATGATGAAGAATTATTATAGCTTGAGTAATTATTAACAAAACGTGAGTGTTAAGCGCATTAGATGAAAACGCATCGCCTGAACTTGATAATGAAGATAAAATGTAACTGCTACATGCATATGTTAGGCTTAAACTTAGAACTTAATGATGAATTCATAGTTTCGGGGTAGAAAAATGAGCGATAAATGTTTTTTTTTTCATTTTCTCGTAAAAATAACGAGAAGATTGAAAGATTGTTTGTTTAAAAATATATGAAAATTCTAAAAGATAGTTGTTGAGGTGGGTTGTAGCCATTGGGGGTCATTCCAGGACGGATGCTCAAGAGTCAAGAAGCACAACTCACATCGGGTTCACATAGGGTTCAAAAGCTCCGGTACCATGATACCCAGGGTAGTGTTTCCGATGCTACTAAAGATCCCATTACCTTTCCGAAAACATTTTGTCTGCCCTTGGTATTATAGATGGTATATTGGTACACTAGGTGTGAGACCCGTATATTATACGGGTTGATTTAAAAAAAAAAAATTAAACATTAAAGTGTAAACATGAAATATTTTTTAATGTATAACTTTAAAATAAGAAAGAAAGAAATGTATTAATTGTAATTTAATATCATAAATATGATATTTAATACTTTAGATATATAAGTATATGACTTTAATTTAAAAATTGAAACAAACCAAAAATTGACAAATGGATAATATTTATTTTAAAATCACTACAAAATGACAAGTATCAAAACTAATGAGAGATTGACATGTGACAAAAAAAACATTCATTTATTAAGAAGGATATATAGTCCATATTGTTTATGAGAATATTTCATGTTATTTAACCCTCTAATTTTATTTTTAAAAACTATTCAATAAGTTCAAGTTAGTTATATTTTATGAGTATTCCCATCTTTATAAATATATTTTATGTCATAAAAGTTACAAAAAACAGTGTCAATTTTAGGTTGATTAAATGTCCGGTCTTTATTTAAAATTTGATATTTTAATGATTAAGTAGATCATCGTATCGAATTAAAAGATTTTATCTATGTCCCTCAAGATCTATCATTATTGAGGTTTGTGCCTCATCAAGTTCACATGTCCTAAGAATTGGATTCTGAATTTGATTGGGAAAATCATTGATTTCCTCTTTTATCGTTTGGGCTTACTTCATATTTCGTTGTGAAGGGTAACTTGTCGTGTATTTAACTATTTATTAGTTTTGTTTGTTTAAAAATATTATATACTCTATAAGATAGGGCTAAATTCCAGAAACGGTCCCTGTGGGTTATCGAATATCCCATTTTTAGTCCAAGTTTTTTTATTTATCAGTTTCATCCTTGTGGTTTACTTCTACTATTTCCGCCCACCCTCCGTTAAATCTAACTAATACTTTTATTTTTCAGTATATACTAATACCTTTATTTCTCAATATATAAAATTTAATTACTTCTTAAATATTTTATATAAAATGTTCACCCTAGCAAACTACATAATTTGGCTTTTCATATATTTCAATTATTTGAATTTATCCAATAAATAGTTATGAAAATACAGGAATGTGGTAAATTGTGTGTAATAGACAAAACAATTCAGACAATTTATTTTAAAGTTCAAAAATCCTACATTTTTTTTAGTAATTGAAATAATCCTACAAGTTATTATCATCTCTCCTAAAAGTAATAGTAGGGGTGTTAGACCCGAAGGTGTGTACGGGAAGGATCCTTTACTTTTTTGTCTATCACGTGAGCTTTTCTCTTACTTTTCTTTTCCTCACTAAAACCCAAGGTGTGTATGAGAATGATCTTTCATTATTTTTTTTAAATATATTTCATATAAATATTATACTCATTTTGTAGGGAATTAAAAACCATGAATTTTAATATATTTTTATAAATTTTTAGTAGGTATATAATTTAATAAATATTAAAAAACTAAAAAGAAAATAAAAAAGAAAAACCTAACCAATCAAAATAGGAGAGAGAATGCAAGGTCTCTATCCCCCACTCCTTTCCCACACCTCCTTTCCCGCAGGGATGGTGCGGTGTTCCAATGTGCGGGAACGCCTCACGCATCCATTCCTGCGACGCTTCGTCCGACCTTACCCAGTCGGTTTATTTTTATTTTTTTTATTATTTTGTTTAGCTAGTTTTCTTAGTATCTATAAACTATTTATAATCAATCTGAATAAGATTTGGTGTAATTGGTTTCAAGTTAATTAATTTCAAGTTATTCAATTCTGATTACTATATAAACTAAAGAAATTTTTATTTCTAGATTCTTTTCTTGGATAAATAGTGTTGGTGATTTGTTATCATCAATGTTATTTAAGTGTAATAGGATTAATCTGTTGACAAAAAATGATCTTGATAAATATTAAACAAGTAAGGGAGATGTGGAGTGCGCACTTGTTTAAATTTGATCAAGTTTCAAAGTACATTGTCATTTAGGGGCGAAGCCCCCTGAACGAACAGGGGTTTGAGGTTTCAGAGAATTAATCCATGGACCCTTATCCAAATACCCGTTTTTATGTCAATTTTGGTAGTTTTATGATAGTTTGAAACTGTCATATGACAGTTTTCAGACAAAGACCATAATTCGGTTTATGGTCTCATTTTTCTGGTATATACGAAATCATATCATTAAAACACTCTCTGTTCTTGTCTCTCTGAGGTTTATGCAACTAAAGAAGATTAGGAGTACCACCTAAATACTTTAATTTGAAAGTGTTCAACGCGATTCTCATAATTTCTAATCCTTTTTATACCCCAAATTTCTAAGAAAGATTAAAGTATTTATGTGATCATGGCAAGTGGTGATTCTGTGAAGGACATGACAAGAAAGTTTGATAAGTTGGTGAAGTTTGAAGGCCAATACTTTTATAGATGGCAAAAGAAGATGAAGTTAGTCTTGACCACTCTGAAAGTGGTATATGTTCTGAGTACACCCATGCCATAATTTGTTGAAGATGAAACTTTGGAGGTAGCAATAAGGAGATCAAAATAGGACAATGATGACTACATCTGTCATGGTTATGTTCTCAATGATATGTCTGACTCTCTTTTTGATATCTATCAAAATGTTGAATCTGCAAAAGAATTGTGAGATTCTCTTGAATCCAAGTATATAATTGAAGATGCTTCTAGTAAGAAGGTTTTGGTTGGTAACTTTATGGATTACAAGATGGTTGACTCCAGGCCTGTTATGGAACAACTCTATGAAATGTTAAGGATCCTGGGACAGTTTGCTCAACACAATCTGAAAATGGATGAAGCCATTTCTATGGCTTTAATCATTGACAAATTGCCCCATTCCTAGAAGGATTTTAAACACAATATGAAACATAACAAAGAGGAATTGACTTTGTCTCAACTTGGAAGCCATTTGTGGATTGAAAAGACCTTAAGGAATCAAGAACTTGATAGCAAACCCAAAGGAAAGAACCAAGTTGGTTCCTCTTTTGTGAACATGGTGGATGGAGAAGGATTAAAGAATCAAAATAAGTCTAATGGAAAAAGGAAGTTTAAAGGAAAGGATGACAAGTCTTCCAACAAGAAGGCTAAAGTGGTTTGTTGGAATTGTAACAAACCGGGTCACTTCAAGAAATATTTTCATTTTTGTAAAGTGAAGAAGGTTGGTGCTTGACCAAGCGGATCCAAGGATCTAGAAAAGCAACAAGGCCGGATTTTTGTTTTCATGCAGAATTCTAAATATATTCAGAATTATATTTTCGTGATTTCTAAAGCATTTTATGTGCAGGATGATAATGTTGCATGGTGGGTTGATTCGGGAGCAACAAGTCATGTTTGAAAAGATCTTCATTAGTTCAAGGACTTTTAACCAATTGAAGATGGATCTGTTGTAATGATTGGAAATGTTGCAATTGAACCAATCAATGGAGTAGGATTTATTTTACTTACTTTTACTTCTAAGAAATTTTTGTATTTGAATGATGTTTTATATTATCCAGGGATTCATAAGAATCTCGTGTCTAAAAGTTGTATTAAATAATTTTGGTTACAAACAAGTGTTAGAAAGCGACAAGTATATCTTGTTAAGACATGGTTCTTTTATGGGATTTGGATATGTATGTAATGGAATGATTAGGATTAATATTAATTATCCTTCTATTGATAATTCTGTTTGAATGGCTTCTACTAGTACTAGCAATAATTTTAATAAAACTGAATTATGGTATGCTAGACATTGACACTTTCATTACAAAAGATTAAAAGACATGTCTAAAATGAGTTTAATTCCTTCTTTTGATATGAAAAATAATGAAAAATGTAAAACATGCACGCTAACTAAAATCACTAGACAACCTTTCAAAGATGTTTTTAGGTAAAGCAAGGTGTTGGATCTTATACATAGTGATTTATGTGATTTCCATGCAACACCTTCCCTTGGAAACAAAAAGTATGTGGTTACTTTTATTGATGATGCATCTAGATATTGTTAGGTCTAGTTGTTATATTCAAAAGATGAATTTCTTGATAAATTTAAAATTTATAAACAAGTAAAGCTACATAAAAATGAATTAATAAAAGTCTTGCGTACTGATAGAGGCAGTGAGTATTATGATACATTTTATTTTGAATCAACTGGAATAATACATCAAACCACAGCTCCTTATACACCACAAAAAAATGGTGTAGCTGAAAGGAAGAATAGGACTTTGAAAGAAATGGTTAATTCCATGTTGTCCTATTTTGGATTAAGTGAAGGGTTTAGGGGTGAGGCAATATTAACTGCATGTTACATCTTGAATAGAGCTCCAAATAAAAGGAGTAAGAATACTCATTTTGAAATTTAGTGTAAAAGGGTACCAAATTTGAGTTATCTTAAAGTTTGGGGTTGTAGAGTAGTTGTACGGCTTACTGAACCCAAAAGGAAAACATTGGGTGAGAGAGGTGTAGATTGTATCTTTATTGGATATGCTAAGCATTCCAAAGCATATAAATTCGATGTTTTAAAATCTAATGACCCTATGTCTGTAAACAATGTGATAGAGTCAAGAGATGCTATCTTTGATGAAGAAAGATTTACATCTATACCTAGACCAAGAGACATGATTCATCAATCTTCTAGCAAGAGTGCTACTCAAGCTGAAGATGTTTTTGGTGGTGCAAGTTCTGTACCTGAACTTAGGAAAAGCATAATAGCTAGAAAAGCTAAGTCTTTTGGATATGATTTTCAACTTTATCTTGTTGAAGGAACAAGGAATGAGAGTATATGTCAACATCAATATTGTTTTAATATTGAGGATGATCTAAAGACTTTTAGTGAAGCTATGGCTTCCAGGGATGTTCATTTATGGAAAGAAGCAATTTAGGATGAGATTAATTTTATCATGCATAACAATACTTGGGTATTGTCTAATTTACCTCCTGGTTGCAAGGCATTGGGAAGTAAATGGATCCTCAAAAGGAAACTGAAGGTTGATGGCATAATTAATAACTATAAAGCCATTTTGGTAATCCAAGGCTTTAGGCAAAAGGAAGGATTTGACTTTTTTGATACTTATTCCTCTGTTGCTAGAATTTCCACTATTAGATTATTGTTTTCTCTTGTAGCCATACATAATCTTGTGATTCTGTAACACCGCAAATTTTCAAACAAAATTTTCGTTTTAAAAATCATGTAATTCTCATAACATAGTTCACAAAACCCCAAATGACAATGTTTTCAAGAACACATATTTAGAAACTCTTTTAAACACAATCCAGGATCCTTAAAATGTAACTCTGCCACGTGTGTACAATAAAACCGGTGCCTTCCCGTGTTCCTCAGAAGTACCTGAAACACATAACACATAACACTGTAAGCACGAAGCTTAGTGAGTTCCCTAAAATACCACACATAACTCATTAGCCTCTTATGGCTATACTAAAATAAGACCCTCCGGTTAATGTGTCTCGGTGGAACCCTCCGGTCCCACAACTCAGGTGGACCCTCCGGTCCTAACTCAGTAAGCTCAGAATGATACACAACATAAATCACAAAGACATAATGCAGGGTATCACAATACTCAATATAAGCACATAAGACCCTCCTGTAACGACCCAAATTTTTACAAAGAAATTTTCATTTTTAATTAATCGACCATATTTCATAAAACATGAAGATCCCAATAATTGTTTTCAATATCATCAACATTACATCATTATTATTTTCAAAACATCAGAGTGTCCCCCAAACTTTATCGGAAAAGAGAGATAGAGTGCACGCCGCATCATCACACCATGCCTTTGCCCTTGGACTCCGAGGTATCTGAAACAAATCCACCAACGGTAAGATAAAAGCTTAGTGAGTCCCCCAAAGCATACCCCACACATACCACATATCACATTAGCTATAAAGCTATCTCTACCACATATCACATGTCAATTAGCCATGAAGCTATCTCTACCGTTAGCCACAAAGCCTATCTCTACCATCAGCCATAAAGATTGTCTCTACCATTAGCCCTAAGGCTATCTCTACCATTAGCCATAAGGCTATCTCGACCGTTATCCACAAAGGCTATCTCTACCACATATCATGCACACATACATATCATACCTCTACATAACAAGTAACCAACTATCACAAGATGGGCCGACTTTAGTGCCTTAGACACATTAGTATGGTGAGAAAACTTACCTCACAAGGCTGAATTAGCAACTGAATTCAGGTGTGTCCTATGTTGCTCTTCCAAACTGCATATAATCAATGAGTAATTAACTCAAAAAAATCCAATAAATACCCCCAGGGTCAACCCTGGTCAAAGTCAAAGTCTATAGTCAAGGTCAACAGTCCATATTGACCTTGACTCGTCGAGTACACTCGTTCTCTCGTCGGGTTCCCTGCTTAACTCATCGACTCGCCGAGTCACCTGGGGGACTCGGCGAGTTCCTTGGCTTTTACAACTGTAAACCACCAACCGTACACCCTATCCGTACACCCCTGACCGTACACCCCTAAGCGTACACCCCTGGCCGTACACCCCTGAGTGTACACCCCCACCCCTTTTGACTCGCCGAGTCTTTTGCACGACTCGTCGAGTCTCTATTAGTCCATTGTGTTTACAGTCTCTTCCAGTGGGACTCAAGGTCCTAAACTTCAGATATATACTCTGCTAGTGTGGAATACACGTATAGTTGAAAACTTTACGTGCATGCAAGGCCTCTCATGGACATAATCACAAAAACTAGCCTTCAACAAGGTTTCCATGCATGGGGAGGGAATGAGCTTACTAAAAGGTGTAAATTTATGATAATTGGGACCTATGAAGGTCCAGATCTGGAACAGTATCCTTGTGATAGGTCCAGATCTAGGCTTGCTTCCATTTCCTCAAAGTTGGTCACAACTCTCAAATATAATTTATGCTTAAGTTAACAAATTCATACCTCAAATCAATGCCCAAGACAAACTAGATGCTAGATCTAGTTTTTTCCCTTGATACTTCTTCTTCAGGCTTGGAATCCTCCCCAAAATATCAAGGTTAAGTTCCCAATTGATCTTACTTCACTGACAAGAGGGTGTGCGGCCGTAAATGCTCTTTTAAGGTGCTAAGGGAGGCTACTGGGGCGGATAATGATGTTTATATAGGGGCAAACCCTAAATTAGGGTTTTATTTAAAAAACTTGGACTAGCCGAGTCGGCCCTTCCGACTCGTCGAGTCACCTCCGTCCCGCGTTCCAAATACCCGACTCTACTCGATGAGTTGGTCCTCCAACTCGCCGAGTCCATGCATGCACCTATCCAAATTGTCAACTTTCTAGCCAATACCTGAATCGGGTGTTACACCTCCGGTCACACGAAGATTACCACACTAGGTAAGTATAGTGAGAAGACTCACGTCGTAAGCTATAAAGGAAACTAAATACCCCTCGAATATTCTAGTCCCCGCCTACATGTAATAAGCATCTCTAATTAACACTTAAAGATCACAACTCTAAATAAACTCATGTTAGTCCCTCTTTAACTCTTGGGATGGGTAAAAGACCATTTTACCCCTCCATGACCTCCATCCCTCAAGTTTCACCAAATCCTAAAGTCAATAGAAGTCAAAACCCGAGTCAACAGTCCATGTTGACCCAACTCATCGAGTGCATTTATGAGACTCGTCGAGTCCCTTCAGTTCCTCAAAACCCTCACGAAAGTCCAACTCAACCCGCTGAGTTACAGCGTGTCCAGACTCATCGGGACAAACTCCAACTGACTCGTCGAGTCAGCTCATTGACTCGTCGAGTCCCTTAAGTAGAATTCTCATTCAGACATTTGAAGGCAGAACTGATACCCCATACTCCAGATCTATCATCCTAAGGCTCCAATATCACGTAAAGTTGCAAGCTTTATGTGCATGCATGGCATATTAGGCTCATAATGCCAATACAAGCTCCAACAAGGGTTAGATGTACAAGAGCTTGCCTCCAGCTCAATAGAGCTCGGGTCTTTGGACTCATAAGGCTCCCTACAATCCAGATCTGAGGTTTCAACCTCAATCCATGCTCAAATGACTTAATGACACAATATGGATAGGAGAAAAAACTAAAAACTCCCTAAACCAAGATCTCATAAGGAACTGATCAAGTTAGCATCTTTTTACCTCCAACTGAAGCAAATCTATAAGGAATCTTTGGATCCAAAAGCGTCCTCTTGATCCAAGCTTTGATGCTCTCCATTTCTCCTCCAAAAGATCACAAAAATACCCAAGATTAAATCACTTTTCTCACTTATCTCACTCTAGATGATTAGGGTTTCATACAAGGGGGTTGGGTGGTTGGTGAGGCAGAAATAAGGGCTTAAGGCCCTTTAAATAGGACACAAACCCGAAGATTTAGGGTTTCCTCACTCGGCGCCAACTCAACGAGTCGGCTCTCTGACTCGTTCATTTGGTTATTAAACCCATGTGACCAATCCGACTCTACTTGACGAGTCTGGCATACAACTCGTCGAGTCACTCATTCAATCCCAAAAATAAATACATAAATATTATACTTGAGAGTCGTGATGTTACAATTCTCCCCCAATAGAATCAGACTTCGCCCTCGAAGTCATGCTTCGGAAACAAATCAGGGTAGTGCTCGTGCATCTCGAACTCCGACTCCTAAGTCCACTCAGATCCCCTGCGGTGCTCCCACTGCACCTTAACTAGCCGCACCTCCTTGTTCCTTAGGATCTTAACTTTTCTATCCGAAATTGCGATCGGCCTTTCAATGTAACTCTGGCTAGCATCCACCTGAATGTCCTCTAAGGGTACCACTGCCGTCTTATCGGCTACACACTTCCTTAACTGGGACACGTGGAAGGTGTTATGAATCTCACTCAACTCTGCAGGTAGCTCCAACCGATAAGCTAACTTCCCCACTATGGCAGTCACTTTAAATGGACCAATATATTTGCGGCCCAAATTTCCCCGCTTCCTGAATCAGATCACCCCTTTCCACAGAGATACCTTTAGGAGGAAAAAATCTCCAACCTTGAACTCCAAGTCGGATCATCACCGGTCTGCGTAAATCTTTTGGCGACTCTGGGCTGTCAGTAACCTCTGTCTGACCTGCTGAATCTGCTCAGTCATCTTGAGCACTATCTCAGTGCTACCCATCACCCTCTGCCCTACCTCTCCCCAGTAGATAGGAGTCTGACACCTCCTCCCATATAAGAGCTCAAAGGGAGGCATGCCAATACTGGAATGATGGTTGTTGTTATAAGAAAACTCAGCGAAGGGAAAATAAGTATCCCAACTTCCTCCGAAGTCCATAACACATGCACGCAGCATGTCCTCCAATGTCTGAATCGTCCGCTCACTATGCCCGTCTGTTTGTGGGTGGTATGCGGTGCTAAAGTGCAATCGGGTACCCAAATCCTCATGAAACTTCTTCCAGAACCTGGAAGTAAAATGCACATCCCGATCTGACACTATTGATGTCGGTATTCCATGCCGAGCCACCACCTCTCTCACATAAATATCAACCAACTTCTCTACGGAAGAGCTTTCACTGATAGTAAGGAAATGAACACTCTTCGTCAACCGATCCCCAATCACCCATATCGCGTCACCACCTCGCGTGGTTCTCGGTAATTTGGTGATAAAATCCATGGAAATCTATTCCCACTTCCACTGGGGAACCTCTAGAGGCTGTAATGGGCCATGTGGATGCTGGTGCTCCGCCTTAACCTGACGACGGGTCAAGCACCTCTCAACTACCCATGCCACATCTCTCTTCATACAGGGCCACCATTAGTCTCTCTTCAGGTCCATATACATCTTAGTAGCTCTTGGATGGATCTAGAATCTCGATCTATGTGCCTCCTCCATCAGTATACGCCGAGATCCATCGGTATAGGGTACCCAAATCCATCCACGGAAAGTCATAAGCCCCCAACTATCCATCTCAAACTTGGAAACCTATCCGATCACCCGCTCCCTCCTAAGGTTCTCTGGTCTCACAGCCTCCACCTGAGCTTCTCGGATGGTATCTAGGGCTGGAGTGATCACCGTCATCCTCATACACACGTCTCGGATCGAGGCACTCTCCGCTCTACGGCTCAAGGCATCGGCTACCACATTAGCCTTGCCTCGGTGATATAAGATCTCATAGTCGTAGTCCTTCACTACATCCAACTATCTCCTTTGTCTCACATTCAGGACGGGCTGATCCATGAGGTACTTCAGACTCTTATGGTATGTATATATGGTGCACTGGACTCCATACAGATAGTGGAGCCAAATCTTGAGGGCGAACACCACCACCCCCAACTCCAAATCGTGGGTGGGATACCTCGTCTCATGAGACTTTAACTACCTCGATGCATATGCTATCACATGCCCCCTCTGCATCAATACCGCACCCAATCCTGATATAGATGCATCACAATAGACTACAAAGTCCTCCACTCCCTCGATAAGAGCTAACACTGGGGGTTTGCACAATCTCTGGTGAAGAGTCTCAAATGACGCCTACTGCTCGGGCCCCCAGGCAAAAGTAACACCCTTCTGGGTCAATCTGGTAAGAGGAACAACAATCTTGGAGAAATCTTTGATAAATCTCTGATAGTAGCCGGCTAAACCCAGAAAACTCCTGATCTCGTACGGGGATCTCAGCACCTCCCATCTCATAACTGCGTCAATCTTGGCCGGGTCGACCAATATCCCATTCTGATTAACGAGATGTCCCAGGAACTGGACCTCTCGTAACCAGAAATCACACTTGGAGAATTTGGCATAAAACCTCTCCGACCTCAATACTACAAGAATCTCTCTAAGATGATCTTCGTGGTGCTCTCTGGTTCTTGAATAAACCAAAATATCGTCGATGAACACGATCACTGATCGATCCAACATAGGCCTACACACCCGGTTCATGAGGTCCATGAATGTTGTCGTTGCATTGGTGAGCCCGAAAGGCATCACCACAAACTCGTAGTGCCCATAACGAGTCCTAAAAGCCTTCTTATGGATATCCTCGTCGAAAACTCTCATCTGATGATATCCAGATGTCAAATCAATCTTGGAGAACCAAGACGCCCCCTGCAATTGATCGAACAAATTGTCGATCCTCGGAAGTGGATAACGGTGCTTGACCATCAGTTTGTTCAACTCCCGGTAATCAATACACATCCAGTGTGAACCATCCTTTTTCTTGACAAAAAGGATCGGAGCTCCCCATGGTGAGCTACTCGTTCTGATGAACCCCTTCCCCAGTAGCTCCTGGAGTTGTGAGGATAACTCCTGCATCTCTGGCGGCGCAAGGCGATAAAGTGCCTTGCCAATAGGCGTCGCACTCGAAACCAAATCAATCCGAAACTCCACCTGCCTCTCCGGAGGCACTCCCGACAACTCTTCGAAAAAAACATCCAGAAACTCGCACACTATCAGAACCTCGGAGATAGAACTCGACCCCCCTGTAGTAACCCGTGTATCCATCACATACGCCAAAAAGCCCATACAACCATGTTGTAGATTGTATCTCGCTCTGGCAGCAGAGCAGAAAGCTGATCCAGATCTAGTACCCTCGCCATACACCGTAAGCACTCCCCCACTAGGGTCTCGTATAGTCACCATCTGACGCTCACAGTCGATCATAGCTCTGTTGGGAATAAATTCGATATGACGAATGCGGAATATCAAGAACAAACAAGAATCAATCACCATTATATGCTGTAATCTGATAAAGGTTTTTCTTGTATATTGATTATGAGATGAACGTACAGAGAAAACCCTAATCTGGTAAAAAGCTTACCTCAAAATCTAACCTAATGATTATTTATAGTGAACAATAAATATATGCCATAAATATAAAATCTATGCCATAATATAAAACCAATGCCTTAGAAGAGTTCGATTAAGAACTTCTACTATAAAGGCACTGTAGGGAATCATAAAATGATTAACCCTAAAAGGCTTCCCTAAATAACCAGACATGTCATATCAGTTTCAATATCTCAATTACTCAACAATCTCCCCCTAGATGTTGAAATTGATGAAGATCACGATTTCTGATCTTATTGGCATTTCTCCCCCTAAATTGTGACTCATCAGTACATGGGGTCTTCAAAGCGAGAGAAATAAGAAATAATCTTCCAAATACAAACTCCCCCTTGAATAATCATCACTCCCCCTTAAATCTTCAACAAATGCCATGGAGAGAATCCGAAAAGTTAAGAAGAATCACCAAGAATCTTGAAAACCCGTCAGATTTGATGAAATAAATCTCTTTAGAATATCCCAAATTCACAAAAAAAATTTAAAACCGAAAAAATAACAAAAAAATAATTTTGTATTTTTCCGATATTTAAATTTAGACAAAAGAATAGAAAAGAAGCAATTTGTTTAGAAGAGATTAAAAAGAATAAGACCAAAGAAAAGAATTAGAAATGAAAGTATTTTGGTAAGAAGGGGTAAAAATGATAAAAATCCAAAAGTTGTGGAAAGAATTTTGGAAATTGGGTAAAATATGTGAAGATCTGAAAGTCCGGGGGCTAAGGATGAAAATAAATCCCATTATCTTCAATTTAACGCTAAGACTGTCAAAGGGGTAGAAACTGTCGATCTATGCAAACTGTGGGGACAGGAATTGAAAATGTTAGTCATCTTCTTCATTCAATATGAACACGCTTTGTTGACTGTTAAAAGTCAAAATCGATGAACGATCTTATTCAGTCCAATTAAAAGAATGAAATTAAGTTCCGATCGAGAGGATAGCATCATTCCGATTTCAATTGGACTACTAATTACTGGTTCCAAAAGATTTGAGTCCAACGGTTTTGATAATTTCAATTCCATCGGTTTTGACTGCTGAATGCGATTGCAGCTTTTGAGACTCAAACTTTAATGACGTGACGATGGCAAAATCTGATCCTTGAACACCAAGCGCCAATAGATAAGATTCGATTTCTGAATGAAGCTTAATGATACGATTTTGGATCCAAATTATATGAACATTCGTTTACAGATGAACTCCCGATTGTCGTTTCTGATAGCGACGATTTTGATTTCCAAGGAATCGGAGTTTGAACACAATGGATATAGGGAAGAAACTCCGAACGAAAGTTTTGAGTGCGAATCTGATTCTCACGAGCCAAGAACAACGAACCTGTAAAGGACTGCGAACCATCGAGCTATGACCACGAATCGTCGATAGATTTCAAGGACTACGAATGCCTGCGAACGTTCGCAGCGATTCGTAGACGATCGTCAAATTCCAATTGGTGATATACATGCGAATCTGATTTTGGTTTCTGAATGCGAACCTCCGTTGACCCGATTACGAGTCCTTAAATGCGAACCTATACCTGTGAATGGAGGACTGTAAATGCGAAAATGTTGTAGTGCGAATGCCTGCGAACGTTCGAAGTGATTCGCAGTTTGGACTCTCGCATCTGTGTTCTTGTGGCTTTCGCATCTTTGTTGTTTGTCATCTCCGCTTCAAAGGAACGAGCATAACAGCGAAACTAACCCCAATATTTCCATAAATGCGAATCTGACCCTCCTGATTGCAGTGAACTGACGGCTTGCACCCTTTTTGCTGTAATGTGTCAGATGGTAGCCTTCTTTTTTGCAAAAAATGTCCTTTTTCACCCATCTTTTCAACTTTTTCACCTTTTGTCATTTCCAACAATTAAAAGTCAAGAAAATTGATTTCTTCAACCAAATTCCATATTTGCACACCCACTTATTTGAAGAGAATCTATCATCTTCTGAAAATGATACCCGCCTTTTAGTTGGAAAATAAAAATTTCCATAAATTTCATTGAACCAACGAAATTCTCTTTTCTTTTCCTTTCAACTTCTAACATTTTTATCTGAAGAAAAATGAGAATCAAGATTTCTTTGAACATGCTTGACTTCAACTTTCTCAACTTTTTCACAAGTATTGGGTACTTGTACCTTGGGCATCCAAACCTTCTTTATTTTACTCTTGTTCTTTCTCTTCTTCCTTTTCTTATTTCTAGGATTCAGAAACAAATTGTGGATCTGAACAACCTTTTCATCTTTCTGAATATGAACATTTGAAGACTTTGACACACAAACTTTTGGAGTATGATAAATCTGATTTTTTTGAAGCATTAGCTTTCTGTAAGGAATCATTCCTTCGAAAACATCTTTAGAACATAAAGAATCATGAGTTTGAGTTCCAATAGAACAAAATGTCTTCACTTTCACGATTTCAGATGAATTTCTTTGAGATTCATCTTCTGAAGTACCAGATTCGGAATGTAACTCTTCTGAAAAACATGATCCACTTGACTCCCCCTCAACAAGAACATCTGGAGTCATCTTTTCTTCAGAAACATGAGAAACATTATGAACTTCATCAAGAACACCAAGAACATCTTCTTCTTTTCTCATAGAATATTCTTTTCTTTTTCTTTCTCTCATACCATATTCTTTTCTTTTTCTATCTAACTCCTTTTGGTGTTCATTTTTCAGATCTAAATGTGCTTTAATAATACGAATTGATCTATCAAAACTTCATCAGTTACTAAGAGACAACTTCCACATTGATTACAACTTGTGAACTTATCTATCTCCCCATCAACAAAGAGATTATACATCTCTATAGCATCTCGATCCACATATTGATTGTACAAAAGCCAATATTTCTTTAATCCCAGACGAAAATTTGGATCAGTGATCTTTAATCCAAGATCGAAAACAGAAGATAAAAACAATGAGTTTGGTGAAACTATTAGATTTCCAACAAGTGACAGAACTTGAAGAGAGAGAAAGTAGATCTGATAAGTATTATAGAGAGATAAAATGGATATGAGATGGTTTCTAGAGTGATAAACTAGATCTGAAAACAAATTCTTCGACAAATCATGAAAATTTTCTCCTTTTTCTTCCAAAATACGAATTAAGAACAAATCGTATGATAGAATGGATAGAAGATAACAGAACTGAACAAGATTTGGCAATAAAACAAAGTAGTAGACTTTTTCTTTTTAGAAAACTTACAAAACTTGAAGAACAAGGTGAGATTCAAGATAAAATTTCGCCATAAACAAGACCGATTCTTGCAAAAATCGCTGAGATCTACAAGAACCCGCTCTGATACCACTTGTTGGGAATAAAACCCTAATTGTGATTTGATGAACAAGATGCGGAAAATAAGAGCAAACACAAATATGAAGAGATCAACTACTTTCACATCCATTTGGAAAACTTCAAAGTTTTTGTGTGCTGCATATGCCAAGAAGATGCGAACGGATTCCAATCTTGCAACGGGTGCGAAAGCCTCTTCATAGTTAATCCCTTCTTCCTGGAAATAACCTTTGACCACCAGTGTAGATTTGTTTTGTATCATGTTTCCTTCTTTATCCATTTTATTCCTAAACACCCATTTAAACGAACAACCGATGCTTCTGGAGGAGTTGGAATAAGTCTCCAAACTTTGTTTCGCTCAAACTCATTAAGTTCATCCTGCATTGCTTGCACCCAATCGGAGTGATCGAGAGCAGTGTTGTAGGTTTTGGGTTCAATCTTGGATACGAACAAATAAAACATACAAAATTCTACTTTGGGTAATAATGCAATTTGTTTCGCTTTCTGTTGAGAACAGGTAAGGACACCTGCACAAGATTCACCAAGAACTTGAGCTTTTGGGTGATCTTTTGTCCATTTGGTCATGGGAGGGTAATTTGGATCTAAGGATGGATTCAGCTCAGCATTGACTTCCTCAAATTCAGATTGAACAGATTTAGCGTATGAGTCGTCATTCACTTCATTCGCTTCATTATTCTCCCCCTCGAATGAGGCAAACTCGTTGACTTCAGGAATTGTATCATCACCTGCGAATGGAGGCTCATGGGTCAAGGTGTGTGGAGATGTATCTCCAACAGAAGGAGACTTAATAGAAATTGATGATATGAAACCCTCCCCCTGCAAAGACGCATTTGTTGTTAGAGGTGTAGCACCCTCCCACTTGTATTGAGTGTTTGATCCAGAATTCTGCCCATGGAAATGTGTGCTCGTGTCTTGAGGGTCATACGTAGTAGAAGGATTTTGAGGCAAGTCTTTCATAGCATCATCGATAATCTTCTTAAGTTCGTCGACTTTATTATCCAATGCTTTCGCTTCCGATGAGATAGCTTTCACAGGTTCATCGAAGAGTAACATGAATTCCTCATAGAGGTTGGACACAAGAATAATGGTTGGACTTGGTTTAGGAAAGATTTCTTGGTTTTGACTTTTTGTTGACTGAATTTGCTTTAAGTACCTGTCGTCAAACGTAACATAATAGGTTTCTTCCATTTTCTTTGAGCGTTTGTTGAGAACCCTGTATGCCTTTGATGTTAGTGAATATCCCAGAAATATTCCTTCGTCAGCTTTCACATCGAATTTCTTCCGTTGTTCTTTGGAGTTGAAGATGAAACATCTAGAACCAAAAACATGGAAAAAATTAACGGTAGGTGTGCGATTATTTATGATTTCATAAGGAGTGATTGAGAATCGCTTATTCAGGATGGATCAATTTTGGGTAAAACAAGCATGGTTCTATGGTGGATATAGGTGGTGGAGTTTGTATCGGCGATCTGAGAATTGGAGTTTATCTTCGAGTCGAAAGTGTGAGGTGAGTTATCCTCACTATATCAATGGGTCTAAGGCACCAAGGTCGGCCCTTTATGGATTGTATCCATTTATGGCGTGATATGTTTATTGATTACATCATGGTAGTTAGGAGGGTGATACGCTTATGCTTAGTGGCGTGGTTAGGTCAGTTTCCTGGTCATTGGATGATGCTATGTTAGTGACCGGTTAGGTCTGTATCCTGGTTAGTGGGATGTTGCTATGATTACTGATCTGATATATCGGTTTGACTGTTATATGATATGAGCTAGCATATGATATATATGTGCACATGTTTGTTTGATTGGGGGTTGGGTTGAGGCGGTCCCGCTTTGTGCTGAAGGCCAACATACCCGATGAGCGGTCCGGATAGACTGAAGGCCCTGCGAGGCAGTCCAGTCATGCCGAAGGTTCGGGAGCGGTCCACATAGGCCGAAGGCCCTGTGAGGAGGTCCAGTCAGGCTGAAGGCTTATTATGCATGTTGTATTGTATTTGTTGATATGATATGATTATGGTTATATGAGTTGGTATTTTGGGGGAACTCACTAAGCTATCGGGCTTACAATATTAGTTTATTGTTTTAGGTACGTTAGGGGATCGTGGCAAGGAGAATGCATAATCGTACAACTCCTCATGTTTTATTTATGGTTCCAGAAAAGTCTGATATGATACATTTTGAAAACAAGTTTGTAATGATTTAATGGTTTTGAAATGTTTTTAAAGGTTTAAATTTGGCATGAATTTTATGGGCGTTACATTTACTTTTAAAACAACTGGCCAATTGCATCGCAAGAACAAAAAGGGGGGATAGTGTCGCCCAGACTTTTAGCCTCAGGGCTACACCCAAGTTAAATCGACAACACGTAAACCTTCGAGATTTTCCTAAATCACTTTCCAAAATGGTAAATTATTTCAAGAAAATAGAACCGATTTTACTCATTAACATATACATATACAGATGCAAATATAAAAACCAAAAACAAAAAAGGTTGCGCGAATTCACTAAACGGGGCCACGGGATGATCACCCACACCGTTTAGGTGGACCAGATCACCAACATGCAATCACAAATCTCGAAAAGAAATGTTTCCTCAGAGAACACGTCGGTTTAGCCAAACAACATGGCCTCTAAGATCTCGAACCAGACGTATACAAAGGGTACGAAGGATCATAACCTTCCCCTAAAAATAAAAAATTTAATAGACACGAGTCCAGGGAGCCTCGAGGTGACGACCTCGGCTCACCTTAAGAGACCACAAAAGGAAGGTAGTAGGTCACTTGGCTCAGGGCTGAAGTCTAGGCCTACAAAATACCCTACGGGGAGACACCTCCCCGAAAAAAAAGGCAAAAATGCTGATGTTGAGTCTATTTGTGTTGCGTCTTGGGCCATATATTTTGTATCCGGATTGAGTCTGTCCATCCGTGTCTATCTAGATTAGTTTCGTTGTTATCTAGATTAGCTGTTAGGGTTATAGTATATATATGCATGCATGTATGCATATATTGACAACGGTGGTTAATTACGTAGATTCTTGCAACCCTAAACACCTCTACAGATTGAAGTTCTTTATCGAGCTCTTCTGAGGTGTTATCAAATTAATCATACGACATATTCAATGCCATACTTGTGTTCTTTGTTACGTTCTTATTTAATATCCTACTTAGAATCATATGATCCTAAAAGAACTTTGTTCTAACAATTGGTATCAGAGCAGGAGATTGTGTGATCAATACACATTACTTCTGTATTCATAATACTTTAGGGTTTCCGCTTTTATCGTATAAATAGAAGCCGTCGTCTTAATATCGACGACAACTCTGTTTTTGATAAAACCCTAATCTCAAGTTTACAGGTTTGATTCTAGCAGCTCACCATGTCTCACGATGATTCGCATACAAACCCCATAAACATCTCAAATAGCATCAGATCAACAACCAGAGTACCCATACTCTATACTCAAGACTATGAAGTATGGGCTCATCACTTTGAAGATTACGTGGTTGGATCTGAAGACAATGGCTATCTCATCTGGGAAGCTATCACTCGTGGACCGTTTGTACATTCGGGGACAAACACGAGTGTTAAGTCGCAAACGGATTACAACAAGCTGGTGACGGATGTTGAGAAGATGCCACAAGATGAGAAGGACAAGCTCTTGTGTAACGTTAAAGCCATGCGAATGATAAGATTCGCCCTGCAATCTGACACCTTTCGGCTAGTAGGTTCATGCACAACTGCTAAAGAGATCTGGGATAGGTTGAAGGAACTTTACTCAACTGATGAAGACCTGGAACACTATATTCAAACTCTGTTGCTGTCAGAATTTAGAGTTTTCGAACAGAAACCTGAAGAGAAGCTTGTACAGACCTTTGATCGGTTCAATCATCTCCTCAGTAAGATGATCAATCATGGGATAGAGAGAAAGTTGATCGAGCAGAAAGTAACGTTCATGAACGGGCTGAGACCAGAATGGATGGCTGTGGTTTCCACTGTGAAGGCGCATGAACAGTTCAAATCGTACTCGTTGTCGAAACTAGTAGGTATACTAAAGTCTCATGAAAGTGTTGTAACCAAGGAAGCGAAAGTGATCTTTGGTGTGGGATTGTTGGCACTTGTTACTAAAGGAAAAAGTACTGCAGAAGAAGAAGAAGAGTCAGACATGTCAGAATGCGACCTTACAAGTGAGGAGTATACCTTGATGGTCAAAAATCCAAAGAAATTTGCGAGAAAATTTCCCGTCAGTAAGAACCGAAACTGGAAAGGAAGTTATAGTTCTGAAAAGATGAAGGGTGAACCGAAAGTCTCCTCTCAAAAGGATGAAGAGAAAAAGGAGAGCAAGCTTGCGGGAGACTCTGGATACGACTGCAACTATTGTCACGACAAGAACGATTTTGCCAAAGATTGCATGTTGAGAAAGATGGCTGAGAAAAGAGAGGGTGAAGATGATGAGGCGTATTATATGCGAAAATTAGAAGAGGTAAAGAAGAAAAAGGCTTCCAACAGCTCGATGAATGCCTTAATCTTACAGGAGAATGTTGGGGAAGATGAGTTCGGTGGCGTAGAAGTCTTGTCAACCGACTATGAAGACGAAGAGGTTAGAAGACCCACTCATGGAAAGGAATATGTGGCAAAGAATGAAGGTTCGGGTGGAAAGTGCTTTATCGTCACTACTGGTCCATCAACCGAAAGTGCTGATACGGAACCAAACCTGACAGAAGACAAGTGCTTTGCGGCCAAGCCGGTGAGTGAGAAGGTCAACGAATGCGATCGATTGATCAAAAAGGTACATTCTATTCTTGAGTCTCTTAAAATCTCAAAAACTGATTATCAAGAAGAATTAAATGAATTAAACTTTAAATTTTCTAACCTAAGTAGTAGCCTCATGCAAACCCGCTTAGCAAATTCTAACCTAACTGACCAACTCGGCAGGGTGTCTTCAAAAAGTGAGGAAAGGAGAATGTGGATTGAGCTGAAGGAAGCGGAGTTAGTTAGAACTAGGGATGAATGTATTTATTTGCAAAGAGACAATTTAAAGTTGTTAAAACAAAGAAATGTTTTCTGTTTAATTGTGAAACGTCTTTATACTAATATTGCTCAATTACATTTAAGCTATGAAATTGGAAAGAAAATTCATAAAATGATTTTGCCCTTTCTTGAATTTAAGGAAGATGAAGTTATAGCAGAATGTGAATCAGAGGTGTCCTCTGAAGAGACATCAAGTTCGTATAGGCTAGATTTGGATAAGATAGAAACCTTCATCGATTCTAAGGAACATAAGAGTTTGTTAAAAAATATCTTAGATGAAAATGATAGGCAAAAGATTAAAACTGAAACTATACAAACATTCGATCTGTCAAATGCCAAAATTGTTCAAGATAATAAAATAAACTTAGATAATTCGTCTGAATTTGATGTGGAAAGCGAGATGAGTGAAATCTCAGTAGAGGATGAAGTTGATTGCTTGAAGTTTATGAACCATGAAACCGAGAATGAAAAACCTCTTGTATTAGAAAACTCCCTTGAGTTTGCTCGTCTGTCAAAAGAACAGAAACCAAAACTCAAGGAAAAGGCCTTGGTCTATCAAAAGGTTCAGACCGTGCCAAATCAGGTTTATGCTGTGACTGGGGTCACTCAAAGGCAAACGGCAGAATTAAGAATCATAGTTGACGAAGATAACGCTGAAGGATGCGAAGACTATTTCTGGTCTGCTCCTATTGACAACGCAGATGAGACTGTAGGACTATCTGAGAAAACCACATGGAGAGTCAAAGGTAGATACATACCATAGCCCATCCACAAACCCTCTAGTTTCGATATTCCAAGCTCAAATGGAACCAAAGATGTTCCTGAGGAACCAGTGATTGAACCCGATGTTCCAATCAAGAGGGAAGAACCGAAAGCTCAAACTAAGAAGAGTACATAATCTAAAAAGAAACGTACGACAACTGCAACTCAGAAGGAGAAACCAAAGGCCAGCTTCAATATTTACAAATCTCAGAAGGAGCTAGCTGAACAGAAACGCTTGAGAAATCAGAGATTTGCCTTGAATCTGAATGAAAGGAAAAAGCATTGGAATTCTCAAAATCCCAACTATGAGCCTCTCAGGAAAGGATCCATGGGCAAGGGAAAGGAAAAAGTTGAAGGAAAATTTCATTCCAAATTCCTACTATTCCAAATCCCAGAACCGACAGTCATGTCTCGGTCCTGAACCCACTTTTGGTCCTCGACCTAGACTCAGTCCTCGACATAGATTCGGTCCTCAACCCAAATTTGATCCCAATCCTAGTAATGGATCCTCCAAGTCCCAAGTTGAAACAAATTCTTTAAAGGAAATCAGTGGAAAAGGAAAGCTGGAATCAGACTTTGAGAAGGAAAATAAGAAATCCTCTACTAAACCTAGGAATCAAACGAAAAATCCTAAACCATCAAAAACAACCCCAACTGATACACTAAAATTTAAAGAAGATAAAACAAAAATCAAGGTGTATACCATTAAAAGAAAAGATCAAACCACTCTCATTAAACGAACCTTTTTAGTTGATGTTTCTGCAGTTATTACTTTCTTTGTGAAAAACTCACCAGGACCCAAGAAACTTTGGGTTCCTAAATCTGCTTGAATTTGCAGGTAATCAGTGACGAGCAGTTTGACGACGAATGGTATATAGACAGTGGTTGCTCGCTTCACTTGACAGGGAGGAAGGAGGAGCTAAAAGAGTGATGGTCCCTGAAAGATGGTGGGTCTGTGAAGTTTGGAAACAATTCCTATGGAACAATCAAAGGATACGGCATGATAACTAATGGAGACTTCTCGATCAGAAAGGTGGCTTATGTAGAAGGATTGCAACACAATCTCATCAGCGTGTCACAATTAGTTGTAGGCACGGGTTTGAAGGTATTATTCGATGATGAGGGGTCTGAGATAGTGGAAAAACAATCCAAGAAGGTACTGCTGAAATCTGCACGAAAGGGAGAGATGTACCCTCTGAATCTTAACCCAATTCGAGGGACACCAGCTGTTTGTCTGCTGTCAAAGACAAACACCGATGAAAGCTGGTTATGGCATCGACGTCTATCACACCTGAATTTCAAAGACATCAACAAATTAGTGATTGGTGATCACATTCGAGGCCTTCCTCTTCTCAAGTTCGAAAAGGAGCATTTATGTGCAGCATGTGAGATGGGTAAACAGAGCAGAAGAAGCCACCCTACATGCATCAATACTAAGATAGTGGAAGCACTTGAACTGTTACACATTGATTTATGTGGACCTTCTGATATAGAGAGTATCGGTAGAAGTAAGTACATTCTTGTTATTGTAGATAATTTTTCACGCTTCACTTGGGTTTTCTTTCTTAAGCAGAAATCAGATGCTACTCCCAAGTTGAAGGCTTTCATCAAGCAAATAGAAGTACAACTAAAGAAAACGGTCAGAAACATCAGAAGTGACAATGGTCTGGAATTCAAGAACAAGGATTTTGAGGACTTTCTGGCTGATAAGGGGATAAATCACAATTTTTCGGCCCCTTATACACCACAGCAGAATGGGATTGTTGAAAGACGAAACCGCTCGTTATGTGAAGCAGCCAGAACCATGTTAAGTTTTGCTTCCCTACCTTTATACTTCTGGGCTGATGCAATTGCCGCTGCATGCTATACTCAGAATCGGTCCTTGCTCAACAAGAGATTCTCCATAACTCCTTATGAGATCATAAACCATAGGAAGCCGAATGTTAAATTTTTCCATATCTTCGGTTCAAGGTGCTTCATTTTTAATTCCAAATAGAACCGAAATAAGTTTGATGTTAAAGCCGATGAGGGCATATTTCTGGGTTACTCTCTATCATCAAAAGCATACAGGGTGTTGAATAAGCGTTCCAAAACAATTGAAGAAACCTATTATGTCACCTTTGATGACAATTATATGCAGAAGGTTCAAAGGACTGAAAGTGCCTTAGGAGACATATTCCTAGAATCTGGACAGGTCTCGGTTCCAATATCCAACCTGTTTGAGGAATACATTCGGCTATTCGATGAACCAGAAAAGGCAATTCATTCAGAGGCAACGACAGCAGATAACAAACTCGATAATCTCAAGATGGTTATAGACGAAGCTACTAAATAGATGGAAAACGAACCACCAAGTACTAAGTCCTCAACATGCTCTCCAAACAAAGATTCAACGTTCCAGGGGGAGAGCACTACCACTTCCAAGACAACCGAAGTTTCTGTTGAGGGGGAGAATCCAAGTTCATCTCCTACATCTAAAGGTTCAGATGATAGGGAAAACACCTATCCAAAACAAACAAGTGATAGTCAAATCGAGGGGGAGAAACAAACTTCCACAAGAAATGCAGACTCTGATGCTGACAGAGATTTCACTTCGCCAGTCGAGGGGGAGAAGGAGAAAGAAAGTGATAGTTCTACAGAAGAAGGCGAGGGTGATTTGTTAGATGTTGACATAGAAGTAGAAGCTGAATGTAATCCAGAATATGATCCAAGCTATAATCCATTAGCAAAATGGACAAAAGACCATCCCAAAGAACAAATTATTGGTGAGACCTCAGAAAGTGTTCTTACTCGATCTCAACTAAAGGCGAAACAAACTGCATTATTCTCTAAAGTGGAATTTTGTATGTTCAATTCGTTTATTTCCAAAATTGACCCGAAAACTGTAAATGTTGCACTTGATCATTCAGAGTGGGTTCAAGCAATGCAGGATGAGCTCCATGAGTTCGAACGCAACAGATTTTGGAGGTTGATTCCTACACCGAAAGATGCTTCTGTTGTCGGCCTGAAATGGGTGTTTAGAAATAAGCTGGACAAAGAAGGGAATGTCATTCGTAACAAGGCTCGGTTGGTTGTAAAATGTTATTGTCAAGAAGAAGGGATAGATTATGAAGAAACCTTTGCTCCAGTAGCAAGGTTAGAATCTGTCAGAATCTTTCTTGCATATGCTGCTCACAAGAACTTTGAAGTTTTCCAAATGGATGTCAAATGCGCTTTCTTAAATGGAGAATTAGAAGAAACCGTTTATGTTGAGAAACCGCCTGGTTTTGTGAATGAAAAATACCCTGATCATTGCTATGTCCTGGATAATGCTGTCTATGGGCTAAAACAAGCACCGAGAGCCTGGTATGAAACGCTAACTCGCTTCTTGAAAATGTCAAAATTTAAACAAGGTTCGGTTGACCCAACCTTCTTTCGTAAGAAGAAAGGAGAACATTTAATGATTGTTCAGATTTATGTTGATGATATCATCTTCGGCTCCACGAATCCTAGCTTAACAGCTGAATTTAGGAAGTTGATCGAGACTAAATTTGAAATGAGCACAATGGGTCTAATTAACTTTTTCCTTGGTTTGAATATTAGACAGGGACCAGAAGGTATCTTTATAAACCAGGAAGCATACACCAAGAACTTACTGACAAAATTTGGAATGAAGGATGACTCAAAAGTGAAGGTTCCTATGGCATTTGGCACTAAGCTAACCCCATCTTTGAAGAAACCTGCTGTGGATATAACACTTTATCGTCAAATGATCGGGTCCCTTATGTATCTAACAGCTAGTAGGCCGGATATTATGTTTTCTGTTTGTTATTGTGCCAGGTTTCAAGCCAATCCAAGAGAACCTCACATGCTTGCTGTGAAGAAAATTTTTCGATATCTGAAGAAAACTTCATCTCTCGGTCTCTGGTATCCTGCAAGATCTGGATTCTTCATCCAAGCCTTCTTTGATGCTGATCTAGGAGGATGTGGACTGGACAGAAAGAGTACTACAGGTGGATGCCAATTTATTGATGGGAAACTTGTTAGTTAGCAGTCCAAGAAACAAACCTGTGTTTCGTTATCCACAACCGAAGCTGAATATATCGCTGCAGCATCGTGCACGTCCCAAGTGGTTTGGATTCAAAGTCAACTAAGAGATTATGGGCTAAGTATGAAGAAGATTCCTCTTTATTGCGACTCTGAAAGTGCAATTAGGATTTGTCATAATCCAGTGCAACATTCAAAAACCAAGCATATTGCACTTCGTTATCATTTCATCAAGGATCATGTAGAAGATGGGAACGTGGAAGTACACTTTGTACGATCTGCTGATCAACTGGCTGACATCTTTACTAAAGCCTTACCAAAAGCAACCTTTAACAAAATCTTACAAGGCTTAGGCATGATGAAAGGAGAGTCGGTAGCGAATCCTCAAAACTCTCATTAAAATTAGACAACCGAAATGGACAGATCGTTCGGTCTATCTCGGCTCCGTAATTTTCTGGAACCGAAATGAACCAAATGCTCGGTCTATTTCGGCTCTAGACTTTTAGGGAACCGAAATGGACAGACCGCTCGGTCTATCTCGGCTTCGTAATTTTCTGGAACCGAAATGAACCGAATGCTCAGTCTATTTCGCTTCACTCATTTAAAGTAAGGTTTCGGTTGTATATTCTGTGCATATCTCTCTTTTGATTTAAACTTAATTATTTATCTTTCTGTTTTTATTCTTTTTCAGAAAATTTCAAAAATTCCAAAATTATTTTATCTTTCTGTTTTTATTCTTTTTAAGAAAATTTCAAAAAATTCCAAAATTATTTTATCTTTCTGTTTTTATTCTTTTTCAGAAAATTTCAAAAATTCCAAAAATATTTTATCTTTCTGTTTTTATTCTTTTTCAGAAAATTTCAAAATTCAAAAAAAAATATATTTTATCTTTCTGTTTTTATTCTTTTTTAGAAAATTTCAAAAATTCCAAAAATATTTTATCTTTCTGTTTTATTTTTCTTTTTTATTTGTCTCGTATGTTTGTCTGTTTGGCTTGTTTGGTGTGTTTCTTTACTTTTCATAGGTGATATGACTACCCATATAATCGACTGTGGATCTAAGGAAGGTAAGATTCAATTTCAAAATGAACTAGTTAAGGGTCCCTAGAAGCATGCTGCTGCATATTGTCTTAAGCCTCTACGATCTTGAGCAGGCCTTAATGATTCGATTAACACCCATCGTTTCTTCCAAATCAGGCTAATTTATATTACTCGGTCTAGAGCCACCTTACTCTTCTCATATGAGTAAAGAGTTTCTCTTCTTTGTCATGATTATCTAGCAGAAGGTACATTCGGTTCTTTAGCCACCTCCTTATATTCTCCATCTACTTTCGGTTCACCAACGTAACCCTTGAGACTCTTGGTCTTTACCACTGAGGTTTATGGTTACACAACATCTGTGTTAGTGATTTTAGATACATTTACCACGTGCTGAGTGAAACCCAATATCCAACACCAAAAATGAATTGACGGTGAATTATACATTCAAGAACTTACTGGTTACCTAAAGAAATCTCTCTTTTTATTTTTGTGTGATCTTTTATGAAATTGTCTACTACCAAGGCATTTCTTCCCAAAGAGATCCAGTTTAATTTTTTTTTTGAGATTTCTGATTTCTCTATAGTCACTAAAACAATAAAACCCACCTACCTGTTCTACAGACCACATCGGTCACAGGTACTTCTTCCAACGTTCGGTTTTATGTTGAAACTCAAAGTTTGGATGAAGATAAGCTACCCTAAGCCTATGATTAAAAGAAGCCTTTCAATGTTTATTAACAAGCAGTTGATCGTATTTTTCAGGAAACCACACAAGCACTTCAAGTCTCTCTTGACTTTGAAGGAAGTGATTCTTGCCCGAAATCCTCTGCTTTCTGTCTAATTATAAGACATCACTCACATCCCATACACATTTGATTTATTTCTTTATACTTGTCACACTTATGCATGAAAATTTTTATTTTCCAACATTCTGGTTACTGTTTGGTTTAAGTTTTGGGTTATTAATTGCAACCAAAACGAGGGGCTATTGTGGAATTTTAAACGCCGATTGAAGATAAGATTTAGGCGCGTGAATTTGAACGGTTTCTAAAGCCATGCGTGCTGACGTATATCTGGGAGTAACCACCCTGTCACATCGCGTTTTTTCAGGTGACGTTTAGTGATCTCATCATATCATCACAGTTTTCTCTCTCCAGGCAATGGTATATAAAGGGTTGAACATCTTGTTTGTCTTTTACCAGCATTCAATTCTCTCAAACTTACCAGCATTCAAGTCTCTCAAACGACGAGTAAACAGTGTTCATCATCTTCTTCATTCATCAATGGCGACTTCCTCTTCAGTACATGAACACACGGCGTCATCATCCTTACTTACCATTAAACCTAACCAAAATATGATCATTGAACTTAATCCGTTCTTATATGACTCATATATGCTGCAGGTTGTGGAATGTTTAAAATATTCCCCCTGGTTTTAGCCCTAACCCAGGTTGAAGCAGTCCCAATGTCGCTGTTATCACAGGTTTATTCCACGGCGACTTATGACAAAAACAAAGATCGTATCTATTTTACCATCCACGACAAGAAGGCTTCCGTACGTTTCAAAGTTGAAGTTCTGTTCGATTTTGAATCTTGCAGTAGATTCTTCTGTCATCTCGCCAGACTTCATCACCACATCTTATCTATTTTCAATGATGTACGAGATGGGGTATACCGATGTGCTAACAACCATTACCAAAGTGAAGAAATCTTGTTTACCCTCTCAGTGGAATGACTTGCTCACTCTACTGATTAAGGGTTTAGCAGAACGATGTGGTGGTTCCGATACTACAAGCAAGGGGTTGCTCGCCATTCTTTACGGCCTCTACAACGGGATCAATCTTGATTATGGCTCTATAATCTGGTCTCAGGTGGTGTAGAGTCTCAATACATCGACACGACATTCTTAAGTTTCGTGTGGGTGTTTTTGGACCCTGATTACAAGGAAGGCTATTAATTCTTTAGAGATTCCGATCATGCAGGATGCTCTACTTGCTTCTATTGCCACATTCCATACAAAGAAGATAATTCTTTCTGATCTGCTCAAGTTTCCTTATTATGGAATGATTCCTGAAACCATGTATCGTGGTGTTGCAGAAAAGAGCAATGTCTTGGCTGACTATAGGAAACTTCCTCCTATCGGACAGAGAGTTCTGTCTCCAGAGCAGCAAGCAGCTTTGGATGCACAAGAAAAGCCTACCAACAAAGGAAAGAGGGTTTCAAAGAAAGAGGATCCTGAGGAATGTAAGTCCAATTCCTCTAAATGCAAGTCTGGTGAAGGCGATACTTCTCAACCGAAACCGAAGAAGATAAAGAAGATGGCTCGCAGACCTAGAGGGAACACTCCTCCAAGCACAGATAATACAGATGAGCAAAGTGAGGAAGAAGAGGTTCGTCATGTCTCACCCCGAGAGCCCACTCCTCCACGATCTCCTACCCCACCAGAATCTCCAAATCACAACAGAGTTCCAACTCCAACCCCATCACCGAAACAGACTGTTCCACTTTCTGTTCCCACTGTTACTACACCCCTTACCACTCAAGCAACAAATTTGACAACCCCACCACCAATTACTTCAGTTCCTATTTCTACTATACCCTTATCTTCTCCAATTATAACCGAATCAATAACCACTACCATTCCCAAATCCATTGTGGAAGTTAATGTATCTGATACAGGGGCTACTACTGTGACTGAAATTCCAATCGTTAACAAACTACCTTCACCAACCCCATCATCTGATTCTGGTGCTACTCTTGGGGGAGACGATGAGGAATTTGACTCGATTTACTACAGTCCTTACCGACTTCAAACCGATGATGAGACTGATGCTCCTGTCTCAAGTCAACAAATACAGAGCATTCATGATAAGTTGGATCGATTGCTTGCTGATAGCAAAGCCTATGGTGGTATTGTTCTTAAAGAATTTCTGGAGACAGCCATTGAGCAGTATACTATGGCAATTCATAATTCTACGAAGGCAGTTAATGAATCTACCTCCACCTGTAAGCAGGCCACCAAAGACGTTTCTGAGATTGTTCATACAACTCAGATTTTTCTTGAGTCGTTAAAGTCTCATGCTGACACCCATGCAACACACTATCAATCCTCTGTGGACTCCCTTTCTAAGTCCCTTCACGATGAAACTACTAAGTTTGAGGCTGTACGCTCTGAGCTTAAAACAGAAACCACTTCTTTCTTAAACTCAGTGGATTCTCGTTTTGATGCTCTGGCTGCTAATCTTGCAACAGAGAGTGCCTTGAAGGAGGATTTGGCTAAAAAGCGAGCAACAATTGATGTTCAGAAAGTGCAGCTGGCCCAGGCGGAGAAAGAAATTTCCTTGTTGAAAACTTAGAGGGCTGTTTATAAAAGTTGTGCAGGAGATGTGAAAGATTTGCTGACTAATTTGCTTGAAGCGCATGATCCGTTCTTAACTCTGACTATTCAGAATCATCTTCAATCCAAACTCCTTCCTGCTATTGCCATTTTAAGTGAAATGAAATGTGTTTTGGAGGGGTTTGTACCTCCAAAACAAGGGGGAGAGAGTAGTGCTCGTTATTTTGTTAAACCGAGACCGATTGTGAAGACAGAAGATGAACAACCGAAAGTCACAACAGAACCGAAGTTTAATTTAGCTTCGGGTTCTGGTTCTCAATCAAAGCAGAAAGGGATTAATGATGACAGTGAGAGTGATGTTGAAGAAACTATAGCCGATGCTCTAAAATGAAAGAAAAGAAACAGAGAGCTTGATGAAACGATGAAAGTGGTTAGCGAAGCAGAGGAGCAGGAAAAGAGAAACAAGGAAGAAGAGGATGTCTTGCAATGCAAGAAGGCTTTGTTTCCTGAGTGGAACAGAGACACACTTATCAATCAAGCGATTGAGTTTTCTTCTGTTTATTGGTTGGAACCATTTGCTTCGTTTGATTGTGATAACTCTAAAGACTCACATTTTGATATGCCTATTACCAGAAAAGCTTTTACGTTTCACTGCTTTGAGCCAACTGTTGAGTTTCCACATCCACACCCAAAGATTGACAGGGAATTGATCGATTTTTACTTGAAGTATGGTCAACCGCAGTACTTAACATGGAGTGCACAGAAGATTATAAAAGTTAAGGTACTGAAACCTTCACCTGCTGGGAGATTCATAAATGTTAATTTCAAAATCACCCGTGATTCAGCAAACACAGTGTCTATAATCTCTCTAGCAGATCTTCCTAACCTCAATCCTCATGACAGGATTCTGCTATACAACATTCTACTCTCTGATCCTAGGGAGTATGAGCCGATTTTAGATCATCTTAAGAGAACGTTGGCCTCCTATATCCATGAGCTTGCAACTATGGATCAGGAAATAGCAAAGGTGATGAATAAAAAGCTGACTGTGAAGCCGACGCCTAAACCTGGTGATGTAAACATGATGAAATTGGGACAGATAGATTCAGCAAATCTAACTGTCATGTTCACGAAAGGAGAAGGACTGAAGTTTCTGTTTGCTCTAGCTGATAAGCATCTGTTTTCAACAGACTGTTTGGAGCATATCATCAATATCATACACCGATGCAAGCAGAACTCAGCGGCTGATAAGAAGAACTTTACTGACATGCTTCGTTGGTATATTACTTTTCGCCATCATATGATAGCCATTATACCGAAGATGTTCAAAACTGTGAAGAAGCCTCCAGCTGTTGAAAAGGAATGAGGTTTCGGCTCCAAGGACGCAAATGGGGAGATTGTTAAGTCTATTTGTGTTGCGTCTTGGGCCATATATTTTGTATCCGGATTGGGCCTGTCCATCTGTGTCTATCTAAATTAGTTTCGTTGTTATCTAGATTAGCTATTAGGTTTATAGTATATATATGCATGCATGTATGCGTATATTGACAACGGTGGTTAATTACGTAGATTCTTGTAACCCTAAACACCTCTACAGATTGAAGTTCTTTATCAAGCTCTTCTGAGGTGTTATCACATTAATCATACGACATATTCAGTGCCATAGTTGTGTTCTTTGTTACGTTCTTATTTAATATCCTGCTTAGAATCATACGATCCTAAAAGAACTTTGTTCTAACAACTAACATTTCAAAATACATACAAAACATGAAACACTGAAAGCATCTTGTGGTGTCTAAAAAACAAATAACAACGACGAGTGTACAAAACATCCAACAAAACATCAACCCTAACAAAGACTACGTTCACACGCCACCCTCAACGCTATCATCTGGAACAACATCCTCATCCTCGGAACACAATTGGCAGAGATCAGCAAGACCAAGCTTTCCCAGTCTAAGATAACACACGAACTCTTTCACATCAAAATCCCTAATGGCATTGTGCATGGCGTTAGTGAACCAAGCCACGACGTCCGGTTCGTATGGGTCGGAGCCACTACTAGAGGACAATGCAAACGTCACCTGCTTTCCCTTTTCCACACCAGCAGCCATACACACGACCTTCATGTGGCGAATTCCGAGCGCAAACTCACTGCTCACGACAACACGGTTCACTACAAGGACCACCCCCTTTTGAAGAACCAGGGCCAAATTAGTCTCTAGGACTTTCCTCTTCGAAACCTCAGCTGAGAGCTCACGGCCTCGCAACACCAAACATTTCACTAATGTCGCCTTCTCCGTAGCCAAATCTTGGACCTGCTAAGATAGGTGGTCGACCTCCCCGTCTAGAGTCGCCAACTGAGCCTCATCATTGGTCCTCTCCCCAGATAGCACAAGGTAGCACTCATCAAACTTGTGCCACTCCTCCTCAAGGAGCCAGACCCTCTCTGCGAGCTCGTCGCGCTTCTATTTAAATAGAGCCAACTCTGCCCAGTCAGCCCAGATGTAACGGAGGTGACCGGCAGCCGCCACCAAATAAGTAGCCACCTGAGCAGCGGCGTACTGAAGATTTTCTGCCATATGAGAATAGGAAAGGGCATCAAGGGCCTCCAAGGTGGGAGAAGGAAATGCAAGATGGAAAGATTCACTAGTAGGACCCTGCTCCTATAGAAGAGAACTGGGTGTAAGGTTCCACCCTGGGAGATACACACCAGGGGCGCTCGAAGAGGAAGATCTCACCTTCGACGAGATGTCATTCGAAGCCAAAGGTGAGGTGGGGCAACCTCCCGTAATGATTATTTTCCGCCTCTACCCCTGAGAACTCATCACCATCAGCAATCTCGATAACAACAGGTGACTTAGTGAGAAAAAGTTTGATGTTGATATTCTGGCGTAAGCATCGGGAAATAGTATCACCACAAACATCCTCCGCAAGGGCTGAATCTGCAACAGCGGACCGACAACGGGAGATAACCTGGAAGCTACGCACACCGACCCCTTAGACGAAAAGGCAACCTCAGTTGTCGCCACAGAAGGAGAGGACTCGCATTTGGGATTAGGCCCGACAGTAGCCGGGGCAAGTAGCACCTCCACCAGAGGAACCTCATGATTATGGAGATCACCTCCAAAATTCCCTCGTAATACTTGTTCGAGAGACAAAATCTTCTCATCACCTACAACAACCACAACATAGGACACGTATTAAAATAAAAAAATGAAGAAAAAAGAAGGAGAAACATGACGACAAGCAAAAAGGGGGGGGAGGAAGGTAACACTTACCACCATTACTCATAAAAAACTGAGGCAAATTCCCACGCGAACGCCGAGCAGCGCTCATCTCGGCTGTCGCCAATATGCAGCCCGGCCAGTCCTCGCCGTCAAAACAATTCCCCTCAGCAACCGGGCAACAGATAAACCGAAACCCGACAGTTGGGGTGCCAGGTTCGAATCCATGGTCAAACGAGGATAGCCTGTACCAACCAAATCACTGTTGTCGTATTGCCATCGATCCTACCGGTTTTTCCGTGGTGCATTTTGGTTAAGTATAAAGGAATGTGTGTTGAAGCGCAGAGAAAAAGTGTGAACGCCTGAATGAGTTGGCAAATTAAAGAAAGACTAGAATGCTTGAAAATGAGGAACTACACCCAATGCCCGACACCCCAACTCGAACCCTACTATCTTGTTCACAACGTTCGGGGTCAGATCGTGAACAGAAAAACCATACCCCTGCATGACTTCATTGAAGAAGTTGGAAACGGGACGACGGAAACCGACCTCGAAAATCGCCACCAGAATACCGATCTTCCCGACCGACAGTTGATAAATAGTAGATCCCTCCAACAAAAACTAGACCCGATGTTCACGCATAAACCCAAGCCAGAACTGAAGAGACTCGAACTCCTCGGGTGTAGGGACAATTCTAGATCTGATGGAAGCCTTCGAAAACCAGAAAGGAAAAATGTAGGAGAAAAGGGAAATGATGAAAAAGTTTGACATGGTAGATTATGGAGAGAAGAAGCACGTAACCGCTCCTAGAAACAGGGGACCTTTATAAACATTTCAAAAAGAAGAAAAGAGAGAAAAAATTGAAACAACACTCTTTCTAAAAATAGCTCTATTATAATGGAAACACCTCATATATCTTTCCCATCCGACGCGTGTCCAGACCTATGCTAAAACTACTCAGCTACCCTAAGGAAACGTTGATTTCTACTAGCCTGGGGGACTTGTTGACATACCCCACCGGGAATCCGTCAAATATAACTAGAAAGTATAGGTAATCATACAGATATACCAATGTAACATATAATTAGCATAACATCATGCTATATACCAAGATACATAACCGAGTGAGCTGACATTGGTGCCTTCAACCTACGAGTATAGTGAGGAGAAACTCACCTCACAATCTGAAAAGACATCATAAAAGAATGTTGCTCCAAATGCCAACTCTAGAGGTCACATATACAACAAATAGTGACCTAAACTCAAAATACCCAAATGCCCCTACGTCAAACTTGGTCAACTGTCAAAGATCAAAAGGTCAAAATCTCTATTCAAAAATCTCATAGTCTGTCGTCACGTTGTGACTCTTAGCTATCACGTCATGATTTAACATGATAAAATTATTAGGGTGACCCATTCTCACATTATGACCCATGAATGCTCACCTCGTGAGAAACGTTTTGAACAACTAGATGCATTAATCTCTTAACCCTTTTTGGACAAACACTCAAAACTTCTAGAGTGTCTTATCTACTCCATAGTATCATAAAAATCATGGCTTTTTAGACATGAATGTCCTAAACACAAACTAGGTCACAAAAGGAAGAAATGGCCTTAGAAGCTCATGCAAGAGTCTTAAAACTAAACCATTCTCCTGATGTAACACTTATATTACCCAATGGACACTAGAGATTCATAAAGTTGGCAACTTTATGGATTTGAAACACAACATCTTATATATGAAGGATAAGGCATAAAAATATAGATCTAAGCTTATAGACTCAAAAGCAATGAACTTTGAAACTCACAAAGGTCTAGAAGGTGTGTAGATGATCGATGGTGAGACATGAATGCAAAAATGATGAACTAGATGCTCTTCCTCTTCTTCTTATTGGCTAGAATCACAACAAATAAGCTCAAGATCAAATATGGGTGAGAGGGTTTTAAATGGGTGAGTAAGGAGGTGATGGAGGCTGAGGGTGGGCTTGATGGGTTTTAGGTATAACAAAAAAAACAAACTTAAAACTCTTAATTGTTCATGTAATCTAAAACAAGATCTATGTTTTCTCTATCGAACCTATAACTATGAAAATCCAAACAAGAACCCTAGAAACCCTACGTAATTTTTAAAAACACATAAAAGGGTTTAGGATTACATACCTTATTGTTATTATACTAAATAACAATTATACTTGTCTCGTATAAGCTTTGGAAGCAAGCACGACAAGCATCGTGCCTCTAATGGTTCACACCCAAGCTAGCAAGAAGGAGATTAAGAAAACAGGGGAAGGAGAGTACAATTTCGGCCAACCCTAGAGGAAGAAGTGGTGCATGAAATATAGGGCTAGGGAGGCCTTTATATAGTTGAGGAACCTTGGGAGTAAAGCAAGGGTTTAAGGGATAAACCATAGATTCCCTTGCTTGGCGACCAAGTAGTCAAATCCCTTTACCCAAGGGCTTTGTATGAAAATTCTAGGCCTTCCCTATAAGATTTCGTCCACCTCATTTAATGAGGTTCCAAATCATTCATTTCTTAACTTTCAATATATAACCAAACAGTCCATGTATATTTAATTAATCCAATTAATTCCAATTAATTTCTGATTAATTATTAATTAGATAATATGATTTCAAATTAATATATTTTTTTCATAAGAGGTTAATAAACCATTTATTTAATTTATTATTCACATAATAAAATAATCTCCCTCTCCAAAAATCATCCTGTCCAATTGCTATGTTTGAGGACAACTCCAAAGGAATGTGTTACTATCAATTCAAATTTATACCAATTGTTATTATAGGCTTAGACACCTAATCTAACAGTCTCCCACTTGGATAAGTCTGTAACTATAATTGCTAGTACAACTTCCGAATCGATCAGCAAATTGTAGCTTCTAAAAGCCATTTTTGAACATGAAACATAATCAATCTCACTATCCAATACTTTGTTTCCTGATTTTTGATTTTATAATGACATAGAACTTCTAATCGAACACATCAATTTAGTTTTGGTCGGGCCCGACACTATAATTCAATAGAAAATCACCAAGGGGCCCAAAGATATCGCTTTTCTCATTAGGGAAAATAGAATGAATAAACTTTGACTTATATGTTTGCACCAATTACTCATCAAATCATACACAAGAACACATTTTATAACATCAAGTTACTGATGTGTTTACGTATCATCAATGCACAACTGACTTGTAAACCACAACTTATATATCTCCGTTTTAAGATTATAAGATATTATCATCTCAAATTTACTTGTGATAAATTCCATGAAGTAATTCTCTGAATGTGAGTTAATCCAATACTTAAATCTCCATTTCTAAGTACTCACAAACATTGTAGCAATACTATTGCTATGTCTTAACTCTTTAGACAATCTACAACTCAATTCACGATAGTCTTAATTCACTACTTACTTCCAAAAGTATGATCGACAGTGGAGTTTGAATAATCGAATTATTCAGGAAGTAAAACATGCAAACATGAAACACAACAATAAACAATTCACAAAAGGTAGTAAACAAACTCATAAATAATTCTCTATTATTTAATCACCAAAAGTCAATTACATTTAGTTTGTTACAAGTTTCAAAATAACTATCTTACTACTAAAACTAATATCATCTTTTAGACCAATGCTCCTGGCATGCTAAATGTGTTTACCCCTACTCAAACCTTTTGTGAGTGGATATGTTGGATCCTCTTCAGATGATACCCTCTTTAGAACAAGTGACATTCTTCTACTCTATGTCTGATGAAATGGTATTTTCTGTCGATATGTCTTGTTCTGACATGATCACTTTGTTACTTTGTCAAGGCAACCACTCCTTCATTATCACAGAAAATTTCCATTGGCTCCTTGATGGTTGGCAGAACTGCAAGATCTCCGATGAAGTTCTTCAACCAAATTGCTTCCTTTTTTGCTTCGCTCGCTGCTATGTACTCTGATTCATAGGTATAATCGTCCACTGACTCTTTCTTGGAACTTTTCCAAGTAACTGCTCCTCCATTTAAGGTAAACAACCAGCCAGATTGAGAACGAAAGTTGTCTTTGTCTGTTTGAAAGTTGGCATCGCTATACCCAATTACTCTCAATGTATCACTGCCACTAGGTACTAGGACCCAATCCTCAGTCCTTCGTAGATACTTGAGAATATTCTTAACTGCTGTCCAATGAGCATTACAAGGATTTCCCTGATATCGACTGATCATGCTTAAATTAAAGGACACATCAGGGCGAGTACATGGAATAGCATACATGATAGATCCAAGGGGGAAGCATATGGAATCCTACTCATTTCTGCTATCTCATCATCGGTACTCAGACTATAAGTCTTACTCAGTTTGGTATTACTCTAGATAGGCAGGTATCCTTTCTTGGAATTTTCCATACTAAAATGTTTTATCACCTTTTCTAAGTACGTATTCTGACTAAGTCCAATTAATCTTTTACTCATGTCTCTTAGAATTCTTATCCCTAGAATATAAGCAACCTCTCCCAGATCCTTCATAGCCAAACACTTTCCAAGCCAATACTTAAATTCTTACAAAGTTGGAATGTCGTTTCCTATAAGAACTACGTCATTAACATACAACACTAGTAAGGTTACTATATTCCTACTAGCTTTGACATATACACAAGACTCATCTTCACTTCTAAAGAAGACACACTCTTTGATCTTCTCATCGAAAAAAAGATTCCATTTGCGAGAAGCTTGTTTCAACCCATAGATGGATTTCTCAAGCTTGCACACTCTATTAGGAGACTTCGCATCAACAAAACCCTCTAGTTGAATCATGTAAAAATCCTTAGCCAACTTCCCTTTAAGGAAAGCGGTTTTGACATCCATATGCCAAATTTCATAGTCATGAAAGGCAGCTTTGGCTAGCATTATCCTAATATATTTTATCTTAGCCACTGGTGAGAAGGTCTCGTCATAGTCAACCCTGGGTTTTGAGTAAATACCTTCGCAACCAGTCGTGCTTTGAATGTGTGCACATTACCATCCATGGTGGTCTTCTTCTTGAAGATCCATTTGCAAGCCACTGTCTCCCGACCAGGTTGTTGATCGAACAAATTCAAAACTTGGTTGTCATACAAGGACTTGATCTCACTGTCCATTCCCTCTTACCACTTGGCTGCCTTAGGGCCTGCCATCACTTCCTTGTAGTTAGCAGTTTCATCTAAATTTACGAGTGTACTATCACTGATAAACGTATCACCATATGTAGTAATATGGAAACCATAGAACTCATGTGGCATTCTAACTCTACTGGAACTCCTAAGAGGTAATGAATCGTCAATTAGTTCATCTGGAATCTTTTCCACTCGTTGAACCCTAGCATCTTGAGAGGTTTCTTCGTCGTTTGATTCTTCAATTTCTTCAAGATCAATGGTACTCCTACTATCCTCTTTGCATATGATCTCTCTCTCTCTCTCTCTCTCTCTCTCTCTCTCTCTCTCTCGCAAAAGACTCATTTTCATGCTACAAAGACCATGTTCTCACTAGGTTTGTAGAACAAAAATATCCAAAGGACATTCGTGGGTTACCGATGAAAATAAATCTCTCACTTCGAGGTTCAATCTTTTTGTCTATCTCTTATGTAACAAAAGCTTCACAACCCCAAACCTTGATATGTGCTAACGAGGGAACCTTCTGTGCCCACATCTTGTGAGGTGTTTTGACAACCTTCTTAGTTGGGACACGATTAAGAATATGAGCGACAGTCTATAAGGCATACCCCCATAACGAAATTGGAAGCGAAGCTTGACTCCTCATGGAACGAACCATGTCCAACATGGTTCGATTGCGTCTCTTAGCCACACCATTAAGTTGCGGTGTCCTAGGAGGGGTCAATAGTGAAACTATTTCACATTCCTTGAGGTAGTCGTGGAACTCGATACTAATATACTCTCTACCTCTATCTGATCGGAGCATATTTATCTTCATGACCAATTGATTATCAACTTCCTATTTAAACTCTTTGAACTTTTCAAAGGTTTCCTATTTTTGTTTGATTAAGTAAATATGGTCATATCTACTATAATCATCTGTAAATGTTACATAAAATCGATTTGCATCCCTTGTGGTGGATCTGAAGGGACCACACACATCTGTGAGTATGAGGTCCAACAAACAGTCACCTCTTTGACAAGATCCAGTGAAAGGTGATTTTGTCATCTTACCGAAAAGACAATATTCACATGCATCATCCAAACTTCGGTCAAATGATTCCAACACTCCATCCTTTTGGAGTAGGGTGATGCATTTTTTGTTAACGTGTCCAAGACGACAATGCTACAAACATGCTTTGTCTATACCATTATACGAATCAATTTAAAATACACTATTGCCTAAATTGTCTACACACATCACAGTTTGATACACACCATCATAAGGCAGAGCTTCAAAATAAAAAGCACCATTTTATAAGCAAAAATTAAACCATTCAAATCATTAAAAGCATATCTAAAACCTTGTCTAAAAAATGTGTGAAAGGAAATAATGTTTCGTGTCATTTTTGACGAGTAACAACAATTCATCAAATCTACACTAACACCATTACTAAGCACTAGACTACAAACTCTAATCTTGGTGACAGGTAAAGATATCCTATTCCACATGATCAAGTTCATTCTACCGTGCTCCACCTCCTCACTTCTTCTTAGACCTTGCAAATCAAAACACATGTGAAATCCACATCTTGTATCAAGGACCGAAGAATGAGAAGATGATGAGTTATTAGATAGAATAGTGTATATACCTATAGAAGTTGGCTTCAATTTTCCATCTTTAATATCATGCAGATACTTTGGGTAGCTTCATTTCCAATGGCCTTTGTTGGTGCAGTGAAGTGGCCTCTTTGGGACTAGAGACAGGAGGAATATCAGAACTGGATTTACCTTTGGTTCCATTGCTTACCGACCCATTTTGAGACTTTCCCTTCAAGTTTTTCTTTGGAGGACCTTTCCTCTTCTTCCCCTTACCTTGACCAATGGCCAGAACTGTAGCACTAGCAGGAGTGAAGGAAATACTCTTTCCCTTCATCAATGCTTTAGATGTTCATAGGAGGTTGTGCAATTGAGCCAAGGTGGTCTCACTGCTCTTCAGATGATATGTCAAGATGAACTGATCATAACAAATTAGTAAGGAGTTCAAGACTATGTCAATAGCCAACTCCTCATAACAATCCACATTAAGCCTAACAAGGCGATCCATGTATCATTGCAACCTTTGCACGTGGGTACTAACAGACTCTCCCTCTTTCATCTTGCTTTCTATGAGGGACTTTACCACCTCGTAATTTTCTTGAAGAGATCGCTTATGGTACTTTTCCATAAGGTCCTTGTTCATCTCGTATGAAAAATAATCCTCATAGAATCTTTCCAACTCAGGAGTCATGGTGGCTACCATGATGCAAGCAACTTTTGTTGCATCATTGTAGTGCTTCTTGTAGGCTAATAATTCTTCAGGAGTGGCCTTATCTTCTTCAATCTCATTTAATTCTTTCTCAAGGACATATTCCTTTTCCTTGAAACGAAGTTCCATTTTGATGTTGCACATCCAGTCGTTGTAATTGGTACCATCCAAAGTCACCCTTGAGCAAATTTTCAACAATGAGAAGTTTTGTTTGGAGTAGGAGGAGAAACCAGAAGCATCATTTGGAGTAGAATCTGTAAAAGAAAGATAGTTTCAGTTAGATAAGAACAATCCCTAATATAGCAACCCAAAATGAAATATTAAGGCTAGGATCCAACTAAATAATTTACAGCTTAGAAAAGGGATGACATAATCTAATTGTAAATTATATAAAGGTAGGTAAATGACAATTTACCAATTCCACCAAAAGAAAACGAAATTAAAAAGGAAATTAATTATTGATGATATTCCTAGATCTTTTGAGACTCATTGATACTATTCAATGACATGTTTGATCTCAAATTATGCTCTTCTATTTTTTACTAGGATACAGAGGATTACAAACAAGATGTGAATTGTTGGAATAGTGTCTAAGGCTGCAACTATATTAGGCAAGTATTTGACCCGGTTGAGCATGGTTCTTTTGGGTTGCCTTCACCATAGCAACTTGACAGGATGATTTATTATGAGAGAATAAACATTATTAATATATTATAAGAATAATATAAGGAATAATAATATTATTATTTGATTAATATAAGTCATAAATTAATTAGGAATTAATTTGGTGACTTAAAGAGATTAATCGAATAAAAGGGGTATAAACTGTCAATTGATTGATAGTTGTACTTTGGGCTATAAATCCCTTATGGATAAAGGTGGACGGTTTTAAGGACTATGGATAGGCCTTGAAAATCATCCAAAGGCTTATCATGAAGGGGATTGGATTGCTTAGGGCCTAAGTTATCCAATTAGGGTTTAAGGGTGAAACCCTAGGAGCCTTACAAGTATAAATAGACCCCAAGGGTTAAGGAAATCGGCACTTGTGATTTAGAAAGAAACCCTGGCTGATTTTGATCCCCTCTCCTCTCTCTCAAATCATCCTCTTGCTAGTTGGTGTTTGTAAGCCATTAGAGGAGTGACAATTGTGACTTTAAAGCTCCAAGGACAAGAAGATCAAGCAAGTGTTTCAAGGTAAACTTCTAATTCTGATTTCATATTGTTATTATAGTCTATTAGCCATTAGAAGTCTTGGATTCAATGTATGTTCAATTAGAGAAACCTAGATCCAAGCATTAGGGTTGCATGTGCACATAGGAATGTTCATATGGCTAAAACCCATCAGTGGTATCAGAGCCTAGATTGGTTTCTATTGAATTGATGCATTGGTTGCTTGTTTGATGCCTTCAAAATTCGATTTTTGTGTTTCTGTCTGATGGACTCGATGAGTCCCATAGTGGACTCGGCGAGTCCATTGGGGTACTCGGCGAGTCCAAGCGTTAGAAAAAGGTAACTTCGGGATTTCTTGCTGTTTATCTTTGAGATACTTGCCTTAATCATATTAGATCAATATAAATCCGATTTTATGATATATATGAGTATATTCTTGATCTAATTGAATATATTTATCAATTAATAAAATATTTATTTCCTTATGTGATAATTGATTAATTATTTTAATTAAATTGGTAAATTGTTTTGCAAGAAATTATTAAATAAATCAAATATGGATAATTATGTAATTAAATGTTAATTTAGATTATTTTTTATTTGATCCCCTATGTTTTGAAAAGTTTAAAACTTGCCCTCAAGCTTTTAAATTTATGTTTTGTAATTAAAAGTTTAATTAGACAATTTAAATTTCAAACCCTAGAATTTTACAAGTTTAAAATTCAACCCTATACTAATATAATATTACAAGATTAATATATATATATATATATATATATATATATATATATATATGTATGTATATATATAATTAATTAAAATGCTAGTCTTACCGTTAATAGGACTCATTCACGAAGTCGGTCTATAAGGTCGGTATAAGGTTGCTGCCTATAAAATGGCGCTTAATGGGTGTACACTCACACCCACCGCTTACTTGATTGGTGGAGGGTCGTTAGCCGAATGGGTAGGATAGGGCAACCTCATCTCTTCATTAAAAGTATAATATGAAAAACAAAGTAACTACATGTTTTCAAAATTTCCCAATCTTAGTTACTTTAGGAAAAGTGAATTGATGCAATCTCATGAAATTACACTTTGCACCCTTGCTAAGAAGTTAGTGGAGCGTGTGTGGTTTACCAACACACTAATTGGTTCTAAGCAATGGTGATAAAGGGTGATTCATTGTTTATCATAGTTCGATGGAACGTGTGTGGTTTACCGGCACATCGAATAGGTGATCGTTACAATGAAGGCACCATGTGAATTTGCATGGTAATTCACACCCACTTTGTGATCCTCGGTATCCCAGTCACAAACAAGAGGGGCATATCGAGATTTAAACATGCCATTAAAGTTTCAATGAATCTCATCCAAACCTAGGAATTCTCAATACATTTAGAACTTAAAGTTATGTTTTCATGGTGGAGAATTAGTGAATCGTCATTCAGTTACCTTCATATTATTTGCATGTTGGATTACGGCATCCCTTTTCTAATATGTAAATATTGTTCTTGGATCCTAGCCCTAATTTTTCTTATTGGGTGATAATTAGGGATTCAAATTCTAATCTATCTTTGTCCTTTCTATTTGTAGACGTCGAACGCAAAAAACGCTGCTGCTAGTTCATTCACATTGATGAGCCTTTGTCAAAAGGTGACTTTCGATGGAACTAACTTTAGCGAATGCATAAGATACATTCGCACAATTGCTCGCTACGAGGACAAGGAGTATGTCCTCGATGAGAAGCTCGAGAAGATCAACCCAGAAATCGCTACTCCGGCTGAAATGACTACTTTTGAGACTCATGAACATGATGCAACGAAGGTACATTGAATCATGATAGCCACAATGAACGCCGAATTCCAAAAGTCCTATGAGGACATGTATCTGTACGAAATGCACCAAGACTTGTTGGAGAGCGTTACGAGATTTTCACCAATATGATTTCTGCCAAAATGGGTCATGGAGAATCTCTTACTGTGCACCTGCAAAAGATGCAAAGGTATGTCGATCGTCTTCGCAAGTTGAATGTTGACTTTGGGGAAGACTTGGCGATCGACATGGTGCTTCACTCCTTGCCTCCGTGTTACAATCAATTTAGGATGACCTACCACATGAACAAAGAAGAGGTCACCCTAAGTAAACTCCAAGGTCTCCTTAGGGTTGCTGAAAGAAACCTCAGGGACAAGTCTGTTGCACCCACTCCCAATCCACCCGCTGCTCCTGTTTTGGCCATTAGGCAAGGAAGAGGCAAGAAGAGGAAGGCTCCGTCTAAGAGCCACCGCAAGGGAAAGTCCCGAGATGGTTCCTCTTCTAGTGGGACCAAAGTTGATCCCGCTAAGCCTAACCCTAACCCTAAGGAGGCAGAGTGCCACCACTGCCACAAAATAGGGCATTGGAAGAGAAGCAACCTAGACTACCTGCAAGCCATTAGGGAAGGAAAGATCAAGCCGTCTTTCGCAGGTATATACACAATTAAATCTAATGATTCATCTCATGCTATTTCTTGGGTCCTAGGGAAGGAATAGTCTCGAAGGCATACCCCGAGAATGAGATAGGTACTGAAGCACGACTCATCATAAAACGAACCATGTCTAACAAGGTTCGATTACGCCTTTCTGTCACACCATTCAACTGCGGTGTCCTAGGTGGCGTCAATTGCGAAACTATTCCACATTTTTTGAGATAGTCGTGGAATTCAAGACTTAGGTACTCTCCTCCTCGATCGGATCGAAGCATCTTGATTTTCCTGCCCAATTGATTCTCCACTTCATTTTTGAATTCTTTGAACTTTTCAAACGTTTCTGACTTTAGCTTGATTAAGTAAATATACCCATATCTACTATAGTCATTGGTAAAAGTCACATAGAAGCGGTTCCCATCCTTTGTGGTTGATCTAAAGGGTCCACATACATCGGTATATATGAGGTCCAATAAACCCTCACCCCTCTCACATGTGCTAGTGAAGGGTGACTTGGTCATCTTTCCATGTAAACAAGATTCACATGTGTCATCTTCCCTAAGGTCGAATGACTCCAACACTCCATGCTTTTGGAGTTGGGCTATGCGCTTCTTGTTGACATGTCCAAGACGACAATGCCACAAGGATGCTCTATCCATACTATTGGAAGAATCCATGCACAAAACATCATTTCCTAGGTTATCTACAATCATAACAGTTTCATAAATTCCATTACATATCATTGCTTCAAAATATAAGACACCATTTAGATAAGCATAAATTGAACCATTCTCATTATTAAAAGAAAATCTAAATCCTTGTCTAAACAAACCGTGAAACGAAATGATGTTTCTTGCCATTTCTGGCGAGTAGCAACAATTATTCAAATCTAAACTTAATCCATTACTAAGCACTAGAGAATACACTCCAATCTTGGTCACATGCGACGATCTTCTGTTCCCCATGATTAGATTTATTCTTCCACGCTCCACATCCTTATTTCTTCTTAGTCCCTAAAATTCAGAACAAATGTGGTAACCACACCCGGTATCGAGGACCCAAGAAATAGCATAAGATGAATCATTAGATTTAATTGTGTAAATACCTGCAAAAGATGGCTTGATCTTTCCTTCCCTGATGGCTTGCAGGTATTCTGGGCAGCTTCTTTTCCAATGCCCTATTTTGTGGCAATGGTGGCACTCTGCCTCCTTTTGGTTAGGGTTAGGCTTAGCGGGATCAACTTTGGTCCCACTAGAAGAGGAACCATATCGGGACTTTCCCTTGCGGTGGCTCTTAGACGGAGCCTTCCTCTTCTTTCCCCTTCCCTGCCCAATAGCCAAAACAGTAGCAACGGGTGGATTGGGAGTGGGTGCAACAGACTTGTCCTTGAGGTTGCTCTCAACAACCCTTAGGAGACCTTGGAGCTTACTTAGGGTGACCTCTTCCTTGTTCATGTGGTAGGTCATCCTAAATTGGTTGTAACACGGAGGCAAGGAGTGAAGCACCATGTCGATCGCCAAATATTCCCCAAAGTCAAGATTCAACTTGCGAAGACGATCGACATACCTTTGCATCTTTTGCAGGTGCACGGTTAGAGATTCTCCATGTCCCATTGTAGCGGAGATCATGTTGGTGAAAATCTCGTAACGTTCCTGCCTCGCGTTTTGATGGTATCTCTCCAATAAGTCTTGATGCATTTCGTACGGATACATGTCCTCATAGGACTTTTGGAATTCAGCGTTCATTGTGGGTATCATGATGCAATGAACCTTCGTCGCATCACGTTCATGAGTCTCAAAAGCAGTCATTTCAGCTAGAGTAGTGATTCCTGGATTGATCTTCTTGAGCTTCTCGTCAAGGACATACTCCTTGTCCTCGTAGCGAGCAATCGTGCGAATGTATCTTACCCATTCGCTAAAGTTTGTACCATCGAACGTCACCTTTTGGCAAAGGCTCATCAATGTGAATGAACTAGCAGCAGCGTTGTTCGTGTTCGACATCTACAAATAGAAAGGACAAAGATTGATTAGAATTTTAAATCCCTAATTATCACCCAATATGAAAAATTAGGGCTAGGATCTAACAACATTATTTACATATTAGAAAAAGGGATATCGTAATCTAACATGCAAACAATTTGAAGGTAAGTGAATGACGATTCACTAATTCTCCACCATGAAAACATAACCTTAAGTTTTAAATGCATTTAGAATTCCTAGATTTCGATGAAATTCATTGAACTTTTCAATGGCATGTTTAAATCTCGATATGCCACTCTCGTTTGTGACTGGGATGCCTAGGATCACAAAGTGGGTGTGAATAACCATGTAAATCTACACGGTGCCTTCATTGTAACAATCACCTATTCGATGTGCCGGTAAACCACACACGCTCCACCGAACTATGATAAACAATGATTCACCCTTTGCCACCTATGCTTAGAACCAATTAGTGTGCCGGTAAACCACACACGCTCCACTAACTTCTTAGCAAGGGTGCAACGTGTAATTTCATGGGACTGCATCAATTCACTTTTCCTAAAGTAACTAGGATTGGGAATTTGAAAAACATGTAGTTACTTTGTATTTCAATATTATACTTTTAATGAGGAGATGAGGTTGCCCTATCCTACCCGTTCGGCTAACGACCCTGCACCGATCAAGCAAGCGGTGGGTGTGAGTGTACACCCATTAAGCGTCATTTTATAGGCAGCAAGCTTATACCCACCTTATCGACCGACTTCGTGAATGAGGCCTACTAACGGTAAAACTAGCATTTTTAATTATACATATATATATATATATATATATATATATATATATATATATATATATATATATATATATATATATATATATATATATATATATAAGCTTGTAATCATATAGAGTATAGGGTTAAATTTTAAACTTGTAAAATTTTAGGGTTTGAAATTTAAGTTGTCTAAATTAAACTTTTAATCACAAAACATAAATTTCAAAACTTGAAGACAAGTTTTAAACTTTTCAAAACATAAGGGATCAAATAACAAATAATTCAAATTAACCATTTAATCTCATAATTATCCATATTTGATTTATTTAAATGTTTCTTGCAAAACAATTTACCAACTTAATTAAAATAATCAATTAATATCACATAAGGAAATTATTATTCAATTAATTGGTAAATATCTTGAATTAGGTCAAGGATATACTCAAATATATGTTAAAATCGGATTTATATTGACCCATTAAGATAAAGGCAAGTTTCCATAAGATAAACAGCAAGAAATCCCAAAACTAGCTCCTTCTGACGCTCAAACTCGCCGAGTACCACAATGTACTCGCCAAGTTGAGGCCTACTCGCCGAGTACACTATGGTACTCACCGAGTTCATCAGGCGGAAGGACAAAAAATGATTTTGCAATCAACAATCAAGCAACCAACGCATCAATTCAATAGAAACCAATCAAGGCTCTGATACCACTGATGGGTTTGAGCCATAAGAACATTCTTATGTGCACATACAAACCCTAATGCTTGGATCTAGGTTTCTCTAATTGAACATGCAATGTATCCAAGACTTTGATTGATAGATCTAATGATAACATTCATATCATAATACATGAAATCGGATCTGAAAGATTACCTTGAATTGCTTTCTTGAATCTTCTTGTCCTTGGAGCTTAGAGTCACAAATGTCACTCCTCTAATGGCTTACAAACACCAACTTAGCAAGAGGATGATTAGAGAGAGAGAGAGAGAGGAGGGTAAGAAATCGTCCAGGGTTTCTTCAAAAGCAAGAGTGCCGATTTCCTTGACCCCATGGGTCTATTTATACTAGTGAGCCTCCTAGGGTTTCACCCTTAACCCTAATTGGATAACTTAGGCCCTAAGCAATCCAATATCCCTATTGATAAGCCTTGGACGATTTCTAGGCTCTTCCAAACCCTAAAATCGTCCACTCCTTATCCATAACGGATCACTACTCAAAATACAACTATCATACAATTGACAGTTTATGCCCCTTTATTCAATTAATCTCTTTAAGTCACCAAATTAATTCCTAATTAATTTATGACTTATATTAATCAAATAACAATATTATTATTCCTTATACTATTCTCATAATATATTAATAATATTTCTTCTCTCATTATAAATCATCCTATCAAGTTGCTATGGTGAAGGCAACCTAAAAGGACCATGCACAACCGGGTCAAATACTTGCCAAATATAGGTGCAGCCTTAGACACTATTCCAACAACTACATCGGGTCAACAATCCATGACTATTAGAAGAAAGCGTGTCAATCGCGCCCATGATTCTCTCCTGTTTCTAATTTTCCTTCTTGACTCCCTTGGCCTAAGCCTCCCTGATCAAGTCCAAAAGCGGTGATTCGATCAAAATCGTCATACATAAGCTCCCCACATAAGAACTAGCCGAATTGCGGCTCAAAGCATCAACGACCACATTTTCTTTTCCCAAGTGATAAAGAATCTCACAATCATAATCCTTGACCACGTAAAGCCATGTACGTTGTCTCATATTCAGATTTGGTTGATCCATTAGATACCTCAAACTCTTGTGATCCATGTAGATGGTACACCGTACCACATAAAGATAATGTTGCCAAATCTTGAGGTCAAACACCACTTTCCCTAGCTCCATATCATGCGTCAGATATCGAACCTCATGCGGCTTCAACTTCCTAGAAGCATACACAATGACTCTCTCCCTCTCCGCATGAGTGCTACCCCCAAAACGATGATAGAAGCATCACAATAAACAACAAAGTCATCCACACCCCCCGAAAGAGTCAACACCGGGGCCTCACATAACTTCTGTCTCAACATCTCAAACGTAGTCTGCTGCTCAGGCCCCCAACATCACTCCATGCCCTTCCACTTCAGACGAGTAAGGGGTACATCAACCTTCGAGAAATCTTGAATAAATCTATGATAATACCCTGCTTATCCCAAAAAACTCCTGATCTCTGAAGGAGTCTTTAGGAACTCCCACTGGATAGCAACCTCAATCTTGGCAGGGGCGACCAAAATCCCATTCTTGTTAATGAAGTTTCCCAAGAATTGAACCTCTCGTAACCAAAACTCACACTTCGAGAACTTGACATACAACCGTTCCTACCTCAAAACTCCCAGAAGCTCTCGAAGGTGCTCCTCATGTTGCTCCCTAGTCTTGGAATAGACTAGGATATCATCAATGAAAACAATAACTGGTCGATCGAGCATTGACCTGCATACTCGATTCAATAAATCTATAAATGCCACAACCACATTGATGAGCCCAAACGGCACCACCACGAACTTGTAATGACCATAACCAGTCTGAAACTCTGTCTTTTCCATGTCCTCCTCTCTAACCCTCATTTGATAACACCATGAACTCAAATCGATCTTAGAGAACCAAGATATACCTTGAAGCTGATAAAAGAGATCATCAATCCGTGGAAGTGGGTGACGTTTCTTCAGCGTCAACTTGTTCAACTCCCACTAATCAATACACATTCGATGAGACCCATCCATTTTCCTCACAAACAAGATCATTGCTCCCCAAGGAGAACTGCTCGGTCTGATAATCTGCTTGCCCAACAACTCCTGAATCTGAGAGGTCAACTCCTACATCTCTGGTGGTGCCAATTGGTATGACGCCTTAGCAATTGGGGCCGCACCAGGGACCAGATCAATCCTGAACTCAACCTGTCTCTTAGGAGGCACACCGGACAATTCCTCCGGAAACACATCTGGGAACTCTATAACCACGAGCACATCCAAAAACAAAACCTCCTTCTCGCCCCGGGTGTCAACCACATACACAAGGTAACCCATACACCTGTGTTGTAGATACTGTTGAGCCTTAGCAGCAGAACAAAAGGTTAATACAACAATGGTACCCTCTCCATAAATAATTCGTTCTCCCCCACTTGGAGTTCGAACTATAACATACTTCCCCTCACAATCTATCATGGGACCGAAAGTTCGCAACGAGTCCATCCCTACTATCACACACATCCCTAATATGGATAGGGATCAAAGAGATCGGGTAAGACACTCCGAAAATCTATAAGGTACAATCTCGAAAACGCTTGACGTAGATACCCCGGGTTTGTTGACAACGAAAACCCACAACAGACACTCCAACTCTCCAAGGATCATACCAAAACTTCTACTGAAGGGCTGAAACACAAAGGACCTACGCACTCTCGAGTCAAGAAGTACAAGAGCAGGTAAGAAATTCACTAAGAAGGTACCTAGCAGAATCATAAACATAACCATACCATAAAATAATTTTGACAGAATAATAAATGAAAACATACCAGTAAAGACGTTGTGTGCCGCCCTAGCTTCTTCCACTGTGAGCTGGAAAGCACGACCTCGAGCCCTCGGGGGCTCCGCCCTACTCTGGCGTCCATCTGTGATCCTCAAGGTAGTCGGGTTGGAGCCTACACTAACTTGGCAACAAGAAAGGGACATTGACCCTTTACATGGACTGCCTGATCATAATCGTAACAAATCCTGGCGCTCAACGATAGAATCTACTAGCGACAATCCCTCGTAAAGTGTCCCTTTCTGCCGTAATTTCGGCATGCTGTCGATGACCGACACATCCCTCATGAGAACTACCACACCTTCCACAAGTGTGGCCTCTCTATCCCCTAAATTGTGAATCAGCGGGCTTGAACCGCTTTGATGTAGGCTATGACTGAATAAGAGCCTGCCTCTGCTCTCTCTTCTGAGTCTTAATCTGAATCTCCCGTCTCCAGGTGAAGTCTTTGAGCTCAAAGAGGGTACTTTAACGTTATGTGGACACAAACTTCCGAATCTCAGTCTTGAGCATACTCAAGTACCGTGTCATCTAATCCTGCTTTGAAGTGGCAAACTCAGGACAGAACAGAACCCTATCGGTGAACATCTTGGTGATCTCCATCACCGCCTCCTTCGTTTGTCTCAAATCCAGTTGCTCCTAAGCCAATCTCTCCTTCGACACCAAGGGAGCATAGCTCATGCGAAACAGCTCTGATAACTGCTCCCATGTAACAGCACCCCTCTGCACAGGAGTATAGGAATCGGTCACCAGATTCCACTAGTCCTTCACGCCCAGTCAAAAGAGTTTTAGGGCATACCTGACCTTCCAATCCTCTGGACAATAGTAGGTGAAGAGACAACCCTCCACATCCAAAATCCATCTCATAGACACAATCGGATCCTTGACCTCGTTGAACTCTAGGGGCTTTGTGTTGCTGAAGTCCCGATACTGGAATAACGATCATTAAACAACTCAATCATCGCGGTCTTGATAGGCCCAAACAACTCCGAAATAGAACCCCGGACAGAAGTAGCCACCTCAATGGCAATCAACTCCTATATCCGATCATCAGTCAACCCCGACCTATCCTGGCCAACCGCTCCAGATCTAGAACCAGATCCTCTCGTGAACACCAAAATGAAAATGAACCAAAATATATCAGAAATGCCACAATTTATACTAATACAATCATCACAGAGACTAAATCATCAGGGTTTGTGACTTCCTTGCTATGAGTACCAGTCCTATGATTTTAGTTTTACGGGCCCTTACTACCTTCCACATCTACCTGTATTAGTCTTAATGGATCATCACAAACTACCCAAAAACAAACCTACAACTAGGATACACATACATACTATACTCACTCTCTCGAGAGTGGCTAAATCATTCCTCAACTGGTCTGCTACACCCATAACCACTCATAAAACTTCCACCAACCCTACAGCCACTTGTGCATGCTAATCATACATAACGTTGGATTCCACAGACCGTCGAATACTTGATTCTACCCTAATCCCACAACCAGACAAGGAACATTAAATAAGGATAAAAAACATTCTCAAGCTATAAAATGTTAGGTATGTACAATTATGATGCACACACTAAGCGACTATAGTAATGATGTCAATTTCATCTATCATACAAGAAGTTTTTCTAAGGCTACCATGCATTATACATTAGGAAATTCTATCATGAAATTCCTGAAGATCCCTAGCCTATCTCTAGTATGCGGTTCTAACAAAAACATCATAAACAATAACAGTGTAGGTAACATGGGGTATATTTTCATGCTTTGGTTGATTGTACACACCTTTTCCTTCTCTGGTTACTTTTGAAAACCATTTCAAAAACTTTTACAGGTACTTTGTTTGAGTCTGGATTCACACGGATGTTCATCCAATTCTCTCAAACTAGGGCTCTGAAAAACCAAGGTAAATTTTTCATTTTTCAATAACAACCAAAAACCATAAATATTTACAAAACATAGTTTCCAAAGTGTCGACTCACAAATCAGAGTATCCCAACATCAAATCTCATAAAAACTAAAGAATGTGCACGATCAAGCCTTCGCCTTTCCCAATCATCTGAAGTACCTTAAACATAAAACTAAAACTGTAAGCCAAAGCTTAGTGAGACAATTGTGTGTATTTCAGAAGTGACACAATTGTGTGTATTTCAGTTTTTATGTATTCACATGTATCTAATTTTGTTATATATTTCAATCAAATTAGGATTTTAACTTATGATTTTAACATATATAATTTTCATAAAACTATTTTTACATGAATTACCGAATCCGAGTACTCTCCGAATACTCGCTACTCGGCAGTCGGCCGAGCAAGTACTGGGTAGCAAGTTCTACAACATTGGTCTAGACGATCTAAGCCGGTAAAAAAGTCACACAATCAAAATTTTCAAAAAAAATATGCGAGTAATGAAAATTTTGACATTGGGTGACTAAATTATGATAATTGATATCTATAACTGTTAAAAAGATCTCAATTAGTCTAAAAATTATTATATACGATGATTTAAATAATTAGACACTGGATATGCCAAAGTTTTATGGTTACTTTTACTTATTTTGTTAGGATATAGGTAATATGTAATTTTAAAAAAATAAATTCTGTTACAATTAAGGATCTCTGCCTAAGTGACATTTAATCCCCGCCTAAATCGATTAGTCCCTTAACCTCTGTTGACCATCCAACCATCGCCTAGCGACTTTTACAACTTTGTTTATCTAATAATTAATATAAACTTTAATTTTCCAAAACGAAAAAGATAATATAAACTAAGTGGAAATACATGTTTTTATATGGGTGATGGATCAATAATGATAGAAATTGAAATGATATGGACTTTTTATGAAATAGAAAAAAAAATTAGGGACTAAATTTGATATTCTGAAAAACCATAAGAGCCATTTAGGAAGATTTGTATTTTCATATCATTTTATATATTTTAAAATATTACATCTAAATTTTTTTAAACATTTTTATACAAATAAAAAACTTAGCTTCCAAAACTACAAAATATGATATACTAGTATTTGAGCTCACGCTTTTGACATGGGTTCTTACATAATTTTTTTTACGTAGCTTGTGATTTGATTAAACAATATAGCATATTACAACTTTAAAAAACACTAAAAGTTTAAAAGAAACAACGTTGGATGATTTACCAATCTAAAGTCGAAAAAAAAAATTGAGACTATTTTTATAAGTTGAATAGTTTTTGAATAATCCAAAAAAAATGTAGCAACTATTACTTAGACCAAAATTTATATAAATAACAATCGTATAAATGTAAAGACTAAATAACAACCTAAACACAAGCCTAAAGTTGGAAAAAAAAATTACATCGCCACTTCGATTTAGATTAAAATAATAATAATAATAATAATAATAATAATAATAATAATAATAATAATAATAATAATAATAAAAAGACGGTAAGCATGCTCAAAATTTGTGTCAACGAAGCTGAGTTGAACCTTGTTTGGGCTTTTCCTATTTATAACAAGATATTGGGCATGGGCCAACTTAATTGTGAAAATTGAGAAAGAACAAGTCGATTCCCTTAAATATTCAACAGAATAATAGCAACACAAAAGGGTGCTTGTGGGAGATTTTTTTTATTTAACATTATATATATATATATATATATATATATATATATATATATATATATATATATATATATATATATATATATATATATATATATATACACGGAAATTTGAATATGTGGTTGTTATGTATATAAGCTTAGGTATAAAACATTTTAAACGATATAGTTTTATACAAAACAAATCGAATTTCATTCTCTTAGTTTTGTTTTAATAGAATACGATTGAATTAAGTTTAATTATGGAATGAAAAGACCAATTATATATATATATATATATATATATATATATATATATATATATTTTATTACAAATAATTATTGAAGTTTATAGAGAAAATAAAAAACCAATATTTTTTAACGAATATAACTCAAGTGTTTTGTCTTTCAATTGAAAAACTATATCCAATGATTTTGTGAAAAGTTTGATTGAGTTATAAAATATTCTTCTTTTATCTTTTATTTTATTAGTTTTCATTTACAATTTAGTAGGGTTGATTAAATGGTAATGCTTTAAGTTCTTAGACACAATGAAGAAAACGATCATAAATTTGATCAATTTAGTAAGTCACATGATTAATGAAGAATAGTAAAAGAGATATCATGATTAGTTTGGATATAAATTGCTCAAAACTATATTGTTTGGAGGGTTCTATATATAAGCTTAGGTACATGACAACCACATATTCCCTATATATATATTGTGACATGTTCGCAAATGGTTTGGATGCTGAACGATGGATCCGACTTTGTTACTTGGCTGAGAACACAATGACAAAAGAATCGTTAAAGGACGACCAGGTGTTCTCCTGGGACGTCACTCCGACGATCAAGTTAGTTTTCTGAGAGAGAGAGAGAGAGAGAGAGAGAGAGAGAGAGAGAGAGAATTTGGTGGTAATTTTCATAAGAGAGAAGATGGATCCTTTCCTTGAGATGGAAGAGATCCTTTTGTACATGTTACTAACGGATCGTGGGGACCATACTTCGTGAGCATGAAACGTGGCCTCCTCTTACTGGGAGAGCTATTCACGCTAACTAACTATCATGTGACGTCAGTTCTGGGCGTCACCCGGGCTATTTATTGTCTTCGCATTAGTTGTGAGTAAATGAGAAGATCACATGGGATTTTCTTACCATGTGATGAGAAATGAACTGTTGTCCTGGCCTTGGCTTGCTTAGACCAAGACCGGGTCTTAGATAAGGTAGTAAAGTGTTTGTTACATTTTCCGTTACATTTAACGTGTTCGTTAAGTAACGTTAACAATATATATATATATATATATATATATATATATATATATTTATATATTATTTAGATGGTACAAAATGATTTCAGAAATTAAAAGAAAAAACATGAGTTAATATATTATTAAGTATTAAGATTAAGATAATAAGTTTGTACCTATTTTTGTCTTCCGTAAACTCCTCTAATGTTAAAAGTGATATCTAGTCGTATTCGGACGCGAATTAGTCAATTAAGATTAAAACATAGAAATTGGGTAATCTAACCCTTAAAAATTATCTTTTAGATAGAAATGACTTTTTTTTTTCGTGTGAAGTAATCACATTCTCCGGAATACATTATTTCGGAGAGGTTTTCGGTATTCCGGAGTACGATTTCGTCGTTCCAGATCATGGTTCCGGAATACATTTGACTTCTTTTTATTTTATTTTATTATTTGTTTTTGCGTGTAAGTGTTGTTTTCATAAAATGTAATACATGGTTCCGGAATACATTTGTAACACATGGTTTCGAAGTATAATGTATAAGTTTTTCTTTCATAAAATGTATAACTTTTGGTTTTATAAAATATATAATGCAGTTAAAATCAACAAACAACTAATAAATATATAAACTAAATAAAGGATGTGTTTGTAGGTCATATTACAAATACGATGTTCAAATTATCTTTGTCCTTGTACCCCAAAAAATTTCCGCTAGTTGTTTTCTATAACCCATAGCCCATGGAACGATTGTTTTACCCTGTAGAGAAATCAATTTCCCGGCGATCAACGCCTACAGGAACCAACATAAAAACACCCCACAATCCCCTCTGTTGTTAATCTATTGTGGTACGTCTGAGGCCTTTTCGATGGTCGTCTTGAAGCTCTTAAGTGGGACTGGATCAGTTGGTTTTGTACCCCAGTAATTGACTCCTACTAGCAGTTTGTGGATGCGGACTCTCATACCTATAAACCAATCCTCATTTTCCGAACAGTAGCCGCCCTTCCAATGACTATTGTATATAGTCATTTGGAATTTCTTCAAATCCAAAGCACCCAAAAATCAATGCGTAAGTGGTATATTGATTGGGATGTAAAGCTACAAAAAAAAAGGTTAGAAATAACTAATTAGTATATAAATACTCATGTAATTTAATCCAAACAAAATTATATCATATCACACTCCGCACAAGCTGGGTAAACGGATCCGTCAGCCATGTCACTATAGTAAAATGTATTAGTGTTGAAAGCTGATGGTACAACCGTCCACCGAGCATCATCCGCTCTACACTCTAGTAGCAATGAGATCCACATCATGATATGCTGTCAATTTTTTTTTATAGTAAAGTAAGTATTGTTATTAGAAACGTAATATATAATAAGCAAATAGTTATATTTTTTACATCATATGACAACCATCCTACATGATTATCCTCATATAACCGTGTCCAAAACTCAAGCGTAGCAAAACCGGTCAAATAACTGTGACCAAACAGCAGCTAACCACCCCGTTCTTTATATACACTGTGTACGGTAGTATAACGACCCAAAATTTTCCAATAAAATTTTTCATTTTTAATTAAAAAAATTGTTTCCAATAAACATAAAATACCAATCATAATTGTTTTCAAAATCCACAGTATCAAACATATTTTTCATAATATCAGAGTGTCCCCAAATAAAATCGCCGGAGAGTACATGTCGTGCCATTAAGCCGAACCCTAGCACTTAGGCTCTGGAGTACCTCAAACAACCAACAAACTTTAAGCTAATGTTAAGTGAGTTCCCCAGAGCATACCCCACACAATCCACATAATCACCTAATCCATATTAGCTCTATAAGTTACACATACCACATAAGCCATGTATACAAAGATATAAGATGCCATGGAAACCCTCCACGGTCTTATACCGAGTGCCACTGGAACCCCCACGTGGTCTTAGGCCACTTCCATGGGAACCCCCACATGGTCTCGACTACCGGCCATGGGAACCCCTAAATGGTTTTAGCTACCTGCCATGGGAACCCCCACATGGTCTTAGCTACCTGCCATGGGAACCCCCACATGGTCCTTACTAACTGCCATGGGAAACCCCACGTGATCTTAGCTAACCAAGCAATATCATACAAGCTAATCATGATAACATACTAGGATGCCATGGAAACCCTCCAATGTCTTATACCAAGTGCCATGAGAACCTCCACATGGTCTCAATCTACTGCCACGGGAACCCCCCCGGGGTCTTCCATTCAATTGTCATATCAACATCACACATAACCAACAAACAATCCACATACATATAATAGGCCGACCTTGGTGCCTTAGACCCATTAGTATGGTGAGGAAACTCACCTATCAAGAAATGTTGAACCAATAAGATCAATCCCAATCCACAGCTCCAACTCAACATCCTACAACCGCCATGGGACTTACTTGTCAAAATCCCGAAATACCAAAATACCCTTAAAGTCAAACTTGGTCAACCATGGTCAAGGTCAAGGTAAATAGTCAAGGTCAATAGTCGATGTTCACCCCAACACGTCGAGTGCATCTAGCAACTCGTCGAGTTCCTTCAATGTTCAAAAAACATGGAAAAACCCAAGTCAACTCGTCGAGTTCACTCAGTATCCAGAAGGCGGGGAAACCCGATTCAACTCGTCGAGTTGCCAGGGCAACTCGTCAAGTTTTCTTAGTCTTAACATATTCAGGCTTTTTCAGTCGAATCTAAAGCCCCAAACTACAGATCCAGTCCCCTTGGGTTGAGATACCACGTAAAGTTGCTAACTTTACTTCCATGCATGGCATGAAAGGGCTAAAAACACTTAAACAAGCTTACCAAGGGTCTTAGAGCATGAAGGAGGGCCAAGACTTGATAAAGTTGGTAACTTTAAGTCCATAAAGGCCCTGAGATATCCAGATCTAAAGCCAAATCTTCATATCATGCTCAAATCTAAGAATAATCCCAAACTAGGCTAATAATGACCATAAACTTTCATAGAAGAATATCTAAGCAATAAAAGGCCAAGGTTTCAACTTTATACCTCAATGTAGTTGCAAAACTGGAGGAAATCCCAGATCTACTGCCTTCTACTCAATCTAACCTATTTAGGGATCTAGTTCCTTTCAAAAGAGCACCAAAAGTCACTCTCTAAGCTCTCTCTCTCACACACACACATAATGAGAGGGAATGGGTGAACCAGGGTTTATATGGAGGATGGGGGAGATAAGCGAGGCTACTAATGAGGCTTAAGGCCTTCAAATAGGGTAGAAGCCTTGAAAATTAGGGTTTTCCTTTCCAACGTCTACTCGTCGAGTTGGGGCTCCCCAAATCGTCGAGTCGAGTCCTTAAACCCATGTCTAAAAGAATTCCTACACGACGAGTTGGAGCTTCCCAACTCGTCGAGTTCCAGTCCAAAACTCTAAATTATTGAAAAATAGATAATACCTGAACCAAGAGTTACAAATCTCCCCCACTTGAACTAGACTTCATCCTCGAAGTCTGCTGGTGTGAAAAGGTCCGGGTAATGCTCTCGCATCTCATCCTCCGGTTCCCATGTCCATTCTGAGCCCTTCCGGTGTTGCCATTGTACCTTTACTAGCTTCGCCTCTTTATTACGTAGCACCTTAGTTTTCTTATCCAAAACTGCAACGGGTCTCTCAATGTAGTTCAGACTTTCATCCACCTAAATGTTGTTATAAGAAATAACAGCAGTATCATTAATGACACACTTCCAAAGCTGAGACACATGGAAGGTGTTGTGAATCTGGCTCAGCTCATCTGACAGATCTAAATGATAAGCCACCATGCCCACCCGGGCAGAAATCCTAAACAGTCCAATATATCGGTGCCTTAACTTTCCCCTCTTCTAAAACCTAATGACACCCTTCCATGGTGACACTTTCAGCAAAACAATGTCTCCCACCTAGAACTCAAGATCCAAGCGATGCCGGTCAGCGTAGCTATTTTGATGGCTCTACGCGACCCGCAGCCTGTCGCGCAATTGCTAGATCAACTCAGTAGTCTTTAGCACCACCTCGTTGCATCCTATGAATCGGTGCCCAAGTTCACCCCAAAAAACTGGGGTCCTACACCTCCAAACATACAACATCTCAAACGGGGGTCGGTGGATACTAGCATGATAACTATTGTTATATGAAAACTCTGCTAGTGGGAGGTATGTATCCCAACTCCCTCTAAAATCCAATACTCATGCCCACAACATATCCTCAAGCGTCTGGATCGTCCGCTCGCTTTGATCGTCTGGCTGAGGTTGGTATGCAGTGCTGAAGAGTAACTGTGTGCCCAGTTCCTCGTGGAACTTCCTCCAAAATCTGGATGTAATTCGAACATCCTGGTCAGAGACCACCGACAGTGGCACCCCGTGCCTGAGCACCACCTCTCGCACATAAATATCTGGTAATTTGTCAACAGAGATGCTCTTGGGGATCAGAATAAAATGAGCACTCTTCGTCAACCTATCCATACTGACCCAAATGGAATCCACACCCCTCATTGTCCTCGTTAACTTCGTGATAAAGTCCATGGTGATCTCTTCCCATTTCCACATAGGAATAGGTAGCCGCTGAAGCTTGCCATGACGCCGCTGATGTTCGGCCTTGACCTTCTTGTAGGTCAAGCACCATTCCACAAACCAAGAGATCTCTCGCTTCATGCAGGGCCACCAGTAACTCAGCCTCAAATCTCTGTACATCTTCGTATCCGCCAGATGTATAGAGAACTTGGACTTGTGTGCATCCTCTAATATCTTTTGTCTCACTCCCCAGATACCGGTACCCACACCCGGCCACACTGGGTCAAGAGTCTCTAACCATCTCGTACAAACAAGGGAAAATGACCCCGAATCCACTCTATCTTCCAGTTCTCTTTCTTCAAGCCCTCCACTTGAGCCTTCTTGATCATATGTAACAATGGAGAGACCACCGTCATCCTCAAACAAACGTTTCCGATCGGATAACCCGCTACCTTCCCTGGACGGTACAAAATCTTGCAATCGTAGTCCTTCAGGACGTCCAACCATCTCCTCTGTCGCATGTTAAGGTTCTGCTGATCCATCAAATACTTCAGACTTTTGTGATCAGTAAAGATGGTGCACCAAACTCCGTACAAGTAATGCCTCCAGATTTTGAGGGCAAACACAAACGCCCCTAATTCCAGGTCATGAGTGGCGTAGTTCGTCTCATGAGGCTTCAGCTGCCTCGAGGCGTACGCGATCACATGCCCACTCTGAATGAAAACTACCTCTAACCCCGAGATAGACGTATCACAATACACCACCAAATCATCCAATCCATCGGGTAGTACTAGAATCGGGGCCTCACATAACCTTTGTCTCAAGGTATCGAAAGCCAACTGCTAGTCTGGGCCCCACCAAAAAGTCACATTCTTCTTCGTCAAATGGGTCAATGGTATGGTGATCTTGGAGAAATCATGGATGATCTCTGATAATACCCCGCTAGATCCAAGTAGCTACGGATCTCAGATGTATTCTTCGGTACTTCCCACCGCGTCACCGCCTCAACCTTGGATGCATCAACCGAAATACCCTCTTGGTTGAGGATGTGCCCCAAAAACTGCACCTCTCGCAACCAGAAATCACACTTTGAGAACTTGGCATAAAACCTTTCCGTCCTCAGTGTCTCCAATACCTCCCTCAGATGTTGCTCATGCTGCTCCTTGGTCTTAGAATAGACCAATATATCATCAATAAAAACAATCATAGGTCGATCCAACATCGGCCTAGCTACCTTATTCATAAGATGCATGAACACAGCCGGGGCATTGGTGAGCCTAAATGGCATCACCACAAACTCGTAGTGACCGTACCGAGTCCTGAAAGCTGTCTTCGGTATATCCTCATCCCTAATTCTCATCTGATGGTATCCCGACCGAAGATCAATCTTGGAACACCAAGATTCACCATGTAGCTGATCAAACAAATCATCGATCCTTGGAGGCGGATAACGGTTTTTCACCGTTAGCTTATCAGCTCTCGATAATCAATACACATCCTGTGTGACTCGTCCTTCTTCTTCACGAACAGGATCGATGCTCCCCACGGGGAACTGCTTAGACAAATAAACCCTCGGTCTAGCAGCTCCTGAAGTTGTGTAGACAGCTCCTACATCTCAGGCGGAGCTAGCCAATACGGTGCCTTGGCTATCGGAGCAACAACCGACACCAAATCAATGCGAAAATCTACTTACCTCTCTAGAGGCACCCCAAGCAGCTCCTCAGGAAAGACATATCAGAAATCCTGTAGAACCGGTACACTACCTAAATATTTCGGAGCCTTAACCCTTATATCCGAGATATACGCCAAGAATCCCGAACAACCCTGATGGAGAAGTCTCCTAGCCCTCGCAGCTTAACAGAGGGTTAGCCACTGCGAGGTCTTCTCTCCCCAAATAACTAGTTCTCCCCCACTTCAGGTTCGAACTCTCACCAGCTGGTGATGGTAATCTATTATGTCCCCGTTGGCCCCGAACCAGTCCATCCCAATGATCACCTTCAACCCTCGTAACGGAATAAGAATCAGGTCGACACGAAACCTCTCCCCATGCACATCCAGGACACAGTCCCGATACACCCTCACAACACTCACAATATGGTCATCTTCAATCTTAACCTCAACGTGGAATTCAAATTCCCCAGTGCATCGTGGAACTTCTTGCTATGCGCAAGAGATACGAACGATCGGGTAGCCCCCGAATCGAAAAGAACATGGGCCGACATACCATTGACCATAAAGGTCCCTATATAGAGCACATATATACATAATCATAACAATTCAATATCGAGTCACAAACAAATTATGTACCATTCATGACTTCTGGAACCGATATCTTGGATAAATCCTGAATAAATATCCAATAGCAACCTGCCAACCCAAGGAACTCCGAATCTCAGATGGTGACATTGGAACCTCCCACCTCATCATGGCCTCGACCTTGGCAGGATCGACCAGGATACCATTATGGTTGACAAGGCCCCCTAAAAATTGCACCTCGCACAACCAGAACTCACACGTGGAGAATTTCACATCCAATCTCTCCCTCCTCAGAGTCTCCAATACCTCCCTCAAATGCTCCTCATGCAGCTCCTGGGTCTTGCAATAAACCAGAATGTCAACAATGAATACAGTCACATACCGATCCAACATCGGTCGGCACACGCTGTTCATGAGGTCCATGAACACGGATGGAGCATTAGTGAGCCCAAAGGGCATCACCACGAACTCGTAAAGACCATAACGTGTATGGAAGGCCATCTTCTGCACATCGACCTCTCTAACCCTCAGCTGATTTTATCCTGAATGAAGATCAATCTTGGAAAACAAAGATGCACCCTAAAGCTGGTCAAACAAATCACCAATCCTCGGGAGTGGATAATGGTTCTTCACCGTTAACTTATTCAGCTCCCGGTAGTCAATACACATCCGATGTGACCTATCCTCCTTGTTTACAAACATGATCGACACTCCCCATGGTGAACTACTCGATCAAATGAATCCATTGTCTAACAGCTCGTGTAGTTGTGTAGACAACTCCTACATCTCTGGAGGAGCTAACTGATATGGTGCTTTGGCTATCGGAGCCGCACCAGGAACCAAATAATCTGAAACTCCACTTGCCTCTCCGGAGGCATTCCAGGCAAATCCTCCAGAAACACATCCATGTAGTCTGGTACAATCAACACCTCATCTACAATCGCCTAACTCTTCTCCCAGGTATTCATAACGTAGGCGGCATAACCAGAACAACCCTGATGAAGGTAGTGCCTGGATTTAGCTGCTGAACATAGAATCGGCCTGCACTGAGAACCCTCTCCTATGACCACCAACTCTACCCCACTTGGGGTCCGAACACCCACCATCTGACGTTCGCAATCAATCTCCATGCTATTGGGGCTTCGCCAATCCATCCTCACTATAACCTTGTTCCAGTGCAAAGGAAATGAACCAAATCAATCGAAGACTGCTCGCTGAACATCTCTAGAATACAATTACGATGAACCCTTGATACCTGTACATATCGATCATCTACAATCTCAACCTCTAATGGACAATCCAGCTCCCCCAGAACTCCAACAAACCTCTTGTTGAGCGCAAGAGATACGAAAGATTGGGTAGCCCCCGAATCAAACAATATCAAGGCAGAGATACCATTCTCAATGAACGATCCTAAAACAAAACACACAAATATAAGCAAAGAAAGCAACTTAAATAAAGAGTTAAGGAGGAGAAACATACCTGTCACCACATCCGATGCAGCACTTGCCACCTCGGCTTTCAGCTAAAATGTCGTTCTCCTCACAACAGGTGCATCCGCCTTGCCCTGGTGACTATCAATAATCCGTAGGGTCGCTAGAGCAAGTGATGCTATTGGTCATACTGATACTAAATTCGAGTATTTGGCCTTCTTGTGGCCCCTCTTATTGCAATGAAGGCAAATAAGATCTAATTTATGTGTGGTGATGATAGCAATAGTGAAATCCTTGCAAAACTGCCCTGTCTTTCCGCACTTGTAGTAGCCCGAACCACCTGCTCTGTAAACATCATCATGCAACCTGCCACATTTGCCACACCGGCTCTGGCCCTACTGGCACTTCGACCTAGATTCGAAATCCTTGGTTCTTCGTCAAAACCCCAATCATCTGCTAATAATCCGCCTTCCTCTTCCCTATGTGCTCCAAATCAATGTCTCGTTCTTGCTCCCTAGATATCATGTCGTCCAGATTCGGGCAGACAAAAAAGCTAATGAACTCCCTGATGTGAAATCTTAGCATATCATGGTATCGAGTCTTCCTTATCTCCTCATCTTCCACATACTGGGGTACCAACAAAGCTCTCTCTCTAAAATTGGTGGTGATCTCAGCCACAACCTCAGTCGTCTGCCTCATTTCTAGAAACTCCCTAGCTGACTGTTGCACCTCAATAGCTGGTGCAAACTCTTGAAATCAGGTCACAAAATCTATCTAGATCATGGCCTCAATGGATGGGACTCCCAAAGTATAGCCAAACTCCTCCCACCAATCTCAGGTTCGCTCCCTTAGACATCCTGCAGCGAACCTTACCTTTGACCCCTAAGGGCAGAAGCTCCTCATCTGGGCACACTCAATGTCAGTTATCTAATGCCTGGTTGCAATGGGGTCCTTGAAGGAGAGACTGCGGGCCCTACACTGGCTAGCGACTAGATCGGCCCTAAAGATCCAAAGGTGATCCTCCATCAACTCAATGATACCCTCCTTGATCGACCCCAACATCACCAAGGTCGCATCATGAACGCCTCTAGTAACATATGATGGAATGAACCCACGGAACCTCTCATCAATCGGTTCAGTGCCCATGCCTGAACTAGATCCAGATCTTGAACCCCCTGCTCCATGACGTGTCACCACCATACTGAAACATAACCACATAAACAATTAGCAAACACACGAGAAGGTTCACACTCTCTATCTCCTTAGATTCATCGTGGTCTTCCTGGTCTTGGGTATAAATCTTGTCCTTCCTGTAGTACGGGCCCAATACTACCTTCCACACCTATTTATACCCTCCTCAAGGACTACCCCGACTCCTCAAGTCGCTACTTCCTAACTAGTACACTCCTCATACTGTAAAGCGTCCTATGCACCAATGCATCTCTCAAGGATTTCCTAGGACTCCCTTCCTCACCCCTCTTTGCTATCAGCTGTAGAATGAACTTCAACTAATACCACCTAACTACTACATGAACACAATTACATACTATCAGTACTAGATAATTCTTCAAATGACACATCCCACGCTATAACGGTTGGACTCAAACAAGCGTTGCACAATAGATTTGAACCTATCCGCTATAGAAGGAACTTCCACTAATACCACCTAACTACTACATGAACACAATTACATACTATCAGTACTAGATAATTCTTCAAATGACACATCCCATGCTACAACGGTTGGACTCAAACAGGCGTTGCACAATAGATTTGAACCTATCATTCTAAAATTATCCAATCACACTAATATGTAACCCAACGCATTCCTACACTCGTTAGTTGGTACAAAAAAAATTTCCTAAAGCACAAAGCATGCAACATTTGAGCATCAAGCAATTCAAATAAGAACATAACCTATACGTGCCATCCTATAAAGTAACTGATCTAATACTAGCATGCGAATCTATAAGCTCATATAAATAGGCACATAAAGGCATCTCTTAGAGCATTCTATCATGCAATTCTCAGCAGATCCTTCACCTTAACCTATCATGCACTTCTCACATCACATTATAGAATAAACATATAACATGTATGGGTATTTTTGGGAAGACTTACATAAGCTCGACTGATTGCATGCATCACACCCCTTCTATTAAATTAAAATATTTTAATTAAAATGTTTCTTTTTATGGAAAATCTACCAAACCCTTGATTTGAGTCCAGGCACACCCGACTGTATGCCCGAATCCCTCGCAGCAAGGGTCTGATACCAACTTGTAGCATCCCAAAAATACAGGTAAAATTTTTGTTTTTAATTTCATTCAAAACATACGATAATCATATCAAACAATCAAAAGTGTATCATAGCAATAGTTTATCAGAGTACAAATTCCCAAAATCACATAATGCGGAAAATCATAGGCTGATGCAATGCAGTCTGATTAGACCGACCACTTCCCTTCGAGCTGGAAGTACCTGAAACATTAACTGAAAACCGTAAGCATAAAGATTAGTGATTTCCCCCAAAATACCCCATACCATACAAACATACAACCAAGAGTATTCGGGTGCTTGCAATCCCCTTCGATCTTTTTCAACCGGATACAGTTAAGCATACATGGGTGTTTGTAATCCCCTCTAGCATATTTGAACTGGATACCATCAAGCATATCTGGGTGCTTGCAATCCCCTTCGGTCTATTTCAACTGGATACCGGGTCTATTTCACCCCTTACTTCTACTGCATGATATCATAATAAAGAATCACAAAGTCATCAAGCAAACACAGGCATAACTGACAGTTGTCACAAACACAACCATCATACTACAACATAAACTAGTATGTCGGAATTGGTGCTTTTGACCCACATATATAGTGAAGGAAACTCACCTCATACTAAAGGTATCAAATCACACTCAGTAGCGGAATTGAAAAATCCTCTCCTTAAGTCACAAGTATAAAATCCTAATTAGATATTAGTGTTGGAATAGTGTCTAAGGCTGCAACTATATTAGGCAAGTATTTGACCTGGTTGTGCATGGTCCTTTTGGGTTGCCTTCACCATAGCAACTTGATAGGATGATTTATTAAGAGAGAGTAAATATTATTAATATATTATGAGAATAATATAATAATAATATATTGTTATTTGATTAATATAAGTCATAGAATTAATTAGAATTAATTTGGTGACTTAAAGAGATTAATTAAATAAAGGGGTATAAACTGTCAATTGTTTGATAGTTAAGCTTTAGACTATAAATCCTTATAGATATATAGTGGACGGATTCTAGAAGCTAGGATAGCTTCAAAATCGTCCAATGACTTATCTAAGGAAAGGATTTGGATAGCCTTAAGAGAAGATTATCCAATTAGGGTTTAGGTTGTAACCCTTAAGGAGTCTACAAGTATAAATAGACCCCATGGCTAAGGGAAATCGGCACCTCTCCTAAAGCAAGAGAACCCTGGCCGATTTCCTCCCCTCTCCTCTCTCCTAAATCATCTTCTTTGTTATTGGTTTTTGTAAGCCATTAGAGGAGTGACATTTGTGACTCTAGAAGCTCCAAGACCTCAAGATCAACAAGGAACTCAAAGGTATGGTTCTAGATCTGTTTCAATGTTGTTATTTAACCTAATTAGCCATTAGAAGTCTTGGATTCAAAGCATGTTTAATTAGAAAGCCTAGATCCAAGCATTAGGGTTTTGCATGCGCACATAGAAAGTTCTTATGGCTAAAACCCATAAGTCGTATCAGAGCCTAGCTTGGTTTTCTTTAAATTGTTGCTTGATTAACTGAAACAAACCTGCAAAATTCGATTTTTGGTTTCTAAGTCATGGACTCGGCGAGTTCCAAAGTGGACTCGGCGAGTTGGCCTGACTCGGCGAGTCCCTTTGTGCACTCGGTGAGTCCAGGCGTCAGGAATGGCCAGATTCGGGATTTTTTCATAATTATCTTATGGAAACTTACCTTGATCATAATAGATCAATCTAAATCCGATTTTTTGATATATATGACTATTATCTTGATCTAGTTAAAGGTATTTATCAACTAATAAAATATTTAATTTCCTTATATGATAACTAATTAATTATTTTAATTATTTTGGTAATTATCTTTCAAAGAAATCTTGAATAAAATCAAATATAGATAATTAGGATATTAATTGTTAATTAGAATTATTTGTTATTTGATCGTCCATGTTTTAAAAATGTTTAAAACTTACCCACAAGTTTTGAAATTTATATTTGTGATTAAAAGTTTTAATTTAGACAACTTAAATTTCAAACCCTAGATTTTAAAAGTTTTAAAATACAACCCTATACTAATATGATATTACTAGAATAATATATATATATATATATATATATATATATATATATATATATATATATATATATATATGTATAACTAAATGCTAGTCTTACCGTTAGTAGGCCTCATTCACGAAGCCGATCTATAAGGTGGGTATAAGGTTGCGGCCTATAAAATGGCGCTTAATGGGTGTACACTCACACCCACCGCTTGCTTGATTGGTGGAGGGTCGTTAGCCGAACGGGTAGGATAGGGCAACCTCATCCTCTCATTAAAAGTATAATAAGTAATACAAAGTAACTACACATATTTTAAAATTTCCCAATCTTAGTTACTTTAGGAAAAGTGAATTGATGCAATCCCATGAAATTACACTTTGCATCCTTGCTAAGAAGTTAGTGGAGCGTGTGTGGTTTACCGGCACACTAATTGGTTCTAAGCAAAGGTGGCAAAGGGTGATTCATTGTTTATCATAGTTCGATGGAGCGTGTGTGGTTTACCGGCACATCGAATAGGTGATCGTTACAATGAAGGCACCATGTGAATTTGCATGGTAATTCACACCCGCTTTGTGATCCTTGGTATCCCAGTCACAAACAAGAGGGGCATATCGAGATTTAAACATGCCATTGAATAGTTTCAATGAATCTCATCCAAACCTAGGAATTCTCAATACACTTAGGACTAATAGTTTAAGTTTTTGTGATGGAGAATTAGTGAATCGTCATTCACTTACCTTCAATTTATTTGCATGTTAGATTACGGCATCCCTTTTGTAGTATGTAAATGTTATTGTTGGATCCTAGCCCTAATTTTTCTTATTGGGTGATAATTAGGGATTCTTATTCTAATCTATCTTTGTCCTTTTCTTTTGTAGATGTCGAACGCAAACAACGCTGCTGCTAGTTCTTTCACGTTGATGAGCCTTTGCCAGAAGGTCACCTTCGATGGAACGAACTTTAGTGAATGGATAAGATACATTCGCACCATTGCTCGCTATGAGGATAAGGAGTATGTCCTCGATGAGAAGCTCTAGAAAATCAACCCCGAAATCGCTACTCTAGCCGAAATCACCGCTTTTGAGACTCATGAGCGAGATGCAACGAAGGTACATTGCATCATGATTGCCACCATGAACTCCGAATTCCAAAAGTCCTACGAGGACATGTACCCGTACGAGATGCACCAAGACTTATTGGAGAGATACCACCAAAACGCGAGACAAGAGCGTTATGAGATTTTCACCAACATGATTTCCGCAAAGATGGGTCACGAAGAATCTCTTACCATGCACCTGCAAAAGATGCAAAGGTATGTCGACCGCCTTCACAAGTTAAATGTTGACTTCGGTGAAGACTTGGTGATCGACATGGTGCTTCACTCTTTGCCTCTGATGTACAACCAATTTAGGATGACCTACCACATGAACAAAGAAGAGGTCACCCTAAGCAAACTCCAAGGTCTCTTGAGGGTCGCTGAGAGCAACTTCAAGGACAAGTCTGTTGCACCTACTCCCAATCTGACTACTGCTCCTGTCTTGGCTATTGGTCAAGGAAAGGGAAAGAAGAGGAAAGCTTCATCGAAGAACTATCGCAAGGTCAAAGCTCGAGATGGTGCCTCTTCTAGTGGGACAAAAGTTGATCCCACTAAGCCCTGTCCTAACCCGAAGGAGGCAGAGTGCCACCACTGCCACAAGATAGGACATTGAAAGAGAAGCTGCCCAGAGTACCTGCAAGCAATCAAAGAAGGAAAGATCAAGCCATCTGTCGTAGGTATATACACAATTAAATCTAACGATTCTAATCATGCTATTTCTTGGGTTCTTGATACCGGTTGTGGTTATCACATTTGTTCAAATGTGCAGGGACTAAGAAGAAGTAGGGATGTGGAGCAAGGAAGGATCAATCTAATCATGGGGAACAGAAGATCGTCGCCTGTGACCAAGATTGGAGTGTATTCTTTAGTGCTTAGGAATAGTTTGGTTTTAGATTTGAACAATTGTTGCTATTCGCCAGAAATGGCTAGAAACATCATTTCATTTCATGGTTTATATAGACAAAGATTTAGATTTTCTTTTAATAATGAGAATGGTTCTATTTTAGCTTATCTAAATGGTGTCTTTTACTTTGAAGCTATACCATGTAATGGAATATATGAAACCGTTATGATTGTTGATAACTTAGGAAATGATGTTTTGAATATAGATTCTTCCACTAGTTTGGATAAAGCATCCTTGTGGCATTGTCGTCGGACATGTCAACAAGAAACGCATAGCCCAACTCCAAAAGGATGGAGTGTTGGAGTCATTCGACCTTAGGGAAGATGACACATGCGAGTCTTGTTTACTTGGAAAGATGACTAAATCACCCTTCACGAGTATATGTGAAAGGGGTGAGGGTTTATTGGACCTAATACATACCGATGTATGTGGACCGTTTCGATCAACCACGAAGAATGGGAACCGCTTCTACGTGACTTTTACCGATGATTATAGTATATATGGGTATATCTATTTAATCAAGCAAAAGTCAGAAACCTTTGAAAAGTTCAAAGAGTTCAAGAATGAAGTGGAGAATCAATTGGGCAGGAAAATCAAGATGCTTCGATCCGATCGAGGAGGAGAGTACCTAAGTCTTGAATTCCACGATTATCTCAAGGAGTGTGGAATAGTTTCGCAATTGACGCCTCCTAGGACACCGCAGTTGAATGGAGTGGCAGAAAGGCGTAATCGAACCTTATTGGATATGGTTCGCTCTATGATGAGTCGTGCTTCACTACCTATCTCTTTTTGGGGGTATGCCTTAGAGACTGCCGCCCATATCCTTAACCGAGTCCCTACTAAGAAGGTTGCCAAAACACCTCACGAGATGTGGACAGGGAAAGCTCCCTCGTTGGCACATATCAAGGTTTGGGGTTGCGAGGCTTTCGAAAGACGAGACACTCACGACAAGCTCGAACCTCGAAGTGAGCGATGCATTTTCATCGGCTACCCGCAGACATCCTTTGGATATCTCTTTTATAGACCGAAGGACAATGTTGTCTTCGTTGCGAGGAGAGGTGTTTTCCGAGAGCGAGAACTCATAAGCCAAGGAGATAGTGGGAGGCAAATCGAACTTGAAGAGATTCAAGAATCGATAGATGAAGGAACCTCTACCGCTGGCACTCAACCCGAGGAGGAAACTCCGGTTGAACCGATTGACGAGTCTTTACCTCTTAGACGTTCCGATAGAGTTAGAGTTCATCCCCAGTTTTATGGCTTTCATATTACTACCAAAGGGGACACGTATATTAGTGATGGTACACTAGTAAATCTTGATGAACCTAATAGCTATAAGGAAGCCATGGCAGGCCCGGAGTCTACGAAATGGAAAGAGGCAATGGATAGCGAGATCCAATCCATGTATGATAACCAAGTTTGGAATTTGGTTGACTATGTGCCCGGATGTAAGACCGTTGGGTGCAAATGGATCTTCAAGAAGAAGACCGACGTGGATGGAAATGTGCACACATATAAAGCGTGATTGGTTGCGAAGGGCTTTACTCAAACTCCCGGAGTTGACTATGATGAGACCTTCTCACCAGTTGCGAAGATTAAATCTATTAGAGTGATGCTAGCAATTGCCGCATTTCATGATTAAGAGATTTGGTAAATGGATGTTAAGACTGCTTTCCTTAACGGGAAGTTGGCTGAGGATGTTTACATGGCTCAGCCAGAGGGGTTTGTGGATCCGAAGCATCCGAATAGAGTGTGTAAGCTTAAGAAGTCCATTTATGGACTTAAGCAAGCGTCTCGCAGATGGAATCTTTGCTTCGATGAGAAAGTCAAAGAGTTTGGATTTGTACGAAGCGAAGACGAATCTTGTGTATATGTCAAAGCCAGTGGGAGTATAGTAAGCTTCCTCGTTCTATATGTCGATGACATATTACTCATAGGAAACGACATCCCGACTCTGCAGGAGGTTAAGTCCTGGCTCGGAAAGTGCTTCGCTATGAAGGACCTCGGAGAGGCTTCTTACATTTTGGGAATAAGGATAGTAATAGAAAGAAGTAAGAGACTAATTGGACTTAGTCAAAATACTTACTTAGAGAAGGTACTAAAACGTTTTAGTATGGAAAACTCAAAGAAGGGAGAACTACCGATACAAAGTAATGCCAAGTTGAGTAAGACTCAAAGTCCGAGTACCGAAGCTGAGATAGCAGAAATGAGCCGAGTACCATACGCTTCCGCAGTTGGCTCAATCATGTACGCTATGACTTGTACTCGCCCTGATGTAGCCTTCGCCTTGAGCATGGTTAGCAGATATCAAGGGAATCCTGGCAAAGCACATTGAATTACGGTGAAAAACATCCTTAAGTACCTTCGGAGGACGAAGGAATGGTTCTTAGTCCTCGGAGGGAGTGATGACTTGAAGGTGCGAGGGTATAGTGACGCCAGTTTTCAGACCGACAGGGACAACTACCATTCGCAGTCGGGCTGGGTCTTTACCCTAAATGGAGGAGCAGTGACATGGAAGAGTTCCAAGCAGGAGATCGTAGCTGATTCAACGTGCGAATCAGAGTACATTGCAACGAGCGAAGCGTCGAAGGAGATAATATGGCTAAAGAACTTCATCGGTGATCTTGGAGTTGTACCTACCATAAAGGAGCCCATGGAGATTTTCTGTGATAACGAAGGAGCGGTTGCCTTGACCAAGGAACCGAGGCATCATGGTAGATCAAGACATATCGACAGAAAATATCACTTCATCAGACATCGTGTAGAAGAAGGACAACTCGTAGTGAAGAGGATACCATCAGAAGATAACCCAGCAGATCCGCTTACGAAGGGACTGAGTAGGGTTAAGCATTTGCAGCATGCTAGGAGTATTGGGCTGAAGGATGATATTAGCATAGATTAGATAGTATTAGAAACATGTAATAGGTAAATGTAATTAACATTTGATGATTAAATAAAGGAGTTTTATTTATGAGTAATGTTACTGTCTTATGTTAATTGTTTAACTATTGTTTCACTTTGCATGTTTTGACTTCCAGAATAATTGAGTTTATTAGGAATAATCGAAATGTTCAAATTGACCACAGTCGTTCATATGTTGGAAGTAGATATGAATGAAGATTGTCCTGAATTGGTGTGTAGAATGTCTAAATGGTGTTAGACATAGCAAAGGGTTGCTGCAACGTTCATGAGTGCTTATGAACTAGTTTTGAGCATTGGAACAAACCCGCGCTTGCTGGAATCACCTTATGGAATACGATATAAAAGATGATCGCAAGACGATAATATCATATAGTCTTAAAACCTAGATATATGGTTTGTTATTTGTTAATTGATTGTACAATGATAATGCGAAAACGTATCAGTAACTCGGTGTTATAAAACGCATTGTTGTGTATAGTTGGTTAATAAATAAGTAAATGCATATAAGTAGAAGTTTATCTGTAACTTTTATCTAAGAAGGTAAAAGCGATATCTCGGCCGCTCGATGATTTGATTTGACTTATGTGCCGGGCCCAGTCAGAACTGAATTGATGTGTTCGATTAAGTTCTATGTCAAATGAATCAGAGATCGAGAAACCTAAATGCTTGACTAACCATTCCATAGGATTGTCAGCATGATATCTAACAGAGGACTGTACGTTCCCTTATCTAAAGGACAAGATTGATTAGATCAGAGTTTGACATCGTCTTTGAGAGCTACGATTGCAAACCGAATTGTACTAGTGCATATAGTTACTAGACTTATCCAAGTGGGAGATTGTTGGAATAGTGTCTAAGGCTGCAACTATATTAGACAAGTATTTGACCCGGTTGTGCATGGTCCTTTTGGGTTGCCTTCACCATAGCAACTTGATAGGATGATTTATTAAGAGAGAGTAAATATTATTAATATATTATGAGAATAATATAATAATAATATATTGTTATTTGATTAATATAAGTCATAGAATTAATTAGAATTAATTTGGTGACTTAAAGAGATTAATTAAATAAAGGGGTATAAACTGTCAATTGTTTGATAGTTAAGCTTTAGCCTATAAATCCTTATAGATATATAGTGGACGGATTCTAGAAGCTAGGATAGCTTCAAAATCGTCCAATGACTTATCTAAGGAAAGGATTTGGATAGCCTTAAGAGAAGATTATCCAATTAGGCTTTCGGTTGTAACCCTTAAGGAGTCTACAAGTATAAATAGACCCCATGGCTAAGGGAAATCAGCACCTCTCCTAAAGCAAGAGAAACCTGGCGGATTTCCTCCCCTCTCCTCTCTCCTAAATCATCTTCTTTGCTATTGGTGTTTGTAAGCCATTAGAGGAGTGACATTTGTGACTCTAGAAGCTCTAAGACCTCAAGATCAACAAGGAACTCAAAGGTATGGTTCTAGATCTGTTTCAATGTTGTTATTTAACCTAATTAGCCATTAGAAGTCTTGGATTCAAAGCATGTTTAATTAGAAAGCCTAGATCCAAGAATTAGGGTTTTGCATGCGCACATAGGAAAGTTCTTATGACTAAAACCCATCAATTAGGTCAATATTCTAACCCGAGGGTCCAAATCCTAATTTTTGACTTCAAAGCAAAAGGGTTGCTTAACACTTGCCTCCTTGGGCCTGTCCCACCAAGTTCCAAATCCAACTAGTCTAGAAAGGCATTCTAAGACCAACTACAAGGCCCTTAAGGCCAAATATGGCCCAAGAGCACCCACAATTGCCTAAAGCCCAAAAATGTCCTACTACTACGGGTAGCCCTGAGGCACAAAACTAAACAAGTTAAAAACCCAACAACACTCGAGCCAAAAATCTCATAATCCCATAGACTGCGTACGTACGTAATACATGGCACGTATGAACGACGAACGTTGATGATCCGAAATCAGGGAACTGGCCCATTACATGCAACATACTCAAGAGTACGTTCGGCGTACTGGTTAGTCTGCCCAAAGTTGATCTAAAGTCTTAACCCATTAAACTCAAACATCCAAAACTTAAAACCAATCCCATAAAAGCGTCTTAAGACATAAAGTTAAAAACTTTAAGCCTTTGCATGGTTGAAAAAGAATTGAACCTTAAAAGTCTAACCTAATCCACACTCGACACCACCAAACTCTTGCATGGATAGAAAGGGACCATCAAGCATCTCTTTTTATGAACCTACAATACCTAACATGCAAGAAAGGAGAACCAATATGCTCTAGAGTGCCCCATACTCATAAAGGTCCAAACGTTGGGAGAAAAAGCTTACAAAACCCATCCATGGAGATAAAAAAGGAAACACATCAAGGTATAGACTTTATACCTTCAAACGATGCACAAGGAGGAGTAGTTTTTGGATCTATAAGCTTGAAAGCAACACCTCCTTCTTTGATAGCTTTCTTCTTCAACAAATAAGCACCAAAAATCACTAATAAACTCCAAACTCTCCTAAACAAGGCTTAGTATAATATCCCAAATATAAGACCCAAAAATTTCATTTTTAATTTAATAAAGCCAATGTCCCAAAACCATCATCATAAAAATACAGATAAAACAAATGTATCAATATCATATCATATCAGAGTAAATCACAAAATACAGAATGACGTGGTATGTGATCTAAAATCATCCCGAGCTCTTCCCTTTGGAACTGAAAGTACCAGAAACATAAATTGAAAACTGCAAGCACAAAACTTATTGAGTACCCCAAAATACCATAATGGACCCCGCCCAATGAGTGTATCTGGCCCTGCCCATACTCGCATAACGGGCCTCGCCTAGTGAGTATAACGGGCACCACCCAAACTCACTTATCGGGCCCCGCCCATTGGGTATAACAAGCCCCGCCCGACATACAAATCATATAAGCAAATACACATAAAAGAGTCACACAGACATCTAGTATCCTAGCATCACTGATAATGGGCCGACATTGGTGCCTTAGACTCACTAAACATGGTGAGGAAACTAATCTCACATTGCCGAATCTCACGGAAAGAATTCCTGGCTACTGGCCCGCTAAAATCCTGACGCTAGCAATCACAAAATAACATCCAATTAATAATTGAATTCCAACACACACTAAAAGTCCAAACTAGGGTAAAAGACCTTTTTACCCCTCCCTAACTTGGCCCAAGGCCAAAGCCCAATCCAAATGTCCAAAAAATCCCAAATTCCACACTAATTACCCAAAACCCAAAAATGGCCCAATTTTCCAAATTGGGCCTAAAATCCTTTTTATGGGCCTTCAACAAAAAATCTAATAAACCTATTTAGCCCAAAATGGCATCTCATGGTCCAACAAGGCCCTAATCATCCATAGTCCAATCCTGGCAACACACCGTGAGCCCAAACCTTCTAAAGCCCAACTACTGAGTACGTGGGGCGTACTCAGCTCGTATGCTAAGCGTACTCGTATGGAGGCTTGTAACCACGGCTTACCAGCTTGTATGCCCAAAGTACTCCTCAACTTTGCCAACTTTCCTTATTCAACACTTAATTGGATAAGACTTTGACCCAAAACCTAGATCTGACTTCTCTAAGGTAGTCTATCATATAAAGTTGCCAACTTTATGTGCATTCATGGCTTAATGGGAATTTAGAGCGCAAAATATCTTAACATAGGTGTTGGATTAGGTGTCTAAGCCCATAACTATAATTGGTATGTACTTGACCCGATAGTAGCATGGTTCATTTTCGGTTGCCTTCACCGAAGCAATTTGATAGGATGCATATTTGAGAAAGAGGTTATTTGTGATTTATTAATATATTATAAGCATAATATATTAATTGAGAAATCATATTATTTAATTGGTATTGATCAAGAATTAATTTGGAATTAATTTAGTGATCAAAAGAGACTAATTAAATTAACGGGGACTGATTATGTAAATCAGTGATACATATAGTTTGGGCTAATGATCCATGATTGATTAGTAATAGACTAAGCTTATGGGTGAGTACATGAAGTGTTAGTCCAAATGAATTATTGGATCAAAAGCCTAAGTGTATGGGTTAGGGTTTACAAATGACCTTTGGAATTCTACACTATATATGTAACCCCCTATGCCCTAAAATCGACACAAGTGCATTCTAAGTAGAAGCTAGCCAATTTTTGGTGCCTCCAAGCTCTCTCTCATTGTCCTCCATTGTTCTTGGTGTTTGTGACACATTTGAGGCATTACACTTGAGGTGCTAAGCTCTTGTAAGGCCAAGTTCTACAAGATACCACAAATAGGTAATCATTCAAGTTGTTTTACATTTCAATTATCAAAGTTGTATGCTAGATAGGCTTCATGCTTTGGAAAAATGAAATTGCATGTATAATTAGAGAAAACTTAGATCCAAAGCATTATGGATGTATGTGCACCATAGGGATGTTATGGTGTTAAAAACCCAACAGTGGTATCAGAGCCTAAGGTGTTTTCTGTTATATTGATGCAATTGTTTGATTTTCAAAGCTAAACAAATGTCATTTCTGGCCACTGAATGTTGAAATCTTCGAGTCCCATAAGGGAAATCGCCAAGTTGGATCATATGAGATGAACTCGTCAAGTCCATGCCATGAACTCGACGAGTAGGATCCTCTGTTTGTAGTTTTTTGAGTTTTTTTTTTTTTTTTTTTTTTTTTTTTTGGCTAGAATTGGATTATGATCATTACCACAAATTGTTTTGTATCATAAAATTCGTATTTTCTGATATGGTGATGATTATCCTCATCCAATTAAAATACATTTATCAAATTTGAAGATAATAACTTGATTATTTGTATTATTAGATTTGAATTGCCTTGCTATGTGAGTTAAATTAGGTCAATTTGGTAAATAATAAATTATATGAAAATTTTATTAGTTAAATTTGATCTAAATGTTTCTTTAAGAGTTTCATAACTTGTCCTCAAGTTATGGAATATGAAAAGTCTCATTCATGAAACATTAACTCCTTAAGTTATGGAATTCAAGAGGTTTTGAAGACTTTCAAAACTTGCCCTCAAGTTTTGGAATTTGAAAAGTCTCATTTATGAAACATTAAAAATTCCAAACCCTAGATTTTAAAAGTTTAAAATTCAACCCTTATACTATTATAATATTAAAGGATTAATACTTATATATATATATATATATATATATATATATATATATATATATATATATATATATATAAGACAAGTCAGTCTTACCGTTAGTAGGCCTCATTGACGAAGCTCGTCTATAAGGGGATATAAGGAAGTTGCCTATAAAATGGTGATTGAATGGGTGTCCACTCTCACCCACCACTTCCTTGACTAGTGGAGGGTCGTTAGCCTAACAGGTAGGATAGGACATTAATTCTCATTAATAAGTATATTGATATTATAAAGTAACTAAACTTTTATAAATTCCCAATCTTAGTTACTTTAGAAAAAAAATGTGAAAATGGTGCTATTCCATGAAATTGCACTTTACACCTTGCCAAGTCGTTAGTGAAGCGTGTGTGGTTAACTGTTACACTAATTTGGGACTAGCAAGGGTGGAAAATGGTAGCTTGATGCTTGTCATAGATCAATGGAGCGTGTGTGTTTAACCGGCACATTGATTAGGTGATAAATGACATCGAGAGTACCAAGCACATTTGAATGGTTATTCACACCTTGTTAGTGATCCTCGGTATCCCAGTCACAAACTTGAAGGGCATAATCGAGATTTAAACATGTCGTTGAAAAGTTCAATGAATCTCAAAAAAATCTAGGAATTTCAGTTCATTTAAAACCTAATCCTAAACTTCGTTTTTCATGGTGGAAATTGGGAAATCGTCATTTACCTACCTTCGAAATTTTCACAATTGGATTACGGAATCCCTCTTCCGAATTGTGAAATATTATGTTGGGTCCTAGCCTTAATATTTCATTTGGGTGATATATTAAGGATTCTTATCAAATCTAAACTTTGTCTTTCTTTTCAGATGTCTACTTCAAACACGACTTCAAACTAAAACTCTTCCGGCTCTTTCTCCCTCATGAACATATGTGGGAGGGTCATACATCAATGGATCGAATTTCAATGATTGGATTTGAAACATTCGCATGGCCATTCGATAAGAGGAAAAACAGTATGTCCTCGACAAAGAGCTTAAGGAGATTGATGAATCTACTGCGACTCCTGAAGGATGCGACAAAGGTGTTGTGCATCATGATATCCACTATGACTCCTGAGCTTCAGAAGTCTTATAAGTACTTCTGTCCTTTCGAGATGTACCAAGACTTGATGGAAAGGTACCATCAAATTGCTCGATAGGTGAGGTATGAAATCATTTCCTCCATGATAACAACAAAAATGAATGATGGAGAGTCTATCACGGCCCACCTATAAAAGATGCAAAGGTTAGTGGACCGTTTGCTGAAGTTGAATATCAACTTCTATGAAGAGTTGGCTATTAACATTATCATACACTCTTTAACTTCTTGTTATCATCAGTTCTGTATGACTTATCATATGAACAAGGAGGAGGTCACTCTAAGCAAGCTTCAAGGCCTTCTCATAACTGCTGAGAGTAGTTTGAAAGGAAAATATGTTGTAACTACTCCTACTATTGTTGACCCTGTCCGGGATATTGGACATGGTAAAGGGAAGAAAAGGAAAGCTCCTTCAAAGAATCACAAGGGAAAGTCTCGTGATGGATCCTCTTCTAGTGAGTCCAAAGGTGGTTCTACTTCTCCTTCTTCCAATCCAAAAGAAGCAGAGTGCTTCTACCGTCATGAAAAAGGGCAATGGAAAGGAAGCTACCCCAAATACTTGTAGGACATCAAGGATGGGAAGATAAAGCCCACCTTCGCATGTATTTATACTATTCATTCTAACAACTCATCACATGTTGATTCTTGGGTCCTGGATACATGATGTGGTTTTCACATTTGTTCTGATTTGAAGGGTCCAAAAAGAAGTAGGGATGTGGAGCACGGGAAGATAAACCTGATCATACGGAATAGGAAAGTTTTGCCTGTCACCAAGATTGGAGTTTATTCTTTATTTCTTATTAATGGGTTAGAATAAGATTTGAATAATTGTTTCTACTTGTCAGATATGGCAAGAAACATTATTTATTTTCATGGTTGGTATAAACAAGGTTTTAGATTTTCATTCAATAATGAAATTGGTTCTATAAATTCTTATTATAAAGGTATCTTTTATTTTGAATCATTGTCTTGTAATGATATATATGAAACTGTCATGGTTGTAGACAACTTAGGAAATATTGTATTGCATATTGATTCGTCTAATGGTTGGAGAAAGCATGCTTATGGCATTGTCGGGTTGGACATGCTAACAAGAAACGCATTTCCCAACTCCAAAAGGATAGAGTGTTGGAGTCATTCGACTTGAAGTCGGATGACACATGAGAATCTTGTTTGCTTGGAAATATGACCAAGTCACTTTTCACTGGTACTTGTGAAAGAGGTGAGGGTTTGTTGGATCTCATACACACCGATGTGTGTGGGCCCTTCAGATCCGCTACAAGCGATGTTAACCGCTTCTATGTGACTTTTACCGATGATTACAACAGATATAGATAAATCTACTTAATCAATCATAATTCAGAAACCTTTGAAAAGTTCAAAGAGTTTAAACAAGAAGTGGAGAATCAACTGGGCAGGAAGATAAAGATGCTCTGTTCCAATCGAGGTGTAGAGTATCTTAGTATCGAGTTCAATGACTATCTTAAGGAATGCGGAATTGTTTCATATTTGACGCCACCTAGGACACCACAGCTAAATGGTGTGGCTGAGAGGCACAATAGAGCCTTGTTGGACGTGGTTCGTTCCATGATGAGTCAAGCTTTGTTACCTATCTCATTCTGGGGGTATGCCTTAGAGACTGCCACCCATCTCCTTAATCTAGTCCCAACTAAGAAGGTTACCAAAACACATCATGAGATGTGGACAGGGAAGGTTCCCTTGTTAGCACATATCAAGGTTTGGGGTTGCGAGGCTTTCGTAAGACGAGAGACTCACGACAACCTCGAACCTCACAGTAAGTGTTGTATTTTCATCGGCTATCCACAAAAATCCTTTGGATATCTCTTTCATAGACCGAGTGACAATGTTGTCTTCATTGCAAGGGGAGGGGTATTCTGAGAGAGAGAACTCATATGCCAAGAGGACAGTGGGAGGAAAATTGACCTTGAAGATCTTCAAGAGTTAAGTGATGAAGGAACCTTAAACACTAGAGCTCAACCTGAGGAGGAAACTCATGTTAAACCTGTTGACGAGTCATTGCCTCTTCGACGTTCCTCTCGAGTTAGGATGGCACCGGAGTTTTATGGTTTTCATATTATTACGGAAGGTGATACATTTATCAGTGATAGTACACTGGTAAATTTGGATGAGCCATCTAAGTACAAGGAACCCATGGTGGGCCCCAAGTCTGCTAAGTAGAAAGAGGCGATGGACAGCGAGATTCAGTCCATGTATGAAAATTAAGTTTGGAACTTGGTTGGTAATGTACTGGTCGTAAGACAGTCGGATGCGAATGGATATTCAAGAAGAAGACAAATATAGATGGGAAAGTAAACACATATAAGGTGTGATTGGTTGTGAATGGCTTTACTCAAACTCCTAGAGTTGACAATGAGGAGACATTCTCACCGGTGGCCAAAATCAAGTCTATAAGGGTGATGCTAGCCATAGCTGCATTTCATGATTATGAAATTTAGAATATGGATGTCAAAACCGCTTTCCTAAATGGGAAGTTGGATGAAGATGTTTACATGAGTCAGCCAGAGGGTTTTGTCGATGTGAAGTAACCTAATAGAGTTTGTAAGCTTGAGAAATCCATTTCTGGATTGAAACAAGCATCTCGCAGATGGAATCTTTGTTTCGATGAGAAAGTCAAAGAGTTTGGATTTTCGAGAAGCGAGGATGAGTCTTGTGTATATGTCAGGGTTAGTGGGAGTATAGTTAGCTTTCTGGTATTGTATGTGGAAGACATACTACTCATAGAAAACGACGTCCCAACCTTAAAGGAGGTTAAGTCCTGGCTTGGGAAGTGTTTCACTATGAAGGACCTCGGGGAAGCTGCTTACATTCAAGGGATAAGGATATTAAGAAATAAGAGTAAAAGATTAATATGACTTAGTCAAATTACCTAATTGGACAAGGTGTTGAAACATTTCAGCATGGAGAATTCCAAGAAACATGAATTGCCCATCCTAAGAAATACCAAACTGTGTGAGACTCAGAGCCTGAGTATCGATGCTGAAATAGCATAAATGAGTTGAATACCATATGCTTCTGTAGTTGGCTCGATCATGTATGTTATTGTTGGATTTGGTGTCTAAGCCCATAACTATAACTGGTACGTACTTGACCCGATAGGATCATGGTCCTTTTGGGTTGCCTTCACCAGTGCAATTTGATAGGATGGTTTTATGAGAATATGGTTATTTACGATTTATTAATATATTATAAGTATAATATAATAATATATTTAATTAGTATTGTCCAAGAATTAGTTTAGAATTAATTTTGTGGTCAAAAGAGACTAATTAAATATGGAGGGATTGATTGTGTAAATCAATGATATTTATAGTATGGGCTAAGAGTTCCATGATTATGTAAGTGGGCTAAGCCAATAACATAACCTATGGATAGTCCATGGAGGTTAAACCCATGGATCATAGGAATGTGGAAAGTCATGGATCATTGGGGTTTGCAAAGTGTAACCCTAGCATTTTCCACGACTATAAATAACCCCCTCCATGTACCAAAATCGGTTGCACCAACCATAGAGATAACTAACTTATTCTATTAGAACCTCCTCTTGCATATTGGTCTTTGTGAACCATTAGAGGCATCACACTTGAGGTGCTCAAGTTTCCAAAGGTCAAGAACTCTACCCTACTAAAGAGGTAAGCATCCTAACTCTGTTTTGATTATATATAGCTTCAATTGTATGCTAGCTTGGGTCAATGCTTTGGAAAAATGGTAATGCATGTATAATTAGAGAAAACATAGATCCAAAGTGATGAGTTAGTAAAACTCTTTGATCGATTAGATCTTTGTAACAGGCAAATCGATAAAGTAGAAACAGTAAGATAAAAACACAAGTATGGATCTGAATGAGTCGAATGATTTGATTAACTCAATCCTCAGCAGAGCTCGATAAAGAAATTCCGCTGTCGAGGATTCTAGGGTTACAAAAGATAAGAACTTGTACGCTATTAAATCTCTATCAAAACATTACGTTTTAGAATGCATGCAAGCATCTATATATAATAAACCCTATACAGAACTCACGGATGGACAGGACCATACCAGAGACAAAACTTGAACTAGCTAACGAGCCCAAAGACGCAACACTATACTGGACCTAACACAAAGCATTTAGGGTTGCATATGCCATTGGAACTTTGACCATTGAGTCTCCCATCATGCCAAATTTAGCAAGAAGAGTCTTGGTGTATGCTTCCTGGTTGATAAAGATGCCTTCGGGTCCCTGTCTAATATTTAAACCAAGGAAAAAGTTAATCAGACCCATTGAGCTCATTTCAAATTTAGTCTCCATCAGCTTTCTGAATTCAGCTGTTAAGCTAGGATTCGTTGAGCCAATGATGATATCATCTACATAGATTTGAACTATCATAAGGTGGTTACCTTCCTTCTTACGAAAGAAGGTTGGGTCAACCGAACCTTGTTTGAATTTTGACATCTTTAAGAATTTAGTTAGCGTTTCATACCATGCCCTAGGTGCTTGTTTCAGACCGTAAACAGCTTTGTCTAGAATATAACAGTGATTTGGGTACTTTTCATTGACAAAACCAGGAGGTTGCTCCACGAAAACTGTTTCTTCAAGTTCTCCATTTAGAAAGGTGCATTTCACGTCCATTTGGTAGACCTCGAAGTTCTTGTGTGCAGCATAGGCCAGAAATATTCGAACAGATTCCAGCCTCGATACCGGAGCAAAAGTTTCTTCATAATCAATCCCTTCTTCCTGGCAGTATCCTTTCACCACGAGACGAGCTTTGTTCCGTATCACGTTACCTTCCTTGTCCATTTTGTTTCTGAATACCCATTTGAGACCAACAACTGAGGCATCTTTAGGAGTTGGAATAAGGCGCCATACCTTGTTTCTTTCGAACTCATTGAGTTCATCTTGCATAGCTTGAACTCAGTCAGAATGATCAAGAGCAGTATTTACTGTCTTCGGTTCAACTTTTGATATGAAAGAATTATACATGCAAAACTCTACTTTGGAGAATAGAGATGTTTGCTTTGCCTTCAGTTGAGATCGGGTCAGGACCTTTTCAGAGACATTACCCACAACCTGAGATACAGGATGATCTCTGGTCCATTTAACAAGAGGAGGGTAATTTGGATCATAGGATGGATCCAGTTCAGCATTGACCATTTCTTCCAATTCAGATTGACTATCATCGTTGTAGAACATATCGGAATTCTCCCCCTCGATTGTTGACCTTTCAGGTGTAGCTGGACTTTCTGGTGCTACAAGACTTTCGGGTGTTGATGAGCTTTCGGGTGTTGTTGAGCTTTCGGGTGCAGTTGAGCTTTCGGGTGGAACTGGAATGGAGTTATCCCCCTCAACTTGTGAGCTCGGTTGTTTTGAAGAAGGTGGATTCTCCTCCTCAACTGAAGTGCCTTGCTGAGGAGGTTCATTTGGAACTTGTTCTTCTTCACCCATTTGTTTAGCTACATCTTCGATGATTTGCTTCAGATGGTCGACTTTGTTGTCTGCTGCCTTGGCTTCCGAGAGAGTAGCTTTCTCAGGTTCATCGAATAATTCCACAAACTGATCGAACAGATTAGCAATCGAGGCCGTGACTTGACCTGTTTGAGTGAAAATCTCTCCAATTGCTTCTTCAGTAGCAATTATCTTCTTAACGTAGCTGTCATCGAAAGTCACATAATATGTTTCTTCAATTTTTCTGGAACGCTTGTTTAAAACCCGGTATGCTTTTGAAGTAAGTGAGTATCCCAGAAAAATTCCTTCATCCGCTTTAGCGTCAAACTTGTTATGATGTTCTTTGGAGTTGAAGATGAAGCATCATGAGCCAAACACATGGAATAATTTTACGTTCGACTTCCTGTTGTTGATGATCTCATAAGGAGTAAGAGAAAAGCGCTTGTTGAGATAAGACCTGTTCTGCGTAAAACATGTTGTAGCAATAGCATCAGCCCAGAAATATAAAGGAAGAGAAGCGAACCTTAGCATCGTTCGGGCCGCCTCACACAAGGATCAGTTTCGTCTTTCGACAATTCCATTCTGTTGAGGCGTGTAGGGGGCTGAGAAGTTGTGACTGGTTCCTTTTTCTGCCAAAAAGTCTTCAAATTCTTTATTCTTGAATTCCAGTCCATTGACGCTCCTGATGTTGCAAACAACTTTTCTCAGTTGCACTTCAACCTGCCTGATGAACATCTTTAGCTTAGGAGTAGCCTCAGATTTGTGCTTTAGAAAGAACACCCATGTAAAACGTGAGAAATCATCAACAATAACAAGAATATACTTGCTACCGCCAATGCTTTCGATAGATGATGGACCACACAAGTCAATGTGAAGCAACTCAAGTGGTTCAACAACTTTTGTGTTTATAATAGATGGATGACTTTGACGACTTTGCTTCCCCATTTCACATGCAGCACACAAATGTTCTCGATCAAACTTGAGCAATGGGAGACCCCTAACATGACCTCCTGTGACAAGCTTGTTGATGTCTTTGAAGTTGAGATGTGAGAGCCTTCGGTGTCACAACCAGCTTTCATCAGAATGAGCTTTAGATAAAAGACATATAGCTGGATTTCCTTTGATTGGTTTGAGATTGAGAAGAAACATTTCGCCTTTGCGTTCTGATTTGAGAATCACCCTTTTTGATTTCTTCTCTATGATTTCTAAACCTTCATCGTCAAATGAGACTTTGAGACCGGTACCTCCTACCAGTTGAGATACACTGATGAGATTATGCTGTAGACCTTCAATGTACGCCACCTTTCTTATTGTGAAGTCTCCATTGGTTATCATCCCATAACCCTTTATCGTTCCATAGGAGTTGTTGCCGAACTTGACATTCCCACCATTTTGAAGAGATCGAAACTCCCTTAGCTCTTCCTTCCTTCCTGTCATGTGACGTGAGCAGCCACTGTCAATGTACCATTCTTCATCGAACTGTTCGTCACTTATAACCTGCACAAATTAAGTAGATTTAGGAACCCAAAGTTTCTTGGGTCCACGTGAGCCTTTCACAAGAACAGGAATAGTAAGAGAAACATCAACAAGATATGTTCTTTTTATTAATGTTGTTTCATCTTTCCTCTTAATAGTGAAAACTTTGATTTTGTTAGGATTAGTTACAGTCGTTTTGGTTTCAGGTTTTGGCGTTTGGGCCTTAGACTGCTTTCGGTCATTCTTGACAGTGGAAATCTTCGATTTTCCTTTCAAATCCGTTGAAGATTTTGAGTTTCGTGCCGGAACAGAATGGGATTTAGAAAAGGATCGAGAATGAGAGGAATTAGAATGAGAGAATTTGAACTGAGAGTCTTTCTTGTCTTGAGGTTCCAAGTGACCCTTTTGTTTATGATCATCAGAGGGACCGAACCTGCATCTTCGGTAGCTGTTGCTCTCGGGACCGAACCTAGCCTTTCGGTTCTTGTTGCTCTCTGAACCGAACCTGTCTTTTCGGTTGTTGTTGCTCTCTGAACCGAACCTTTCCTTTCGGTTCTTGTTTCTCTCTGAACCAAACCTGTCTTTTCGGTTGTTGTTGCTCACTGAACCGAACCTTTCCTTTCGGTTGTGTTCCTCATGTGGCCTGAAAGTCTTTTTCTCTGGCTTTGAATTTTCATCATGATAGGAGAAATGGGCGTTTTGAGATCGCCAAAACTGCTTTCGCTCTGAGAGATTCTTTTTGTATCTCAGATTCCTCTACTGCTTTTGATCTTTCACTTGTTTCGGCTGTCTGTGGATGTTAGCCTTTTGTTTCAGCTTCTTGTCAGCCGGTTCACTTTTCACAGAAGATGTTTCGCTTGTGGAAGTGGCTTCTTCTATAGGTATTTCTTTTGTACCACTTGTGCTTGGCATGTCAAAGTTGTCAGGCTTGTTCAGCGGCTCTGGCACATATCTTCCTTTGGTTTTCCAGGACGTCCGCTTTGACAAACCAACTGTTTCGTCGGCATTATCTATAGGAGCAGACCAGAAAAACTCATCACATCCATCTGCGTTATCTTCGTTCACTATGGCAGTGAGTTCGGCTGTTTGATGCTCGGTTACTCCTGTGACCTTATATACTTGATTTGGTGTTGTTCTCACCTTTTGGTACACAATAGCCTTTTCTTCAAGAATCGGGGACTTATTTTGGGACAAACGAGCAAACTCCACAGAATTTTCAGAAATAAGATTTTTGTGGTTTTCGGGTTCGCTCTTGACAAACTCAGAACAGTCGACTTCATCCTCTACAGAAATTTCACTCATATCATCGTCCTCATTTAGTTCAGATGCATTTTCAACATCAATTTTATTTTCTGAACTTAAATTGGCACTCAATGAGTCAAATTTTTGTATGGTTTCGGTCCTTAGTTTCAACTTATCGTTTTCATCCAAAAGATTTTTCAGCATGTCCTTATGGTCTTTGGACTTTATGAAAGATTCTATTTTGTCCAGACCGTACATGTAAGTGGGATTCACATCATTAGACGATACAACACTTTCACAGTTGTATGCTTCAGCATCGATTTCATCCTCCTTAAACTCAAGGAAGGGTAAAATCATGCGATGTATTTTCTGCCCTATTTCACAATTCAGATGCCGTTGAGTAATATTAGCATAAAGTCTTTTAGCAATCAAACAAAAAACATTTCTTTGTTTTAAAAGTTTCAAATTGTCTCTTTGTAAATAAATGTTTTCATCTTTAGACTTAATCAGCTCCGACTCCTTCTGCTCAATCCACATCCTTCGCTCCTCACTCTTGGATGACACCCTGCTTATTTGGTCAGTTAGGTTAGAATTGGTGACCCGTGTTTGAGTTAAACAACTGTCCAGATTTGAGATTCTTGAATTTAAGTTATTTAATTCCTTTTCATATGATTTCTGTGGAACTTTGAACGAGATAAAAAGAAATTGTACCTTCTTGATCAATTCATCAAGCTCATTTATCTGCACACCGAGAGGTTTTGCTGTGAAGCATAAGTCCTCTCGCTCCTTGGTGTCCTCGTTTCCACCATCAATGTTGTATCCCCTTATGTGAGATACATCAGTCACCACCAGACACTTTCCACTGCTTTCATCACCTCTTGCCACATACGCCTTTCCATGTGAAGGCTTTCTCACCTCATCATCTTGTGAGTCGGTCGACCATGCCTGCACGCCACCGAACTCGTCATCCTCTGCCGAACCCTGTACAATAAGAGCATTCATAGAAGGGTTAGTAGCAGCTTTCTTCCTCTTGATCTCTTCCAGCTTTTTCATCAAGACAGACTCTTCATCTTTCTCCTCATCTTTCTCTGCCATTTTCTTCAGAACACAATCTTTGGCATAATGATTCTTTCCTCCACATTAATAGCAGCTAACTCCAGAATCTCCTTCAACCTTCGCCTCTTTCTTTGGTTCCTCAGTCTTCGGCTCCTCCCTTACCTTTTCTGAACTGTAGCTTCCCTGCCAATTTCGGTTTTTATTGGTAGGAAACCTCTTCTTGATGAATCTTTTTAGATTGGACACCATCATAGCATAATCTTCTGAAGTAAGATCGTAGTCCTCCAGGTTCAGATCTTCATCTTCTACCACATTCTTGCTTTTAGACAGGAGTGCCAAGGACACCAAACTTGAGACCACATTCTTCTCTTGCATGACAATCTTTTCTTGGGATTTCAGAATTCCCACCAGTTTAGCCAATGAATATGACTTGAACTGCTCATGAGCTTTAACTGTAGACACAACATCTCTCCATTCAGATCTTAAGCCATTAAAAAATGTGACCTTCTGTTCAATCAGCTTCCTTTCGATATCATGTTTGATCATCTTGCTAAGAAGATGATTGAAGCGATCAAACGTCTGAGTTACAGTTTCATCGGAATTTTGCTTAAATTCTCCAAACTCAGATAAAAGCAAGGTCTGAATAGAGTGCTCCAAATCTTCATCTGTGGAATACAGCTCTCGCAGCCGATCCCAGATTTCTTTAGCAGTACTGCAGGAACTCACCAACCTAAACGTGTCAGATTGAAGAGCAAACCGGATCAGTCTCAATGCTTTGATGTTGCACTGAAACTTCTCCTTTTCATCTTGAGCAACATCTTTTACATCTTTTAACAGATCATTATATTCTTTCCAAGTTTTAATGATCTTGGATGTTCCTGAGTGAGCAAACGGACCAGACACAATAGCTTCCCATATAAGATATCCATTATCTTCAGATCCGATGACATAATCTTCAAAATGATGCGCCCAAACTTCGTAATCCTGGGTGTAAAGAATAGGAATCTTTGTCGTTGATCCAATACTGTTTGAGAAGTTGATAGGATTAGATTGAGAATCGTCCATGCTTGATCGTTTAACCTGTTTGAAAGATCAAACTTGTAATATGTAATATTAGGGCAAACGAATAAATAATGAGGTACTTCAATTATGGAGTGACGGCTCAATAAATATCAGTTAATGTGGAATAACCCTAATCACTTCTTTCACAGAAGAGATGTGTATGAATTACATAGCCTCCTGCTCTGATACCAATTGATGAGTTAGTAAAACTCTTTGATCGATAGATCTTTGTAACAGGCAAATCGATAAAGTAGAAACAGTAAGATAAAAACACAAGTATGGATCTGAATGAGTCGAATGATTTGATTAACTCAATCCTCAGCAGAGCTCGATAAAGAACTTCCGCTGTCGAGGATTCTAGGGTTACAAAAGATAAGAACTTGTACGCTATTAAATCTCTATCAAAACATTACGTTTTAGAATGCATGCAAGCATCTATATATAATAAATCCTATACAGAACTCACGGATGGACAGGCCCATACCGGAGACCAAACTTGAACTAGCTAACGAGCCCAAAGACGCAACACTAAACTGGACCTAACACAAAGCATTTAGGGTTGCATATGCACTTAGGAAGTGTTATAGTGCTCAAAACCCAACAGTGGTATTAGAGCCTAGGGTTGTTTTAACTTATACTTGATGCTACTTGTTGTTTATGTTTTAAAAATCGATTTTTTGGCTGTCTGGATAGTGGACTCGCCGAGTCCAAGTACAAATGCAACCAACTTGCCGAGTTTGTTCTTGCACTTAACGAGTTGGTGCTCCAGAGTGCAGTTTTTTGACTTTTAAGGCTGGAATTGGACTAGGGTCATTACCCTAAACTGTTTTTGGACGTATAAACATGTTTTTGTTGAGGTAATGGTCATGCTTATCCAATTTAGAAGATAATTGTCAAAGTTTAATGTTTTGTATTTGTTTATATGATTATTCTAATTACATGAAATTTGTTTGATATGAATTATCTTGATCATATGAGTTTAATCTAGACCATGGACATTATTGGACATGCTTGTTAGTTTATTTGATGATCTTTATAGCCTTTAATGTACTCCATAACTTGTCCTCAAGTTATGGAAAATGAAAAGTTTTCTTTTAAAAAGATCATTAAAGTCATAGGTTATGTATTTGAAGAGTCTTTTTTCCATAAATAGTTTCATGAACTCCATAACTTGTCCGCAAGTTATGGATTTTCAAAAGTCTTTTCATTAAAACCTATATTAAACTCATATGTTATGGATTCTAAATTTTTTTTAATAGTTCAAAACTTTCCCTTATGTCACACCCCGAAACCGAAGGCGGAAACGTTCTGGGGCGGAGGACGTCATGAATATCGCAACCAATGTACATAGTAAGCATAGTAAACACATAAACTTTACATTACATAGATTCATTTACATTGTCTGAAAACAAAGAGTTACATGTGTTATACATATATATATATATATATATATATATATATATATATATATCATATGAACAAAAGTAAAGACGTGTCTTCTACGTACTCTGTCTTCGCCAAAAGGATCATTGGGTACCCGTCTAATATGGACCTGAGAATACAAGCAGTTTGAAAATCAGCATAAAGTTGGTGAGTTCATAAGAGGTTTGTTTTCTGAAAATGTACAAGTTTCCTTTGTTTTTTCCGAAAAAGTTTGTTATCCAAGAAAATCCCATATTTTCTTATAAGTATAGTTGAATTATCCGTTTATTATACGATCCGGTTATGTACAGTTTGTTATCCTAGGAAAAACCCTTATTTTCCTAAAATTAAAGTTCAGTTATTGAATCCAAATGTAATGTACAAGTATCTATCATACTTGTCGTATTAGTTAGGTATTCTGATGTCCTAGTTGTCCTACACTCGAATGTATCTAAAGGCGTGCTTTCGTATTCATATTCGTATTCTTATTCGTATTCGTATTCATATTCGTATTCGTATTTGTATTCCTATTCCTATTCCTATTCGTATTCCTATTCGTATTCGTATTCGTATTCGTATTCGTATTCGTATTTGTATTCATATTTGTATTCGTATTTGTATTATTCCTAGCTATACTTTAGTATTCGCTCTGTTCCTAACTGTACTTTCATATTCGCTCTGTTTCTAACCGTGTGTTATTATCCCTGCACTCTCGTAACTACGGGGAGTGGTAAAGTTCTAAGTTTAATGTTATTATTCCTTCACTCTCGTAACTACGGGCAGTGGTAAAGTTCTAAGTTTAATGTTATTATTCCTTCACTCTCGTATCTACGGGGAGTATACCAAGAGCATTTTAAAGTTTTATGATTCATGCTTTTAACAACAATGATATGGAAATTCATTTGTGAAATATAAAATATAACATTTTAAAACGAGTTTCACAAATAATATGACAGTTTACTCTACAAGTTGAACGATTGGTTAATACAGTTTTCCGTGTTAAAAACATACGAAATATGAAACATTTCAAATGAAATCATAAGTTTGAGTACAAGATTTCCTTGTACTTTTGCTTGTATTCTCCCCCTGAAAACATTAAAAACATGGAAAAAGTAGGGGTATGAACTCACCAGACGAGAATTGTGTCGGTTTGGATGCTAAACGCCAGTTCGAGGTTTGAACACGTGCGAGGTTCCTATGTAATATGAAAATATACACATTTGTATCTAATTAGGCTTTTTACTACTAATTAATTGAGAATATACACTTTGAGACGCGAAAACACTTCAATACAAGTGTTTGGAGTGACCCGGGAGACATCTAGGGACATATATGGCTTGGATATGGAGTTTACTCTTCAAGAGTAAACTTATCAGAGAGTTTACGGCCCTAATGACCCACTCCCCATGAGTTTACTGTTGTAAACTCATGGTGAGGTGTTCTATGGTGCTAAATGGCCTTATAACATTTGAGGGTTTATGCTAGGCTTAAGGCATTGGAATGGGTTTTGAACATCCTAAGGACCATTTGAGGAGTTTACGGCCGTAAACTCTTATGTTCCATGAATTAATGTGTTTTGATGGTCCTAGGTCAATCACAAGTGATTCTAAGTCATTTACAAGCCATGGGGTGAATTTAGGGCATCATTTGACTAAGATATAAGAATTTACAGCCCATGAACCTATCCTTGGGGAGTTTATGGCCGTAAGCTCCTATGGGGGTAGTTTTAGCATGTTTAAGGCCCTTAACTTGATTGTGGTTGCTTCTAGACTTTATTCCAAGGCTTATGGTGTGTTTAAGTGGCATCTTAACACTTTAAATGAGTTTACTACCCAAGAAATGGTTTTTACGTTCCAAGCATGTGATTGGGCCGTAAACTCATTTTTACACCCTAAATGATGAGTTCAAGGTGTTCTAAGTCCAATTTGGTAAGCCCCTAAGTCATGTCTAAGCTCCAAATGAGGTTTGGAAGGGTTTTAAGGCTCAAAACCCCCTTTGCATGTGTTCACGGCCTAAGGATGTTCCAGGGCCGTAAACACATGTTTATGGTCCTATTTCATATATTAATCACTAATTTGAAGGCTAAGGATGTTATACTAGGAGCTAGGATAGTTACCTTGATGATTTGGAGCTTGAAATGAGTGATTTTGGATCAAGAACTTGGACTTGAGGAGAGAGGTTAGAGAGAGAGAGAGAGTGTGAAAAGGCTTCAAGTGACGCTATCTTAACTTTATATATGGTTAAAGTTTGGGACACGGTGGAATTCTACCCGATACTGATGTTAAGCGAGGCTTTTGGTCGCACCTGATTAAGTTGTCGTAACCCGATATGGTTGAAACTAAAAATTTTCTAATTACTAGATTGGGGCGTTTTCATGAGTTTCTAATGTGTTTGGACAACCATTAAGTCATAATAGCAAACTCAAAATTAATGACTTAATTTAGAAACGAAACGGAAACAATTCAAGACGACGAATTTTTAATGACGGAACGGGCTACGATGACAGAACGAACTTCGGGTTGTCACAAAACCCTAGAGTTTTAAAAGTTAAAATTCTACCCTTATACTATTATAATGTTAAAGTTTAATACTTATATATGTGTATAAGACAAGTCAGTCTTACTGTTAGTAGAAATCATTCACGAACCCGGTCTATTAGGGGGGGTAAAAGGTTACTGCCTATAAAATGGCAGTTTAATGGGTGTCCACTCTCACCCACAGCTTCCTTGACCGGTGGAGGGTCGTTAGCCGAATAGATAGGATAACACACTAATTCTCCCTCATTAAAAGCATAATGATAAAAATATAAAGTAACTAAACTTGTATTAAATTGTCAATCTTAGTTACTTTAGGAAAATATGAAAATGGTGCTAACCCATGAAATTGCACTTTGCACCTTGTTAGGTTGTTAGTGGAGCGTGGGTGGTTAACCGACACACTAATTTGGGACTGACAGTTTGTGGCAAAGGGTAGCTTGATGTTAATCATAGATCAATGGAGCGTGTGTGGTTAACCGGCACATTGATTAGGTGATCTGTAAAATTGGGTGTACCAAGCTAATTTGCATAGTTATCCACACCTTTTTTGTGATCCTTGGCATCCCAGTCACAAACTTGAATGGCACACTCGAGATTTAAACATTCCATTGAAAAGTTCAATGAATATAAAGATCTAGGAGTTTCAAACCAATTAAAACTTAATAATCTATTTCATTTTTCATGGTGGAAATTGGTAAATCGTCATTTTCCTACCTTCAAATATTTTATAATTGGATTACGTCATCCCTCTTCGCGATTGTAAAATATTGTGTTGGGTACTAGCCTTAATATTTCGGTTTGGGTGTTATATTAAGGACTTAAATCAACTAACTTGAATTTCTCCCTTGTAGATGTCTAGTTCAGACAACTATGGTCTTCCCGAATCTGTTGGAAAAAGCTTTTCACATGAAGATGATATTCCATAATATCATGCTTCACTTCCTCCACCTCCTCCAATAATTATCCCTAACCCACAAGTTCATAGAATTGAAAAGTTCAAGGTCACTCAAGCCCTACTTGCAATCAAACATCAATACAGAAGGTCTGTGTGTACTTACGTCTTGGAGATGAAGTCACACATTGACAGGTTGAGAGTATTGGGTGTTGTTGTCTCGATGAAGTTGGATGTTGATTGGGTTCTTCAATTACTATATGACATATCGTGACATGACCCTTATTGATCTTACCTATTTGCTAATTGCGGCTGAATCATCAATGATTTGGCGCAATGCTAAAGCAAACTTGATTGGAAGATATACTCCCCAAAACTTCCATCGACATTGACAATGGAAACATTGGAAGTCCATAAAAGTATTCTCTTCCCAATAGGAAGGGATCAGCCATTGTCAACCCGGTTGACCAAATGGTAAAGAGAAAAGCTAAGTCTGAGATTGTCCCGTGTACCATTCCATGAGAATCTATTTGCTTTTATTGCCAAGAGAAGGGACATTGGTTGCGAAGCTTTCGTATCTACTTGAAGGTGCATAAGGACGGTAAAGTCAAAAAGTTTGACTCTGCTTCAGGTAAGTCCATTTTCTAACTCTATTAAGTTCCTATTTAGAGATTCTTAATACATGATGTGACAAGGTCGCATTTCGATGTTCTATAGGATCGAAGAAAAGAAAGGAAGCTTGAAAGAAGAGTATGTTGAATCAATTAAGATGAATCATACTTCGTTCCAGAATCAAATCTTAGAGTCATATACTCCAAGATTGTATATTGAGTGACATATCAGCAAATGTAGAGTAAAATGTTTTCTGCTCTTGAACATTTGAAATTGGTAAGTTGTGATGTTTTGGATAAGACAAATACCAACTAAGACCAATTGTGTGAAGTGTCTATCTTGATAAGAAACCGCACTAACTCTTGAATATATTTTTTTCAAGTAATGTTTCTTGACAAAGAGATTCTTATATGTCAAGAGGTTAGTGGGAGTCTTAAAGGTCTTGAAAAATTTCAAGAACTAATAAAGAGGAAACTTATTGTTAATCACTAACACACAGGTTGAGGTTTGTAACCTATCGTGTTGACATATTCTTGTTTATGTCGGCATTCCAGTTAAAATTTGACTATGCATGTGAGTTCTATGAATTGTTTGCATAACAACCTGGATGAAATGGTATGCCCTTGTGCTGCCAGGTGGCAAGAAATTAAGATTGAACATGTTCAGTACATATGAGTTCAGATTTATCACTAACCTTGTCTTAAGATTATGGTTATGACAAATTCACATGGATAGGAACACATACACCATAAGATCTAAGTGTCATAAGGTTTCTCTCCAATTCATGAAAATGATTGTGAGGAAATGCTTTCACTAAGTAGATTTTAAGAGTTAGCAATTATGATATTTGCATTATAAAATTTGTTTATGATTTCGGCATCCCTCTTCATAGTTCGATTTATGAGAAATGGCAAATAAAGTTTGGACATTTGGAACTTATTATTGTAAGTTCTGAAACAGTTTAGACACACATATAAGCTTTCTAATAAAAGGTCTGTGAGCTTAGATAGAGGCTTATCGAAGCATCTCGTGTTAGGAATCTGAACTTTGGTATGAAAGTCAATAAGTATTGATTTCTAGAAGTCAAGTTCATTTCTGAGTACATGTCGAAGCTAGTGGGATCATAAATGTTATAATTGTTATGCTAGTGGGAGCATAATTATTATGTTAAATGTTGTAAATTAGCAATGTTAATTATAGAAAAACAAAGTTTTCAATTCGTAAAGTTGCAGGGTTGAAATGTTGTTTTGCTATAATTAAGGGAGAGGAACTTATACTTCATTTCAAATCTAAAAGCTTAGATTGTGAGATTTTTAATCAAATTTAGTCAAGGACATATATGAATGTTATGTTGAAAATATTCGACATAAGGAAATTCTATATATGGAAATGTTAATTGCGTTCTCAAATTCGATTATGATTACGACATCCCTCTTCATAGTTCAAATTGTGAGAATATGGCAAATAGAAATATAATAACAAAAGACTGGTCAAGTATCACGTCTTTATGTAAGACATTATGAATCGTGTCCCATATGCTTCAGATATAGGATCGATTTCATATGTTATAATATTCATGTTTCCTAATTTTCCAAATGCCTAGGGCATTAAGAGGGAAAAAGGACTAGAACCAGATATGATTAAAGTGGTTAAACAACTGTCAAAGACAATCTAAGGTTCGCTAAGGATTGGTTGCTTATGAATAGTTGAAAGTATAGTAATGAATGGACCATATTGATATAATTTTGAATAAATAGGATTCTATTAAGAATAGATAGTCATATGGCAGTTATGGAAAGTCTCCATAATGGAAGTTGAATATCGAGAAACTTATAAAATTTTATGCAAGAAGGATGTTCAAAGGAATGTACTTTGAGTTTGAGGCTTCACTTCCTTGGAATTGTCTTGTAACAATTTCCAGTAGAAATTTTTATAATATCGTTGGTCAAGTCTCTATGACTTTTTTGTACCTAGACATTACAAAAGAAATCTTTGCATGATAGTTTAGAACTAACACATTCTGATAGTGGCAAGAATTTGACATTCTTACACTTAAAAATTTGGAATTGTGAAATGAGTTTAATTGGAAATGTTATCAAATTGATTTATTTCACAAAGTGAGGACCATAGGTAAACATAGTGTGGATGCTTGAAGAATGGAATAACTATTATTTTAATTCTAGTATTAAGTTGATTTTTTCGAAACATTATACAATGAATAATGAGTAATCAGTATGGTGATTAAATAAAAGGTGTTTTATTTATGCCCACAAGTTTTGGGGCCATATAGGATTAGTATTATTCTTGTGTTTCACTTTTCATGTTTTGACTTCAAGAATAATAAGATTATTCAAACTATCCACAGTCGATCATACTTTGGAAGTAGGTGTGAAAAAAGACTATCATGAGTTGGCTTGAATGATTGTCTAAGGAGTTAGGCATAGCAACATGTTTGCTACACCATTCATGAGTACTTTTGAAATTAGATTTGAGTATTGGATTCAACCCGCGCTCACTTGAATCACATCATGGAATTTATCACGAGTGATCGTGAGACAATAATATCATATAAATCTTCAAACCTAGATCTATGAGTTGTTGACTATGAATTGGTTGTACATTGATAGTACGAAAACGCATCGGTAACTCGATGTTATAAAACGTGTTGTTGTGTATACTTCAATGAATAGTTAGTACAAGCATATGAGTCGATTTGTTCCCTTTTATCCTAAGAGGATTAAAAGAGATATCTTGGGCCCCTCTATGATTATGTTTTGACTTATGTGTCGAGCCCGATCAGAACTAAATTAATGTGTTCAGTTGTGTTCTATGTTAGACAAATCAGAAATTGGGAAACAAACTGTTGGACAATAAGTACGACACTGTTCCATGTATTTGTCCACCTGATATCTTAAGAACAGAGGAGTATATGATCCCTTATCTAAAGGATGCATTACTAACTGGGTCAGAGTTGACTGTGGCTTTTGGAAGCTTACGATTGCTAAGTCGGATCCTGAAGTGCATAGGTAGCTATAGTTATTAAACTTATCCAAGTGGGAGACTATTGGATTTGGTGTCTAAGCCCATAACTATAACTGGTATGTACTTGACCTGATAGTAGCATGGTCCTTTAGGGTTGCCTTCACCAGTGAAATTTGATAGGATGGCTTTATGAGAATAAGGTTATTTATGATTTATTAATATACTATAAGTATAATACATTAATATGGTTATTTAATTAGTATTTTCCAAGAATTAATTTGGAATTAATTTTGTGGTCAAAAGAGACTAATTAAATATGGAGGATTGATTATGTAAATTAATGATATTTATAGTATGGGCTAAGAGACCTGATTATGTAAGTGGGCTAAACCAATGATATAACCCATGGATAGTCCATGGAGGTTAAACCCATGGATCATAGGAATGTGGAAAGTCATGGATCATTGGAGTTTGTAAAGTGTAACCCTAGCACTTGCCACAACTATAAATAACCCCCTCCATGTACCAAAATCGGTTGCACCAACCATAGAGACAAGTAACTTATTCTATTAGAACCTCCTCTTGCATATTGGTGTTTGTGAACCATTAGAGGCATCAAACTTGAGGTGCTCAAGTTTCCAAAGGTCAAGAACTCTACCCTACTCAAGAGGTAGGCATCCTAACTCTGTTTTGATTATATATAGCTTCAATTGTATGCTAGCTAGGGTCAATGCTTTAGAAAATGATAATGAATGTATAATTAGAGAAAACATAGATCTAAAGCATTTAGGGTTGCATATGCACTTAGGAAGTGTTATAGTGCTTAAAACCCAACAACTATGAAATGTACTCGCTCTGATGTGACCTTTGCTTTTAGCATGGTCAGCAGATATCAAGGGAATCCTGGTAGAGCTCACTGAACTGTGGTAAAGAATATTCTTAATTACCTGTGGAGGACTAAGGACTGGGTCCTTACCCTCAGTAGGAGTGATGAATTGAGAGTAACAGGGTATAGTGACGCCAACTTTCAGACCGACAAAGATAATTTCGCTCGCATTCGTGCTGGGTATTTACCATAAATGGAGGAGCAGTAACATGGAAAAGTTCCAAACAGGAGAGTGTAGCTGATTCAATGTGCGAATCAGAGTGCATAGCAGCAAGCGAAGCGTCGAAGGAGGCGATATGGATAAAAAACTTCATCAGAGACCTTGGAGTTGTACCAACTGTAAAGGAGTCTATGGAGATTTTCTGTGATAACGAGAGTGCCGTCGCCTTAACCAAGGAACCAATGGATCATGGCAGATCCATGCACATCAACAAAAATATCACTTCATAAGACATCGAGTAGAAGGACTCCTCGTAGTAAAGAGGGTATCGTTGGAGGAGAACCGAGCATATCCCTTTACGAAGGGACTAGATAGGGTTAAGCACTTGCAACATCCTAGGAGTATTAGGCTGAAGGACGATATTAGTTTTAGTGATTAGATAGCTATTTAGAAATTTGTAATAGATAAAACGTAATTGACATTTGATGATTGAATAAAAGGAGATTTATTTATGAGTAAAGTTACTATCTTGTGTCAATCGTTTACTATTGTTTAATTTTGTATGTTTTGACTTCCAGAATAATAAGATTATTCAAATTTTGCACAGTCGATCATACTTTGGAAGTAGGTACTGAGGCAAGACTGTCATGAATTGACTTGTAGATTGTCTAAAGCGTTTAGACATAGCAAACGTTTGCTACAAATTTCATGAGTGCTCCTAAAATAAGATTTGAGTATTGGATTAAACCCACGCTCACATGAATCACTTCATGGAATTTATCACGAGTGAGTGTGAGATGATAATATCGTATAGTCTTCAAACCAAGATATATGAGTTGCTAATTACGAGTTGGTTGTGCATTGATAGTGCGAAAACGCATCAGTAACTTAATGTTATAAAACAAGCTGTTGTGTATAATTTAACAAGTAATTAGTACAAGATATAAGTCGAAGTTTATCTGTTCCTTTTTTGCTAAGAGGATTGAAAGCGATATCTTGGGCCCCTCGATGATTTTTTTTGACTTATGTGTCGGGCCCGGTCAGGACTCAATTGATGTGTTCAATTAAGTTCTATATCAAACAAATCAGAAATCGGGAAACAAATTGATGGACAATAAGTATGATTATGTTCCATGTATATATTTTTCCACACGATATCTTGAAGAACAGAGGATTAGACGATCCCTTATCTAAAGGATGCGTCATAATTCGATGGCGGCTTTTGAGAGCTACGATTGCTAATCGGATTTTGAAGTTTCATTGGCAGTTATAGTTAGTAGACTTATCCAAGTGGGAGACTGTTGGATTAGGTGTCTAAGCCCATAACTATAATTGGTATGTACTTGACCCGATAGTAGCATGGTTCATTTTGGGTTGCCTTCACCGAAGCAATTTGATAGGATGGATATTTGAGAAAGAGGTTATTTGTGATTTATTAGTATATTATAAGTATAATATATTAATTGAGAAATCATATTATTTAATTGGTATTGATCAAGAATTAATTTGGAATTAATTTAGTGATCAAAAAAGACTAATTAAATTAACGGGGACTGATTATGTAAGTCAGTGATACATATAGTTTGGGCTAATGATCCATGATTGATTAGTAATAGACTAAGCTTATGGGAGAGTACATGAAGTGTTAGTCCAAATGAATTATTGGATAAAAAAACTTCATCGGAGACCTTGGAGTTGTACCAACTATAAAGGAGTCTATGGAGATTTTCTATGATAACGAGAGTGCGGTCGCCTTAACCAGGGAACCAATGGATCATGGCAGATCCAGACACATCAACAAAAAATATCACTTCATCAGACATCGAGTAGAAGAATGACTCCTCGTAGTAAAGAGGGTATCATTAGAGGAGAACCGAGCATATCCCTTTACGAAGGGACTAGATAGGGTTAAGCACTTTCAGCATGCTAGGAGTATTGGGCTGAAGGACGATATTAGTTTTAGTGATTAGATAGTTATTTAGAAATTTGTAATAGATAAAACGTAATTGACATTTGATGATTGAATAAAAGGAGTTTTATTTATGAGTAAAGTTACTATCTTGTGTCAATCGTTTACTATTGTTTAATTTTGCATGTTTTGACTTCCAGAATAATAAGATTATTCAAATTTTGCACAATCGATCATACTTTGGAAGTAGGCACTGAGGCAAGACTATCATGAATTGACTTGTAGATTGTCTAAAGCGTTTAGACATAGCAAACGTTTGCTAAAAAGTTCATGAGTGCTCCTGAAATAAGCTTTGAGAATTGGATTAAACCCACGCTCACATGAATCACTTCATGGAATTTATCACGAGTGATTGTGAGATGAAATATCATATAGTCTTCAAACCAAGATATATGAGTCGCTGATTATGAGTTGGTTGTGCATTGATAGTACGAAAACGCATTAGTAACTTGATGTTATAATTTAACAAGCAATTAGTACAAGATATAAGTCGAAGTTTATCTGTTCCTTTTTTGCTAAGAGGATTGAAAGTGATATCTTGGGCCCCTCGATGCTTTTTTTTAACTTATGTGTCGGGCCCGGTCAGGACTCAATTGATGTGTTCAATTAAGTTCTATATCAAACAAATCAGAAATCTGGAAACAAATTGATGGACAATAAGTATGATTATGTTCCATGTATTTTTCCACACGATATCTTGAAGAACAGAGGATTGTACGATCCCTTATCTAAAGGACGTGTCAGAATTCGATGGCGGCTTTTGAGAGCTACGATTGCTAATCGGATTTTGAAGTTTCATTGGCAGTTATAGTTATTAGACTTATCCAAGTGGGAGACTTTTGGATTAGGTGTCTAAGCCCATAACTATAATTGGTATGTACTTGACCCGATAGTAGCATGGTTCATTTTGGGTTGCCTTCATCGAAGCAATTTGATAGGCTGGATATTAGAGAAAGAGGTTATTTGTGATTTATTAATATATTATAAGTATAATATATTAATTGAGAAATCATATTATTTAATTGGTATTGATCAAGAATTAATTTGGAATTAATTTAGTGATCAAAAGAGACTAATTAAATTAATGAGGACTGACTATGTAAATCAGTGATACATATAGTTTGGGCTAATGATCCATGATTGATTAGTAATAGACTAAGCTTATGGGAGAGTACATGAAGTGTTAGTCCAAATGAATTATTGGATCAAGAGCCTAAGTGTATGGATTAGGGTTTACAAATGACCTTTGGAATTCTACACTATATATGTAACCCCCTAAGCCCTAAAATCGACACAAGTGCATTCTAAGTAGAAGCTAGCCGATTTTTAGTGCCTCCAAGCTATCTCTCACTGTCCTCCATTATTCTTGGTGTTTGTGATACATTTGAGGCATCACACTTAAGGTGATAAGCTCTTATAAGGCCAAGTTCTACAAGCTACAACAAAGAGGTATTCATCTAACTTGTTTTATGTTTCAATTATCAAAGTTGTATGCTAGTTAGGGTTCATGCTTTGGAAAAATGAAATTGCACGTATAATTAGAGAAAACTTAGATCCAAAGCATTAGGGTTGTATGTGCAACATAAGGATGTTATAGTGCTCAAAACCCAACAAAAGGGTCTTAACACATGCATGAGTCCATAAACACCTCCAAGCTTGCATTTTTATGAACAAAGGGACCCCAAAATGCCCAAATCTACAAAGTTAGACTTCTAAAATGACCCTAGCTCACAAGAACCAACCAAAACGGACTAAAATGGCCACAAACAAGTCCAAAAGAAGATCCATACAAGGATTTGCCAAGATAAGATCTTCATACCTTAAATGACTTGCAAAAGGAAGGATGATTCTAGATCTCTAAGCTTCCCCCCAAACAATGAACCTTCAATCTTCTTCTATCCCTTCAAAATGAGTAATAAAACACCAAATTTTCTTCTCAAGAGCTCAAAGACACAAAATGATGGCTAAGGATCGATATTTAGGGTTTAGGGAATATGGAGGATGATAAGAGGTCAAGTTCATGGGACTTAATGAGCTTATGTAGAGGTTAATCCCTAAAAATTAGGGTTTCAAACTGGACAAATTATGTCCACCGTAATCCTCGTACTCCCAACGTATAAGGCTTGAACCCGTGGTCACACCTCGCTATTACGTTAAGTGTGCACTATGGTATCCCCTGCATACTAGACACAAGGACCAAAAATGCAATAACTTAAATACGAAGCAAAAAAAAGGAAGCATACCGAATTCAAGTGTTACAATTAGACTCAAGATTGGGGTTTTTGGATGGAATGTGGCTGATAAGGAATGTCCAAGGGAGGCATAAGGTGAATTAAATAGGGGAGAAAACCCTTAAAATTAGGGTTTTGAGGTTGACCTTGGACGCCCGGTGTACCACACATACGCCCAGCATACTAACATGGATTCTGTGATCCGTTCTCACGAGGGACCAAATGTGCAAACCCACATGTACGCCCAACGTACAGGACGGAATGTGCAACTCAACCACAAGGTACCAAATGTGCAAACTCAAATACGTTAAGGACTAAGATGTAAATACCTGATAATCGGATGTTACATCTCATTTTATGTTTAGGGTTAAAACCAAAAAATCTCCTCTTCTCTTGAAAAACAAACATAACGGTGGATCTTGGAAGGAAAAGTTCTTTTTTGTGAGGCGAGATTCTATCGATGGTGGGGATCTCTTGCCTAAAGCTTGGGTTGAAAATGGTAGGATCTTAATTATTGATCTTGAGGAACCATGAATTTACGTTTCTTATTTTGTTCATTTTGATGCAGGTTAGAAGTTTGGTGAAGCTTTTCCTGCTGCTGAGGATATTGAAGATAAGGTGAGGCATTTTCTTGATTCACCTGTAGATATCAGATCATTTAAACTCGAGTCTACTATTCTTCAAGAGGGTTCTTCTACCACAACTTCGATGGCCACTAGTAAGGATCATTCTCGATGCTTTTATCTATATTATCATAAGGATCCTGAACTTATATGGATCATTCTTAAAGTGTAGAATCCAAAAACATTCAATCTAGTGCGCGATTTGTCTTATATGAACTTGAAGATGACATGTCTACCAGTTTGCTCATGGTAAAGAAGGAAAATATCCCTCCTTCACTTGTTCCCAACAAGACTCAGCTCGACCTCACTGTGAAGACCCTGACATCTCACAATAGAAAACCATCTAATGCTTGAGATCTTGAGAACCACTAGACAGAGGAGGCGTTAAACATGCTGATCTCCTTCTCCCAATCAATGATTACTCTTGTGTTCTTTTTCTTTCAGTTTTATTATCTATTTACCGTGGTTCCTCTTAGGTTGTTGATCACATATCCCTATCTAGTGAGGATCTCAAATCCAAACTCGTTCAAACAGAACATGCTTTGAAGGAGAAAAAAGGGAGTAAAAAAGGAGCTCTAGCAGAGAGTGGACAAGTTGTTCTTGGAGAGCGCTAAAAAGGAAAAGGAACATGTGGCTGCAACGGATGACGTGATTGATGAAGTGAGGATGAGTGTGGTTGTTGTCGTTTGGGAATCAAAGATCAAGCTTGCAGAGGATCTCGAGAATGAGGGATCATGGAATGTAGCAGGATGGCATGAAGCTTTCGTAAAACTAATTGTTAATCATGTTAGTACCGATCAAGATCTTGAAGGGTAGAAGTAGAAGGCGGGTGAATGGGAGAAGGTTCTGGGCAACGATAACCAATCCATGGTTTAGCCTTGTTTAGATAAAAATAGTTTAAATGCTTTTCATTTGAAAATGTAAGATAATTAAGAACTTTGTTTTGTGGGGTTGGTGTGCAGTCCTTTTAATGTTATGGTTGTTTTATATTTCTATCTATGTTGTTGACTTAAATGCTTGTTATGATTATAGATATTTTGAGGATCCTTACTAAATAGGATCCTAAAGAGTATGAACTCTTAAGATCTGAATACCCTGACACGGTTAGTAGTCAACATGGGATCTTAAAATAGTTAAGATCTTAATCATTAAGTAGGAAAAATTATTTTTAAAGGATAGATAGAACCTGACTATCCTTATGCTTTGTTAGGAGAAGTCCTTTAGTATGATATGGGAAGATCCTTGCTTTAAGAGTTCATCAGGGAGGATCCTTGATTGGTCCTAACTCAGTGAACTTAGGAGGGATCCCTCTTAGGAATCAATTGGAAATAGCTTCAACTTGGAAAATACCTGAGAAAAACTCTTGTTTTGCAATGTGATAACACTTAGAAAATCCCAACTTTAGACAACACGTTGGTGTCATAACACATAGAAAATCTCAAGGGAATATCTCAACCTGAGATAACACGCCAATGTTACAATCTGTAGTAAATTACTAGGGAAATCCCATTTCAAGGTAACACGTTAATGTTACAAATCTCGGTAAATTACTATGGAAAATCCCAATTCGTATGATAACATGTCAATGTTATAAACCTTTGGAAATTTTCTGGCGGAGATGCCAACATGAGATAAAATGTCAATGTTATAAACCTTATGTGTTTTCTGGGGAAGATCCCAACTTGAGATAAAATGTCAATGTTATAAACCTTATATGTTTTTTTGGGGAAGATCTCAACTTGAGATAACATGTCAATGTTATTAACCTTAGATTCAAACTTTAGGATCTTAACTTATGTTCAGAAATAAGAGGGTTTCCATGTCACGACAGCATAAAATGATCCCCTTATTCACATTCCATAGTTAGATATCGTGCATCCAAGCGAGGTGTAGACACCTTAACTCGTATGAAAGAGGAAATTAACTATTTAAACCTTAGAGGGGATTGAATACCCTTATCCGTAGGAGAAATGATTAGTCTCTATTCGTCGTTACTTTGACATTTGTGTATTGTATTCGTGAAGATCTTATAATGTTGTACCTATTAGGATCCTTGGATATCATGATCCTAGGATTCCTGCACGCAACAAAAATTAGCCTGGGGTGGGCATTAGTCTTGCTAACGCCCCTCTGATGCTTAAGTTAGTCATGATTTTTGGGAGAGTAAATAACAATAATAATGAAAACAAAGGGTAAAAGGTAAAGAGTTTGTGTACTTTGAGTTTGTTGGAAAATGACTAGTCTCACTTACATGAAATAATCTTTAAGATGTGTAGCATTTCAGGATCTTGGAAAGACATTTTCATCGAGGGTAGCTAGCCAATATGCCCCCTTTCCTGCTTCAGCATCTATGAAATATGGTCCTTCCCATTTAGGTGCCAATTTACCAGTATTATGATCCTTGGTATTTTGGAATGCTCTCCTTAAGACCAAGTCTCCTATCCGGAATCTTCTGTCTTTGATATTTTTGTTGTATGTTTTGGGGATCCTATGTTGATGGGCAGTGATGCAGATATTGGCAAGATCCATGAGTTCATCGATATTTTCAAGATCCTGGGCTAGGATCGTATCATTGTTCTCTTGATCATGAGATAGATATCTTGCTGTTGGGATCACCACTTCAGTAGAGATCATCACTTCGGCTCGGAACACCAAAAAGTATGGATTTTGGCATGTGGCTACTTTGTAATTGGTCCTATCTACCCATAGGAAGAAAAGAAGTGCTTCTGCCCATCTTCCTTTCTTTTCATGTAGCCTTTTTTTCAAGTTAATGAATATTATTTTGTTGCTAGATTTTGCTTTGACCATTGGCTAGACGGTAAACGTGGACATTATCATTTTGATTCCCCAACTTGTGCAAAATTCCTTAGCCCTCTTCCTTATGAATTGGGATCTGTTGTCACATATAATTTCAGCAGGGATCCCGAACCTGATCAGGATATTACGTTTGATAAATGACACCACCTCCTTATCCCTTACTTGAACATAAGCCTTAGCCTCGATCCACTTCGAGAAATAGGCTGTCATTACCAGCATGAAGACTTTTCCTCCTGGTGCCTTAGGTAATTTTCTTACTATATCCATCCCCCACTTCATGAATGGCCAAGGAGAGATGATAGGATGATCTAAAGGTTCCAGTGGTCGGTGTAGGATGTTGCTATGTCTTTGACAAGCATCACGTCTTTGAGCATTCAAGAAGGAATATTTCTTCATGGTTGGCCAATAGTATCCCGTCCTCAACACCTTGGAGCACAAGGATCTGCCCCTAATGTGGTTACCATAACATCATTCATGTATATCTTTTAGGACTTACGCAACCTCGTGATTTTCTAGGAATCTAAGGTACGGTCCTTCCATGTATTTACTGTATATAGCTTACCTTGGATCATCACAAAATGTGAGACCCTCATTTTGAATGACTTGCCACTTTTTTCTTCTTTCGGGATGGTACCATTTTGGAGATATTCCACAATGGGTTGAATCCAAGATCTTGAGGATGGAGAAGGATCCTTGATGTTAGGATCCTAGTGAGGGAGTTGAGGATGAGGATCTTCAATTGTAGTGATGCTGGTTGTTACCTCGTCATCGTCAGGATCCTTCAGTATTTTGGCAAGATCCTCGATTGTTAGGATTATCAAGTGGATTATCGGGATCCTGGTTTCTGGTGGCATCCTAAGAGAAGATCCTAGATTTGCTAAAGCATCCACTTCAACATTGTCTTCTCTAGGAACTTGGCTTATGCTGAATGCTTCATATCAGAGACTAAATTTTTTAGGATCTGGAGGTATAGTGCTCATCTTTCTCCTTTTACTACATAGGATCCATTAAAATGGTTACTTATTAATAAGGAGTTGACATAGACCTAAAGATACTTGATATGAAGATCCTTGGCTACCTGTAGTCCCATGATTAGTGCTTCGTATTCAACCTCGTTATTGGTTGCATCAAATTCACCATTGACTGCCTAGGGTAGGATGTCCCCATGTGGTGAATTTAGTATGATCCCTAGTCCAGTTCCTATTAGGCTTGATGCTCCATCTGTGAATGGTGTCCATCTTCTTGTGTTTTCTTCTTTTAGGAATCATTTAGTTTCTATCTCTACTTCTGCTTGTAGATCATTACTTGAGTCATCCATAAAGTCCTCCATTACTTGGGATTTTATCTTGGATCTTGGCTCATACTTGATGTCGTATGTGCTTAGCTTCACAGACCAGTTTGCCATCCTTCCTGATATTTATGGTTATCTCATAACATTCTTAATAGGATAATTAGTTCTTACGTTTATAGAATGTGTTTCAAATTAGTGTCTTAATTTCTTGGAAGTAGTTACTAGTGCAAGTATACGTTTTTCAAGGTTAGAGTACCTTATCTTAGGATCCAAGAGATTTTTACTTACATATTAGATGGGATGTTGGTCCCCATTAAGATCCTTAGCTAAGATTTTACTCACCGAGTTTGAGGATACTAAAAGGTAGAGAATAAGTGGTTCCTTATTTAATGGTTTTACCAATAATGGTGTTGAAATTAGGTATCTTTTAAGTTCGTAGAAGGCATCTTCGTGCTCCTCACTCCACTCGAACCTTTTATTTTTCATCAAGATGTCGTACAAAGTGTTTCATATTTGTGAGGATCTTGAGATGAATTTGTATAAGGCTTCCACTCTTCCTGTTAGTCTTTGAATATCCTTTGTCTAGGATGGGGATCTTAGATCAAAGATCGCTTTGATTTGCTCACGACTTGCTTCAATTCCTCTTTTGTTCACCATGTACCCTAGGAACTCTCCTGATCTCATTCCAAAGTGAAACTTGGAGGGGTTCATCTTCATGTTATACTCATCTAGTATGTCGAAGGCTTCTTCAAGATCCTTTAGATGGTCTTCAGCTATCTTCGGCTTGACCACCATGTCATTAATGTAGACTTCCATGATGTCCCCTAGTTTTTCTTTGAATATCTTATTGACTAGCCTTTGATATGTTGCACCTGCATATTTAAGACCAAATGACATGGCAATATAATAGTATATATTTGTTAATGTTATGAATGTTGTATAATCTTGGTCAGATGTTTCCTTTTGGATTTGTTGGAATCTTATTGATGCATCCATGAAAGTTAGTAACTCATGACTAGTTGTCTATCATGGAGTCTATGTGTGGTAGAGGGAAAGGATCCTTGGGACAAGCCTTGTTGACATCTGTATAATCCATACATACTCTCCATTTTCCATTCTTTTTTTGTACTACGACCACGTTGGCTAGTCACCTTGGGAACTTCACTTCTTTGATCATTCCTGTTTTAAGGAATTTTTCTACTTTTTCTTGTATGATTTGGTATCCAAATTAAGTTTATGGGTTATTATATTTTAGTCTATACATGTCATGTCCTCATGCTTCCATGCAAATGTCTTGGTTCTAGCTCTAAGGAACTTCGTTAGTCCTTGTTCGATTGGTTCTAGTATTGAGGATCATATGAGAACATTAGCATCGGGATCCTTAAGGTTCACGGGTGCTTCCTTCATAACTTTCTCTCTCTTTCCTAGCACATCTTGTGCACCCTAATTTAATTGCAATGCTTTTCGTGGTATTGTTGATGATATCATCAAGGTCTTGTAGCACTCTTTGGATTCTTGTTGTTCAACTGTGATCTTCACTGTCTCCCATGGGGTGGACATCTTCACACATTGATATGTATGTGGGACTGCCTTCGTCTCGTGGATCCATGGTTTACCTAGTATAACATTATAAGAGGATAATGTATCTATTACAAAAAAAAAACGCTTCATAGAGTTTACCCCCTCTATGTTGATAGGTAGATTTATTTTTTCGATTGTATGTTTTGTTTCTCCACCAAAATCCTATTAATACCGAGGATCTTTTGGTTATTTAAGACTCTAGGATGTTTATTCTTTTTAAAGCATCCAAGAGTATAATGTTCACTGAGGATCCTCTGTCGACAAGGATCCTTTTGACGAGATAGTTGGAGATGTAAAGAGTGATCCCTAATCCGTCGTGGTGAGGATCCTAGACGTCTTGTCTATCTGCTTCATCGTAGGTGATCTCCTTCGCGTTTATGATTGTCGTATTCTTTTGTGGCATTTCTTTTTTTTTCTTTCTATTTTTGAAACCTCGGCATGCATTTTTTCTGCAGAATAAGAGGTACCACAAATGTCAAATCCTCTAGATATCATACTGATTACCTTAGCGTCAGCAGGAGGGGATCCTGGCTTATCAAGGATCTTCTGAGGATCCTGATCTTTCTTTTTCGATCTTTTCTTCTCCAAGTATTTCTTTGAGTTATCCTTTGCCTAAAAGGTAGCTGATCTCCTTCGTAAGAACTAGCCAATCCTTTGTGATATGACCAAAGACTTAATGGTATGCACTCCATTTGGATTTGTCTTTGCAAGTGGTAGACTTTTCTCCCTTCCTTGGCCATCTTGCTTTGTCGCCAAGATCATGCATAGCAAATATTATACCTGAAATATCCACAGAAAAACAATAGTCAGTAATCTTAGTAAATTCTTCTTCCTCTCTATTTTGGTCAAAAATTGCACAAGTACTGATCAACCAAATTGAATGAGAGGATGTATTGTTCGAATTATGCAATAGCAAATGATAAAAGAGAATGACACAGTGGTTTACAAGGAAAGCCCTTGATCCTTTCTAGGATCTCCGACACAAAACCTTGGGAGGTGATAATGATCACCTACCTTGATGATTTTATTAATGTAAAATGGTGGTTACAGAGAATACTTCAGTAAGAACAAGCGAACAATTTCGTAGAGTAATCTCAGAGAATAAACAGTGTCTTATGTGTGAGATACAAGTGTTATTTTATAATCTAAACTAGCCAACAATATGTCCAATATTTTCGGGGTCCTCCATGACCAGCATCATGAAGTTATTTGACTTGGTATTCCGGGTCTTTAGCATAGTTGAAACTAATCTCCGTTGAGAATAAGTATTCTCTTGACTGTATATGCACATGTGTTAATTAAGAACAAAATATAACTGTTATAAATATTAGTAAATAATCATAACGGCAATGGTCGGGATCCTGAGATAGTTAAGGATCCTGAGTATTTGATGAGAGTTGAGGATCCTGGCCATAACACTCTCCTTCATCTTCAAGGGCATTAACCCTATAATGATTAGGTTTGGAATATGATTTTGACTTGTAGGATCTTTGTGTCGATGAATCGGCCTTCCAATTAGGGAGATCGTATAAGATTGGTGGGTATTTTGGTTAAAAATTACACAAGTGAAACTCAACCAAATTGTATGAGAGGTTGTGACGTTCAGAATCCACAAGTATCAAATGATGATCAAGGTGACACAAGTGTTTTACAAGAAAAGCCCTTGATCCTTGCTAGAATCTCCGACACAAAACCTTGGGAGGTGATAATGAGCACCTGCCTTGATGATTTTATTGATTGAAGAATTTGATTATAGAAATGACTGTAAAATGTAAGTACAAGTATCGTGGATAAGCTAAAAAATATGTGTGTAGTGTGATGAATACAAATGTTATTTATTGTCTAAATCTAATAACAAGAAGTCCAATAATTTCAAGATCCTCCGAGATCAGCTTATAGACGTTATTTGACTTGATATTCTAGGTCTTTTGCCTGGTCAAAATAATTCTTCATTGAGAATAAGTCCTTAGCTGACTATTTATGCATATGTGAGAAAAACAAAGAAGCATATAACCGTTATATATGTTAGGAAAATAAATGATAATAATCAGGATCCTGGAGTATGTTTAAGGATCCTGAGACTTTGAGGATCCTGAATGTAATTCTGGGATGCTGGCCCTAACAATTGCCCCCAAATTATTCCTGTAAAATATTTTGATGTTATTTTATCAATATTTAAAGGGATAATTTAGGTAAATTAAAAATAATTAAGAGAAAGAGATACGAAATTTAAATTTCAAATCTTAAGTGGATAGGATTTATCCGATCAAGAGTAATTATTGCGCAGTCATATCATATCTTCTTTCTTCAGCGGCTAGGTTAAATAGGGTAATGAACCATCATTTTCTTTTACATTCTTTATCATTCCCTTTCTTCATCCACAATCGCTCTCAGAGATAATTCCCTTCTTCCTTGTTCTTATTTTTTCTTTCTACAGTCATCCATGGGAAAAAAGATGACCCGTTCGCTCTCTAACATTATGGCTCTGTCGGTGAACAATCTTGTCGACCAGGGGTTCCTGACCTACAATGAGGTATGTTCCTTCGATGACGAATACATGAAATACCTAAGGTCTATAGGATCTTTTCCTTCCGATGTCGTTTTCAAACCTTTTGATGCCTCTATTCAACCCGATTTTTCATCTTCCTCATGGGTATGTTTTCCAAAATACCCTTTTTCCCTTGGTTTAAAGTATACATTTTCCGGCATTGTCTCTAAGTTCTTTTGAGCTACTAAACTTTCATTTTTTAAACCATGCTTGTAATCTGGAGGATTTTGTCTTGGACTGAGTGGGTAAATCTTTCCCATGATCAAGAGATGGGTTCTTCCTGAGTTAGCCTTCATTTATGAACTATCTACCTTTGGAAATTCTCATTTCTTACTCAAGCTTAAGCCCAACCGGCCCCCTTTGATTCTGAAATCAAAACACAATGACGGAGCTTGGAAGGAGAAGCGTTTCTTTGTGAGGCGTGATTCTATTACCGACGGAGAATTTTAGCCTAAAACCGGGACTGAAAAGGGTAGGGTTCACTTGTTGGTTTTGAGGATCCTAAAATTTACCCTTCTTATTTTTTTTTAATACAGGTTTGAAGTTTGGGGAAGCATTTTCTGAAGCTGAAGATACTGAGTCAAAGGTTGTAGGCTTTCTTGCTTTACCAGCGGGTGTTACGACGTTCAAGTTTGCTTGTGAAAATCTTCAGGAAGGTTCATCCATGACTGCTTCCATGGCTATTGGTTAGGATACCTTTCTATTTGTTTACATCAATATTAATATCAGGAATTTACAAGGATCCTTCATGATTTGTAGGATCCAGAACTACTCGTTCTAGTGCTCGCTTTTGTTTGGCCGGTCTTGAGGATGACATGTCTAGTGGTTTCCTCGATGTGAAGAAGGAGAAGATCCCACCTTCTGCTCCTGCCTAGAAGACTCAGGTTGACCTTCATGTGAAGCCTTCTTCATCTCACAAGATAAAATCTTCTAATATCTAGGATCTTGAGAATCTAGGGCAGACGAAGCACTAAGGAAGATAATTTCTTTCTCCCAGATTGTAAGTGTTTTTGTGTTCCCCTTGTTAAAATTTGATTTTGTGCTTATTGGTGCTTTTTATAGGTGGTTGATCATGTCTCTTGTTCTAATGAGGATTCCAAGGCAAAGCGTGCTCAAACAGAACGTGCCTTGAGAGAGCAAGAAGAGATTAACAAGGAGCTTTTGCAGAGGTGGAGTTGTTGCTCAAGGAAAAAACTGATAATGAGGAGGATCACGCAGCTGAGACGAATGAGGCTATAGTCGAGGTGAAATCTAGTGTTGCGGTGGTTGTTTGGGAGACAACGATCAAGCTCACGGAGGATTTGGAGAATGTAGGATCCTGGGATGTCGCCGGATGGCATAAGGCCCTGACAAAGTTGACTGGCAAGTCAGTGAAAGCTAGTTAGTATCCTGCATTGTAGCTGAAGTAGGGAGAGGAGAAGGGCACAACAGAGGTGGTTCCGGGTGATTGATCTGGTTATATAAAAACAATTTGAATGAATTTGGGTCTGTAAAATAATGTTACTATTTTCTTTTTTTCTCTTTTTTTTTTTTGGGGGGGGGGGGGGGTGGGGGGGTAGTAGGAAACCCTTTCAATGCTATGGTTTTTATATTTCTTTGCATGTGTGCTTCAATTGCATGGTTGTAGCAATAGGATTTTAGAGCATACTTATAACCAGGATCTTTAAAGAGTTTAGGATTTGCAAGAACTCTCAGGATCTGAGTAACCTGAAAATAGTTACTCACCCATTTAGGATCTCAAAATAGTTGAGATCCATCTAGAATGATAAGTCTTAAATCATCGCATAAGGAAGATAACTTTAAAAATAAGGATAGATAGAACCTGATTATCCTTAGGCTTTATGGCTTTAGACTTAGGAGAAGTTTAAACTTCATATGGTCTTTGAAGTTCTCATATGATAGGATCCTTGCTTCAGGAGTTCATCAGTGAGGATCTTTGATTATTTTCAAGCAATATTTTTTGTATTTTAATTTTTGAAAGAACCTTAAGGGAAAATCCCAATCTTAGTAAATTACTAAGGAGGATCCCAAATCGTATGATAACATAAAAATGTTATAAACCTTAATTATTTTCTAGGGAAGATCCCAACTTGAGATAACATGAAAATGTTATGAGTTGTAGACTACATTCTCAGCTACGCGTGGATATAAAGAACGCGAAAAACGAAGTTCATACGCAAAAGTTATGCAATTTAGAAGTTGAAAAAATCCATTTACGCCCATTTTACCAGAGGATAGGAACCTCGTACCATCAGCCAAAGGCTCCCCCATCGGACCTACCATCCAAAGTGCATCACGCATGACGTCCGGTACGCCCAGCGTAACCCAGAGGTACGCCCCGCGTACCGAGGGTTTCAAGCCCCTATAAAAGGGATGCGAGGGTTCCGTGCATAATTGCTCATTTTCGCTCCTTCTATTGCGTTTTTACCCCGTTTTGCGTGCAAGGAATATCCCGAGGTCCCAGATTCCATACCCAAGTCCCGAAGGAAGTTTTACTCTCCCGAGATTCCCGAGAATCCCGAGAAATCCGCTTTCTCCGGTCGAAGTTCTGCTCGGTTTTCGTCTCACTTTCTTCACTCTAACAAGTGAGTTCATACCCCAATAACTATGTTTTCAAATGTTTTGTAAATGCTTTAATACACTTTTAAAGGAGGGAATAGACGTACACACACAGTTACCCTTGTGTGAAAAACATCAATATTTTTCTATACTTTTGTTATAAAATAAATCATATGTGATTTATAACTGTCGTACGAAAACGTTCTCATACAACATATCACGATAATACTTTGTCTTTTTGGAATGAAACATGTTGTTATATAAATATCAAGAACTTTATTTATATTTTGAGTATAAATGTTCAATAATGTTATTAGAAATGTTATACTTTACATACAAACGAACCACACATTTGGAAAAGCTATAATAGGTATAGTTTACTAGATATTCATGAGATTTTACATACTATAAGTACTATATCAAGGAAATACTTTCATATACAGGAACGAATGGACTTTTCATACGTAAATCTATTTGATACTAAGTTTTGTGAGACATTCAACTTCACGTACTTTCAAGTAGGGATGTCAACGGGGGAAAATGGGATGGGGATTGCATCCCCCGCCCCCGCCTCCAAAATTTTATCGTTCCCCCGCCCCCGCCCCCGCCCCCGAAATCTCCATTCTTTCAACCCCCGCCCCCGCCCCCGTTCCCCCGCCCCCGATTGATTTTGGGCTAACTTATTTGGGCTAAAATAAGTTCTCGTTTGGGCTAAAAGAAAATATTTTTTGGATAACAATTAGATATTTATAACATAATTTTACATGTTACAAAAAACTCAACGTCAGGGTCGTTCAGGAGATTGCACCTTCAAGGACTTCACGAAGAGCAAGCCCATATCTTTTAATGGATCCGGAGGGATAATGGCTCTATCGCAGTGGATAGAGAAATTAGAAGCGGTTTTCGAGATCTATCCATGTCTGGAAGGGAGAAAGGTAAAGTTTGCTGCTTGTACATTCTCCGAGAGAGCTCTGACGTGGTGGAATAGCCATGTCAAGTCACTAACTCTGGTAGTGGCTAATTCTATGGGCTGGGAGAATCTAAAGCAAATGTTAATGCAAGAGTACTATCCAAGGGGCGAAGTATAAAAGCTAGAGCAGGAACATTAGGGCCTTACTATGGTAGGCTTGGACATCACAACCTATAGCAATAGGTTTAGTGATTCGGCAATCCTTTGCCCAGGGATGGTTGCTCTAGAGAGCAAGAAGATCGAGAGGTACATCTGAGGACTGTCACCCCAGATTCAAGGAAGTGTACTAGCTTCCAAACCAGTCACTTTCGATAGTGCCAAATAGTTGGCACAAGCTCTCGTTGACCATGCAGTCTACCAACGCTTCGCAACTGCTGTTCCGGAGCAAACCATAGGAAACAACAACAACAACAACAACAACAACAACAACAACAAGAAGAAGTTTTGGAACAAGAGGAAGAGTCTATTTTCACAAGAACCTTCCAAGAAGCAATGGATAATGGCAGTCCATGCCGCCACAACCCTCACTGCTTCTCCTGTTACCCCTACACCAGCGAAGCAATATGCTGGGAACCTACCGAAGTGCAGCAAATGCAATTTCCATCACAACACAAATTATCGGGAGATGCACTGCAACAACTACAACAAGAAAGGGCATACTGCCCGTGTCTGTAAGGCACCAGCACAACCAATCACCCAAGTCCCTGGAGTCGGTGTGGGCCAGGCGTGTTATAGGTGTGGTGAGGCTGGACACTACAAGAGAGACTGCCCTAAGGCAAGGAATGCTGGCGGCATAGGAAGAGTGCTGGCAATAGGGAAAAACGAAGGAATAGCTGATACCACGTTGGTTATGGGTACATTTCTCCTCAATAACGCTTATGCATGCACATACTAAAACAAAACCCTCAATCACTCAATAAGATATTTTCAGTAGAAATGACAAACAGTAGAACAGAAAGCACAAACGATATGTACATAGGCTGCACACTAACTCTAAACGAACATTCATTTCAAATAGATCTAATGTCGCTCACTATAAAGAGCTTTGATGTCATCATCGGTATGTATTGGTTAATCCTACACCATGCCAATATACTTTGTCACGAAAGGGCCATTCTCCTGAATCTGCCAAACGGCGAAACTCTTGTCATTTATGGTGACAAACCCGGTACCAATTTACAAATCATCTCTTGTGTCAAAGCCCATAAATATCTGCGTAAGGAGTACCATGCCTTCTTAGCCCACATAGTAGATACGGAAAAAGAAGCGAAAGACATCAAAGACATTCTAGAAGTCTGCGATTTTCCCGATGTCTTCCCTGAAGATCTTCCAGGGGTCCCACCAGAACGACATGTTGAGTTCAGCATCGATTTAATTCCCGGAGCTGCTCGAGTAGCTAAGTCGTCGTATCGTCTGGCACTAGCTGAGATGCAAGAATTATCCAGCCAATTAAACGAACTGCACAGCAAAGGATTCATCAGGCCGAGCTTCTCACCTTCGGGAGCAACAGTCCTGTTCGTAAAGGAGAAGGATGGATCTTTCCGTATGTGCATCGATTAGCAGGAACTCAACAAGCTCACTATCAAGAACCGATATCCCCTACCACGCATTGACGACTTGTTCGACCAACTCCAAGGAGCGAGTTATTTCTCAAAGATCGATTTGAGATCCAGGTATCATCAGCTGCGAGTCTTGGAAGGAGATGTTCCCAAAACAACCTTTCGAACTCGTTATGGTCACTATGAGTTTGTAGTGATGCCCTTTGGATTAACAAATGCACCAGCGGTGTTCATGGACTTAATGAACCGAGTGTGTCATTCATTCCTGGACAAATTTGTGATCGTGTTCATAGATGATATACTCATTTATTCGAAGAGTAAAGAGGAACATGGTCAACACCTCCGACAAATCTTGGAAACTCTAAGAAAAGATAAGCTATACTCAAAATTCTCAAAGTGCGATTTTTGGATTCAGAAAGTAGATTTCTTAGGTCACGTGGTTAGCAAAGACGGGATACACGTGGACCCTTCCAAAATCAAGGCAATCAAGAACTGGTCATCTCCCAGAACCCCAACGGAAATCCGAAAATTCTTGGGCCTTGCTGGCTATTACCGAAGGTTTATACAAAACTTCTCGAAGATTGCTAAACCACTTACCACCTTGACCCTGAAGGGTGTAGCTTTCAATTAGGAAGAAAGACAAGACGCTGCATTCCAAACACTGAAGCAAGCACTTTGCAACTCACCTATATTGTCCTTGCCAGAAGGAACAGAAGACTTCATGGTCTAATGTAATGCATCCAATCAAGGTCTTGGATGTGTTCTAATGAAACGAGGAAAGGTCATCCCCTACGCCTCGAGACAACTCAAGATGCACGAGGTCAGCTACACTACACATGACCTCGAACTTGGAGCAGTCGTATTCACACTAAAGATCTGGAGACACTATCTCTATGGCACTAAATGCACAATCTTTACCGATCATAAGAGCCTTCAACACATCCTCAATCAAAAAGAAATCAACATGAGGAAAAGACGATGGGTTGAACTGTTGAATGATTACGAATGTGAAATTCGTTATCATCCAGGAAAAGCGAATGTGGTAGCTGATTCTCTTAGTCGAAAGGAATACTCGGTCCACCGAGTGAAATCCTTGACCATGACGATCCATTCACACCTATCCACACAAATCAAGGAAGCTCAGAGGGAAGCCTTGAAAACAGAGAATGTGATGGGTGAAGCCTTAAGGGTAATGTATAAGAATCTTGAAGTCAAGGTGTGATGGGGTTCGTTACTTTGTAGATTGGATGTGGACACAGAAGTTTGGTGGATTCAGGGACGTGGTCATGAATGAGGCTCATAAGAATCGATACTCCGTGCATCCAGGTTCGAACAAGATGTATCTGGACCTCAAGAAATTGTATTGGTGGCCGAACATGAAAGGAGAGATCGCTACCTATGTGGGCAAGTGTCTGACTTAAGCGAAAGTCAAGGTAGAGTACCAAAAGCCATCAGGATTACTACAACAACCTGAAACACCCGAGTGGAAGTGGGAGCAGATAACCATGGATTTCATAACCAAATTACCCAAGACAGTAGGTGGGATGCACACCATCTGGGTAATCGTCGATAGATTAACAAAATCCGCACACTTCCTACCAATAAAGGAAACCAAAAAGATGGAGAAGCTAGCTCGAACATACATCTGAGAGACAGTACGACTGCATGGCGTACCAACATCCATTATCTTTGATAGAGATAGTAGGTTTACCTCATGATTCTGGCGGTCACTGCAAAAGTCTCTAGGGACGAGACTACACATGAGTACCGCTTACCATCCACAAACCAACGGTCAAAGTGAGAGGACCATACAAACCTTGGAATATATGCTAAGAGCTTGTGTAATCGATTTTGGTAAAGCATGGGATACCCATTTACCAATAGTCGAATTCTCATACAACAATAGCTATCACTCCAGCATTAAAGTTGCTCCATTCGAAGCCCTCTATTGTGACATCCCCAATTTCACGGCCAGAAAAGACCGATTTGTTTATGCTTTGTTTTATAAAATCAGAGTAAATTCTTTTGATTTAAAAGAGTTGCGGAATTTGTTCCCAAAACAAAATATGATAAAATTTATCAATACGTTTCTCAAAGAGAGCGTATTTTCATTAAATAATAAAATCTCGGGATGTCATGTTCCGGTACAAACCAAAATCATAAACAATATAAAATAGACCTTACATAAGTTATTTATAACTACTGATCTATAATCCAACATCTTTCGTCAAGTCCACCAACTTATACTCTTGTGCCATTACCTGTAACGCAAAGAAAACTGAGTGGGTCAGCTTGGGAGCCTGGTGAGCATATAGGGTTTTCAACCCACAATAATATATTTATTATATTTAATCATCAAACAATCAACCCAATCACCCATCCCCATTATCTCCATATATCTTAAGGATCTACCCTAAGAATCATCTATCCTTCATTCTTAAGGATTGACCTAAGGTATAGGCGCGAAGTCACATCGTTTCCAGGGTTTACTCAATAGGCGCTAACTCCATAGTCACCAAGGTTTATACAATAGGAGCTAACTCCATAGTCACCAAGGCTTATATAATAGGCGCTAACTCTATAGTCACCAAGGCTTATACAATAGGCGCTAACTCCATAGTAACCAAGGTTTACTTAATAGTAGGCGCTAACTCTATAGTTACCAAGGTTTATACAATAGGCGCTAACTCCATAGTCGCCAAGGCTTATACAATAGGTGCTAACTCCATAGTCGCCAAGGCTTATACAATAGGTGCTAACTCCATAGTCACCAACGTTTATCTAATAGTAGGCGCTAACTCCATAGTCACCAAGGTTTATACAATAGGCGCTAACTCCATAGTCACCAAGGTTTACTTAACAGTAGGCGCTAACTCCATAGTCACCAAGGTTTATATAATTGGCGCTAACTCCATGGTCACCAACAATCCCATCTACCCATGTTCTACCCAACATTTTCGTAGATACAATTACTTACACAGTTTAAATCTTTTAACACTTGTATAAAACATCAATTCTATGCCCATCTCAGATAGACAAACAATATATAAACACATAGCACGTATTTCATACCAAATACTTCGTATTTATGTGTTAGAAGAAAGTGAATATGCATTCTCTCATATAAACAAAAATATGTACACATAACACGTATTTCATATCAAATATTTTATAATTATGTGATAGAAGAAAGTGACCACACACTCACTTGATCAAAAGATGATCGGACAACACTACGACTTGCAGAAGTAGTATTCTTCGGTAGATCTGGAAAATCTTCACACAGCGGGTTTCTAACGGGCAGAGCTTCGGCTCGGAAACTCTTTTTCTTCTCGGGATCTTCAGGCTTCGGGACTTGCTTCAGGTCTCGGGGTTGAAACTGGGGCTTTGGGGGTACTTCTTTGCACGTAAATCGAGGTAATATGGGTGAGAGATGAGAGAATGAGCAACCAAACTCGGCTGGCCCTTCAAATCTATTTATAGCCCAAAGTTGGCCCTTGCCACGTCGTGACATCTTTTTCCACGTCGTAGACTTGGTCATCACTGCATGCTTCATCGCAAGTTGCATCTGGGGGACTCCCGGAGGTGTCAGAAGACTGGCCACGTCGTTGCACTGCTTGCCACGTCGTGGTATCTGACAGTTTTGGGTTTTCGCGCCCTGAACTTCAGAAATTCATAACTTTCGCATGCGAACTCCGTTTTCGACGTTCTTTATATCGACGCGAAGGTGAGATTATGCTCTACAACTATCGTTTAGACTCCATTGGCGAATTTTGACTTTATTTTTAATATATTATAATTATAATACTTATATATTATTTTTTGTAGGCCGGGACAGGAAAACTCCGTTATAAACTCATAACTCCTTCGTTTGACGTCTGTTTTCGTCCGTCTTTCCATCGTTGCACTACTATCAATGAGATCTTCAATTCTCTTTTAGATTGTTTTGGATAAATATCGCTCTAATGTAAATTCACTATTTACGTCGTGCTGTGTCGTGCCGGTTCTGTTGCGCACTTCGATAGGTCATAACTTCTTCGTTATAACTCGGATTTCAACGTTCTTTATATATTCGGAAACCTCATAACATAAACTACATCTTAGTTAAGATTAATCCTTCTAAATAATCTTTCCCAAAAAAATCATTTTTGACGCTTATCGTCTCTAAATTGACTAGCCCTGATCTACGGGCGTTACAATTATCTCCCCCTTAGGATGATTACGTCTTGGAATCATCAACGAAATAAGATTCGTATACTGACTCCATAAGTTATCTCTCCATCCTAAGTAATAACCTTGATGCTCAATCGTGCATCTGCTCTTCGTACTATGTTGGACTTTCAATCATAACCTTCGAGTTACAAAATAAATCCTTTTTGAGGACTCCTTCTTCTTAAGATAAGTACATTCCCTTATCTATTGTAACAGACTGATGGGTCGTGTCCCGATGACCTCTCATCGTAGTCGGACTCAATTTGATATGACCACTAGGGTCGGAATAACAATCATCACAATAGTCATTACTGAAACAATGGTAACGACATACTTGAATAAAACGACACCAATCACTAGCTTCTTGGTAACCTTGTGACTTTCCCTGATCCAAGCGTGAGTCCTGTGCTTCCAGTAGTATAGCTCTCTACTACTATTCACACCTACTCATACTCGTCCTAAGTATTGTCTCGCAATCCCCAAGTCCTAAAATCACAAAACAATTTAACACATACGAACGTGTCCAATTAATCATAAAAATTTTCCTAGACTCTACTAAGACTTCTTCCATGCGCATCTTCTATCATCAATCATGCTTCAACTCGATTGGTGATGGAAATTCTAGATTATGTGACGACTTCAAGAATTACACCAATCGTTCCATCATCCTGCCAATCGAAGGTGTACTTCAGACGTACCGTACTCCTCTAAACGTTCCGTTATTTTATCAAACATAAACTAAAGGAAAGAAACCACTCTTACGATATCTTCCGATAGGTGTCATTCACTATCATAAGCCTTTCATTTCCTCTATTTACTCAATTCTCTACGATTCTTCACCATAACGTTTTGTACATCCAAGCAGACGTTCGGTGCATCGGGCGAGAATTTAAGACAAGAAAGCTTTATTTACGATAGACGTATAAATCTCCTTATTACTCTGAAACGTTTACATGCTAGTTCTAATATCGTATCAAACGCTTAGAATCCTAAACACATAAGGTCTCCAGATCCTGTCGGCAACAAACCATAGATCCGAACAAATAATAGCATATATGGAAAACATATAACATTTAGCACATAAAAGCATTTTAGGCATCATTCCTAAAATATGCTAGTGCTCGTGTCTTAAAATATGGTAGACACTCATCTCACAATCATCGCTTAGCATTCTAAGTTTAAGTCTAGAAATCCTACAAATTCCTAGTTCGCTTAAACTAATGCGTTGATACCAACTGTGACATCCCAAATTTCACGGCCAGAAAAGACCGATTTGTTTATGCTTTGTTTTATAAAATCAGAGTAAATTCTTTTGATTTAAAAGAGTTACGGAAATTGTTCCTAAAACAAAATATGATAAAATTCATCAAAACTTTTCTCAAAGAGAACGTATTTTCATTAAATAATAAAATCTTGGGATGTCATATTCCGATACAGACCAAAAGCATAAACAGTATAAAATAGACCTTACAATAGTTATTTATAACTACTGATCTATAATCCAAAATCTCTCGTCAAGTCCACCAACTTATACTCTTGTGCCATTACCTGTAATGCAAAGAAAACTGAGCGGGTCAGGCTTGGAAGCCTGGTGAGCATATAGGGTTTTCAACCCACAATAATATATTTATTATATTTAATCATCAAACAATCAACCCAATTACCCATCCCCATTATCTCCATTTATCTTAAGTATCTACCCTAAGAATCATCTATCCTTCATTCTTAAGGATTGACCTGAGGTATAGGCATGAAGTCACATCGTTGCTAGGGTTTACTCAATAGGCGCTAACTCCATAGTCACCAAGGTTTATACAATAGGCGCTAACTCCATAGTCACCAAGGCTTATACAATAGTGTGACAACCAGAAATTTCCCATCCAGTTCTGTAAAACACTTCATTGAAAGTCAAACTCATTCCTGCTATCATTTAGCACAATTTAGAGTCGGTTTAAGCATTCTGAGCCTTGTGCACTTAAGGAATAAGTGTCGGAGTTTATCTGTTGGATCTATAGTGCAAAGAACGAGTCTAAAACCCCTTGACTTGGAGTTAACGGCCACCACATGGGAGTTTACGGCCGTAAACTCCATGTGGGTCGTAAACTCCATCTTATATGATGAAAAGATGGTCATTAGTTCATTTCTTTTCTTCCCTTAGCCCAAATCCTCTCAAGTAGTATCCCGATCTTCGTCCCCGATCTTCAAAACTCGTAAGTATCTTGCCCTAACTAGTTGATATCTTAGATGATCTAGTGATCTTACATGTTTTCATCAGTAAAATCATTCCATTTTGTAGATTTTCAGTTTCACCAAGAACACACACTCGTGTTCTTGGCCAATAACGACCATTCAAGCTTCTGGATCGTAAGTGCTCTTGTACTAACTCGTTGTACACTAGGTTTAACATGTTTATAGCCTAGAAATCATAAGGAAATACAAGAACAAAGGAGTTTACGGCCAAGACATGTTCTTGGGCCGTAAACCCCTATAAATGGGGCAAATTGCACCCTAACTCCTTCCCTATGCCTAGAACCTAGCTTAGATCATATCCTTGAAGTGTTAAGGACCTTAAACATCCAAGAAACCATGTTCCCATAGAGTTTATGGCCATAAACTCATAAGGATTGGTCCTTAGGCCGTAAACTCTTTAAAGGGGTGATATTGTGCCCCTAATGCTTCCACATGGCTAGGACTTAACATAGAACCAATCACCAATGAGCTAGGAACCTCAAAACATCAAATGGTACTTCCTACCATGAGTTTATGGACGTAAACTCATGGGGAAGTGGTACTTGGGCCGCAAACTCAAGTTAAGGTCATTATTGGACCTTAAACTCACCTATCCTTTTGTATAAGCCTTGGAACACTTAACCACATAAGACATCATAGCTTTAAGCCACATATAGTGACCCATTTCAGAGTTTACGTCCAGGAGTAAACTCCCCTAGGCCGTAAACTCCAACAAGTATGGTCTATGGACCATAAATTCACTTACAAAGCCTCACACGCCTTTGTTGCAACCCGATAGCCTCCTAACAATTGACCAAAGTGTTTTCCTCGCAATAGGATGTTAATACATGTTTAATTAGTGATATAATCACTAATTGTTTATAAACATATGTCTTCATATGTAAATAGGATCATTGTGTGTGTCTAAGACTTCACTTGACACCAAGCACTTGTCCGACACTTCCTTCCGATCCGCTCACTACAGGTGAGTTCATACCCCTTAATTAACCATTTTAAATGTTTTTAAATGCTTTATGGGGGGGGGGGGATAAAGTTTGAAACATGCTAGTTATTAAATCAATTACATGTGATTAATAACTAGCATGCAAATAGATTTACTACACTTTAAGTTGTTTGCCAAATAGATTTCTGTAAATGGCTTTCCAAAAGGTTTTACAAAATGACATCAAGTCATTATTATTTATTCATTGTCCAAAACCCTTAAATGTTTACAAAACTTCTTTCATGCTTTTATATTATCAAATGCATGCCTGTATATGTATAGTTATATAAGTAATGTTTAAAAGACTTAGGAAGGCTATCCCGCTCGATTTCCTTTTCACCGTTGGGATGTGGTCTGGTGGGTATCAGGTATCCGTCCGAAGGTCGGTTAATCATCAGTTATATATCACGTATACATATAGAGACATAAAAGTTTCCAGTCAGTTCAATACCCTTGGGTAGCAAGGGTATACTTCCATGTTCATACATACCAGTTATATTACTAGTAAGCTACCATATGGGTAGTTTAGGAAGATACTAATACGTTTACTAGAATGCGGAATCATACCACGAGTCAGTTCATTCATGAGTCAATACTTGCTAGATAGAGAGAACACACAATACATCTAGTACACACAGAACATTAAAATACTTGCTAGATAGAGAGAACACATAATACAGCTAGTACACACAGAACATTACAATACTTGCTAGATAGAGAGAACACACAATACAGCTAGTACACACAGAACATTACAATACTTGCTAGATAGAGAGAACACACAATACAACTAGTACACACAGAACATTACAATACTTTCTAGATAGAGAGAACATACAATACATTACAATACTATAAAGAGAGAGCATACAGACTAGACAGAGGGATAACATACAATACAGCTAGCATACATTACATTCGGTTATGTGAGCTATTAAACGGGTCATGGCACTACCTGCCATGACCGTTTTGTATCCAGAATCTCCTTAATTGGGGAGCATATGAGTTTGCGTATAGATCTATACTGGATTGACTATCCTACACCTTGTTGCTCGCTACAGTGGGACTTGCAAGCCTACAGGTGCCAAATGTCATTTCTTACAGCGTCTTACATCGTTGTTTTACTATTGAGTCGGTAGCAAGATACAGGCTGATCACATGTTACTTTAAATTTCAATCGGTTTAAGGTAGTTAGTACAACAGTAGTCACTTATTATAAAACTACAGTACATTATTATTTCCCCGTTACATTCACTTCGTGAACATTCACACGATGCACGGTAATGTAAATACTATATTTTTTTGTTAATGATAGTTATATTTGGGAAAATACACACTCTTACAATAGACACAGTTAGATACTAGATGCCTTGGTAGAAGGCTACTCTGAGTAGGAAGCATAGGGCTCCTAGGATGTTCAAAACGTTTTCATACTTACATTTCATATACATACAAATACTTACATTTCATACACGTACAAATACTTACATATCATTCGTACAAATACTTACATACAAATTAAGACACTAAAATACTTATGATCTCACCAGCTTTAAAGCTGATATTCTCTTTCAAAATAACTTGTATCCTCAAGTTAACAATAGACAGGTACCGATGCAAGGTTTAGAGAAGATGGTGCACGTTCAAAACTCATCTTTCATTTTGATTTATACTTTAGTGTCTATTAGATATATCAGAACACAATTGTATTAAAATTATATTATTAATGTAATGGATGATGTTGTTGCTTGTTTACTACTTTTCATTGTTGTGATACTGTACATGACGTCCTCAGCCCCAGAACATTTCTGCCGTTCTCGGTTTTGGGGTGTGACAAATAGACGCTAAGTCCATAGTCACCAAGGCTTATACAATAGGCGCTAACTCCATAGTCACCAAGGTTTACTTAACAGTAGGCGCTAACTCCATAGTCACCAAGGTTTATACAATAGGCGCTAACTCCATAGTCACCAAGGCTTATACAATAGGCGCTAACTCCATAGCCGCCAAGGCTTTTACAATAGGTGCTAACTCCATAGTCACCAAGGTTTATCTAACAGTAGGCGCTAACTCCATAGTCACCAAGGTTTATACAATAGGCACTAACTCCATAGTCACCAAGGTTTACTTAACAGTAGGCACTAACTCCATAGTCACCAAGGTTTATACAATAGGTGCTAACTCCATAGTCACCAACTCTCCCATTTACCCATGTTCTACCCAACATTTTCATAGATACAATTACTTACACAGTTTAAATCATTTAACACCTGTATAAAACATCAATTCTATGCCCATCTCAAATAGACAAACAATATATAAACACATAGCACGTATTTCATAGCAAATACTTCATATTTATGTGTTAAAAGAAAGTAAATATGCATTCTCTCATATAAACAACAATATGTACACATAACACGTATTTCATATCAAATACTTTATAATTATGTGATAGAAGAAACTGACCACACACTCACTTGATCAGAAGATGATCGGACAACACTACGACTTGCAGAAGTAGTATTCTTCGGTAGATCTGGAAGATCTTCACACAGCGGGTTTCTCGCGGGCAGAGCTTCGGCTCGGAAACTCTTTTTCTTCTCGGGATCTTCGGGCTTCGGGACTTGCTTCGGGTCTCGGGGTTGAAACTGGGGCTTCGGGGGTACTTCTTTGCATGTAAATCGAGGTAATATGGGTGAGAGATGAGAGAATGAGCAACCAAACTCTGCTAGCCCTTCAAATCTATTTATAGGGCAAAATTGGCCCTTGCCACATCGTGGCACCTTTTTCCACGTTGTGGGTTGGTCGTCACTGCATGCGTCATCGCAAGTTGCATCTGGGGGACTCCCGGAGGTGTCAGAAGACTAACCACGTCGTGGCACTGCTTGCCACGTCGTGGTATCTGACAGTTTTGGGTTTTCACGCCCTGAACTTCATAAATTCATAACTTTCGCATACGAACTCCGTTTTCGACGTTCTTTATATCGACGCGAAGGTGAGATTATGCTCAACAACTAACGTTTAGACTCCATTGGCTAATTTTGACTTTATTTTTAATATATTATAATTATATTACTTATATATTACTTTTAGTAGGCCGGGATAGGAAAACTCCGTTATAAACTCATAACACCTTCGTTTGACGTCCGTTTTCATCCGTCTTTCTGTCGTTGCACTACTATCAATGAGATCTTCAATTCTCATTTAGATTGTTTTGGATAAATATTGCTCTAATGTAAATTCACTATTTACGTCGCGTTGTGTCGTGCCGGTTCTGTCGCGAAACTTCGAAAGGTCGGAACTTCTTCGTTATAACTCGGATTTCGACGTTCTTTATATATCCGGAAACCTCGTAACATAAACTAAATCTGAGTTAAGATTAATCCTTCTAAATAATCTTTCCCAAAAAAGTCATTTTTGACGCTTATCGTCTCTAAATTGACTAGCCCTGATCTACGGGCATTACATCTATGGCCGCAAATGCAGATCACCACTGTGTTGGGCCGAAGTGGGTGACACGTAACTAGCCAAGGGAAAAGTACCCGACAACACTCTCACAGGCCCAAAAATTATAAGAGAAACAACTGAGAAGGTTGTTTAAATTTAGGAACGACTAAAGGCTTTAAGAGACTGACAAAAGAATTATACGGACAAAACACGGAAGCCCTTTGAATTTCAGGTTGGGGACCGAGTGCTATTGAAGGTCTCGCCCTGGAAAGGGTTAATACGCTTCTGAAAACGTGGGAAAATAAACCTAAGGTATATCAGAACATTCGAGATCCTTGCAAGGATCGGCCTGGTAGCATATAAACTTCGACTACCGCAGGAACTCAATAACGTACATCCTACCTTTCATATCTCAAACTTGAAGAAATGTTTGTCCGATGAGACCCTCGTCGTCCCTCTAGACAAAATCAAAATCAATAAGATTCTCCACTTTGTAGAGGAACCAATTGAGGTCATGGATAAGGAAATTAAAAGAACAAAATAAAGTCGCATACCCATTGTGAAAGTCCGTTGGAATGCAAAGTGGGGACCTGAATATACTTGGGAGCGCGAAGATCAGATAAAACAAAAGTACTTGCATCTCTTTCCCTAATCCACAAATATTTACCTTACATTTAATTTGGAGACGAATTCCCTTTAACGGGGGGATGATGTGACAACCTGATATTTTGAATCAATGTAATGACCTAAAAAGTCAAGAATTGTAATCTCTTTTGATTTAGTGAAATTATCGTCAAAAATAAATGTTCAAAAGCCATCTGCTGGATTTCATAAATGATAGATATCGTGTCCAGGGTTTCCGAAATATAAAGAACACAAAAACCCAAATTATAACGAAGAAGTTATGACCAACCGAAGATTCGTGTAAAAACCGGTAAAACCCTGCTAAACGTAAAAACGCAAAGTTTCAATAAAACACTTTTTAGCCTTAGGTATCTAAGTGAAAGTCGTATATAATGTTAGACCATGAGCATACATAAAAAGAACGTCCAAATTTGACTTCGTATGAGGAAGTTATGATTTTTCTAAGTTCCAAAGTGGCAGTAGATAGCTAAACACGCGAAACAGTGATCGATTGATTTGTGGCCGACACAACCTAAACAAAATCGAAGATCTCGTCAATGGTAGCACAACGGTAAAAAAGTCTAATAGAAATGAACATCGGATGAAAAAGTTATGGATTTTTAACGGACTTTTCCTGTCCCGGCCTGTTAAAATTGTATTATTAAAAATAAATTCTAAAGTAGCCGACGGAGTCTAAATGAAAGTTGTAGAGTACATTCTCACCTACGCTTAGATATAAAGAACGTGAAAAATGGAGCTTGTACGCAAAAGTTATGGAATTTAGAAGTTGGAAAAATCCATTTACGCCCCGCATACCAGAGGGTAGGAACCTCGTCCCATCGGCCACAGGCTCTCCCATTGGACCTCCCATCCCAAGTGCGTCATGCATGACGTTCGGTACGCCTGGCGTAAACCGGAGGTATGCCCCATGTACTGAGGGTTTCCTGCCCCTATAAAAGGGATGTGAGGGTTTCGGGCATAATTGCTCATTTTCTCTCCTTCTCTTGCGTTTTTACCCTATTTTGCGTGCAAGGAATATCCCGAAGCCCAGCTTCCATACCCATGTCCCGAAGGAAGTTTTATGCTCCCATGATTCCCGAGAAATCCGCTTTCTCCTGTCGAAGTTCTGCTCTGTTTGATGGGTTTTAGCCAAAAGACATCCTATGTGCTCATGCAAACCCTAAAGCTTGGATCTATGTTTCTCTATTGTATATGCTTTTAATCCAAGACTTAAAACCCTAGATCTAATCACTATAACATATGAATTAGGGTTTAGATCATACCATCATACCTTGATTGTTATATAGCAATAACAATCTCAATTCCTTCTTCTATTGACTTTAGAAAGCTTAGAGTCACAAATGTCACTCCTCTAATGGCTCACAAACACCAAGAGCAAGAGGATGAAGAGGAGAAGAGAAGGAGGCTGCCCAAAACGTGTGGAAACCCTAGAGAACCAGTTCACCACGTTTTTGGGGCTTAAGGTTTCCTTAAATAGTGAGGCTATTAGGGTTATCTAACAAGGAAACCATAATTTGGATGCTTAGGCCCTAAGCAACCCATGGACCCTTCCTTAACAAGCCTTGGACGATTTCTAATGGGTTTCCCCATAGAATTCGTCCAACCTAATAATAAGGTTATCCATAGCCCAATTGCAATTATTTTATAATTACAATTCCAGTCCCTTAAGTTTAGTTAATCTCTTTTAGTCACAAACTTAATTCTTATTAATTCTTGACTAATATTAATTAAACAATATGATTTTTCCTTTAATATATTATTCTCATAATATATTAATAAATCATATTTAATCCTTTCTCTCCATAATTCATCCTATCAAGTTGCTTTGGTGAAGGCAACCTAAAAGGACCATGCACCATCGGGTCAAGTACATACCAAAATAGTTATGGACATAGACACTAATCCAACAGTCTCCCACTTGGATAAGTCTAATAACTATTCTACGTACGACTTCAGATCCTGATCTGCAATCGTAGCTTTCTAAAGCTGTTGTCAACTCTGATCTTATAAGATACGTGTGTCCTTTAGATAAGGGATCATATATTCCTCCATTCTAGATATCGTATAGACTGAGACATGGATTTAAATCATTCTCTTTGTCTATGTGTTGTTTCCCGAATTCAGATTTATGACGACTGACAACAGACTACAATCGAACACATCAATTTAGTCCCGGCTTGGCCAAGCGCTTAGGTGCCATCACTAAATCATCGAGGGGCCCACAGATATCGCTTTTATCCTACTTTGGATAAAAGTAACGGATAAACTTTGACTCAATGCTCGCTTGCACTCACTCACCAAATCACACACAACAATATGTTTTGTAACACCAAGTTACTGGTGCGTTTACATATTATCATTGTGCGACCGACTCGCAAGATACAACCCACGCATCTCGGTTTCAAGAATATAAGATGTTATCGTCTCACCAATCACTCGTGATGAAATCCATGAAGTGATCCAAGTGAGCGTGGGTTTAATCCAATGCTCAAATCATATTCATAAGCACTCATGAACATTGCAGCAAACAATTGCTTATGTCTAATACACTTTAGACAATCCACACACCAATTCACGACAGTCTTCATTCATACCTACTTCCAACATATGAACGACTGTGGCCCGTTCAAATAATTTGACTGTTCTCAACCAATTAAATTATTCAGGAAGTCAAAACATGCAAAGTGAAACAGAAGAATAATACTAATCCCATATGGCCTCAAACCTTTGAGTATAAATAAAACACCTTTTATTCATCACCATATCAATTACTCATTATTTGTTGTTTCGAGTAATCAACTTCTTACTTGAATTATTATCACACTTGTCCCATGGTCTTAGCATGCACACAATGTTTACATACGGTTCTTGCTTCGTGAAATAGATCAAATGAACACATTTCCAATCATACTCATTTCACAACTCCTAATACTTTCCACAAGTGAAAGAATATCAAATTCTTGCCACTTATGGAATATGCTAGATTCCAACATTTTATGCAATGATCCTTTCGTAATGTCATAGCACAAAAGTCACAATGACTATTGCCAATGAAATTACAAAGTCCTCTATCGGGGATTGTTACAAGACAATTCCATAGATGTGATGTCTTTCACTCAAAGTACATTCCTTTGAACATCTTTTTGCATAAAAGTTTCTAATTTAGACATTGATTCTCAATATCCAACTCCCAATATGGAAACATTTCCATATTTTCCATATGACAACTCATTCTTAATAGAATCTTATCTATTCATAATAAAGTCGATATGGTCCATCCAATATCATACTTCCAACTACTCACAAGCGACCAATCATCGGCGAACTTTGGATTGTCCTTTGATAGTAGTCTAATTATCTTAGTCAAAACCGATTCTTGTCCTTTTCCCTCTAAATGTGCTGGACATTTGGAAAATTTTAGAATGGTCAAATTGTACAACATTTGCAATCGATCCTATACCCAAAGCGTATGGGACACGATTCATAATGTCTTACATAAAGATTTGATAGTTTATCAATCTTCTGCCATAATATTTTATGTGTCACGTTCTTATGATTCGAATTATGAAGAGGAATGTCGTAATCATAATCGAAATTTAAGAACTCACTATGTATCCTTGACTAAATTTATTAACATTCCACAACCTAATCCTTTAGATTTGAAATGAAGCATAATATTCTCTCCCTTAATTATAGCAAAACAACTATTCAACATTTACGACTTTGCAAAGTATAACTCTTGTTTTCTATAATTAATATTTCTAACTTGCAATACTTGCCTTAATAATCATGCAATCACATCATTTATGCTCCCACTATCATGATGATTATTATAAACATAACGCTTATGCTCCCACTAGCTTTGACATGTATTCAGAAACAGCTTAACTTTTAGAAAAACAATGCCTATTGAACTTCTTTAACTTCATATTCTAATACTCAATGCTTTGATAATCTTTTATCAAGGCTTTATAAGCTTATACAGCTTTGTCTTAGATAGTTCATGTGTGTGTCTTAAACAATTAAGACTAATTGCCAAATCTCACAATTCGAATCATGGAAAGGGATACCGTAACCATAATCGAATTCGAGAATACAATTTTCACAATCACTATCTTCTTAAAATCTCTTTTAGTGAAAGCATTTCCTCACAATCATTTTCATGAAGGAGGGAATCTAATGACACTTAGATTTTAATGGTGTATGTGTTCCTATCCATGTGAATTTGTTAAAACCAAGGTTTATGACAAATTCAAACTCATATGGACCGAACTTTCTTAATCTTGATTTCTTGCCTTATGGTAACACGGCTGCCCACCATGTCTTCCAAGTAGTTAAGCAGCTCACCCTTTCCCATCAATTTACTTTTCATTGATTAAGGTCCTTGCCTTTCATGCATTCAAATGAGAACTCATAGAACTCACATGCATAATTAACTCGATTTGAACGGCACAGAAACAAGATAATGTCAACACGACAGGTTGTAAACCTCTACTCATGTGCTAGTGATGATCGATAAGGTTTATTCTTGATTTGTTCTTGAAACCTTTCAAGACCGTTAAGACTCCCACTGACTCCTTGACATATAAGATTCTCTTGTCAATAAACATTTCTTGACAAACAAATATTCAAGAGTTAGTGTAGTTTTTATCAAGGCAAAACACCATATAAAATTGGTCCTAGTTGGTCTTTGTCTTATCCAAGACATCACAACTTTCCAATTTCAAATGTACGAAAATAAGAAAATCCTTTTTCCAAATTCTACACTTGGTGAATGTTGTAAACCTTCTTAAGACTTGTTACTCAATGTCACAATCTTAACTCTAAGACTTGTTTTGGAATGAGGTATGATTGACTTCTTGATTTAACCATTTCTTCAATTCTTAATTCCTCTTCTTAGACATACAATTGCACAAAGATTCATTTAGAGGATCAATTGAGATATGGTTCTTAATCATTAAGACCTGTCATAAAGCATAAAAGGTACTCTCCCTTCTTCTTAGAATAGAGAAACTTTTATCTTTCTGCCTACTTGATTCTTCTTATTCGTTCTGCTATTGATTTAAACCTTTTCAATCAATTCAGAATTACACTTAATCTTATAAGTATAATCATATTTACTAAACCTTTAGTGAATCATGATGAATATCTTTGTTACTCTTGTGGTGGACTTGATCAACACACAACTTTGTGTACTCGATCTCCTAGTCCTTCACTTGACACTTTGTCAACGAATTAGTCTAATTTCCAAATATGAAATTTCCCATTCATCATGCAACCAAGTTGCGTGATTCCAAATTTCTGTCCAATTGAAACTTGGTCGATGAGAAACTCTCCCTATTTGGCAAATTCTCGACATTTCACAATTATCATAATAAGAATCACATCCATCCCTTGTAGAATTATGCAAACATCAATTTTTTTCATAACGATTTTATTGCAAGGAAATAAATAAATAAATGAGTCAAATCAAAATTTATTTTATTCATAAAGCACCGGAAAACATTTTGTCCTTACAATGCAAAATCAACTGAAAAAAATTATGTAATAAATATTCCTAACAACTCTATCATAACTTTCTATGCTCAAAATCTAATCTTCAAGTCCATGCGATCGAGACCCATTTCTTTGTGATTAGACTCATCTTGCTTTTCCATCAAGCTTCCTCTCTTTTCACTAATCCTGCAAAACATTCAAATGCAATCTTATCACATTATGTATTAAGAATCAATGAATATGAACTTAATGGAGTTAGATAGTGGATTTTACCTGAAGCACAAACATACTCTTTGACTCTCCCATCTTTTGGACTCTTCAGGCTCTTAGGGCAGACTTGTATCCGACGCCCTTTCTCTTGGCAGCAAACGCAGGTCGGTTCTCCTAGAACATCCTCGGAAGCATGGTTGGTTGAATTTCCCAACAAATATGCTCCATTGCTTTGCCAAATCATTTCTGATTCAGCAGCGATGAGCATATAAGTTAGGTCAATGAGGTTTTCGTCATGATCCATCATATAATACTTTCTTTTGAACTCATTATATGATTCGGGAAGTGACTGCAGAACCCAGTTCACAGCCAACTTATCCGGGAATGACGTACCCTACATTATCAACCTATCGATGTGTGATTTCATTCCTAGAATGTGGGCACACACGGGTTTACCATCTTCATGTTTCATTTCCAATACGGCTTTAGTGACATTGAACCTTTCAATTCTTCGATCTTGTGGGTTAGGGAGAACAACGGGAAGAGGAGGAGGAAGTGAAGCATGATTTCTTGTTCCTCGATCGAATCGTTGAATATCATCTTCATGTGGAATGCTTGTTCCATGGGATTTGGGAAGACCATAGTTGTCGAACTTTGACATCTACAAAACAGGAGAAAACAAATTCAAGTTAATAGATTGATTGAGTCCTTAATAAATCACCCAAATGAGATATTAAGGCTAGGACCCAACACAATACGCTACAACCTAGAAAAGGGATGTCGTAATCTAGTTGCCGAATATTTGAACGTAAGTGAATGACGATTCACTAATTTCCACCATGAAAAACGAAAAGGAAATTTAAGTTTTAAATCTATGAAAACTCCTAGAACCTTTGAGATTCATTGAACCTTTTCAATGGCATGTTTAAATCTCGATATGCCCCTCTAGTTTGTGACTGGGATGCCGAGGATCACAAAGCGGGGGTGAATAACCATGCAAATCTACACGGTGCCCTCACATGTTACAGTCACCTATTCGATGTGCCGGTTAACCACACGCGCTCCACCAAACTATGACAAACATTGAGTCACCCTTTGCTACCTTTGCTCAGAACCATTTAGTGTGCCGGTTAACCACACGCGCTCCACTAACGTCTTCACAAGGGCACAAAGTGTAATTTCATGGAATTGCATCAATTCAATTTTGTCTAAAGTAACTAAGATTGGGAATTTTATGAAAACATTTAGTTACTTTTATACTTCATTATACTTATAGTGGAAGGTTTTGTCCTATCCTACCCGTTCGGCTAACGACCCTCCACTAGTCAAGAGTGTGGTGGGTAAGAGTGGATACCCATTCAATCACCATTTTATAGGCAATTTCCTTAAACACCCCTTATACACCAGCTTCGTGAATGAGGCCTACTAACGGTGAGACTGACTTTTACTCATACATACATACATACATACATATATATATATATATATATATATATATATATATAATGTTAGACTTTTAATGTTATATATAGTATATGGTGTATTTTACACTTTTAAAATACTAGGTGTTCTAATTTAATAATTATACTTTTAATTTAATTAAATTGTACACCAAAACTATATGGATTTATTAAATCTCTCTTAATTATACACCTTAATTAATTAATAAATCCATAAGGGTGTGATTTGAACTTTTCAAAACAATATTAGTGTTTTAGAATTTAACATTTCTAAATTAAACTTTTAATCAACTTTTAAATTCCAAAACCTGAGGGCAAGTTTTGAAACATTTCAAAACATTAGGGGTTAGAATTTAAATATTTCAAAATCAAACCTTTTAATCAAAATTTAAATTCCAAAACTTGAGGCCAAGTTTTGAAACTATTCAAAACATCAGGGTTTTAACTATTTAAATTTCAAAAACAAAACTTTTGAGTTCAAATTTAAACTATAAAACCTAAAGGGGAAAAATTGAAACTTTTTACAAGATAATTCAAATCTAAATTACAAATAATCAAATTTTATCTAATAAAACAAGTGATTATCTAAATTTTGACAATTATCTTCTATTTAGGTAAGGATATTCACCAAATATTGATAAAATTCAGATTTTATAACAAAAACATATTTAAGGTAATTATCCAAACCCAAAACAGGAAGAAAATCACGAAAATTAGTTGTCAGACGTTTCGACTCGTCAAGTCTGGACTTGGACTCATCGAGTACACCTGACTCGGCGAGTGCACCAAGTGACTCGGCGAGTCAAACACTCAGAACCCAAAAAATTTCGATTTTCAGTGCTGATTTCGATCAAATATGCATCAATACAATAGAAACCAATCTAGGCTCTGATACCACTAATGGGTTTTAGCCAAAAGACATCCTATGTGCTCATGCAAACCCTAAAGCTTGGATCTAGGTTTCTCTATTGTACATGCTTTTAATCCAAGACTTAAAACCCTAGATCTAATCAATATAACATATGAATTAGGGTTTAGATCATACCTTGATTGTTATATAGCAATAACAATCTCAATTCCTTCTTGTATTGAATTTAGAAAGCTTAGACTCACAAATGTCACTCCTCTAATGGCTCACAAACACCAAGAGCAAGAGGATGAAGATGAGAAGAGAAGGAGGCTGCCCAAAACGTGTGGAAACCCTAGAGAACCAGTTCACCATGTTTTTGCGGCTTAAGGGTTCCTTAAATAGTGAGGCTATTAGGGTTATCTAACAAGGAAACCCTAATTTGGATGCTTAGGCCCTAAGCAACCCATGGACCCTTCCTTAACAAGCCTTGGACGATTTCTAATGGGTTTCCCCATAGAATTCGTCCAACCTAATAATAAGGTTATCCATAGCCCAATTACAATTATCTTCTAATTACATTTCCAGTCCCTTAAGTTTAATTAATCTCTTTTAGTCACAAACTTAATTCTTATTAATTCTTGACTAATATTAATTAAACAATATGATTTTTCCTTTAATATATCATTCTCATAATATATTAATAAATCATATTTAATCCTTTCTCTCCATAATTCATCCTATCAAGTTGCTTTGGTGAAGGCAACCCAAAAGGACCATGCACCATCGGGTCAAGTACATACCAAAATAGTTATGGACTTAGACACTAATCCAACATTGTTTTCGTCTCACGTTCTTCAATCTAACAAGTGAGTTCATACCCCTTTAGCTACGTTTTCAAATTTTTTGTAAATGATTTTATACACTTTTAAGGGGGGGATACAAGTACACACACGGTTACCCTTGTGTGAAAAACATCAATATTTTTCTATACTTTTGTTATAAAATAAATCATATGTGATTTATAACTATCGTACGAAAACGTTCTCATATAACATATCACGATAATAATTTGTCTTTTTGGAATGAAACATGTTGTTATATAAATATCAAGCACTTTATTTATATTTTGAGTATAAATGTTCAATAATGTTATTACAAATGTTATACTTTACATACAAAGTCAACACTACACTAGGGTTTATCATACAAACGAACCACACATTTGGAAAAGCTATAACAGGTATAGTTTACTAGATAGTCATGAGATTTTACATACTATAAGTACTAAACCAAGGAAATACTTTCATATACAAGAACGAATGGACTTTTCATTTGTAAATCCATTTGATACTAAGTTTTGTGAGACATTCAGCTTCACGTACTTTCAAGTATGCAGTTAAAGTCTTGTATTATATATTATAATCTCTTGTAGGGAGAGCATGATACTTGTGTATAAATGTATACGGGATTGAAAATCCCGCACCTAAACTGTTAGCTACAGTTAGACCGGCAGGTCTAGGGTGACAAACGTCATAACATTCCAACGTCTGAAGAATGTTGTTACAGGCAGTCTGGGTCAATAGCATGGTTATAAAACTCACATAGAGTATTAAAAACACGTTGATTTACGGGGTTATCAAATGCCTTAGTGATTTTATACATACATAAATCTACTATTCTAGGCATGAAAAACACTATTGCTTTACAGTTTTGAAACTTTTAAACTATCACACACTTATGGAAAAATATTGGATTTCCAGAAGCAAACATTCAAAAACAGACGAGTCTTGGTAGAAGACAATTTTTATATACTAGTAGGAAATATGGGATTTTTTAGGAGTTTTCAAACATCTACAAACAATTTCATACAAATTTATACAAACATTGACATTAAATACTTATGAACTCACCAGCTTAAATGTTGATCTACTTTTTCAACTCTACTTGTATTTCTCAGGGATTTAATAATACAGGTAAACGTGAGCTTTTGGAGAAGCGATGTTTAGGCGTCAGTTTAAAACTCATTTTTTCATTGTATCATAATTTTTTTTGAAACAAGTATCATTCAACAATGTAACTTTTTAATTATATATATGATGGTTGTTTTACTTTCTTTACTATGTATTCAACTGTTACGATACTACATGAAGTCATCCGCCCTTGAACGATTCCGCCATTCTGGTTTAAGGGTGTGACAATTTCCATCAAGGTTAGCTAGCCAATATGCCCGCTTTCTTGTTTCGGCATCTTTGAGATACGGTCCTTCCCATTTAGGTGCCAGTTTACCTACACTAGGATCCTTTGTGTTTTGGAATGTTTTCTTTAGTACCAAGTCTCCTATTTGAATCTTCAACTTATATATTTTCATTGTCCGCCTTGGTGATTCTTTGTTGATGAGCAGTGATGCGAATCCTGGCAAGATCCATGAGTTCATTAATAGTATCAAGATCCTGGGCAAGGATCCTGTCGTTGTTTTCTTCATTTTGAAGTAGGTATCTTGTTGTTGGGACCACCACTTCATTGGGAATCATTTCTTCTACTCTGAACACCAAGGAGTAGGGTTTTTCATGTGGCTACTTTGGAAGTGGTTCTATCTATCCATAGTACAAAAGGAAGTTCTTCTACCAATCTTCCTTTCTTTTTGTCCAATATTTTCTTCAAGTTATTGACTATGATTTTGTTGCTCGATTTTGCTTGACCGTAGGCTTGAGGGTGAATAGGAGTGGACATTATCATTGTGATTCCCTAACTCGTACAAAAGTTTTTTGTCCACTTGCTTATGAACTGGGATCCGTTTTCGCATATGATTTCGGTAAGGATCCCAAACCTGGTCAACATATTATGTTTAATAAATTAGACTACTAAATTTGTTTCTTACCTGGACCAAGACTTTGGCTTCTATCCACTTTGACAAGTAGTTAGTCATCACTAGCATGAAGATCTTTCCTCCAGGAGCAACCAAAAATTTTCTTACTATATCCACCCCCCCCCCACCTTATGAATGGCCAAGGGGAGATGATAGGATGTAGAGGTTCTGGTGGTTGATGTAGGATCTTGCTATGTCTTTGACAATCATCACATTTTTTAGCATGAAGGAAGGAATACTTCTTCATGGTTGGCCAATAGTATCCTATCCTCAACACTTTGGAGCATAAAGATCTACCCCTAGTGTGATTACCGCAGTCTCCTTCATGTATATCCTTTAGAACTTTTGTAGCTTCGTGATCTTCTAAGCATCTAAGGTATGGACCTGCCATAGCTTTTTTATATAATTTACCTTGGATTATAACAAACCTTGAGACCCTTGTTCTAAATGATCTGTCACTTTTTTCTTCTTTTCGGATCCTACTATTCTGGAGGTATTCCATAATAGGTTGGATCCATGATCTTGAGGTTGGGGAAAGATCCTTGATGTTAGTGTTTTGGCTAAAAAATAATTGAACTGAAATGGTCCAAAGTGTATGAGAGGCTATGATGTTCAATATAAAGCAAATAAGTAAAGTGAATCAAAGCAACATAAATCGTTTACAAGGAAATCCCTTGATCCTTGTTAGGATCTCTGGCATAAAACCTTGGGAGGTGATAACGATCACATGCCTTGATGTTTTTATTGATTGAAATGAAAATTACAGAGAAATTGGAATGAGTATGAGTACAAGTGACAATATTGTGCTATGTCTCGTGTGTAGTGTGATGAATACAAGTGTTTTATATAGTCAAAACCTAATAACTAGAACTTCGAAAATTCTGGGATCCTCCGAGATTACTTATAGTCGTTTGCTTGACTTGGTCCTCTAGGTCTTTTGCATGGTTATGACGACTATATGCTAAGAATGACTTTGACGGGTTATTTCTGCACATGTGAGAAAGACAAAAGAATATATAGCCGTTATAAAAAATAAAAAAATATTAGTCAAGATCTTAAAGTATATTAGGGATCCTAGAGTTCGAGGATCCTGAGCCTTTGAGGATCCATATATATGAGGATCCCAGAGTAGCTTCAGGATCTTGGCCCTAACAATTGCCCCCAAGTGATTCCTGAAAAATGAATGAGTTAGTTTCAAGAATATTGAAGGGATAACTTAAATAAAATAAAGAAAAAAGAGATAATGGTAATTTTCGAATTTAACCCTTAACGGCTAGGATAATTCAAATTCCAATGGTTGGATTACTAGCCGTTATCAAGCGGTCAAATCAGCTGTTCTTTCGGTATAAATAGAGATTATTTGTCTTGTGATTTTCTTTACTCTTTCTTGTTAATTATAGGTGATTTATTAGAAGTTAATTTTCTCTTTTTCTTCTACGTTTTTACTTCTTCTATTATGGATATAAAAATTGTCGTTTCTCGCAAAAACATTCTAGCTTTTCTTAAAGACAACTTCATTGACCTAGGGATTCTTTCCTACGAGGAGACATGTTCCTTCGGCGATGATGACATTGAGTATTTAGGACTCAGTGGATCCTTCCCTCCTGAAGCCATTTTTATTCCTTTTGATCCTCTCATCCAACTTGACTTTGTTTCTCCTTCCTGGGTATGCTTTCTCGAATATCCCTTCTCCCTGGGGTTAAAATACCCTTTTCCTGGAATTGCCTCTGAGTTCTTCAAGGTGACTGGGATCTCATATATTCAGGTCATGCCTATCATTTAAAGGATCCTTTTATTGGACCGACCAAGTGAACCAGTCAAAAGCCCTTGACATAGGTCTTCCTGAACTGGCCTGTATGTATGATCTTAGGACCTTCAGGAATTCTCGCTTTCTTCTTATAGTCAAAACCCTCAATATCCTCTTGTCCTGAAAAACAAACATAACGACAGAGCTTGGAAAGAAAAATACGTTTTTGTGAGACGTGACTTTGTTCTTTGTGGGGATTTCCTGTCGGATGCATGGGTTAAGAAGGGTAGGATTCTTTTATACTAATATAAGGATCCTAGAATTCACTTTTTTTTTTTTTTTTTTGCTTTTTGAAGCTTTTAAATTTGAAGAGCTTGTTCCTGTTGCTTAGGATTCGGAGCAGGAGATTGAGAAATTTTTGGCCCTATCTGAAGTCGGGATATCTTTTCGATTTGAACAATCCACATTGCAAGAAAGCTCTTCTGCCACCGACCTCGTGTCGATAGGTAAGGATCCCTGATTGTTTTTGCTTATGATGAAGGATCCTAATATTTTTATGTTATGTGTAAGATCCAAGATTACCCGTTCCAGTGCTTGTTTCACACTTGCTAACCTTGACACAACAATGTCTAGGGATCAGCTGACAATGAAAAAGGAAAAGAGATCGTCTTCTCTTCCTCCCAAAAGGTCGGCCATTGACTTAACAGTGAAAACTCCGGGATCCCGAAAAAGGAAAACTCTTGAGTTTGCAGGTCTATCCTTGGAGAGCCATGGGGTTGAGGATGTGCTCCAGAATTTGGTCTCTTTCATCCAAGCTGTAAGTGTTGGTTTTATTCTCGACCCGTACTCTACTTTTTGCTGATCTACTATGTCTTTGTTTCAAGTCTCTGATCACATTTCTGCTAATCTAAGAATCCGATCAGAGAGGGATAAACAAGCCCTTTAGGGATAGGAGAGGATGTGGAATATGATCAACGAGGATATACTGAGGAGAGTAGAGCTGCTCAGCAAGGAGAAGGATGAAAATGAGTAGGAGCACTTGCTCGACATGGATAGGAGTTTAGGAGTTCCCATTCATCATATCATGTGAAAGGATTTTTGCTTTAAAACCTTTTTTAGGAAGGATCTCGTCAAATTTCAGGAAGGATCCTTAACCTTAGCTTAAGGAAATTCTTCGCTAAGAATCTTGTTTATTCTCTGGGGAGTATCCCATCTTCAACTAATGTCATGGCAAGTTTTCAGGAAGAATCCCAAACTAAGGTAACATGTTAATGTTACAATCTTTCAATGAATTATGGGAAAGATCCCAAACCATATGACAAAAATGTTATAAGCTTCATGTATTTTCAGGGGAAAATCCCAATATGTGAACGATATAAACCTTATGAGTTTTCTAGGGATGATCCCAAATTAAGATAACATGAAAATGTTATACACCTTAGGAGTTTTCTGGGGATGATCCCAACTTAAGATAACATGTAAATGTTATAAACCTTAGGAACTTTCTAGGGAAGATCCCAACTTATGATAACATGTAAATGTTATAAACCTCCGGAATTTTCTAGGGAAGATCCCAACTTAAGATAACATGTAAATGTTATAAACCTTGGGTTCATACTTCAGGATCTTAACTTATGTTCAGATATAAGAGGATTGCCAAGTCACTGAGGCATGAAATGATCCCCTAATTCACATCCCATAGTTAGATATCGTGTGTCCAAGCAAGGTGTATAAACATTAACTCATGTGAAGGAGGTAATTAACTCTTTAAACCTTAGAGGGGATTTAGTACCTTTATTCGTAAGAGATATGATCAGTCTCTATACATAGGAGATTCGTTTTGTGAATTATTGGATGTTTTTTAGTTAAGGGGGTCTCAGTGGTCCCTTAGGGGAAATGATAGGATGTAGAGGTTCTGCGGGTTGGTGTAGGATGTTGCTATGTCTTTGACAAGGATCGCACTTTTGTGCAGGGAGGAATGATTCTTTCTTCATTGTTGGCCACTAGTACCCTGTTCTTAATTCTTTGGAACATATTGATCTGCCCCCAGTGTGGTTGTCGTAGTCCCCTTCATGGATGTCGTTCAGGAGTATTGCAGCTCTGTGATTTTCTAAACACCTGATGTATGGTCCTGCCAAAGATTTTTTATACAGCTTACCTTAGATTATGACGAATCTTGAGGTCCTTGTTTTGAATGCTCTCTCGCTTTTATCTTCCTCAGGGATCGTGCCATTTCGGAGGTATTCCATGATGGGTTGGATCCAAGATCCTGAAGTTAGGGAAGGATCCTGGATGTTGGGATCCTGGCATTAGATTGTTGATTCAGGATCTTCGATAAGGGAAACATCGGTAGTCTCCCCAAGGTTGTGGGAGTATTCAAGGGAATTAACCATGTGATGGTCGGGTTTGGAGTAAGGCTTTAACTTATAGGATCTTTGGGTCGAGGAGTCAGCCTTCCTATTAGGGTTATCATTAGAGCTTGGTGAGTTGCTCCTTTTTTTGATCTCCTTGTCTTTTTCGAGTCTGATGAATCTTAATGTCCTGCTCCAAACTTCGTCCATGCTCCTACATGGGGTCATAACGAGATCTTTGTAGAAGAGAGAATCCCTCTTTAAGCCCATTTTGAAGGCTTCAACTACGGTTGCCATATCGATGTTAGGGATACTCAGATCTTCCCTTCCGAATCTGTTCACAAAAGTCCTAAGGAATTCCTTAGGATCCTAAGCCACTCGGTAGAGATCGCTAGTGATCTTCTCGAATGTTCTGCTATAAGAAAACTGATTGCTAAATAAATTAATCAAATGATCGAATGATGTGATTGAATAAGTAGGAACATTAAGGAGCCATTTTAGAATAGATCTTGTAAGGGTGGAGCCAAAGCCCTTGCACAGACAGGCTTCTTTCAAGTGAGTGGGGATGGAATAATCTCCATCATCTCCCTATACTGTGCCACGTGTTCCTCAAGAATTGTAGTTCCGTCGTAGGGCTTCATGTTGGGGTTCTGGAAGTGTTTTGGAACTTCAGTATCGACTATCGTTGGAATGAATCTAGATATCATGTGACTTGTGGGGGATACTTCTGGTACCAGTTGAACTACTCCGGCCTCCGGGTACGCTTGAGATCATCTACCTTAGTTATTGTAGCTCTTTAGCCATGATCAGGCTTAAACCATTGAGTTAGTTGTAACATTACTATTATTGATAGAGTTACTAGGATCACCTGTAATTGGGAGTAACAAAGGTTTCTTTAGGATCTTGAATCTCGCGACGGATCGCTGAGGATCTTGGGTTGTCAAAGTTCAAGATCTTGTGTTGTAAGATCGAGGGCGCTACCTCCTGAGGCTTGTGAAATTTTGTCCTCATTCTCTCTGCTTCCTTGAGAATCATCATGTTATCCTCCTTTTGTTGGGTGACCTGTCGCTCTAGTCTCTTCATCATAAAAAATATATCTATGATGGAAATCAACACAGGAGGATCCTGGAGTCCCGGAGTGACCAGGGATGTGTTCATCTTCGGAGTCTCATAGATTTTATTGGGAGCTCCATTCGGTGGTGGTGGAAGGTTTTTAGAGGAATGGAAGGAATCGAGGAGGAGGAGATAGTCTATTGATTAGACATGATTTTCTGAGAGTTTTTGAACACCACAGCCCCACAGTAGGCGCCAATTTGTTTTGGTCAAAAAATAATTGAACTAAAATGGACCAAAGTGTATGCGAGGCTATGATGTTCAATATAAAGAAAATAAGTAAAGTGAGTCAAAGCAACACAAATAGTTTACAAGGAAATCCCTTTATCCTTGTTAGGATCTCTGGTATAAAACCTTGGGAGGTGATAACGATCACCTGCCTTGATGTTTTTATTGATTGAAATTAAAATTATAGAGAAAATGGAATGAATATGAGTGCAAGTGATAGTATTCTTCTAAGTATCATGTGTAGTGTGATGAATACAAGTGTTTTATATAGTCAAAACCTAATAACTAGAACTCCGAAAATTTCGGGATCCTCCGAGATTACTTATAGCTGTTTGCTTGACTTGGTCCTCTAAGTCTTTTGCATGGTTGTGACGACTATACGTTGAGAATGTGACTTTGACTGGTTACTTCTTCACATGTGAGAAAGACAGAAGAACATATAGCCATTATAAATAACAAAAAATATTAGTCAGGATCCTAAAGTATATTCGAATCCTGGGGTTTGAGGCTCTTAAGCCTTTGAGGATCCTTAGATATGAGGATCTCAGAGTAGCTTTGGGATCCTGGCCCTAACATTTAGGATCCCGAAGAAGAAATTGAGGAGCGGGGTCTTTGATAGTAGCGATGTTAGTAGTTTTTCTCGTGATCATTGGGATCCTTCAGGCTTTTGGAAGGATCCTGGATTGTTGGGATTAACATGTGGGTTATCAGGATCCTGGTTTCAGGCGGGATCCTAAGAAAAGATCCTAGGTTGGCTAAAGCATCTGCTTCATCATTGTCTTCTCTAGAGACTTGGTTTACGTTAAATACTTCAAATTATGAGGCTATTTTGAGGATATGGAGATATAGTGCTACTCTTTCTCCTTTTAGTGCAGAGGATCCATTAAAATGGTTAGTCAATAATAAAGAATCGACAAATACCTGAATATCCTTGATTCGAAGATCCTTGGCTAACTGTAATCCCATGATTAGTGCCTCGTATTCTACTTCATTGTTGCTTACATTGAGCTCATGGCTGATTGCTTGGGGTAGGATGTCCCCTATGGTGTTTTTAGTATGATCCTTAGGCCAGTTCCTCTTTGGTTTGATGCTCCATCTATGAATAGTGCCCATCTTCCCATGTTTTCTTCTCCTAGAAGTTGTTTGGTTTCTACTTCTACTTCAGTTTGTAGATCATCACTAAATTCAGCCACAAAGTCTGCCAATCCTTGAGACTTTATAGCGGATCTTGGCTCATAATTTATGTCATATGTGCATAATTTCACGCCGACCACTTTGTCATCCTTCTTGAAATTTCAGGTTTTCTCATACCATTCTTAATGGGATAATTAGTTATTACATTTATAGGATGTGTTTAAAAATAGTGTCTTAATTTAGTAGAAGCAGTTAGTAATGCAAATATAAGTTTTTCAAGGTGGGAGTACCTGGTCTTAGGATCCACGAGACTTTTACTTACATAGTAGATAGGATGTTGGTCCCCGTTAAGATCCTTAGCCAAGACTGCAGTCACCGTGTTTGAGGATACTGAAAGGTAGAGGAGAAGTGGTTCCCCATCTAATGGTTTTACCAATAGGGGTGTTGAACTTAATTTTATTTTTAAGTTCTTGGAAAGCATCTTCATATTCCTTTGTCCACTCGAACCTTTTGTTCTTCCTCAAGATGCTGTAGAAAGGATTGCATCTTTCTGAGGATCTTAAGGTGAACCTATTTAGGACTGCCACTCTGCATGTTAGTCTATGAATATCTTTTGTCGAGGATGGTGATCTTAGATCAAGGATGGCCTTGATTTTCTCTGGGCTTGCTTCAATTCCTCTTTTGGTCACCATGTATCCAAGGAACTTGTCTGATCTCATTCTAAAGTGACACTTGGAGGGATTTAGCTTCATGTTATATTCTTCCAGTATGTCGAAGACTTCTTCAAGATCCTTGAGGAGATCTTCAGCTTTCTTAGACTTAACCACCATGTCATTGATGTAGACTTCCATGGTGTCCCACAATTTTGATGGGTTTTAGGTACTATGAGTCTATGACACTCCTATGTTGCACATACAACCCTAATGCTTTGGATCTAAGTTTTCTCTAGTTATACATGCAATAAACAATTTTCCAAATCATGAAGCCTAACTAGCATACAACTTGATATTTACATCATAAAATCTAGTTAGAAGAATACCTCTTGGTTGTAGCTTGTAGAACTTGGCCTTTCAAGAGCTTAGTGCCTCAAATATTTCACCTCTAATGGAATCACAACACACCATGAACAAATGGAGGACTTTGAGAGAGAGTTTAGGCACACCAAAAATCGGCTATACTCTTCATGGAATACACAAGTACCGATTTTAGGGTTTAGGGAATACATATATATTGTAGAATTCCAAGAGTCATATGTAAACCCTAATTCTTACACTTAGGCTTATGATCCAATAACTCATATGGACTAACTCTTCATCAACTCTCACATAAACTTAGTCCATCATGGATCAATAGCCCAAACCATATGTATCACTGATTTACATAATCAGCCCCCATTAATTTAATGAGTCTCTTTTGATCACTAAATTAATTCCAAACTAATTCTTGATCAATACTAATTAAATAATATGACTTCTCAATTAATATATTATACTTATAATATATTAATAAATCACAAATAACCTCTTTCTCAAATATCCATTCTATCAAATTGTCCTGGTGAATGCAACCCAAAAGGACCATGCTACTCTCGGGTCAAGTACATACCAATTATAGTTATGGGCTTATGTTGAGTCTAGGAGTTGCGTCATTGGGCTTGTTACCTCGATCCATAGTTATCACAGTTTTGGTCATGTCCAACCGTGTTTATAATATTAGGGTTTACTATATAAGATGCATGCATGCATCGTTCTCTAGACGCTTGATAATTATTATTCCTTTCATTGTATTGTAACCCTAGCACACCTCTACAGTCGAAGTTCTTTATCAAGCTCTTCTGAGGTGGAGCATATTAATCATTCAACTCTTGTTTGATTCATCCTGTGTTCTTTTTGCTTTTATTGTGTTTGTCTAAATCTGTTATGAATCTAAACGATCTTAGAGAAATTAATTATCATCGATAGGTATCAGAACAGGAGGCTGCGTAAATCATATGCATCTCTTCTGTTTGAAGAACATTCTTAGGGTTTCCGCTTTTATTGAATCTGTTGAGCAGTCATCCCTTCATTGACGTTGCTCATAGATCTCGATATTACCTAAATCAATCTTTACAACTCTGGCTCTTGACAGATATTTAAAACAGGTCATCATGTCTCACGAAGATTCACAAACAACCCCTATCAACATATCCAACAACATCGGATCTACTACAAGAATCTTGATCTTATATACCAAAGATTATGAAGTCTGCACACATCACTTTGAAGACTATGTTCTTGGTTCAGAGAATACTGGGTATCTAATCTGGGAAGCAATCACCGTGGGTCCTTTTTCTCATACTGGAACCGAAAGAATCATCAAGACTCAAAAGGAGTATAATCAGCTGATGATTGACGTGAAAGATGTTGCTAAAGACGAGAAGGACAAGCTGCTTTGCAATAAAAGCCATGAGAATGATCATATTTGCCTTGTAGTCTGATACTTTTCGTCTGGTTAGTTCTTGCACGACAACAAAACAAATCTGGGACGGGCTTAAGGAGCTATATTCCATCGATGAGGATTTGGAGCCTTCAATTCAAACTCTTCTGCTTTCGGAATTCGGTGACTTCAAGCAAAAGAAAGAAGAAAAACTCATTCAAGCATTCGATCGGTTCAATCATCTTCTCAGCAAAATGATCAAGCACAAAATCGGAAGAGAAGTAATTGCACAGAAGGTCACTTTTATGAATGGCCTAAGACCCAAATGGATGGCAGTGGTTTCGACTGTGAAAACTCATGAGCAGTTCAAAACCTATTCATTGGCGAAGCTTGTGGGAATACTCAAGTCACATGAAAATGTAGTGACTAAGGAAATGAAAGTGGTGTCTAGAATGGGATCTTTGGCTCTTCTCTCAAAGGTCAAGAACGTGGATGAAGAAGAATAAGATTTGGATCTCTCTGAATGTGATCTGACATTTGATGAATATGAATTAATGGTCTCTAATCCCAAAAAGTTTGCTCACAAAAAGTTCCCTACCTCCAAGAACCAAAATTGGCAAAGGAGCTACAATTCCGAAAAGGCGAAAGAGGAGGTTAAAAATGCTCCTCAGCATGAAGAAGCGAAGAAGGAGAACAAGCTTATAGGTGACTCTATATATGACTGCAATATCTGCCACAGAATAAATCACTTTGCTAAAGACTGCATGTTGAGGAAGTTGGCTTAGAAGAAGGATGGAGAAGATGATGAAGCATACCATTCACGCAAGCTGGAGGAAATAAAGAAGAAGAAAACCTCTAACAATTCTATGAATTCTTTGATTGTGCAGGAGAGCCTAGTTAATGATGAGTTCAGAGAAGTAGAGGTCTAGTTTACCGACTATGAAGATGAAGAAGTTTGCAAACCTACACATGGTAGAGCTTTTGTGGCGAAGGAAGATAATGTTGAGTTTGCTGGAAGGTGCTTAATGGTGACTGTTGGAGTATCTCAAATGAGAGGCTACACAATGGATGGCGGATCTGATAAGGCGAAGGAAAGAGAAGACACATGCTTCGCTGCCAAACTGATGGGTGAGCAGATCAACGAATGTGATCGGTTGATCAAGAAGGTATAATCTATCCTCGAATCACTGAACATACTAGTTAATAACTATGAAAAGGAATTAAACGAATTAAAATTCAAGTTTTCTAGTTTAAGTGGTAGTCTAAAACAAAATCTCCTAACAAATTCTAACCTAACTGATCAAATCAGCAGGGTGACTTCAAAGAGTGAAGAAAGAAGGATATGGATAAAGTAGAAGGAAGTGGAGTTAGTTAGGGCAAAAAACGAAATAATAATTTGCAACGTGATAATTTGAAGCTTTTGAAACAAAGAAATATTTTTTGCTTGATTGCTAAACGCTTATATTCTAATATTACTCAATTACATCTAGATTGTGACATAGGCAAAAATATTCACAAAATGATTTTGCCCTTCCTTGAATTAAAGGAGGACGAAATCGATGTCGATGGTTATAAATGTGAATCTATTGTTTCTTCGGATGAGATTTCTGATGGCTACCGAATCGGTCTGGACAAAATAGAGTCCTTTATCAAGTCCAAAGACCATAAGGACATGCCTAAAAACCTATTGGACGAAAATGATAAATTAAAAATCAAGACCGAACCCATGCATAAATTTGACTCATTGAGTACCATGTTGTGTTCAGAAAACAAGATACATGTGGAAAACACTTCTGAATTTGACGAGGACAGTGATATGAGTGAAATATTTGTAGAGGATGTGCTTGACTGTTCAGAATTTGTTAAAAGCGAATCGACCAAAGGTCTTAGATCTGAAAATTCAGTTGAGTTCGATCGGATATCCTAAGACAAAGTCAAACTTCTGAAAGAGAAGGTTATGGTATATCAAAAGGTAGAAATCGTACCAAATCAGGTATACACCATAACAGGAGTTACTCAGAAACACACTACCGAACTTACAGACATAGTAAACGAAGACAATGCAGGTGGCTGTGATGATTATTTTTGGTCTGCTCCAATTGACAATGCAGACGAAATTGTCGGTTTATCGGAAAGAACCTCATGAGAATCAAGGGCAGATACATGGCAGAACCACTCAACAAGCAAACAAGATTTGATGTACCAAGCACAAGCGGTACTGAAGATATTCAAAGAGAACCTGTAAAGGCAGCAAGCGAAACCTCTTCATTGAAGAGCGAAACTGATGCAGAAAGACCGCAGCCAAAAGCAAACATTCACAAGTCTCAAAAGCAGCTTTCTGAACAAAAACAACAGTGGAACAAAAGATATAAAAAGAATCTCAATGAGCGAAAGCAGTTTTGGCAGTCCCAAAACTCCAATTATGTTCGCAAGGAAAAGGTGTCTAATTCAAAAGCGAAAGTAAGCTCACAAACAAACTCAGGTCAATGCTCACACTTCAAATCTTGCGGTCAGACGAACCGAAGAAGCAGTTTCGGTCCCAAATCTAGCAATGAAAAGAACCGAAAGAGGAGTTTCGGGCCAAAATCACATCTTCCTCAACATCAACCAAAGCCGAATCCAGTGAAGGATGTTAAAAGGAAGGGAAAGTTAGTCTCGGACTCTGAAAAACATGCAAAGAAAACGGCTGCTAACCCTAGGAAACACGAGAACAAGTTTGTTAAGAATCAAAATAAAATTCCACAATATGATTCAAACAAAACAAAAGCTAACAAAATTAACGTCTTCACCATCAGAAGGAATTATGAAACCACTTTAATAAAACGAACATATATGGTTGATCTTTCTATTGCTATTCCCTGTTCTGTAAAAGGCTCATGTGGACCAAAGAAACTTTGGGTTCCTAAATCTGCTTAATTTTTGTAGGTTATCCATGACGATCAATTTGATGACGAATGGTATATAGATAGTGGCTGTTCGCGTCACATGACAGGGAGACGGGAAGAGTTGAGGGAGTTTCGAGCTCTAAAAGATAGTGGATGTGTCAAGTATGGAAACAACTCATATGGCACAATAAAAGGCTTTGGAATGATTACCAACGAAGATTTTTCCATTCAAATGGTGGGCTATGTGGAAGGATTGCAACACAATCTCATAAGTGTCTCGCAATTGGTTGTAGGGACTGGCCTAAAGGTCTCATTTGATGATGAAGGATCCGAGATCATTGAAAAGAAAACTAAGACGGTTCTGTTGAAGTCTCGGCGCAAAGGCGAAATGTATCCTTTAAATCTAAACCCGATACGAGGGAAGCATGTTGTATGTCATCTAACGAAAGCTCATTCCGATGAAAGCTGGTTGTGGCACCGTAGACTCTCACACCTTAATTTCAAAGATATCAACAAGCTAGTTCTTGGTGATCATGTGAGAGGACTTCCACTTCTCAAGTTTGACAAGGAACATTTGTGTGTTGCATGCGAAATGGAAAAGCAAAGCCGGAAGATTCATCCCATACGTATTAACACAAAGTTCATCGAACCTTTTGAGCTTCTACACATCGATCTATGCGGTCCATCGGCCATAGAAAGTATCGGTGGTAGTAAGTACATTCTTATAATAGTTGATGATTTTTCACAATTCACCTGGGTTTTCTTTCTTAAATAGAAATCAGAGGCGACTCCTAAGCTCAAATCCTTTATAAAGAAAGTGGAGCTTCAACTGCGAAAGGTGGTTAGAAATGTCCGAAGTGACAACGGGTTGGAATTCAAAAACCAAGAGTTTGAAGAATTTCTTACTGAAAAGGGAGTGTCTCACAACTTCTCTGCTCCCTATACTCCACAACAAAATGGTGTAGTTGAAAGGCGAAACCGTTCGTTGTGTGAAGCTACCCAAACTATGCTCAGCTTCGCTTATCTTCCACTGTATTTCTGGGCTGATGCGATTTCTACTGCTTGCTATACCCATAATCGAACCTTTCTCAATAAGCGATTTTCTGTAACACCATATGAAATTATGAATAAGCGCAAGCCTAATGTTAAATTCTTCCATATCTTCGGTTCCAGGTGCTTCATCTTTAACTCTAAAGAGAACCGAAGTAAGTTCAATTTGAAGGCAGACAAAGGGATTTTTCTTGGCTACTCTCTTACGTCCAATGCATATAGGGTTCTGAATAAAAGATCAAAGAAGATAGAAGAAACCTATTATGTCACATTTGATGATGATTACGTGAAGAAACTTCAATCCAATGAAAGCCCAATGGAGTAGATCTTTCCACAAACAGGTCAAGTCACAGCTCCAATATCAAATATGTTTGAAGAGTACATGTTGCTCTTTAACGAACCGGAGAATGCAATTCTCTCTGAAGCGAAAGCGGCAGATAACAAGGCTGACAACCTGATGAAGATAATCAATGAATCTGCAAAAGCTATGGAAAATGAACCTCAAGGTCCAAGTGAATCTCAAGGTCCAAACAAACCTCAAGGTCCAAGCGAACCTACATAAGCATGCTCCACATTCCAGGGGGAGGGTTCGTCTACATCAAAGGGACCTGATTTTCCTTTCTAGGGGGAGAACCCATCTCCAACAATGTACCAAGAAAGTCCACTTGAGGGGGAGAATTCTGAACCTGATGTTGAAATTGTTTCATCATTCGAGGGGGGAGTGGTAATACGAATGATGACGATATTCAGTCAGAATTTGAAGAAGAAGTCAATGCCGAATTGGATCCTGCTTATGATCGTAACTACCCTCCTCTCACTAATGGATAAAAGATCATCTGAAAACTAAAGTTATTGGTGAATCATCTGAGGGAATTCTTACACGCTCTCAACTGAAAGCGAAGCAAACAGCTCTATTCTCTCAAGTGGAATTCTGCATGTTTAATTCGTTTGTCTCCAAGATTGAGCCGAAAACAGTTAACAATGCACTTGATCATTTTGATTGGGTACAGGCTATGCAAGACGAACTTAATGAGTTTGAGTGAAACCAAGTCTGGAGACTGATCCCTACACCAAAGGATGCATCTGTGGTTGGATTAAAATGGGTATTCCGGAACAAGATGGACAAAGAAGGAAACGTGATACACAACAAGTCAAGGTTGGTGGTTAAAGGGTATTGTCAGGAAGAAGGTATAGATTGTGAAGAAACCTTTGCTCCTGTAGCAAGGTTGGAATCAGTTCGGGTCTTTTTAGCATACGTTGCTCACAATAATTTTGAAGTTTTTCAAATGGACGTCAAGTGTGCATTCTTGAATGGAGAACTAGAAGAGACTGTATATGTGGAGCAACCACCGGGTTTTGTGAACGAGAAGTATCCAGATCATTGCTATATTCTGGACAAGGCGGTTTACGATCTGAAGCAAGCCCCGACAGCCTGGTATGAAACAGTAACTCGTTTTCTTAAAATGTCTAAATTCAAACAAGGTTCGGTTGACCCAACCTTCTTTCTCAAGAAAGAGGGTAACCATTTAATGATTGTCCAAATCTATGTCGATGACATCATCTTGGGTTCTACGAATCCTAGCTTCCCGGTTGAATTCCGGAAGTTGATGGAGACTAAATTTGAGATGAGCTCAATGGGTCCGACGAACTTTTTCCTTGGACTGAACATAAGATAGGGACCAGAAGGCATATTCGGTATGATGGGAGATTCTAAAGTAAAGGTTCCAATGGCATTCATAATGAAGCTAACACCATCTCTAGAGAAACCAGCTGCTGATATTACCCTCCATCGTCAAATGATAGGGTCTCTAATGTATCTAACAGATAGTAGACCAGATATTATGTTTTTTGTCTGTTATTGTGCTAGGTTCCAAGCTAATCCACGTGAACCTCATATGGTGGCTGTGAAAAATATCATTAGATATTTGAAGCGAACCTTGTCTCTCGGTCTTTGGTACCCTGCGAAATCAAGCTTCTTTGTTCAAGCATTCTACGATACCGATCTTGGAGGATGTGGTCTACACCGAAAGAGCATAACCAGCGGTTGTCAATTCCTTGATGGAAAAATCGTCAGCTGGCAATCCAAGAAACAAACATTTGTGTCTCTTTCTACGGCCGAAGCTGAATACATCGTCACAGCTTCTTGCACTTCACAGGTCATATGGATACAAAATCAACTTAGAGAATATGGCCTAAACATGAAGAAAATTCCCCTCTAGTGTGACTAAGAAAGCACTATTCAGATATGTCACAACCCAGTGCAACACTCAAAAACGAAACATATAGCCCTGAGATACCACTTCATTAAGGATCACGTAGAAGATGGTAACGTTGAGATCCACTTTGTTCGATCCACTGATCAATTAGCTGACATCTTCACGAATGCCTTACCAGAAGCAAGTTTTAATAAAATAATCCAAGGCTTAGGAATGATGGAAGCTGAATCAGCACCGAAACCACTTTCGCCTCATTAAAATTGGACAAGCGAAATAGAGTGAACGCTCGGTCTATTTCGGTTCCAGATTTTTCGAGAACCGAAATGAACCGAACGCTCGGTCCATTTCGCTTCATTACTTCTAAGGTGAAATTTTGGTTGTATACTTTGTACACTGTGTATATCTTTTCTCAATTAATTTTATGGTTTTCATTTCTTTTCATAAAATCCAAAAATATTTTATTTTCTGTTTTTATTTCTTTTCTTTTTCAAAATAAAATCAAAATACCAAAAATATCACACTGAAAGGTATCATGGACGACTTCGAATGACGGATCTGGGATAGGTATAACTCTCTTTATCTTTGTACTAGCTAAGTCTCCCTAGAAGCATGTTGTTACATGTTGTCCTAAGCCTCGACGACTCTAAGTGAAGCCTTACTGATTCAATATATACAAATTGTTTCTTCCCAATAAGGCTGCTAAAATCACTCAAGTAATGAGCTACCTTACTCTTCTCACATTGAGTTAAGAGTTTTCTGCTCGGTCCTTACTATATAGCAGAGGTACTTTCGGTTCTTAAACCACCTTCACACTTTTCTCTATCATATTTCGGTTCATAAATGTAACCCTTAAGACTCTCAGAATTTACCACTGAGGTTTACGGTTACACAACATCTGTGTTCATGATCATAGTTTCGTTTCACCACGTACTATGTGAAACCCAAAATCCAACACCTACAATGAATTGACGGTGAACAATCAAACGTTCTAGTTTTTCACCCAAGTATTAACGAAACCACCTTAGTGGGAGGTACCAAGAAATCTCCTTTAATTTATTTTTTGAGTGGTCTTTATGAAATTGTCTAACACCAAGACTTTTCTACCCAAAAGATCCAGTTTATTTTTGTTTTTGAGTTTCGTAGTTTGATTGAAGCGAAAGCCACCCTAATAGCCTTCATCCAACTTTGAATTGTTTCCTTTTCTCACGCTGTCTGACACGATTGACAATCTTTTCGGGGTAACAGTTGTCAAATCACGCTTTTTCAGGCGTCACTTCAGAAGATCGTGCAATCCTCACTTCGTATTTTTCTTTCTCATGGTAATCGTATAAAGGGTTTTCTCACCTCACTTTTACCTCTTTACCACTTATGAAATCCTCTTGAGCATTAAACGATGATTCCTCTATACTGTTCATCATCTTCACTTCAAGCTTCAACAATGGCTGACTCATCCTCCGTTCAAGAACAAAGCACACAGTCATGTTCACCAGATCTGAAGGCCAAAAGTGCTTGTTTGCTCTTGATTATAAACACCTGTTCTCCACTTCTTGTCTGGAGCACATTCTTGACATCATTCACAGGTGTAAGCAAAACAGTGATGCTGATTACAAAAAATTTTTGGATATGCTTTGGAGGTATATTGACTTCCGTTAAACTCTTCTCGCCATCATACCGAAGCTATTCAAGACTATGAATAAATCTTCTCTCACTCAACTGAAATGATCTCTCGCCTTAATTGACGCAAACGGAGAGATTGTTGAGTCTAGGAGTTGCGTCATTGGGCTTGTTACCTCGGTCCATAGTTCTCACAGTTCTAGGCTTGTCCAGCCGTGTTTATAACATCAGGGTTTGCTATATAAGATGCATACATGCATCGTTCTCTAGAAGCTTGATAACTATTATTCCTTTCATTGTACTGTAACCCTAGCACACCTCTATAGTCAAAGTTCTTTATCGAGCTCTTCTGAGGTGGAGCATATTAATCATTCAACTCTTGTTTGATTCGTCTTGTGTTCTTTGCTTTTATTGTGTTTGTCTAAATCTGTTACGAATCTAAAAGATCTTAGAGAAATTAATTCTCATCATCTTAGACACCTAATCCAACATTCTCTCACTTGGATAAGTCTAATAACTATAATTGCAAGTACGACTTCAAAACCCGACTACCAATCGTAGCTCATAAAAGCCGTTGTCGAACTCTGTCACGTCCTTTAGATAAGGGGTCATATATTCCTCCATTCTATATATCGTATGGACATGAGACATGGATTATAATCATTCTCTCTGTCCATGTGTTGTTTCCCGATTTCCGATTTATAACCACTGACTAATTGAACAAATCAAATCAGTCCCGACTTAGCCAAGCGCTTAGGTTGCCATCACTAAATCATTGAGGGGCCCACTGATATCGCTTTTATCCCTCTTAGGGTAAAAGGAATGGAAAAGCTTCGACTCATATGCTTGCTCTATTTACTCATCAAATCACACACAATAAGTTACTGGTGCGTTTACACATCATCAATGTCCAATCGACTTGTAAACTGCAAGTATATGTCTCCGTTTCAAGAATATAAGATATTATCGTCTCACTAATCACTCGTTATAAAATCCATGAAGTGATTAAGTGAGTGTGGCTTTAATCAAATACTCAAATCTTATTATAGGAGTACTCATGAACACTGCAACAAACTTGTGTATGTCTAAATACTTTAGACATTCTACACACGGATTCATGACAATCTTACCTCAATACCTACTTCCAAAGTATGATCGATTGTGGATAGTTTGAATAATCATATTATTCTGGAAGTCAAAACATGCAAAGTGAAACACAAGAATAATCAAATTCAATATGGTCTCAAAACTTTTGAATATAAATAAAACACTTTTTATTTAATCACCATATTGACTAAACATTATTCATTATATAATGTTTCGATTAATTAACTTAATACTTGCATTAAAATAATAGTTATCCCAAACTCCAAGCATGCATACTATGTTTATATATGGTCATTGATTTGTGAACTAGATCAATTGAAAACATTGCAATGATGCTCACTTCATAATTCCAAATCCTTATTGTAAACTATCATGCAATGTATCTTTTGTAATGTCGAGGTACCAGAGTCATAGAGACTTTGCCAACGATATTAAAAAACTTTCCACTAGAGATTGATAACAAACAATTCCAAGGAAGCAAAGTCTCAAATTCAAAGTACATTCCTTTGAACATCCTTCTAGCATAAAGGTTTCTAACCTACACATAGATTCTTAATATCCAACTCCCATTATGAAAACATTTACATATTCGCCATATGACAATGCATTGTTAATAGAATTATGTCTATTCATAATAAGTTCAATATGGTCAATCCATTACTATACTTCCAACTGTCCTTAAGCAACCAATCCTTTGTGAACCTTAGATTGTCCTTGACAGTTGTTTAACCACTTTAGTCATATCCGGTTCTACTCCTTTTTCCCTCTTAATTCCCTAGGCATTTGGAAAATTAGAACACGTGAATATTATATCATATGCAATTGATCCTATATCTGAAGCATATGGGACACGATTCATAATGTCTTACATAAAGACATGATACTTGACCAATCTTTTGATATAATATTTCCATATATAGAATTTCCAATGTTTAAATATTTCATCATGGTATTCATATATATCCATGACTAAGTTTGATTAATACGTCAATCTAAACTTATAGATACGAAATAAAGTATAAGTATCCTCTCCCTTACTACAACGAAACAATTTTTCAAACTTTACAACTTTGAAAAATTCTTAACCTTTGTTTCCTATAACTAGTATTGCTAGCTTGCAACACATCACATAATAATCATGATCCCACTATCATGATAATTATATTCTTTCTGGCATAACACTTATGCTCCCACTAGCCTTGACATCTCCTTAAAATCAACTTTGTAAAAATGTTTCCTCACAGTCATTTTCTTGAATTGGATAGAAACCTTAGGTCACTTTAGATTGTATGGTGTATGTGTTCCTATCCATGTGAATTTGTTATTTCCAACCATTATCATAGGATAAGGTCTCTGACAAACTCAACCTCATATGGATTGTACTTGTTCAATCTTAATTTCTTGCCACTTGGCATCACAAGGGCCTACCATGTCTTCCAAGTTGTTAAGCAGCTCACCTATACAAATCAATGAACTTTCACTGATTCGGGTCATTCGCCTTATGCAAACAATTGGGAACTCATAGAACTCACATGAATAGTCAACTTTTCACTGGAATAGGCACGGAAATAAGAATATGTCAACACGATATGTTACAAACCTCAAGTCGTGATCTAGTGATATACAATAGGTTTTTTCTGATGGGTTTTGAGCATTCTAACACCTCTAAGTGTACATGCAACCCTAGAAAACCTTGGATCTTGGTTAGTCTAAAATACATGCAAAATATGATTTCCAAGGTTCATAATCCTATCTACCATACATGGGGAACTTTATCCTAAAAGGATGGCTAGAATTACATACCTTGTAGTTGATTTGATTCCTTGAAAACCTTGTGAGCCAAGCACCCCAAGTGTGATGCCTCAAATGCTTCACACAACACCAAATGCCATTGGAATGACTTTTGAGAGAATGCACACACTTGTAAAATTGGCCTAGCCCTCTTATGTTCTTAGTGTAACCGATTTTGGTAGATAGCATGTTCCTTATATAGTGTGACACATCTAGGCTTACACCATGTAAACCCTAATGTGTCATGACTCTTCATTTCCATGACCCATGGGTTTGTAACTCCCATGGAGCATCCTATGGGTTTAACCCAACTTGAAAATCCATGTAGCCATTTAGCCAACTATACAAGTTATGGATGATTTACATAATCAATCCATATATTTAATTAGTTATCTTTTTTATCACTTAATTAGTTCCAAATTAATTCTTAATCAATACTAAATAAATAATACTATTAATATATTAGAACTTATAATATATTAATAAACCACATGAAACGACCCAAAAATACTACCCAAAATTTCGATTTTTATTATAACAAAACCATGTAACTGAGTATCACATAATAAAAACCATATGCTGCGTGTTCAAAATCCATAATAAAATACTATGAGAAAGATGTATCACAACTGTATCCAAACATATCAAAAATTGAATCAACTCCCAGGACAAAACTAAAGTTGTGGTGTGTGCGATGCCATCATCCCGAGCTCTTCCCTTTGCTTGCGGAAGTACCTGAAACCAAAACTGAAACTGTAAGCACGAAGCTTAGTGAGCTCCCCCAAACTACCACATACCATGCAATAACATATAAAGCACATATTGGGGCCTTGCCCCCTCCATCGAACCGAAGTCCGAAGCTGACTGACTGGGACCTTGTCCCCTACATCGGACCGAAGTCCGAAGCTGACTGACTGGGACCTTGTCCCCTACATCGGATCGAAGTCCGAAGATGACTGTCTGGGACCTTGTCCCCTACATCGGACCGAAGTCCGAAGCTGACCGACTGGGACCTTGTCCCCTACATCGGACCGAAGTCCGAAGCTGACTGGCTGGGACCTTGTCCCCTACATCGAACCGAAGTCCGAAGCTGACTGATTGAGCATAGCATCACATATCAATTAGCATAAGCACATAAATCCTGTCTGAGCCACGGAGGCGTCAAACATACTAACTACTGCATTGGACCGAAGCCCAGAAACTACGGCTAATTGAACGGGCCGGCATTGTGGCCTTAGACCCGTTCCTACTGGAAGGAAACTCACCTCGTGAACTGGCTGCTGTGTGTATGGCTCTGGAAACTAACTGCTGCTGCTCCAGTATCTCCCCGGCTACAATTCCATAACACACTCAATCAGATGCTAATCACTGCATTGGGTAAAATGACTATTTTACCCCTGGTTAAAGTCAACTCTCCCGATCAAAGTCAACCTACAGTTGATGTGACATCCCCAATTTCACGGCCAGAAAAGACCGATTTGTTTATGCTTTGTTTTATAAATCAGAGTGATCGTTTAACGAAAACGGTTGCGGAATTTGTTCCCAAAATAAGATATGATAAAAACTTATCAAAACATTTCTCAAGGAGAATGTATTTTCATTAAATAATAAAACCTCGGGATGTCATGTTCCGATACAGACCAAAAGCATAAACTATATAAAATAGACCTTACATTAGTTATTCAACTACTGATCTATAATCCAAAATCTCTCGTCAAGTCCGCCGACTTATACTCTTGTGTCATTACCTGTAATGAAAAGAAAACTGAGTGGGTCAGGCTTGGGAGCCTGGTGAGCATATAGGGTTTTCAACCCACAATAATACATTTATTATATTCAATTATCAAACAATCAACCCAAATACCCATCCCCATTATCTTCTTAAGGTTTTACCCTAAGAATCCACTATCCTTCATTCATTCATTCCTAAGGATTTACCTAAGGAATTGGCACGAAGTCCATTGCTGCCAAAGTTTATAGATCAGGTACTAAATCCATAGTTATCAGACGCTAACTCCATAGTCGTCGGGGTTTACTCAAGCGACGCTAACTCCATAGTCACCAAGGTTCACTTAACAGGCACAAAGTCACATCGTCACCAAGGTTTACTCAATAGGTGCTAACTCCTTAGTCACCAAGGTTCACTTAACAAGCGCTAACTCCATAGTCGCCAAGGTTTACTCAACAATAGGCGCTAACTCCATAGTCACCAAGGTTTACTCTACAGTAGGCGCTAACTCCATAGTCACCAAGGTTTACTCTACAATAGGCGCTAACTCCATAGTCACCAAGGTTTACTCTACAATAGGCGCTAACTCCATAGTCACCAAGGTTTACTCTACAAGCGCTAACTCCATAGTCGCCAAGGTTCATCAAATAGGCACGAAATCACATCGTTGCCAAGGTTTATACAATAGGCGCTAACTCCATAGTCACCAAGGTTTATCTAACAGCAGGCGCTAACTCCATAGTCACCAACTATCCCATCTACCCATGTTCTACCCAACAATTTTTGTAGATATAAATAGTTACACAGTTTAAATCATTTAACACCTGTATAAAACTCCAAATTCCATGCCCATCTCAAATAGACAAATAACATATAAACACATAGCACGTATTTCATAGCAAATACTTCATATTTATGTGTTGGAAGAAAGTAACTACACACTCGCGCATATAAACAACAATATACTTAATACACTCAAACCATACTTGTATTATTATCGTGTTTATGAAAGGTAGTATACACTCACTTGATCAGAAGATGATCGGACAGCACTACGACTTGCAGAAGTAGTAATCCTCAGCAGATCTGGAAGATCTTCACAAAAATCAAACTTCTCGCGGGCAGAGCTTCGGCTCGGGAATCGCACTTCTCGGGATCTTCGGGCTTCGGGACTTGCTTCGGGTCTCGGGGTTGATATCGGGGCTTCGGGGTACTTCTGGCACGTAAATCGAGGTAAAATGGGAGAGAGAAGAGAGAAAATAGCAACCCTAAACGTCTGGCCCTTCAAATCTATTTATAGGGCAAATTTGGCCCTTGCCACGTCGTGGCAACCTTGTTCCACGTCGTGGGCTTGGTCGTCACTGCATGTGTCATCCCAAGTTGCATCTGGGGGCCTTCCGGAGGTGTCAGGACACTTGCCACGTCGTGGCAACCTTGTTCCACGTCGTGGGCCCTGACAGTTTTGGGGTTTCGCGCCCCGAACTTCGGAAATTCATAACTTTCGCATACGAACTCCGTTTTCGACGTTCTTTATATCGCCGCGAAGGTGAGATTATGCTCTACAACTCTCGTTTAGACTCCATTGGCTAACTTTGACTTTATTTTTAATATATTATAAGTATATTACTTATATATTATCTTTAGTAGGCCGGGACAGGAAAACTCCGTTCAAAATTCATAACTCCTTCATCTGAACTCCGATTCTGTCCGTCTTTCCGTCGTTGCACTACTATCGATGAGATCTTCAATTCTCATTTATATCACTAAGGATAGATATCTATCTACCTTAAATTCACTATCTACGTCGCGCTGGGTCGTGCCGGGTCGTGTCGGTTCTGTCGTGAAACTTCGACAGGTCATAACTTCTTCGTTATAACTCGGATTTTGGCGTTCTTTATATGCACGGAAACCTTGTGACATATACTACAACTTGGTTAAGATTAATCCTTCTAGATAATCTTCCATCAAAAAGTCATTTTTGATGCTTAACGTCTCTAAATTGACTAGCCCTGATCTACGGGCGTTACAGTTAAACTGACTCACCGAGTTGGGCCACCAACTCACCGAGTCCCTAGCCTCACTTCTCAACCCTACTCGTGGCTACTCGACGAGTACCCTCTCGATTTAGAAACTCAGAAAATCTGCATCCGACTCACCGAGTCATATGAACAACTCGGCGAGTTGTTCTTCGATCTAAGAAGATTGTCTTGGACTCGCTGAGTTATATGAACAACTCGCCGAGTCCCTCCATTACTGAGTCTGACCTCCAACTCGCTGAGTCCACTCTACTACTCACTGGTCCCCACTCGGCATCACTCAAAAAGGGAAAATCAGGGACTCGCGACTCGACTCACCGAGTCGCTTGCATGCAGCTACTCTAAACTCGATTCTGCTTGAATCCAGCGTCTGAAACTTATAGATCTGGGCTTCCTTAACTCGATTAGCACGTAAAGATTCTATCTTTACGTGCCCATAAGCGACCAAGAAGATAATAAGGCTCAAAAAGCATCATAAAGGCTAGATCTAGGGTTCTTATGCAAAGCATCTTCAAAAGGCAATAGATCCGGGCTCTACAACTCTTAAGTGAATAGATCTAGGGATATCTCGACCTATTAAGGCATCCATACAACCATAAGACTTGGAAAAAGCATCAAACTAGACCTAGAAGAGTTCTAATGGAGGTCTAAAGCATAAAACAGAAGGAATCCGAGAAATACCTTAATGAACTCTGATTTTGCCCTTGGATCTTTGCTCTACACCTCTTCTCTTTGCTCCTTTCCTCTTCTTCTTCTTCGAGCCTTCAAAATCCACACACAAAAGCACTTAAAACAATAAGGGATGAATTAGGGTTTTCTCACAGCTCTCTGAGGGTGAAGGAGGCGAGTTTGGGGCACAAAGCATTGCTTAAATAGTGAGCAACCCGGGGATTTAGGGTTTCTTCCAGGCAGGCAGACTTGCCGAGTCCCGAATATGGACTCGCCGAGTCGCCGACTAACATGTGCACAATATCTCGTCCCTACTCGGCGAGTCGGGCTATAGAGTCGCCGAGTCCCTCTTGAAAACTTCTAATTAAATGCCATGGAAGCAACATACCAGAGACGGGTCATTACAATTCTCCCCCACTTGTCTCAGACTTCGTCCTCGAAGTCTGCTATGGTTGAATCTGCAAATAACTCCGGGTAGTGCTCTCTCATTTCCTCCTCAGCCTCCCACGTCCACTCAGACCCCTTCCGGTGCTGCCACTGCACCTTCACTAACTGAATCGCCTTGTTCCTCAAGGTCTTTGTCTTCCGGTCCAGAATCGCGACCGACCTCTCAATATAATTCAGGCTGCTATCAACCTGAATATCCTCTAGGGGAACAACTACTGACTCATCCACCAAACACTTCCTCAACTGAGACACATGGAAAGTGTTGTGGATATTGCTAAGCTCTACAGGAAGATCCAACCAATAAGCAACTCGACCCACCCGAGCCAAAACCCTGAAAGGACCAATGAACCTGGGACCCAGCTTTCCCCTCTTCCGAAACCTGATGACACCCTTCCAGGGTGAGACCTTCAGAAGGACCATATCGCCCACCTGGAACTCCAAGTCTGAACGCCTCTGTCGGCGTAGCTCTTCTGCCGACTCTGTGCAGTCTGCAGTCTACTACGGACCTGCTGAATCAACTCGGTCGTCTTGAGCACCACCTCCGTGCTCCCGACGACTCGCTGACCAACCTCACCCCAACAAATCGGGGTCCTACACTTCCTCCCATAAAGCATCTCAAAGGGAGGTCGATCAATGCTCGCATGATAACTGTTGTTATACAAAAATTCCGCTAACGGAAGATACGTATCCCAACTGCCACCGAAGTCTAAAACACATGCCCGGAGCATGTCCTCGAGAGTCTGAATCGTCCTCTCACTCTGCCCGTCTGTCTGAGGGTGGAAAGAGGTGCTGAAATGAAGACGAGTACCCATCTCGTCGTGAAACCGCTTCCAGAATCTGGAGGTAAAACGGACATCTCGGTCTGACACCACCGATACCGGCACCCCATGACGTGCCACGATCTCACGCACATAGATATCAGCTAACTTTTTTGTCGATATACTCTCCTGGATTGGGATAAAATGAGCACTCTTCGTCAATCAATCCACTACTACCCATATCGAATCTACTCCTCGTGCGGTCCTGGGAAGCTTGGTGATAAAATCCATGGTGATGTCCTCCCATTTCCACACGGGAATGTCTAACGGCTGCATCTTTCCGTGAGGCCTATGGTGCTCCGCCTTGACCTTCCTGCAGGTCAGGCATCTCTCAACATACCAAGCGACATCCCGCTTCATGCAGGGCCACCAATAATCGGGTCGGAGATCTCTATACATCTTCGTCGCCCCTGGGTGGATAGAAAATCGAGACTTATGAGCCTCATCCATCAACACCTGCCGTACTCCACCCCAGTACGGTACCCACACCCTCCCATGAAGCGTCAGCAATCCCCGACTGTCATAATCAAACGAAGCTACTCGGCCCACTATCCTCTCACACTTTTGCCTCTCCTCCTTGAGGCCCTCAACCTGAGCCTCCTTGATCCGCTCCAACAATGGAGTAATCACTGTCATCCTCAAACCCAAATCCTTGATAGGGGCTGCCGACACTTTACGGCTTAGGGCGTCGGCCACCATGTTCGCCTTCCCTGGATGGTAAAGGATCTCACAATCATAATCCTTCAACACATCCAACCATCTCCTCTGCCTCATGTTCAGACTCGGCTGATCCATAAGGTACCTCAAGCTCTTGTGATCCGTGTAGATAGTACAACGGACCCCATAAAGATAATGTCTCCAAATCTTGAGGGCAAACACAACCGCCCCCAGCTCTAAATCATGGGTAGGATAGTTAGCCTTGTGAGGCTTCAACTGCCTCGAGGCGTAAGCTATCACATGGCCTCGCTGCATCAACACTGCTCCCATACCTGTGATTGAGGCATCACAGTAGACTACGAAGTCCTCTACTCCCTCTGGCAAGGTAAGGATCGGAGCCTCGCACAATCTCTGCCTGAGGGTCTCGAACGCTGCCTGCTGCTCAGGCCCCCAACCAAATACCACCGACTTCTTGGTCAGTCGGGTGAGCGGCACTGCTCTCTTGGAGAAATCCTGAATGAACCTCTGATAATACCCTGCCAACCCTAGGAAGCTCCAAATCTCGGATGGAGACTTCGGGACCTCCCACAACATCACGGCCTCTATCTTGGCCGGATCCACCAAAATACCCTTCTGGTTGACGAGGTGACCAAGGAAATGCACCTCGCGCAACCAGAACTCGCACTTGGAGAACTTTGCGAAAAGTCTCTCCCTCCTCAAAACTTCCAGCACCTCCCTCAGGTGCTCCTCGTGTTGCTCCTGCGTCTTGGAATACACCAAGATATCATCTATGAATACTATCACTGACCGATCCAGCATCGGCCTGCACACGCGATTCATGAGATCCATGAACGCGGCTGGAGCATTGGTGAGCCCAAATGGCATCACCACAAACTCATAATGACCATACCTGGTCCTGAAAGCAGTCTTCTGCACATCCTCATCCCTAACCCGCATCTAATGATACCTGGAGCGTAGATCGATCTTGGAGAACCAAGACGCTCCATGAAGCTGATCAAACAAATCATCTATCCTCGGAAATGGGTAACGGTTCTTCATTGTTACCTTATTCAACTCCTGGTAATCTGTACACATACGATGCGACCCATCCTTCTTCCTCACAAACAGGATCGGTGCTCCCCAAGGCGAACTACTCGGCCTAATGAAACCCTTGTCTAGCAGCTCCTGCAGCTGCGTAGACAACTCCTGCATCTCAGGGGGAGCTAGATGATACGGTGCCTTGGCTATCGGAGCCGCACCAGGAATCAGGTCGATCCTAAACTCAACCTGTCTCTCAGGAGGTATTCCCGGTAAATCCTCAAGAAATACATCCGGGAAGTCTCGCACTATCGGAACATCATCAACTGCCGTCTTGCCCTTCTCCTGGGCATCCAAGACATACGCTACATAACCCGCGCAACCCTGCTGGAAATAACGTCTCGCTCTCGCGGCAGAACAAAAGGTTGGTCCACGTTGTGGCCTCTCGCCCTGAATCACTAACTCTCCCCCACTAGGAGTGCGAACCCTCACTAACTGTTGCTCACAATCAATCACCGCCCCATTGGGGCTCAGCCAATCCATGCCCACTATAACCTTATTCCCTCGCAGGGGAATAGGAACCAGTTCCACTGAAAACTGCTCGTCGAACAACTGAAGAGAACACCCTCTATGCACTCTGGCTAACTGTTGCACCTCAATAACCGGTGCAAACTCCGCCCAGAACCTGGTAGAGAAATCAGCCCAGGTCATGGCATCCAATGCTGCATCATCTCCAATGGTATGTCGGATCTCCTCCCACCAATCCCGTGCCCTGTCCTTCAGGAGACAGGACGCCAATCTAACATTGTCCCCCTCGGGACACCTGCTTGTGCGGAACGCGTTGGCCACATCCGCCAACCATCTAGTACTCGCTATGGGGTCCCGTGCCCCATGATAGTCTGGAGCTCCACATGCCCTGAACTCCCTGAACGTAAGTGTGCGCGACCCCATCATGGCCGCCACCTCGGCACGGAAGGTGCCTAACCTCTCATCCATCAGCTCTAGGATACCCTCCTTGATCGAACCGAAGATCACAGGAGTCTGCTCTAAAATGATACGAGTAATCTCTAAAGAAAGAAACTCTCTGGTCTGCTAATCCATGCGCTCATCCCCCGAGCCTGATCCTGAGGACCTCCCCGGCACCTCGACTGCCGGCTGCTGGTCTCGAACGCAAAACCACCATTCTGAAACACATCATAACGACATCAGAAAACTGAAATATCTCAAGGGATCATTGATACTACTACTAGCTTCCTGGTCTTGTCTCGGCCTTCCTTGATTCGAGTACGGATCCTCTGCTTTCAGTAGTACGGGCCCATACTACCTTCCACATCTATCCGTACTTTCCTCAAGAACTGCCCTGACTCCACCAAGTCACTTCTACTACTGCTGATCTCTGCTACTCTCATCCTAGGCTTGCCCTAGGGAAATCTCTGACACCACTCAAACCAGTCCTCAGCTGCTGAAGACCTCCTTGTAATGCTAATTAGCCATCACCTGAATACCATCACATGTGATGAGGCTCGGATAATCCTTTGAGTAAAAGGCTCGTCCCTACAACGGTTAGACTCAAACAAGAGCTGTGCAATAGGGCCAACTCCAATACTCTGAGATTATTCAACCCTGATCACCTGTGACGTGGCATATTCATCTAACGGCTAACTCTCATCACCAAGAGTTCTACAAAGCACGAAGCAAGCAGCATTCGGACACCGGAAACTACTCAAGCAAATCTACTCTCATAACAAGAAACTGAACTAGCATACAATGCTAAGCTTGCGCTACCAGACATAACCTAAACAGGCTATCCTACTGCTGTCTACTCGATACTAGCATGCAATTCTCATAAAGCTGAAACACATATAGCAGGCACATAAGGCATCCTCCTAGATCCTTAGTCCTATACTAGCATGCTGTTCTACTGGAACTGGAACAATTAATCATAATAATAAAACTTGTATGGGTAATTTGGGAGTACTTACTTGAGCTCGGCTGATCGCATGCACCACACCCTTATCTTGTTTTTAAAAATTCTTTTCTTTCTAAGTGCTTTTCAAAATTCCATTTGAAAACATTTTCCTTTTTGAAAATCTTTTTATCTTTTCCTTAGTTTGAATTCAGATACACCCGAAAGTATATCCAAATCCCTCAAACGAAGGCTCTGAAACCAACTTGAAACGACCCAAAAATACTACCCAAAATTTTGATTTTTATTATAACAAAACCATGTAACTGAGTATCACATAATAAAAACCATATGCTGCGTGTTCAAAATCCATAATAAAATATTATGAGAAAGATGTATCACAACTGTATCCAAACATATCAAAAACTGAATCAACTCCCAGGACAAAACTAAAGTTGTGGTGTGTGCGATGCCATCATCCCGAGCTCTTCCCTTTGCTTGCGGAAGTACCTGAAACCAAAACTGAAACTGTAAGCACGAAGCTTAGTGAGCTCCCCCAAACTACCACATACCATGCAATAACATATAAAGCACATACTGAGGCCTTGCCCCCTCCATCGAACCAAAGTCCGAAGCTGACTGACTGGGACCTTGTCCCCTACATCGGACCGAAGTCCGAAGCTGACTGACTGGGATCTTGTCCCCTATATCGGATCGAAGTCCGAAGCTGACTGTCTGGGAACTTGTCCCCTACATCGGACCGAAGTCCGAAGCTGACCGACTGGGACCTTGTCCCCTACATCGGACCGAAGTCCGAAGCTGACTGGCTGGGACCTTGTCCCCTACATCGAACCGAAGTCCGAAGCTGACTGATTGAGCATAGCATCACATATCAATTAGCATAAGCACATAAATCCTGTCTGAGCCACGGAGGCATCAAACATACTAACTACTGCATTGGACCGAAGCCCAGAAACTACAGCTAATTGAACGGGCCGACATTGTGGCCTTAGACCCGTTCCTACTGGAAGGAAACTCACCTCGTGAACTGGCTGCTGTGTGTATGGCTCTGGAAACTAACTGATGCTGCTCCAGTATCTCCCCGGCTACAATTCCATAACACACTCAATCAGATGCTAATCACTGCATTGGGTAAAATGACTCTTTTACCCCTGGTCAAAGTCAACTCTCCCGATCAAAGTCAACCTACAGTTGACCTGACTCGCCGAGTTGGGCCGCCAACTCACCGAGTCCCTAGCCTCACTTCTCAACCCTACTCGTGGCTACTCGTCGAGCATGGCATCGACTCGACGAGTACCCTCTCAATTCAGAAACTCAGACAATCTGCATCCGACTCGCCGAGTCATATGAACAACTCAGCGAGTTGTTCTTCGATCTAAGAAGATTGTCTTGGACTCGCCGAGTTGTATGAACAACTCTCCGAGTCCCTCCATTACTGAGTCTGACCTCCAACTCGCTGAGTCCACTCTAGTACTCACTGGTCCCCACTCGGCATCACTCAAAAAGGGAAAATCGGGGACTCGCGACTCGACTCGCCGAGTCGCTTGCATGCAGCTACTCTAAACTCGATTCTGCCTTAATCCAGCATTTGAAACTTATAGATCTGGGCTTCCTTAACTCGATTAGCACGTAAAGATTCTATCTTTACGTGCCCATAAGCGACCAAGAAGATAATAAGGCTCAAAAAGCATCATAAAGGCTAGATCTAGGGTTCTTATGCAAAGCATCTTCAAAAGGCAATAGATTCGGGCTCTACAACTCTTAAGTGAACAGATCTAGGGATATCTCGACCTATTAAGGCATCCATACAACCATAAGACTTGGAAAAAGCATCAAACTAGCCCTAGAAGAGTTCTAATGGAGGTCTAAAGCATAAAACATAAGGAATCCGAGAAATACCTCAATGAACTCTGATTTTGCCCTTGGATCTTTGCTCTACACCTCTTCTCTTTGCTCCTTTCCTCTTCTTCTTCTTCGAGCCTTCAAAATCCACACACAAAGCACTTAAAACAATAAGGGATGAATTAGGGTTTTCTCACAGCTCTCTGAGGGTGAAGGAGGCGAGTTTGGGGCACAAAGCATTGCTTAAATAGTGAGCAACCCGGGGATTTAGGGTTTCTTCCAGGCAGGCAGACTCGCCGAGTCCCGAATATGGACTCGCCGAGTCGCCGACTAACACGTGCACAAAATCCCGTCCCTACTCGGCGAATCGGGCTATAGACTTGTCGAGTCCCTCTTGAAAACTTCTAATTAAATGCCATGGAAGCAACATAACAGAGACGGGTCGTTACACCACAAGTGTTATTTCTCTTATTCAGTCTATCCAAATGCATGATGCCATGCAACCCAAATGGACCATGTCGGGTCGGGTCAAGTACATAACAGAAATAGTTATGCACTTAGACACCTTATCCAACCGTCTCCCACTTGGATAAGTCTAATAACTATAACTGCAAGTATGACTTCAGGAACCGATCAGAAATTGTAGCTCTTTCAAGGTCTCTCGGAATGAGAAGATGATGATAGGCCATTTAAGATAAGTGATTATATAATCCTCTGTTCTAGATATCAGTTGGACAAATACATAGAACAATGTCTTACTTATTGTCCAGCAGTTTGTTTCCCGGTTTCCGATTTGTTTGACATAGAACTTAATTGAACACATCAACTTAGTTCTAACCGGGCCCGGTACATAGGTCAAAACAAAATCATCGAGGGGCCAAAATATCATCTTCTAATCCAAGAAGGAATAGTTAAACTTCGACTCATATGTTTGCATTACTACTTATTGAATTATACACAAAAGCACGTTTTATAACATTGAGTTACCAATGCGTTTTCGTACAATCAATGCATAAGCAACTCATAGGAAACAAATCATATCTCTAGGTTTGAAGACTTATATAATACTACCGTCCCACGATCACTCGAGATAAATTCCATGAAGTGATACCAGTGAGCGTGGGTTGAGTTGAATGCTCTGAACTTATGAACACTCATGAGTGTTGTAGCCATGTCCAACAACTTAGACCTCTGCAACCACCTCATGACAATCCTTATTCATACCTACTTCCAACATATGACCGACTGTGGAGATTTGAATAATAGGATATACCAACCATAATTATTATGGAAGTCAAAACATGCAAAAGAAATATAGTAAACGATTGACAAGAGATAGCAACACTTTACTCATAAATAAACACAACATTTATTCATCATCAAATGTCAATTACACTTTACAAATTTCAAAATTATCTAACTACTAAAACTAATATCATCCTTCAGCCCTATGCTCCGAGCATGCTGGAGATGCTTAAACCGAGTTAGTCCCTTCGTGAAGGGATCTGCTGGATTCTCATCCGATGATACCCTCTTTTCCACGAGGAGTCCTTCATCTATTCGATGTCTGATGAAATGGTATTTTCTGTCGATGTATCTGGATCTCCCGTGATCCCTTGGTTCCTTGGCTAAGGCAACTGCACTTTCACTATCACAAAAAACTTCCATTGGCTCCTTTATAGCTGGCACAACTCCAAGGTCGCCAATGAAGTTCTTCAGCCATATCGCCTCCTTTGCTGCCTCGCTTGCTGCTATATACTATGATTCGCAAGTTGAATCAGCCACTGTTTCTTCCTTGGAACTCTTCCAAGAAATTGCTCCTCCATTTAAGGTAAAGACCCAGCCTGACTGAGAGCGGAAATTATCCCTATCAGTCTGAAAGCTGGCATCACTATCCCCTACAACTCTCAAGTCATCACTCCCACCGAGGGTAAGGACCCAGTTCTTAGTCCTCCATAGGTACTTGAGGATATTCTTTACCATAGTCCAGTGTGCCTTGCTAGGGTTCCCCTGATACATACTAACCATGCTTAAAGCAAAGGCTAGGTTAGGTAGAGTACACGTCATAGCATACATGATCGATCCTACAGCCGAAGCATAAGGTACTCGACTCATTTCTGATATCTTAGCCTCAGTACTTGGGCTTTGTGTCTTACTCAATCTGGTGTTACTATGGATAGGTAACTCTCCTTTCTTGGAGTCCTGCATGCTGAAAATCTTCAGCATGTTATCCAAGTAGGTACTCTGACTAAGTCCAATTAGTCTTTTACTCCGATCTCTCAAGATCCTTATCCCTAGAATATAGGCAGCTTCTCCTAGGTCCATCATAGAGAAACACTTCCCAAGCCAGGACTTAACTTCCTGCGGAGTTGGGATGTCATTTCCTATGAGTAGTATGTCATCCATATACAATACCAAAAAGCTAACTATACTCCCACTAGCCTTGACATATACACAAGATTCATCTTCACTCCTAGAAAAGTCAAACTCTTTGACTTTCTCATCAAAGCAAAGATTCCACCTGTGAGGTGCTTGCTTTAATCCATAAATGGATTTCTCAAGCTTACACACTCTATTAGGGTACTCTGGATTGACAAAACCCTCTGGCTGACTCATGTAAACATCCTCAGCCAACTTTCCATTAAGCAAAGCAGTTTTGACATCCATTTTCCATATTTCATAGTCATGAAATCCAGATATGGCTAACATAACCCTAACAGACTTAATCTTGGCTACTGGAGAAAAGGTCTCATCATAATCAACTCCCGGAGTTTGAGAGAAACCCTCTGCAACCATTTGTGTCTTATAAGTGTGTACATTACTATCCATGTCGGTCTTCTTCTTGAAGATCCACTTACACCCAACTGTCTTATGACCTAGTACATTGTCAACCAAGTTCCACACTTGATTGCCATACATGGACTGTATCTCGCTATCCATTTCCTCTTTCCACTTGGCTGACTCAAGGCCTGCCATGGCTTCCGCGTAACTCTTAGGTTCATCCAGACCTATCAGTGTCTCATCACTGATAAGGGTATCACCTTCTGCAGTAATATGGAATCCATAGTAATGCTCAGGTGCATTCCTAACTCTCGTGGAATGCCTCAGAGGTACATACTTGTCAATTGGCTCAACATGAGTTTCCTCCTCAAGTTGAGTGCTAGGGTTTGAAGTTCCTTCACCACTCGACCCTTTAATTTCTTTAAGGTCAACTTGCTTGCCACTGTTTCCTTGGCTTATGAACTCTCTCTCTCTCTCTCTCTCTCTCTCTCTCTCTCTCAAGACAGCCCTCCTAGCTACAAAGACCACATTTTCACTAGGTCTGTAGAAGAGGTAACCAAAGGATTTCTATGGGTAGCCAATGAAAATACACATCTCACTTCGAGGTTCGAGCTATCATGAGTCTCGCATCTCACGAAAGCCTCGCAACCCCAAATCTTAATGTGGTCTAGTTTGGGTACTTTACCAGTCCACATCTCATGAGGAGTTTTGGCAACTTTCTTTATAGGGACCAAATTAAGGATATGGGCGGCAGTCTCTAAGGCATACCCACAAAATGAGATTGGTAGCGAAGCTCGAATCATCATGGAACAAACCATATTCAACAAGGTTCGATTACGCCTCTCAGCCACATCATTCAAATGCGGTGTCCTGGGAGGTGTCAATTGTGAGACAATCCCACATTCCCTAAGATAGTCGAGGAACTCTGAACTAAGATACTCACCACCTCGATCGGATCGAACCATCTTAGTGTTCCTATCCAATTGATTCTCGACTTCCTGTTTAAACTCTTTAAACCTTTCAAAAGTCTCTGACTTATGCTTGATTAAGTAGACATATCCATATCTACTGTAATCATCAGTGAAAGTTAAATAATAACGATTAGCATCCCTTGTGGCATATTTGAAGGGTCCACACACATCCATGTGTACAAGATCCAATAAACCTTCACCCCTTTCACAAGTACCTGTGAAGGGTGACTTTGTCATTTTTCCAAGTAAGCATGATTCACAACTATCATTTGACCTTTAGGTCAAATGATTCAAAGACTCCATCCTTTTGGAGTTGGCCTATGCGTTTCTTGCTTATATGTCCAAGAAGACAATGCCATAATGATGCTTTAATCAAGTTATTATCATTAACAGAATCAATACACAATACATTATTTCCTAAGTTATCTATAACATATGCAGTTTCATACACACCATCACAAGGTAATGCTTTAAAATAAAGAGCATTATTAAAGAAATCATTAATCAAACCAACTTCATTATCAAATGAAAAGGAAACTTTGTTTATACAATGCATGAAAGGAAATAATATTTCTTGCCATTTCTGGCGAGTAACAATATTTATTCAAATCTAAACTAAACCCACTACTTAACGATAAAGTATAAACTCCAATCTTGGTAACAAGTAAAGCTTTCCTATTTCCCATGATTAAGTTTATTCTTCCATGCTCCACATTCTCACTTCTTCTTAGTCCTTGCAAGTCAGAACATATATGAATACCGCAACCGGAATCAAGGACCCAAGAGTTAGAACAGGGTGAGTTATTAGATAAGATAGTGTAAATACCTGCATGGTTGGGTTTAACTTTCCCATCCTTCACATCTTGTTGGTACTCTGGGCAGTTTCACTTCCAGTGCGACTTCTCATGGAAATAGAAGCATTCAGCCTCTTTTAGGTCAGAAGAAGGAGTGACGAAACCTTTCTTGGTTCCACTTGAAGAAGAGCCATCAAGGGTCCTAGCCTTGGTACCCTTCAAAGACCTCTTCCTCTTCTTCCCTCTATCTTTCCCGATTACCAAGACAGGGACGGAGTTTGGAGTAGGATTGTTAACAACCGACTTACCCTTAAAACCTGTTTTTGTGGTCTTTAGGAGTCCCTCAAGTTTGTTGAGTGTGACTTCTTCCTTATTCATGTGGTCTGTCATGCGGAATTGATCATAGCATGAGGGTAAGAAGTGCAAAATGATATCTATTGCAAGCTCCTCAGGGAAGTTCACATTAATCTTCAGTAAACGATCCATATACCTTTGCATTTTGTGCATGTGGCTCGTGACAGAGTCTCCGTCCTTCATCCTGGTTGTTATCATGGAGCAGATTATTTCATACCGCTCTTAACGAGCACTCTAATGGTATCTTTCCATTATATCTTGGTGTATTTCAAAAGGGTAGAAGTCCTCATAGGACTTTTGGAGTTCTGCTGTCGTGGTGGCCATCATGATGCATGCCACATTGGTGGCATCTCTTTCATGAGTCCGGAAGTCAGCGATCTCCTGTCGAGTAGCAGTGGTCTCATCAATCTCCTTAAGCTCCTTATCGAGGACATATTCCTTGTCCTCGTACCAAGTCACCATCCTGATGTTCCGGATCCAATCCGTAAAGTTGGAATCATCGAAGATGACCCTCCCACATAGCTTCATGAGGGAAAAGGAGCCAGCAAGGTTTGAGCCAGAAGCACTATTGTTGGAAGACATCTGAAAGAAGAGAACAAGATTAGTTTAGATATTAAGAGAGTCCTTAATAAAACACCCAAATGTAATATTAAGGCTAAGATCCAATCACAATATATTATAACTTAGAAGAGGTATGCCATAATCCAAACTATAACATATTTGAAAGGTAGGTGAATGACGATTCACCAATTTCCACCATGAAAAACGAAATATAAATATTTGGTTTTTTTAATTGGATCTTAGAAATTCCTAGATTCTTTTGAGATTCAATGAACTTTTCAAAGGCATGTTTCAATCTCGAGTGTGCCCTCCAAGTTTTGTGCCTGGGATACCGAGGATCACAAAACGAGGTGTGAAGTAACCATGCAAATCACTTGGTACCCTTAAAGTTCATCACTCAATCGATGTGTTGGTTAACCACACACGCTCCACCGATACTATGATAAACCTTAAGTCACCCTTTACCTACCTTGTTAAGTCCAAGTTATTGTGTCGGTTAACCACACGCGGTCTACCAACGACTTAAACAAAGTGTAAAGTGTAATTTCATGAATTAGCACCTTATTCACATTTTTCCTAAAGTAACTAAGATTGAAAATTTAATAAAACATTTAGTTACTTTATAATATTCATTATACTTTTAATGAAAGTTTATAAGTCCTTGTCCTACCCGTTCGGCTAACGACCCTCCACCGATCAAGGAAGCGGTGGGTGAGAGTGGACACCCATTAAGTTGCCATTTTATAAGCAACAACCTTATACCCCCCCCCCCCCCCATTATAGACCGACTTCATGAATGAGGCGTACTAGCGGCAAGACGACTTGATCTTATATATATATATATATATATATATATATATATATATATATATATATATATATATATATATATATATATATATATATATATATATATATATATATTAACTTATAATATGATAAAGTATAAGGGTTGATTTTTAACTTTTAAAAATCTAAGGGTTGGAACTAAAGTTTATTAAGTGACTTTACATGTTCCAAAACTTGAGGTCAAGTTTTGTAACTTTACAAAACTTTTCACATTCATAACTTATGAGTTATTAAAATGAAGACTCTTCATTTTATAACTTATGTGTTCTTTTAATGGTTTTTAACACAAAGACTTTTGGTTGTCCATAACTTGCGGACAAGTTATGGGCTCCATTAAAACACATAAGAATCATGAATTAATCATATAAACAAGTAACTCCTATGATCTATCAAGAACTCATAAGAACATGAGTATTCATATCAACCTTTCAAGAACATAAGAACACATATAATCATGAAAAATTGATATTAGCAATTGTGAATGGATTAGAACAATCATTACACCATCTAAAACAAGTTTTACAACACAAAACAGTTTAGGGTAATGTTTCTAGTCCATTTACAGCAGCAAAACTCCAAAAACTGCTCACTTGATGACAAACTCGTCGAGTTTTTGGCCAGAAATCGTCGAGTTTTCTTGTCTGAATAGTTTTTGGCTTTTGAAAAACAAGTTTGCATCAACTATTTAACAAACAGGCCTAGTCTCTGATACCACTGATGGGTTTTGAGCATTCTAACACCCCTAAGTGTACATGCAACCCTAGAAAACCTTGGATCTATGTTTGTCTAAAATACATGCAAAATATGATTTCCAAGGTTCATAATCCTATCTAGCATACATGGGGAACTTTATTCTAAAAGGAAGGCTAGAATTACATACCTTGTAGTTGATTTGATTCCTTGAAAACCTTGTGAGCCTAGCACCCCAAGTGTGATGCCTCAAATGCTTCACACAACACCAAATGCCATTGGAATGACTTTTGAGAGAATGTACACACTTGTAATATCGGCCTAGCCCTCTTGTGTTCTTAGTGTAACCGATTTTGGTAGATAGCATGTTCCTTATATAGTGTGACACATCTAGGGTTACACCATGTAAACCCTAATGTGTCATGACTCTTCATTTCCATGACCCATGGGTTTGTAACTCCTATGGAGCATCCTATGGGTTTAACCCAACTTGATAATCCATGTAGCCTTTTAGCCCACTATACAAGTTATGGATGATTTACATAATCAATCCATATATTTAATTAGTTATCTTTTTTATCACTTAATTAATTCCAAATTAATTCTTGATCAATACTAATTAAATAATACTATTAATATATTTGAATTTATAATATATTAATAAGCCACAAGTGTTATTTCTCTCATTCAGTCTATCCAAATGCATGATGCCATGCAACCCAAATGGACCATGTCGGGTCGAGTCAAGTACATACCAGAAATAGTTATGGACTTAGACACCTTATCCAACATTTTCTTGATTAGTTCCTGAAACTTTTCAACATCTTTAAGACTCCCACTAACTTCTTGACATATAAGATTCTCTTGTCAAGAAACACTCCTTGACAAACAAATATTCAAGAGTTAGTGCGGATTCTTATCATGGAAAAACACTTCATACAATTGGTCTTAGTTGGTCTTTGTCTTAAATACATCACAACTACCAACTCTAAATGTGTTATAAACCTACTTAAGATATGTCGCTCAAGGAACAATCTTGGAGTATGACTCTAAGACTTGATTTTGGAACGAAGTATGACTCACCTTAATTGATTTAACCATTTCAACAATTCCTGATTCCTCTTCTTACCCATACAAGTGCACTAAGGTGTCCTTAGAGGATCAATTGAAATATGGTTCCATAATCAATAGGATGCTCATAAAACATGATACTAAAGTATTCTCCTTTTCCTTTTAGATTGGAGAAACAATTTCTTATCTTTCTGCCTAATTTGATTCTTCTTATTCGTTCTGGTATACTTTGAATCTTTTCAATGTATCAGAATTACACTTAACCTTGTAAGCATAACCATATTTACTGAACCATTGGTAGATCGTGACGAATAGCCTTTCTCATTCTTTGTGGTGGATCTGACCAGTTCACATCAATGTGTACTTGATCCTTTTATCTTTCACTTGACTTATATACTTATGTAAACATTGAATTATTTTCAATTTCCCAAGTATCAATATTTTCATACATCACACGATTCAAGTCATTTGATTCTCGGTTTTTGTCCAATTGAAACTTGTGAGATGAGAATCTTTCCTTACTTAGAAAATTACGACACTACCAAATTGATATAACTAAGAATCAAAGCATTTTCAATATTGCTATTAATAGAAACATATAAACAACAATTTTCACAAATGCCATTGCAAGGAAATATAAAATCAAATCAAATTTTCTTTATTTATAAAAGTGCGGAAAAACTTGTCCTTACAATAAAAATACAAATGAAAACTATGTTGCTATCTATTCCTAAGAAATCTATCATAACTCCTAAGCAGTAGCTCAAAAATCTGAACATCGAACCATGCGATCGAAATCCACCTCTTCGTGATCAGAATCAGCTTACTCTTCTTTCAAGCTTCATTTCTCATCTTTGATCCTACAAAACATCAAAATGCAATCTTATCACATCATGTATTAAGAACCTACAAGTAGGAACTTAATAGAGTTAGATAGTGAACTTACCTGAAGTAGAGTCATACATTTTGACTTTACCATCACTTAGATCTCTCACGTAGTCAGAGCAGCTTCGCAACCAATGCCCCTTCTCTTGGAAATAGAAACAAACAAACTCTCTCAGAATGGTACACGGGACAATCACAGACTTAGCCTTTCTCTTTACCATTTGGTCAAACGGTTAGGCCTTGGCCAATCCATTTCCATTGGGAACAGAAAGCTTTTCTGGACTTCCAATGTCCCTATTGTCAATGTCCATGGAAGTTTGGGAATTAGATCTTCCAATCAAGTTTGCTTCACCAGTGTGCCAAATCCTTGCTGATTCAGCAGTAGTAAGAAAATAAGTAAGATTGATAAGCGTCACGTCGTGGTTTGTCACATAGTAGTCTTTAACGAACTCACTATATGACTTAGGAAGTGAATGAAGAACCAAGTCAACGGCCAGCTTCCTTGGGAACACGATACCTAACATTCCCAGCCTGTCAATATGCAGCTTTATGTCTAAGACGTGAGCACATACAAACTTTCCATCTTCATGTTTGCTTGCCAATAGGGCTTGAGTGATCTTGAACTTTTTAAGTTGAAGAACATGTGGGTCAGGGAGAATAATTGGAGGAGTTGGAGGAAGTGAAGAATGATTTTCATTTTAATAATCGAAGTGTGGAAGATCATCTTCATGAGGGAAGTTATTTTCAAAACATTCGGGAAGACCACAGTTGTCAGAATTAGACATCTACAAGGGAGAAATTCAAGTTAGTTGATTTAAGTCCTTAATATAACACCCAAAATGGAATATTAAGGCTAGAACCCAACACAATATTCTGAAATTCGGAAGAGGGATGACATAATCCAATTTCAAAATATTTGAAGGTAGGTAAATGACAATTTACCAATTTCCACCATGAAAAACAAAAATGAATATTAGGTTTTAAATGAATTGAAATTCCTAGATTATTTGGAGATTCATTGAATTTTTCAATGGCATGTTTAATCTCGATTATGCCCTTCAAGCTTGTGACTGTGATACCGAGGATCACAAACAAGGTGTGAATAACCATGAAAATTAGCTTGGTACTCTTGATGTCATTAATCACCTAATCAATGTGCCCGTTAACCACACACACTCCATTGATCAATGATAATTTATGAGAAACCCATTTCCATCCTTCATTAGTCCATATTAGTGTGTCGGTTAACCACACACGCTCCACTAACTGACCAATAAGGTGCAATGTGTAATTTCATGGGTTAGCATCAAATTCACATTTTTCCTAAAGTAACTAAGATTGAGAATTTATAAAGTGTTTAGTTACTTTGTATTTCACTATACTTTTAATGAGGATTTAAGTGTCTTATCAAACCCGTTCGGCTAACGACCCTCCACTAGTCAAGGGTGTGGTGGGTAAGAGTGGATACCCAATTGCGGTCATTTTACAGGCCGCTTCCATAAACACCCCTTATAGACCAGCTTCATGAATGAGGCCTACTAACGGTAAGACTGACTTTTTAACTTATACATATATAATATATTAGACTTTTAATTTTATATAGTATAAGGGTGTATATTATACATTTAAAATACTAGGTGATTTAATCTATTAATAAAGTAGACTTTTAATTTAATTAAATTTAAACCATATGATTATGGATTTATTAATTTTCTCTTTTAATTAAACATTTAATCAATTTAATAAAGTCCATAAGAGTGTAATTTGAACTATTCAAAGGAAACATCAAGGTTCTAAATACAAAATTCAAAGTTAAAACTATTTAATTAATTTTAAGTTATGAACCCAAGAGTTGCGCCTTTTCAAATTACTATTAGAATTTAATGTTTCATAAATGAGACTTTTCAGTTTCTAAAACTTGAGGGCAAGTTTTGTAACTCTTGAAAACCTTTAGAATTCTAAACTTGATAGCAAGTTTTGTAACTCCTTAAAAAAAACCTTTTGAGTTCCAAAACTTGAGGGCAAGTTTTGTAACTCTTCAAAAACATTTAGATCAAATTTTAACTAATAAAATAATCATATTATCTTTTACCAATTTGACCTAATTACAATTCATGTAGCAAGATAAATCAAATAATACAAATAATTAGTTTATCATATAACCTAGTAACTATTTTATAATTTGACAATTTATCTTTTAACTGGATGAGGATAGTCATCACATTATAAGAAAAACGAATTTTAACACTCCAAAACAGTTTGTGGTAATGATCCTAATCCAAAAATGGCAAAAAAAAAAAAAAAAAAAAACATGAAAATCTGCACACATATAGTCCACCACGTTGTGGTAACTTTGACCACGTCGTGGTCATCTATTAGGTTCCAAAAAACGATTTTCTTTTGCTTTGAACAATCAACAAATGCATCTATATAACAGAAAACACTCATGGCTCTGATACCATTGTTGGGTTTTAGGTACTATAACACTCCTATGGTGCACATACAACCCTAATACTTTGGATCTAAGTTTTCTCAATCTATACATGCAATAAACAATTTTCCAAACCACGAAGCCTAACTATCACACAACTTGATATTTACATCATAAAATCTAGTTAGAAGAATACCTCTTTGTTGTAGCTTGTAGAACTTGGCCTTTCAAGAGCTTAGTGCCTCAAATGTTGCACCTCTAATGGAATCACAACACACCATGAACAAATGGGGGACTTTGAGAGAGAGGTTAGGCACACCAAAAATCTTCTATACTCTTCATGGAATACACAAGTACCGATTTTAGGGCTTAGGGAATACATATACAGTGTAGAATTCCAAGAGTCATATGTAAACCCAAATTTTTACACTTAGGCTTATGATCCAATAACTCATATGGACTAACTCTTCATGGACTCTCACATAAACTTAGTCCATCATCAATAGCCCAAACCATATGTATCACTGATTTACATAATCAGTCCCCGTTAATTTAATTAGTCTTTTTTGATCATTAATTAATTCCAAACTAATTCTTGATCAATAAAAATTAAATAATATGATTTCTCAATTAATATATTGTACTTATAATATATTAATAAATCAGAAATAAACCTCTTTCTTAAAAATCCATCCTATCAAATTTCCCTGGTGAATGCAACCCAAAAGGACCAAGCTACTCTCGGGTCAAGTACATACCAATTATAGTTATGGGCTTAGACACCTAATCCAACAAGTTTCTCTTTGAACATCTTGTTGACTAGCCTGTGGTATGTTGCACTTGCATTTTTAAGGCCAAATGGCATGGCAGTATAACAATAGATACCTATTCGAGTTATGAATAACGTATCGTCTTGGTCGGATGGTTCCATTTGGATCTGTTGGAATCTCGCTGATGCATCCATGAATGTTAATAATTCATGACCTATTGTCGTGTCTATCATGGAGTCTATTTGTGGTAGAGGGAAAGGATCCTTGGGACAAGCCTTGTTAAGATCAATGTAATCCACACACATTTTCCATTTACCATTCTTCTCTTGTACCATGACCATATTAGCTAGCCACATCAGGAATTTCACGTCCTTGATCATTCTTGTTTTAAGAAGTTTTTCTATTTCTTCTTGTATAACTTTTTTTCTCTCTGGTACGAACTTCCTTTTCTTTTGGTGTATCGTTTTGAAAGATGGACCAATGTTAAGTTTATGTGTTATTATATTTTTGTCTATACATGTCATGTCCTCGTACTTCCATGCAATCGTCTTGCTTCTAGCTTTAAGGAACTTCATTATATCATGTTCGATTTGTTCAGGTATTGAGGATCCTATCAGAATTTTGGCTTCGAGATCCTCAAGGTTCAAGGGTGCTTCTTTTACATATTGTTCTCTTGTTTCTAGTATGTCTTGTGCCCCTGTTTTAATTGTTATGTTTTTCATGGTATCGTCAAGGATTTTATCGAAGACTTGTAGCATTCTTTGGATTCTTGATGATCTCCTGTGATTTTCATTGTCCCCCATGGGGTAGGCATCTTCACACACCGATGATATGTCAATGGAACAGCCTTCATTTCGTGGATCCATGGTCTACCTAGTATAACATTATAAGAGGATAATGTATCAATTACAATAAAACATTGCATAGAGTTTACCCCCTCTACGTAGATAGGTAGCTTTATCTCGTTAACGGTGTGTTTGGTTTCGCAATTTAATTCAATAAGCACCGAGGATCTTCTAACTATTTCAGACTCTGAGATTTTCATTCTTTTTAATGTGTCCAGGAGTATAATGTTGACTGAGTATCCTCTATCAACAAGGATCCTTATGAAGAAATGGTTAACGATGTAAAGAGTGATCACTAATCCGTCATTGTGAGGATCATGGATGTCTTCTCTATCTGCTTCGTCGAAGGTGATCACTTTCTCGTTTGTGATTGATGTATTCTTCTGTGGCCCTTTTTCTTTCTTTGTTTTTGACACCTTGGTGTGCCTCTTTGCTGCAGAATAAGAGGTACTACAAATGTCAGATCCTCCAAAGATCACATTGATTACCTTGGCTTCAGCGAGAGGGCATCCTGGTTTTTCAAGGATCTTATGAGGATCCCGGTCTTTCTCTTTGGATCTCTCATTTCTTCTTCCAAGGATTCCTTTGAGGTATCCTTTGCCTAAGAGGTAGTTGATCTCCTTCCTGAGAGCTATGCAATTCTCTGTGATATGACCAAAGTCTTCATGGTATGCATACCATTTAGATTTGTCTTTCCAAGTGGTGGATTTTTCTCCTTTTCTTAGCCATCTTGCTTTATCTCCAAGATCCTACATAGAAAATATTACACCTAGAATATCCATAAAAAAAACAATAGTCAATAATTTTAGGAAAGTCTTCTTCCTCTCCTTCATCTTCAAGGGCATTAACCCTATGATGGTTAGGTTTAGAATATGGTTTTGATTTAGAGGATCTTTGAGCTGAGGAGTCGGCCTTTTTATTGGGGTGGTCGTATGAGCTTGGTGGGATGCACCTCTTTTAGATCTCCTTGTCTTCTTCAAGCCTTGTGAATCTTAGTGCTCTTCTCCTAACTTTGTCCATCCTTTTGCATGGAGTCATTACGAGGTATTCGTAGAAAGGAGAGTCCTTCTTTAAGCCAATTTTAAAGGCTTCAACTGCAGTCACCATGTCGATGTTGGGGATACTCAGAGCTTCCCTGCCAAACTGGTTCACAAAAGTCCTAAGGGATTCCTAAGGATCCTGGACCACTCGATAAAGATCACTAGTGATCTTTTCGAATGTTCTGCTACAAGAAAAATGATTGTAAAATATATTAACTAAATGAGCAAACAAAGTAATAAAGTAAGGAGGAAAATTAAGAAGCCATTTTAAATTACATCCTGTGAGGGTTGAACCAAAACCCTTGTACAGGCAAGCCTCCTTCAACTGATTGGAGATGGGAATGATATCCATCCTTTCCCTGTTATTGCGCCACGTTCTCCTTGGGATCTGTAGTCCCATTGTAAGGCTTCATGTTAGGGGTTTGGAAGCGCTTTGGGACCTCAGTATTAGCTGCTGCTAGAAAAAATCTTAAGACCATGTGGCTTGTGGGGGATACTTCAGGTACAAGTTGAACTACTCCAGGTATGCTTGAGATCATTTGTCTTAATTGTTGAACTTCCTTAGCCATGATCGGGCTTAAACCTATATCAAGTTCCATAGAGTTAGTGGTAAATATATTATTATTGATGAGGTTACCAGGATCCTTGTTATTGGGAGTAACAAAGGTTTCGTTGGGATCATGGGTCGTATGGGCTTGCTCTCTTGGAGTTACGCCCCAGGTGAGAGCAGAGGCTGGTATTAAGGATCCTATCTCACGGTGAATCGTTAAGGATCCCGTGTTATCAAAGTTCAGGATCTTGGGCTGCAAGATCGAGGTTGCTGCTTCTTGAGGCTTGTGGATTTTTGTCCTCATTCTCTCCACTCCCTTGAGAACTGTCATGTTATCCTCCAACTGTTGAGCGACTTGTCATTCCAGTCTCTTCATCATAGCGAAGATTTCATTATTGGAAATTAGCACTAGAGGATCCCGAAATCCTTGGGTAGCGACCGGAGAGGTGTTTTTCTTTGGTGCTTCCGAGGCTTTCTTGGGAGCTCCAGCTAAAGGTGGTGGAAGGTTTTGGAGGAAATGGGAGGGTTTAAGGAAGAGAATAGGGTCGGTTGTGTAGACATGATTTTTCGAAAGATTTTGAACACCACTGCCCCATGGTGGGCGCTAAATTATTTTGGTTAAAAATTACACAAGTGAAACTCAACCAAATTGTATGAGAGGTTGTAATGTTCAGAATCAACAAGTAAAAAATGATGATCAAGGTGACACAAGTTTTTAACAAGGTAAGCCCTTGATCCTTGCTAGGATCTCCGGCACAAATCCGTGGGAGGTGATAATGATCACCTGCCTTGATGATTTTATTAATTGAAGAATTTGATTACAAAGATGAATGTAAAATGTAAGTACAAGTATCGCGGATAAGCTAAAAATTGTGTGTGGTGTGATGAATACAGGTATTATTTATAGTCTAAATCTAATAACAATAAGTCTGATAATTTCGGGATCCTCTGAGATCAACTTATAGACGTTATTAGACTTGATATTCTGGGTCTTTTGCCTGGTCAAGATGATTCTTCATTGAGAATAAGTCCTTAGCTAACTATTTATGCACATGTGAGAAAAATAGAGCATATAACCATTATATATGTTAGGAAAAATAAATGATAATAATCAGGATCCTGGAGTATGTTTAAGGCTCCTAAGGCTTTGAGGATCCTGAATGTAATTTTGGGATCCTGGCCCTAATAGTGGGTTGCTCCTTTTTTGATATCCTTGTCTTCGAGCCTTATGAATCTTAATGCTCTGCTTCAGACCTCATCCATTCTCTTGCATGGGGTCATTACAAGGTCTTCGTAGAAATGAGAGTCCTCTTTGAGCCTATTTTTAAAGGCTTCAACTGCAGTCTCCATATCAATGTTGGGGATACTCAGAGCTTCCCTTCCAAACATGTTCACAAAATTCATAAGGGATACCTTAGGATCATGAACCACTCGATAAAGATCACTAGTGATCTTCTTAAATGTCTACTACAAGAAAATTGATTGTTAAACAAATTAACTAAGTAAGCAAATGAAGTAATATAGTAACGAGGAGCGTTAAGAATCCATTTTAAGGATGATCTTGTGAGATTCGAACCAAAACCCTTGCATAGGCAAGCTTCCTTCAAGAGTGTAGGAATGGGGATGATTTCCATTTTTTACCTATATTGTGCGACATGCTCCTCAGGGTCTGTGGTCCCATCACAAGGCTTCATGTTGGGCATTTGGAAGCGCTTTGGAACCTCGGTGTCAGCGATTACAGGAGTGAATATCAAGATTTTGTGGCTTGTGGGGGATACTTCCGGTATAGGTTGAACTACTCCAGGCACGCTTGAGATCATTCGTTTTAATTGTTGAAGCTCCTTAGCCATGATCAGGCTTAAACCTATATTAAGGTCCATAGAGTTAGTAGTAAATATATTATTATCGACAAAGTTCCCAGGATCCTTGTTATTGGGAGTAACAAAGGTTTTGTTAGGATCCTGGGTCGTATGGGATTACTCTCTTGGAGTTGTGCCCCAAGCAGGAACAAAAGTAGGTATTGAGGATCCTATCTTGCGGCGATTCATTGATGTAACAACCCGAATATTTCGTATATATAATTTCAGCAGTCTGTCACTTCATTAAAAAATCAAATTCATTTCCTCCATCTTTTTGCCCAAATTAAAGTTTGTATTAGTATTCTAAGCCGACTACACTTAAGGATCAAGTGTTAGATAACCGCCACTAAAGTCCTAACATCAAAAGTCAAGCCATAAACTCCATAAGATGGAGTTTCCAATCGTAAACATGGAGTTTACGGAGGTAAACTCCGGGCGGTAAATTCCGGGAGGAAAACTCCGGGCAGTAAACTCATTATGGTCGTGAATTCACACCTATAAAGGTGAGTCTTGACCAATTGTAAACTCTTTTCACACTCTTAAAAGTCCCTCTCTCTACTATCTCCCTTCAAACTCGGTTTTAGATCAAGAAATCATCAAAGTGTAAGTGTTTACTTACTAATTTGCTCATTCAACACTTATTCTAGTGATCTTATACCATTCTATCCATGAATTCATTCCATTTAAGTTGCTATTCAAGTGTTCTTGATTCATCAAGAACACACTAGAGTTCTTGGCCTAAATCATCCATTTCAAGCTCCTAGATTGTAAGTATTCCTATCCTAACTCATTGTACACTAGGATTAACATGTTTTGGACTTAGAAAACACCATGAATCAAGGATGAATAAGAGTTTACGGCCAAAGAATGTTCTTGGGCCGTGAACTACCTTTAAGAGTGCAAAGTTGCCCTTTCTTCCTTCCTTATGCCTAGAACTCAACATAGAATCAACCACCATTGAAGTAGGGACCTTAAACATCAAAGAAACCAAGTCCTCATAGATTTTATGGCCGTAAACCCCCAAGGAATTCGTCCTCTGGCCGTAAACTCCCTAAAGGGGTCATATGGTGCCCAAACTTCCCCCTATGGCTTATATAAATGACTAGAAATTAGTATGCTTAACCTAGAACCACCAAAGCATGAAATGAAGGGTCAAATATGAGTTTACGGCCGTAAAATCATATGTTTACAGCCGTGAACTCCACCAAAGATACATTTGGAGGCCTAGTTACTTCCATAGCCCTTGATTCGAGTCTAGCATGGTTCCTTGTGTAGTATAAGACCTTTGAGCACCCAAACCCACAATTCCCATGAGTTTATGGCGGTAAACTCATGGGGGATATGATCTTGAAACTGTAAACACCCCCTAATGCCACCACTTGAAGAGTAAACTCCTTAATGAGGCCATACACTCCTTAGATGCAACCCGTATCACCCCTAACACTTGAAATAAAGTGTTTTCACGCATTAGAGTGTATTTACTTACTAAGTTAGTGATTAAATAACTAATTAGATACAATTATGTATCGCTTCATGTTACATAGGATCCTCGCGTGTGTTTAATTCCTCAATTGACACCTAGCATCCTACCCGGCACGTCCATCCATTCCACCCACAGCAGGTGAGTTCATACCCCTACACTCCGAGTTTTTCATGTTTTCAGGGGCAGGAATACAAGCTAATCATAAAGGATTTCATAATCTAAAAACTGATGTAATTACAACACTTTTCTATCAAACATTTAGATACCTGTATCCTTTTTGTAATATGCAGAGCATAAGGGACGCTTTCTAAATATAATTACATAGTTTTTCAAAATAGATCAGGAACTTAACCAATCATTCAAACTATAATGGGTATAGTTTGGGGTTTCATTACCTATCTTACGGATTCGAATTTCATACAAAGTTAAAATATAGACTATGTCAGATTTAGTTTATCCATTTCTAATTTAGAGTATCATGCTAAATAATTATTTTGTGAATAATTATTTATACTCCACATTGTTCCAAACGACTTCGAACTCGATAACAATTAAACATTCTGTGATTTAGTTAATACTAGCTTGTGAGACTTATCTTCGTTATGCCCCTCGGGGTACCAATAAATCCTCTCCGGTAGTATAACCAGAGTCTCCTGGAGGGAGAGCGTAAAATTTGTGAATAGATCTATTCGGGACTGACAATCCCACACCTAAACTGCTAGCTACAGTTAGGTGGGCACGCCTGAGGTGACAAATTTTGGAAATCGTACGACGCCTGAAGAACGTCAAGGAGGTCACGGGTCAAATTAGTATGGTTATACGACTCACAATGTGTATAAACTAACTTTGTTCACGGATTTCTTTATTTCTATTATAGTTTTATTTATGTAATAAAACTACCTACTTACTTATTGGATGGTATTTCGGGGACATAAGTTATGGTTTTATCTTATGTAGTAAAACAACTATACTTACTGGTAGTAGCCAAGGTTTTCTTATCATATGGAAATTGACAAACATGTTAGAAAATATGGAATTTTCTTGGAAAACATGCACATGTATTTTTTGATATTTACTGCATTCCTTATCAATGGAACTGAAGTATTTTCACAAGATTTAGTAACCAGTTTTTCTTATAAAGCATGCTTATGAACTCACCAGCTTTATGCTGATATTTCTAAAACTGCTTGTATGCTCAGGTTCACGTTAGACAGGTATTTCGCTTACATTTGGAGAAGACGGAGTATAGAAGTCTCGTCTTTACTTTTGTTTATACGGATGTACTTAATATATGTATAATCTTCACTTTCAAACAAATGTAAATATTCTTATGTAATGTAATGGTTGTGTTTACTATGCTTACTATGTACAATGGTTGTGATAATACGCATGATGTCCCCCGCCCCAGAATGTTTCCGCCGTCGGTTCCGGGGTGTGACAGATTGGTATCAGAGCTTTTGTTTATAGTGAACTGAATATACCGAACCTTACATGGTATATAACTATAAACACTAAGGGGCCGAAGCGCTCTGAACTAAAAGTATACTTTAAAATATAAGTATTTTACAAAAAGTATACAAGAATACCTAAATGTTAGAAACCGTAACCACAAGTAGAACAAAACAAAAGTAATTGGGTGTTGGGCACTGCGGTTAAACGTGGGCAGTTATGTAGTCATGTCTAGGGTCAATATAGCCTGATCAACTATATTCATTCGAGACACGGCCAACATGTGCTTTGCAGTGACTGTGGTGTACGGTAGGCCTAAAACTTACCAAATATCCAAACAACAAGTCATCGTCATAACCAAACGTAAAATACTATAGGAGTATTTTCTAGAATCAAAAAATTTGTTATAAAGATCCTCATTCAAGTGTTGCTACTCATTCCCTCTAGCGATAACTCTCTTGCATTGGTAGTTTTCCTATATATTATCGCATAGTAGAACACTCTATCTGCCATAATGAGATATCTCTTGTTTCATATCTCTTGATCCTATCCAGAGGACTTACCATCCTCTTTTTCCTGATCATTTAGATCAATATGCCTCCAAGGAAAAGACCCAGCTCAAAGAACAACAATCCTCCGCCACCATCTCCTCCTCAATTCAATCATGTCATGTTTCAGGCAGCTGTTACTGCCGTAGTGGCAGCTACAATGTCACAGATGAACCCCGGTGGCTCTAGCGGGCCAGGAGGTGGTACTCATTCCCAAAACCAGGAAGGTGGTCAGGGATACCAGAAGGAGTGTTACTATAAGGACTTCATGAATGCGAAACCCACATCTTTCAATGGCACTAGAGGTGTTATTTCCCTGACTCGATGGTTCGAGAAGATCGAGTCTATCTTCGAAATCTGTTCTTGTTCGGAAGCCAACAAGGTGAAATTCACTGCCTGCACATTCACCAATAAAGCATTGACTTGGTGGAATGGCCGAGTCAAATCCTTAACCCTGCCAGTAGCAAATGCTATGGGTTGGGAGAGCTTGAAAGAGCTCATGCTTGCTGAGTACTGCCCACGGGGCGAAATGCAGAAACTGGAGCACGAACTCTGGAACCTAAAGATGAAGGGTTTTGATGTTTCTTCCTAGACTTCTAGGTTTGAAGACCTAGCACTCCTTTGCCCAGGGATGGTCACCCCGGAAAGCAAGAAGATAGAAAGGTATATTTGGGGATTGACACCCCCAACTCAAGGAAATGTCTTGGCTGCTAGGCCAAACACTTTTGATAGCGCCAAGTGCTTGGCGCAGACCCTTATAGATCACGGGGTTGATCTGGATAAAGTAGCAATCACTTCAGAACCAGCAAAGGAGAGTGGGGAGAATAAAAAGAAATTATGGAACAAGCGGAAGGGTCAGAGTTCGCAAGGGTCCTCCAAGAAGTAGCAAACTGTGGCAGTCCACGCCGTTACTGCTCCTGTCGCTGCCCCTACAGCTCAAGCACCTACCAGTGGATATACTGGTACCCTTTCGTGGTGCAACAAGTGCTATTACCACCATCGTATCCCCGTCCCATGTCGTGATATGCCCTGCAACAACTGTGGCAAGAAGGGTCACCTTGCACGAAACTGCAGAACACCAGCCCAATCAACCAATCAAGCATCCGGAGTAGGTGTCAGTCAAGTCTGCTATGGTTGTGGTGAGGTCGGGCATCACAAGAGGAACTGCCCAAAAGCAACAACAACCAACAACACCGGGAGATTTCTAACGATGGGGCAAGAGGAGGCAGTCGTCGATCCCACCGTTGTCATGGGTACGTTCCTTCTCGACAACTCTTATGCATGCGTCCTTTTCGATTCTGGTGCTGAAAGAATTTTTGTTAGTCATGCATTCAAGCATCTTCTTAAACATAATCCTCAACCGCTAACCGAAACGTTTACCGTCGAGATGGATAACGGTGAGAAAGAGAACGTTAACGATATATTCATAGGCTACACCCTTACCCTCAACAATCATTCCTTTCCCATCGACCTTATGCCAGTCTCTATAAAAAGCTTTGATGTTATCATTGGCATGGATTGGTTGAGCCCCAATCATGCAGATATCCTTTGTTACGAAAAAGCTATCCATCTCAATCTTCCCTCTGGCCAAACCCTTATGATCTACGACGATAAACTTAGTTCCAATCTTCGCATCATTTCATGCATCAAAGCCCAAAAGCTTCTGCAAAAGGAGTGCCATGCATTCCTAGCCCATGTGATAAACGAGAAACAGGAAGTTAAAGACCTCGAGAGCATCCCCAAAGTCTGCAACTTTCCTGATGTCTTTCCCGAAGAGCTCCCGGGAATTCCTCCCGAACGCCAAGTTGAGTTTCGCATCGACCTAATGCCCGGAGCTAATCCTGTAGCCAAGTCTCCATATCACCTAGCGCCAGCAGAAATGCAGGAGTTATCCAGTCAGCTTAATGAACTACTTAGCAAAGGGTTCATCAGACCGAGTTCCTCACCTGGGGAGCCTCGGTGTTATTTGTGAAGAATAAAGATGGATCCTTTCGGATGTGTATAGACTACCGCGAATTGAATAAGCTGACCGCCAAAAACCGTTATCCTCTTCGTCGAATAGATGACCTTTTCGATCAACTTTAGGGAGCCAGTTACTTCTCGAAAATAGACCTTAGATCAGGGTACCATCAGCTGCGAGTTCTTGAGAGTGATGTTTCGAAGATAGCATTCAGGACTGGATATGGTCACTACGAGTTTTTAATGATGCCCTTTGGTCTAACCAATGCACCGGCAGTGCTCAAGGACCTGATGAACCGGGTGTGTCACCCTTTTCTGGACAAGTTCGTTATTATGTTCATCGACGATATACTCGTCTATTCCAGAAGCGAGGAAGATCACAAACAACACTTGAGATCAGTACTGGAAACACTTAGATTAGAGAAGTTGTACGCAAAATTCTCCAAGTGTGAATTCTGGATTCGGAAGGTAGCTTTCTTAGGGCACGTGGTAAGCGAGTAAGGCATACACGTGGACCCTTCCAAAATCAAGGCGATAGAGAATTGGTCGGCACCGAAGACACCTACAGAAATCCGTCAATTCTTGGGTCTTGCCGGCTATTATCGTAGATTCATCCAGAATTTTTCTAAAATTGCCAAACCCTTAACTACTCTGACACAGAAAGGTGTACCCTTTTGTTGGAGTGAAAAGCAAGACGCTGCATTCCAAACGTTGAAGCAAGCCTTGTGCAGCGCACCTATCCTATCCCTACCCGAAGGGACGGAGGACTATGTTGTCTACTGCGATGCATCCAACCAGGGCTTAGGATGTGTGCCATTGCAGCGGGGAAAGGTTATAGCTTATGCCTCAAGACAGCTGAAAGCACACGAAGTCAATTATACACCTCACGACCTGGAGTTGGGAGTAGTGGTCTTCGCACTGAATATTTGGAGACATTATCTCTACGGGACCAAGTGCACGATCTTCACGGACCATAAAAGCCTACAACACATCTTCAACCAGAAGGACTTAAACATGAGACAGCGGCGATGGGTAGAACTGCTCAGTGACTATCAGTGCGAAATTCGCTACCATCCCGGCAAGGCGAATGTGGTGGCAGATGCCCTTAGCCGAAAGGAAAGCTCGGGCAACAAGGCGAAGACACTGACAATAGCTATCCATTCCCACTTATCCGCACAAATCCGAGAGGCTCAGTTAGAAGCCCTAAAACCAAAGAACGTGTTGAATGAAGCCTTGAGGGGAATGGATAAGAATCTTGAGATCAGAGGTGACGGAGTCTATTATTTCATGGATCGAATATGGACCCCAAAGTTCGGAGGTTTCAGGGAGGTCGTCATGAACGAAGCTCACAAGACTAGATACTCCGTGCACCCAGGTTCGGATAAGATGTACCTAGATCTCAAGAAACTATACTTGTGGCCAAACATGAAAGCCAAAATCGCTACCTTCGTGGGCAAGTGTCTGACTTGCGCCAAGGTGAAGGTCGAATATCAGAAGCCCTCAGGTCTACTCCAGCAGCCCGAGATACCTGAGTGGAAATGGGAGATGATTACTATAGATTTCATTACCAAATTACCCAAATCTCCGAGTGGGTACGATACCATTTGGGTAATTGTCGATCGATTGACAAAATCCGCTCACTTCCTACCAATTAAAGAAACATTCAAGATGGAAAGACTCACGCGAATCTACATCCAAGAGATAGTCCGACTGCATGGTCTGCCTGTGTCCATTATCTCCGATCGAGATAGCAGATTTACCTCGAGATTTTGGCAGTCCCTATAGAAGGCTCTTGGAACTAAGCTAGACATGAGCACAGCTTATCATCCTCGGACAGATGGGCAGAGTGAGAGAACTATCCAGACCTTGGAAGACATGCTGAGAGCATGTGTCATCGATATTGGAAAGTCGTGGGACACTCATTTACCCTTGATTGAGTTCTCTTATAACAACAGTTACCACACCAGTATCAAGGCTGCCCCGTTTGAAGCCCTCTACGGTCGCAAGTGCAGATCCCCTCTGTGCTGGGCTGAGGTAGGGGACACGCAGCTAGCCAGGGGTCGAGTCCCCGACAGTGCTCTCACTAGTCCTGAAATCATCCGTGAAACCACCGAAAAGATCATCCAAATCCGAGATCGATTGAAAGCCTCTAGAGACAGACAAAAGAGCTATGCCGATAAACGACGAAAACCCTTGGAATTCCAGGTTGGAGATCGTGTCCTGTTGAAGGTCTCGCCCTGGAAAGGCATGATACACTTTGGAAAGCGCGGGAAATTGAACCCAAGGTACATAGGACCTTTCGAGATCCTTGCTAGGATCGGTCCAGTAGCCTATAAACTCCGATTATCCCAACAACTTAGCAACATCCATCCTGTATTCCACGTCTCTAATCTTAAGATGTGCCTATCCAATGAAACCCTTATGATCCCTCTTGATGAGATCAAAATCAACGAGAACCTCAACTTCGTGGAAGAGCCAATCGAAATCATGGATCGGGAGAGATCAAACGAACAAAACAAAGCCGCATCCCAATTGTGAAAGTTCGCTGGAACGCCAAACGAGGACCAGAGTTCACTTGGGAGTGCGAGGATCAAATGAAACTTAAATACCCTCGTCTTTTTGCTTAATTATTGTATTATAACTTAGTTGTTTGAACTCTAATTTCGGGACAAAATTCCCTCTAACGGGGGGATGATGTGACAACCCGAATATTTCGTATATATAATTTCAGCAGTCTATCACTTCATTTAAAAATCAAATTCATTTCCGCCATCTTTTAACCCAAATTAAAGTCCGTATTAGTATTCCGAGACGACTACACTTAAGGATCAAGTGTTAGATAACCGCCACTAAAGTCCTAACATCAAAAGTCATGCCATAAACTCCATAAGATGGAGTTTACGGCGGTAAACTCCGGGCGGTAAACTCATTATGGCCATGAATTCACACCTATAAAGGTGAGTCTTGACCATTTGTAAACTCTTTTCACACCCTTAGAAGTCCCTCTCTCTACTATCTCCCTTCAAACTCGGTTTTGGATCAAGAAATCATCAAAGTGTAAGTGTTTAATCCCTAATTTGCTCATTCAACACTTATTCTAGTGATCTTATACCATTCTATCCATGAATTCATTCCGGTTAAGTTGCTATTCAAGTGTTCTTGATTCATCAAGAACACACTAGAGTTCTTGGCCTAAATCATCCATTTCAAGCTCCTAGATTGTAAGTATTCATATCCTAACTCATTGTACACTAGGATTAACATGTTTTGGACTTAGAAAACACCATGAATCAAGGATGAATAAGAGTTTACGGCCAAAGAATGTTCTTGGGCCGTGAACTACCTTTAAGAGTGCAAAGTTGCCCTTTCTTCCTTCCTTATGCCTAGAACTCAACATAGAATCAACCACCATTGAAGTAGGGACCTTAAACATCAAAGAAACCAAGTCCTCATAGATTTTACGGCCGTAAACCCCCAAGGAATTCGTCCTCTGGCCGTAAACTCCCTAAAGGGGTCATATGGTGCCCAAACTTCCCCCTATGGCTTATATAAATGACTAGAAATTAGTATGCTTAACCTAGAACCACCAAAGCATGAAATGAAGGGTCAAATATGAGTTTACGGCCGTAAAATCATATGTTTACAGCCGTGAACTCCACCAAAGATACATTTGGAGGCCTAGTTACTTCCATAGCCCTTGATTCGAGTCTAGCATGGTTCCTTGTGTAGTATAAGACCTTTGAGCACCCAAACCCACAATTCCCATGAGTTTATGGCGGTAAACTCATGGGGGATATGATCTTGAAACTGTAAACACCCCCTAATGCCACCACTTGAAGAGTAAACTCCTTAATGAGGCCATACACTCCTTAGATGCAACCCGTATCACCCCTAACACTTGAAATAAAGTGTTTTCACGCATTAGAGTGTATTTACTTACTAAGTTAGTGATTAAATAACTAATTAGATACAATTATGTATCGCTTCATGTTACATAGGATCCTCGCGTGTGTTTAATTCCTCAATTGACACCTAGCATCCTACCCGGCACGTCCATCCATTCCACCCACAGCAGGTGAGTTCATACCCCTACACTCCGAGTTTTTCATGTTTTCAGGGGCAGGAATACAAGCTAATCATAAAGGATTTCATAATCTAAAAACTGATGTAATTACAACACTTTTCTATCAAACATTTAGATACCTGTATCCTTTTTGTAATATGCAGAGCATAAGGGACGCTTTCTAAATATAATTACATAGTTTTTCAAAATAGATCAGGAACTTAACCAATCATTCAAACTATAATGGGTATAGTTTGGGGTTTCATTACCTATCTTACGGATTCGAATTTCATACAAAGTTAAAATATAGACTATGTCAGATTTAGTTTATCCATTTCTAATTTAGAGTATCATGCTAAATAATTATTTTGTGAATAATTATTTATACTCCACATTGTTCCAAACGACTTCGAACTCGATAACAATTAAACATTCTGTGATTTAGTTAATACTAGCTTGTGAGACTTATCTTCGTTATGCCCCTCGGGGTACCAATAAATCCTCTCCGGTAGTATAACCAGAGTCTCCTGGAGGGAGAGCGTAAAATTTGTGAATAGATCTATTCGGGACTGACAATCCCACACCTAAACTGCTAGCTACAGTTAGGTGGGCACGCCTGAGGTGACAAATTTTGGAAATCGTACGACGCCTGAAGAACGTCAAGGAGGTCACGGGTCAAATTAGTATGGTTATACGACTCACAATGCGTATAAACTAACTTTGTTCACGGATTTCTTTATTTCTATTATAGTTTTATTTATGTAATAAAACTACCTACTTACTTATTGGATGGTATTTCGGGGACATAAGTTATGGTTTTATCTTATGTAGTAAAACTACTATACTTACTGGTAGTAGCCAAGGTTTTCTTATCATATGGAAATTGACAAACATGTTAGAAAATATGGAATTTTCTTGGAAAACATGCACATGTATTTTTTGATATTTACTGCATTCCTTATCAATGGAACTGAAGTATTTTCACAAGATTTAGTAACCAGTTTTTCTTACAAAGCATGCTTATGAACTCACCAGCTTTATGCTGATATTTCTAAAACTGCTTGTATGCTCAGGTTCACGTTAGACAGGTATTTCGCTTACATTTGGAGAAGACGGAGTATAGAAGTCTCGTCTTTACTTTTGTTTATACAGATGTACTTAATATATGTATAATCTTCACTTTCAAACAAATGTAAATATTCTTATGTAATGTAATGGTTGTGTTTACTATGCTTACTATGTACAATGGTTTTGATAGTACGCATGATGTCCCCCGCCCCGGAATGTTTCCGCCGTCGGTTTCGGGGTGTGACAATTGAGGATCCCGTGTTATCAAAGTTTAGGATCTTATGTTGCAAGATCGAGGTTGCTGCTTCTTAAGGCTTGTGGATTTCTTCCCTCATTCTCTCCACTTCCTTGAGTATTGTCCTATTATCCTCCTACAGTTGAGTGAATTGTCGTTCCAGTCTCTTCGTCATAGCGAAGATTTCATTATTGGAAATCAGCAAAAGAGGATCCTAAACTCCTTGGGTAGCGACCAGAGATATGTTTTTCTTCGATGCCTCAGAGGCTTTCTTGGGAGCTCCCCTTGGGGTGGAGGAAGGGTTTTAGAGAAAATGGGAGGAATGGAGGAGGATGATATGGTCAGTTGTGTAGAATTGATTTTCCGAAAGGTTTTGAACACCACGGCCCCACGGTGGGCGCCAAATTGTTTTGGTCAAAAATCAAGTAAGTAGAATCTAACCAAATCGTATGAGATGCTGTGATGTTTGTGGTAAATCAAGTAAGGAATGTTAATAAAAGTGACACAAGTGAGTTATAAGGAAAGCCCTTGATCCTTGATACGATCTCGGGCATAAAACCTTGGGAGATGATAATGATCACTTGCCTTGATGATTTTATTGATATAAAATGTTAAATACGGAGATGAATGTGTAAATGTAAGTACAAGTATCGTAGATGAGCTAAGTGTGTCCTAGTGTGCTAGTTACATGTGCTATTTATAATCCAATGCTAATAACAAGAAGTTTGATAATTTTGGGATCCTCCAGAATCAGCATATGAACGTTATTTAACTTGGTATTCCGAGTCTTTCACCTGGTTGAGATGACTCTCCGTTGAGAATCGGTCTTGTGTTGGCTCGTTCTGCACATGTGAGAAAAATAAAGAGAATATAGTCGTTACAAGTGTTAGAAATATTAGTGATAATAGTCAGGATCATGGGATATGTTTAAGGATCCTGAGGCTTCATAAGTATTTGAGGATCCTGAATATAAGTCAATGGTCCTACCCCTAACAATATATAAAAAAAAAATCAAAAAAGTTCTTAAATATAACCATATTCACGAAAAAGTCATCTCTGATTGTTTATTTTCAAATAAATCCTTTAAATTTTTAGAAAATCCCTGGAAACCGGCATTAGCCAGGAACAATGGTTTTTTGTAAGTATTCATTGGTTTTAGGTTAAATTGCAAAATAAAATTCAGAAATGATTTTTGCATCAATAGAATCACACTTCAAGACTTTATTTCAGATTTTCTCTTATTTAGTAAGATCATTCAATGAATGAAAATATCTATTATGATGAATAAATAAAATAAAGTTTGGTAGACATAACCAATATTAGAATCAAAGTTTTACAATATATTAAAAAAAATCAATTTTTTAAGAAAACTTCATATTCTGTATACAATCTCTAGATTTTAAAACATAACAACCATTTTTATTTTGCAGATTATAAATGTTTGGTCTATCTTTTTTTTTAATATTTTATATCTTAAAAAACAAACAATACTTAAGCTTTTCTTGCCAAATTAATCCTAGTTTTATATTTTTCACTAAATTAAGTATCTAATCTTAACAAATAACACTTGAAGCTTATCTAATTATTATTATCTTATTTTATTTACTAGTTATTGTTTTATTTATTTTAATTTTTATTAAAAATGGCAAAAAAAAATCTAAAACCAAAATAAAGATGTTACACAACCAAACAAAACTACCAGGCACCAGCGACCCTTTTTTAATCTTCTTTGTAATGAAGATGAGGTTGGAGACTTTTTTGAATATTCTTGGTAAGACAATAATGGACGAACATCTTCCTATGTAACACCATACTTTTTGTCTTGATGCTTTTTATTTCCATTTTGGCTTTCTTCAACAACCCCGATAAACACCCATCTTACATTTTAGAAATTTCCAATTTTCAAGTGAATTTGGATTCCAGTTGTTTAAAAGATGTAGATTAAATAAATTAAAAAAAAAAAAAAAAAAAAAAAAAAAAAGTTACAATTTGCATAACAAATTTATATAAATCATAACCTAAATCAAAACGTACTTCATTTTAGGGAAAGTCTTAAATCTTCTACCATGATGTTTAGTTGTGTATGAAGTCCAACATTTTACTTTAAATTTGCAATAACAATAGTGTAGACTCGATTCATTTGATTCTTTAAAAGATTACAACTTGAGATATGTGCTGAAACCGAGTTTTAAATCTATGGCGAAGGAGTGATTGAAAATGTCTAACCTAGACCTTTAGACTCTCTAATTTAAACTATTCAGTTTTCTAGTTTAACGACCCAATATAACTGAAATACAAAAAAAAAAATTAAAAAAACAAATAAGATTAACCAATGCAACATAGACCACATAGACATTCGTCATCCGGTGTTTGTAATTCGAGATATCTCCAGAAAAGTCCTAATATTTTGGGCAAACTTTTAATAAAGTCTTATATTTTATTTTTTGAATAAAAAAGTCCTGACTTTTTCACCTTTTGAATAGAAAAGCCCAAAAAACCGGCTAATTCATTCACTTTAACCCTTTTTGACCTGTTCAGCAGATCATGGGACCAAATTGTTAATATTTCGAAAATAATAGGACTTTTTTACAGATTTCATTAAAAAAATTATATAATGTATAAACATATTTTTTACATATCTATATATCTATTTTTACGTATTTGTGTGTTTTTTATGTTTTTGTATGTATATATTTACATATTTTTATTTATTTTAAATGTATAAATGTATTTTTATTTACTTATTTATATGTATTTTTAACCATTCTTCATATTTTATGCATTTTTATGTGTTATTTTTTATGTCTTATGTATTTATATGCATTTCTATGTATTTTTACGTATTTATATATTTTTTAAAGCTTTTTATATAGATGTTTAAATGTATAAACATATTTTTTACGTATTTATATCTATTTTTAAGTATTTTACATATTTTTTATGTATTACGTATTTATTTATTTTTTAAGTGTTTTATAGATGTTTTTGTATATTTTCGTATTTTAAATCTATAGACGTATTGTTTTTCATATTTATATGTATTTTTTAAATATTTTAGGTTTTTTTTGTTTTTATGTATTATGGATTTATATGTATTTTTGTGTATTTATGTATTTTTTTAGTTTTCTTATATAGATGTTTATGTATTTTTATGTATATTAAATGTTTAATTGTATTATTTTTACGTTTTTATATATTTTTTATGCAAAAATAATACAATTAAACATTTAATATACATAAACATATATATGTAAGAAAACTAAAAAAATACATAAATATGCAATAATATATATAAATACATAATACATAAAAGAACACATAAAAACACACAAAAAATATGTCAACTACTTAAGAAATACATATAAATACGTAAAACAATACGTTTATACATTTAAAATACAAAATATACAAACATCTATATAAAAAACTTTAAAAAAATAGATAAATACGTAAAACATAAAAAAAAAATATATATCTAAAATACTTAAAAATAGATATTAATACGTAAAAAATACGTTTATACACTTAAAATATATAAACATCTATATAAAAAGCTTAAAAAAATACATAAATACGTAAAAATATATAAAAATACATATAAATAAGTACAAATATATGTTTATACATTTAAAATACATAAATATATACATATAAAAACATAAAAAATACAAAAATACATAAAAATAGATATAGATATGTAAAAAATATGTTTATACATTATAAAAAAATTTGACAAAATCTGCAAAAAAATCCTATTATTTTCGAAAAATTAACAATTTGGTCCCGTTACCTGCTGAACAGGACAAAAATGACTAAAGTGAATAAATTAGCCAATTTTTGGGCTTTTCTATTCAAAAGGTGAAAAAGTCAGGACTTTTTTATTCAAAAAATAAAACTTAGGACTTTATTAAAAATTTGCCCAAAATATTGGGACTTTTCTAGAGATATCCCTTTGTAATTCATGTGGATCATATGTCTTACATTTGTAAGGTCACACCTTATGATCTGACGAGTCAAACATTTCATATACTGTCTGTCAACGTCAACGTCTACAACATCGACATCGCCAACGTATAAAGTTTATCAACGTTAGCGCATAGCGTATTTATTCTATGTAATCTTTTATGTATTAGGTAATGATATAGATAAATATAGAATAGATCACAGATCTGGTATCTTTGTGATAAGATCGGTTCTTAGTATAGATTAGACGCAATCCCTTCAATCAAGGGATATACTTGTATAGATTAGTATATATATACAACATTAGAGTAAACCCTAATATTGTTAACATGGTTGGTGTCGTAATCGTCTTTGTGACAACTCGTCTTCTTTGTGAAGACAAAACCCTTTCTTGGTGAAAGAACAATTTGGAGAAAATTATTGAAGGTGATATAGGAGGTATTGTTTCTTTAACCAAAGTTGTTGAGACTAAACAAACCTTCTATAAAGTTGATTGTTTAAAAGAAGATTTTAAGAGTAGATTTGTGATTTCTAAGTTCTTATTTTATAAATCAAACTTTAATTGACACCCACTGCTCTACTGGTTCTAATGGCATTATTAAATGTGTTTCTTAATTTTCTGCTCTTGAACCTTCCCACCAACCTTCTCATCGTGAGTATGTTCTTCCCTCCACTAAGATTTTGTTAAACTTTCCTATATGTAATGGTGAAGTTTATTCTATGAACAAAATTCTTAGCATGTTTCCTCAGTGATCAGTTAGCAATTATGAACCTAAAGATCAATCAAAGTCTTCTACTTTTGATGAATCTTCAATGCATCATGAGCCTCATAACAAAGTAATATTTGAGCATATCATCGATGACATTCCCTGTTCCAGAACTAAATCAAGAACTCTTAAATCAAAAAAATCAAAGTTCTTCAGATTCAGCAGTTGAAGAGAAATCAAAATCTAATGTTAAAGGAAAGAATTCTGGAATCAAAGTTTATTATCAACGTGGTGATGCCCCTCATAAAGTCAGCAAGTGCACTTTTGAAAAGAGCTTTTTTCGCACTGACAACATCTTGACTCGCAATGATAAGTGGATCAAAAAGGGAAACTCGTTGAACGGTCTCCCCGATGACTATTATAATATCATTTCTTAAGTGACCCTTTTGCAAATGGATCAGTTTATATTGTGTACATTTTTTTTGTTTCAAGACTTACTGTATATCTTTGTTTTAGGATAAAGAGCATATTTGGTATTTTGACAACGGTTTCTCAAGACATATGACATAATTCAAGTCTCTCCTGGAAGATTTCATAATGAAGGATGGTCCATGTAACGCCCGATTTGTCAGGTAAAACTCTTAGCAAATTATTTCATTTAATTATTGTCTTATACCCAAGTACGTTGGGTGTACATAAGGTATGTCGGTAGTATTCCTATGAATGCATGATGCGGGAAGCCCCCCTAGTACGTTGGTCATAGCCATGCATACGCAGGGCGTACGTGAGTCAGGGGCGAACCCTAGTTTTTAGGGTTTACACCCTATTTAGGCACATTAAGTCCTCTAATCCTTTACCTTATCAGCCTTCATTGTCTCTTGAGCCATATCTCGAAACCCTAGCCAACTTGAGAGTGTTCTTAAGCTTGTTGAGAGTTTTTGGGTGTTCTTTTGTGATTTTGAAGAAGGAACTTGGTGGTGGTGCATTGTTGGAGTTGTAACTTCAAGATCCAGGGCTATCTTCTTCATTGCAAGCATCTGGAGGTAAAAAGTTCTTACCTTGATGATTCCTTGCTTAGATCTCTTTTAGTGGGTAGATTTATGAGTTTTGGTCCCGTGACTTTGGTCTAATGGAGTATGGACTAATCCAGACCATTTTAGCAATCCTTTTGAACACTTAAGAGGGCATGGAGTCATAAAAATTGGGTCTTGGTAATTAAATCTCAACCATGCATGAGTTGGTGACCACTTAAGGGAAATAGAATGCTAAATCCATGGTTTGAATCCCATTAAGACATGAAAAAGCATAAAGTTTGCAACTTTATGGCTTAATATGCTTTAATGTGCTTAGATCGGAAGTTGGAGGTTAGGTCTTAAAGTAATCTACAACCAACTGGGGCATACGCGGGTGTATGCTGAGCGTATGCACCTGGAGTCCCGACCCTTGCGAAGCATACAAGTACGGCGAGTGTACTTATGGTACGCTTAGCGTACTCAACATAGTGGTTGTTGAGTTTTTAGTTTCAGGCCACTTTTGGGCTTAGGGATTTGGGACCTTGTTGGGACACGAGCCTTGTTGTGATTTAGTGAGAGAATTTCATGATTTAGCAGCTCGAGTGTGATTTGATATCTTCAGTCTGAGCTGAGTTTCCTTCTCTTTACTCGTGGGTCGAGGGCACCAATGCCTGCCCACTAGACTATGTTGGTAGGATGATAATTGTTTTTGCGATAATTTATTGTATTCCATGTATATGTGACTCTTATTGTTATGATTATGTGTTAGCTGTAGGGGTGAAATAGACTCGATACCAGTTGAAAGAGACCGAAGGGGTTGAAATATACCCAATACCAGTTAAAAGAGACTGAATGGGTTGTGATATACCCAATACCGGTTAAAAGAGATTGAAGGGGTTGAAATAGAACAAGTGTCGCTTGAAAGAGACAAAAGGGGTTGAAATGGACTCAATTATGCTTTGACTGCTATGTATGTATGGTACAGGGTATTTTTGGGGAAGCTCACTAAGGTTTGTGCTTATGATTTTCAGTTTGCGTTTCAGGTACTTCCAGCTCGAAAGAGAAGGACTCGACTTGATCACACTACATCCGCTCGTGTTTTTCCGCATTATGTGATTTTTCGATTTGTACTCTGATAATATTTTCATTATGATACAATTTTGGTTGTTTTGACATTACCATTGAATATTTGAAATGAAAATTTTTATCTGGAAATTTTGGGATGTTATAGTCCGACTGTTACATATGGAGATAATGGCAATGGAGCTACAAAGGGATATGGATCCATCAAGTGTAACTTTGTTTTTTTCAAGAATGTCTCTTATGTGAAAGGTCTTCGGCATAACCTCATTTCTATCAGCCAACAGTGTGATGTTGGCTATGAAGTTCTCTTTAACAAGAGAGAAGGAAAGGTTGTTGGTCAAAAGAGTGTCACTGTTCTTACTGCAAATCAACAAAACGACATCTATGTTATGGATATGTTTTCTACTGGCAACACTCTTCGTCGTTGCTTCCTCTCTTATGCTCAGTCTTATCTAAATTGCATGTGGCACAAGAGACTATCGCATCTAAACTTCAAGAACATTTCAAAGATTGCAGGGAATCAGCTTGTAAGAGGAATTCCTAAAATGCAGTTTGTTAGGGATAAGTTGTGCTTAGTGTGTGAAAAAGGGAAGAAAACCAAGTCTTCCTTCAAGCCAAATTCATGCTCTTCTATTGTCAAACCTCTTCATCTTCTTCACATGGATTTGTTTGGACCAGTTCCGATTAAGTCAAGGGCTGGAAAGAAATACACTCTCGTCATTGTGGATGAATTTTCAAGGTTTAGATGGGTAGTATTTTTAATAAAGAAGATTCATGACGCTAATGAAATCATTTCCCTCATTAAGCAGTATGATGTCTTCTATGATCACAAAGTAAGGCAATTACGTAGTGATCATGGATATGAATTCAAAAACTCCTCTCTGGAAGACTTTTGCTCAATCTCAAGAATTTCTCAGAACTTTTCAACAGTTAGAACTCCCTAACAAAATGGTATTGCGAAGAGAAAAAATAGAACTCTCATTGAAGCCGGAAGAACTATTTTCGTTGAAGCCGATCTTTCCTTGTCATTTTGGGTTAAATTTGTCACTATAACATGTTATACCCAAAAATGGTCTATCATTTTTAAGCGTCATGGGAAAATTGCTTATGAACTACTGAAAGGAAGAAAACCGGACATCTTTTATTTTCATGTGTTTGGATGTGTTTGTTACATCTTGAATCAAAGAGATTAGCGTTCGGAGTTTGAAGCTAAAGTTGATGAAGGAGTGTTTCTTGGTTACTCCAACGTATCTAAGGCTTTCAGGTTATTTAATCTTTCAAGGCAAATTGTTGAAGAAACAGCTCATGTCACCTTCGATGAAGACTCATTCATTCATAATCGAGTGGATCACCCATCATCAATTCTGAATGAACTTACCCACAGTCCTTCAGACCCTGTTCCTGAATTCTTGTCAAATGACAATGATCATGTTGTTCCTAATGTTGATCAATTAATCAATCCACAACCTATCTATGAAGATCAACATGTCATCCATGAAGAAGTTGATCCATCCAATTAGGAAGGCTTTGCCCAAAGCAATACAAATGAAAGTACTAATCCAAGAATCCTTCGAGACCATCCTGAATCTCAAATCATTGGAGATGTAAATTCTGGGATTCTCACTTGCAAGATAGTCAACACAAACTTCTGCATGTTTGTAAACTCCGTCTCAATGATTGAACCAAAGAATATTGTTGATGCCTTTAAAGAAGCTGACTGGATCAAGGCCAAGCAAGATGAGCTAAATGAATTTGAATGTCATCGTGTGGGGAGTCTTGTTCCCAAACCTCAAGGAAATTTTATCATTGACACTCATTGGGTTTTCAAGAACAAAATGGATGAAGATGGGATTGTCATAAGAAACAAAGCTAGGCTTGTGGCTCAAAGGTTTATGTCAGCTTATGATAAAACATTTGTTTATGTGGCTAGACTTGAAGCAATATGCCTATTTCTTGCCTTTGCCTCTTTTAAAAACTTCAAAGTCTATCAAATGGACGTCAACACTACCTTCTTTCATGGATATATTCAAGAAGAAGTTTTTCTAAAACAACCACCAGGATTTGAAAGTGAAGAGTCTCCAAATCATGGGTATTGTCTTGATAAAGCTGTTTATGGTTTAAATCAGGCGTCTAGGGTATGGTATGACACATTGGCAAGCTATCTTCTTTCAAGTGGATATAAACGAGGGAAGATCAACAACACTTTGTTCATAAAGCATTCAGGATCCCATATCATTCTTGCCCAAGTGTATGTGGACGATTTCATCTTTGGATCCACTAATGAAAAGCTTACTTCAGGATTAGCGGAGATCATGGCCAAGAAATTTGAGATGAGCACGATGGGTGAACTAACCTTCTTTTTGGGTTTGCAGTTCAAACAACTAACTGATGGTATTTTTGTTTGCCAAGCTAAATATATTACAGATATGCTGAAGAAGTATGGGTTCTCTTATTGCGTGCCAACAAAGACTCTGATGTCCTCATCACTGTCTATTGGCGCTAATCCAGATGGTGTTGATGTAAATGCAAATCTGTTTCGAGGAATGACAGGATCTTTTGTGACATCCCCAAAATCTCGGCCAGAAAAGACCGATTTTTCATTTATGCTTTTAAATAATTTTAGAGTAAATCCTTTTGATTTGAAAGAGTTGTGGAATTTGTTCCCAAAACAAAACATGATAAAATAATATTTATCAAAGCATTTCATCAAGAGATTCATTTTCATTATATAATCAAAACTCGGGATGTCATGTTCCGATACAGACCATAAAGCATAAACGATAACATTACAAGTCACTCAACAAATATATACATATGCAGACTTGTAAACAAAACAACAAGATGATCCATCCATCTTACGCCCTTGTACCACTTCATGTAATACAAATAAAACTAAGTGGGTCAGGCTTGGGAGCCTGGTGAGCATATAGGGTTTTCAACCCACAATAAATAAGTTATATTTAATTTCACCAACCAATTACTATCCCGATTACCCATTCCCGTTATCCTCACTTTACGTCCCTAAAACAACATCTATTTTAAGGGACCTAATCTAGGATTTTCATCGGGACGGATATCACTGCGAAGGGGTTTCCTCAACAATAGATATCCTAAAGGCAACCATGATGGGGATAGAGTACACCGGTGAACACATCGTTCACAACACCTACAGGTTATGAACCTGCTAGCGTTCCACTGGACTGTCTAGAAAGAGTCTGTGGTCGTTATCCATACTCCGCTGAATAACTAGATCAACAACAACAACATCATCGAGGCCTCTCATCTGTTTATTACACACCAACTATCTACCCATGTTCTACCCAACATATTAGTAGATAAGAATATATATTTTCATACATAGTTAAAAACCTGTATATCATTTTCATTCAATATATATTCCACATAACAGATGAGGCATACCACATAACACGTATTTCATAGAAAGCAATTAAGATCTATGAGATGGAATAAAGTGAATATCCATTCACGCATACAACCACAAAATATACACATAACAAGTATATCGTATAAAATACTTCATAGTTACGCGTTAAAAGAAAGTAACTACACCCTCACACATATAATCCACAATTTACTTAATACACTCAAACCGTACTTGTATTATTATCGTGTTTATGAAAGGTAGTATACACTCACTTGATCAGAAGATGATCGGATAGCACTACGACTTGCAGAAGTAGTAATCCACAGCAGATCTGGAAGATCTCCACAAAAATCGAACTTCTCGCGGGTAGAGCTTCGGCTCGGGAACCGCACTTCTCGGGATCTTCGGGATCTCGGGACTTGCCTCGGGGCTCAAGAATAATATTGGGCTTCGGGGTATTTCTGGCATGCAAAACGGGGGAGAGAAGAGAGAAAATTAGCAAAATAGTCGGCTGCCCTCGCATCCTATTTATAGGAGGCTGGAGCCTCGGAGTACGCGGGGCGTACAGGCGTACGCGGGGCGTACTGGCCTCCGAAGTCGTCACTGCATGCGTCATCCGAAGTGTCGACACTCTTCGGAGTATGCGGGGCGTACTCGCGTACGCGGGGCGTACGTCGGATCGGACTGCTGACTCCCCCTTCGGATAATGCCGGATTTTTCAATTAAAAATAAATACAAATTATTTATCAAACTTCGGAAATTCATATCTTCTTCATACGAACTCCGTTTTCGACGTTCTTTATATCCACGGAAAGGTGAGACTACGCTCTACAACTTTCGTTTAGACTCCATCGGCAAATTTTGACTTTATTTTTATTATTTATTTTTAATAGGCCACGACAGAAAAACTTCGTTATAAATTCATAACTTCTTCGTTTGACGTCCGTTCTCGCCTAACTTTTTATCGCTTCGATTCCAACAACGAGACCTTCGATCCTCGTTTAGATTGTTTCGGCTAAAAACCGCTCGATCTCAAATCGAGTATTTCAGGCTACATACCGCTAAGTCGAAACTTCGATAAATCATAACTTCCTCATATGAAGTCAGATTTGGGCGTTCTATGTATATTCGGAAACCTCGTTTCAACTACTACAACATTAACCAAAGATGTTAAGTTCATTTTACACTTAAATTTTGACGCTTATTTTTATTCTTAATTGATCAGACCACATAATTAAGCAATTAAGCACAAAACACATAATACTCAAATAATACATTCTTATTATTTCAAAACGGGTTACAAAGGTTAACCTAGACTATTACATTGCTAAAAATGGCAAGCCCGGAAACACAGGCGTTACATTTTTACTCTATCTTACATCCAGTCTCCCTGATATTACGTTTGCTACTATATTATGTGCTCATTATCAATCCAATCTTAAGGAATTTCATCTTCTCACTATGAAAAGGATCTTTCATTACTTAAAGCATATACCCAATCTTAGGTTATGATACCCTCGAGCTAGTAGGTTACACTGACTCTGATCATGGTAGATGTGGCATCGATCGCAAAAGCACTTTAGGAGGAGCTCAAATGCTTGGAAATAGATTAGTAAGTTGGTCCAGCAAAAAGTAGACTACAATGGCTTGTTCTACCACTAAAGTTGGATATGTTGTTGCTGGAAGGTGTTGTGCTCAGATTCTATGGATTCGAAATCAGCTCTTGGATTATGGTCTAAACTTCTCTAAGACACTCATCTGTTTTGACAATACCAGCGCCATTTAGATGATACAAAATCCAATGCAACATTCCAATACTAAGCACATTGACATCCATCATCATTTCATCAGGGAAATAGTTTAAAAGGGAAAAGTGGAGTTGTTTTACATTCCATTCACTAATCAGTTGGCTGACATTTTCACGAAGGCGTTGGACGAGAAGACTTAAAACAAATTGATTATAGATCTTGTCATGGTTTCAATCATTTAACTGCTTTCTAACATTTTTGATTACTTTTGATTACTTTCTAAGAAACACAAAAACACAAAAAAAATGTTGCTTTTATTATGTTTACGGATTTTTACATAATTTTTTTAAGCTTCGATTTTGGTATTTACAAGTATTCTCTTGTCTCTCCTATTCATCTTACAATCCTATCTATGATTTATTTACATCTCCTTCTTCAAAGTTTGTAAGAGATGAAAGATCTTAATGCTCTTGGTACTGAGAAAAAGAGTGGCATCATGTCCTCTTCTTCTTGAGGATACCATTTTTCTCCACCATTCACTGTTATGGATGCAAAGAGTAACCATCAATGCAGTAAGTCTTGTTTTCATCTACTGAGTCATGATCTGATAAAAACTCGAATGCCCTCGTGTTGCTCTTGAGGACACAATGGTTTCATGGATTTGAGTCAGTTAACTCGTTGGTTACAAAGTTTGATCTCTACTTCTCTTTTGCTCTCGATAGATATGAAGCTTGGAGTCCATCCGGAATGTTTCAGTGATTAGTGGCTTCATCATTCTTGATTTATAGTGAGATGTATTATATATATTTATCTTCACTTGTGTTCTCTTTTATAGCCGGTCTTGAAGGGTAGGTATCTCAAAAAAAGAAATTTAATAAATGAGTAATTACTTCAAAGGATTTCTTTTTGAAAATATTACGCAAAAGATCTTCTAAAAAAAAGGCTATATAAAGAGCCTCTAAAAAAGGCTTCATATTCCTTTCCTTATTTGACTAACTCTTTTGTTTGTATTCTTATATTGTTTATTATTTTGTATCGTCTTTAAAGGGAATATGACGGTGGCAATTATAAGCCTAGTATGCAACTTTTAGCAAATCATCGTCCTTAGAAGCATGTTGTTGTATGTGACTAAATCTCTATAAGTTTCTCATCAGCGAGACCATCTGTTGAGAACATTGAGTCACCCCCTCATGCTAATTGTCTAGCATTGTCTAAACTTTCTAAGTGAGATTGCCTGTTCCAAATAAAAAATTGATAAAAAGGCTTGGGTGTTTATCTTTATTTAACTATCTTACCTGACCCTGTCCCTGGAAGCATGCTTGTCGTATGCATCAAGTCTCATGTTCTGTTGAAAAATTGAGAAAAACCCAATGACTTACTCTGATTGCATATTCATCAGCGCAAGATTTACTTGTTTGGCCCTTTAATCACAAAGGGTTGTTCATGTCCCTGACCTTCTAGCCTGAGGTATGACATGGTACCATTATGAGTTAACGGTGAATCTTTGATTCTAGAATGCAACTTATTCTATGATACGGAAGTCTAAACCACTTCTATTTGATGAGTTAAACTATTTATAATTCACGCTGATTTCACCTCGGCATGACTGAAACGCACCATTCTTTCCATAAATTCTTCTTTAGAATTTTATGATTCCACGTATGATACCAGACGCTTATGAAAAATCGAAAAATTTGTGTCGATGAGTATATCATTGCACGTTATATATTACACGCACCTACCCATTTTTTCCCAATAATCATTGTCCGTGATAAAACTTCGACATTCTTTGCCGATGAGTACATTTCATACCGGAATGTATTACACACAACATACCACTCTTGCCCTTTTGTTCTAATAAAAGTGATTAATGAGTCAGCGTATGAATCGACACGTTGATGAATGAAATCTCGTAATATTATGTTAGTGAATGTTAGTTTAAGCCAATACTATCAAGATACATCACAATCTTACTAAACTACAAGCTACAACAACTCTATTCATGTGTTTACTAGTGATGTCAAAAAGGGGGAGAGAATCTATATAGAAAAGCACAATCTAAGGGGGAGTCAAGGTCAAGCTAATATCAACATTCTCAGCTAGTTGAGTCAAGCTGATCCACATTTTTCAAGTCAGCTCGCCGCCTTCAACTATTCATCCTTCGTCCGCCGCGACTCATAAATGTTGCCTCAACTGTTTGATAAGTCATTCATCTTCTCAGGGGAAGCATTAGTTAAAGCTGAAACATTAAAACTTCATTCTTCCTCTCAAGGGGAGCACGAACTAAAGAATTCATTGAAGATTAGTTTTGACATCATCAGATAGGAGGGTTGTAAGGTCACACCTTATGATATGATGAGTCAAACACTCCATACGTTGTCTGTCAGCGTCAACGTCTACAACATCGACAACGCTAGCGTATAAAGCTTATAAGCATTAACGCATAGTGTAGTTATTCTATGTAATATTTTGTATATTAGGTAATGATATAGATAAGTATAGAATCGATCACAAATCCAATACATTTGTGATAAGATCGGTTCTTAGTATAGGTTTAACGAAATCCCTTCAATCAAGGGGTATGCATGTATAGATTAGTATATATACAACATTAGGATAAATCATAATGTTGTTAACACGGCTTGGTGTCGTAATCGTCTTTGTGACAACCCGTCTTCTTTGTGAATACAAAACCCTTTCTTGGGGAAAGAATAATTTGGAGAACTCCTTGTGTTATTTACTTTATGTTCTTTATTTTTCTTAGATTAGTTTACATTTGTTCTTAATACTTGAAGTATATTTGATCGATACAAACCTTTAGTCTTTAATTTATTAAGTGTAAACAAGTTTCCAACTTGGTTCTTATAGCTATCATTAAAGAAGATCAATAGAACCACACTAAGACATGTATCGCATAAGTAGACTCTGACAATCAAGTAACACCGGTATATAATGTAAATGGTTTTTCTAGACTGGAAAGTGTTGGATTAGGTGTCTCAGCCATTTACTAAATTATTACAAACTTCAATTATTAGCAAAGTCCTTTTGGGTTGCCCTTAAACCTATTAATTGACTGGAATGCTTTTGGAGAGAAATAACGATTTGTTAATTTTATATATGATTAATAAATTAATTAGAAATCAAAATAAATAATTTATTAATATGTTTTGAGAAAAACATAATAATTAGAAATTATATTATTAATTAAGAATTAATCAGAAATTAATTGGAATTGATTTTGGGATTAATTGGATTAATTAAAAGTAAAATGACTGAAAGTGTTAATGTCCAAAAGTTGAACATTGACTGATTCTAGAACCTTCCTAAGATAGGGGACAGTTCTAGAGGGGTTTATGGAGCTTTTCTAGGATTTTTAGGAAGCTTAGGGTTGCTTGGGGGGAAAGAAAATGGTTAGAGTTATCCAAAAGGAAACTTGTTTTTATACACCTCCTTAAGTCCTATAAATACCCCAAGGCATAGGGTTTCAGATTTCACTCTTCCAAAGAACCCTTAGTGCCGAAAGTCATACGTTCTACTCCCCTCTCTTCAATAGCCTCCAATTGGTAGGGTTTAGGTGTAAGCCATCAGAGGCACGAGATTTCTGGTGTTGACTTTCTGAAGTTCTACAAAGAAGGATTACTAGTTTATTTACAAAAGTAAACTATAAGGTATGTTTTTATTATCCCTTCTCCTAAATCGAAAATAGCAATGTACTTTAGGGTTCTTAAATTAAAATTGTTTTTTTCATATCATAGTGAGAATGTAGATCCTTTAAGATGTATGTGAACTTAAGGTTTTAGGTTTTCCGCCAAAAATATGATTTTTGTTACCTATAAAACCCATAAAAAAGAACCTCTATGTGAAAAGTGTATGTGACTGGGAGAGTCCAATATAGACGTCTTATATTATCCTCCAAATGGGGGAGGGCAACTTCATTTTTATAGGTTCAAATGAGAGGACAACAGAGAATGAATGGACATGAAGACGATGTGTGCTCCAACCTTTTTCTGTCATTGGATGTGACAAAATATGGGTATCAAGGAGGTGTCGTTGTCCAACTAATGGGCCTAACACCATTACACACCATTCTCAAAACACTTGGTAACGAAGGAGGTTAGGATTTTTTTGTATATACGCCAAGGCAAACGAAGTCGTGGAAGAAGAAAATGAAGGCGAAATTGAGCTTTCTGAGAAACAACATAAGTAATTAGAATTAGAGATTTTTTTTTTAATTCTTGATTGGTAAAGATAGCAAAAGTGGTGGTAATGTTAAAGGGGGATGAGAGGAAAAAATATTGAAATACCTAGGAATGTGAATGTGAGAGCTCTTATGGAAAATATTAAATGGTGTGACATAGAGGTACTATAATTGTCATAAAATCCTAAAGCTATGGTCAAAATAAATAAATAAATAAATAAATAATAATATTTATAATAATAATAACAACTTAAACAAAAACAAATACAAACCAAAATACCAAATGGACTAAATTTGTAATTTATTCTACATTATGTATTGAAGATGAGCTTAATAAAAAAACAAACGAAAACATCAACCGGCCACCCAGTCGTTGAGGTCCTCTTTCTACCTTTTTTCCATGTTCTGCATTGGAAACTTCAAGGAAACCCACGTGATCCCAACCATTGATTGGCCCATTTCAGCATCTGTATTTAAAAAAACTCTGACATCCCTCCACGACAGATAACAACCATGGATTCCGGCCAACAGACTCGTCAAAACGTCGTCGTGATGCGCCATGGCGACCGGATTGACAACTTCGAGCCGCTATGGACTGAGAAAGCTGCTAGGCCATGGGATCCGCCGTTGGTGTTAGATGGCAAGGTTAGGGCATTCTCTACCGGTAAGAAATTCAAAAAGGACCTCCGTTTTCCGATTCATCGCGTCTTTGTATCGCCGTTTCTTCGATGCCTTCAGACAGCTTCCGAAGTCATACACGCTCTTTGCGCCGTCGATTGTAATGTTACTCATATGAGCTCTGCCGATGGCGTCAAAATCGATCCTTCTATGCTCAAGGTCATATCCTGATAACCTGTTCATATCGTATTATTGATTTATTCATTGATATCGATTCTTTTGAAATACAAAAAATTACCAGGAATAATCCGAGAGAACCATGATTGTGCCTGATTTTTGATGATCGGAGTACAGATAAATGATTATGATCCTGATAATTAAGCTGTATATCTAATTAGTTTTAAGTTCTGGAAGGCATCTATGAGTTTGATATAATCGGATATCTCCTCTACTGATCGAAAACTTGGAGTTTCAAATTCGATTTTGCCTAATTAGTGCCCGATCCACATTAAAATTTCTGGAAATTCACTGATTACAGTAACTAATTGTCCGAAGCAGGACTTGTTCAAACTTCAAAGTTAGAAACTCTTCCATGGGAACCTAGAATTCAAACTCTACCCTTAGTGTGTTAATTGACATGTAGCAAAAATTTCAGGCTTCTTGGATATAGTTTCCTGGATCTTTCTAACAAAGACTATTAGTACTTTGAAGATCATAGTTTGACATTTTGATATGTTGCAGGTATCTGTTGAATATGGACTATGTGAAATGCTGAACAAACGAGCCATACGAGCTGAGAACGCCCCTAAAGATGGAGACTTTGCTTTCACTATTTCAGAATGTGAAGCTGTTTTACCACAAGGGACAGTTGATTCAACTGTAGAACCAGTTTACAAAGAGGTTATTAACTTATTATAAGACCAAAAATCTCTTAATCACTTTCTTGTACTGATTTTTATTCTACTTCTAAAACTATCAACTTTATCAGCTACCAAAATGGGAAGAGCCAACAGAGGTGGCTAGAGACAGGTACAAGAATATTATCAAGATTCTTGCTGATAAATACCCTACCGAAAACTTACTGCTTGTGACACATGGTAAGTGTTGAGTTAGTTCTTGTTGAGGAGGGCATTTATGTCTTTTTCATTCCATCCAAACAAACAAATTAACAAGACCCCTTTGGATTTTGATGCAGGGGAAGGTGTTGGGGTGTCAGTGACTTCATATGCACGTGATGATTTGCTAGTGAGTGAAGTGGAATATTGTGCATATTCAAAGCTTCATAGAACAATTTCCACCAAAGGAGCTGGGGAATTTGAGTTGTGTATGAATCTTAAGCACAGTGGTATTTCCTATATACCCACACGAGTTGATGAAGAACAATCCACATCATAAAGAAACCAAGATTCTAAAGCTTTTTGAAAAGCTTACTTATGAAATTTGCATATTTATCCTTCGTCTATTTGAAATGTTTTATATAAACTTGTCATTTAGTTTGTCGTTTTTAAGCACAAGTCATATTTGATATTGAACAAGAACAACCATGTAGTTTTAATAGGGTAAAAAATGGTAAAAATAAATGTTCAGTTTTATTAAGGGGGTGAAATGAAAATACTATTGAGATGAGGGGGTTACATGTCATTAGACAATAAAAGATTAAGAGGTTGAGAAAAAAATAAACGGTTGATACATTCAAATGGGGATAAGTTATAAGCTCTTCAAATGTTTATTTCAAATAGTAAAAAACTATGAGATCTTTTTGTTATTAAATATCATCCTATCCAATGAAATGGTGTCATATGTAACATGTATTGTTCATTTAATGAGATTTAATTATATTTTAGGATACTAATATGACACATGTCATTATTTAAATGGGTAGGAGAATTGGTATGATCAAAAGGTAGGAGGATATTTAATTTTTCAAAAAGTATAAATAAGTGGCCATCGAATGCTCTATTTATTACCTAAAATATAAGAGAAATTAAATATTCTATTGCCTTTTGTTCATAATTTTCTTCTTATCTATTTAAGATGATGATAAATATATAAATTTAACATCTCATTCAAATTCAAATTTAAATTAAATGATATTTATCATCATTTAAAATAGGTAAGAAGATATTAAGCATAAAAAACATAAGGATATTTAATTTCTCTGATAATAAACATCACTACATTATGTGACTTACCTAATAAATAGACAAAAATAAAAATATTTTTTTTATCAAAATCAAAAATCTTTGTACTTGAAGCTCTAAAAGAAGGAATTTATGTTCAATGAATGTGACATTGTTGCATACCTACAATAATATTTGGTAGAAGTGAACAAAATCGATCAAGGAAGACGTCGTAAAAAAACACATAGGAAGCATTAATTAATGATAAATATTATAATAACTAGATCTGTGGGAATCACGGTTATAAAATTAATTAAATTTTCATAGTAAAAACTTAAAATTATTAATCAATTATTTTAAATAAATTATTAATTAAGAGATATTTATTTAGTTATATAAAATTATAATCGTTGATTTAAATAAATACGCGACTTTATAATCTATATTAATTTTATTTTAATTTTTATTTTAATGTAAATAGAGTGGAAATTTTAAATTTTGAAATTTGAAATTTAAAATGGAGATTAATAGGCTGACAGATGGCATAATATTAATTAGGAGACCTAAATGAATGATACATAAATCAATCTATTTTTTTATTAGAATAGGGATTAGTTAGTATTACATATTGAAATATATACTATATAATTAGAGACTTGTAATATATGCGTTCATTTTTTTCTTAAAACATTGTAGCGTAAAAATCTATTAAATTATAAAAATGAATTGTTTTTTTTGGATGACTTGATTATAATCTGATAGATTCTTTAAAATATAATAATATAATGAAAAATATAATAAAGTAAAAGACAAAAGTACACTAATAGCATGTAGTTATTTCTTATATTTAACCTTACTAATTGTTATATCTTTATATAAATAATCAATAGCGTCATCATATTTAAATTTACTAATTTGGCCTTTGTTTTATTCGATTAGAATCAAATACTAATTATTATATCTTTATATAAATAATCAATAGCGTCATCATATTTAAATTTACTAATTTGGCCTTTGTTTTATTCGATTAGAATCAAACAAAAGAGAATGCCCTTGTTAATTGTTACCTACCCCCTTCAAATTCAAAATTTGTCTTTGAGTCTTGGTATCTTTGACTTATTCTTTATATATTTGACCAACAAATATTTCTATTTCAGTAAAAAAAAATGTGCATAAATGTATTACATACCACTTTATCTATTTGTAAATACCACTTTATCAAGTCATCAACTTATTCATGTTCGACAACGACGTTTGTTTTTTCTAATTTTGAGACAATTCACACGTTGTCTATAACTGATGTGCTTTATATCATGATGGGGAAGTACATTGACCAACTGGTCCAAAAGTTAAGAATTGAGCACAAACTTGGAAAACAAAAACCAAATTATACCGGAGTTGGCTAAAAAGATACCTTATTTTACTATTTAGACAACCCTAATTAATCTAATTAATGTTTGAAATATTTTTATTGGTTGAAATTGCATTGTTTTCCAAAAAAGATGATTACAAGAAGTTGATTATAGGTTGACTTTTTATAAAAATGATTATAGGGAAAAACGTTGCTAAATTGACACCCTTTAGACACTTTATGAATATTTTTATTAAAAGTCAACCTATAATAAACTATTTATAATTTACTTTTTCAAAAAAACAATGCAAATTCAACCAATAAGAAAACCTTAATAATCAAATAGGGTGCCTAAATAGAAAAATAAAATATCTTTTTAACCAACCCTACAAAAATCAAATCTCTACTCTTTGACCAAAAGATAAAAGATATTTACAAAAAAACCATATTATTTGGAAGATAGAGGGAAATGGCTTAGTTTTTGGGATTGCAAAAATAATCATCATTCCCGTAACGATCATTTTTGGATCTCAAGAAATATATAATGTGATCTTTCATTTGTATGTTTCTTAAACTTTTGTTAGAGTCCGGTAAAAATAAAAACTATCCGTTTTCTTGAAATTTCATATTTACTCGTCTAATTTCGTATTTGTTTTTGATATCTTCATAGTTCTTATGGCCTCGAAATCTGAAATGCGAGTCCGCAATTTGATTCCAAAATGTTTTCTTTTTGTCATAAAATGTAATTTTACTATAACATAAAGTCTGAAATAGTCCAAAATGTCTCCATGTCGGATATGATAATCATTTTCGTAAAATACGAAGAAAAAAAGGGTTAGTAACCCCATATTTCAATATTTCGGATGGCCAATTTTATATAAATAGGGAAAATGACTTAATATGGTAACATAGTTCTCATTTTGTGCACGTTTAATACTTATTGTTTTTCTTGTAAAATAAACCCTTTAATTTGTTGTTTTGTACACATTCAGTCTTTGTGATTGATTACTACACGTTAAATTCTCAATTTTGTACATATTTAATTCTTAATGTTTTTGTTGTTACAAAATAAGTCATTGTTATTGTATACATTCAGTCCTTATGACCGTTTTCTTTAGATTTTGTTCATATGACATCCTAAGTAGGACAATTATTAATAAAGTGTTCTCAAGTGTGGTTTATTTCTCACTTATATCAATAACTTAATTCACGTATCAGTCAAATAATGTTGGTGACTTAGTTTTCTCCAAGAAGAAGATGTCTTCGACTTCATTTTCATCTATCTCCATAGCAACACCGAGAATTTTTATGATTGATATTTCCTAACTCGGATTTACACTTCCAAGACAAGATACCACCATGAAAAAAAAAAGTTTACCGTCTTCCCTAATTTCTTGGTATGTCGATTTTTACCATTTTTCAACAAATAGGACAATCTTTAATGATGCATTTTCTTCACCTAATATCTTAGAACTCTGGACTCATCTCACATCAATCACACGACCCCTACCTCCTATAGGTAATTTTAGACAAGTTTATTTTGAAGTATATACCCGCATGCCAAGTATGGTTCGTAACAATCTATCTTCGGGGGCATACAATGATTCTTTCACCATTTGGGGTGTTGATATCATTTAATAATTATTCCTGAACATATAGATCCAACATCCACTTCCCCGAGTCATGTAGGAGAACACATCATTAAAGATTGTCGCATATAAGATGTCATGTGAGCAAAACCTGAATAAACTTATCATAAGGACTGAATGTATACAAAAACAATAATGACTTATTTTGTAAAAAATGACATTAATGAGTAAATGTGTACAAACCGAGAACTTAACTTGGAGCAGTCGGTCATAAGGACTAAATGTATAAAAAAAAAAACAATAAATTCAGGGGTTTATTTTACAAGAAAAAAATAATAATGACTAAGCGTGTACAAAACAAAAAATATGTTACCCTATTAGGTCATTTTCCCTTATAAATATTCTAAAAATCCATTGCTAAGATAACAACGACTACTTATTACAAGTTGTTACAAAAATAACGACAGTCGTATAAATTTGATCAACGACTTGTTTGGTTTTTAACTCACACCCAAATGAGGAAAAAGTATCCTAACATCTAAAAGACCTAACTTTCTAGTTATAATAAAATTTTGGGTATGTTTGGAAAATTATCTAAAACCTGACTTGGGTGAAGTCGTAGCTTGTAGCCTTTATGTGTAAAAAGATTCGGCAAAAATAATTTTGAAATTTTGAAAAATGTAAATCAAAATAAAAGCTAATTTTTTTTTCAAAAACTATTTAAAAATATCCAATCTAACAAGGCTATTATGAAATATTTTGTACAGGGTGGGAGAAGCTCTTCTATTCTAGCTTTTAAATTATAAATTTTTTATATAAAATAGAAAATATTAAATTCATACTCATAAACAAAGTATTTTTTTTAAGCTCAATGCATCACACATCGAAAGCTCTCATTATTTTTTTAGAGGATGTTTGTGATTGCTTTACAAACGACTTCTTGACTTTTAGCACAAAAAATTTTAAAAGATGTTAGGGAAATAAAAAAGTCAATTTCAAAGTAACTTTTTACCAAGATGAAAAATAAGTAACTTTTTACCAAGAAGAAAAGTAAGGTTTTTCAAATATCAAAAATTGTGTCTTTTATGAGTTTTAGCCATTTAAAAATTAAATTAAATTCAAAGGTGAAGAAATGCAACTTAAAACACTTTTTAAAAACAATTTTTGTATTTTGCCACCTCTAAAACAAAAACTAATCACAAAACCCCCTTATTTTCATCAAGATTTAGCATTTTACCATTCCAATTTATTAAGGTAAATTACTTGATTTCAATGAATTATGTCAATCACATGATACTCGGGGGGATGATTATCACTTGTTTTTAATTGTTTTACTGTCCTAAATTATAACCGTGCTGCAAAAATGATCCTTGATTGTAATGTTAAAGGCATTAAATAATACTAGTTTTCTTCTCATTGCATGTGTAAACAATTATGGTCTTGCTTTCATTTTACCTTTTACGTCCCCTATTTGTCATTTTCAATTATTTGTAAACACCTTATACTCAATGCAAGGATAAATGAAAGATCATAACTGACCCAAAATGGAATATAACAAATAGACACAAAAATTGAGCAACTCTAATCTCAGCAACAATTCAAGAAGCAATATCCATAGCTCATGGATTACCATCAAAATCAAAATCAAGACCTACAACCCCGTAACAATATCCAAAACCTACACCACATCGGAGAGATTATCAGTTATTTGTTATCTGTTATCTGTTATCTATCTGGTTTTGAGTAACCAAAATATGTATATATCGAGCAAAATGATTTAAGAGATCACTTGATTTATCCCCTGCCCTTGACTCCAAGCCCGGACCTTATATTTGCCCCAAGTTCCATGGCATCCTTCACCTACATTGTGAAAACCAATTTCTTTTTTATTTAATACAGATAGAACAGCTTAAATATAGATTTAGCAAGAACTGTAACTACCATAAGACTAATCCCCATGCTTATAAATACCAGTAAGTTACAATTCATATAAATTCCTATCAAGAGCTTTTCATAATTCATACTACAGACATTTTCGATAAGAATCAATCCATGGACACAAACACATAGAAGAAATGTAAGACCAAATTACAGTCCTATGTTTCAAATGCAGGGTTCAATTTGATTCCAATGTTGACGTTTATACATATGCATAAATCATAATCAAGAAATTTACTTGAAGAAATGAAATGAGATGATCATGGATAATGATTCAAATTGCCTCAGAAATCTGACCTAATTCAGTTACGAATTTCATAGAGAATCACTCTGATTCAATTTTTTAAGATTATGCCCATATTATCTTTCATACCTACAAATTGGGCGAAAACTATGACCTAAAACCTACCAATTATTTTGCAAAAGATCTTACGATTCACCGTAAATGAAGAGAAGAAGGTGTACCGAGTGGATGCCGGAGGCACTAAAGGTTCCGACAGTGGCGGTTGCTGTGGCGCCGACGAAGAGAGAAGCTACGCCAAAAGCTTTGAGGGGCATGAGTCGTGAGTCGCCGGAGTAGCCTTTGCGGAAGGAGTATATGCCCCAAGCCATTTGGACGCCGCTGGCGGCGACCCACCACCAGTAGCCACTTGATCCACCACCGGTGTTACTGTTAGTCCCTTCCTCCATTTCCTTGCCGCGGATCTTGGCAAGTAAATTACAGAGTGCAACTTTCTTTTTGTTCGAGGTTTTTGTGATACCGATGTTGGCAAACGACATACAACAAGGGACTAAACTACAAATGATACGACTCCAAGGACTGAATATATCGTTTCTCAAAAGATAAGGGCAGCAAGAAACCACCGGTACAAATTTGATGGGTTTTACTTACACTTCGGTTTAGCGATGAGCGTAGGCGGGTACCCGCCTCATTTGGCGAGAACCAGAACCGGAACCGGCGGTTTCTAGAAAGTTAGAATCGGAATCGAAACCGCTCTAGGCAGTTCTTAAATGTTTGGAACCAGTCCCGGAACCGGCGGTTCCGCCGATTCCGGGAGCGGGTAACCCGGTCGCATTAATTTTGTTAACTTTTTTCGATAAAACCGTAATTTAGTTCGATCCAAATCAAATCAATTCTGACCAAAGACGGACAAAATCGGACCAATATATTCTAAACTGGTCTAAGTAACACACATTTACATGAAATTATATATATATATATATATATATATATATATATATATATATATATATATATATATATATATATATATATATATATATATAACCGGTTACAGCGGATACCCAGCGGGTAGCGGTTCCGAAAAAACGAGACCGGAACCGAAACCGCTTAAGGCGGTTCCATAACTTTAGGAACCGGAACCAGAACCGCTTAACGCGGTTTCAGTTCCAAAACTGGCAGTTCCGAGACGGTTCCGGTTCCAAAAGCGGGTACCCGGTTCCGATGCTCATCCCTACTTCGGTTACTTCAATTATGTGATTGTTGATGAAATTTGCAGTCACATCTACACCAACACTGGATCGTGTTTATTTATCGCCTTTAAATTAAATTTCGTTCTAATTATCTTTTGTACGAAATTAGTTAAAGAAAATCCAAAAACAGATAAAAACTTTGGAAATTTGACACAAAATTATAAATCTATATTTAGATTCTCATTAACTTTTTGTAAGTATCCAGAAAAAAAAAATGGTATTAGTTGTGTATATATGCCAATGGTTACCCTCAGACTAATAAATAAGACGGAAATAACAGTTTTGAGCAGGTTAGAAATAGTTTTGAGGATAATGACTTAGGAGGGTAATTAGGTTTCCAGCCGTATTAGGTCACTAAGGTTTTTTTTGTGTGTATTAGACCAATATAGTTGTTATTACCATTTAGAAATAGTCCTTTTTACCGGTTTCTTTATGTTTAACCGGTAAAAAAAACTATTCTAAACGATAATAACAACGATATTGGTCTAATACGCACAAAAAAACCTTAGTGACCTAATACGGACAAACTAGAAACCTAATTACCCTCCTAAGTCATTAACCCTAATTTTAAAGACATTGAGAATATATGACCATCAACAATAAAGTAGTTCGTTTAGAACTCGTGTCGTCCCATATCGACCAAAAGAAGAACCTGCTACTCCTCTATATGGCGAAACTCTTCATCTATAGTCGTCTCTTCGGGGACATTTGATAAAATTGGAACAATACAGAGAAGATTTGCATGGCCACTGCGTAAGGATGACATGCACAAATCGAGAAATGGTCCAAAAAAATTTTAAACCCTTCATCGTCTTCTCTGAAACCCTAATTCCCTTTTCAAATGCTAATAGAGTTCAATTGCAATTCTTATGTTTCAGTCGATGAACTACTTCGAACTACTGAAGTCATGATCAGACAACATATGGATTCCATGGTCAGATTCTTGTTGATGTCTTCAACCATTTGTGGTAAGTAAAGGTGATCTTTCTTTCTATAAAGTCTTCTTTAAGTTTTTTACTTTTCTTGTCATTTAGTATCATGCTTTATAAACTTTATGTGTTGTATATAGTTTGTATGCGTTTGTTTATATGCTGATTTTTTTATTCATTTTGCAACTTCGGTTTCTTAGTTCATGTTGTGGTTTTGTTGTTTATATAATAATTGATAATAGACATCCTTTGCAAGTCCCTGTTGGTTTTACATTTCCATTCGTTATCAAATGTAGACATTGATGAGAGGTATCAAAGTGAGATTGTTTTTGTACATATGGATGTATTCATGTAAACATTTAAATGACAAAAAAGAAGTTATTGATAAAATGTTGCATATTTATGTAATGAAGATCATCAATCATATGAGTTTTTTGGACTTGGAAATTCTGGAAGGGTTCTGTGATAAGTTTAAATGGAAGCAACTATTTTCAGTCAAACAAGTTAGTCACATTGATTAGTAAGCATGTTTTCTAAATAATTAGGGTTAATGACTTAGGAGGGTAATTAGGTTTCTAGTTTGTCCGTATTAGGTCACTAAGGTTTTTTTTGTGCGTATTAGACCAATATGGTTTGTATTACTGTTTAAAAATAGTCCTTTTTACCGGTTAAACAGGAAGAAACGGGTAAAAATGACTATTTATAAACGGTAATAACAACCATATTTGTCTAATACGCACAAAAAAACCTTAGTGACCTAATACGGACAAACTGGAAACCTAATTACCCTCCTAAGTCATTATCCCATAGTTTTCTACGGTAACACCTGGGGAAAAGGGAGTGGTTTTTGAGCTCCTAAGCTCTACCTCTCCCAAACCCATCCCCCTTCATTGCCGATGAGAGACAGTAAAAAAATGGCATGGCATGCTCCACACAAAACCTGGGCATGCCGAGGTGATGGGTCGATGTTCTCCATCCTGCCGAGTTCAACATCAAATCCCAGTCACATATGCCAAGCGGTAACGGAGTCAAGATCAAAGTTCGGAGGTAACACAAAAAAAAATTCGCATAATATATAATAAGGAAAAAAATAATAACCACAATTTCATTAGAGATAACAAAGTGGCAAACTACACTATAAAATATATATTACATTTTAAAGTTGAGATCTTCGCTCTTTCATTTTTCGAAAGCGAGTAATCACATTTTTAGTCTTAACATTCTCAAGTGTTTTTCTTTTCTACACTACAAATCAACGTCCCATTTATAAAGTGGCCACCTCTTACGTTATGCAAATTGTTCTTAGCAAACAAACGATATAGATTGGACATTTGGGCTTCTTTTATCATTTTATTAATTTGAGATTAAATATGGGCTTAGTTTTTGGATTATCAACACACATTCTAAGCAATTTTAAACATTTAGTTTGGTTTATTTTGTGTTTAGATTTATAAGTTAGGATTAAGCCATAATTTTTTCAAGGGCAACATCGTAACTAAAAACACTAAAAAAATATATACTACTAAACGAAATTTAAGAGGTAGTACGAACTCTCATGTAGCTCCGCTTATGATGTCAAGCTTCTTGCCTCTACACTCCTTTCAGCCTACGACTAGTAGTCAAATATAAATTAACCAAATGGGAACAATAAGATGATGGTCTAAAATATATGTTAATACTCATGTAATTTTCAAATACAAAAAAATTTTAATGACACTAAAATCATAATTTATCCATATCCTTTCAAATGATGTCTCTGTGTTTAATTACTTTTTAGGTGTTATTATTCATGGTTTATTTTTCTTAGACTCGTATGATTATTGATATCTTACATTTAATTTATTTTTTGAGCTTTTTTAGGTTGTTATATTTGGAAAACCAAAAAATAACTTATAAGTAAGTTTTTTTAAAAGCTACTAAAACTAACATTTCAACGAATTTATTGATTTAAAATTTTTTTAAATATATCATTTATTAATAATAATAATAATAACTCAATTTTTCACATTCCCTTTATATCATTTACATATTTCGAATAGTTTAATAGCTAGCTTTTCAGCAATTAACTAATGTTAACTCTACAATCTAGCATCCCTGTCTGGCACATATTATAATATTGTCTGTTTTAGGCTTCTATCACGAAAACTTCTTAAGGGGTCATCCATCCTTGAATTGCTCTCGCTCGGGAACACTTAACTAAAGAGTTCTTATGGGATATGTTGCCTTTACGACTTAAAATGTGTTGTGACAAGGAAGCTATCCACACCCCTCATAAGGAATGTCTAGTTCTTCTTCCTGGACGATGTGGGATCAGGTATAACCCACCTTAAGCTGAGACCACATTTCATTCATTTTTGAAGGAGCCAATCAATATGGCTCTTTAGTTATTAGAGTCGCGCCAGTAAAGAGATTGATCAAAATTCGACCTCACATAGTAGTGGTAAACGAGGCAACTTATTAGGGAAAACATCGTTAAACTCCCTAACCACCTCCACACCAACGGGATCCACTGTCTTCCTTGAGCTCTCGATCTCATAAGCCAAGAAGACCCCACATCCCCTTGACCGACACTTGTGTGCCTTCATCATGGAAATTATCGGTATAGGTCCACAAGACTTCAGCCTACGAATAATAACATAACTTCCCTCAACTAGCAGAATACAATTGTGCTTTTCATAACACAAGATCTTATCTTGATTGACAGATAGCCAATCCATACCAAGAATAACATCGAAGGACTTGATCTAATCGGAATCAAAGTTAGAGGAAAGGTGTGATCAGAGATTACAATCGAACACTCGTCGAATTTTTCCCGCACACGAATAGAATTCCCTACCGGTACCTCCTTGTCTAACGCAAAACTCAATTGACTACGAGGTATCACAAAAAATATGATAACACAGAAAGGCATATTATACATAACCTTTATTCCACCTATAAGTGCCATCCACCAAGTCCTATGGTTTCTTCGTGGTTCTCCCCAGTCCCAAATATATATCATGTGCTTATGATACTATTGGGCACATACTAACGTTCACACACACATACACACACACACACACACACACACATATATATATATATATATATATAGAAAGAGAGAGAGAGAGAGAGAGAGAGTCAAGATCAAATAAGAAGGAATTTTTGGTAGGAAGGTAAGAAATTTTTTTATATGCATATTTTCTTAGCAAAAAATGAAATGAATTATTAGATGATTCAAAAGTAAGATGATTCACAAGAAAAAATTCCGAAAAAAACACCTTCATGATTCATTTTTAGGTAAATCAAGAAAAAAATTCACTTTTATGACAATTTTAGTGAATATCAACAAAATCATCATAAAAATGAATAATCGAAATGTTTTTTCGGGATTTTTTTGTTGAATCATGTTATTACTGATTCATTTGTTTTTTTCGCCAAAAAAATAAGTCGAACTTATATTTTCCCGTAATCCACTCTTAAAATGCGAACTTTTTTGTGTGTGTAACCCCCACAGATTCGGACTAGTCCATTTAGATATAATAAGCGTCAAAATGACTTTTATACAGAAGATTATTTAGGATAAATAATCTTAACCAAAGTTATAGTATATATCACAAGGATTCCGTACATATAAAGAACGTTGAAATCCGACTTTTAACGAAGAAGTTATGACTGGTCGAAGTTTTGCGACAAAACCGGTCCGGCGTCGCGTATCGTAAAAAGTGAATTTTTAATAAGCTACTTTTTAGACTTAGAGATCTAAACAAAAGTCATAGTATGTGTTAAACCGAGAGCGTGCGTATAAAGAATGTCCAGATCTGACTTCGTTAGAGAAAGTTATGATTTTTTTAAGATTTAATGTAGTAGTGCACAACCCGGAAATCGAATTTTAGATCGATCGGTTTCTAGCAGACACAACCTAAACGAGAATTGAAGATCTCGTTAATAGGAGCTCAATGATATAAATACTGTCAAAAACGGACGTCGGATGACAAAATTATGAATTTTTAGCGGACTTTAACTATCTAAACTTATTAAAATATAACTTTAAAAATAAATTAAAATTAGCTGATGGAGTCTGAACGAAAGTTGTAGATCACGTCGCTACCAATGTTTGGATATAAAGAACGTCAAAAACGGAGCTTTTATGCGAAAGTTATGGATTTTAAAAGATAATTAGTTTTTAGAGTAACGAGCGAGTGACACGTGGCGCAATCTGAGCCACTGCTTCCTTCCCACACCTTGCCACCAGATGGTGACACCTGGCCACATTACGCCAAGAGTAATGATGGAGTATGCCCAACGTACGACCCTCCTTTAGTGTGGTGTTTAAAGTGAGATTTTCAAACAGTATAATTCGTATACCAAACAGACCCCACCTCCAATATAATCCTACCTGGTTGTTCCTTACTTGATAGATCATGAGAGTAGACTTTTAGTTAATGATGAATCTAGACTAATAATTAGTCGTAATAAATAATATACTAAAACTTAGTGATAATAATACTAGGTTACATCAAAGGAAAAGACAATTGTTAGAAGCGAAGCGCTGCCCGAATTTCGAATCCTCACTTTAACAAGTGAGTGCATAGTTACTTTTATCTTACATATAGATATGAAGTACTTAATATGAATACATGCTATATGTAATTATTATCTGTTTTCCTGATATCTATGATAGATGAATGATTTGTACATGTTTTACGTGATTTAAAATGTATATATACACACACACACACACACATATATATATATATATGTATATATATATATATATATATATATATATATATATATATTGGGTAAAGATGGGTAGATGAATGATGAGATATGAAAGATGATATATATGATGAGAGGTGAAAGATGATGAGAAGCCGTGACTTTAACAATGATCCAATCATCTAACAGAGTATAGATGACGAACACAAATTATTCTATACAGTCCAGTGGAACGCTAGCAGGCTCGCAACCTGTAGGTGTTTGTGAACGACGTGTTCACCTAATGCACTCTAAAAAACCCTTGCAGCTATGGACTTAGTGCCTTATAGATGTACACTGGCAGTTATGGACTTCGTGCCTAATAGATAACATTGGCAGTTGTGCCTAATAGATAACATCAGCAGCTATGGACTTAGTGCATGTTGGATAAACCCTGGCTGCGATGGACTTTGTGCCCATACCTTAGGAAAATCCATAGGAATAAATATTGAAGAATAAATGATTCTTAGGGTGAATCCTTAAGAATAAAGAAGATAATAGGGATGGGAAATCGGGTTAATTGTTGAACATGAAGTATGTGAAGAAACAAATTAACTATATTATTGTGGGTTGAAAACCCTATGTACTTACCAGGTTTTGCAACCTGACCCACTCAGTTTATTATATCACAGGTGGCTATATGCAAGATACATTATGTTGAGAGATTCAATGAGTATTAGGTCACTAGTTTAATTACTGTAAGGCTTGCAATATTTCGTTATGCTTATGTTTCTGTATTGACGATAAAATCCCAAGGTTTTAATATAAATAAAAATACATTTCTTCAGAAATTCTTTGATAACATTTTTATCATGTTTTCTGGGAACAACTTCCGCAATACAATTTTTCAAAAAGCTGGATACTATGATTTTTAAATAAGCAAAAACAAATTGGTTTTTTCCGACCGTGAAATTTGGGATGTCACACTGTGATATTTTTTTCAAAACAAGTGACATAAAACACCAAATGGGTCCTATAGAAGCATATTGGCAGAAACTCTCGAAAAATGTGCATATATGACAGGTGCATATGTGCATAAACGTAGTAAAATTTACAAGTTCAAAAAAATGCACATATGCACCTGTCGTATATGCACATTTTTTTCGACATTTTCTTTTATGAATATGTTTCTATAGGACCGATTTGGTACTTTATTTCACTTTTTTTGAAAAAAAAGATCACATTTTAAGAGTGGTTCGCAGGAGAATATGAGTTCACAAAAGATCCTGACCCTATATATATATATATATATATATATATATATATATATATATATATATATATATATATATATATATATATATATGCTTGTGGCATCACCATGAAGTCTCCCGACTCATTGGTTTAGGTTAAACACTTGCATGCCTATTCGTTTTCATAATTCAATCTCTCGATAATCCTTATCTTATCTAACAGTTCTCTTTCTATTTTGACATCGCCCAACAATAAACCAACAACTTGCAAGACCCGACAATTTTGTGGACACCAATCATCATGAGTAACTTAATGTGTTGAGAATGTAACCTGCTTCAATCCTTCTTGGTCATTCAGACCACTTCTTTCCCTTTTAGACTGTCATTCCTTTGAGTCGAAAAGATTTTCCATTATATCACGAGATATTATCGATCACATGATCTGCGAGAAAGAAGACACGATGTTATGATATTGAGAAGAGTAAGAATCCCAATGGCATATAACAAATAACATATAACTCTTATCCCCGCCCCCCACCCTAAGAGTCTAAAGTACCTAATTGAGCCAGTCTACATTATGAGTCTAGAGATTGGCCTATGTATTCAATTTACTCACAGCATGGATCTGGTACCAAGTTGTAATACCGTGATTTTTCACCAAAATTTTTCTTTTTCTTTTAACCACTTTTTAGTCAGAAAACGTTAGCGGAAGTCTTATATTATTTATTAAGAAAACATTAGCAATGTTACTTATTTCAAACAACCATTTAAAACAAAGTTCAAAAATCATCCCAATAAGTTCTCAAAAGTAGTGTAATGAAAACTCAACCAAGTGTCCCAAAGTGGTATTATACTAAGCATAGTAACTACCCAAAAAGTGCATCCCAACTCGCAAAACTCTCACTCCTTAACTTCATGTACCATTCAAATCAACATGGCAAACAGAAAACGGATAAAGTGTCAGTATCAACACATCAAGTCAATCCAAGTATGATGATATAGAAACATACATATTTCACACAATTCATACACACATACACATAATCACATTTCATGTTTTATACCAAACATTATACTTTGTTTAATTACACATTAAACCTCAGCCATAGTAATTATTCTTTAGACTCACCATGTGTAGGATATAAGACAAACTAACATCCCCAGAAGAACCTGTTCGCTACTAACACTACTAGAAAAACAGCCTTTTACGACGCACAATGTGTGTCGTAAAACGCTCAGATGACGCGCAAATGTGTGTCAAGAAAGGCTCTGTCATAACGAGAGACGGCACACTTTTGCGCGTCGTTTATTTACGACGAGCAATTACGACACGCATTTACGACGCGCGTTTACGACACACATTGCGTATCAAGGAAGGCCCTGTCATAAATGAAGATGACACGCATTTGTGTGTCGTGACCTTATGACGCGCATTGCGTATCATTAAAGACCCTATCGGCCATGTCATAAATAAAGATGACACACATTTTTGCGTATCATAATTTTAAATGTTTTGAAAAAATATTATCTATAGATTTACTAGTTTTCATATTAAATTTGTATTTAATATCTCATAATAGAAAATAAAATATCACATACAAAAAATACAATCCACTGCATAAAATTTAATGTCATACAAATAATCGTTCCATGGAAAGATAAGACAAATCAATAGTAACAAAAATTTACAAACTAATTAGATACAAGAAATATAAAAAAAAAAAAATATACCCTCAAATGCTTTTCAAATTCTAATCTCCATGTTAGCTCTTCAACTCACTTCTCCGGTTTGTCCTTAGCTTCTCTAATGGCTCCAACATCTCTTGCAGCCTGTGACAACGTATTATCATTGTTTAATTACTATTTATTCTTATAATTCGAAGCACTTCGATAAAATGGTATTATATAATACTTAGATTTTTTTACAGAAAATCCACTCACCAGCTTCAACATATTTTAATTTTTTAATACTATTTCTTCTTCTTCTTCTGACCTCATCTCTTGCAGGCAAAATTAAATACCATTCGAGATCATGCCATATGGCAATAAATGTGAAGACAACCCACACAATTTTGCTTTTTTCGGTTTTGGTTATATATATTATTTAAATTAATTAACGAGTGGAATGGTATTAATACAGGATGCTGAGAAGCAGGTAGGCAGCAAGAAAAGCGATCAAAAGGGTAATTTTTTGTGAATAAAAATGAGAGTAGTGAGTTAAGAATTAAGATGTGTAGGTAGGTAGGTACCTGTGAAGATGTAATAACTGTGACGCCCATGTTAAGTGCAAGCCGATAAAGGTGCTCTTCAACGTCCACACTTGTAGCACTGAAACAAACAGGATATGACATTAATTTAAATTATTGATAAACATGAGGATAGCTTAGCTTACTTGGTGCATTCATCTAGGACGCCAAACTGAGGCTTGTGAAAGAATAAGCGAGCCTTTAAAACAACAACAAAAACAAAAACAAATTAGGATACAATAGATGTAGTAATTAATACATATGATAATGATGTGATGTGATGTGATGGAAGCTCACCATGCCTAATCTCTGTTGTTCACCAAGAGACAAGATGTCTTCCCAGTTCTGACTAGCATCCCACCTCCCTTCTCTTTCAAAAAGGTACAACAATTTCACATTCTCTAGAATCCTTTTTAAATGCATATCCAGAATATTTGCATCAGCAACACCAATGTCTATTTGCCCTGAAATGAATTAAAATCACAACATTTACATTATAGGACGTACTTGAAAGTGGGAAAATGAAAATGGAAAGAATTGAAATTGACCTTGTTGATACAAACTTAATGCCCTCTTTTCGGCTTGCTCATGTGAAAGGGGATAGATGATTTGATCACATAATGTTCCTAAACAAGTATACGGCTTTTGAGGAATATATAAAATACCAATGCCACAACCAGATTCAGCTTCAACAACGTCATTAACATCATGGGAGGGTTTAACAAGTCGTCCATCCACTATAGGCCAAAGACATCGCAGAGCCCTGAACACCAAACTTTTACTACTCCAATTCGGACCTTCATTTTATATTTTTATTTTTTTAATCCTCACAAGTATTTATAATCATTCTCCATAATAATCTGACTATAACACTAACCGGTAAGAAGAAGGCTTTTCCCTGGTACTATCTCGCAAGTCAACTTTCTGGCTAATAAATTATGTGTTGGCGTGATAATATCAACCTCCAAAAAAGAGATAACATCCTCAGATTCCTCATTGGACTTTGATGAAGTACCAGCATTTTCATTTGCAATTTCCATCAGATTATTAGTAAATAAGGAACAGCCTAAAAGATTAGATAAAACACTAACCATATTGTGCAGCATCAAGAAGTTCCTCAAGTTCAAAAATCTAATTAACATCACTAGACAGTTCGATGAACTTTCTATGCAGCTCCAAGATGTCACCAAAGGCCAAGAAGCTTTGAGATACAACTGATGCCAAAAACCGCAATGCATGTGCAAGCTCACCCGCTCACAAAAAAATCCACTCACATCCAAGCCAAAAAAATAAAAGCCTAAATTTCATTAGGTTCAGGGTAATCGATTCACAACTACTAAACTATTTCTTATTGTGGTAAACAAATGTCATGATGAATCGGAATTGAGAATGGGAATTGACCTTGAGTGGAAGTCAATGAACGATCAGCTTTGTGCTCTATAGCATATAACAAGCTCAATCCGCAGGTAACATTGTGGGGGAGTTTTTTGGTGACAAAGTCATCGAGTACTCAAAATAACCATTTCTTCCTTAGAAGTATTTTAGCATGAGCAAGAAGCTCATTAAATCTTGACTCAATCATCTGTCAGACAAACCATATTCAAGTATTATTATTATTAATATTATATTCCAAAATTCTCCTTTGTAGAAGGAAATATAAAAAAAGAAAGAGGAAAGGAGTTACCGCTTTTTCTCGAGCACCACCTCCAAAGAAAGCAACAGATTCAGCATGTGTACGCAGCCTCTCCTGCATGAACCTACATGGGTAAACAAAACATCCTCCTTAAACTTAAAGCTCTGTTATTTTGTGCAATAATGAATGAGAATGACAAGTGACAAGGAAGGAGAAATAATAATTAACAAAACAAAAAGATGATGACCTAAAGCTCCCTTCAAGTTCTTGTTCCCGATTTCCCAGGTCACCAAAATCGGGAGTGGCACTCCTTAGAAAGCCTAACCCTAGAAACATATATGCATATAGTATAGAAGCACCACGTCGACCTGTTAACATCTTCATTCTCCATGTGAACCTACAAACAACATCAACCATTATCAAATTTTAAAATAAACACCAAGATTATTATGCCTTTCGCTTATTTATTGCTCTCAATCTCTTGCTCTTGCCTGTGCAAAATAGCCCTGAAAAGCTTGTCTAAGGTAAAAAAAAACATAGACTCACCATAAAATATCAACAAATGACTTTACCATTCCGGTTACCAGCCCTGAAAAATTTGTGCTCAACTTTTCCAAATCTTGTGTTATTCTCTGATTTGCATCAATGCTAACTCCGGACATGTGAAATACCTGAAACCACAAATGAAACTTTTCTACATCAAATCTACAAGATTAATAAAAAAACAATTGCCACTAACCGGCTTATTCCACACACTGAATTTGGATTAATTTGAAATTAAAACTAGCTTTTCAAAAAATATAGATAGGCTTTAAAACTAGAAAAATATCCGATTATATATAAAGAAAACAGCTATATGTCACAACTGTAAATTTTGAGCCATGTAATCTATACATTCAAATTTATGAGAATCAAAAACTTCAATCAAATACAACATGCTAGGAGTACAAATAGTCATCAAACAATTGGAGACCCTAGAAGTTCTTATTAAGTCTAATTTAGGCTAGAACTTCCTTATTGGATCCAAATGGGCCAATAAGCTTCCAATTAGACTATTATGGGCTTAGAACCCTAATTGGGCTCTAATTGGACCCACACTTATTTATTTTAACATTTTAGGTCATGTTGGGCCTAGAATTAAATAAATTAAAAGCCTTGATACATGAATAACCTAAACTAGTCAAATAAAAATATAAAAATCCTACTACATTCTTTTAGACTAAAAACATACCTAAGGCTAACTCTAATATTGGGCTTAGGAGCAAAAGGCCCAAATTTCTTTTTTCCCCTCCATGTTTCGGCCCAATACCCAAGCCCAAGAGGATTTGAAGATATTTGACTTAAGTGTGCCACCTCACTATTAACCAAAGGATTTCCATGCAAGAAAACCCATATCTCCATGCAACCATCACCTCAAATATCATTTCTTCTTCTCTCCTCTCTCACTCTCGGCCATACACACTTACACACACCAAAATATCTCAACTTTCTCTCTAGAACACTCAAAGAACTCTCCTTCCCTCCCCTCTCCAAAAATCTCGAAATTTAGGGACTTTCCAAGAGGATTTTGCAAGTAAATCATCATCTAAGGTAAGATTATGCATAGATCTATGGTTTAAATTCTTTTATTATCAAAATCTCTTCCTAATCCATGTAAAAACCGTGATCTTGCACTCTAGAAACCCCATAATCTCGAAAAGTTCATCAAGGAGTGCAAGGGCCAAAAATCACTTCATTTCTTCCAATTTTTCTTCAAGAACCGAAACTACCCACTCAAGGTGAGATTCATACCCCTATTTTCTGTTTTTAAGAGTTTTTGTGGGGGGGGGGGGGGGAATACAAGTGAAAGTGTAGATCTATATGTATTTGTATGCCTTGTATGATTTCCATGCTTATATGTATGCTTATATGTGTTTTAATGTTGGATCTAGCCATTAAACCCCTCAAAACCGAGATATAACTCATGTTTTATGATATTAGCTTCAAATATGTTCCTACATAATAAGTGATACTAGATAAATAGCCAAGTGGTTAGCAACAATTTTCTTTAAGCTAAAAACACACATTTTGGGCCAAAAATGTGAAAAATACAAAATTAAGGGCCCAAAATGACATTTTACAGATTCTGATGGTTGAAATGTGTCAAAACAGTTTCAATAAAGCTATTTCTGGAATTTTATTCATTTAGAAGATTAAAAACATAAATTTCAAGCTTATTGGGCTAAAAATGAAAATTTCGGCCCAATAAGGCCCATTATGCGAATTTTTCTGTTTTGAAGGGCCAAAACTGTGAAATTCTGTAAAACAGAGGACTATAAGTGTCCCAAACCCTTTTCAAAGGTTTAAAATGCTTTTCAAATTTAAAAGGGACCAAAGATGCAAAAATTTTCCAAATTGGGCCAAAATTGTCAAAATTGCGAAAAGAAGGGCTAAACCGAGAAAAACTGCATTTTCAGGGGCTTAATCTGTTTTCTATGAAAAATATGCTGAAAAATGTTAATTTCAATACTTTTTGGTGTTAAAATGTCAAGAAAAATAGTTTAAGGACCAAACCGGGAAATATTGAAATAAAAGGGTTGAAAGTGTAAATTTTACAAATAATGAGGGGCTGAAAACAGAAATATCTCAAGGCTGATTCATTATGTATAATTTGATCAAATAATGATACCTCGACTATCAACGAAATATAACTCACTACAATACCAAAAGTCGTTGTGAAACGAATTGGCTCGGTCTCGAGCCAATGGAAATCTACAACTACTAACTCCTCGATACATACAATTAACGTTTGGTAATACATATACATACGAGTGTGCACAGACGTCTACGCACCATCTTCGGGCCCCAAAAGTGTAAAATCTTGCTTGTTGGGCCTAGCTAGCCCAATGACCTGATCTTAAGGCCCGAAGACACATATATTCTACGGAGTGTTGAGTTTTACCGACTCGGCACAACGTAGAGTGACTTTCAATGGCTTGTACCACTGGTCCCCAAGGGTCCATGGTATTGCTAGAAGAGTCTGCTTATTTTACGAGGCGGGTCGGGGACCCCTCGCACGCATATTTTCCCCAACCGGTTAATGGAGTCACCGGGGTCTTCGTGACCTCTTTCTCTACGGATGTGGGACTACACTTAGTCCGGGCGATTGGATAACGTGATTAGTACGGACGACGCCTTCGGGTTCGTTAGTATAACTATAAACTGGGCGTTTGTGTAATGCGGGTTTGTAGTAAATAATCAATGCTCGAGAACCTTCCAACGTCGCCTAGGACAGACACTACTATTTTCGTAATGGTTTCAACGCAACTTAATGGATTTCAAAAGAGCTAGGGGAACATCGGGTTTCCCTAGGGTTTTTATTACATACAGATTTGAAACGCATACATCTTCAATGAACATTTTCTTAAGTATAGAAACAAACAAGCATACCTATGGATCTTCACAAACATTTTCGAAAGCTTTTCTTTTCAGAAAATATCGGATTTTCTGGTGGTTTTTCAAAGCAATATAAACATTCGATTTCAAACATTACTTATGAACTCACCAACATTTCATATGTTGACGTTTTTCAAAATACTTGTATTCTCAGGGAACCAGTGAATCAAGGAAAATCATACGCAGTGACGGTTGCAGTTTATTTTTGTATGAATTGAACAAATTAATTTTTGGGGAATGTAATGTTAAAACAATGTATGACATGTAAACACTACTGGTTGTACTATGTTGATGAATGGTGACGAATATTGTTTTGTTTCATATATATACAATGTTGTGGTATTCAATTGAGTCACGACAGCCCCCGGACGATTCCGCCGTCTGGTTCGGGGGTGTGACACTATATTTGTTTGCAAACTTCATATGATTTATGCATTGATTCTCTTCAGCTTTGAAATATAATTAGATCCACTTGATCTTATGCATTGTCTAGAAAGAAGCTGAACTATAAAGTTTCAGACAGATAATAGAAAACAAAGACTTGCATTCTTCACGGCGAAAAACCCAATTTAAAGAAAGAAAAAAATTTAATTGAAGACAACAAGGTCAAATTCAAACATTCAAGAATATGTATGTGTTGATTTCCTATAGCCATTGCCCATTGTCTCTCACTCATGCACTTAATATGATTTGTCGAAACCCAATAACCAAATAACAAGTTTTTGTTAGCTTTTATTAGACACAATTATCATCTTCTTCCAATATTGTCACTCGGAAGTAGATATGTCTAGTGAAATATGAATTCTATTACTTATTAGAATATATTAACTGGATTTAAAAAAATTGATTCAAGTGTTGAAGTTATAAATAATCTCCTTTGTTTTGTTTTTTAATTTGACTTTTTAGTAAAATACCCTTATGTATAGTGGTGTAATGAATTTGTGAATCTGCACTCACCTCGATTTGAATTTGAAGCCTTAAAAGCATCTTATATCACCACAATAAACAAATTTTACTAAACTTCATGCACCAATCAAAAGAAAGGTTAAACACTAGAGCTGCAGTAGTGGGCTTTGTTAACCTGATGAAAACTACTGACCTTAAGATACACACATGCTATTAGTATTAGCCCATCTAGTTAGTACCCGTTTGCAGAGACACAAGGTTGTAACAATTTTGTTGATCTAGTAAAATTACCAGAATTGCTATGTGGCATTAGTAGTGCAAATAAGGGTAACCCCACAATCTTGATTTTTGAGATCAGTTGGAAGTGGCACCACTAATACCTCAAAATGGAATTGTCAGGTTTTCAAGCCTCATCCGGTTCAACTCTAAAAGAGTTTCTGACTGATTAAATGAAAGAGCAGGAAAGAGAGAAATATATGATGACCCATAATTTCATATAATGGTGTTCTGTAAAAACCCATACAACAAACATTACTTTTCGTTCAAGAAGCTAATTACTACAAAAATCAGTGAGTGAATCGATTGAAGAAAAACCTCAAAGTTCAACAAGAAACATAGATCGCAGCAATCAGTCTCTGGTGGTTTGAAGATAGGGGGAGAGAGAGAGAGAGAAAGAGATACCTGAAATGTAAATTAAAAAGGTGTAAGAGTCAATATGGGTTGACTTGGTGATAACCCTCCAGAGTGCATATTGCACCCTTCAGAGCTCTCTCTTGCATCATAGATAGTATTCTACGACCAATTTCAGCTCCGCATCTAGTCGTTCCTTTTCATATGGATGATGAGGCTTCCTAAAAGTTTTTCCATATGAAAGTGGTGGTGATGGAAGAGATGGTAGGGCGGCGGTGAATGGTAGGAATGGTGGTGATGGTCGATTGTGTAGAGGTGAGTGTGAGGTGAGGTGGAATGAGATTTTATGAAAAAAGCCCTAGATTTAGACGCCTTTTGTAATTGAGGGTAATGGATGCGCGTTTGGTAAAAGAATTACAAAAGGACGCCTCTAGAATCGAGAAGGTGGAGGATAGAGATGAGGGAAAACCTAGTGGAGAAGGAGGGACGAGAAGGTGGAGGTCTCGATTACGGGTTGTTCAACTTGTAGCTTCTATTGACGGTTGATGAGTCGTAGTTGTCGATCGGCGCTACAATCGACATTCACAGAGGGGTGGAGACGAGGGAGAAGAGGCGGGGGTTAAAAAAAATTTGGGGATTTCATTTTCCCACTAAGGAGCGCGTTTCTTAAAAAAATATAAAACAACATTCACAGAGGACGCACAAGTGCCCTCTGTGTTTTTAATTTTTTTACATGAGACACTAATTTAAGGGCACACAATAATGCGTGACCTAAATCCTTAATTTTTTTTTGAAGAGATGACACTTTTTTAATGTCACTCTCTTTTGTGTAACATAAATCAATGAGTGTCGTGGTTTGCGCGTCGTAAAAGGGTCTTTTTCTTGTAGTGTAACATGACCTAACGGCCCAATTCACTAGGTGAGGTACAACTCTCATCTGTAACATTGTCTACGTTTCTATGAGTTCACTACCCCGACTACGCCCATGACATGTGTCATTGTAGAGTGGTTCAAACGACACTTTTACGAACATACCTCCTACACAAACATGATATTTGTACACGGTATCCAAGATATCTAAATGGTCACCTAAAAAACCATTGGACCTGATTGTAGTTACAACTCTCTATCTCACCAAAATGTCCATACAGGGTATGCACCCAGACTTAGGCTACTACCCACTAAATGCATTGTAGTGTCCGTATTTCGAGGCTAAGTATTAATATGCTGATGTAATGGTTTGGGTTAACAAATGTAACTTATTTTGAAGTAATAAAGAGGAATTACTTGAATATTATGTGGATTATGTGATTTTATCTGCATTATACTTATTTATAAGATATAATAAATTAAGAAGGAAAATAAGCACCAAAAATAAAAATAATAGATAAACCCAATATCTATGAAGAAAGTTGCAGTGGTCGTGACAAGGATTCCGAAGATATAAAGAACGTCGAAATCCAAGTTATAACGAAGAAGTTATGATATGTCCAAGTTTCAGGACAAAACCAGCATGACGCCGTGTGACGTAAAAAGTGAGTTTGCGATAAAGTGATTTTTATCCTTAACGAGCAATCGACCCAAAATGCTTCGAGTTCTCCTTCTTGCCTGCCTACGCGCTCCATCTTCTTTACGATCGGTCATCGACCGGAGGCAAATGTTTGATTTCATTTGTGTTTCTCCCAACTTCGATCATCCGTTCCGTGGATTCATTTGGGATCAAATCATATCCATTACAACGGGGCTTATGAGCCCTAATTTCGTTAAGTTTGGACCACTAGGCACAATCAATCCCTCCTTCGAAATAAATCACCATCCAAGTCCAAACTCCCTTTTAATATAATCAGAAACAACCCCCCACCCCCACCCCTTCGGAAACATTAACAAGTTTGGTCCTAAAACTCCAAATTAGGGTTAAAATGTGCATTTCAACCCCCTATTTTGGAAATAAATTACGAAATCAGTCCCTAGTTGTATGATTTTTGGAAAATCAAACCCTAGAGTCTATTTATTTTCACAAAGACCGCTATATACTCAATAACTAATACCAAAACTACCCTTTGGTTTATTAGAAAATATAAATATACACAGTGGTTTGTTTTAAGAATGAGGAACACCACATAACGGCTCTCACGACAAGTTTCCCAAAGAAACCGAATTCGAACGATTGGAACTCATGCTTCAAGGTTTATTAGGATATATAAATATACACCGTGATTCGTTTTAAGAATGAAGAACATTAACTAATATATATATATATATATATATATATATATATATATATCTCACTACAATCATGGGCTTGGTTGGTTTCAAAACTATTTTAATTATATAATTACTTATGGTACACTATAGTACTGTTTTCAAGTATATATTCAAAGATTCTTTACATATATAGTTTTTATGTATGGATTTAGTTATACAAAGATACATTTTGGTTTTTAAAGACTTATGGCAAACACTGTTTTAATTATTGTTGCTCATACAAAGATAATACTTTTAGACTTTTTAAATGTATTGCTGCTATTTGTAGAAAACTCATAACACTCACCAACCATGTGTTGACCCTCAAAACTACATTTATTCTCAGAAAAATATTTACACAGACATTCAAGACGGATTAGATTACAGATGACCTAGTTTATTTGTTGCTGTATCATATGCCTACAATTAAGGCAATTCATTTATTATTATTATTATTTGTAAAAACATTGTATTCAAACATCAAGATGGAATGTAAATGCTATTTTGTTTATTGGTTGTACTTGTGCTATATATTCAGTTTACCTGTGATCCATGAACTTAGTCACACAACCCGGCGTGTTCCGCCGTCTCGGACAGGGGTGTGACAAATTGGTATCAGAGCTAAATTGCCTATAGAGAACTCGTATCCTCAAAAGGATAATACAACTATTGCAACTAGCTTCTAAATAAAAGTATTATTATTACTAATTACACTACTTCTTTGCTAATTGTGGTACAAAAAATATGGTTTGAAGGGTCGGATAGAGTTGTTGGATTTCAGAACGGCTTAATTACTAAAATGGTCATGCCCTCTAGTGTTTTCTGTCTGGCCCTCGTCTGTATTTGGTAGTCTTGGAGTACAAAACAAAATTTAATAATACTACAAACCCCATAATAAATAATATATAAAAGTTATATATATACTTTGACCTGCGATGAGAACACTTAATAAAATTCTAACATGCCTCTAACTAAAGCTACCAATTCAACCCTTTAGGTCAAACATCTCAATTAAGGTTAGTACCGTACATAAGCAAGTCAATTCCAATGACTTCTTGACAAAGGTTTTATTCGGTCAAGCTTCTCTCCATGAGGAGCTCCGATATTGTTGTTAAATAGAAGGATGGATCGTTCAGGATATTCATTGATTGCCGAGAGTGGAACAAACTCGCCATCAAGAACTGATATACACTCCCAAGGATCGATGACCTGTTCGACCAACTACATGGATCCCATTACTACTCAAAAATCGATCTAAGATCCGACTACCATCAACTCAGAGTTCAAGAAGTAGACACTCCAAAGACAACATTCAAGACTCGGTACAATCACTACTAGTTTCTGGTCATGCCATTCGTACTAACAAACGACGCCAACCAATGTACGCCGATTCTTAGGGCATGTAGACTATTAGCTGAGATTCGTCGAGAACTTCTCCAAAATAGCCAGACTCTCACCACTCTAACCTAGAGAGACAAAATTTTCAATTGGGGAAATAGATAAGAGTCTGCCTTCCCGAAATTGAAACAACTGATTGTGCATTGCACCAAGTTTGTCTCTCCTAGAAGGAACAAAATACTTTGTAGTTTTTTGTGACTCCTTACACCAAGAGTTAGGATGCGTGCTAATGCAAAAGAATAAATTCATTGCATACGTATCCAAACAACTTAATCCAAATAAGACCAGCTACATTACCCACGAATTAGAGTTAGCAGCTATAGTGTTTTCCTTAAAAATATGGAGACACTACCTTTACGGAACAAAGTGTATCATGTTCACCGACCGTAAAAGCCATCAACACAACTTCAACCAGAAAGAGCTCAACACGAGATGCAAACCCATATAATTCAAAGTAAGAGACAGTGTCCTAGTAAAGGTCACAGTAAAGAAAGGTGTCATTAGATAAGGAAAGCAAAGTAAACTAAACCCCCGATACATCAAACCTATTTAAATCTGGTCAAGGGTTGATCCGGTGGTTTACAAACTTAGTTTACCTCAAGAACTCAATAGAGTTCATAATATCTTCCACGGTTGAAAATTTCAAAGGTGCCCCTCTAATAAGAACCATGACATTCCTCTTAATACGATTTAGGTCAACACTATACTTCACTTCGTGAAAAACCGGTGGAGATCATGGGACCGAGAATTCAAAATCCTCAAACAAAGTCGAATAACTATAGTAAACACCCAATGGAACTCTCGTAGAGAGCCAAAGTTACTTGGGAACATAAGAACCAAATGATACAAAAGTATACACAATTTTTCAGCGGTGCTCCTTTCACTACTGTAATGGAATACTAGTAGAACAAAATGATAGTGGAACAAAATATTCTAGAACATAATAATTTTGGGGCAAAATTCCCTTAACGGTAATTTGACTCATTGATTTTCAGTGCATCTAATGTAAAATAAATAAGTTATTTCAACTATTATATGATACCAGACGATATCTTACCTCTAAATGTTTAAATTGACAAACCAATGAAACAACTAAAACTGCACGCATAGGAATGCGTCTGAAAAATTGAAAATTTGTATAAGGTAATTTTGAGCAATACAAACACTATAGTCTCGTAGTACGTGTTTCTCCGTTTCTGAAAATATAAAGAATGTCCAAAACGGAGTTCATATGCAAAAAGATACGACCGTTTTAAAAATCCAAAACCAGTAGATTTCTCAAAAACTGTCAAAATCACTTCGACCCATTAAGGGACTTGCACACTTCAAATGGAAATTCGGAAAGCATTTTTGGACTCAGGCTATTGCCTAATATTTAATTACATATTTGAAACATTTTTATTAAAAATATTTATAAAAAAAGGAAAAGTTAGATGTTTTGGATTTATTATTCGCATAAACTTGAAGTCGCATAACCTTGAGCTATTGACTTCGGTATAATTTTAATTATTGGTATTGTATCCAGGAATAACACACACACACACACACACACACACACACATATATATATATATATATATATATATATATATATATATATGTTTTTTGCATGTACTGTGTGCTTGTAACCACAAATTTGGACCAACGGATAGAATATAATCAATGGTCAAGATCTGAGAGTCTATGATATTACAATAGGGTAACATGAACCATATAATCATAAAAATTTCAACATAAGGGTATTTTGGTCAATTAAATTATATTAAAAAAGGAAAATTTTGAATTGTAAAGGATAATTAATTACCTTATTTTTAAATATCTAATTTTTTTAATAAATTCAAATTTACAAAATCCGATTTTATTCTGTCAGATTGATAGAATTACAACAATAAACTAGTAAAGATATTATCGATATTATTCTTGTAGAATATAGTTCAAATTCATATATTTTTTATAATTAATCTAATATTATTGATTTTATTATTGTAGAATATGGTTCCATGCAAGATATTTTTTACAACTAACATGCTTAAAGAATTATACAATGTATTATCAAGAATAGCATTTTCTAAAGAACACGGATTTTATTCTTTAAGAATCACTTATTACATAAATTCGTAAAGAATAAGACTATAAACAATTATTAAATTCATTCTGAAAAAATATGATTAATAGAAGTTTAAGAATTACATTTATTCTTAATGATAAATATATGAATGATCAAAAAGAGAAAAAAACATCAAAATCTAACAAAAACATTATTCTATTCTAGAAGAATATTAATCTATTCTAAAAGGATATTATTGTTAAGAAATACTTTATATATTCTGGCATAATACATTCTGGTAGAGTACATCTGGTTCTTCATGTTTTCTTCCTTTTCCACATTATTGATAGCCTTTTCAAAACCTAAATCCATAAAAGAAAACACAATCACTTTAATATCTTAAAAAATTCAGCGCAATCTTAGAGAATAAAAACTATAAATTTTGATTGAATATAGTAAACATTAAATAATTGTAATTTATTCTAATAGAATGTAATCTTAAAAATCACTTGATCAAAAAATAAGTATATGAAGAAGTGTTAAGTTATTCAACAATTTTGGCAGAATGTAATCCTCAAATAACCATTTTGATTCTTATCATACGTTGGTCTAGAATTGTTCTTACGAGAACGCAATAGATGTAACAAACACATAAACCTAACCCTATAATTTAACATTTTATAGAGAGATCAAAACACCTCATCATAAACAATTAATTCAACTTAACCAACTTAATTTCATTACGACAATAAAAAGAATCAACCATTACAAAATGCAAGAAACACTAACCCACAAATCACATAAACAAAATACACTTGAAAAAATAACTTAGAATTTGATGTCCATTCAATTAATATATACACTAAAAAAATCTCAAAATTCCACCATCAAGTTAGTTATCTTTTAGAACATACATATCTTATCTTTGACTTGCAATAAAAAATCAAATGGAAACCAAATTTTGAATGTAATTTGGATAATCAACTCAAACGTAATTTGAAGAGTTGATTCTTAGGAAGATTAAAAAAAAAAAAAAAACATAACCAGAGATGATGGTGGTAACCTAAATAGTAATATCATTATAAGCTATTTGATTAAAAGTTCACAATCAATTACTTGGAAAAAAAACACTTACAAATATTAAATATCCTTAAAAACAAAAATGTTCCCAGGGATAAAAGATCGAAAGTTTGAAAACCTTCAAAAAGCTCCATCAAGAAAATTAAATATCCTAAAAAGCAAACACAACAATAAGAAATCCATTAAATTTGAAATTTACTGCAATGGAAAATTGAGGTATGGTGGAGGAGACATTCATGTGGACGTAGTGGTGGTATCCGACAATTGACGACAAACGATGGAATTTGGTGAATGCCAAATTAAAGAAACCGACTCATACTCGCCGACGAAGGGATCAACGTTGGAAAAATGAAGGAAAGAAGATCGGTGTAAACTTGATTGGCCAACATAGGGTTTTGAAAAGTAGCACAGTGATATTTCAGGGTATATATATATATATATATATATATAGGTTCCGTTGAGATTAAAATTAAAATAGAGATATCGATATTCAACTTCAGCCACGTATTTCACATCTGCCGCTCCAACCCTTCGGCGTACCGGCGCAGCAGGTCTGCTGTAATCATAAATGATTACATAGTGCCACCCGTTCCTTTCTCCTCCGCCACCATCTCCACCACCGTAACTGCCACTACCACCACCACTACCACCACCTCTGACACTAGTCGACCTTATCATTGTCACCTCCATTACTTATACCACCGTCACCTCTGTCACCATCACCTCTTCTGCGACTAACTGTAATAATCATTTATGATTACTCAATCTGTAAACAGACATATATATATATATATATATATATATATATATATATATATATATATATATATATATATATATAATAATAATAATAATTATGATTATGCATATACGTATAAACATGTATAATCGTGTATGATTATACCTCTCTGTCATATAATCATTTATGATTAGGCATACATCGTTACTGCTGGTACGCTGGAGTACTAGAGCGGCAAATGCGAAATATGTGGCTGAGGTGTAATCTCAAGATCTCTACTTTTTTTTAATCTCAAGTGAACCGTCTCATATATATATATATATATATATATATATATATATATATATATATATATATATATATATATATATATATATGTGTGTGTGTGTGTGTGTGTGTGTGTGTGTGTGTGTAAAGTGACTATACCTAACAACCTTATATAAGCTTAGGTACCTAACCTCATCAAACTACGTCATTTTGCATTAAATTTTCATTGCAATCATCCAAGGTTCTTAAAGTTCATCCCTAAACTTGATTTACTTTAAAAAAAAATTGGAAATTCATCATTATATTTCTCCTACATCCTTTCATTTGTAGCGGTAGGATATGAAGCCCATCAGGTGGTATTCGATAGAAAGACGTGATGTAAAAGAAAGATATTGTTGAAAATCCAAAGATTTTGGAAGTAATCAAGTTATAGGGTTGAAGTTTAAGAACCTTAGGCAATTACATTGTAAATATGATATAAACCGATGTAGTATTATGAAGTTAGATATTTAAGCTTATATAAGGTTATTAGGTATATTCACTTTACCCTCTCTCTCTCTCTCTCTCTCTCTCTCTATATATATATATATATATATATATATATATATATATATATATATATATATATATATATATATATATATATATATATATATATATATATATATATATATATATCCAATCCAATTGATAAGAATTTTGATGGTGAAAATGACACAATATTTCTAAAATTCGTGCATATATTCATATGTAAGAAAACATATTTTTAAAAAAATTAAGACGTGATATGTTATGATTTTTTTTATAAAATATATCATGTATGATATATAACTGTATTTATATATGAAAACTTAAATACATGTCCAGATAATATTATGTATTTTCTATAATTTTAAAAAATCAAAGACATAATATAAATTCTTACATAAATACATCTATTTAATCTACCAGATGTAAATAAATAAATAAATAAATAAATTACTTCCAAATTTTGTTTTGATCAATTACAGGAAAACTTTTCCCTTTTCCTTTCTAAATTGAAACTGGCGTGTAATCAAATACAACACTCAATCAAACCACACTCAACAAGATACAACACTCAGTCAAACCCAGACCTGTACAATGTTTACACGAACACTCATACTCAAAGGAAGCGTGTTTTCATTCCTCAAGTAGAGCTGTCAATGAATCACCAGAAACACAGCACCCATTTCCTTCATTCTTCTTCTTCATTCCAGTCAAGAACACCTCCATTGGAGGTGTTGTTCTTGTAAGGCCCCGGTGATTCCTTTCTTTCATTCCCTGTAAAACAGCAAAACCAAAAACACCATCTAAATTTATTGATTAAATCTATCTTTTTCAGTCAAATATCAAACCAAAAATGCCCCTTTATCTTCAACATTCTTATTCAGAAATCACAGAAAACCATTGAATCATTGTTTCCATTTCCTGTGAAAAATCAAATCCAAAAGCCACCAAGATTCCACTGATTTTCAGTCAAAACAAAAAGAAAGAAAAACAGAGAATTTCCGTTGTTCTTATCTCCATCTCCATCAATTTCAGTCAAGACAAACAAAAGAAAGAGAACATGATTTCTTTACCTGTTGTTAACTGCTGCCTTCGTCTCCCCTTCGCAAACACCACCGAATCGCCCTTTCCGTCGCTCTAATTCTCTTTGGTTACCCATCGGCCCTAGACCTCCAAAGGTCTCGTCTGCGCTTCCCCACCGAGACCGCAGTAGCTTCGCTGCTTCTCCGTCTCTTCAACCTTGTCAACCCTCGGAGCTAATCGCCCACGTCGTCGATCGATTAGTCTCCTTCGCACCTAGCTGCAGACCGAGAAGAGCGCATCCGCTGCTTCTCCCTTCGTTCTTCGGTTCGTCGATTCCCGTAAGCGCTCCCTCGCGAGCAATCAACCCCAAATGCTTCGGGTTCTCCTTCTCGCCTGCCTACGCGCTCCATCTTCTTCACGATCGGTCACCGACCGGAGGCAAATGTTTGATTTCATTTGCGTTTCTCCCAACTTCGATCATCCGTTCCGTGGCTTCATTTGCCTCCGGTCGGTGAAACGCTTATGAGCCCTAATTTCGTTAAGTTTGGACCACTAGGCACAATCAGTCCCTCCTTCGAAATAAATCACCATCCAAGTCCAAACTCCCTTTTAATATAATCAGAAACAGCCCCCCACCCCACCCCACCCCTTCGGAAACATTAACAAGTGTGGTCCTAAAACTCCAAATTAGGGTTAAAATGTCCATTTCAACCCCCTATTTTGGAAATAAATTACGAAATCAGTCCCTAGTTGTATGATTTTTGAAAAATCAAACCCTAGAGTCTATTTATTTTCACAAAGACCACTATATACTCAATAACTAATACCAAAACTACCATTTGGTTTATTAGAAAATATAAATATACACATTGGATTGTTTTAAGAATGAGGAACACCACATAACGGCTCTCCCGACAAGTTTCCCAAAGAAACCGAATTCGAACGATTGGAACTCACGCTTCAAGGTTTATTAGGATATATAAATATACACCGTGATTCGTTTTAGGAATGAAGAACATTAACTAATATATATATATATATATATATATATATATATATATATATATATATATATATATATATATATATATATATATATATATATATATCATTACAATCATGGGCTTGGTTGGTTTCAAAACTATTTTAATTATGGAATTACTTATGGTACACTATAGTATGGTTTTTGTGACAACCCGAAATTTCCATTGTACGAACATCATCTATTCAATAGAAGCTAGTTCAGTTTCAGTGATTTTCAAGCTTTTCCGAACAAGTTTGTGTACATTAGGGTTTATGTTTTAGATGATATCAGGAGAGTGGATACTCCTGGTTTTGTGAAACTTGGGCATTTCAAGTTTCATACTGTTACAGTCCAATATCAGGAATGAAAATATTTTCTGTCAAAATATTCCAGGACTATAAATAGTTTTCTGAATTAAATTAATTCATTATTCACAATTCCAAATAGAGAAAAACCATATTCTCTCTGACGGATCTTCGGGTTTTCATCCCAGATTGTGAGTCTACTTTTCTATATGTGTTTCAATACTTGTTTAATGCTCATTAACACTAATTACATGTCTAGATATCAAGATCCGGGAGTTTACCGCCCAAGATCGTTCTTGGGGAGTAAACTCCAAAATGGAACATTATGGCTTCCTAGTCCCAATCCCTTGCTAGAAGACTTGTATAGGAGATAGGGTATGACATTTAGGGATCAAAAAGCAACCAAGAAACATGAGTCTTTGGAGTTTACGGCCAAGGAACTACCTTGGGCCGTAAACCCCTTTCCAAGGGCTTAAATGCCCTAAAACTTTCCCCAAATGCTTAAGGAACTTAACCACTAGTGCTTGTGCTTGTGTAGAACATCAAAAGCCCATAAAAACCATAAGTTTTTAGGAGTTTACGGCCAAGAACCCTTCTTGGGCCGTAAACCCCTTTTTGTGGGACAAAAATCATTCCAAGCTACCCTTAAGCCTTTAGACAATTTACCTTGCACCTTTGGGACTAGAATGGAGAGTAGAACTCATAGAAATCACTCCTTGGAAGGAGTTTACGGCCAAGGAACATGACTTGGGCCGTAAACTCCAAGTGAAGGCACCAAAGTGTGCCTCTTGTCCCCATTAGCCTTAGATAAAATCATGGATGCCATTCTTGATGTTTAAGAGCCTCAAATCAATTAATTTCCTAGAGTTTACGGCCGTATACTCTAAGGTGAAGGACCTTAGGCCGTAAACTCCCTTATGGAGTGTTCTAGAGCCTTAAAACTACTTCATGCATTATTCCAATAAGGATAGAAGTGTTCTAGATGCAAGATAACACCACAAAACACCCAAAAACACCATTTGAGGAGTTCACGGCCATAAACCTATGAGTTTACGGCCGTAAACTCCAAGGTTTGGGGTTTGTTGGATGGTGAACCCCTATAAAAGGACCTTTGATGTTTCAAACCCTTTTGCCTTGTCCCGTAGCAACTTAGATGCAACCATTTGGACCATAAACACTCATAAAAGTGTTTAAATGTTTTCTAAGTGTCTTAACTTATTTATTTAAGTTATTATATGTCTAATTAGTTATATATATGCTTATTATATGATAACTAGGCTCGTGCGTGTAAACCAGTCTCCGTTTGTCACCTAGCACGGTAGCCGACACTGCAATTCAAACGATTCACCGCAGGTGAGTTCATACCCCTTGAATCAACCTTTGAAATGATTTTAAGTGTTTTAAATACTTTATGGGGGGGATACAAGTCAAATACTTATAAGTTATTGCTTCAATCACATGTGATTGCATTTAATCACATGTGATTAATAACTAGGAAAACAACTATTTTTACCACTGTTCAAACTGTTTATCAAAATGCCTTACTTTGAAATGTTTTACAAACTGTTTTACTATCCAAACTTACTTATAGACTGTGATTTAAACAAATGCTTCTTATACTTAAACTATTTTATTAACTTATGCCTTCAAATTGTTTTATAGATCGACATCAAGTCGATCTCCTCTTGATATCATATTTATGCTTCAAATGTTTTATAAAAACTTACTTATGTTTTATATATTCAATTGCATGCCCATATATGTATAGATGTATAAATAATGTTTAAAGGACTTTGAAAGGCCATCCGCCCTATTTCCTTTTCGCGCCTTGAGATGTGGTCTGGTGGGATTTCGGGTGACCATCCGAAGGTCGTTTCAATATTACTTATATATCATATATACATATATAGACATAAAAGTACTTCCATATTCATACTCGTCAGTAAACCATTAGCCGGTTACCATCGGGGTAACGCAGGACAATACATATACAGATATACTAGAAACAATACATATACAGATATACTAGAAACAATACATATACAGATATACTAGAAACAATACATATACAGATATACTAGAAACAATACATATACAGATATACTAGAAACAATACATATACAGAGATACGAGAAACAATACATATACAGATATACGAGAAACAATACATATACATAAATACGTAATAATTGTGATTCACTGTATCGGGAATGCCTTAAATGTCATGGCCCGAGTTACAGCCAGAATTCTCTTGGAGGGAGAGCGTGAGTTTGCGTATAGATCTATACTGGATTGACTATCCTACACCTTGCTGCTAGCTACAGCCGGACCTGCAGGTCTGCGGGTGCCAAACGTCATTTCTTATTACGACCATTCATTATGTCGTTGATTTCCAGTTGATAGCATGGTACAATTTATCACATTATGCCTTAATATAAATCCGGTTTAAGGTAGTAGTATTTAGTACAGCAGTAGTCTTATTATACAAAGCTACAGTACTACAATGATTTACCCATTACATATTTTAGTGATAATCTCACTTAAGCATTAGTGTACAAACTATATTTTAATAAATGATAGTTATACTTGGGTAATGACACACTTTTACAACAGACAAGTTTACAAAACAGTTTAGCCTTGGTAGAAGGTTACTTTTATAGAAAATATAGGATTTTCTGAGAGATCCAAACTTTTACAAACACTTCCAAACATTTGCTTACATTTTTACAAACTTATACATTGAGACAGGTTCAAACGTTTTTACAAGAAACAGTGACACTAAAATACTTATGAACTCACCAGCTTAATGCTGATAAACTCTTTCAAAATAACTTGTATTCTCAGGTCATCAGTAGACAGGTACCGAGGCCAGCTTTTGAGAAGATGGAGTGCATTCAAGACTCATCTCATATTATTTTGTGTTTCATTACTTTTGGTGTCTATAACTGTACAGAACACACTTGTATTAAAATTATATATTTAATGCAATGGATGATGTTGTTTGCTTATTTACATTTACTGTGTTGTGATACTATACATGACGTCCTCCGCCCCAGAACGTTTCCGCCGTCCAAGGTTTTGGGGTGTGACAGATTGGTATCAGAGCGTTGTTTATAGTGAATCAAGTATATCAACCCATAAAAGATATACTAATCTATAAACCCAAAAGGGACTAAAACACTCTGACCAAGAGTCTATACTTTAAATAATAAAATATTTAATTAAGTATACTAGTCTACATTATACTAAAATCAGTGTCACAATGACAAGAACAAAAGTATTACGATTGTTGAATATCACAAGTGAGCTCGGGGATGTATGGTCAGTCCTGGGAATGGCATAGCCTGATCAACTATGCTGGTCCTAGGAGTGATTAGCATATGCCCTAGAATGGTTGTGATATGTTAACAAGTCTAAAAACTTACCAACAATACCACAAGAAGATCAGTAGAACTTAACCTTAAAATACTATAGGAGTATTTTGTGCTATTAGTTACACGTATACTATATTCTTATACCTCTCTTCTCGCGTAGATCTAAATGGCTGGATTCCATCATGGCGACCCGTATTTCCCCATTGAAGGCAATGCTGGATGGATCGATGAAGAGCCCGAAGATGATCATCCAATCCCTTTGGATGATCACCTCGCAGAAGGCTTTTCGGATGGATCCGACTCCGAGCCTAAAGTCAACAACCTACCGCTAGTAGGTCAAGCCCCGAACAACAACCCTCGACCAGCGTTTCCAGGTCCTACTCCCATGTGGGCAAACAATCTAAATCGCTGGAGTGATGAGCAGGGTCAGCCCTTACCATACTTTGGGGACCGAACCTTTTACAACATCAGCGATGGTGGCTCTGCTGACAGAGCTCTACCAGTGATCATCCGCAGGATAGCTCGTAATGTCAAGCAAGGCCGAGCAGCCATCGACCGGGTCATGGAAGTTAATGCCAACTCAGGTGTCAACACAGTCCGCATTCGCCATCTTGAAGAAGACATGGAACGGACCCGGAGAACCAACGAAACTCTGCAGCAACAGCTGGTTGCCTCCCGTGCTGAAGTCTTAGAACTTCGAGCTCGTCAGAGAGCTCAGGACCGACACCTTCAAGAGGTGTTTCGCCAAGTGTCCGACCTCAGGGATCGCCCGAGGAATTCCCATCGCCATTAGATGATGTCTAGTACACCTCTATCTTTTGATTTAGGGATAGCCTTGATCCTATGTGCTCTAAGTAGCACTTGTCTGTAAAATATTCCTAACTTTCGGTACTCTAATTAGAAATCTAGGACTGTCAGTATTGTCCTTATGGTATGATGTAAGACCAGACCTACTGTTAGGTCGATTTTTCCTTGAACTAATTACATCAGTAATACCCGTACTATTGAAATCTACCTAATCTGTGGGAAAAATTTGTACACTTGTGTATTCCTACTGATATTTCTTATTGTGATTTCTAACACTCATTTAACTGTTGGGCTATGGGTAATTAGTCCATGGGTCACTCTCACATTGCTTACAAATTGATTCTTATCATCCTTCTTGTTTTTATAAACTTATAGCTGAAGGATGCCTCCTTGCAAATCCCCCCGGAATAGGAATAATCCTGTACCTCCACCGCCTCCACCACCTGCAGTCATCGATACTGCAGCCCTGAATGCTGCCGTAGCTACAGCAGTGGCAACTGCCATGGCTCAGTATCACTCGTCTGATGCTAGCAGAGGTGGAACCCCTGTTGAATCTATTCCAGTTGAAATCCCAGTGCGCTCCAGGGAGTGCTCTTACAAGGATTTTACAAACTGCAAGCCGAAGCCTTTCTATGGCACCGGCGGAGTCATTGCTCTCTCGCAATGGTTCGAGAAGACTGAATCAGTCTTCGAAATCTGTTCGTGCCCTGCAGCATTTAAAGTGAAATATGCCGCGTGCACCTTCGAGGATAAAGCCCTAACGTGGTGGAACGGCCACGTCAAAGCCCTAACTCTCGTCGTGGCTAACGACATGGGCTGGGCAACGATGAAGGACCTCATGACTGAGGAGTACTGCCCTAAGGGCGAAGTCCAGAAGTTGGAACATGAACTCTGGAATCTAACAATGAAGGGCACCAACGTGATCGCTTACACTGCCCGCTTTAGCGAACTGGTGGCCCTATGCCCCAATATGGTTCCCACTGAAGGGAAAAAGATTGAGCGGTATATATGGGGGCTAGTGCCTCCGTACCAGGGAAACGTCTTAGCATCCAACCCTGCTACCTTCGACAGTGCCAAGCGATTGGCACAAAGACTTATCGACCATGGAGTCAAGACCCCTGCAACTACAACCACCCTAGCCATCCCAGAACCCTCTAAACCCGCTGGCAACAAGCGGAAATTCTGGGACGAGAAGAAGAAGCAGCGTGCTTCAAAGAAACAGCAAATCGTAGCAGTACATGCTGCGGTAGCCCCTACTGCTGTTACTGCTCCGGGGAAGCAGTATTCTGGAAGTTTGCCGAAGTGCAACAAATGCAACTTCCACCATAACGGCGCCTGCCGTGAAATGCAGTGTTCTAACTGCCACAGAAAAGGACACACCGTCCGATTCTGTAGGTTCCCGGCGCAACCGATCTCCCAAGTTCCTGGCTCTGGCGTGAGCCCAACTTGCTATGGATGTGGCGAAACAGGCCACTTTAAAAGGGATTGCCCTAAGGCGAGGAATACTGGAGGAGCAGGGAGGGTACTAGCAATAGGCCACAGGGAAGCAGTTGCTGACCCGACAGTGGTGACTGGTACGTTCCTCCTTGATAACTCCTATGCATGCATTCTGTTCGATAGTGGAGCGGAGCGAAGCTTCGTAAACCACAAATTTGCTCGCATGCTTAAGCAACAACCACACGCACTTAATGAACAATTCACAGTAGAAATGGCCAATGGGAAAACTGAAAGTACTAATAGCATATACTTAGGTTGTCTTCTAACCTTAGATGACCATTCATTCCCAATTGACCTTATGCCGGTCTCGATAAAAAGTTTCGACGTTATTATCGGCATGGATTGGTTAAGTCTTCATCGCGCCGACATCATGTGCTACGAGAAAGCAGTCCGACTAAACCTCCCGTCTAACGAAACTCTTATAGTCTACGGCGACAAACCTGGTGCGAGTCTTCGCATAATATCTAGTATTCAAGCACAGAAATATCTGCGCAAAGAATACCACGCATTCCTTGCTCACGTCGTCGACACGAACCTAGGAACGAAAGAACTGAAGAACCTCCCTGTAGTGAACGACTTTCCCGACATTTTCCCAGAAGAACTACCCGGGTTACCTCCGCAACGACAAGTCGAGTTCAGAATAGACTTAGTCCCAGGAGCTACCCCAGTAGCCAAGTCGCCCTACCGTTTAGCACCAGCCGAGATGCAAGAACTCTCTGGTCAACTTAACGAACTGCTCAGCAAGGGCTTTATAAGACCAAGTTTCTCACCTTGGGGAGCACCAGTCTTGTTCGTTAAGAAGAAAGACGGATCATTCCGTATGTGTATTGACTACAGAGAACTCAACAAATTGACGATCAAAAATCGTTACCCTCTGCCACGCATAGATGATCTATTCGACCAACTGCAAGGGGCGAACTATTTTTCCAAGATTGATCTGAGATCCGGATATCACCAGTTACGAGTGCTCGAGGAGGATGTGCCGAAGACAGCCTTCCGAACTCGTTACGGACACTACGAGTTCGTGGTGATGCCATTCGGATTGACCAATGCGCCCGCAGTCTTCATGGATCTGATGAATAGAGTATGCCGGCCTTACTTAGATCAGTTCGTCATTGTTTTCATTGACGACATCCTGATCTACTCCCGAAGTAAGAAAGAGCATGGTGATCACCTACGACAAGTTCTAGAGACACTACGAAAGGAGAAACTTTATGCGAAGTTCTCGAAATGTGAATTTTGGATCCGAAGAGTCGAATTCTTAGGACACGTGGTTAGCGAAGAAGGAATCCACGTGGACCCTTCCAAAATAAAAGCCATTGAGAACTGGTCAACACCAAAGACACCTACAGAAATTCGTCAATTTCTAGGTCTCGCTGGCTACTACCGCAGGTTCATTCAGAACTTCTCCCGAATAGCGAAACCCCTTACGACCCTGACCCAGAAAGGCGTGGCCTTTGACTGGGAAGAGAAGCAAGAAAGAGCGTTCCAAACGCTCAAACGAGCCTTGTGCACCGCACCAATACTATCCCTTCCCGAAGGAATAGAAGACTTCGTTGTCTATTGCGATGCATCCAATCAAGGACTCGGATGTGTTCTGATGCAGCGAGGTAAGGTCATCGCCTACGCCTCGAGACAGTTGAAGACACATGAGGTTAACTACACGACCCATGATCTTGAACTAGGAGCAGTAGTGTTTGCTCTGAAGATCTGGAGACATTACCTGTATGGAACGAAGAGCACTATCTTTACTGACCACAAGAGTTTACAACACATTTTCGATCAGAAGGAGCTCAACATGAGACAACGACGGTGGGTCGAGCTACTCAGTGATTACGAATGCGATATTCGTTATCATCCGGGTAAAGCCAACGTAGTAGCAGATGCCCTAAGTCGGAAGGAATATTCTGGTCGCAAGGTCAAGTCATTATCCATAACCATCCATTCACACTTGACTAAGCAAATTCAAGCGGCTCAACTTGAGGCCATGAAACCTGAAAATGTGTCGAGTGAAGCCCTTAGGGGAATGGACAAGAACTTCGAAGCCAAGGGTGACGGAGCTTTATATTTCATGGACCGGATCTGGACACCGAAACACGGTGGTTTCCGAGACTTGGTCATGACCGAGGCGCACAACACTCGGTATTCCGTCCACCCAGGTTCAGATAAGATGTATCTGGATCTGAAAAAGCTATACTGGTGGCCTAATATGAAAGCAGAGATTGCTACCTTCGTAAGTAAATGCCTTACTTGCGCAAAGGTTAAGGTCGAGTACCAGAAGCCCTCTGGTTTACTGCAACAACCAGAGATCCCGGAATGGAAGTGGGAGCGGATCACTATGGATTTCATAACCAAGTTGCCCAAGACGACGGGTGGACTTGACACCATATGGGTCATCGTTGATAGATTGACCAAGTCTGCACACTTCCTACCTATCAAAGAAACCGACAAGATGGAGAAACTTACAAGAACATACATTAGGGAAATTGTACGGTTGCATGGTGTACCTATTTCCATTATCTCCGATAGAGATAGTAGATTCACTTCAAGATTTTGGCAATCCCTACAACATTCCCTGGGAACAAGGTTGGACATGAGCACAGCCTACCATCCACAGACCGACGGACAGAGTGAGAGAACCATTCAAACATTGGAAGATATGTTGCGAGCCTGTGTGATTGATTTTGGGAAGGCATGGGATACTCATTTACCCCTTGTCGAATTTTCCTATAATAACAGTTATCACACGAGCATCAAGACTGCTCCATTCGAAGCTCTCTACGGCCGCAAGTGCAGATCCCCTCTGTGCTGGGCTGAGGTTGGTGATACCCAATTAGCGAGAGGGCAAGCTTCCGACAGTACTCTCACTGGTCCAGAAATCATTCGGGAAACGACAGAGAAAATCGTTCAAATCCGTGAACGATTGAAAGCCTCTAGAGACCGACAGAAGAGCTACGCCGATAAACGAAGAAAACCTTTGGAATTTCAGGTGGGAGACCGAGTCATTCTCAAAGTCTCACCCTGGAAAGGCTTGATACGCTTCGGCAAGCGTGGGAAGCTTAATCCGAGGTACATAGGGCCTTTCGAGATTCTTGCCAGAGTCGGCCCTGTAGCTTACAAACTTGATCTACCCGACACACTGCGTAACGTACATTCTACATTCCACGTATCTAACTTGAAAAAGTGTCTGTCCGACGAGACTCTCGTAATCCCACTCGACGAGATCGAGATCAACGAGAGCCTCAACTTCGTGGAAGAACCTGTAGAGGTCATGGACCATGAGGTCAAGCAGACGAAACAAAGCCGTATCCCCATTGTGAAGGTTCGCTGGAACGCCAAGCGAGGACCGGAATTCACTTGGGAACGCGAGGATCAGATGAAGTTGAAATACCCTCATCTTTTCGCTTAATTGTTTGTAACTTTTATTTGCTTAAATTCTAATTTCGGGACGAAATTCCCTCTAACAGGGGGATGATGTGACAACCCGAAATTTCCATTGTACGAACATCATCTATTCAATAGAAGCTAGTTCAGTTTCAGTGATTTTCAAGCTTTTCCGAACAAGTTTGTGTACATTAGGGTTTATGTTTTAGATGATATCAGGAGAGTGGATACTCCTGGTTTTGTGAAACTTGGGCATTTCAAGTTTCATACTGTTACTGTCCAATATCAGGAATGAAAATATTTTCTGTCAAAATATTCCAGGACTATAAATAGTTTTCTGAATTAAATTAATTCATTATTCACAATTCCAAATAGAGAAAAGCCATATTCTCTCTGACGGATCTTCGGGTTTTCATCCCAGATTGTGAGTCTACTTTTCTATATGTGTTTCAATACTTGTTTAATGCTCATTAACACTAATTACATGTCTAGATATCAAGATCCGGGAGTTTACCGCCCAAGATCGTTCTTGGGGAGTAAACTCCAAAATGGAACATTATGGCTTCCTAGTCCCAATCCCTTGCTAGAAGACTTGTATAGGAGATAGGGTATGACATTTAGGGATCAAAAAGCAACCAAGAAACATGAGTCTTTGGAGTTTACGGCCAAGGAACTACCTTGGGCCGTAAACCCCTTTCCAAGGGCTTAAATGCCCTAAAACTTTCCCCAAATGCTTAAGGAACTTAACCACTAGTGCTTGTGCTTGTGTAGAACATCAAAAGCCCATAAAAACCATAAGTTTTTAGGAGTTTACGGCCAAGAACCCTTCTTGGGCCGTAAACCCCTTTTTGTGGGACAAAAATCATTCCAAGCTACCCTTAAGCCTTTAGACAATTTACCTTGCACCTTTGGGACTAGAATGGAGAGTAGAACTCATAGAAATCACTCCTTGGAAGGAGTTTACGGCCAAGGAACATGACTTGGGCCGTAAACTCCAAGTGAAGGCACCAAAGTGTGCCTCTTGTCCCCATTAGCCTTAGATAAAATCATGGATGCCATTCTTGATGTTTAAGAGCCTCAAATCAATTAATTTCCTAGAGTTTACGGCCGTATACTCTAAGGTGAAGGACCTTAGGCCGTAAACTCCCTTATGGAGTGTTCTAGAGCCTTAAAACTACTTCATGCATTATTCCAATAAGGATAGAAGTGTTCTAGATGCAAGATAACACCACAAAACACCCAAAAACACCATTTGAGGAGTTCACGGCCATAAACCTATGAGTTTACGGACGTAAACTCCAAGGTTTGGGGTTTGTTGGATGGTGAACCCCTATAAAAGGCCCTTTGATGTTTCAAACCCTTTTGCCTTGTCCCGTAGCAACTTAGATGCAACCATTTGGACCATAAACACTCATAAAAGTGTTTAAATGTTTTCTAAGTGTCTTAACTTATTTATTTAAGTTATTATATGTCTAATTAGTTATATATATGCTTATTATATGATAACTAGGCTCGTGCGTGTAAACCAGTCTCCGTTTGTCACCTAGCACGGTAGCCGACACTGCAATTCAAACGATTCACCGCAGGTGAGTTCATACCCCTTGAATCAACCTTTGAAATGATTTTAAGTGTTTTAAATACTTTATGGGGGGGGGATACAAGTCAAATACTTATAATTTATTGCTTCAATCACATGTGATTGCATTTAATCACATGTGATTAATAACTAGGAAAACAACTATTTTTACCACTGTTCAAACTGTTTATCAAAATGCCTTACTTTGAAATGTTTTACAAACTGTTTTACTATCCAAACTTACTTATAGACTGTGATTTAAACAAATGCTTCTTATACTTAAACTATTTTATTAACTTATGCCTTCAAATTGTTTTATAGATCGACATCAAGTCGATCTCATCTTGATATCATATTTATGCTTCAAATGTTTTATAAAAACTTACTTATGTTTTATATATTCAATTACATGCCCATATATATGTATAGATGTATAAATAATGTTTAAAGGACTTAGAAAGGCCATCCGCCCTATTTCCATTTCGCGCCTTTAGATGTGGTCTGGTGGGATTTCGGGTGACCATCCGAAGGTCGTTTCAATATTACTTATATATATCATATATACATATATAGACATAAAAGTACTTCCATATTCATACTCGTCAGTAGACCATTAGCTGGTTACCATCGGGGTAACGCAGGACAATACATATACAGATATACTAGAAACAATACATATACAGATATACTAGAAACAACACATATACAGATATACTAGAAGCAATACATATACAGATATACTAGAAACAATACATATACAGATATACTAGAAACAATACATATACAGAGATACGAGAAACAATACATATACAGATATACGAGAAACAATACATATACATAAATACGTAATAATTGTGATTCACTGTATCGGGAATGCCTTAAATGTCATGGCCCGAGTTGTAGCCAGAATTCTCTTGGAGGGAGAGCGTGAGTTTGCGTATAGATCTATACTGGATTGACTATCCTACACCTTGCTGCTAGCTACAGCCGGACCTGCAGGTCTGCGGGTGCCAAACGTCATTTCTTATTACGACCATTCATTATGTCGTTGATTTCCAGTCGATAGCATGGTACAATTTATCACATTATGCCTTAATATAAATCCGGTTTAAGGTAGTAGTATTTAGTACAGCAGTAGTCTTATTATACAAAGCTACAGTACTACAATGATTTACCCATTACATATTTTAGTGATAATCTCACTTAAGCATTAGTGTACAAACTATATTTTAATAAATGATAGTTATACTTGGGTAATGACACACTTTTACAACAGACAAGTTTACAAAACAGTTTAGCCTTGGTAGAAGGTTACTTTTATAGAAAATATAGGATTTTCTGAGAGATCCAAACTTTTACAAACACTTCCAAACATTTGCTTACATTTTTACAAACTTATACATTGAGACAGGTTCAAACGTTTTTACAAGAAACAGTGACACTAAAATACTTATGAACTCACCAGCTTAATGCTGATAAACTCTTTCAAAATAACTTGTATTCTCAGGTCATCAGTAGACAGGTACCGAGGCCAGCTTTTGAGAAGATGGAGTGCATTCAAGACTCATCTCATATTATTTTGTGTTTCATTACTTTTGGTGTCTATAACTGTACAGAACACACTTGTATTAAAATTATATATTTAATGCAATGGATGATGTTGTTTGCTTATTTACATTTACTGTGTTGTGATACTATACATGACGTCCTCCGCCCCAGAACGTTTCCGCCGTCCAAGGTTTTGGGGTGTGACAGTTTTCAAGTATATATTCAAAGATTCTTTACAGATATAGTTTTTATATATGGATTTAGTTATACAAAGATACATTTTGGTTTTTAAAGACTTATGGCAAACACTGTTTTAATTATTGTTGCTCATACAAAGATAATACTTTTTCGACTTTTTAAATGTATTGTTGCTATTAGCATAAAACCCGTAACCCGTAACACTGTTTTAAATGTATACTCTGACCTGCGATGAGAACACTTAATAAAATTCTAACATGCCTCCAACTAAAGCTACCAACTCAACCCTTTAGGTCAAACGCCTTAATTAAGGTTAGTACCGTACATAAGCCATAGCATAAATAAACCTGGAACGTACAGCTATGTTATTTATGGTCGGGTCGGTGAACAACCAAACCTTGAGCAAGGAGTTTGACAAACTACAATTGTTAAAAGTTTTAGAGATTGAAGGATGTTCTCAAGATTTGCTCCAAAAACCTAGTACCTTAGAAGCCTTATATCAACCCCAAAACAACATATACATTTTAAAAATAATTAAAAATCTGGAATAACGTTCAGATTCTCCTAGATCGCTTAAACCCAAAGAAGAACAAAAAACGAATAGCTCTGCTACCGTCATATCAGAGAAACCAACAGTTCTCTATCGATCATTCAGTAGACTCCCAACTTCTATTTCTATCATTTGAAATCGGTAAGATTTCAATTCCCTCTCCATAATTTCGAAATCTATAGGATTTCTAAAATCGAATACTCTCTATAATTTGGAAATCTATAGGATTTATGGAATCAATCAATCTCTATAATTCAGAACCTTACCGTGAGAGGTTTAGAGGTGAGTGCTTACACCTCCCGATTCAACGACCTAACAAACCTTTGCCCAGGAATGGTGAGCCTGCAATACAAAAATACAACTAGGTACATCTGGGGATTAGCTTCACCAATTCAAGGTCCGATTACTACATCCAGACCCGTTACCTTTTATAGTGCTAAGCAATTGACCAATCAATTGGCTAAGCAGCGTATCCTTCAGGGTTCCATAACCCCACAAACCAAATAGAACTAGATTAGGAGTGCAAAAAGGAAGTTCCAAGGCAAGTCAAAACGGAACTTCAAGCACCATAAACCCAATACAAATCCTATGGTTGTGTATACAGTAATCATAAACGATCCCACTCAATCAGAGCCCTACTCTAGGATTTTACCCTACTGTACCAAGTGCAATTTTCACCGTTAAATTGCATGGTCTGCAATATCTATAACTTAAGAGATCACACCTCTAAGTTTTGTAGAAAGGCCCTGAATAACCATGTAATTCACATCAACCTAATACCTATGACCATTGGAAGTTATGTTGTGATCATCGAAATGGATTGGTTATCACTTCATCAAACAAAGATTTTACGTCACGAAAAAGTCATCTGAATACCTTTACCCAACAATGAAGCTCTCATGATTTACGAAGATAAATCAAGAAGGAACCTAAGAGTCATCACTTGCATGAAGGCAAGGAAGCATTGCAAAAGATGAAGAGTTAAGAAACTCTTTGATCGTTTAGATCTTTGAACAGGTTAATCACAGAAATGTTAAACATTAATATTAAGCACAAGAATGAATCAAAATATGTCAAATGATTCAATAGATTCAAGCCTCAACAGAGCTCGATAAAGAACTTCCGCTGTAGAGGCTATTAGGGTTACAAATGATAAGGATAATATCTTTCTAATAATCGACTTCCAAATCTACGTACTAAGATGCATGCAAGCATCTATAAATACTAAACCCTACAAATAACTCACGGATGTACAGGCCCAATCCGGAGACAAAAATGGACTAAAGAACGAGCCCAAGACGCAACACCTTTTAGACCCAACAATCTCCTCATTTGCGTCAATTGGAGCGAGACTTCTACTTCGACTTGCTGGGACCAGCTGCAGGAACTTTCTTTGTGGTTTCAAATAGACGTGGAATTAGGGCAAGGATGGTCTGTCTGAAGCGAATGTACCACTGGATCATGTCGTCAAAATACTTCTTGTCATCTACTGAATTCTGCTTGCATCGATGAATGATCCCTAGAACATGTTCCAAGCACGCATTGGTGTATAGGTGCTTATCTGCCAAAGTGAACAAGCATTTTTGGCCTTCGTTCCTTGTGAACATGACAAAATTCCTCTTCGGGTCAATTCTTCCCATATGCATCATATTCAAATCACTAGCAGAGCCAACATGAGAGATAGTAGGCTTTTTCTTGAAGATACTTGCGATCTCCTGATCCATCTTAGCAACTTCCATGATGTAGCATACAAGCATCCTTTTGAAGTGATCGATGATAGGACCATACTCCGCTTCATTGGTGAGGAGGATGTTATGCAAAATAATCCAATCATGTGGATTCAGGTTGGGAAGATCAGCAAGTGATATAGCATGTTCAGTTTTAGCAGAACCCCTCAGCACTTTGAACCGAACGTTCGTGAAGTTCCCCTCACGAAACGGTTTGAGGACCCGAACGTTGATGATCTTATGAGCATTCCATGTCTGATACTGAGGTTGAGCAGACCTCAGATAGAATTCAATAAGCTCCCTATCAACCTTTGGGTGAGGATGAGGGACATCAGCAACATTATCAAAAGCATGGAAGATGAAGGCCTTTCGGGTCAGTGGCATATCGAACTGAGAATCAACAGAATTGATCTGATCCAAATAAATCATTGGTTCGAGCCACAAGATGCTGGGAGTTTCAATTGCTTCTTTTAAAAGCTTCTTGAGAGTCCACGGAGGAAAAAGAGTTTTTCGACACTCAAGAAGATCATGAGCCTTCCCGGCCTTGTTTCTTCAAGAGATCAACGATGGTCTCTTTATCATCATCACCACTGTCTTTAGCAATCTTCTTTCCATTGTCTTTGACACCCGAACATGAGGGTTGACTTGCTGGAGGAGGTTCGGTTGCTTTAGCTGATGTGGAAGTGGGAGGTGGTTGAGACACATCTTCTCCCCCTTGTTTCGTAGGGGCCACGAACTGAAGAAGCCCTTCAAGTTTGCTTAGTAGGGCAAGGGCAGGAGCAAGCTTCTCAGCTAGAGTGCGCCTCACAGAGTAGTTCAGGATAGGATCATGTGCTTCGATGATGTTGGAGAGGGCAGCGTGGACATCCGAAACACACAATGAGATAACCTCACGCTTAGATCAGAGAGAGGCAACTTCCTTTTCTGATTGGAGAAGAGGAAGACTCTTAACCTTGAGAGCAGTAGTCTTGCGAGCAAGAGCATCCATCACCGAGTTCTCGGAAGCGAGATCTTCTTGCAGCTTTGTCAAGCGCTCCTTAACAGTCGCCTGGAATGATTTATTGTCATCATTGAGAGACTGACGAAGACTGGCAAAGGACTGCAGTTCGGAGGCAACTGAAGTGGCCAGCTTGTTGACAAGAGAGTCAAGCTTCTCTGCATTGGAGTTTGCGGCTCCCTGTAAAGACTGCAAAAGAGAATTAGCATCAACAAATAGTTTTTCGACTTTTTCAGTCGCAGCAGCACACACCTTGGTAGAGGCGTCAATAGCACCAGTGGCAGAGTTGATGGAGGCTTCATGAGCCTTGGTGAACGTATCAACAAGCCCCTGAATAGCAGTCTCTGAGATAGTGGACCGAGAGGAAGAGGAGGATGAAGCAATGAGACTATCGATTTTCTCATGAAGTTCCTTGAGATGCTTCTTGGTGACTGGAGCATCATCATCATCATCACTTTGAACTTGATACAGATTGTAGTAGACCGAGTCAAACGTCATGTCCTCTCCTCCAAGAAAAGGTTCATCATCTTCTGCTGAGTGATCAGGAGATGAAGGCGACAGTGGAGGTTCGGTTGTGGTTGTGGGTTCGGGTGTGAATGTATGTTCTGTAGTGGGGGTAGGTTCGGGTGCTGAAGTAGGAGCCCCCGTATCAGATACGTTGGTTCGAACGCCAGCGGTGGTAGTTGTGGTGGCTTCAGTGAAAATAGGAGGTGGTACAGGGATAGAGGTGGGTGGTATTTGAGTAGTGGAGGTTATGGGGGGGAATGGAAATAGAGATGGAGATTGGGGGAGGAGAGATAGGTTTAAAGAAAATAGGTACCTCAGGGGAAGGCGAACGTGGAGGAGTATTACCTCGAAGTGACTCTTCTGAGTCTGAACACTCTTCCTCAGATTCACTGGAGGAGGAGGCAAGAATAAGTTTACGCCTGGGCTGAGTCTTCCTCTTCTTTGGTGGAGGTGATTGAGCTGCCTTGGAAGGTTTGCGCTTCTTTGGAGAAGAACCCTTCGCTCCTTTGACAACTTTCTTGTCCTTTCCTTTGTCTTGTTTCTTTCCCCTGGGAGCAGGCCTGTCAGCGTCATGAATGGATTGAATCAATTCAAGAGTGAGTTCTCTGGGACCTGAGTGATGAAACTCCTTGTAAGTTATGATGATGCAACTGTCCTTTGGAACACACGCATACATTGACTCAAGGATTGAGCCATCGAACTGAAATTGGGAGGAATCAGACACTATGATCTTCGTAGTGTGGAAAGTTCCTATCGAGGTGAGTGGAGAATCAGCAACAACAGGGACATGATACTTGTCCATCGCCCATTTTGTGACCAGCGTCCAGAATCTGGCATAAGAGATTTCAAAATGGCGAGAAGTGGACGCAATACTCTGAATCAGCTGCTGCCATAAAACCGATCCATAATCGAGATTGATGCCGTGGTACAGCCCATAGAGAATTGTCATAAACAATCGACTCGCCCCATCTGAACCTGCACTTCGTTCTGATAGCCCTTTGAACAACATAGTGAAGAAGCCATTCCATTGAGGAGGTAAGCATGATTTCTTGAACTTTGTAACGGTTGTCAGAATCTCGGTGTAACCCATGTTGTAAAACATGGAGAACAACTGACCCACGAGAATAGATTCAGGGTTAACCCTAGACTCATCAGGTTCAAACCCTAAAAGCGAACAGAATCGCTGTTTGGAGATGGAGGACTTGGTTTCAAGAATGTCGAAGAAGATTCGATCGACAGACTTGTCATAGTGGGCCGTTGAGAATATCTGTGACAAACACTCCATTGGAACGATTTCGACCTTGGTTAGTGCTGAAACCAATGGAGAGTGTTTGAGACACTCCACGATTGGGAGCATGAAAGCATTGTTGACTTGAGGGGTGAGATTAGGGATGGCAAAAAAACCCGAACCCGACGGGGAAACCCGAAACCCGATCATTTCGGGTCGGGTAACGGGTCGTTATCGGGTTTTTTATCGGGTTCGGGGCAGGGAGTGGGTTATCCTCGCCCCGACCCGCCCCGCCCCGATTATATATATATATATATATATATATATATATATATATATATATATATATATATATATATATATATATATATATATATATATATAATATGTTCAAAAAAATTTGCTATTAATTGTACGCGTTCAAATATAAAATACTTATCGTGGACAATTTTTTTAATTATTAACAATCTGGTGTTAATGATCATTTTTATGTGTTTTGACGTATTAAAAAAAACTTAAATCAAATAATTTTTAATATAACGTCCAGTTTATTTTATTAAAGTGATGCATCATGTTTTTAATTTAAAAGAGTTGCTAGAACATGTATATTTTATAAGACATTGGGGTACCCTAAAAGAGAATAAGGATTTCGTTATCAATTGTTGTAAACCCGATAAGATACCCAAAACCCGACGGGGAAACCCGAAACCCAATGGGGCGCCCCGATAAGATACCCGAAAGTTATCGGGGCGGGTTTGGGAATCCATGCCCCGCCCCGAACCCGCCCCGTTGCCATTCCTAGGTGAGATCAATGATCAGGGTTTGTTGAGGGCGGATGGGCAGAATGTGGGAGGTAGCATGTACTGAAGAGGAGTCCGCCATTGAAGAGAGGTTTTTGGGGAAGATGATGAACAGTGGGAGAAAGTGATCGTTTCTTGCTCTCTGAATATTTGGTGCAGTAAAGAGGTAAAAGACTGTAGGATTTACCTTTTATACCGTGGGTAGAAGAGAGAGAAGAATCTATTCCCAAATCTTCTTAGAGAAAAACGAAGCGTTTCCTTAGGAGATTGACGCGTGACAGTTTAGAACCCCGATGATTACGCAGGAGAGAGAAAAAAATTTCTGTTGCACACGCCATCCTATCAAGCGCCGTTTGAAATACCAAAAACGATTCCGCTTCACATGCCTTCCCATCAAGATCCGTTTGAAAGATTAAAATGATTAGACTTTCGGCTGAGTCAGCAGCTTATCATTTTAGAATGAGCTGTCTTCATAGATAAAGATAAGCACGTGTAACATTAATAACCACATCTCGTTTACAACAGTAAATCCCATAGCTAAAAAATAGCTTATAATTAACGAAACTAGATTCATGGAAAATCAAAAAGATTTTCGTGCATAGAGTGTCAAAGAGAAAGAAATAAAGCAACACATATGAGGGAAATTGTGATGTCAATAAAGACAAAAAACAGTGGATCCCGGGCACGAATCTCTTCCTTCAAAGTCAAGAGAGACCTTAAAGTGTTTGTGTGGTTTCCCGTTGAATTACGATCAAGCACTAATTAAGAAGTGTTGAAAGGCATCTTTTAATAAGGCTAATTTGGGAGGCTTGCGCTTCAGTTCAGAATTCCTGATCTTGATATAAGACAGAAATCGACTGAAGTACTTATGAGACCAATGTGGTCTGTTGAACAAGTAGGTGTGGAGAATATTTAAGTAACATGTTGAAAACATATTTGGGTGAAATCTCAAAAAAATAAAACTGGATTCTAAGGGAAGAAATGTTATGGTATTTAACAATTTCATAAGAATCACACAAAAGGAAAATTAGAGATTTCTTGGTACAACCACTTGGGTGAATTCGTTAATTCATGAATGAAAACTAGAGCAAATTTAATTGTTCACCGTCAATGCATAGTAGGTATTGAATTATGGGTTTCACTTAGCACGTAGTGGCACGAAGCTAAGATCATAAACACATAAATTGTGTAACCATAAACATCAGTGGTAATTTCTGAGAGTCTCAAGGGTTACATGTATGAAGTGAGTATGATGGAGAAAAATATTTGAGATGGTGTAAAGAAACCAAAGTATCTCTGCTATAAAATTAATGACTAAGCAGAAAACTCTTATCTCATATGAGAAGAGAGTAAGGTAGCTCATGATTAGAATAAATGATATAGCCTAATTGGGAAGACAATGTTTGTATATACCAGGTCAGTAAGGCTTTATTCAAAATCAGTTGAGGTTTTGGACAACATGCAGCAGCATGCTTCTAGGGACACTTAACTATTAAAAAGTGTGAGAATAATACCTGCCCATCGATCATCCACTAACGGTAAAGACAAACAAAAGTTAAGGTAAAAAAAAATATTTTTGGAGTTTATGAAATTTTGATTTAAAAAAAAATAAACAAAACAAAAAAATTTTGGAAATTTCCAAACAAAAAAAATTGGGAAATAAGTGTACAAAAAATTTACAACCAAAGAAACTACCTTTTAGAGATAAGCGAAGAAAAGTACAATAGGGCCGAACCCGAGCGCTCGGTTCATTTCGATACCCATGCGAACCGAACCCGAAATAGACCGAACGTTCGGTTCATTTCGCTTCCAACTTTTAGTTTTGAGAAGGAGTTTTTGGTACCGACTCTGATTCTATCATACCTAGTCCTTGTAGCATTTTATTAAAACTCGCTTCAGAAAGGGCTTTGGTGAAGATGTCAGCCAGTTGATCAGTAGTTCAAACAAAGTGAATCTCTACATTTCCGTCTTCCACATGATCTGTAATGAAGTGATACCTCAATGCAATGTGTTTGGTTTTGGAATGTTGCACGGGGTTATGACAGATCCTAATTGCACTTTCTGAGTCACAATATAGTGGGATCTTTTTCATGTTGAGTCCATAATCCCAGAGTTGGCTTTGGATCCAAATCACTTGAGATGTGCAAGAAGCGGCTGCAATATACTCTGCTTCGGCTGTCGACAGAGAAACACATGTTTGTTTCTTAGATTGCCAGCTCACCATCTTCCCGTCGAGGAATTGACAGCCTCCTGTAGTGCTTTTCCTGTCTAAACCACATCCTCCAAGGTCTGCATATGAGTAGGCTTGAACAAAGAAACCTGAGTTTGAGGGATACCAGAGACCGAGAGAGGTGGTTCGCTTCAAATACCGGAGTATGTTTTTCACTGCTAGCATGTGTGGTTCACGAGAATTTGCTTGAAACCTAGCACAATAGCACACATAAAACATTATATCAGGCCTGCTAGCTATGAGGTACATCAGGGATCCAATCATTTGGCGGTATAGTGTTATGTCAACTGCCGGTTTTTCCAAGGATGGAGTGAGCTTGGTACCGAACGCCATAGGGACTTTGACCTTTGATTCTCCTATCATGCCGAATTTAGCAAGAAGAGTCTTGGTATATGCTTCCTGGTTAATAAAGATGCCTTCGGGTCCCTGTCTAATATTTAAACCAAGAAAAAAGTTAATCGGACCCATTGAGCTCATTTCAAAATTTGTCTCCATCAACTTTCCGAATTCAGCTGTTAAGGTAGGATTCGTTGAGCCAAATATGATATCATCGACATAGATATGAACAATCATTAGGTAGATACCTTCCTTTTTACGAAAGAAGGTTGGGTCAACCGAACCTTGTTTGAATTTAGATATCTTTAAAAACTTAGTTAGTGTTTCATACCATGCCCTAGGTGCTTGTTTCAGACCATAAACTGCCTTGTCTAGGATGTAGCAATGATTTGGATGCTTTTCATTCACGAAACCAGCAGGTTGCTCCACGTAAACTGTTTCTTCAAGTTCCCCATTTAGAAAAGCGCACTTCACATCCATTTGGTAGACCTCGAAGTTCTTGTGTGCAGCATAGGCAAGAAATATTCGAACAGATTCCAGCCTAGCTACCGGAGCAAATGTTTCTTCGTAATCAATTCCTTCTTCCTGTCAGTATCCTTTTACCACAAGACGAGCTTTATTTCGAATCACATTACCCTCCTTATCCATTTTGTTTCTGAATACCCATTTGAGACCAACGACTGAGGCATCTTTCGGTGTTGGGATGAGACGCTAGACCTTATTTCTTCCGAACTCGTTGAGTTCATCCTGCATTGCTTGTACCCAGTCAGAATGATCAAGAGAAATATTAACGGTCTTCGGCTCAATTTTGTACACGAAAGAATTAAACATACAAAACTCTACTTTGGAGAATAGGGAAGTTTGCTTTGCCTTCACTTGAGATCAAGTTAGGACCTTTTTAGATATATTACCCACTATCTGAGATACAGGATGATCTCTGGTCCATTTGGTGCGTGGAGGATAGTTTGGATCATATGATGGATCCAATTCAGCATTGACCATTTCTTCCAACTCTGATTGAATATCATCATCATAGAACATATCGGAATTCTCCCCCTCGACAGATGATGAATCATTTGGACCTTCAGATTGATTTGGGCTTTTGGGTGCTACTGAACAATCAGGTGTAGACGAGCTTTCGGGTGCTACAGGACTTTCGGGTGTAGACGGGCTTTCGGGTGTTATAGGGATTAGATTCTCCCCCTGAATTTGTGAGTCCTGTTGTTTAGAAGAGAATTGATTCTCCCCCTCAACCGAAGTGTCGTGCTGAGGTTCTTCTTCTCCTATTTGTTTGGCTGCATCTTCAACAATCTGCTTCAGATGATCGATTTTGATGTCTGCTGCCTTGGGTTCCGAGAGAGTGGCTTTCTCAGGTTCATCAAATAAGTCTACGAACTGGTCAAATAAATTAGCAATCGAGGCTGTGACTTGACCTGTTTGAGAGAAAATTTCTCCAATTGCTTCTACGGAAGTCTTTAGTTTCTTGACGTAATTGTCATCGAACGTCACATAATAGGTTTCTTCAATTCTTTTAGAACGTTTATTTAAAACCCTGTATGCCTTTGAAGTAAGAGAATATTCTAGAAAGATTCCTTCATCAGCTTTAACATCAAACTTGTTGCGATGTTCTTTGGAGTTGAAAATGAAGCACCTGGAACCGAACACATGGAAGAATTTGACATTCGGCTTCCTGTTGTTGATGATCTCATAAGGAGTGAGAGAGAAACGCTTGTTGAGATAACACCTATTCTGCGTAAAACATGCTACAACAATAACATCAGCCCAGAAATATAAGGGAAGAGAAGCAAAACTTAGCATGGTTCGGGCCGCCTCACACAGGGATCGGTTTCGCCTTTCGACGATTCCATTCTATTGAGGTGTATAAGGGGTTGAGAAGTTGTGACTGGTCCCTTTTTCTGCCAAGAAGTCTTTGAATTTTTTGTTCTTGAATTCCAGTGCATTGTCGCTCCTAATGTTTCGAACGACTTTCCTCAGTTGCACTTCGACCTGCTTGATAAAGATTTTCAGTTTGGGAGTCGCTTCAGATTTGTGCTTTAGAAAGAATACCCAAGTAAAATGTGAGAAGTAATCAACAACAACAAGAATATACTTGTTACCGCCAATGCTCTCGATTGATGATGGACCACATAAGTCAATGTGGAGCAACTCAAGTGGTTCAACAACTTTTGTGTTTATAATCGATGTGTGACTTTGACGACTCTGTTTCCCCATTTGCATGCAGCGCACAAGTGTTCACGATCAAACTTAAGCAATGGAAGACCCCGAACATGACCGCCGGTGACAAGCTTGTTGATGTCTTTGAAGTTGAGATGTGAAAGTCTTCGGTGCCACAACCAACTTTCGTCCGAATGAGCTTTGGACAAAAGACATATAGCCGGATTTCCTTTGATTGGTCTGAGATTCAGAGGAAACATTTCACCTTTTCGATCTGATTTGATAATGACCTTGTTGGATTTCTTCTCTATAATTTCTGAACCTTCGTCGTCGAATGAAAATTTGAGACCGGTACCTCCCACCAGCCGAGACACGCTTATGAGATTATGCTGCAACCCTTCTACATACGCCACCTTCCTTATTGTGAAGTCTCCATTGGTTATCATCCCATAACCCTTTATTGTTCCATAGGAGTTGCTACCGAACTTGACATTGCCACCATTTTTAAGTGATCGAAACTCCCTTAGCTCTTCCTTCCGTCCTGTCATGTGACGTGAGCAGCCGTTGTCTATGTACCATTCTTCATCAAACTGCTTGTCACTGATAACCTGCAAAAATCAAACAGATTTAGGAACCCAAAGTTTCTTGGGTCCACGTGAGCCTTTCACAGAAACAGGAATAGTAAGAGAAACATCAACGAGATATGTTTATTTTATTAAGGTTGTTTCATCTTTTCTTTTAGTAGTAAACACTTTGATTTTATTAGCATTGGTTGCAGGCGTTTTGGATTCAGATTCTGGTGTTTGGACTTTAGCCTGCTTTCGGTCTTCCTTAGCTGAGGAAATCTCCCTTTTTCCTTTCAAATCCTTTGACGATCTTGAATTTTGTGAAGGAACAGAATTGGGCTTAGAAGAAGATTGAGAACGAGAAGAATCAGAGGAAAAGAAATTAGAATGAGAATTTTTCCTGACTTGAGGTTTGGAATGACCCTTTCGGTTGTGATCATTTGAGGAATCAGACTTGGACCTTCGGTAGCCGTTTGATGATGAACCGAAGCTGGATTTTTGGGTGTTGTTGGTTGGTGGTCCGAAAATGTGTCTTTTATTGTAAAAGCTTGATGGACTTAAGTCAGGTCTTTGCCTATTGTTATTTGGCGGACCGAAACTAGCTTTTCGGTTGCTATTGCTTTCGGGACCGAACCTATCCTTTCGGTTATGTTCTTCACGTGGACCGAAAGTCTTTCTCTAGTTCTTCTGACTTTTGTTTTCTTCTCCCTTTGACTTAGAATCTTTGTCATGGTAAGTGTAGTGAGGATTTTGGGAGCGCCAAAACTGCTTTCGCTCTGAGAGATTTTTCTTGTATCTCAAGTTTCTCTGCTGCTTTTGATTTTTCACATGTTTCGGTTGTTTATGAATATTTGCCTTTTGTTTCAGCTTCTTAGCAACCGGTTCGCTCTTCATGGATGAGGTTTCGCTTGTGGAGGCGACTTCTTCCACTAGAATCTCTTTTGTGCCACTGGTACTTGGTACGTCAAAGTTAGTAGGCTTATTCAGAGGTTCGGGCACATATCTACCTTTGGCCTTCCAGGATGTTCGCTATGACAGACCAACTGTTTCTTCTGCGTTGTCTATCGGTGCTGACCAGAAAAACTCATCACAGCCATATGCATTATCTTCGTTCACTATGGCAATGAGTTCGCCTGTCTGATGTTCGGTTACTCCTGTGACCTTATACACCTGATTGGGAGTTGTTCTTACCTTCTGAAACATGACGGCCTTTTCTTTAAGGACTAGGTACTTAGTTTTGGACAAACGAGCGAATTCCACAGAATTTTTAGAAATCAGGTTTTTGTGATTTTTGGCTTGGCTTTTGACGAACTCGGAACAGTCAACTTCGTCCTCTACAGACATTTCACTCATATCATCGTCCTCATTAAGTTCAGATGCATTTTCAACATCAATTTTGTTTTCTGAACTCCAATTGGTACTCAATGAGTCGAATTTTTGTATGGTTTCGGTCCAGAGTTTCAACTTATCATTTTCGTCCAATAGATTTTTATGCATGTCCTTATGGTCTTTGGACTTTATAAAAGATTCTATTTTGTCCAGACCATACATGTAAGTGGGATTAACATCATTGGAAGATACAACACTTTCACAGTTGTATGCTTCGGCATCAATTTCATCCTCCTTAAACTCAAGGAAGGGTAGAATCATGCGATGTATCTTCTGCCCTATTTCACAATTTAGATGCAGTTGAGTAATGTTAGCATAAAGCCTTTTGTCAATCAAACAAAAAACATTCCTTTGTTTTAACAATTTGAGATTGTCTCTTTATAAATAAATGTTTTCATCCCTAGACTTCATCAGCTCCAACTCTTTCTGCTCTATCCACATCCTTCGCTCCTCACTCTTGGATGACACCCTGCTTATTTGGTCAGTTATATTAGAATTCGTGACCCGTGTTTGCGTTAAACAACTATCTAGATTTGAAATTCTTGAATTCAAGTTATTTAATTCCTTTTCATATGATTTTTGTGGAATTTTAAACGAAACAAAAATAGATTGTACCTTCTTGATCAGTTCATCAAGTTCACTGATCTGCACACTGAGAGGTTTTGCTGTAAAGTAAAGTCCTCTCGCTCCTTGGCCTCTTCATTTCCACCATCAGTGTTGTATCCCCTCATCTGAGATACATCGGTCACCATAAGACATCTTCCATCAGTTTCACCACTTTTTGCAACATAAGCCTTTCCATGAGAAGGCTTTCTCACTTCATCGTCCTCTGAGTCAGTCGACCATACCTGCACACCACCGAACTCATCATCATCTACCAAACCCTGCACAATAAGAGCATTCATCGAGGGATTAGTAGCAACTTTCTTCCTTTTTATCTCTTCCAGTCTTTTCATACGACTTGCTTCTTCATCTTTCTCTTCACCTTTCTCTGTCATCTTCTTCAGCACACAATCTTTTGTGTAGTGATTCTTCCCACCACAATAGAAGCAACTGACACCAGAGTCAGCTTCACCCTTCGCTTCCTTTTTCGATTCCTCAACTTTCGGTTCATCTTTCACCTTTTCAGAACTATAGTTTCCCTGCCAGTTACGATTTTTGTTGGAAGGGAACATTTTCTTGATGAACCTTCTAGGATTTGACACCATCATAGCATAGTCTTCGGTTGTCAGATCGTGATCTCCCAGATTTAGATCCTCTTCGTCTTCTTCTACACTCTTACCCTTGGACAGAAGCGCTAGAGACCCCAAATTTGAAACCACGCTTTTCTCTTGCAGTACTGTCTTTTCCTGGGATTTCAGAATTCCCACCAATTTTGCCAGCGAGTAGGATTTGAACTGCTCGTGTGCTTTAACCGTAGACACAACAACTCTCCATTCAGATCTTAGACCATTCAGAAAAGTGACCTTCGGTTCGATGAGCTTCCTTTCAATATCATGTTTGATCATCTTACTGAGAAGATGATTGAAGCGATCAAATGTTTGCGTAACAGACTCATCAGGATTCTGCTTGAACTCTCCAAATTCAGATAGAAGTAAAGTCTGAATTGAGTGCTCCAGATCTTCATCTGTGGAATACAGCTCACGCAACCGATCCTAGATTTCCTTTATTGTACTGCAAGAACTCACCAATCTAAACGTGTCAGATTGAAGAGCGAATCGAATTAGTCTCAATGCCTTAATGTTGAGTGTAGAGAATTGGAATCTTGGTTGTAGATCCTATACTGTTTGAGATGTTAATGGGATTAGATTGGGAATCGTCCATGCTTGATCGTATAACCTGTTATAAGATCAGACTTTGTAATATGTAATATTAGGGCAAGATGAATAAATAATGAGATATGTCAATTATGGAGTGATGGCTCAATAAATATCAGTAAATGCGGAATAAACCCTAATCACTTCTTTCATAGAAGAGATGTGTATGAATTACACAGTCTCCTACTCTGATACCAATTGAAGAGTTAAGAAACTCTTTGATCGTTTAGATCTTTGAACAGGTTAATCACAGAAATGTTAAACAGTAATATCAAGCACAAGAATGAATCAAAATATGTCGAATGATTCAATAGATTCAAGCCTCAGCAGAGCTCGATAAAGAACTTCCGCTGTAGAGGCTATTAGGGTTACAAATGATAAGGATAATATCTTTCAAATAATCGACTTCCAAATCTACGTACTAAGATGCATGCAAGCATCTATAAATACTAAACCCTAGAAATAACTCACGGATGGACAGGCCCAATCCGGAGACAAAAATGGACTAAAGAACGAGCCCAAGATGCAATACCTTTCAGACCCAACAGAAGAGATGCTTTGCTTTTTTGGCCCATGTGGTGGATAAGCAAGATAAGGGTAAGGAAATCAAAAACATACCGCAAGTGTCCAATTACTCGGACGTATTAACTGGAGTACCTCCAGTCAGATAGGTTGAATTCTGAATCTACCTAATCTCAGGTATAACACCAATAGTAAGATCTCTTTATTGTCTAGCTCCATCGGAAATGCAAGAACTACCCAGTCAATTCCAATGACTTCTTGAAAAAGGTTTTATCCGGTCAAGCTTCTCTCCATGAGGAGCTCCGGTATTGTTGTCAAATAAAAGGATGGATCGTTCAGGATATTCATTGATTGCTGAGAGTGGAACAAACTCGTCATCAAGAACTGATATCCACTCCCGAGGATCGATGGCCTGTTCGACCAACTACAGGGGTCCAATTACTACTCAAATATCGATCTAAGATCCGACTACCATCAACTCAGATTTCAAGAAGTAGACATTCCAAAGACAACATTCTGGACTCGGTACAATCACTACTAGTTTCTGGTCATGCCATTCGTACTGACAAACGACGCCAACCGTTGTACGCCGATTCTTAGGGCTTGTAGACTATTACCGGAGATTCGTCGAGAACTTCTCCAAAATAGCCAGCCACTCACCACTCTAACCTAGAGGGAAAAAAATTTCAATTGGGGAAATAGATAAGAGTCTGCCTTCCCGAAATTGAAACAATTGATTATGCATTGCACCAAGTTTGTCTCTCCTAGAAGGAACAAAATGCTTTGTAGTATTTTGTGACTCCTTACACCAAGAGTTAGGATGCGTGCTGATGCAAAAGAATAAATTCATCGCATTCGTATCCATACAACTTAATCCAAATAAGACCAGCTACATTACCCTCGACTTAGAGTTAGCAGCTATAGTGTTTTCCTTAAAAAATGGTGACACTACCTCTACGGAACAAAGTGTATCATGTTCACTGACCATAAAAGCCATCAACACAACTTCAACTAGAAAGAGCTCAACATGAGACACAAACCCATAGACTTCAAAGTAAGAGACAATGTCCTAATAAAGGTCGAAGTATAGAAAGGTGTCATTAGATAAGGAAAGCAAGGTAAACTAAACCCCCAATACATCAAACCTATTTGAATCTGATCAACGGTAGTTCCGGTGGTTTAAAAACTCAATTTACCTCAAGAATTCAATAGAGTTCACAATATCTTCCATGATTGTAAATTTCAAAGGTGTCACTCTAATTATGTAACGCCCGTAGATCAGGGCTAGTCAATTTAGAGACAATAAGCGTAAAAAATGACTTTTTGATAGAAGATTATTTAGGATGAATAATCTTAACTAAGTTGTAGTATATGTTACAAGGATTCCGTACATATAAAGAACACCAAAATCCGAGTTATAACGAAGAAGTTATGACCTGTCGAAGTTTCGCGACAGAACCGGCACGACACAACGCGACGTAAAAAGGTAAATTTACGTTAAAGCGATATTTAGCCTTAGCGATCTAAACGAAAGTCGTAGAGTTCGTTAAACTGTGAGCGTGCATAAAAAGAACGCCCAAATCTGACTTCGTATCAGGAAGTTATGATTTTTCTAAGTTTCGACTAAGCGGTATGCAGCCCGAATTCTCGATTTGAGATCGAGGGCTTTTTAGCCGAAACAATCTAAACGAGCATCGAATATCTCGTTAATAGTAGTAAAATGATAAAAAGATAGGCGAAAACGGACGTTGGATGAAGAAGTTATGAATTTATAACGGAGTTTTCTTGTCCTGGCCTACTAAAAATAAATAGTAAAAATAAAGTCAAAATTAGCCAACGGAGTCTAAATGCAAGTTGTAGATCGTAGTCTCACCAATGCGGGGATATAAAGAACATCGAAAACGGAGCTCGTATGAGGAAGATATGAATTTTTGAAGTTTATTTAAATAATTAAAGTATTTAATTTAAATATAAATTCGATATTATCCGGAAGGGGGGGAGTCACCGGCCTTATCTACATTACGCCCAACGTAACATAGAATTACGCCCAGCGTAATTCGTTGTTCCAGCCCCCTATAAAAGGAAGTCGAGGGCAGCCGAGTTCTATTGCTCCATTCTTCCTTCCTCTCGCGTTTTTACCTCGTTTTGCGTGCAACTTACACCCCGAAGCCCCGATATCATTCCCGAGCCCCGAAGCAAGTCCCGAAGCCCCAAAGATCCTGAGAATTGCAATTCCCGAGCCGAAGCTCTGCCCGCGAGAAGCCAATTTTTTTGAAGATCTTCCAGATCTACCGAGGAATACTACTTCTACAAGTCGTAGTGCTGTCCGATCATCTTCTAATCAAATGAGTGTGTGGTCACTTTCTTCTAACACATAAATATTAAGTATTTGCTATGAAATACGTGCTACGTGTATAATATTTTGTTGTTTATTTGAGATGATTGTGGAATGGATGAATTATATAAGTTTTAATGAGTTAAACTATATACGTATTTTGTATCTAAAAATATGTTGGGTAGAACATGAGTAGATGAAGTTGTTAGTAGGTGATAAAAGGTGGGTTGGACCAGGAGATAAAAGGATAAAGAGATAAACTTGTTTTAGATCTGGATGTATGGATCAGGTCAGGAGGTTAGTTTTAGATCCGAGAGTATGGATCAAATCAAGAGGTTAGTTTTAGATCTGGGAATACAGATTAGGTAAGGAGGTAAATTTTAGATCCGGGAGTACGAATTATGTATTTTTTAATTATGTGTTCATACGATAAGGTATCATGCGTATAGTCCCTTTTAGGAACGTGATATTTATACGTGTATTGATTAAAGTATGAAATATACATATGTATGTTAAGTATTTGTTATTGTCTGAAATACGGGTTAGATATATTTGATGATATACAACGTGCGAATCAATTATGGTTCAATATGTGTTAAGATGTGAATATATGATATTATTATCTAAAACTCTGTGTTAAGTGTACACTAGTTAGCATTGCCTAAACGGAGTTAATATCGAAAATTGAGTTTAAGCATTGTAGGCTTGCCTAGTGATGGGTTAAGGCTTAAATAGGGATGTTTAGTTCAATTAAGATTGGAATTTGGGTAGTATCTTATTAAGAGTACGTGTGAGGTGAGATTGATGATCGGTGGAGTACGTCCTACGTACAGAAGTACATTTTATGTACGAAGTATTTTTCAAAGCTCTGTGTCTTGGGTGCTGCTTGTGCCAGGGTACTATTATGTTCTCGGGTACGATTCTTTCGCATACCAGTGTACTATAAGGTGCCAGAAGTACTATCATGTACAAAGTCTTTTTGACAATTTTGTGTGTCAGTTACGGGAGCGTACGGGAGTACTCTAGTAGTATTTCCCTATACTTTTATTTTGAGAGAGCTTTGGAGTCAGCGTTTCTTTTATGAAGTGATCGACCGAGCTTCATATGTCAGCGTTTTCTTTCACGAAGTAATTAAGGGAACTTTGTAGACTGCCTAATAAAGTGTGTCGATAATAGACCACTGCTAGGTATGTCTGGTGTTATATTGCTGGATAGGGTGCGTCTGGGGGTGAAATACCTCATGTATTCAGGCCACTGCTAGGCAAAGTTCGATGTTGGGATAGGTAGAGTCTTGGGGTATAATACCTCATGATAGTCGGACCACACCTAGGCATTGTTATCTAGATAACTACCCCTGACTTAAAATGTCTTGTGGTTCTTTCTTTTACGAACGAAGGTTCGTGGTGAAACTTATTACATTCCCCTCATTTGATGTCTTTATTGATCCTCGTTTGCTGCCAGGGAATTTCCGAAGCAGCTTCGTCAGTTTGTTGTTCATATCGATTCCTTAGGCTAGATCTCGTAAGATCATAGTATAGGGTCAGTATGTGGGGATCGACGGGATGGGATATATTGTTTTAGAAATATAATGTATATGTGTTTATAATATTAGTGATTTTGCAGGATCGAGATATAGTTTATTATCACGTTGTTTGAACTAAGAGCTTTCATACTCTGTGTTCCTTAGGTGATTGGGTTCACCAGGGATATTTGAATTAAGTGTTTGTGAACTAGGTGTTCATTAATTATTGTGAATTTCGTGTTCACCAGAGGTAATGTAAGAACCTTGGCAACACTAGACATTGTGCCAGTTCCTTAAGGCAATCCTTAGGAATGAATGGGAGAAGGGTAATTGGTTCTTAGGATAAATCTTTAAGAAATAAATGGAGATAATGAGGGTGGGTAATTTGATTGATTGTTTGATAAATAAATATAATAATTATATTATTATGGGTTGAAACCCCTATATGCTCACCAGGCTCCCAAGCCTGACCCACTCAGTTTTCTTTGTATCACAGGTATCAATACGAAGACATATTTCACAGAGAGATTTAAAGGAGATATAAATCATTAGTGAAATTGAATGTAAGTTTTGTTTATGCTTATATGTCTGTATCGGAACATGACATCCCGAGGTTTTATTATTAAATGAAAATACATTCTCTTTGAGAAATGTTTTGATAAGTTATTATCATATCTTGTTTTGGGAACAAATTCCGCAACCGTTTTCTGTAAAAGATTACTCTGATTTTATAAAACAAAGCATAAACAAATCGGTCTTTTCTAGCCGTGAAAATGGGGATGTCACAAATTAGAACCCTGTCATTCCTCTCAATACGATTTAGGTCAACACTATACTTCACTTCGTGAAAAACCGGTGGAGATCATGGGATCGAGAATTCAAAAGCCTCAAACAAAGCCTAATAGCTATAGTAAACACCCAATGGAACTCTCGTAGAGAGCCTAAGTTACTTGGGAACGTAAGAAGCAAATGAAATAAAAGTATACACAATTTTCCAGTGGTGCTCCCTCGACTACTGTAATGGAAAACAAATGGAACAAAATGATAGTGGAACAAAATATTCTAGAACATAATAATTTCGGGACGAAACTCCCTTAACAGGGAGTTAGAATGACATCTCAGAAATTAGGTCAAAGACTGTGAATAGTCAAGTTCACAACAAGCCTTTTGGTAATTTGTCTCATTGAGTTTAAATGAGTTATTTCAACTATTATATGATACCAGACGATATCTTACCTTCAAATGTTTAAATTGACAAACCAATGAAACAACTCAAACCGCACCCATATGAATGCGTCTGAAAATTTGAAATTTTGTATTAAGTAGTTTTGAGCAATACAAACACTATAGTCTCGTAGTCCGTGTTTCCCTATTTCAAAAAATATAAAGAACGTCCAAAACAGAGTTTGTATGCAAAAGATACGACCGTTTTAAAAATCCAAAACCAGTATAATACTGATTTCTCAAAAACTGTCAAAATCACTTCGACCCATTGAGGGACTTGCACACTAGGGATGAGATTTAGAACCGGAAAACCGGACCGGAACCAGAACCGTTAGAACCGGAATATATAGAACCGGAACCGTTAGAACCGAAATATATAGAACCGATTCCGGTTCCGGGATTAAAAATTGGCTTTATCCGGGTTCCGGGTAATCCAGGTTTAGGTCCATCGGGTCCGGGTAAACCGGGTCTAAAAACCGGAACCGATGTTTGGAACCAGAACCACTTTAAGGGCCGGAACCGGTTTTTGTGAAACATTTAAAAGATGCATATCTCATTCGTTTCAACTCCGATTGACATGCGGTTTTTTTCCAACATGTAGTTTATAGTTTGTACATGAGTTTAGACTATAAATTTCCCATTTTTAGTATTATATTCTGTGACATCCCCAAAATCTCAGCCAAAAAAGACCGGTTTCATTTATGCCTTTTAAATTAATTTCAGAGTAAATCCTTTTGATTTAAAAGAGTTGCGGAATTTGTTCCCAAAACGATATATGATAAAATAATATTTATCAAAGCATTTCATCAAGAGATGCATTTTCATTATATAATCAAAACTCGGGATGTCATGTTCCGATACAGACCATAAAGCATAAACGATAACATTACAAGTCATTCAACAAATATATACATATACAGACTTGTAAACAAAACAATTCGATGATTCATCCATCTTATGCCCTTTCGCCACTTCCTGTAATACAAATAAAACTGAGTGGATCAGGCTTGGGAGCCTGGTGAGCATATAGGGATTTCAACCCGCAATAAATAAATTATATTTAATTTCACCAACCAACAATAACCCGATTACCCATTCCCGTTATCCTCACTTTACGTCCCTAAAACAACATCTATCTCAAGGGACCTAATCTAGGATTTTCATCGGGACGGACATTATTGCTAAGGGGTTTCCTCAACAATAGATATCCTAAAGGCAACCATGAGGGGGATAGAGTACACCGGTGAACACATCGTTCACAACACCTACAGGTTATGAACCTGCTAGCGTTCCACATGACTGTCTAGAAAGAGTCTGCGGTCGTTATCCATACTCCGCTGAATAACTAGATCCACAACAACAACATTGAGGCCTCTCATATGTTTATTACACACCAACTATCTACCCATGTTCTACCCAACATATTAGTAGATAAGAATATATATCTTTATACATAGTTTAAAACCTGTATAGCATTTTTCATTCAATACATATTCCACATAATAGATGAGGCACACCCACATAACACGTATTTCATAGAAAGTAAATCAGATCTATGAGATAGAAGAGAGTGAATATACATTCACACACATAACAACAAAATTATACACATAACACGTATTTCTTATAAAATACTTCATAATTATGCGTTAGAAGAAAGTAACTACACACTCACTTGATCAGAAGATGATCAGACAGCACTACGACTTGCAGAAGTAGTATTCTTCGGTAGATCTAGAAGATCTTCACAAAAATCGAACTCCTCGCGAGCAGAGCTTCGGCTCGGGAATCGCACTTCTCGGGATCTTCGAGGCTTCGAAACTTGCTTCGGGGTATAAATGGCACGCAAAACGATGCAAAACGAGAGAGGGAGAGAGAGAGAGAGAGAAGAGAAAAAGAGCAAAACTCTCGGCTGCCCTCGCAAGCCTTTTATAGAGGCTGAGCCTCGCATGTACGCTGGGCGTAATGCCCTTACGCGGGGCGTACTCCTCGGATCGTCACTACATGCGTCATCGGAGCACTCGAGTCCGAGGAGGTGCATGCATCGGGGTACGCTGGGCGTACTTCGGATCAGATCGGTGACTCCTTCGGATATACATCCGAATTAAAGATTAAATTTATATATTTTAATTATTTAATAAACTTCAAAAATTCATATCTTTCTTCATACGAACTCCGTTTTCGACGTTCTGACTACGCTCTACAACGTTCATTTAGACTCTGTTGGCTAATTTTGAATTTTATTTTTATTATTTATTTTTAGTACGCGCAGACAGGAAAACTTCGTTATAAATTCATAACTTCTTCGTCCGACGTCCGTTCTCGCCTAACTTTTCATCGTTTCGCTACTAACAACGAGATCTTCGATTCTCGTTTAGATTGTTTCGGCTAAAAACCGCTCGATCTCAAATCGAGTATTCGGGCTGCATACCGCTAAGTCGAAACTTCAGAAAATCATAACTTCCTCATACGAAGTCAGATTTGGGCGTTCTATATATATTCGGAAACCTCGTTTCGGCCATTACTACTTTATGTAAAGATATCGAGTTTATTTTACACTTAAATTTTGACGCTTATTTTTATTCTTAATTAATCAAATCACATAATTAAGCAATTAAGCACAAAACACATAATACTCAAATAATACACTCCTATTATTTCAAAACGGGTTACAAAGGTTAACCTAGACTATTATATCAACATTAATGACAAGCCCAGAAACACAGGCGTTGCAATTCTCTCCACCTTAGAATGATTCCGTCCCTGGAATCACACATCAACAAACAAATGCGGATAGCGACCCATCATGTCACTCTCCGTCTCCTAGGTGAGATTTGGCCCATTCGTGTGTTTCCATCGGACAAGCACTAACTCGACCATCTTGCGTCGTAACTTCTTAGTCTTTCGGTCGACGATTGCCTCTGGTTCTTCAATCAACCTTTTGTTCTCATCGATTCTCAACTCTGAAAGTGGAATAATGTTGGGAACTTCTCCCGTGAACTTCCTCAAATAACACACATGAAAAGTGTTATGAATTCCATTAAGTTCTTCTGGTAGTTCGAGCTTGTAAGCTTGGATCCCAATCCTCTGAAGAACTTTAAACGGTCTAATAAACCTTGGACTTAACTTTCCCCTTTTACCAAATCTTATAAGTCCCTTCCACGGCGAGACTTTAAGCAAAACCGAATCTCCAACTTCAAAAGTCATCGGTCTTCGCTTGTTGTCAGCATAGCTCTTTTGACGATCCTGAGCTGCTAACATTCTTTCCCTAATTATTTTCAACTTTTCAGCAGTTTGATGGACTATCTCCGGTCCCATAAACAGCTTTTCCCCAGCCTCAAGCCAACAAGACGGCGTACAACACTTCTATCCATACAAAGCTTGATAAGGTGCCATCTTTATGCTCGAGTGGAAACTATTATTGTAGGAGAATTCTACCAAAGGTAAATGTTCATCCCAGTTACCTTGGAATTCCAGGGTACATCCTCTCAGCATATCTTCAAGTGTTTGTATCATCCTTTCGCTCTGACCATCAGTCTGTGGATGGTAAGTTGTACTTAAACACAACTTGGTACCCAATTCCTCTTGTAGACTTTTCCAAAACCGTGAGGTGAAACGACTATCACGATCTGATATAATCGTTAATGGAACACTGTGAAGCCTCATAATTTCCTTCACGTAAGAATTCGCCAGCTTATCCATAGACCATTTCTCCTTGGCTGCTATGAAATGCGCACTCTTAGTGAATCGATCAATGACCACCCAAATCATGTCGTGACCACTTTTTGTTCTGGGCAGTTTAGTGACAAAATCCATAGCAATGTCTTCCCATTTACCCATAGGCACAGGAAATGGTTCTAAACTCCCGTACAGTTTATGATGTTGTGTCTTTACTCTCACACAAGTCACACACTCAGCCACATACTTTGCAACATCAAGCTTCATCGTCGGCCACCAGTAGTAGGGTTTCAGGTCCCTATACATTTTAGTGCTACCAGGATGAATCGAGTACATGGTCTTGTGAGCTTCTTCCATCAGTAGATCTCTGATTCCTCTAGACTTAGGTATCCAAATTCGACCTTGGAACACCTTCAGTCCATGACTGTTTATACCGAACACCAACGTTTTGCCCAAACGTTCCTCCTTTCGGTCATTCTTCTCAGAAGCTTCCTCTTGAGCTTTCTGTATACTTTCCATAATTGTAGAGACAACTTCAATTCTCAACGCTCTTGGCCTTTTCCTTTCAAGATTTACTTTCCGACTGAGAGCATCGGCAACAACATTAGCTTTATCGGGGTGGTAAAGTATCTCACAGTCATAGTCCTTGAGTAATTCTAGCCAGCGTCGCTGTCTCATGTTCAATTCTTTCTGACTAAAGAGATATTGGAGACTCTTATGATCAGTGAACAATTTGCACTTTGTTCCATAGAGGTAATGCCTCCATATTTTCAAAGCGAAAACTATCGCAGCCAACTCCAAACCATGAGTCGGGTAATTCTTTTCATGCTCCTTCAATTGTCGAGACGCATATGCGATCACCTTATCTCTTTGGGTCAAAACACAACCCAATCCAACTCCAGACGCATCGCTATAAACAACAAAGTCTTCAACTCCATCGGGTAGAGATAGAATCGGTGCCTCACATAGTTTCTTCTTTAGCTTCTCGAATGCTTCTTTATGCTTATCACTCCAAGCATAAGTAACTCCTTTGTGGGTCAAAGTTGTCAATGGACTAGCGATCGAAGAAAAGCCTTGGATAAACCTTCGGTAATATCCGGCTAATCTCAAAAATCTTCGAATTTCCGTGGGACTCTTCGGTTGCTCCCACTTTGTTACAGCTTCAATCTTTGCTGGATCAACCATTATCCTTTCTTGGTTGACCACGTGACCCAAGAATTGGACTTCTTGAATCCAAAAATCACATTTGGAGAACTTAGCATACAGCTTCTGATTCTTCAAGACTTCCAACACTTCTCGCAAGTGTCTGCCATGCTCCTCTTGGCTTTTCGAATAAATCAGAATGTCATCTATGTACACTATCACAGGTTTATCTAGGAACGGATTACAAACCCTGTTCATTAAATCCATGAATGCTGTTGGAGCATTGGTTAGTCCAAACAACATAACCAAAAACTCATAGTGCCCATATCGTGTTCTGAATGCAGTCTTCTCTATATCCTGCTCTCTTACTTTCAGCTGATGATATCCTGACCTCAGGTTGATCTTTGAAAAATAACTTGAACCTTGTAGTTGATCGAACAGGTCATCAATCATCGGCAATGGATATCTATTCTTTATTGTTGCTTTATTCAGCTCTCTGTAATCAATGCACATCCTCATACTTCCATCTTTCTTCTTTACGAATAACACCGGAGCTCCATAGGGTGATGAACTAGGTCTAATGAAACCTTTGTCCAATAACTCCTGAAGTTGCATCATCAGCTCCTTCATCTCTGTCGGTACTAATCGGTAAGGTGCTTTTGCTATTGGCGTCGTCCCTGGTAACAAGTCTATTCTTAACTCCACTTGTCTATCAGGCGGTAATCCGGGAAGATCTTCGGGAAATACTTCCGAATAATTACATACGACAGGAATGCTCTGCATCGCCTTTTTTCTCCTTCTTAGCATCGATCACGAATGCTAGATACGACGTACATCCTTTAGCCAAACACTTTATAGCTTTCATCAAACAAATGATTCCAGAATTTACTCTGTGTTTATCTCCATATACCATAAACGACTCTTTCCCAGGTGGGTTTACTTTGACTATCTTTTTCTTGCATAATATTTCGGCATCATTGGCGCTAAGCCAATCCATTCCCAACTAGATGTCGAAACCATTAAGTTCTATAGGCAATAATTCCTCGTGGAACTTATTCCCATTCAAGTCAATTAAGATGTTTTTCATACGATGGCTAACAGGTTCAAACTTGCCACTAGCAACTTCAACTAATAAAGCATTATCTAGTCCATCGACAGGCAAAGCTAGTTTTCTACCAAATTCATGCGAAATAAAGGAGTAGTTGGCTCCAGAATCAAATAAAATTTGGGCAGGCAATTCGTTAACGAGAAAGGTACCTGAAGCGACATCAGCTTCATCTTTAGCAGCTTCCAGTGTCATCTGGAATGCTCTCGCCTTCGGCTTTGGCGAAATGTTGGGTCTAGCTGCCTCCTTCTTCTTCGGGCAGTCCCTCGACATGTGTCCCTCCTCACCACAACCATAACAAACTTTCTTGGCGAGGGTGCATTCATTGGCATAGTGCCCTGGCTTTCCACACGTGTAGCATGTGGCCACTACCTCACATTTTCGATGATGCTTCTTCTTAAATTTGTCGCACCATTTCGCTTCCCCTCCTCCTCCTCTCGAACTAGACTTCAAGAACTTTTTTTTCTTGTTGGACCCTGAAGTTCCATCGAACTTCCTCTTTTCACCAACATCTATCCTTTCCAGACCCTTTTCCTCTTGCTGGGCCTCTACATTCTTAGCTGCACGAACAGATGTTTTCAGAGTAGTTGCCATCTTGACTGTCGGACCAAAGTTGGCAGGCAGTCCATTAGCAAACCTCTCAATCTTGGAGAGTTCCGTTGGCACTAGGTACGGAAATAACTTCATTTTCTCAGTGAATGCAGTAGCATAGTCATCTATGCTCATCCTCCCCTTCTTCAAGTTTTGGAACTCATTGTTCAGATCAATCAGATCTATCTCTGAACAATATTGTACCTTTAACTGTTCCAAGAACTCCTCCCATGACATTTTCAGGGCTTCTCCACATGGCATAGTATCTGCCAACAACTTCCACCAACTCAAGACTCCAGTCTTCAGTTGTCTAACTACAAAGACAGTCTTCTGTTTGTTGCTACAGTCGCAACTTTCAAATACCATCTCCATTTCGGAGATCCAATCCATAATCTCAACAGGCTTCGGGCTTCCAGAAAGACTTGGCAGTTTGGCGCCCAAGAAATACTTGTACATTCGCCCATCCTTGTTGTTTCTCCTTTCCGGATCGTTCCTTCGTTCTCCTTGAGTCCCAACTTGACTCACCATGCGACCATTGTTCCCTTCCTCTGATTGCTTGGGAATCAATTCGGGTTCCTTAATAGGTATGATAGGTTCATCCCTATTAACATGCAACATCTGTCGCATTTCATCCCTTTGTTCGGCTAACATAGACCGAATCATGGCTTGCACCCCAGCCATCGTTATTGGTTCTGGTGCTGCTGCTACAACAGGTGCTTGCTTAATCACTGGCGGTTGATTCCTGTTTTCATCACCGTTTCCAACGCCACTCCTTGTTCTTACCATTTTTTATCTACACACCAAATAAGGTGAAATTAACAGACCATAGATCCGAACAAATAATATCATATATGGCAACATATAACATTTAGCACATAAAAGCATTTTAGGCAACTTTCCTAAAATAAACTAGTGCTCGTGTCTATAACATATCAGACACACTTCTCACAATCTCCACTTAGCATTATAAGTTTAAGTCTAGAAATCCTTCAAATTCCTAGTTCGCTTAAACTAATGCTCTGATACCAACTATGACATCCCCAAAATCTCGACCAGAAAAGACCGGTTTCATTTAAGCTTTTTAAATTAATTTCAGAGTAAATCCTTTTGATTTAAAAGAGTTGCGGAATTTTTTCCCAAAACAAAATATGATAAAATAATATTTATCAAAGCATTTCATCAAGAGATGCGTTTTCATTATATAATCAAAACTCGGGATGTCATGTTCCGATACAGACCATAAAGCATAAACGATAACATTACAAGTCATTCAACAAATATATACATATACAGACTTGTAAACAAAACAATTTGATGATTCATCCATCTTATGCCCTTGCACCACTTCCTATAATACAAATAAAACTGAGTGGGTCAGGCTTGGGAGCCTGGTGAGCATATAGGTTTTTCAACCCACAATAAATAATTATATTTAATTTCACCAACCAACAATATCCCGATTACCCATTCCCGTTATCCTCACTTTATGTCCCTAAAACAACATCTATCTCAAGGGACCTAATCTAGGATTTTCATCGGGACGGACATTACTGCTAAGGGGTTTCCTCAACAATAGATATCCTAAAGGCAACCATGAGGGGGATAGAGTACACCGGTGAACACATCGTTCACAACACCTACATGTTATGAACCTGCTAGCGTTCCACAGGACTGTCTAGAAAGAGTCTGCGGTCATTATCCATACTCCGCTGAATAACTAGATCAACAACAACAACATCGAGGCCTCTCATCTGTTTATTACACACCAACTATCTACCCATGTTCTACCCAACATATTAGTAGATAAAAATATATATCTGTATACATAGTTTAAAACCTGTATAGCATTTTTCATTCAATACATATTCCACATAACAGATGAGGAACACCCACATAACACGTATTTCATAGAAAGTAAATCAGATCTATGAGATAGAAGAGAGTGAATATACATTCACACACATAACAACAAAAGTATACACATAACATGTATTTCGTATAAAATACTTCATAATTATGCGTTAGAAGAAAGTAACTACACACTCACTTGATCAGAAGATGATCGGACAGCACTACAACGTGCAAAAGTAGTGTTTCTCCGTAGATCTGGGAAATCTTCACAAAAATCAAACTCCTCGCGGGCAGAGCTTCGGGTCGAGAATCGCACTTCTCGGGATCTTCGGGGCTTCGAAACTTGCTTCGGGGCTCGGGAATATTACCGGGGCTTCGGGGTATAAATGGCACGCAAAACGATGCAAAACGAGATAGAGAGAGAGTGTGTATGTGTGTGTGTAACAGCCCGGATTCCCAGGTATTAGTTATTCTTATAATTTTTGGTAATTTGTGAGGAGACTCGACGAGTTGGAGCTCAAACTTGCCGAGTATGATCACGGGTTGGGCACGGGTTCGCGTCCGGACTCGGCGAGTCCACGTTGTTTAATGAAACTCTAATTTCCAGGGTATGAGACCTATTTAAAGGGGCTTATGGCTGTCATTTGTGGCCACCAACCTAGAGAGAGCCCTAAAGAGTCTTTGAGCATTTTGTGAGAGAGAAGAGGAAGATCCTTGACTATTTGTGGGTGTTTTTGCATATAGAAGAGGATCAAGGAAAGAGGAGACCAAAGGAGGTGCTAATCCAGTGATTCTTGAGCTCAGAGACTTCATTTGAGGTAACCATGCGTTCCTTTCTCAATCCTTGGTGTAAATCTTAGAGTTAGGGTTTCTTTGTGGAAAGATCCATGGAGTAATTGGCCTCTTCTTGTGTTGGTGCTTTAGATCTGGACCCAAAGAGGTCCAGAGACTCTTTTCCCTCAAGCTTTATGAGTGTTAATGGAGGCCATGAGCTTAGAATAGCATTCTAGAGACCATATCATCAAATAAGGCCTTTGGACCTTTGCATGAGCACCAAGATTGTAACTTTACGTGATATATGTGCTTGGAAGGACTGGATCTATGAGTTATCGGAACGGATCTGACCTCAGGAGTGAGTTTGAGTTTATGCATGGCATAGACTCGCCGAGTCCGAAGAACAGACTCAGCGAGTAGCATGAAGATTGTCCTTAACCACTCAGCGAGTGGTCTTGCCGAGTTAAGGGGTTGACTCAGTGAGTCAGGGAGAGTCAGAGAGGGTTGAGGGGTGGACTGAGTCAAACTGGAACTCGCCGAGTTGTTCTTGAGACTCGGCGAGTTGAGTCGTGGTGGCCCCGCGATTCATGCCAGGTAGAACTCGTCGAGTCAGGGAAGTACTCGACGTGTCAAGAGAGGATCCTAGGGAGTCAGTGAACACGTATAGACTCGCCGAGTCGCTCTAATGCACTCGCCGAGTTCGGTCAAAGTTGACCGTTGACCAGAGTTGACCAATGTTGACTTGATAGGGGTAGTCAACCTTAATTGTGAAAGTGTTAATTAGAGATATATTGTGTTATAGGAGGATTATAGCTCGGGGAATCGAGCGCGAGTGATTTCCGGGATTTGCGAGTTATCGAGATACGCGAGATGAGTCTTCTCACTATACTTTACCTTGAGTAGGTAATCAGAGTTATGTGACAGAGTAATTATATGTTATATGTATGTTATGTGTTGTACTGCATTATTTGTATGTGATTTATGGTGTGCATGTTTATAGAGTTGGAACCGGAAGGTTCACAGAGTTAGAACCAGAGGGTTCACAGAGTAGGGTCCATGGACCCACAGAGTTATAGCCTCGAGTGGCTAATATGTGTTATGTGTGGTATTTTGGGGAACTCACTAAGCTTTGTGCTTACAGTATTGGTGTTATTTGTTTCAGGTACTAGTGATGACCGTGGGAAGGCGCCGGCTTGATCAGTACACACACACGGGATTTTATGTTATCAGATCTTGGGAATATTATATAGCATGGATTAAGTTTCAAACATTAATGATTTTATGAATGTTAAATGAATTGTGTTTTTATAAAATGTGAAAAATTGTTTTGAAATTTTCGGTGTTACAGAGAGAAGAGAAAAAGAGCAAAACTTCCGGCTGCCCTCGCAAGCCTTTTATAGAGGCCGAGCCTCGCACGTACGCTGGGCGTAATGCCCTTACGTGGGGCGTACTCCTCGGATCGTCACTGCATGCGTCATCGGAGCACTCGAGTCCGAGCTGGTGCATGCATCGAGGTACGCTGGGCGTACTTCGGATCAGATCGGTGACTCCTTCGGATATACATCCGAATTAAAGATTAAATTTATATATTTTAATTATTTAATAAACTTCAAAAATTCATATCTTCTTCATACGAACTCCGTTTTCGACGTTCTTTATATCCACGCGTAGGTGAGACTACGCTCTACAACTTTCGTTTAGACTCCGTCGGCTAATTTTGACTTTTATTTTTATTATTTATTTTTAGTAGGCGCGGACAGGAAAACTTCGTTATAAATTCATAACTTCTTCGTCCGACGTCCGTTGTCGCCTAACTTTTCATCGTTTTGCTACTAACAATGAGATCTTCGATTCTCGTTTAGATTGTTTCAGCTAAAAACCGCTCGATCTCAAATCGAGTATGCGCGTTGCATACCGCTAAGTCGAAACTTCATAAAATCATAACTTCCTCATACGAAGTCAGATTTGGGCGTTCTATATATATTTGGAAACCTCATTTCGGCCCTTACAACTTTATGTAAAGATATCGAGTTTATTTTACACTTAAATTTTGACGCTTATTTTTATTCTTAATTAATCAAATCACATAATTAAGCAATTAAGCACAAAACACATAATACTCAAATAATACACTCCTATTATTTCAAAACGGGTTACATAGGTTAACCTAGACTATTATATCAACATTAATGACAAGCCCAGAAACACATGCGTTACACACATTCTCCAAATGAGACTACCCAATATCAAACTTAATTGAACTTGGCAACTATAATAAGTCTTGTCTCATTTTTTTGAATGGCAAATATAAATATATATTAAACTAGTCCTAAATTATTTCACTTATGTCCACATTGGGACTTGAACCCTCAATCTCAAGGAAGGAGGGCAACATCAGATACCGCTGTGCTAGAAGCCCTTTGGGCAAAACTACTAGGCTCCCAATACCAACTCTATTTAGAAAACACTATTTTAATTTAGTGTATATATTTAACACATCGTATTTAGGTATTAATACACTTTTATTTTTTTTCTTTAATAATATTTCTATTATTATTATTATCACGTAATAATAGATATGTATATCTTAACACATATAGAACCATATTTGGTTTGCATATCGTATATCATCAAATACATTGCTAACACATAATCCAGACAATAAGCATATAGCTCACATATAAACTTTTCAACATATATTTAATACTTTAATTTATACTTGTAATAAATCATGTTCATTAAAGGGACTAGGCACTCACTTGACTTAGGTGGGTGACTGTAGAATTCTGCACCGCTCCGCGTAACACCTTGACTTTTCCTTGTACGTGACCTAAGTACGATTTATACTGAGTCTTAGTCTAGTATGTCTGGTGACAAATGATAGTCTAGATTCATCACTAATACCAATGTCTACATCAAGATATATCAAGTAAGGAACAATCAGGTAGGATCGTAATCGGAGGTAGGGTCCGTTTGATATACTGAGTATACTGCTTGGAAATCTCACTTTAAACACCTCACTAAATCAAAGCTAAACATCACTATCGTAAGTAGATCCATCAATAAAATGACTTGGAATCACTGATAAATCTTATTTATAGTTTCATAATAACGATTATGATTATAAATGTAAGTTACACTGAAAACGATATAAGTGTAACTTAACTTACAGAGATTTTCCTGACAAAAGTTCGGAAATTGCATTGGTAAAACTCTGTCCCAATAGCTTCCACTAGTCGGGCTCTTAGAGACTCCATAGCCTCGCTAGAATATCCTAATTTCTAAAGAAATTTGAGTTTTTGTAGAAGAAATCCAAAGGAATTGCTCTGGTCGTGTGAGGGAACTAAATGGGGGTTGCATGCTATTTATAAGCTGAAATTCCCATTTGCATGTCGCGCCTTCAAAGGTGTGCATCATGCCCTTCTGACATGACGTTCCTCTCGCCTTGTGACACGTGACATGCTCATACTGGTTCGATGTAGCCCCCTTCTAGAAGCGCGCACCACGCCTTTGTGCGCGGGACACAAAATGTGAATCTTGTAAATTTCGTAACTTCTTCATACGAGCTTCATTTTTTACGTTATTTATATCCACGTCTAGCTACCGACGAGATATACAACTTTTGTTTAGACTAGATCGACTAGTTCTCACTTTATTTTTAAGTTATATTTTTATAGGCTTAGACTGTTAAAGTTCGTATAAAAATCATAACTTTCTCATACGATATTTGTTCTCGATTGCCTTTATATCGAAGGATGGGTATTGACGAGATCTTCAACTCTCGTTTAGATTGTTTTTCTTAACAATAAAACTTTCTCAATTTCGGTTTTTGAGTTGCACATTGTTATACTAACACTTTGAAAAATCATAACTTCCTTATACGAAGTCAGATTTGGACATTCTCTATATGCACGCTCTCAATTTTACGATTCGTACGCCTATCATTTAGATTATTATCTTAAATAATCTTCTATAAAAAAATATATGTTTATCGCCGTGAGTGTTAGGTGTATCAAACCCAACAAATAAAGGGGTACAAAATGACTCCAAGAACACTGTTACTTTGCACTAAAAATGTAATACAAGGTAAGCAGGGTTGATCCACAGTGACACGGGACAGATGACTATACCTTTTTGCGTAAGGTACAAATGTGTCACAAAAGAGGGGGATTTATATGCAATAATTCAAATAAAGGACTGAAATAATAAGTAGTCAATTGATTAAGTAAAGTAAATTCAAGATTTATAAATACTCTAACTCTATGCAAGACTAATTAGCAATGTGATTCAAAGTATGAAATGATATTTGTTTAATTCTATCTAAGTTGGTACTTAGAAATGCTAACAAGCTCTAGCAAATCACATTCACCATTTTAATTAATCAAAATAAGCTCTTTAATTAATTATAATCTAACCAATTTAATCTAAACAAGCTCTTAGAATTAGGTGGAAAGATTGCATTATGCTTTGTGTGAATTTTACTAACAACATTCAATACTCCTCATAAGCTCGGGAGCGTAAGAATGTGTGAATTTGATTTACACCATAATTATTCTAAGAAATTCAATTTAGTGTTTGTTACTTCTATATTACAAAACAATTACGGATTTTGAATAATAGATAACTTGAATGATTCAACCCTAACTCAATTGGCCAAAAAGGACTAGAATTGAAATCAAACTTTCAATTAAAACAAAATCAAATTCACTAGATAGCATTTAAAAGCAAGCATCAAGTCACATGATTGAAGTCATGCACAATAGTCAATACATGAAGTTAGAGAGTCTAGGTTTCTAGCCACACGTGACTAGAACAAAACACAAATCTAGAAATTGAAATTAAAGTCTTACAAATTGAAATCCAAACGAAATCCAAGTGTTTCCAAGTATTAATTGCCTTCCAAATCTTCCAGAAAATCGCCCCAATAACTTTTTTCTAATGGAACCGGTTACACCCTTTTAGAAAGAAGAAAAACTGTTTTTAACTCACGACCACGTTTACGCGGCCCGTGTAAATTAACACTACCATTTACATGGCCCGTGTAAATACAAGAGTACACTATGTAAATTGGTCAGGCCTTCAAAGTACAATGCTCAAGAGTCTTCGTTTACACGGCCCGTGTAAACACAAGGCTTCCATTTACACGGTTGTGTAAATCGCTTAAAAGCTAAAATCTTAATTTCTTTGATATCTTCATCCTCGGTGCTCCGCAAGTCCCGAAATTTTGTTTGCAACTCTTATTTACCTCCTCAAACAAGATCCTACCTCCAAAAGTCCATGAAATATCACAAAATGTGTGAATGAAATTGTCTCGTGAAAAATCCCGAAAAAACATGCAAAATGAATGAGTTTAAGCCTATATCCAATGCACTTTTATGAAATAAAACTACAAAATTGGTGCATAAAATGCACCTAACAATGAGGAATAATTATCATATTATCATCTATCCCTATCTTGCATGCATTACAGTATGAGTACCTTCATATTATGTTATCTATACATTTAGCCATGGTTGTTATGTTTGTTTGATTATTTATATGATTATGCTAGTGACATTATTTAATTCCCCTTTATATGTTTTTTAAGATTGATTAATTAAAAGATGTTTATGTCTTAGTAAACTTATGTTCCTCATTAGTTCGACACTCTTACTTACCTAAGCTATATTATTGTTGATCAGGTCTACTGTCTGGTGTAGATAGTTAGTTTGGTTAGTTAGAAATTATAAATGTAAAACTAGATTTGTATTTTTCAAGTTTATATCTTTTATGCCATAATTTTTTGGCACCATTATCAGATGAAATGGTTTTCAAGTTATCTCAAGTTCATCTTTTACATATCAACAATTTTGGTCCCCATAAATGAAAATACGAAAATGTCTTCATGTGCAAGACATTTGGGGAAGAAAAAGGCAATTACTCTTAAGGACCAAATCTGTAACATCCCGAGTTCAGGAGTGCAAGTTCAGGGTTCAAAGTGTAAATGTGAAAGGGCAACTCGGCGAGTCCATGAGTGGACTTGGCGAGTAGGGTCGCGACTCTGGTCGCGTGTTAAGTGGTCAACTCGGCGAGTCGGCGGCTGGACTCGGCGAGTTGGTGTTGAGTGGAGAAAACCCTAATTTCGGAGGATGAGCCCTATTTAAAGGACATTATACCCTCCCCCCAGCCTCTTTACCCTCTCTTGAAGTCCAGAAAACCCTAAGGAGCGTTTGAGAGTGATTTTGAGGGCTTTTGAAAGAGATCTTGGAGAATTAAGAGGCTTGGAGCAAGGGGCTTTGCTAGGACTCGGATTCTCTTCTGTTGGAGCTTCCTTTTGAGGTATTATTTTGTGGCTTGGGTTATTATTCATCATTTTGGAGTATTTGGGAAGAATAGCTTGTGATGTTTTGAGTTTGGAGGTTAGATCTGAGGTTGCTACCTCAGATCTGGAATGGAGAAGGTCTAGAGTGCATTAAAGTCCCTGTTCTTGAGTGATTGGTGAAGCCATCTTGTCCCAAACCCAAACCCTAGAGTGTAAAATGCTTAGATCTACTTGGATTCACGTAAATTTTGCCACTTTACGTGATGGATGGGTTGTAGAAGGGTAGATCTATGTTTTGGATCATCTGCATGGCTTGGAAAGCCTCTGTATGGGTTAAGAGCTAGTGGCACTCGGCGAGTCACATGGGTGTACTCGGCGAGTTGCATGAAGGTGGGCAGGAACTCGACGAGTTGGAAGAACAACTCGGCGAGTTGGTTGAAGATAGCCTTGGACTCGGCGAGTATGGTCGTGAGGTCCTAACCTTCTTCTGGTTGAGCCATGAATCGGTGAGTTAAGGGAGGACTCGGTGAGTTGAGTGCGAGGGGACTCAGAGTTGTTGGACTCGGCGAGTTGAGTCGCGGATTGGGGAAGTTCTGAGCATGGGGACTCGGCGAGTCATCGGGTTGACTCGGCGAGTAGAGTCAGTCAGGAGGTTGACTTTGACTTTGACTTTGACCAAGGGTTGACCAGTTGACTTCCAGGGGCATTTTGGTAATTGTTGGCTATTGTTTTGAGTTCAGTGTTGGTGTCGGCTAGTGGTGGAGATCGTGTCAGTGGTCGGAGCATCTTGGTCTTATCTTTTCAGTCGGCAGTTGCGAGGTGAGTTATCCTCACTATATCGACAGGGTCTACGGCACCAGGGTCGGCCTTATCGGATTGTGATCCGGGTATCGTTGTTATGTTATTGTTTTGCTATGTTTGCATCCTGGTTAGGATGGTATATGTTAGAGACCTGGTTAAGGTCGGTATCCAGGTATATAGGATGATGCTATGCTAGTGACCGGTTAGGTCGGTATCCTGGTTAGGATGATGTTATGCTATGTGATCTGTTAGATCGGTTTGATTGAATGTGATTTGTTATATGATTGAATATTTATGTGCACATGGTTGTTGGACTGGGGTTGGGTTGAGGCGGGTCCTGCTTTGTGTTGTAGGCCAACATACCCAGGGCGGACCGGTTATCCCGAAGGCCCAGCGAGCGGTCCGGATAGGCTGTAGGCCCCAAGAGGGCGGACCAGACGTGCCGAGGCTCGGATAGTGGACCATGCCGACTGAAGGCCCAGTGCGAGCGGACCAGTCATATTGTAGACTCGGAGAGTGGACCAGGTGGATTGAAGGCCCGGTGCGGGCGGACCAATCACACTGTAGACTCGATGTATGTGGCTAGACTCAGAGGGTGGACCAGGTGGACTGAAGGCCCAGTGCGGGCGAACCAGTCACACAGTAGACCCGAAGTGCATGGTTGTTCTGTGTTCTGTTATGATATGGCATGTTGTGCGTATATGGTATATGTGGTTGGTATTTTGGGGGTATCTCACTAAGCTTTCGGGCTTACAGTTGTGGTTTAATGTTTTTCAGGTTCTTCAGGAGAACGTGGCAGGGCGAAGGCGTGATCATACCGCTCCTCATGATTATGTTTTATGATGTGGTTCTGGGAAGACTCTGATAATAATTGTATTGAAAACTTTTTTGTAATAACTTAATGAAACTGGGTTGTTTTTGAAAAATTTAAAATCGGTTGAAATTTTAGAGCGTTACAAAATCCACAACTTAAACATCAAATAATGAAATTTTTCAGGGAAACTATGTTTTGGACCTTACCCAACGAAATCGACAAGCCATATGGATCATTTCTACAGTTTTTTTAATGTATGAAGGCTTTTAACTCAAGTTTATTTAACCATTATTTTCTAAGAGGGGGTTTTAAAAGGTTTTATACCTAGCTTAAATACCAATTAAATTGATTGATATTCGTTTAATGACTTAAGAGTGTAATGAACTTTCGTCTTTTCCTATATTTAGGTAACAATGGTTTTTTGTAACAACCCGTTATTTCCGGGCATTATAAATCGAGTCTTGTAACCTCTTTGGAATGTAATAGGAATATCATCGATAAATGAATTATTCAAAAGCTCTGATTGGAGTACACTATGTAGTAGATATCGTCTTAAGGTTTCCAAATATATAAAGAACACTAAAATCCGAGTTATGACAAAGAAGTTATGACCATTCTAAGATTTCCGACAAAACCGACAACACCGATTAAACGGAAAACGCAAAGTTTCAATATGATAGCATTTAGCCTTAGGTATCTAAATGAAAGTTATAGATAACATTAAACCGTGAGTGTACACAAAAAGAACGACCAAATCTGACTTCGTATGAGGAAGTTATGATTTTTCCAAGATCCGAATATAGCAGTAGACAGCTAAAAACTTGAATCGGAGATCGAGCGACTTTTGGCCAGAATGACCTAAACGAGAATGGAAGGTCTCGACAATGGTATTTCAGCGGTAAAAAGTCTGGCAAAAACCGACATCAGATAAAGAAGTTATGAATTTTCAAAGAAATTCCTTAAGCACGTTGAGTTATAAAATAAATAATAAAACTAATTTCGGAATTTGCCAACGGAGTCTAAACGAAAGTTGTAGAGCGTAGTCTCACCTACGCGTGGATATAAAGACCATCGAAAACGGAGTTCGTATGAAAAAGATATGAATTTTTGAAGTTTATTAAATAAATTATATATTTATTTAAACCAAAATTTCGGACCTTATCCGAAGAGGAGTCAGCGTCCTCATCCGGGTACGCGCTGCGTACCCCTGTACGCCCCGCGTACCCGAGAGACTTGGCCTCTGATCGTCCACGTTGCCCTATCCAAGCTATCCGACCCGACCGACCCGTCCGAAGTACCCGACCCGTCCGACCCGCCGTCCCATCCGACCCGCATACCCAGCAACCCGTCCCATCCGAAGCCGAGGCAGTCGAGGCTTCGGTCATGCATGACGTACGCGTACGCGCTGCGTACGGGCGTACGCCTCGCGTTTGGAGGCGGTTCAGCCTTCCTATAAATAGGATGCGAGGGCTTCCGAGAAAAATGCTCATTTCTCTCCTCTCTCTCTCACAATCTTGCCTCGTTTTCCGTGCTTGTTCCAACCCGAAGCTCTGGTCTTTTTGCTCAAGTCCCGAGGGTCGATTTTACTCCCGAGATTCCCGAGAATCCCGAGGAAAATCCGTTTCCCGAGACGAAACTCTGTCCGGTTTTCCATCTCGCTATCTTCAAACTATCTGGTGAGTTCATACCCCTGCAAGCACACTTTAAATGCGTTTTTAAATGCTTTTTATACTCTTTTAGGGGGGAATACAAGTAAACACACGACTAAAATCGTGTGAAACATCGATCTTTTTATATACTTTTCATACTGTTGTCTTAACTGTCTTATGAGGTCATTATCATGCAAAACACCTCACAACACAACTTTACCCTCTTGGGATACAATATGTTTATAAATAAAAATATGTTTTATTTATAAGTTTGCATACAAATACATCATATCAAGGGTAACATTCTTTACTAAATCATTTTATGCATTCAAAGAACTTATGATTTATGCTTTGTCAAACATTGTGAAAAAGGATAAACTTTGCATACAAGCTACTACTTTAATACAGACTTAGTTGAGAATCCATGAGACGTGTACATCTTCAAACACTTCCTTTTTGATAAAAGGTATCGCTACAAGTCCTGTCTATAACCAGAGTCTCCCGTTCGTAGAACGTGTCAAATGTGTATAGATCTATACGGGAAGTCATGATCCCGCGCCCTGACTGTTAGCTACAGTCCGTCTTTTGGGGTGACAGTTGTCATAACGCTACGACACCTGAAGAACGTCGCTACAGGCATATTATGTTTAGTATGGTTATAAAACTCATCGGATATACAATTATTATGGTATTATGCTTTTATGAACGAGTAGCTATTAAAACTATTCTTCATCTAACCAGTGCGAATCTTCGTATAGCTTTACTCTGTAAAACTATGACACAACTTACAAGCACGTCGTTTGCTTGCGATTTTCGGTCTTAGAGACTGCCCGTTATGTCAGGAAAATAAGGGTTTTTCCTGTATACCAACCAAACAACTAATAGGAAAATAAGGGATTTTCTCGGTACAATTAGTTGCAACTTATATCACGAACATTCATATGCATTTCATACTTTTATAAGAAAATAAGGGTTTTTCTTGGAAAACACAACAAATCATATCTCAACTATTAGGGAAAATATGGGATTTTCTGGATCTAATACATTCATTTTCAACACACGAATCATAACTCATTACAATTGAAATACTACATTTTCTGGAAAACATACAAACACTTTCGAATGGCATACATTTTCTCAAAACACCACTTATGAACTCACCAACTTAAATGTTGACACTTTTTCTTTGAAATAATTTGTATTCTCAGGAAACCGCTAGACCAGGTAGCAACTACTTTTGAAGACTAACGCGCTGGCGTTAATAACATATTTTGGATCACCATTTTGTATTTGATTTCTTTTGCAAACATGTAACAAATACAATCATGTAAACTTTCAAATATATTTATGTTATGGTGGTGTGTACTTTCCTTTCTATGAACTGTTATGATACTGAAAATGACGTCCCCCGCCCCTGAACGTTTCCGCCGTTCTGGTTTGGGGGTGTGACATTTTTCCATACACATTTGACCATTAAACTTGTTTGACGTGTTCAAAGTAAGGCAATATTAGTGGTAATTATTGATTCTATTACCCAATTATGAACAGCCCAAACAAGTTTACTGGTCAAATATATACAAAAAAAATTGTTACTTAAATGTGGAAAAAACCAAAGTACCTTACCCGTTTTGGTAGTGTTGGGTTCTTTATGCTAAGTACAAGTAGTCATTAGACACACTAATGTGACATGAATCGAACCATCGGGTCTTGGTGTCAGATTTGGATTATAGATCTGAAGTAGGTGTCGTTAGTGAGTTCCGACTTTTGGATTATAGATCTGAAGTAGGTGTCGTTAGTGAGTTCCGACTTAATCTGAAGTAGCTCTTGGTGTCAGAGGATTATAATGAGATATCTTATTAAGATCGGAGGATTATTCTCTCTTTTGGTCCCACTAAGTCAACATATTTTATTATTATTATTATTAGAGAAAATGACAAAAATAGCCATTTACACGAATTGCATTACAAAAATAGCCAAAAAAAATCGAAATTACAAAAATGGCCACCCATTTCGCAGATGAGAAGGTCCCATCTGCGAAATGGGCTTCTCATCTGCGAAAGTACAAGTACCTAAAGCATAGTTGTGCTTTAGGTACTTGTACTTTCGCAGATGAGAATTTTTTTTTTTTAATTTTTCTTCTGTATAAATAGGGTTAATTTCGCAGATGGAATAGGTCCATCTGCGAAATCCTCTGAGCCTATCTGCGAAATGGTGTATTTTTTTCTATTTTTTTTTTTAAGTTTGACTAACCATATTTGCGGGATTGTTGACATAATCCTCCATTTTCTTCAAAAACTAGCAAAAATTCTGAGAGAAGCCCAAAGTTAGAGAGAGTTTTTGTATAGAGAATGGTGAAAAAATGAAGAAAAAAAAAAACGTTTTTATAGTCTATACGAGGGCATTTCGCAGATGAGGAAGCAATTTCGCAGATGGGGCTTCTCATCTGCGAAAGTACAAGTACCTAAAGCACAACTGTGCTTTAGGTACTTGTATTTTCGCAGATGAGAAGCCCATTTCGCAGATGGGACCTTCTCATCTGCGAAATGGGTGGCCATTTTTGTAATTTTAATTTTTTTTGGCTATTTTTGTAATACAATTAGTGTAAATGGCTATTTTTGTCATTTTCTCTTATTATTATTATTATTATTATTATTATTATTAAAAAACTGATTAGTATAATGAGGATGTTTATCGCTTATTGATATCGGAGGATTATAATGAGATTATTCCCTCTTTTGGTATAATGAGTAGGATTGTAATAGTTATAGAGAAAATGACAAAAATAGCCATTTACACTAATTGCATTACAAAAATAGCCAAAAAAAAAATCGAAATTACAAAATTAGCCACCCATTTCGCAGATGAGAAGGTCCCATCTGCGAAATGGGCTTCTCATCTGCGAAAGTACAAGTACCTAAAGCACAGTTGTGCTTTAGGTACTTGTACTTTCGCAGATGAGAATTTTTTTTTTTTTAATTTTTTTTTCTGTATAAATAGGGTTAATTTCGCAGAAGGAATAGGGCCATCTACGAAATCCTCTGAGCCTATCTGCGAAATGGTGTATTTTTTTCTATTTTTTTTTTTTAAGTTTGACTATGAAATGAATTGGTTTGACTACGAAATCACGTTGCTATATAAAAACTTTTGTAGAAAAAATATCATTTTGGTTGTTATTTGCTTAGGAAATACTCTCTACAATTTGCTCAAACAATGATTGAATATTTGGTTTGTCTTGTAACCGGTGGGAGATGGCAAGTTAATGGAACTAATCTGGAATACATATGTCCACATGGAGGTATTTCTGAACTCGCTTTGATATTTTCTGAGTATATTAGTTATAGTGATTTTGTATCTTTGGTAAGAAGCAAAATTGGTTTGTTAGACAAATATAGAATTAGTCTTCGTTTCCACCATCCTGAATTAAATTATTATATAGCTATAGTTGAAGACGTGGATGTTAGAATGTTGATAAACGTAATCAAATGTAGTGGAGGAAGGGCTGTGAAAGTGTTTGTGGTGGTTGATGAAGTTGAGGAGGTTAATGGGGGTGGTGAAATTGGAAACCAACTTGTTGGTAATTTATGCAGTTATAAAGGGAGCAACGATCCGATAGGTACTTTCAATACTCCTAGTGTACCTCAGTTTCACAGTGTTGCTGAAAATGTTAACGTTAGTTATTCACCTATTCACTATGTAGATCCCGAGAATTACAAGTCTGTTGGTGATGATGATGTTGGTACATATCTTAATTATGTGGGTGGTCGTTGTGATGATGTTGTTGAACAAGAAGTTAAACTTATGAATAGGCGTGTGGTAGATAAAACTAAAAAGAAAAAAAATTCAACTCAAAAATATGAAAAAAATCATGTTTACGGGCATTATGTTGATGTTGGTGATGTATGTTTAGATATAACCGAGCTACAAAGTAATTCCGATAGAGATGAGTTGGGTGATGAAGTTAAAGCTAAGTATCCCGATAACCTTTTTCACGGTATGCCCCCTGTACCAGCATGGCCAGTTGATCTTAATGAAGATATCCCTACACAAATGGTAGACATTAATCTTCAAAAGATTCAATGTGAGAGTATATTTAAAAACAAAGAACTTTTAAAGCGGTGTATTGGTAAAAAAATGTCTTCGAGAAGATTTCCATACGAGGACAAGTAGATCCACCAAATCAAGGTATGAAGTTGTGTGTGTTTCGAAAAATTGTTCTTGGTTACTAAGAGCAAAAGCAATTAAAAATTCTGATGGACTTTTCCAAGTGAATAAATTTGTTGATGTACACACATGTTCTTCAACATTGTTGCAACCTAATCATCGACAAGCAAACAAATATGTTTTGGGTGAATATGTTGTTGATGTTTTGGCTGAAGACTATAGTAGAGTTTATCGGGGAAAAGAAATTGTTAATGATATGAATGCTCAATTGAATATCAATATCTCATACCATCAGGCATGGCGTGCGAAGCAATATGCATTGTTTTCGTTAAGGGGTACGAAAGAGGATTCTTTTACCAAACTTCCGGCGTATTGTCACAACTTGGCCAAACATAATCCGGGTACTGTCACACATATTAAAACAGATGTTGATGATCGCTTTGAGTTTTTGTACGTCGCACTCGGTTGCTCGGTTAGTATTATCATGTCCTAATTTTTTTTTTAATATTTATTTTGGTGTATTTGAATAGATATACAATGTATTGTAGGTACGAGCTTTTGTCAATTTTTGTAAGCCGACCCTAGTAGTAGATGGAGCTCACCTAAAGGGCGAGTTCAAAGGTACCATGCTACTTGCAGTTACTAAGGACGGACAAAATCAAATATTACCGGTTGCATATGGTATATGCAAAAATGAGAGTACTGATTCTTGGACATGGTTTTTTCAAAAACTACGTGATTGCATAGGAAATATGCAGGAGCTTACAATTATATCTGATAGGTCTCCATCTATAGAAACATCCGTTGCCAACATTTTTCCTCACGCTCATCATGGAATATGTGGTGTCCATTTGTATTTCAACATAGTATCTAGATTCGGCAAGAGTAAGACGGTTAAAGGATTTTTTTGGGAGGCGTGTAGGGCGTACACAGTTGATGCTTTTGATGTTGCCATGGATGTTATGAAAAAGACAAAAGAACCAGTATGGGAGTACTTAAAAAATATAAATCCAGAAACTTGGTCAAGGGCACATTTTAAAGGGAACCGATACAATCTTATGTCGTCCAACAGTGCGGAGTCTATAAATGCATTATCTAGACACGCACGTAAGGTGCCAATACTTATGTTGATTGATTTTTTCGTGCTACAATGCAACAATGGTGGTTTCAAAGACGTAACTTTGCAGGTATTACGTAAATTTGTAATATTAATGTTTTATTAGTTTTGATGTTATTGATCTTAACTTCTTCATTTTGGCTGTTTTTTTAGCGGAAGCAACAACAACACTTACCCCTTGGGCGGATGAAGTTGTAAAAGAAAACAAGAAAACTTGTACGAAATGGGATGTTCGCATGATCTCAAATACGAAATGCGAGGTCAAAAAGGGGGCACAAAATGTGATTGTTGATTTTCAACATATGACATGTACATGTAGGCATTGGCAACTTGATGGGATACCTTGTGGTCATGTCATAAGATGTTTAACAGTGAACAATTACCAAGACTGCTCGAGGTTTGCATTAAATGTTTACCTTACCGAAACACTGAGGAAAACATATGAGGAATCAATAAACCCTCTGCCGAAGCCATCCGAATGGGAGATCCCCGATGATTTGATGATTGTTAAGCCACCTATAATGGATAAACGTCAGCCAGGCAGGCCAAGAAACACAGACCGCATTCCATCCCAAGGCGAGGATCCAATAAAAGAGTGTTATACATGTGGTCAACTAGGACACACGTGAAATAATTGTACTGGAAGGGCGTCTGGTAGCAGAGCATGTCACATAATTTCTACTCCAGAAATGGCATATAATATTGGTGGTTCAGCGGGTTGCTCACAAACCCATAACGCTGATTTTGATATAAAACAACCTTGAAATTAAGAGTAATGACGAGTTGTTAGCTTATTATGTATTGTAATATTTTTATTAACTCTTACAAGACATTGCTATGCTTTCATATTTTAGTTAATTTTGTTGATTATAACAATGAATGAAGCCTTTATATTATAAAATATAGTTTGCAGATTTATTTTAACAGTTACAACATGTTATTTAAATAAAACAACAAACGATCCTTTGGCAACCTAATCTGTTTCATGATAATATTACAACAACTTTATAACTAATTTTTAAACTCAAGGAACTGCAACGGGTACTTCTCTTTCTCCATTGTTATATACTCATCCCTAATTCTCATTTTGTCTTTGAAACGATCCTTTTTTACCATAATGTGTATCAACTGCTCATCCTTCTCAGCAAGCCGTTTTTCAGTCGTTTTGATTGCCTTCTTACTCTTTTTTATCCAATCTTTATGCTCTTTGATTTTGTTTTTATTGAGGTCAATCCATTCTTGAGCTTGTTTGCATTCCGAATCTATATCATTAGCAAGTTGAGTGAGAAGTCGGGATGACTCTTTGTCCTCTTCTTGTTGTGCTTCAGCCTTCTTTAATTCTTCAAAATTTTCATGTGACATATATGGCCCGGCTGAAGAGGGTGTAAAAAAAGGGTCTACCGAATCACAGTAGTAACAATCTACTTCGTTGCATGAGCAAATTTCGAATTTGTGTGAGGAACTCATAATAAAGTCGACATTGTATTAAACTGGAGCAATAAGTGGTATTTATACATACTAGACAGTAATGAGATGTCCAACTTTGAAATGACTAGACAGTAATGACAAGTCACTGTAGTAACCTGCACATCCCAGTGGGACCCTTAAGTGACAAGAGATAAATGACAGTTTGACATGACAAAACACTGCATAAAGCTGTAAATGGTAGTCCAAATATTACCATTTCGTAGTCAAAGTATTAATTCATAGTCTATTTATTTATATAAATAGATGTTTAAGATCTATAACCCAAACACCCAAATCACCTAAATGAAACGAATTCTCATCATTAGAAATGTCGTCAAATGCAGCAAGTTCTTCGAATGAAGTACCTGGTTCCAATTCTGAAAGGCCATGGACGACAAACGAGGTGTTACTTCTAACACGATGCTAGCTAAGTGTTAAGGATGGTGAACCGTTACTTGCTCCCCCGCATTGCCTAATTGGTGATGAATGGAGTCGCCTCACATCTTTGTTTAACCATGAGATGGGAGAAGGACAAAAAAGAGAAAAATCAGATGTTGTTACTAAGTGGACGGATGTAAAGGAAGAAGTGACATGGTTCAATCGAGCATGTAGTTATGCGAAACGTAACAATGTTCGGTATCGTGACGAAGAAGAGTTCTTGGAAGTTGTTACAGAGTTTTACATCTATGAGCATGACGGCAGAGACTTCGAATATGAGGAAGTTTGGAAGGTTGTTAGAGATAAACAGTATTTCAAGTAGACCGCTCTAATTTGTGTTAAGAATAACCCATGGACTTGTGTTTTACGTTAATGCTTTGTTCGTATTATGTCGTTGTTTTTCATGTAATTGTTGTGATGTTTTTAATGGTTCATGGAATCCTTGTTACTAATGTATTCTAATATATTGTGATAACTAATGCAATGGTCATTTATTAACTCAAGTTAATCATACGAGTTGCTCACATAATAAACTAAAATAGATTTTAAACAAACAAAATACATCAGAAATACATGAAAATAACCTAGTACATGAAAATAACCTAGTACTCAAATAATAAACTAAAATAGATTTTAAACAAACGGGATATATTTCAAAATATTCCAAGGGGCTTCAAACTGGAATTCCAACCCGTTACTTAATGACTTGTATTCCTCCTTAGCAGCTTCCAAGATGATATTCTCAGTAGCATTTAAACGTGTGTCGTCAATTTTGGTATAAAGATCGTTGAATTATAGAACTTCGGTTTTCATTTCATACCATCTTGCTAAGATGTCTAGTTCGTCACGATCGTTTCTTGTAGCCATTCGGTTTTCAGCATTGAAAATATTTGTTAAACGGCTCCAAAACATTGGATCGTTCAACTTGCTTGTCTCGTACACATGAATATAAGCATGTGTAAGAACCAAGAACTCTTCATTGCTCCATGATATAGAAGTCATTTGGATTGAAACAAAGAGAGTAGAATCTAAAAAACAATATTTGAACAACTATATTGGTTAATTTAATAAAGTATTGCATGTAACTTAAGGTCAATTTATAGTAGTTTCTACACAAAATCGCAGTCCAATCTTCTAATATGTCTGCAATTCATAGTCAAAATTAACTGACGAATGCAGTGTACTATACTTATAACACAATAGATCACTGTTCGAGTTGACAATTCATCCCCGGTTGAATGACAACACAATACATTGATGTTTGAGTTCACAAGTCGTTGCACCAGGAAAGTAAGGAGTCGTTATAAATAGATTTCAATATCCGTTGTAATTGTATTCTATTACTTCCCTCCTTGCAATTATGGACTCACCACGTATATGGAGGAACGCAGAGGAGGTCGCTTTGGTTCAAGCTTGGATTACAACTGTAGAGGTGGATTTTCCACCGGGTCCCCCACAAGTTCGTGCTGGATCATTTTGGTCTCGTGTCTGTCATTTATTTCACCATTTAATGAACCGCACTCAATATCGAAGAAGAAGAGATGTCAGAGAGAAGTTTATGGATATGAAAATGAAGGTGAAACAATTTCAACGTATTTATAACGAGTTGGATAACGAACATGCAAATACAGATGAAGACATTCTACGGCAGGTGGCTTTAGAACTATACCGTTTTCATTATGATGGTAGCGAGTTTACCCACTTAGATGCATAGAATCTTTTAAAGAATGTCCCTTATTTTTAATATGCATGTTGGTTAAGTTAATTGTTTTTCGTTATTTAAGTTGTTTGTTGTTGTATGTGTCTAGTCGTTACTATTTAATAAACGTCCATTTCTTTTAATGTATGTTGTTTCCTCAATAGCCAATATTTAGAACGCAATAAAATATAAATGGGGTACATAAATAACTAACACATAATACGACATAAAAAATAAACTGGGTACATGGATAACTAATACGTAACACAGCACTAAAATAAAAACGGGGTACATAAAAAACTAATACATAATACTACATAAAACATAAAGGTGCTACATGAATAACTACTGCATTGAGGGAGGTAACAGGACCACCGTTTCATTTGGTATTTCCAAATGCTCATATGATGGTATAGCATTCACCAACTCAGATCCATATGCAACTCGATACACATAATTAGTGAACTTGTAATCAACCATTCTCTGAATGGACTCAGATGTACGGGTTCTTAGACATGCTATAGCGTGGCCACATGGTATACCGCTTTTTTGCCATTTACCACAACTACATACCCTTCGTTCAAGTTGTACGTTGCTGGTGGCAAAAGTGTCATCGACTTCAAATGTATCCCCATACAAACGTCTTGCATTACAATTATAAGACTTGTTGAGACTTTTTTGAACCTTACTCTCAACGTAAGGGGTCAACCCACCAGACAACCTCCCTGTAAAATTTGATATTTTAATAAAAATAGCAGCACAATAAAAAACAAAATATAACAATCTCCCTTACCAGCCAGTTCGGCCCGTTCAGCATACTTTGATTTTATCGACGTGGTGGTTAACTCAATTATCGTTGTTATAGGAAACTCACGTGAGGATATAATTTGCAAAATTTCAGGGACGTCAATCGATTTAACATTGTAACGTATTTTTGGGAAAAATGCTCTTGTCCATTTTGAAATCGGTATATCGTCAAGCTAGTAAATTGGACTCATAAGCAAGGTGCAGAAAGGTGGTTGCCTACATGTACTTTGCAACCTTTCCAAACACAAGTAAAAATCATCAACGCTATATGCATTGCATGACTTCCAAAACTACGATTCGACTTCCGTATTGTTATGTCCGACAGACTCACGTATCTTTCGAGCTATATCTTTAGGACAATATCCATGATAGGAATCCGGGTAGGCACTCTCAACACCAAAGTCTATGTTATCACACAAGTTGCTTATGAAACCAACCTCTATGTCCTCACCTAAACAATCTCTTAACCTCATCATGAACCATCTCCATGATTCTTCACACTGTAAGGTTCCCAAACCAAGTGCTAAGAGTAGTGGTTCATGATTTCCATCTAAAGCCACTGCGAAGTACATTGTTGTCAGAAAGCTCCCAAGAAGGGGTAAATAACCCACATATATCAGCGGTATCATGCACCTAAGGAAGGTACGAATCTACATAAAAACGAACACATATTAGTGATAAGTAACAACTAATCGAGATACATTACCATGAAATATTGTATAACTCAATAAAAGAAGTATGTTATACCACGCAACCTAAAGCCACAAAACAGAATTGAAAGCGGTTGGTATCGGTTTTCTTAATGGCTGTGAAGGTATTAGGATTTGTTCTTTGAAGGTTATGCAAGAAAATTGGTAGTTGAGAAAAGGTTCTTTCGCTGTAACTACTCATTTTCAATACCGATTATTGTGCTCTACAATGATCACACAAATGCAATTATAAATAGAAAATATTGTATCTCTACTGATCAAAATTCATAGTTTAACCTTTTAAATTCATAGTTGAACATTTTGAATTCATAGTCAAACCAGTTCATTTCATAGTCAAATTTCACTGACCGACATGACAATACTACAGAATGTACTTGTCTGCATTTCATAGTTGAACATTTTGAATTCATAGTCAAACCAGTTCATTTCATAGTCAAATTTCACTGACCGACATGACAATACTACAGAATGTACTTGTCTGCATTTCATAGTTGAACATTTTGAATTCATAGTCAAACCAGTTCATTTCATAGTCAAATTTCACTGACCGACATGACAATACTACAGAATGTACTTGTCTGCATTTCATAGTTGAACATTTTGAATTCATAGTCAAACCAGTTCATTTCATAGTCAAATTTCACTGACCGACATGACAATACTACAGAATGTACTTGTCTGCATTTCATAGTTGAACTTTTTGAATTCATAGTCAAACCAGTTCATTTCATAGTCAAAAAGAATTGTCGGTAATATGATTTATTCTATAAATGGGTGTCACTCATTATGAAAAAATTTAACTGAGAAAGTAACTCCGATTTAAAAGAATAAGAAGGCTAATGGCATACTGCAATTGCGGAGAAGAACATATCGTTAGGATTTCGGGTACAGCTAAAAACCCAGGAAGATTGTTTTACGCTTGCCCGTATTTGGTATCATGTTCTTACCGTCATTCAAATTTAAACCCTCGTGTTTACATCACACAAATTTATTTTCTTACTGTGAATATTAAATTTAACAGGGACCAAAATGCGGGTTTATCAGTTGGGTTGATGAAGAGAAGGACCAATCTTCTATGGTAATAGCTAAAGTAGCTAACTCTAATAAGCTCTTTCAATCAGAAAATAAGAAGTTAAAGATAGCGTTGGTTTGTAGTTGGGTGTTGTTCTTGGCAGTTCTTGTTTACAAGTTGTAAGCTTTTCAATATTGTTTTTATGGTTTTGAAGTTGCTAGGTCAATAAATTGTTGTATTTGTAACGTTAAAACAAATGTTGTAGTCGTTCTTATGTTGTATGTATTGATAAGTAATTAGTAGGTCATTAAATTGTTGTAATTGTCGTAACGTTATATTTTTTGTCATCCGTTGAGTAAACTCTAAAAATAAATTAATAATGAAATCCAACATTAATTTGTATATACATTTATATAATCCAACTACATAGGAGCAAGACTAGACCCCCAAATAATTTTTGCCATCCGGAGACGGAACTCTAAAGCTGCGTTCTTTGGGTCAATAAGAACACGTATTGGTTGACCTGAAACCAATTGTTCCATAAACATACAAAGAAAAACACCGCAATCTCCCAAATGACTACTTTGTTGGGGAACGTTTTCTTCATAAATGAATTGCATATTCAATGGAATCCTTGGGATGTTCCTCCGGGCCCAATACTTAATCTTGTCCAAATAATTTGCCACCCGACGTTCAAATTTGGAAAAGATTCCTTTGGATTGGAATTTTTCATAAGCACCTCTACCAAGACTGTCATAAATATGCACTTCCATTGACGCTAATCGTAGTTCCCCAAATAGCCAATGATTAGGGGATGAATGAATCGGCAATAAGACCTGTATAAGGATCAGAAAATAAAATTATGTTTATTTACATCACAATACAAAAACATCACAATACAAAATCATAACAAAAAAACGATATTATTTTCAATATAAACTATTAAGTTTACCGTATCAACATCCCACCAAGCAACCATGAAGTTGGGGTACGTAGCAATACCAGCCATAAACGCCCTCCAGTCCTGTCCTTCTTCCAAAGCATGAGAAACAAAAAAATTTGGAGGCATTATTGTATGTCGGTCGCTCTCAAACCATCTCTCCATCAACAGTCGGTACCAAATGGTTATATGCTGCACACATGATACTTTTGTTATTGACTAAAAAACAATTAACTTTTAAAAGAATTAATTAACAATTTATTTACCGCTGACTCCAACCATCCGTCGTGTGTATGCCCAAACAATGAGCTCCAAAAATCTCTATCTAACACGAAATTAAACAAACGATGTTGCACATCATATGAATGCAATACATAATTTTGGATGACATCCTCACCGCCTGCTACGTAAGGTTGCATGCGCAACATGGAGAAGTCATGAGCAACACCAAAAACTGGAGGAGGAACGGGGCTTGTTGATTTCATATCAACCTTCTTTTTTGTTCTTCTTTTTTGCTTCGGTGTCGTGTGCAACTAAAAACAATATTCAAATGTTTAAATCTATATCTTTCAGATAATTCACATAAACATAAAATCATCAGTTTATAAATAAAACGAATACCTCGGTGTAAGGAGGGCACAAATATTGTGATGGTTTTCGACTCCTCGGTTTATCGGGTGTAACTTCTTTGTCATCATCATCATCATGAAAATAATCTACATTTCCCGTTATTATTAGTTCGTCTTCGTCCGGCACATCATCATCAAATTTGTTCCCCGCATTGTCATTCCTCTCCTCTCACTCCTACATTAAAAATAATACTTTATACTTAATAACGAAATACACATAATTTAATAAGCAATAATATCTAAATAAACAAAATATTTATATTAATGTAACTATAATAACCTCTTTAACTTCACTATAATCGTTTACATCAAACACATCATCATCAAATTTGTTCCCCGCATACTGATTACTCTCCTCCAACACCTACATTAAAAATATAACTTTTTACTTAATAACGAAAGACACTTTATTAAAAAGTAATTATTAAAATCGTAAAGTTAACATCTATAACAACCTTGTCGTCTTGAGTATCACCAAAAACATTTTGAGTTGTATTGTTTTTATTCATCACTTCATCTTGCACAACCTATATTTTCAAATATAAAATATGAACACAGGTATTCATATATGTTACATCACTTCATCTTGCACAACCTATATTTTCAAATATAAAATATGAACACAGGTATTCATATATGTTAATAAAATTTAATAAATAATGTAGCGTGTAACTAACCTGTTCATCATAATTTCTTTGTGACACTGTCGTATCATCAAAAAAAATGTCGTTCCAAAATTGGTCATTATTCACTTCTTCAACAAAAACCTTTGTAGGTTGTCGGTTCATAAACACATGCTGCTCCAGTGCATATAGCCGTTTCAACACCTCGTCTAGCTTGTGTTTCCCACTGCCCCGACCTCTACCATGAGAGCGACCACTGGACGACATACTAGACGAAGATTCGTCTTGTCTCCTAAAATGGTCCCGTACTGGGGATGGAACTGCTTTCCCTTCACCATATACATACTCTTGAAATGACATATAATAAAAAGATGTCATCTCACCATTACCCGGTAATATGTTTTGTCTTGGTGGTAGCCCCTCCTAAAAAATTAAACATATTAAAAATGCATATAAAAGTATAATAATCAACTTTATTAATAATAAACAAAATATTTTTAAACCTGCATCTTTGACCAAATCTTGTTCACGTCAACCCATTTCAATTTTTTTGTTCCACTCCATCTTTTCATCCGAGGCAAGTCTTTATTTTTTCTCGATGCAAATCCACATGCACGAACAGCCGGAATCATCTCATATATCCATATCTACAATTTTTTACAATTACAGTAATAAAAGTTAAAATTAAAATAAAAAACATAACAATAAAACAATTTAAATATAAGAAAATTTTTATACCCTTATTGGAGCCGTAAATCCTGAGACGGAATACTTTAAAGTTTGACCACGCTCAGGAAGTGATAAATAATTATGTATCTTATTTCATGTATCCTCAAGGTCAACATAAGTAAAATCCCAGAGATAGCTACCCCAAGCGAAGCTAACAAAACAAAAAAACAAAATTGATTATTATATAAATTATAACTTTAATAAAATAGAACTTTTAACGTAAAGAAAATATACCTATTCCAGAGATCCAAATTCTCACCCAAATAAAACCAATCTTGTGGCACCCGATCGTTAACTTCTTTGCCCAAAAAACCTTCACACAAAATGTATATCAAACATACTCTAACTGCATCAAAGTCGTCAAGTGCTAGGAATGTTTGATTTAAAATTAAACTTTTCAGGTCGCCGATTTTCACCGAACTATTAGTATGGTCCGGAAATAGCCGTTCACGCAGTAAACATCTTTTTTTACTGCTTATTAATTTTTCCGACCCTTTTCTCCCAATGTTTTTTGGATACTCCCCAAAATTAAAGCCAGTAATCAAACAAAACTCTTCCGACCCATAAACCATTTTGGTATTGTCTACTCGAAAATATAAACGTTTTATTCCATCTGGAGATAAAACAGGGTCCGGCCGGATCTGATGAAGGAACATTTTATGAAACAATAAAGCGTCCCCTTGTAAACGAGGGACATCAATAAAATAGCCAAAGACGGTATCTCTGAATATAGCACGTCGGGCATCATCTAAAACTTCAAATACTTCCCATATGTTACCGTCAGAGCCTTTTAGGTTCGCAAAGGCTTTCGTATTCATTAAACTAAAATGATGCTGCAAAAAAAACACAAAAACAAATTAGATAACTAAAAGATATTTTTTTTTTAAATATATGATTACGAACTGCAAATACAATTTCTTAATTACTAATATATATATATATATATATATATATATATATATATATATATATATATATTTCCGATAAAAAACAATAACATACACATATATAAACAATTTTCCAAGTTATACAACAAATATATTTACGATAGAAAACAATATCATACATAATTATATAAATATTTTATTGAACATATTTTCAACTTAAACGACAAATATATCAACGACAAATTTTCAACTTAAACAAATTTTCAACTTAAACGACAAATATATAAACAGTTTTTATCTTTCTAACATTTTATAACCATATAAACAAAAAAATTTAAAAATAAAACGACAATCAAACTAACAATTTTGCAAGTTATACGACAACTTTATACAAATTTTCAACTTACACGACAAATACAAACAATTTCTAACAATATATATACGACAAATTTTCAACTTATACAAATGTTATACTTATACGACAAACACAAACAATTTCTAACAATATATATACGGCAAATTTTCAACTAATACAAATGTTATACTTATACGACAAATATATATATACAAACGACTATTTTGCACTTTATATAAACAATTATACGATAAGAATATACAAGATTTCAGGTTATACAACAACTAAAAAAACAACAAAAATAACACAACAAATAATACAACAAATGATAAAATAAAGAGATTGTTGACATTAAAAGAGTTAAAATCTAACCATATTTGCGGGATTGTTGACATAATCCTCCATTTTCTTCAAAAACTAGCCAAAATTCCGAGAGAAGCCCAAAGTTAGAGAGAGTTTTTGTGTAGAGAATTGTGAAAAATGAAAAAAAAAAAAAAAAAAAAAAAAAAAAAAAAAAAAAAAAACGTTTTTATAGTCAAAACGAGGGCATTTCGCAGATGAGAAGCCCATTTCGCAGATGGGACCTTCTCATCTGCGAAATGGGTGGCCAATTTTGTAATTTCGATTTTTTTTGGCTATTTTTGTAATTCAATTAGTGTAAATGGCTATTTTTGTCATTTTCTCATAGTTATAACCTATACAATTAATCAGGGGTATTAACGCAAAATAATAATAATAATAACAACTCGATGAACGGTTCTACGGAGGTAAGATCTTTTCATCGAGTTTTTTTATTGCGTTAATACTCTTGATTTAATTACAATTTTGCTATTTCGCAAAGCTACAGTGGATTCCGTTGAGCCCGGGCTCACCTCCATGGAATCCATGTTTATACCCGAAAATCTAATTTTTTGTGTCTATTTTTTAGAATTCAACCTCAAAAATATCTATAGCCACTTTGATGACCATTTAAAATAAAAAGACAAAAATAACCGAAAAGAAATACTCTTATTCCCCTCTTTAACAGGTGAACTGGGAATTTAAGGAGCTAAAGTGCATAAATAAAACTTTGGTGACCATTTAAAATAAAAGGCAAAAGTTTGTTGGGGAATTAGTGACATTTACCCAACAAATTTAATGGTCAAACATTATTAATATTCTATAAACCTGATAGGTTGATATTACAATTTTAGTATCTAATAAATGTTATGCAACGAAATCCCCACAACTTCATTTTACAAGATTTCAAACACCAAATAAAGGAAACCTACTTCAAATAAATCAATCATAATATCATATGTACAGTATTCACTAAAATGGATGTAAAAAGAATAGAACTTCTTTTGTTAATTCACCATTATCATCAAAAGATAAATAAACGAACCATAACAAGAAGATGGATTATTCTCCCTCTCACCTATACAAGTTAGGGTTCTTCCATACCTTCAAACATAATTAAAAAAGAAAAAAAAAAAAAAAAAAAAAAAAAGAGAAAAGAAAAAAATCTTGGAGCCATGAACCTTCGAACTTCTACCAAAAATCAATCGAAGAACCACTCTCCATCTGCTCGATAGATTTGAGTTATACCTTTGGAGGTGCTTCAGATACTTTGTATGAATCAGCTGTTATAGAACCCAACCATAAACCAGGAAACAATGTCTGCAAAAAGAAATTACAGATCGTTAGAAATAATTCGAAGATTGAAAGATTAAAGCACATAATTGGATCTTGATGATGAAATCATAGGATTCTTTTACGATTCGATCTAACAAGATTTACGAAACCAAAACGGGAAAAAGGGTGAAAAGAAACTTACATCAAGTTGTTTCTGAACAGTCCTTGGTCTCTTTTTTGGCCTCCGGGAAGGCTTTGATCCAGTCCATGCGAATATATCTTCTTCGATCTCATGACGCGAAAGTGCAATCGAGAATTTCTGCTTCTTTGACGTTCCAAAATTGCTGTGATCGTTATTCTTCACTTCTGATGCTTCTTTATTGGGATTATTTATTTGCGAGGCTGTATTTTCCGGCGATGACGATGAACCGATCTTCGGTAAACCTCCATTAAACTGCTTGTGATTCATCGGCGGCCTTCTGGGCCTCAAATTCCAAATCTTCGGCAAGGATTCTTCTTCTTCGGCTGCTGCAGACGGAACGGCGTTGTCAACTGGTGTTGACGAGTGGTTTTCCTCCGGGACGGCGTCGTCATGCTTGATATTGCTGTTCTTCCGGAAACGAATACAGATCTTATTCGATCTTTTGCCTTTACTGCTATCGACCGATTTTGTAGATTTTGCAGACGATGGTTTCCTGGTATGCTTTTCAATTCCTTTCGAAACGGCGCAGCTCGGTTCAGATTCCGACTCCGAGTCACGCATCGGAGATTGCTTGTGCAAAGGTGACGGCCGCCGAGAAACGTAAGATGGAGAGGGATGCCGCAGAGGAGGATGAGGAGGAATATGAGCATGAGAAGCCGGAGGCGGAGATTCACGCCATGGAGTAGACGGAGATCGATGAGGCGGAGATGACGATGAAGTTTCTCCGGCAAGTCTGCTACGGCCGCTCCGGTGGTTCTTCCATTTTAGATGCGGCAACGAGAAGTTATGAAGCGGTTGAGATTTCGCTGGTACCGGTGAAGCCATTTCTTTCACTGTTCCTACCTAAACCCTAACAAACTAACACCGATCCATCAAAAGCTTTGTCATTTGAATCAGGAAATGAATCCAATCAATGATCATTAAAAAAAACTTGGATTAACAAATCCCCACATAATCAAATCAATGGATGAACTTGTGGTACCAAATGAAAGTAGAAAAATCAGAAAGAATCCAAATTCCTGGATAAATAGGGGTGAGATTGAATGAACATGGATTTGATCTTGCACAAATATTTGAGATTGTATGAATGTGAAAACTGAATGAGATCGAAATCGAAAGCTTTGAAGAGAATGAAACGAGAGAAATTATGAGGAACGATTCAAAGGCTTTTTAACTGAAAGACCAGTAGAAGAACAGATAAACAAAGAAGATGGGTGGGGGTGGGGGTGGGGATGGGGTTTGCATTTGCAGGGCACGAAACATTTTTATGTTCCCAATTTGCCCTTATTACTTACGAAAATTACCTGATGCCACCTACCAAAGAGCTTCGTTGAGGTTGAAAAGGAGACCAATTCTTGGTGGTCAAGAAAACCAAACCAAACCAAATAAAATATTTTTTTTTTCAATCTAATATTTTGAAATCATAACTTTTTAAGGATTAGATCTTAAAATGACGCAACGATTCCGATTCTATTATGTATTTTGATTTTGTTCAATTAGTTCTTAAAAAAATTTAGCCGGCTAACAAGAAGGTTTCTAATCTAACAACTAATTAGGAGGTCCTGGATTCAATTTCAGGCAGAGTAGATATTTAAATTATTTGTCATTTCAAAAAAATATCATATTAAAGGAAAATGACGCAACGGCTCTATTATGTATTTCGACTTTGCCCTATCAGTCCTTAAAGTTTTTTTCGTGTCTTTTAAGGGAATAACCGTAAAGTGACATGTCTTTTTAGTCATCTTAACCTGAAATAACCGGTTCTATCTACTAAATAATCAATTGAAAATGACATGGCTTTGTAAAGTTCACAATGTCAGCTACCATAGTCAAATTTGAGGAACTGTAGGATGGAACATATAAACACATACATCACTATCGTTTACATACCGACCTACCCTACCCCATTTTCAACTTTCAAGCTTCGACCATCACCCTCTATTTCCCAATAATTTTCCAAAACACGACCTAGTAACAAAGCCCCACCATAGATCACGGTTGGAACCGACTGTGTCATGCTAAGCAGCAAAACTGCCACCAGATCTTACCCTGAAGTCGCCATGAAAACCATGGCCAGAATCTGCATCCAAACAGAAAACACAATCAATTATGTCGATGTCGTCAAACGAATTGCTGCAAATTCCCTTGTCCCGATGAGCCCACTGGAAAGTAAAGCCTCCACCGTTGCTCGAGTTGTTAACTCATCAAGAGCAACCCTAATTTTTGTTTGGCGGAAGCATCGCGAAGCTCGTGGTGAAGCACCGCCTATTTTTTCAGTGGTGGAACCGAAAATTAAGACCGATATGTTTGACTGGTTGTGTAGCGATGAAATGCCGACGACGTTTGACTGCAATCTCAAAGGCCTCTGCACCACCCAGGATTACCTTTCTCAACTCTAATTCTCTTGAATCATATACGAGTCTCTTCATTTTCCCACTTCTTAAAAGCAACCGGTACTCCGAATTCCAAAAACAAATGCACAAAACGAATAACTTAAATCAAGAATTCAAAATCCAAATTATTCGATTGAAATGAAGTGATCATAAGTTTATGCAAATGGAAAACTAAATTACCGATCTGAACCGGTAAATCACTTGGAACATCGGTTGCAACAAACCTATTATCATCAAAAAGCTTGTTAACTTCATATTTTAGAAACTTTAACAAAAACCAATCGCTCGGTGTCGTATTCATAAATTCAACGATCTTCAGTTGTGAGAATTTTAGAGTGAGAAAGAATTGAGAGATAAGAAGAATAAGGAGGAGGAATTTTTTTGACTTTTCAAAGTCAATGTTAAGGGAAAATTGGTCAATGTCTATGTGGCAAATGGGTAAGTGGATTGCCCCTTCATTTTGTCCAAAGTGACTAAATTGACTTGACAAAAAATATTTTGTTTCTCTAAAAGACATGAAAAAAAAAATTAAGAACTGAAAAGGCAAAGTCAAAATACGTAATAGGGTAGTTGCGTCATTTTCCATCATATTAATGATATGAACTTATTTTATGTTGATTTACATAACAAATGTTTTCTTTTTGCGAATTTCTATAACATAATTTACGTAGTAAATTAATCTATTATTAATATACACGATTTATACGCAACGTTATTGGTTATGAGATATACCCCATCTCCATCCACACTATTGTTAGTGTAATTGTAACATAGTTACAAGGTTACTGTAACGTCCCAAGATGTAAGGCCAAAATTTTCATTTTTAATTAGGTTATTACATAAAACCAAAGTGTGAATAATCAAAATATAATATTATGAAACCATATCAGAGTATAATCCCAAGGATCTCGTGTGCAGAAAACATAGTGTGATACGCTGCGACCAAGCCGGCTCCTTTCCTTTGAAACAAAGTACCTGAAACCAAAACTGTAAACCGTAAGCACGAAGCTTAGTGAGTTTTCCCATCATACCACATACCACATAACACCATCGGTATCTCTCAACCGGTAACTGCCATCGATATCTTTCAACCGGTAACCAGGGACTATTTCACCCCTACTACTATCACATATTAATATGTCATAAACATATTGATCACGTACTAACATCATAAACATGTTGATCACATACTAACATATCATAAACAGACAGATAAGCATTACATGGGATCTGTATACCCCTTCGATATCTTTTAACTGGTAACTGTCATCAGTATCTTTCAACCGGTATCTGCCATCGGTATCTTTCAACCGGTATCCGCCATCGGTATCTTTCAACCGGTAACCGGGGACTATTTCACCCCTATCACTATCATACAATAACATGATATAATCATATTGTCAGACATTACTGGGGTACTGACCTACCCTTCGATCCTAACGACCGAGTCAGGGAAGAACTATTCCCTGCTACTACCACTGACACAAATAGCATATCACATAAGCATAAGCATATCACATAAGCATATCAAGATAATTATCACAAAGACAATTATCTACCAACTACCCCTGTTGGTGGGCCGGCATTGTGGCCTTAGACCCACCCCTACTGGAAGGTAACTCACCTCATACTGCTGAAGTCCTGAAGACTCAACCCCACATTGCTGAAGTCTCGCAGACTAAACCTCAGTTGTTGGATGACAGATTCCCGATCTGTTAATATCAAAACATCACTCAATTAGTAATTGGGTTCCACTACATAACCAAATACATGCTTTGGGTAATTACTATATTACCCCCAGCTTCGCTTATTCAAGCCCAAGGCCCAATTCATAGGCCCAAAGTCGAGTAGGACTCAAAGTCCAACATATGGCCCAATTTTCCAAATTGGGCCCAAACCCCTTACATGACTTTTTTCTAAAGCTCAATATCACATATAATCATTAAGGCCCAAACTATGGCCCATCTATGGCCCAATTTTCCAAATTGGGCCCAAACCCCTTACATGGGCCTTACCCTAGGCCCATTAAATATTCTAGTCCATTTGCTTGACTTTGGATGGCCCATTAATAACGCAATCATCAAGGCCCAATAGAAGGCCCAACAATACACCCATGTGAAATTAGGGTTTCACATAAAATGACGATTAGGGTTAAGTGTTTCTTACTTAACCCATTAAGGACTTAATCCATTAAGTCCATCATTATTCTAAATAAGTCATATGGTGTGATTGGGCTTAATCACACAATTCCATTATTCCAATGGCCCACAAGTGGGTCTCAATAAGTCCAAGCTCATAAATCCAATATTAGGGTTTTCTAAACCCTAATTAGGGTTTCCAACCCCATCTTAGCCCAATAGGCCCAATTGATATGTCTTTTGATCAATTAAGGTTCATTAGACTCATTAGTCATATGTTTGGGCTTTTAGGTCCATTAAGCTTCATTGGGCCCATTAGGGTTCATTAAGCCCGTTAAGCCTCATTGGGCCCGTTAGGGTTTCTTAGCCCCTTGTCCAAACATTCAAACGAGTCAAAACACCATTGAAGCACACCGCCACCCGACACGGCGGCCGGTAGCGGCAGGAGGCGGCAGCCACCACCCTAAGGTGGTGGTTTTTAGTTTCTTTCCATTATTAAATTTGTAATTTACACTTTACAACGCTGAAACTCAAAATAAACAAATACACTAAAAAACATAAACACACACACACAACCACCCTATGGTGCCCAGTGGTGGTAGAAGGTGGCAGCCACCACCTCACGGTGGTGGCAGTGGCGGCTCTTGCGATTTCCAGCCAAATACTATGCAACCAACTTAAAAAACACACTGATCCAAAGATTCACTCTCACAGCCATCACCTCACGGTGGCTTGTGGTGGCAGGAAACTGTTTCAGGGCTTCAACCACCATGGTCAGCCGCCATGATGGGTTTCTCTTGATCTCCGGCTAGGCTAACACGCACACACACAAAACACGCACATCCATCTCCGAATACACACTAGTCTCGGCCACCCCTGCGGTGGAATGAAGCACTCGAACGGAAACAACGACATAATGCTCATCGGAACCTCAACAGCGTCGCATCACCGACAGAAACGGAGAAGGAGAGGATGAATACGGAAAGGAGGCAGTGGTTATCTGTCATCTGGACGGCAGCGCTATCACGGAGTGGCGAAGTCCACCGGATCTGCCAATAACGGCAACGATGCTCCACGGGGTTTCTTCTGATTCCTCGCCGCCACAACATCAGATGGGGGTCTCCGTCTTCAATGGGGTGGCACAGCGGCGGTGCAACAGAAAACGAGGGAGGTGGTGGTGACCGGAGGTGAAGAGGGGTGTGGTGGCCGGTCGGAGACATAAGGGGGGTGACGGCTGCACATGAGGAGCTTAGGGTTACGGTTCCTTAAGATATATATATATATATATATATATATATATATATATATATATATATATATATATATATATATATATATATATATATATATATATACCGACACCCTTAAAATATATTTCCATAATAACATAAATGGTCCCTCCCCATAGTATTCTTTTCACAGAAAGCCCATATTTTACCTATTTAACCCCACCACCTAAGAATCTTTACAATTCAAATCTGAATTTTACGAATCAGCCCCGCCCTCTACAATTTATTCCAAACGAAGTCCTTAAGTTACCAAATGACCCCTCCCTTATCTTTTTCTTTCAAACTAAGTCCCAATAATTACCACGGAGCCACTGTCTTCATAAATATTTATAAAATGAGTCCCAAACCCACGCTTTTAACCCCCGACTTCTAAAAATGTGGCAATTAACTCCGTGAACCCAACACCCTGCATATATAATTATTTATATCAGGCTACCATTCGTTCATTAATTTATTTATTTAACTAATAAATAAATAGGTGTTATAGTTACCATCATTTGGTTATGGTCTTTTGTGGTGTACACCACATGAAGCTATGATTGTGATTCTAGGTCGGCACCACGAGACCTCCATGATTGTAGCACGGTCGTTGCTTCCTCCAGCTCATCGTGACGAGCAATGGCGAGTATACATAGTGTCAAGGTGGATCACTTAATTCACCTAATATTTTTATGTCAGAAAATGATATATATATATATTATTTGTATACCATCTAAAATTTAACAAATGACCTATCTTAATTTTTTTTTTTGGTAAAAAGATTCATATAGATCAAAACTTTTAAAGTTAATCTTGTATATCTCAATAATCCAAATATTTAATTACCTGTTAAAAAATAACCCAATATAATTTTTGAATGATAGTTTAAAGTTATATATATTGAAAAAATGAGTGATATTTTATAAATAGTTTGGTGTTATATATATATATATATATATATATATATATATATATATGGTCCCATAACTATCTAACAATGCTATCTAAAATACACACACACACACACAAACACACACACACACACACACACACATATATATATATATATATATATATATATATATATATATATATATATATGTGTGTGTGTGTGTGTGTGTGTATTTTAGATAGCATTGTTAGATAGTTATGGGACCAGATCATATATATGTGATGCTATCATTAAATCCGGATATTATTGGTAAGAATATAAATTGTTAACAGACCGATTTATAGAATATTTACTTACCTTCTGGGTTGAGTTTCCGGTTTGACTCAGGATCCTCAAGATCTCTTCCATCTTTCACATTAGGGTATATCTACATCTATATACATGTGATGAGGAGCAGATCAAGACACACGGAATACACATGTAAATTCGTTTAGGGTTTGCTGGGGGGTTTTAGAGAGAGCTCTTGAGATCAACTGGAAAACTCAACCCTAGTTCTTCAGATCCGAATATCATAATGAAATCGGGTAGGTAATCGTTCTTTAATGTTTAAGTTTTATTTTAATCAGATTCGAGATTAAAGATCTAAAGTTTATGCTTTCGCGTTTATGTTTTGGTTATCAAAATAACCAACAATTGGTATCAAGGCTTACTCAAATCGCCATAACTTATTTTGAGTCGGTGTGCCTGTTTATCAACCTATAATAAATCAGTAAACCCATTGATTGTTCAATAGCAGCTTGTAATCTCTCACTTTAAACCTGGACTCGATGAAGAAGAAAGAAAGAAAGAGATGTGGTAAAAAAGTATTAAACTCACAACATCTCTTTTCAAGTTTCTATTTCATCGTATCTAAGTAAACTGTCCCAAGAACCCAAACGTAAGAAAGACTAGAGGACAAACAAATAAGCAAAAAGTCTGATGCATTTTATTGTTCCAAAATATTTACCAATCACAAACACCCAAGAACATCTTCAAACACATGATCAGTCTAAGTTGGCAATGGAAATTGATTTCAATGAACGAAGAACCAAAAACTTTAATCTTAAGATTTGTTAACCAGTAATCTTATGAGAACTATTTGCATGTAATATCATTATTATTTCTTTTCTTTACCTGTAATAGCAATCCATAAAAGAATATTTTAACCTTTTCATCGTGCAAAGAAATTATGTCTTATTTATGGTGTACAAAAGTACAAAACTACAAATTTTCATTGGATGTCTCCATGGGTTTCTTAATAACTCAAATACATCATGTCATCATAGGATTCCTACTTATCATTCAAAATTTCCAAACACTACATCAGCCAAAAGCTACGCGAGAATTGAAACACAAAAACTTCACAATAAATTAAAGGTAAAGACTAAAATGAAATGGAAAAGTGGTTGAGTTTGTACGAACCAAAAAATTATAAAGTAAAAGTGCAACCGGAGATCAATTATAACAAAAACTGTAAATTGCCAAACGTGCAACTCTATCTATAGCGCTCCCACAAGGTTGTTTAACAAAAGTCTTAAGACCCTACATGTTAGTTTGAGAAGGGATTGATTTCTTAAATTAGGGCAAAATTTATGGGTTTTGTTGAACATTGTAAGCGTGTATAGCAAAATTAGAATCCAAAATTTTAAAAACACATACCTGAAACAACAGAGCATCTCCCAACGGGTGTGCCCATCTAATTTGATGGTCGTCGTTCAAATGCTAAGTAGAGTGGCGTAGCGTACATGGAAACGTAGCAATGCATTGGAGATGGTTCAAGAAAAAAGGGTTTATATAGAAAGCGAGGCGTTGAAGGAGAAATGATTCTGAAGAAGGATTGAATCGACATATTGGTAAATTACATCGTTTGGATGGGGGTTTAGAGAGGTAAAGGACGTGTCTATTGTAGGTTGCGCCGTTTGGAAGATAGGTTACGTGGCATTAGACGAAGGCCATAAGTTTTGTTTAAAAAGAACAAGAAAAATAAGGTTTTTATATATAATAATGATATATATATATATATATATATATATATATATATATATATATAGGGGGGGTTCAATTGAGAAAAAAAAAGGTTGAGAATGGGGGAATCATTCTTGGCCAATCATTTATTTTTGCCGCAAAAGTCTCTAACGTACCAGCGGAAATGAGAAAGGAATGCACATGTGTTTTCCAACAAAACATGTTTCCTTAAATTATGCTAAGCATTACCTTAATATATACAAAAACATAGTTTTTTCGTTTTTTTTATTTTTTTTATTTTTAAGAAGCTATTTTTATCGAAAAATGATTTTAAATATACCAAAATTCATGATTTTTTATTCTCTACAAATAGACATCCATATTGATATAGTTTTAAGATAAAATAAAAAAGTTAATTTTTTTATATTTTCAGCTATCGTTATTCATAAGTGAATAAAAATGAATCTGGTTTTTACTATAGTACATTCGTTATTCACTTATGAATAAACCTATGATTATTTTTTTTTTTTTTTACAATTTAAGTATCATTCATATATGAAATATAACATATACTAAACATAGTATATTCATATTTACATAGTATATTCACTTGTGAATGTTAGATGGTATATTCACTTATAAATATTATATGATATTTTCATATGTGAATATTATATAGTATTACATAGTATATCACATGAAAATAATACATAGTATATTCACTTGTGAATATTAGATCGTATATTCACTTGTGAATATTAGATCGTATATTCACTTATGAATAATAGTTGGTATATTCATATGTGAATATTACACAGTATATTCATATATGAATATTACAATGTGTTTTCAGAAATATATAATTTTTTATATGTTATTCACATATGAATAACATACAGACTTGCATATTTGTTTTGTGTTTTAATAATCACATATTAATTTAGGTGAGAAAACATATTCATATGTGAATATAACGTGGTAATTTAGTTTATGCATTTCATCAAACAGTTGGAGTGCATACAAGTTAACTTTTTTAAAAATGTGATAAATATGATACTTTGACTGCTTAAATCTTACAAAATAATAGATTGGCGGAGAAATATATGAAAATTTCTAACAAAAAATGATTTGATCTTTTTCTAACCTTAATTTCGATGTTTTATTTGATGAACGATGTTGAATGAATGGTACGAATTGATTTTTTTGTTGATTATCGATGATGTTCTAATGATGCTGGGAGTATAATTAATCGTAGATATTGAAGATATGTTCATATTCAAACAGAATTGAAGGTTCGATTGAAAGAGCAAAAAACGAATGAATTTCAACTGTTCGTATTTGTGATTGAAGGCTATTATATCATATTTACAAGTTTGACACCGTGTCTTTTATGTTTAGAGGCTAATTAAATGAGTGGCTGATAATGATTCCTCCATTCTCAACCTTTTTTATTTTCTCAATTGAACCCACCTCTCTCTCTCTCTCTCTCTCTCTCTCTCTATATATATATATATATATATATATATATATATATATATATATATATATATATATATATATATATATATATATATATATATATATATATATTAATTGTTTAAGATCTATAATTTTTTAGGTTTGTTTCGGATCTTACCTTCAATCTAAAACATACCAGTGTATATGTGTTTAATCTTTTTGTTCTTATCTTGCTTGAATGTATATATATATATATATATATATATATATATATATATATATATATATATATATATATATATATATATATATATATATATATATATATATATATATATATATATATATATATATATATATTTGACAACATTTTTCTACCCGACGTACACTTTATTTGATTGACTACAAACATTTTGTCATAAAATGACCACTAAATGTTTAATGTTAAATTGTTTTATGCATGTTAAGATTAAGTTTGAGAAAATTTACAAACAATATCTTGTAACGATATTGATTTTCGTTTAAGTTTTATCTTTAAGCATGTTTTAAGTTTATATAAAAACATGATTATGTTATTTATGGCTATGAAATTTGCAGGAGTTATAAAATCATTATTTTTGATAATATTTTTATTTGCTATCATTTAAGATAAGCAATTAAAATACCAAATAAATAAAATATTTTTGATAATATCTTTATATTTATAAAGTATTTTTTAAGGGAGTTGATCCGTACACAACAATTTTTCTCCATACATAACAATTGGTGTTTTAAAATGTTGTATTGTATAACTATATAATACATGAATTTGTTGTGTATGGCAAAAAATTATTGTGTACGAATCATTTCTCATTTTTTTAATGTGTAGCAATTTTGTTATTAAATTATAAGATCCAGTAAGAATATCCACGTGATCAAAGGATATTAAACTTTTGTATAAATGTTCTCTAACTAAAATTTTGTGGTAGTTTAAATTTGGATATTAAAGTATTAAACTCGCCTAGTCTTTTTGTTTCAAATTTCATGATAGTTATTTTGAAAAGAAATTGTTTGAGCCTTTGATGTTCTAATAGAATATCAATTTATGTTTAATTATGTTGGTATTCAAGGGTGTTATTCCCCTTGGATTCAATTAATCTTTTGTTTTTTTTTTTTTTTTTGTGGTAGAACAATGTTTACAAAATCTATCATCATTTAATGTATTTTTTAATCATTCGTCCCCTCAATGTGTTTGCATTTTAATACTATTAGTGTTTATGCAATTTAATTAAAGACCCACTTTTTGATATATGAAATCATTTTCATATTATTATTATTATTATTATTATTATTATTATTATTATTATTATTATCAATAAATTCAATAATTATATTATATTTTATGTGTTTATTAATACGAATATCAGTCGACCCACAAGTAGGTTGATATTTGGCTAAATAAACACATATATAATAATAAACATGCGACAATTTAAGGTTAATTACGTGTCATTGATAAGTCAATCCAAAGAGGGACTTATTAATTGACATGATTTATTGTCAATATTTATTATTAAATTTTATGGTTTATGTGTTTGTTAATGCGGATATTAATCGACCCAAAGGTAGGTTAATATTTGACCCTATAAATACATGTTTGATGATAAATATATGACAATTTTTAGATTACATGTCATTAATAAGTCAATCCAAATACGAACTTATTAATTGACATAATATATTGTCAATTCATATTATCAAAATTTATAGTTTATGTGTTTATTAATGAGGGTATTAGTCGACCTAAAGGTAGACTGATATTTGGACGAATAAACATATATGTGGTGATAAACCTGTGATGATCTTTTTTTCCATGTGATTAATAAGTCAATTCAAATAGGGGCTTGTTAACTAACATGCTTTATTGTCAATGTTTATCTCTAAAACAATATATCTTGTAAGTTAGTATTATTGTCTAGAGACTTGATATTAATGTTGTATTGATACCTTGTACATATGTCATAAATTGAATTTATTGATTACGGTTTGTGGACTAATGAGCATACAATTTGCTTATGTTCTCAAAACAACAAATTTGAATCATGGTATTATATTTGCTAACATTGATCACATTTATGATTCATGTATTGAATGAGATTAACTTTAAGGCATGGAAGGAGGGCAGTGTGTTAATTCTCAATTGCATGGAGATTGACCTTGCATTTGGATCGAGCAACATTGTTTGAGGATGTTAAGTTTGTAGGAGAAACAAGGTTGAAACATTGTCCTTAAGGAGGAATCAATCTTGATTCCTATTATTGCTTTTGATAGTATGCAGATTATAAATCAGTGATCGACAATGTTATTCAATCTCCTATTCAGAATACACAAACTCAACAACCTCAACTTTGGATATCTTATGTGTGGTACCAATGTTTTATCAATTATTATCTCTTTGGTTTTGAGGTAAATACAGTAGATGATTTCGTATATCATAGATTAAATGAGAGTAAATTTATCTTTCTGGTTTTGGGCAGATATCTACGCAACCCAAGTTTGAATCATAAGACAGCAGCCAAATGGATTTTGAGATATCTATACATAACCAAAGGCCATATGCTCAACTATAGGAAGTCGGATGTTTGGGAGATCATTTTTATTAAGAATATGATTTTATTAGTTGTCAAAATGGTTACCGATCCATATCGGGATATTTTTACATTTTAGCCATTTCATGGAATAAACTCTGGTAGCTTCTTCCATAATGACAACATAATTTGTAGTATGGAATATGGTTGCGGAAATTTGTCGTGAGGCTACACATTATTGGTATTGAAAGACCACTAAAGTTGTGATAATAAGTCAACAATGTTATATTCCAACAATAGAAGTTCTATTAAGTCAAAGCATATTGACATCAAAATTCCTTCTATTAACACAATAGTGCAAAATAGAAATATATAACACATATGAACAAACTCCATGAAATCGGATTCGCTCATAAAGGGATTACCTCCCTAGGTCTTTCATGAGCATACTACACACGTTGGTGTGATATTTGGTTTTAGTGGGAGTTTTATGGTGCTTTATGTTTTGTTTAAGAACAATTATGTTTTTCTATATATAATTAAGAGTTTGGTTAACTCCATTATTAGTTGCACTTATTTAAAGTTTGATCTCACTTCAATCTAAAGAGTAACTCGTTGGAAATCTATTTGGATTTTAAAACCACACATCATGTTTAATCTATGTCGTTAGTTATATATGTATATGTGACCATTGATATGTTTAGTTACGTAAATTGTAACAAAGACCGCTTTGATCCTATACTATTACGATTAGTGGACGAGATTGTTTAAGGGTATCAATATTATGATAACATTCATTAAATCACTTATACAGTTATACATACATTTATATATTAATGGTCCAGTGGGAGATTATTAGATAGTTATGGGACCACATCATATATATGTAATGTTAACATTAAATCCAGCTATTTTGGTAAGAATATAAATTGTTGATGCACCGATTCATAAAATATTTACTTACCTTGTGGGTTGAGTTCTCAATTTGACTCAAGATCCTCAAGATCCCTTCCATCTCTCACATTAGGGTGTATCTTCATCTATATATACATGTGATGAGGAGCAGATCAAGACACACGAAATACACATGTAAATAGTAACACTTGGACCCAATTATTTTCCTTTTTAACCCTTAAAACAAAATTATTTTTTGTAAGGAGTCCCCACGTACATTGGGCGTACGTTTATGTATGCTTAGCGTACATGGGCATGTTTGGAAGCGGGAACCTAAGTTACGTATGCGGGGCGTACGTGGACAATGCTAAAATCCTAATTTTAGGGCATGAGCCCTATTTAAGCTCACTTATGACTCTTAGACCCTTACCCCTATCAGCCTTCATTGCATATTAACGTCCCTAAAACCCTAGTTTGCTATTAAGAGTGATCTTTGATCTTGAAAGTAACTTTGGTTGCCTTTTCGATGTGTTTGCAAGAAGAAGAACTTGGTGTGCAAGCATTGGACGTGTTGAGCTTCAAGATCATGAATCTACATCATCTTAGAAAGCTTTTGAACGTAAAAAGGTCATACCTTGTTCTTTCCTTTGATAGCTAGAGTTAGGGTTTGTTTATGAATTCTTTTGGGTCCATGAATTCTTTTTTGTGAGTTTGGGCAACTCCAGAAGCTTGAAATGCTAGATCTTAGTCACTTTGATGTGTTAGAAGCATAAAAATGTTATCTTGGTGGTTGTTATGGCACCATGCATGGATTTATGACCCTAAAGTGAGCCTTGATGGACAAAACTGGATGTTGGACTCCCATAAGTCATGCAAAGGCATAAAGTTGCCAACTTTATGCCCTAGGACCCCTTTAATGACCGAGATCTAGAAGTTGGATTAAGTGATTGCATGTGTTAAGCACTAAATGGCTGGAAGTGCTGAACAGATCAGTATGCCGAGTGCACTAAGATGTACGTCACGTACTGGAATTACGCCGCGCGTACGCCCATGTGGACTTTTGGTCAATCGTTGGCCTTTTGTGGCTTTAGGGCCTTAGCTAGTTTTTGGACCTTGGCCTGATTAGGTTAAGTGGACCTCATATTTTTGTTCTGGGCCTTAAGTGTTATGAGTTGGGCCTTTTAGGCCTTAGGGCTCATTATTGTGTTATGGTCCAGGGTTGATTAACTCCATTATGGGTAAGGTGAAGGGGGGCCTAACCTTAGGAATTTGTAACAACGTAATTTTCAAAACAAAATTTTCATTTTTCATCAACCAAATTCACATAAAAATGTTCTCAAAAATATCCAACAGGAGTTATGAAACATAACATATCCCAAGATCATAAAATCAAATCCTCTCTCTAGTGTGTACGGGTCACGCCGACGCCTTTCCACGGTCCTCGCTAGTACCTAAAACACATAACACAACAACTGTAAGCATAAATGCTTAGTGAGTTCCTCCAAAATACCGCATACAACACATACGCCACTCGAGGCTATAATACGACCCTCCGGTCGAAGTGTCTCGGCGGGACCCTCCAGTCCCGTAGCTCTCTGGACCCTCTGGTCCGGTCATAGCTCGTTGGACCCTCCGGCCCGGTCTGTATCGTTGGACCCTCCGACTCGGTCTATAACATCATACAACATACATATAACATATAGCAAATAATCTCATACATAACACATAAGACCCTCTGGTCAACATATAATACCAGTTTAGGTAACGTATAGTGAGAAGACTCACCTCGTGTAACTCGGTAACCCGAAATCCTCGAACTCAGCGAAATAAGACCTAGCCTCCGCCTAATCATAGGAAATAATCTCATGTCATCAACATAATTCCTAGGGCTAGACCTTTTCCTCAAATCACTCTCAAGGGAGGTAAAAGACCATTTCACCCCTTACTAGACTCATTTGCACTTAAGTTGACCAAACCCTAAAAGTCAACAAAAGTCAACAGCAAGCAGTATGCGGGGCGTACTCTTGCATTCCAGAAACGGGGTACGCAGCCCTTACACGGCGCGTACTGGGATTACACCCAACGTAATGCCCAGTTTCCGCATCCAGCTCATTTAGGTCTTAAACGGTTAAGACTTTCATCCAAAATTCAGATCTGAACCTTCTAATATGACTTAATCCATAAATTTGAAGCCTTTAAGCCTTTGCATGGCTGTAAAGGTCACTTTGAGTTCAAAACACCTTTCCTCTTTCCATAATGAGACTATAACTCATGCATGCCACAAGATCCACATCCAAGACTCGATTTTTATGACTCCTCAACATATAATACACTAGAAAATGTCAGATCTAAGCTCATGGAGACTCTTTGCACAAAAGTCTCCAACTTTGAACCAAAAACCCTAACATGGTCCAAAAAGCAAAACTCATGAAGAACAAGGAAATATTTGAGCTTTTTACCTCAGGAAGGATCTCCAACCACAGAATAACTCAGATCTACACTAGCTCTTCAACTTCTAGCTCCAACAATGGCTCCTTCTTCTCTTTCGTCACCTTTAAAGGACAACCTCAAGCTCAAAAACTCACACACAAGCTAAAGCACGAATCTCAACTCTTCAAGGACTCTCTCAAGGGTGTATGGTGGCTAGGGCAAAGGACTACACGTTCCTTTTTATAGTGCAAGGCCATCGCTTAGGGTTTTGCATCTGGGTCAGTTACGCACAACATAACATTGGGTACGCCCAGCATACCGGGATAGTCAATCTAGTATTGTTTGTATATGTTCTCTTCCTAGTATAATCGTATATGTTCTCTTCCTAGTATAATCGTATATGTGCTTCTTCTAGTATAGTTGTATATGTTCTCATAGTAATGTAATGTATATGTTCTCGTAGTAATAAGTACTAACTCATGAATGAACTGACTCATTGATCTAGCAATAGTATAAGTATTAACCTGTGCTACCCTGATGGTAACTTACTAATGATGTAACTAGTACACATGAATATGGAGGAACTTTTATGACTATATATGTACACATGATATATAATTAATATTGAAATGACCTTCGGACGGCTACCCGATATCCCACCAGACCACATCTCAAGCGTGAAAAGGAAATAGGGCGTGCGGCCTTCCTAAGCCTTTTAAACATTGCTTATATAACTATACATATGCAGGCATACAATTTATAACAAGTATAAAAGAGTTTAAGTAAAAGTAATTGATAAGTAAAAGAGTTTGTAACACAGTTTGAAGTAAAACAATTTGATAAACAGTTTGAACAGTAATAAAATCATTGGTTTTGTAGTTATTAATCACATGTGATTGATGTAATAACTATAAGTATTCAACTTGTATTCCACCCCCCCCCCCCCCATTAAAGCATTTAAAACATTTAAAAGTATTTCAAAGGTTAGTTAAAAGGGTATGAACTCACTTGTGGTGATGGATTGGATTGAAGTGTCGGATACTGAGCTAGGTGGCAAATGGAGACTTGTACACACGCACGAGCCTAGTTATCATATAATGAACATTTATATAACTAATTAGCCAAATTATAACTAATAATTTAAGTTGGGACACTCTTGAACCTAAAAACACTTTGTATAAGTGTTATAAGTCCTAAGGGTTGCATCTAGGTTGTTGTGGGACAAGGCTAATGGGTTTAGGGTTTCAAAAGACCCTATACATGAGTTTACCCTTCAATAAACCCCACACAAGGAGTTTACGGTCGTAAACCCTTGAGTTTACGGCCATAAGCTCCTAAGCTTAAAGATATTTCTGTTTTGAGGTGTTACATGATTCCTAGAAGCAATTCTACTTGGTGGTTTAATCCTTGGAAGAGTTTAGGGCTTAAACACACTCCTTTGAGGAGTTCACGGCCCTGGGACCATTTCCCTTAGAGATTACGGCCGTAATCTCTCATGGGGATGGGTTTTTGATGTTTTAAATTCCCTAAATAACTAGGAGTAAATCAAGGCTTTTGTCCCAAAGCTTTAGGAGTGATTTAAGGCACTCTTTGGCCTTTGAGTTTGGAGTTCACGGTCCAAGAACTTCTTAGGCTGTGAACACCTAAATCTTGGTGTTCATGGATGATTTCTAGTCTTAAATACACCTATATACAAGCCTAAGGTAGTTACATAACACGGGGGAAGGACTAGGCATCATTTTAAGAGTTTACTCCCCAAGGTGTTCTTGGGCGGTAAACTCTTGAATCTAGTTGTTTTGCTATGGAATCGATGTTATTAAGCACATTACTAGCTATATAATACAACTAGAGAGAGGTACTCACGATTTGGGATGAAAACCCGAAGATCCGTGAGAGAGAAAATGGCTTTTCTCTAGTTGGAAATGTAATTAATGAATTAATTTGGTTGAGAATCATATATATAGTCCTGGGATTTTTGGCAGAAAATATTATTATTCAAGAAATGAACTTTAATATCATAAAGTTTTGAAATGCCCAAGTTGCACAACCCCATGTGCATCTATTCTCCTGATATCTCCTTAAATGTAAACCCCGAAATACTCAAACTTATTCGGAAAGGTCTGAATATTTATTGTAACTGATCGAACTTCTATTGACCTGATAATGTCCGTACATAATGGAAATTTCGGATTGTCACATCATCCCCTCCTTAGAAGGAATTTCGTCCCGAAATTAGAATTTAAGCAAATAAGTAGTTACAAATAACTAAGTAAAAAGGTGAGGATATTTTAGTTTCATCTGATCCTCACGCTCCCAAGTGAATTTCAGTCCTCGCTTGGCGTTCCAGCGAACCTTCACAATCGGGATACGGCTTTGCTTCATCTACTTGACTTCTCGGTCCATGATCTCTACTGGTTCTTCCACGAAGTTGAGGCTCTCGTTGATCTCGATCTCGTCGAGTGGGATTACAAGAGTCTCATCGGACAGACACTTTTTCAAGTTAGATACGTGGAATGTAGAATGTACATTACGAAGTTCGTCAGGTAGATTGAGTTTGTAAGCTACAGGGGCGATTCTTGCGAGAATCTCGAAGGGCCCTAGATATCTCGGATTAAGCTTCCCACGCTTACCGAAGCATATCAAGCCCTTCCAGGGTGAGACTTTAAGAAGGACTCGGTCTCCCACCTGGAATTCCAAAGGTTTCCTTCACTTATCAGCGTAGCTCTTCTGTCGGTCTCTAGAGGCTTTCAATCATTCACGGATCTGAAAGATCTTCTCTGTCGTTTCCCGAATGATTTTCGGGACTGTGAGAGTACTGTCAGAAACTTGCCCCCTAGCTAATTGGGTATCACCCACTTCAGCCCAGCACAGATGGGATCTGCACTTTCGGCCATAGAGGGCTTCAAATGGAGCAGCCTTGATGCTCGTGTGATAACTGTTATTGTAGGAAAATTCGACAAGAGGTAAATGAGTATCCCATGCCTTTCCAAAGTCAATCACATAGGCTCTCAACATATCTTCCAGTGTTTGGATGGTCCTCTCACTTTGTCCGTCTGTCTGTGGATGGTAGGCTGTGCTCATGTCCAGCCTTGTTCCCAAGGAATGTTGTAGCGATTGCCAGAATCTTGAGGTGAACCTACTATCTCTATCGGAGATAATGGATATAGGTACACCATGTAGTCGTACGATTTCCCTAATGTATGTTCTCGTAAGCTTCTCCATCTTGTCAGTTTCTTTGATAGGCAGAAAGTGTGCAGCCTTGGTCAATCTATCGACGATGACCCATATGGTATCAAGTCCACCCGTTTTCTTGGGCAACTTGGTTATGAAATCCATAGTGATCTGCTCCCACTTCCATTCTAGAATCTCTGGTTTTTGTAGTAAACCGGAGGGCTTCTGGTACTCGGCCTTGACCTTTGCGCAAGTAAGGCATTTACTTACGAAGGTAGCAATCTCTGCTTTCATATTAGGCCACCAGTATAGCTTTTTAAGATCCAGATACATCTTATCTGAACCTAGGTGGACGGAATACTGAGGGTTGTGCGCCTCGGTCATGACCAAGTCTCGGAAACCATCGTGCTTCGGTGTCCAGATCCGATTCATGAAATATAAGGCTCCGCCACCCTTGGCTTCTAAATTTTTATCCATTCCTCTAAGGGATTCACTCGTCACGTTTTCAGGTTTCATGGCTTCAAGTTGGGCCGCCTGAATTTGATTAGACAAGTGTGAATGGATAGTCATTGTCAACGACTTGACTCTTCGACCAGAATATTCCTTCCGACTTAGGGAGTCTGCTACTACGTTGGCCTTACCCGGATGATAACGAATTTCGCATTCGTAGTCACTGAGTAGCTCAACCCACCGTCGTTGTCTCATGTTGAGCTCCTTCTGATCGAATATGTGTTGTAAACTCTTATGGTCGGTAAAGATAGTGATTTTCGTTCCATACAAGTAATGTCTCCAGATCTTCAGAGCAAACACAACTTCTCCTAGCTCAAGATCATGGGTCGTGTAGTTAACTTCGTGTGTATTCAACTGTCTTGAGGCGTAGGCGATGACCTTAACTCACTGCATCAGAACACACCCGAGCCCTTGATTTGATGCATCGCAATAGACTATGAAGTCTTCTATTCCTTCGGGGAGGGATAGTATTGGTGCGGTGCACAAAGCTCTCTTGAGTGTTTGGAATGCTCTTTCCTGTTTCTCTTCTCAGTCAAAGGCCACGCCTTTCTGGGTCAGTGTTGTAAAAGGTTTCGCTATTCGGGAGAAGTTTTGTATGAACCTGCGGTAGTAGCCAGCGAGACCTAGAAATTGACGAATTTCTGTAGGCATCTTCGGTGCTGACCAGTTCTCAATGGTCTTAATTTTGGATGGATCCACGTGGATTCCCTCTTCGCTTACCACGTGTCCTAAGAATTCGACTCTTCGGATCCAAAATTCACATTTAGAGAACTTCGCATAGAGCTTCTCCGTCCGTAAAGTTCTTAGAACTTGTCACAAATGATCGCCATGCTCTTCCTTACTTCGGGAGTACATCAGGATGTCATCAATGAATACAATGACGAACTGATCCAAGTAAGGTCGACATACTCTATTCATCAGATCCATGAAGACTGCAGGCGCATTGGTCAATCCGAATGGCATCACCACGAACTCGTAGTGTCCATAACGAGTTCGGAAGGCTGTCTTCGAGACATCCTACTCTAGCACTCGTAATTGGTGATATCCGGATCTTAGATCAATTTTGGAAAAGTAGCTCGCCGGTTGCAATTGGTCAATAGATCGTCTATGCGAGGCAGAGGGTAACGATTCTTGACCGTTAGTTTGTTGAGTTCTTTGTAGTCGATACACATACGGAATGATCCGTCTTTCTTCTTGACGAATAAGACCGGTGCTCCCCAAGGCGAGAAACTTGGTCTTATAAAGCCCTTGCTGAGCAGTTCGTTAAGTTGACCAGATAGTTCCTGCATCTCCGTTGGTGCTAATCGGTAGGGCAACTTGGCTACTGGGGTAACTCCTAGGACTAAGTCGATTCTGAACTCGACTTGTTGTTGCGGAGGTAATCCTGGTAGCTCTTTTGGGAAGATGTCGGGAAAGTCACTCACTGCTAGAATGTTCTTTAGTTCTTTCATTTCGAGGCTCGTATCGACAACGTGAGCAAGGAATGCATGGTATTCTTTACGTAGATACTTTTGTGCCTGAATACTTGATATTATACAAAGACTCGCACCGGGCATGTCGCCGTAGACGATAAGAGTTTCGTTAGACGGGAGGTTTAGACGGACTGCTTTCTCGTAGCACATGATGTCGGCGCGATGAAGGCTTAACCAATCCATGTCGATGATAATGTCGAATCTTTTAATCGAGACCAGCATAAGGTCGATTGGGAATGAATGGTTATCTAGAGTTAGGGTACAACCTAAGTATATGCTATTCATGCTTTCATTTTTTCCATTAGCCATTTCTACTGTGAATTTTTCTTTACGTGTGTGTGGTTGTTGTTTAAGCATGCGAGCAAATTTATGGTTCACGAAGCTTCGCCCCGCTCCACTATCGAACAGAATACATGCATAGGAGTTATCGATGAGGAACGTACCAGTCACCACCATCGGGTCAGCAACTGCTTCCCCATGGCCTATTGCTAGTACCCTCCCAGCTTCGCCATCATTCTTTGCTTTGGGGCAGTCCCTCTTATAGTGGCCCGCCTCGCCACATCCATAACAGGTCTAGCTCACGCCAGCGCCGGGGACTTGGGTGATCAGCCTCGCCGGAGACTTATAGAAACGGACTGTGTGTCCTTTCTTGTTGCAATTAGAGCATTGCATTTCACGACAGGAGTCGTTGTGGTGGTAGTTGCATTTGTTGCACTTACGCAAATTTCCAGCATACTGCCCCACCGGAGCAGTAGCAGCAGCAGGGGTTATTGCGGCATGCACTGCCACAACTTGCTGCTTTTTGGCAGTTCGTTGTTTCTTCTTCTCCTCCAAGAGCTTCCGCATTATGTCAGCGGGTTTGGAGGGTTCTGAGATGGCTAGGGTTGTTGTTGCTGCAGGGGTTTTGACTCCATGGTCTATGAGTAGCTGTGCCAATCGCTTGGCACTGTCGAAGGTAGCAAGGTTTGATTATAGGACATTCCCCAAATACGGAGGCACTAGCCCCCATATGTACCTCTCGATCTTTTTCCATTTAGTGGGAGCCATATTGGGGCAGAGGACCACCAGTTCGCTGAATCTGGCGGTATACGAGACTACGTCGGAGCTCTTCATGGTTAGGCTCCACAGCTCCTGCTCCAATTTCTGGATTTCGCCCCTCGGGCAGTATTCCTCAATCATGAGGTCCTTCATGGTTTCCCAACCCATGTCATTCGCCACTACGAGAGTTAGCGCTTTAACGTGACCATTCCACCACGTCAGGGCTTTCCCTTCAAAGGTGCATGCAGCATATTTGACTTTGCACGCAGCAGGGCATGAACAAATTTTGAAGACTGATTCAGTCTTCTCGAACCATTGCGAGAGGGCAATGACTCCTCCGGTTCTCTGAAAGGACTTCGGCTTGCAGTTGGTGAAATCCTTGTAGGAGCACTCTCTCGAGCGCACAGGGATTTCAACAGGAATAGAGTCAACAGGGGTTCCACCTCTGCTGGCATTAGTAGAGTGATACTGATCCATGGCAGTTGCCACTGCCGCAGCTACTGCAGCATTCAGGGCTGCAATATCGATGACCTGAGGAGGAGGAGGAGGTGGAGGTGCAGGGTTATTCCTGGGAGATTTGCGAGGAGGCATCTTTCAGCTATAAGTTTATAAAGATAAACACAATGGTAAGAATCAATTGTAAGTGGGGTGAGAGTGACACATGGACTAACTAACCATAGCCCAACAGTTGAATGAGTGTTTGAGATCACAACAAGGAAGATTAGTAGGAAAACACAAGTGTACAGATTTTTCCCACAGATTAGGTAGTTGTCAATAATTCTGGTATTACTAATGTAATAAGTTCAGGGAAAATTGACCTAACAGTAGGTCTTACATCATACCATACGGAAAGTTAGGAATATTTTACAGACAAGTGCTACTTAGAGCACAGATACTAAAGGCTATTCCTTAACCAAAAGACAAAGATGTACTAGACATCTTCTAACGGCGATGGGAATTCCTCGGGCGAACCCTGAGGTCTGCCACTTGACGAACCACCTCTTGAAGGTGTCGCTCATGAGCCCTCTGACGGGCTCGAAGTTCCATGACATCGGCTCGGGAGGCAGCCAGTTTTTGTTGTAGTGTTTCATTGGTTCTCCTGGTCCGTTCCATTTCTTCTTCCAGATGGTGGATGCAGACTGTGTTGACACCAGAGTTGGCATCAATCTCCATGACTCGGTCGATGGCCGTTCGACCTTGTTCACCATTACGAGCTATCCTATGGATAATGACGGGCAGAGCTCGATCCGCAGAGCCACCTTCGTTAAGGTTGTAAAAGCTTTGGTCCCCAAAGTAAGGTAAGGGTTGACCCTGTTCATCGCTCCAGCAATTCAAGTTGGTTGCCCACAAAGGTGTACGACCTGGAAAAGCTGGTCGGGGGTTGTTGTTTGGGGCTTGACCTACTGGCGGTAGGTTGTTGACTTCAGGCTCAGAGTCGGATCCATCAGAAAAGCCTTCTGTGAGGTGATCATCCAAAGGGATTGGATGCTCATCTTCGGGCTCTTCTTCGATCCACCCAGCATTTCCTTCATTTGGAAAGTACGGGTCGCCATGATGGAATCCAGCCATTTAAATCTACACGAGAAGAGAGGTATAATAATCTAGTGTATAAATAACTTGTAGTAGCACAAAATACCCATATAGTATTTTATATTTAAGTTCTACTGTTCTCCTTATGGTATTGTTGGTAAGTTTTTAGACTTGTTAACATATCACAACCATTCTAGGGCATATGCTAATCACTCCTCGAACCAACATAGTTGATTAGGCTATGCCATTTCCAGGACTGACCATACATCCCCGAGCTCACTTGTTATATTTAACAATCGTAATACTTTTGTTCTTGTTATTGTGATACTGATTTTAGTATGAATGCAGAAAAGTATACTTAATTAAATATTTTAATATTTAAAGTATAGACTCTTGGTCAGAGTGTTTTAATCCCAAATGGGTTTATAGTTACTATATATTTTATGGGTTGATATACTCAATTCACTATAAACAATGCTCTGATACCAATCTGTCACACCCCAAAACCAAGAACGGCGGAAACGTTCTGGGGCGGAGGACGTCATGTAAAGTATCACAACACAGTATAACAGTAAATAAGCAAACAACATCATCCATTGCATTAAATATATAATTTTAATACAAGTGTGTTCCGTACAGTTATAGACACCAGTCTTGGATGCGTTCCATCTTCTCAAAAGCTGGCCTCGGTACCTGTCTACTGTCGACCTGAGAATACAAGTTATTTTGAAAGAGTTTATCAACATTAAGCTGGTGAGTTCATAAGTATTTTAGTGTCGGTGTTTGTATCAAAACGTTTGAATCTCTAAGAAAAACCTATATTTTCTATTAAAAGTAGCCTTCTACCAAAGCATAACTGTTTTGTATGTTCGTTTATCGTAAAAGTGTGTAATTTTCCCAAGTGCAACTATCATTTACAAAATATAGTTTGTACATTAATGTTTAAGTGAAATGATCACTAAAAGTATGTAAAGGGTAAATTATTGTAGTACTATAATGTTGTATTATAGGAACTATTGTTGTACTAACTACCTTAAACCGGATTTATATTAAGGTATCATGTGATTAACTATACCATACTATCGACTAGGTAACAACGACAAATGTAGGTCGTAAAAAGGTATGACGTTTGGCACCAGCAGACCTGCAGGTCCGGCTGTAGCTAGCAGCAAGGTGTAGGATAGTCAATCCAGTACAGATCTATACGCAAACTCATGCTCTCCCTCCAACAGACTCTGGCTACAACTCGGGCCATGACATTGAAGGCATGCTCCGATACAGTGGATCACAATTGTTAACGTATTCATGTATATGTAATGTATTGTTACTTGTTCTAGTATTGTTTGTATATGTTCTCTTCCTAGTATAATCGTATATGTTCTCTTCCTAGTATAATCGTATATGTTCTTCTTCTAGTATAGTTGTATATTTTCTCATAGTAATGTAATGTATATGTTCTCGTAGTAATAAGTACTAACTCATGAATGAACTGACTCATTGATCTAGCGATAGTATAAGTATTAACCTGTGCTACCCCGATGGTAACTTACTAATGATGTAACTAGTACACATGAATATGGAGGAACTTTTATGACTATATATGTACACATGATATATAATTAATATTGAAATGACCTTCGGACGGCTACCCGATATCCCACCCGACCACATCTCAAGCGTGAAAAGGAAATAGGGCGTGTGGCCTTCCTAAGCCTTTTAAACATTGCTTATATAACTATACATATGCAGGCATACAATTTATAATAAGTATAAAAGAGTTTAAGTAAAAGTAATTGATAAGTAAAAGAGTTTGTAACGCAGTTTGAAGTAAAACAATTTGATAAACAGTTTGAACAGTAATAAAATCATTGGTTTTGTAGTTATTAATCACATGTGATTGATGTAATAACTATAAGTATTCAACTTGTATTCCACCCCCCCCCCCCATTAAAGCATTTAAAACATTTAAAAGTATTTCAAAGGTTAGTTAAAAGGGTATGAACTCACTTGTGGTGATGGATTGGATTGAAGTGTCGGATACTGGGCTAGGTGGCAAATGGAGACTTGTACACACGCACGAGCCTAGTTATCATATAATGAACATTTATATAACTAATTAGCCAAATTATAACTAATAATTTAAGTTGGGACACTCTTGAACCTGAAAACACTTTGTATAAGTGTTATAAGTCCTAAGGGTTGCATCTACGTTGTTGTGGGACAAGGCTAATGGGTTTAGGGTTTCAAAAGACCCTATACATGAGTTTACCCTTCAATAAACCCCACACAAGGAGTTTACGGTCGTAACCCTTGAGTTTATGGTCGTAATCTCCTAAGCTTAAAGATATTTTCTGTTTTGAGGTGTTACATGATTCCTAGAAGCAATTCTACTTGGTGGTTTAATCCTTGGAAGAGTTTAGGGCTTAAACACACTCCTTTGAGGAGTTTACGGCCCTGGGACCATTTCCCTTAGAGATTACGGCCGTAATCTCTCATGGGGATGGGTTTTTGATGTTTTAAAGTCCCTAAATAACTAGGAATAAATCAAGGATTTTGTGCCAAAGCTTTAGGAGTGATTTAAGGCACTCTTTGGCCTTTGAGTTTGGAGTTCACGGTCCAAGAACTTCTTGGGCCGTGAACACCTAAATCTTGGTGTTCATGGATGATTTCTAGTCTTAAATACACCTATATACAAGCCTAAGGTAGTTACATAACACGGGGGAAGGACTAGGCATCATTTTAAGAGTTTACTCCCCAAGGTGTTCTTGGGCGGTAACTCTTGAATCTAGTTGTTTTGCTATGGAATCGATGTTATTAAGCACATTACTAGCTATATAATACAACCAGAGAGAGGTACTCACGATTTGGGATGAAAACCCAAAGATCCGTGAGAGAGAAAATGGCTTTTCTCTAGTTGGAAATGTAATTAATGAATTAATTTGGTTGAGAATCATATATATAGTCCTGGGATTTTTGGCAGAAAATATTATTATTCAAGAAATGAACTCTAATATCATAAAGTTTTGAAATACCCGAGTTGCACAACACCATGTGCATCCACTCTCCTGATATCTCCTTAAATGTAAACCCCGAAATACTCAAACTTATTCGGAAAGGTCTTAATATTTACTGTAACTGATCTAACTTCTATTGACCTGATAATGTTCGTATAGAATGAAAATTTCGGATTGTCACACATGAGGCTTAAGCTGCCTCGATGCATATGCTATCTCATACACCCTCTGCATAAGCACCGCTCCCAATCCGGATATCGATGCATCACAATATACCACGAAATCCTCCATCCCTTCCGGAAGGGATAACACTGGGGTTTCGCATAATTTCTGGCGAAGTGTCTCGAACGAGGTCTGCTGCTCCGGACCCCAAGAAAATGCAACACCCTTCTGGGTCAATTTGGTGAGTGGCGCGGCGATCTTGGAGAAGTCCTAAATAAATTTCCGATAGTAGCCGGACAAACCCAGAAAGCTCCTGATCTCGGTGGGTGATCTCGGAACCTCCCACCTCATGACCACCTCAATCTTGGTCGGATCGACCAATATCCCATTCTAGTTGACGAGATGTCCCAAAAACTGAATCTCTCGTAACCAGAACTCACATTTGGATAACTTGGCATAAAGCCTCTCCGATCTCAGAACTCCAAGGATCTCCCTCAAATGCTCCTCGTGCTGTTCTCTAGACCTCGAATACACCAAAATATCGTCAATGAATACGATCACTGACCGATCCAACATCGGCCTGCACACCCTGTTCATGAGATCCATGAAAGCAGCAGGGGCATTGGTAAGCCCAAAAGGCATCACCACGAACTCGTAATGCCCGTAACGAGTTCTGAACGCTGTCTTCTAGATATCCTCATCCTGAACCCTTATCTGATGATAACCCGACCTCAAGTCTATCTTATAGAACCAAAACGCCCCCTGCAGTTGATCGAACAGATCATCGATCCTCGGCAACGGATAACGGTTCTTGACCGTCAACTTGTTCAACTCCCGGTAATCAATACACATCCGGTGTGAACCATCCTTCTTCTTGACAAAAAGGATCGGCACTCCCCAAGGTGAGCTGCTCGGTTGAATAAACCCCTTCCCCAACAACTCCTGAAGCTGCGAGGATAACTCCTGCATCTCTGGTGGCGCTAAGCGATAAGGCGCCTTGGCGATAGGAGCTGCTCCCGGAACCAAATCGATACGGAACTCCACTTGCCTCTCGGGAGGCACACCTGGCAGTTCCTCGGGAAAAACATCTGGAAACTCACACACTATTGGAACCTCATCAATCGAACTTGGCCTCCCAACGGCTACTCGTATGTCTGACACATAGGCTATGAATCCACTGCAGCCTTGCTGCAAACTCTGCCTTGCCCTGGGGGCCGAACAAAACACTGACCCACATCGGGTTCCCTCACCGAACACTGTAAGTACTCCCCCACTAGGGTCTCGTATCGTTACCAACTGATGCTCGCAGTCTATCACAACTCCATATCGGCTCAACCAATACATGCCCACTATAACACACACATCCCCCATCGCCATCGGAACCAGATCTATCGGAAACTCCACACCGAAAATCTCAAGGACACATCCTCGAATCACATCCGTAGCATACACTGCTCGCTCATCATCTATGGAAACTCGTAGAGATCGACCCAACGCCTCTCGACGGACACTAATGTGCTGGCTAAATGCTACGGAAACAAACAACCGACTCGCACCCGAGTCAAATAATACCAAAGAAGGTACAGAACATACAAGAAGTACCTACGCATATCATCATATAAGCACAATAACTCAAATCAAATAAAAGATGAATATAGAATACATACCAGCCACAACATCGGGTGCCGCACGGACCTCTTCCGCAGTCAACTGTAAAGCTCTCCCATGAGCCTTCGGTGCCTCGGCCTTCACTGGCCGAACCTCGGTAGCCCTAGCAGCAGGCGCAGATCCCTGCGCTAATCCCTAAAGTAGCTGAGGGCACTTGGCCTTCCGATGGCCGGTCTGGTTGCAATGAAAGCAAACCGAAAATCCCTTGGGGAAATCCTTCGCGATATGCCCCTCCTTCCCGTACTTGTAGCATACTCCAGCCCTACACGACCCCTCGTGACTCTTGTTGCACTTCCCACAAGTGCGGCCCTTCGCACCCCTAGATCTCGAATCAGCGGGTCTAGCCCGCTTGGCTGCCGGCTGAGACTGAGCCGGTCTCCGATCCACCCTCTGCGACTCGGCCTCCTCCCTGGCCTGAGTCTCCAACTCAATCTCCCTCTTCCGGCATTTTCCTGGAGCTCAGCAAATGTCTGGTAAGTCGAGTTTTCCACGAACTCTCGAATATCTCTCCTCAGAACACTCAGATAACGGCTCATACGAGCCTGCTCAGAAGACACCTGCTCAGGGCAAAACATCGCCCTCTCATGAAACTTCCTGGTGATCACTGCAACAGAATCAGTACCCTGCTTGAGGATCAAGAACTCCTGAATCAACCGTTCCCTCTCCACCGGGGGAACATACTCGTCTCTGAACATAGCGGTGAACCTCTCCCAGGTCACCTCAGAAATCTCCGCCAAAGTGAAGCTCGCCGTCACGAACTTCCACCAATCCTTCGCTCCCAAGCGGAGCTAGTTCAGAGCGAACCGTACCCTCAAGTGCTCTGGACAAGAAAACGTATAGAAACATCCCTCGATATCAGATATCCATCTCATCGCATCAATCGGGTCCTGTGTCCCCTCAAACTCTGGTGGTTTCGTGTTGCCGAACTCCCGAAACAACATCGAGTCACCTCCCTGATGTCTGGCAGCAGCAACAACAGTCGTAGCTGCAGCTGCCGCAGCCTCAGTCACTGCTGCATACCGCTCATCAAAGGTCTCAATCAATGTGGTCTTGATGTCCCCAAACATCTCTGGAATCTCAGCTCGGATGGCAGCAGCCACCTCCTCATGAATCAATCGACGGATCTCCTCGTCGCTGACACCACTACTCTCAGGTGTGTGTCGAGTCCCAACCATGATACCTCTGAGATACAACAATAAATATCAGAGACTCGATCGAGCATACTCATACTCAATGACGCAACCCTACTCGTCCTCCACTGTCTAAAGGATTCTTACTTGGACTGCCCACTGATCCAGTGTCTTCAGTAGTATGGGCCCTATACTACTGACCACACCTCATCAGCATTCACCCCAAGTCCTCCTCCTTGGATCCTGGATCACAAGTACTCTATTCTCACTATGCATTGGCTACCCTCTGATAGACCTCTCATGAGCTCCTAACTGCCATCTACTCGCTCTCAAAGCAACTCAGCAAAAGAAGTCTCCTAGGCTAAGGCATCACAAATCAGGCCACTCTAGTCCTAATATGAATACCTAGCCTACTCTAGCATGCATAATATAACATAGCATATCTCATAACACATAATGTAAGGGTACTTTGGGGATTCACCGTTAGGGCGTTGGCTGACCGTACACACTGCTCTGTTCTGGTTGTCTCAAAACCCCTTGCTCTTTTAGAAAATTTTATTTTTATCGTCGAAAATTTCTCAAATCCTCAGTTTGAGTTCAGATACGCCCAAAGGTGCATCCGAGTCCCTCAAACCAAGGCTCTGATACCAACTTGTAACAACGTAATTTTCAAAACAAATTTTTCATTTTTCATCAACCAAATTCACATAAAAATGTTCTCAAAAATATCCAAAGTAGTTATTGAAACATAACATATCCCAAGATCATAAAATCAAATCCTCTCTCTAGTGTGTACGGGTCACGCCGGCGCCTTTCCACGGTCCTCGCTAGTACCTGAAACACATAACACAACAACTGTAAGCATAAATGCTTAGTGAGTTCCCCCAAAATACCGCATACAACACATACGCCACTCGAGGCTATAATACGAGTCGATGTGTCTCAGCGGGACCCTCCAGTCCCGTAGCTCTTTGGACCCTCTGGTCCGTTCATAGCTCATTGGACCCTCCGGCCCGGTCTATATCGTTGGACCCTCCGGCCCGGTCTATAACATCATACAACATACATATAACATATAGCAGATAATCTCATACATAACACATAAGACCCTTTGGTCAACATATAATACCAGTTTAGGTAACGTATAGTGAGAAGACTCACCTCGTGTAACTCGGTAACCCGAAATCCTCGAACTCAGCGAAATAAGACCTAGCCTCCGCCTAATCATAGGAAATAATCTCATGTCATCAACATAATTCCTAGGGCTAGACCTTTTCCTCAAATCACTCTCAAGGGAGGTAAAAGACCATTTCACCCCTTACTAGACTCATTTGCACTTAAGTTGACCAAACCCTAAAAGTCAACAAAAGTCAACAGCAAGCAGTATGCGGGGCGTACCAGCTCCTGTACGCGGGGCGTACTCTTGCATTCCAGAAACGAGGTACGCAGCCCTTTACGCGGCGCGTATTGGGATTACGCCCAGCGTAGTGCCCAATTTCCACATCCAGCTCATTTAGGTCTTAAACGGTTAAGACTTTCATCCAAAATTCAGATCTGACCCTTCTAATATGACTTAATCCATAAAGTTGAAGCCTTTAAGCCTTTGCATGGTTGTAAAGGTCACTTTGAGTTCAAAACACCTTTCCTCTTTCCATAATGAGACTATAACTCATGCATGCCACAAGATCCACGTCCAAGACTCGATTTTTATGACTCCTCAACATATAATACACTAGAAAAGGTTAGATCTAAGCTCATGGAGACTCTTTGCACAAAAGTCTCCAGCTTTGAACCAAAAACCCTAAAATGGTCCAAAAAGCAAAACTCATGAAGAACAAGGAAAGCTTTGAGCTTTTTACCTCAGGAAGGATCTCCAACCACAGAAGAACTCGGATCTACACTTGCTCTTCAACTTCTAGCTCCAACAATGGCTCCTTCTTCTCCTTCTTCGCCTTTAAAGGACAACCTCAAGCTCAAAAACTCACACACAAGCTAAAGCACGAATCTCAGCTCTTCAAGGACTCTCTCAAGGGTGTATGGTGGCTAGGGCAAAGGACTACACGTTCCTTTTTATAGTGCAAGGCCATCGCTTAGGGTTTTGCATCTAGGCCGGTTACGCCCGGCGTAACCTTGGGTACGCCCAGCGTACCCGGATGACCCGCGTACAAATTAAGCACGCGAGTACGCTCGGCGTATCCCGCGTACTCACCCACTCCACCTTCCACTTTAAGGGACTAACTAGCCAATTATCCAAAATAAAAGGGTTATAATGCTAACCTGGATTTCGGGCTGTTACAGAATTGGATTGGAATTTATGCCCATAATCATGATTGTTAACCCATTCCTAATTAGGGTAATTTGTGTATGTTTAGTGTGGGATTTTCTGGATCAGTAGTTGAGCAGTTAGTATTTATCAGCTGACGGAGGTAAGTCTCCTCCCTGTATCCATGGGTCGAAGGCACCAATGTTGACCCATTATTCAGTTATTTAGAATGCTAGCTATTGTGTGACATTTATATTTGTGCTTGTATGATCAGGTTGAATATATAACCCAGGGCGGGACCCATTATGTGTTTATGGCATGATCAGGTTGAAATATACCCCAGGGTACCCCAGGGCGGGGCATACTATCGTATGATCGGGTTGAAATATACCCCAGGGCGGGGCCCATACTTGCTTATTTGGTTGGAATATACTCCAGGGCTAGGCCCAGTTGTATGTTTGGTATGTGATACTTTGGGATAACTCAATAAGATTTTGCTTACAGTTTGTATTGTGGTTTTAGGTACTTCCGGTACTAAAGGGAAGGGTTCGGCGTGATGGCGCAACATTCACTCCCCACTATTTTCCGCACTTATTGATATTGTCACTCTTATGATTTGATATGATGATTATGTAATGGATTTTGGGAACAAATTTTTATGATTGTAAATCTTAATTAAAATGAAAAAAATCATCCTGGTTTTGGCCTGTTACATAAATTCGTTTAGGGTTTGCTAAATGATTTTAAAGAGAGCTTATGATCAACTGGAAAACTCTACCCTAGTTCCTCATATCTGAAGATCATCATGAAATTAGCTATGTAATCATTATTTGATGTTTAAGTTTTCTTTTAATCAGATTCGAGATTAAAAATCCAAAGTTTATGCTTCCATGTTTATGTTTTGGTTATCAAAATAACCAACAAATATTAGTAATAGTACAATTGTAAAACATTTCAGATATTAAATCTCATCCGATTTAATTGTAAGATTTTTTTGTTTATATGATCCGACCTTTATTAATTTATTTTCTTTTGACTATTTTATTTTTATATATTGATTTTATTTAAATAGTGAACCACATAAATTTGTGTTTTTAGAATCATCAATTATTACGAGACATGTGTGCCATGTATACCTATGGTCTAATTATAAATGATTTTTGTAATAATAAGTGTGAAAATGATTGTATAACTAATGTCAAACGGTATAATAATAATAATAATAATATTAAATACATCTCCAAGCACAAGATGACCAGAAATAAAAGTAATAATCTTATCTAATAAATGAAAATATTTTTGCCATTTGTCATCTTCTTCTTTCATCTTGACAAATGTCATTTTCTAGGATTTTTATAATTGTTATTTTCCACTTGTCATTTTTTGGGGATTTCAATTTTTCTTAAAATAAATTTCCAAAAAACTCTAATGGGTTATATATATGTAATGTTATCATTCTATTAATTTAATAATAAATTATCATAAATGCTCCAAATGATTTGATTTCTTTCATAAATGTTCCAAAAGATTACATTTTGTTATGGAAAAACATTATTTTATAAAATATTTAATGTTTATATATATTCATATTAAATTTTTATTTTTAATAACTCGTGTAATACACGGGTCTTACACCTAGTGGTTCTTATAGATAAAAGGGAGTAATATCTCGAATACCACGCTCGATATTCTTTTGTTACATAAATTGATAAAAGAATAAAATAGGCTTGCATATAAATACATATTTAAGTTATTTGTAACCACAAAATTTTGGGATAATATATGCAGAATACAAAAAACTTATCAAATTGTTGTATTATAAAATGTTTATTTTTAGTTTGATTTTATTTATATTAAATCATAAAGTAAACTATAAAAAATCATTATGTTTTTGCGTTTTGAATGAAAATTAGTCTTTATATAATTTATTTGCCTTACATGATACAGTGAACCTATCACGTGAGGTCCGTGATGCTAACATGGCATGCATGGCAACGTGCAAATATCATCCCTAGCGTCTGTTTTGGTGAATTGTGGTAATGGTAACGGGTTGTAACGTACTAACGTGAGAGCCTCACGCTTTTTCCTTTAGACCATCTGCTATACTCTCCACGATAACGGTCGTGGAGAGCTTCCAGATCAATCACCACCATCCACCACAAAGTCATGAAGTACCCTCCACGACCACAAACAGAAGAACGGGGAGAGAGAGAGAGAGAGAGAGAGAGAGAGAGAGAGAGAGAGAGAAGAAGAGCTGAGAGAAGAAGAAGCCCTGATTGGGCGTTGTCGTTCGTCTTCCCCACCACAAACCACCACGGAAACGCCCGAACACGGTAGGCCGGGATGGTGTGCACGAACAACGCTCGTGGCCACGTAGACCACGAACCTCTTCGTAGTTGGTATACCAGAAGGCCTTAGTTTTTTTCTTAAATTTCTTCTCCTGCCATGTCCTTCACGGTGTGGCCACTCAAGAACATCATTCTCTCCTCTCTACGGTGGCATGAAAGTTGGTGAGGATACAAGAGCGTGATGAGTTTGTTTGTGTGAAGCGTAGGGTATATAACGCATATCCTAAAAGCTGGTATTTACTAATTTAATTATTTATAACCCATTCATAATTTCTTATATCTTATTAATATGTCATCCTTAATTGTCAAATAAAACGTGGAATGATACTATTGGAACCTCGAGCTAAGGACAATAAATTTAGGAAAATTAGTATCTAGATAACATATCACAGTCATGCGCAGATAACACAACAAGCCAACACAAGAGTAACATTGTCTTCAACCACCATAACTTGGAGTTTGACACCAACTTCACAGTAGTTGATAAGTTGCGCTAACGAATGATCCTTATAAGTCACATCAATATTAGATGCACGGAACTATTCTTTGGTCTTCATAAGATAGTATGTTGAGATATTATACATCTTTTTGAAACGATGAATATTTTATGACCGATCATCAGCTTGTTTTTGAATTATTGTTATGTTTAGAGAACTATAAAAGGTAGGGCCGATGCGAGAAAACGATGGGCTTGTAAAATGAGTTTTTTATAATTAATAAATGATATATATTAGTGTATTTTACAACGTGACACGGTTTTATAAATGATTATATATGTTTGAGTCTTTATTCTCTCCACAATTGCTCTTTTGGAAAGTTAATATGGGCCTCCACATATATTTACATAGTATCGGCCATATTTTGATTTCTTTCTTGCCGATTATCTTCTACCTTATTCTTTCTTCTCTCGTTTTCATGGCGGCTGGCGATGATCAATCCTCCCTCTCCCTAAATACTCCCAACCATCTCCTTACTATTAAACTTTCTTTGTCCAACTATATCATTTGGAGGAATCAGATCCTCCCGTTACTCTTCTTCCATACAGACACCATCTCCTGCACCCATATCCCCAATTCTGAGTTCACTAACCGGCAAGAGAGTGGTCGGAAAGCTCTCCTTATTATTCAATCCTCTCTCATGAAAGAAGCAATGTTCGAGGTCCTTGGTTTACCGACAACCCTTGATATGTGGACTGCTCTTGAAAACGCTTACCATCAAGACTTTGTTGAGCGTATGAAAACTCTACGGGACTCTCTTTGACAACTAAAGAAAGGTACTTCTTATGTAGCTGAATTTGGTCGAAAGTTTAAGTCTATTTTTGAACAATTATCAGCAATCAGGCATCCGATATATGACTATGATAAAAGCCATTGGTTCTTGTGTGGTTTTGGAGCTTCTTTTGAGCATTTTTTCGAATTCACAACGGGTTGTTAAGCCTCGCCCTTTCATTCTATGGTTTACTCTCACAGACCGAGGGACATGAGTTATTCATTTAGTCCATGTCACCATCGCTCCTCCACAAGAAGACTTCATCTCAACTCAAAAAAAAGTGAGGGTTCTTCAAATGGTAGAGGAAATCATGGTGGTTCCAATGGTGATCGAAACTATAGGATAGCTACAATGGTGGTAGGAGACGGGTACATAGGTCTCCTCACTGCTAGTTTTGTAGGAATGAATCAACGCCCATATCTTCAAACGTTCGCTACTCGATCACCCATTGTTGATGCAAACTTGGCATCCACTTTTCATGCATCTTATACATATACATCTCTATTCTCCGGACTAGTATCAAAGTCGGTGTCTTGCACATCCCTATCTATCCTCATCGAGCCTCCGACTCTGAGGGGGAGTGTTATTGTATCCTACATCAATGTGACACGGTCTTATAAGTGGTTATGTATGTTGGAGTCTCCCTTCTATCCACAGGGGCTCTATGAGAGAGTTAATATGGGGATCCACATATATTTACAATGTATTTTAATGAACTTTAAAAAAATCTATAAACTTGTTGAAACATTTAGTCTGGATTACCTTTTACAATCTAGCTTATAAACTACGTTATGGCTTGTCAAATGTAACAACATAAATAATTTGAAAAATAAGTTAGTTTGTAAGCTAGTTGCATCATACAAAACATACACCGGAGAGCTAGAGGAATGTTAAAAAGAGTAAATATTATGGGGATTCATGAAAGGGATGCTAATAGTTACTAGTAAGGTTGAACAAAATAGAAGTGTGGTGGGGCAAGAATGCGTCGGTGATGGCAGGAACACCAACCCATGCTTACGGTGTTGGGAAAATACCAAAAAATACACAATAACTAGTCATTGTCAAATTTCTCTTGTCTCCTTTCTTCTCCCTGTCTCAACGACGTTATGCCTTTGATTTAAAAATAATAATAATAAAACCCCTCAAAGTACATTATAAATGCACTTTTAACATCATCATTTTTCACTTCATTCTTCTTTCAACTCTATCAATCTTTTCATTTATACAATCTATTTTCAAGTTCCTCTCTAAAAGGAATTATCATTTTCATCATCAAGTTCAAACACATTTGTCTTAAGATAATATTATTAATCATAATGGCCAAAATTTCTCAACAATTTCTCAAAGCGATGAGTCAGAAATTACATTTCCCTAGAAACCAACAATGACCTTCAACTTGATCTCGTTGAACATATTGCAACCGCTTTCATACCCAACTTTGACAACTAGTTTTTTATCTTATTTATTTGGTTGTTTTTTATTTGAATTATTATTTATTTTTGTAGGTTTTCTTAGTTATTAAAGGAATGTTAATATTTTTATTAGTTTCATATATTTGTATTTTTTTAATAAAAATGTGTGGGATGCGAGAGATATTATTTTTATGGCATAATGTAATTGTAGCACAATGAAGTTATGAGTTTTGTCTGATTTGTCCATTTATGTTTTTTTGCACAACAAGCCATGTAAATGTTACTGTGCATGTCAATTAAGGCACTATGACCGATTGTAGAAGGTTAGTCGGTTACAGATCTTACATGGCATCCACGTGTAGGGGAAGAGATATGTAGCGCCCGCAGATTCAGGCTAGTCAATCTAGAGACGATAAGCATCAAAAATGATTTTTTATAGATGATTATTTAGAATAATTAATTTCAACTAAGTTGTAGTATATTTCACAAGGTTTCTGTACATATAAAGAACGTTGATATCGGAGTTATAACGAAAAAGTTATGATATGTCGAAGTTTCGTGACAAAACCGGCACGACACCGAGAATCGTAAAAAGTGAGTTTACAATAAATTACTTTTTAGCCTTAGGGGTCTAAATGAAAGTTGTAGAGTACATCTCCACCTACGCGTGGATATAAAGAACATAAAAAACGGAGCTCGTATGCAAAAGTTATGACCCTCCGAAGATGCAGTTGTCTAAGAGCATGACACATGTTAGAAACCTTAATCTGACTGGACTCACGACGTGAGCAGTATTTCTCACGACGTGAGGAGTCAAACGGACACTTATCAAGGCTATAATTCATATGGCAAGTCTATAGAACGATCTCACAACGTGAGCAATGAATTCTCACGACGTGAGGAGTCAAACGGACACTATTCAAGCCTAGAACACAAGCTATGGGGTGATTCGGCCATGGCTCATGACGTGAGCAATGAATTCTCACGACATGAGAAGGCCAGAAGCTGCCTATAAATAGCAAGTTCGACCTCAGCCATTCTTACACCAAATCTTCTTACCTTTCTCTCGTTTGTTGAAGCCGTTCCGCGTCCCGAGCCCGAAGATCACGAATCGCCGACCGTTTCTAGTTAGATTCTATCAACTTGCGCTAGTAAAGTGAGTGTGTAGTTACTTTCATCTTACACATATATATGAAGTATTTTATATAAATTACATGTTATGTGTGCATATTATTTGTATACTTGTTATCTATTTAGATGATCACTATTATACATGTTTTAAATGATTTAAAGTGTACGTATTGTATACCTATAAATTACAATGGGTAAAGATGGGTAGATGAAAGATGAGTTGGATGATGAGGTGAAAGGTGATATAGATCATGAGATAAGGGTGAGAGGTGAAAAATGAGATAAACTTTTACCCAAGCGTTGGCCCCGTCATCTAGCAGAAGTATAAATGACAACCACAGATTATTTTAGGAGATATAAATCATTAGTGATAATGAATGTAAGTTTTGTTTATGATTATGTTTTTGTATTGAAGATGACATCCCAAATGTTTTAAAATGAATAAAAATACATTTCTTCGGAAATGCTTTGATAACGTATTTATCTTGTTTTTCTGGGAACAAATTCCACCACATTTTTATTAAAAGAAATACTCTGATTTTTATAAAGAATAAACAGAATCGGTCCTTTTTGGCCGTGAAACTGGGGATGTCACAGTTGGTATCATAGCATCAGTTTAAGCGAACTATGAATTTGTAGGATTTCTAGACTTAAAATTAGAGTGCTAAGCGATGATCATGAGGAGCGTGTCTAATATACTCTTAGGATGTATTCCTGAATAGACACAAGCACTAGCTTACTTTAGGATTAGATGCCTAAATGGATCGGGCCCCACCCATAATACACAAGCACTAGCTTACTTTAGGATTAGATGCCTAAATGGATCGGGGCCCGCCCATAATACATATAACATATTGATGGGTTTTTAGCCATATGAACATTCTTATGTGCACATGCAAACCCTAATGCTTGGATATAGGTTTCTCTAATTAAACATACATTGAATCCAAGACTTCTAATGGCTAATTGAGTATAACAACAATACAAAATCAGAGTTAGAAGCTTACCTTGAAACACTTGTTTGATCTTCTTGTTCTTGGAGCTTTAGAGTCACAAATATCATTCCTCTAATGGCTTACAAACACCAACTAGCAAGAGGATGATATGAAAGAGAGGAGAGGGATTAGAAATCGGCCAGGGTTTCTTTGCTTTAGCAGAGGTGCCGATTTCCCTTGCCCTAGGGGTCTATTTATACTTGTAAGGCTCCTAGGGTTTCACCCTTAAACCCTAGTTGGATAATCTTTCCTTAAAGCAATCCAAATCCTTTCCATGATAAGTCCTTAGACGATTTGTGGCTTATCCCAAGCCCTAGAAATCGTCCAACCCTATCCAAGAAGGATTTACAGCCCAAAATGTAACTATCAAACAACTGACATTTTATACCCTCTTATTTAATTAATCTCTTTAAATCACCAAATTAATTCTAATTAATTTATGACTTATATTAATCAAATAACAATATTATTATTCCTTATATTATTCTCATAATATATTAATAATATTTATTCTCTCATAATAAATCATCCTGTCAAGTTGCTATGGTGAAGGCAACCCAAAAGGACCATGCACAATCGGGTCAAATATTTGCCTAATATAGTTGCAGCCTTAGACACTATTCCAACAGTCTCCCATTTGGATAAGTCTAGTAACTATATGCACAAGTACAATTCGATTTGCAATCGTAGCTCTCAAAGACGCTGTCAAACTCTGATCTAATCAATCTTGTCCTTTAGATAAGGGATCATACAGTCCTCAGTTAGATATCATGCTGACAATTCTATAGAATAATTAGTCTAGCATTTGGTTTCTCGATCTCCGATTCATTCGACATAGAACTTAATCGAACACATCAATTCAGTTCTGACCGGGCCCGGCACATAATTCAAATCAAATCATCGAGCGGCCGAGATATCGCTTTTACCCTCTTGAGATAAAAGTAACATATAAACTTCGACTTATATGCATCTATTTATTAATTAATCAACTATACACAACAATGCGTTTTATAACACCGAGTTACTGATGCGTTTTCGCATTATCAATGTACAACCAATTAACAAATAACAAACCATATATCTAGGTTTTAAGACTATATGATATTATCGTCTTGCGATCACCCTTTTATATCATATTCCATAAGGTGATTCCAGCAAGCGCGGGTTTGTTCCAATGCTCAAAACTAGTTCATAAGCACTCATGAACGTTGCATCAACCCTTTGCTATGTCTAATACCATTTAGACAATCTACACACCAATTCATGACAATCTTCATTCATATCTACTTCCAACATATGAACGATTGTGGACAATTTGAATAATTCGATTTTTCTTAATAAACTCAATTATTCTGGAAGTCAAAACATGCAAAATGAAACAATAGTCAAACAATTAACATAAGACAGTAACATTACTCATAAATAATACTCTTTTATTTAATCATCAAATGTTAATTACATTTATCTATTACACGTTTCTACTACTATCTAATCTATGCTAATATCATCCTTCAGCCCAATACTCCTAGCATGTTGCAAGTGCTTAACCCTACTCAGTCCCTTCGTAGGCGGATCTGTTGGGTTATCTTCTGATGATATCCTCTTCACTACGAGTTGTCCTTCTTCTACACGATGTCTAATAAAGTGATATTTTCTATCGATATGTCGAGATCTACCATGATCTCTCGGTTCCTTGGTCAAGGCAATTGCTCCTTCATTATCACAGAAAATCTCCATGGGTTCCTTTATGGCCGGTACAACTCCAAGATCACCAATGAAGTTCTTCAACCATATTGCCTCCTTTGACGCTTCGCTCGCTGCAATGTACTCTGATTCGCACGTTGAATCAGCTACGGTTTCCTGCTTGGAACTTTTCCAAGTCACTGCTCCTCCATTCGGGGTAAAGACCCAGCCCGACTGCGAACGGTAGTTGTCCCTGTCGGTCTGAAAGCTGGCGTCACTATACCCTCGCACCTTCAAGTCATCACTCCCTCCGAGGACTAAGAACCATTCCTTCATCCTCCGAAGGTACTTAAGGATATTCTTAACCGCAACCCAATGAGCTCTGCCAGGGTTCCCTTGATATCTACTAACCATGCTCAAGGCAAAGGCTACATGAGGGTGAGTACAAGTCATAGCATACATGATTGAGTCAACTGCGGAAGCGTATGGTACTCGGCTCATTTCTGCTATTTCAACTTCGGTACTCGGACTTTGAGTCTTACTCAACTTGGCATTAATTTGTATCGGTAATTCTCCCTTCTTTGAGTTTTCCATACTAAAACGTTTTAGTACCTTCTCTAAGTAAGTGTTCTGACTAAGTCCTATTAGTCTCTTACTTCTCCTTATTCCCAAAATATAGGAAGCCTCTCCGAGGTCCTTCATAGAGAAGCACTTCCCGAGCCAGGACTTAACCTCCTGCAGAGTCGGGATGTCGTTTCCTATGAGTAGTATGTCATCGACATACAAAACGAGAAAGCTAACTATGCTCCCACTGGCTTTGACATATACACACAATTCATCTTCGCTTCGTACAAATCCAAACTCTTTAACTTTCTCATCGAAGCAAAGATTCCATCTGCGAGATGCTTGGTTAAGTCCATAAATAGACTTCTCAAGTTTACACACTCTATTTGGATGCTTCGGATCCACAAACCCCTCTGGTTAAGCCATGTAAACATCCTCAGCCAACTTTCCGTTAAGGAAAGCGGTCTTGACATCCATTTGCCAAATCTCATAATCATGAAATGCGGCAATAGCTAGCATCACTCTAATAGATTTTATCTTTGCAACTGGTGAGAAGGTCTCGTCATAGTCAACTCCGGGAGTTTGAGTAAAGCCCTTCGCGACCAATCGCGCTTTATATGTGTGTACGTTTCCATCCACGTCGGTCTTCTTCTTGAAGATCCATTTGCACCCAACGGTCTTACGTCCGGGCACATTATCAACCAAATTCCAAACTTGGTTATCATACATGAATTGGATCTCGCTATCCATTGCCTCTTTCCATTTTGCAGACTTCGGGCCTGCCATGGCTTCCTTATAGTTATTAGGTTCATCAAGGTTTATTAGTGTACCATCACTAATATACGTGTCCCCTTCGGTAGTAATATGAAAACCATAAAACTGGGGTTGAACTCTAACTCTTCCGGAACGTCTGAGAGGTAAGGACTCGTCAATCGGTTCAACCAGAGTTTCCTCCTCGGGTTGAGTGCCAGCGGTAGAGGTTCCTTCATCTATCGACTCTTGAATCTCTTCAAGCTCAATTTTCCTCCCACTGTCTCCTTGGCTTATGAGTTCTCACTCTCGTAAAACTCCCCTCCTCGCAACGAAGACAACATTGCCCTTCGGTCTATAGAAGAGATATCCAAAGGATTTCTGCGGGTAGCCGATGAAAATACATCGCTCACTACGAGGTTCGAGCTTGTCGTGAATATCTCGTCTTACGAAAGCCTCGCAACCCCAAACCTTGATATGTGCCAACGAGGGAGCTTTCCCTGTCCACATCTCGTGAGGTGTTTTGGCAACCTTCTTAGTAGGGACTTGGTTAAGGATATGGGTTGCAGTCTCTAAGGCATACCCCCAAAAAGAGATAGGTAGTGAAGCACGACTCATCATAGAGCGAACCATGTCCAACAAGGTTCGATTATGCCTTTCTACCACACCATTCAATTGTGGTGTCCTAGGTGGCGTCAATTGTGAAACTATTCCACACTCCTTGAGATAATCGTGGAATTCAAGACTTAGGTACTCTCCTCCTCGATCGGATCGAAGCATCTTGATTTTCCTGCCCAATTGATTCTCCACTTCATTCTTGAACTCTTTGAACTTTTCAAAAGTTTCTGACTTTTGCTTGATTAAGTAGATATACCCATATTTACTATAATCATCGGTAAAAGTCACATAGAAGCGGTTCCCATCCTTCGTGGTTGATCTAAACGGTCCACATACATCGGTATGTATTAGGTCCAATAGACCCTCACCCCTTTCACACGTACTTGTGAAGGGTGACTTGGTCATCTTTCCAAGTAAACAAGATTCGCATGTGTCATCTTTCCTAAGGTCGAATGACTCCAACACTCCATCCTTTTGGAGTTGGGCTATGCGCTTCTTATTGACATGTCCAAGACGACAACGCCACAAGGATGCTCTATCCATACTATTCGAAGAATCCATGCATAAAACATCATTTCCTAAGTTATCTACAATCATAACGGTTTCATATATATTCCATTACATGGTATAGCTTCAAAATAAAAGGCACCATTTAGATAAGCCAAAATAGAACCATTCTCATTATTAAAAGAAAATCTAAAACCTTGTCTAAACAAACCATGAAATGAAATGATGTTTCTACCCATTTCTGGCGAATAGCAACAACTGTTCAAATCTAAAGATAAACCATTCCTAAGCACTAAAGAATACACTCCAATCTTGGTCACAGGCGACGATCTTCTGTTCCCCATGATTAGATTTATTCTTCCATGCTCCACGTCTCTATTTCTTCTTAGTCCCTGCACATTAGAACAAATGTGGTAACCACAACCGGTATCAAGAACCCAAGAAATATCATGAGATGAATCGTTAGATTTAATTGTGTATATACCTGCGAAAGACGACTTGATCTTTCCTTCCTTGATGGCTTGCAGGTACTCTGGGCAGCTTCTCTTCCAATGTCCTATCTTGTGGCAGTGGTGGCACTCTGCCTCCTTTGGGTTAGGGCAGGGTTTAGCAGGATCAACTTTGGTCCCACTAGAAGAGGCACCATCTCGGGGCTTAACCTTGCGATGGTTCTTAGACGAAGCCTTCCTCTTCTTTCCCCTTCCTTGTCCAATAGCCATCATAGGAGCAGCGGGTGGATTGGGAGTTGGTGCAACAGACTTATCCTTGAAGTTGCTCTCAGCGACCCTCAAGAGACCTTGGAGTTTGCTTAGGGCGACCTCTTCTTTGTTCATGTGGTAGGTCATCCTAAATTGATTGTAACTTGGAGGCAAAGAGTGAAGCACGATCGATCGCCAAGTCTTCCCCAAAGTCAACATTCAACTTGCGAAGACGGTCGACATACCTTTGCATCTTTTTGCAGGTGCACGGTAAGAGACTCTCCATGACCCATTTTAGCGGAAATCATGTTAGTGAAAATCTCATAACGCTCTTGTCTCGCGTTTTGGTGGTATCTCTCCAATAAGTCTTGGTGCATCTCGTACGGGTACATGTCCTCATACGACTTTTGGAATTCAGAGTTCATAGTTGCTATCATGATGCAATGTACCTTCGTTGCATCACGCTCGTGAGTTTCAAAAGCAGTCATTTCAGCCGGAGTAGCGATTCCAGGGTTGATTTTCTCGAGCTTCTCATCGAGGACATACTCCTTATCCTCAGAGCGAGCAATAGTGCGAATGTATCTTATCCATTCGCTAAAGTTCGTCCCATCGAAAGTGACCTTTTGACAAAGGCTCATAAATGTGAATGAACTAGCATCAGCGTTGTTTGCGTTCGACATCTACAAATAGAAAGGACAAAGATAGATTAGAATATGAATCCCTAATTATCACCCAATAAGAAAAATTAGGGCTAGGATCCAACAACAATATTTACATATTAGAAAAGGGATGTCGTAATCTAACATGCAAACAATTTAAAGGTAAGTGAATGACGATTCACTAATTCTCCACCATAAAAGTAAGTTCTAAATGTATTGAGAATTCCTAGGTTTAGATGAGCTTCATTGAAACTTTTCAATGGCATGTTTAAATCTCGATATGCCCCTCTTGTTTATGACTGGGATACCGAGGATCACAAAGTGGGTGTGAATTACCATGCAAATTTACATGGTGCCTTCATTGTAACGATCACCTATTCGATGTGCCAGTAAACCACACACGCTCCATCGAACTATGATAAACAATAAATCACCCTTTGCCACCTTTTCTTAGAACCAATTAGTGTGCCGGTAAACCACACACGCTCCACTAACTTCTTAGCAAGGGTGCAAAGTGTAATTTCATGGGATTGCATCAATTCACTTTTCCTAAAGTAACTAAGATTGGGAAATTTTTGAAAACATGTAGTTACTTTGTATTTCATATTATACTTTTAATGAGAGGATGAGGTTGTCTTATCCTACCCGTTCGGCTAACGACCCTCCACCGATCAAGCAAGCGGTGGGTGTGAGTGTACACCCATTAAGCGTCATTTTATAGGCCGCAACCTTATACCCACCTTATAGACCGGCTTCGTGAATGAGGCTTACTAACGGTAAGACTGGCATTTTAGTTATACATATATATATATATATATATATATATATATATATATATATATATATATATATATATATTAATATTGTAATATTATATTAGTATAGGGTTGTATTTTAAACTTGTAAAATTCTAGGGTTTGAAATTTAAATTGTCTAAATTAAACTTTTAATCACAAACATAAATTTCAAAACTTGAGGGCAAGTTTTAAACATTTAAAAAAATGGAGGATCAAATAACAAATAATCTTAATTACCAATTAATTCCATAATTATCCATATTTGATTTATTTAATGATTTCTTGCAAAACAATTTACCAATTTAATCAAAATAATTAATTAGTTATCACATAAGGAAATTAAATATTTTATTAATTGATAAATATCTTTAATTAGATCAAGATTATAGTCATATATATCAAAAAATTGGATTAGGGTTGATCTAATATGATAAAGGCAAGTTTCCATAAGATAAATATCAAAAAATCCTGAATTTGGCCCTTCCTGACGCTCGGACTCGCCGAGTGCCCAACTGGACTCGCCGAGTCAGGCCAACTCGCCGAGTCCATGACTCAGAAACATAAAATTCGAATTTTGCAAGCAAGAAACAAACAATCATGCATCAATTTAATAGAAACCAATCTAGGCTCTAATACCACTGATGGGTTTTTAGCCATATGAACATTCCTATGTGCACATGCAAACTGTAACGACCGAAAAACACAACCAATTTTAAATTTTTCAAAAACAACTCGATTCCATTAAATCATTACAAAAAGGTTTTCAATACAAAACATTTAGCGTATTCCCAGAATCACATTACTACAAAATCATGAGGAGCGGTACGATCACGCCTTCGCCTTGCCACGGTCTCCTGAAGAACCTGAAAAACATAAAACCACAACTGTAAGCCCGAAAGCTTAGTGAGATATCCCCAAAATACCAACCACTTATACCATACACGCATAACATGCCACAACATATATGATCACAGAACAGCCATGCACTTCGGGTCTACTGTGTGACTGGTCCGTCGCTCCGGCCTACAGTCCACCTGGTCCACCCTCTGAGTCTAGCCATAAACCTCGAGTCTACAGTGTGATTGGTCCGCCCGCACCGGGCCTTCAATCCACCTGGTCCACTCTTTGAGTCTACAATATGACTCGTCTGCCCGCACCGGGCCTTCAGTCGGCCTGGTCCACTCTCCGAGCCTCGGCATGTCTGGTCCACCCTCTTGGGGCCTACAACATATCCGGACCGCTCGCTGGGCCTTCGGGACAACCGGTCCGCCCTGGGTATCTTGGCCTACAGCACAAAGCAGGACCCGCCTCAACCCAACTCCGGTCCAAACAACCATGTGCACATATACATACAATCATATAGCAATTCACAGTGAACAAGCAGATCAAACAGATCACATAACATATCATCATCCTAACCAGGATACCGACCTAACAGGTCACTAGCATAGCATCTCCCTATCTCTCAAAATACCGATCTCAATCAGGTCTCTAACATATACCATCCTAGCTCTCAGGATGCAAACATATCAAAGCAGTAACATAACAACAACTACCCAGATCTCAATCCGATAAGGGCCGACCTTGGTGCCTTAGACCCTGTTGATATAGTGAGGATAACTCACCTCGATACTGCCGACTGAACAGATAACCCAAGCTGCTCCGACCACTGACACGAACTCCTCCACTGAACAACAACAAAGCACTGAACTCAAAACAATAACCAACAATTACCAAAATGCCCCTGGAAACCACTGGTCAACCCTTGATCAAAGACAAGGTCAAAGTCAGCCCCTGACTGACTCTACTCGCCGAGTCAACCCGATGACTCGCCGAGTGCCCAAGCTCAGAACTTCCCTCAATCCGCGACCTAACTCGCCGAGTCACCCCGAGACTCGCTGAGTCCAACAACTCTGAGTCCACTCGCCTACAACTCACCGAGTCATCCCTTGACTCGCCGATTCTCGACTCAACCAGAAAATATTGGGACTCTTCGACAAGACTCGTCGAGTCCAAGAACAGACTTGCCGAGTCTAAGGCTATCTTCAACCTACTCGCCGAGTTGTTCATACAACTCGTCGAGTTCCAGGCCATCTTCATCCAACTCGCCGAGTTGTTCTTCCAACTCGTCGAGTTCCAGCTCATCTTCAAGCAACTCGTCGAGTCCACCCATGTGACTCGCCGAGTACCACCGGTCTGAATCCTTACATAAGCACTCCAGGCCATGCAATTGATCAAAAACATAGATCTAGCCTCCTACAACCCATCCATCACGTAAAGTGGCAAACTTTACGTGAATCCAAAGAGATCTATGCATTTTGCCCATTTGGGCTAGGGTTTGGGGCATGATAGCTTCACCCAACACTCAACACAGGGACTTAATGCACATTTGGACCATCACCACTCCAGATCTGAGGTAGCAACCTTAGATCTAACTTTCAAACTCCAAAACATACCAAGATAAGCTCCCCACAAACCCCACAATGATAAATCCATAAGAGTAACAGCCCGAGGACGAGATATTACCTATAAAGAACGCCCCAACTGCAATGGAACTCGAATCCAAGCAAAGCCCCTTGCTCCAAGCCTCCTACCCTTCAATATTTCCTCAACAATTACATCTCCAAGCTCCCAAATGCAACTTGATCCACTCACATACGAAGTTTAGGGTTTCTGGAGTTGAGGATGAGTAAAGAGGCTGGGGGAATGGATGTTATGTTCTTTATATAGGGCTTAACCCCAAGAATTAGGGTTTTCTCCACTCAGCGCCTACTCGCCGAGTCCATCTTACTGACTCGCCGAGTCGGCTACTTAACACGCGACCAAGTCGCGACTCTACTCGCCGAGTCCACCCATGGACTCGCCGAGTCTCTCTTTCCCAATTTACTTTTTTAGCCCTTCAACTCTACTCTTGGCATTTCGGGATGTTACAATTCTCCCCCACTTACATTAGGCTTCGTCCTCGAAGCCTGCGGCAACTAAATTTCAGAAATACCCTCGCCACGCACCACCTGGCATTAACCCGACCAGGTTCCTCAAAACACAACCATCGAAACTCGAACTCATTTCCTCTTTCCTTGTGGTGTCCTAACCACCGTCTCAAACCGGGCACCGGTTGTACCCTCTGATAATCACACTCAACAATCAAGAATCACCCAAGATGCATCACTGCACCAAATCACAACCATCACTCGACCCATATGAGCTAGAAAACCACGAACCATCGGATCCCCGATCCGAATCCCACTCTATCCATTCCATGCTGACGGAAAGACCCATTCTTCAATAGCAGAGCAACTCCCACGAGTTCTCCTCTTGCAATCACATACACATGTGGAACTAGCTCTAGCACCCTCAGGTTGTGAAAACCCGTTACACTAATGATATCCTCAAACATCCCCCAGGATGAACCACTAATACATACCCAATTCCCTGATCAGAATCACATTGAGAGCCCAAGACTCTCTCCCTGCATACCTTCCGAGCCTCTTGGCTCTACACCTGCGGAATTCCCTCCGCGACCTCAGCAGACATCCCAAACCGAATGTACTTCTATTCCACTGCCGCAAACACGCTGCTCAATAACCATACTCGAATTACTCTAATCATAACTCTGCTCTGCCGCTTTCACTTATGTGAACTTGCACTCCCTCTCGGAGTTACACCCTCTCTCTTTTCCTTTACCAAGGAATCCACTTGGCCACACTGCCACTCCGACAAGTGTCACGGTGCTCACCCAACGCTGCACCACCCCTTTATAGCATAACCGCTATCCATGCAACACACATGCTCTGAATCTGCTCGCAAGGACTCTCGAGTCCATGCACCATCTCCACTAATCAAGATTAATACCCGGGGCCAGACCTCCTGATTCTAACACATTGCAACATACTCAATCCATCTCCTCAACCGGACTAGCAATACCTGCAGAGTCTTCAGCATGACTGGACCGCCTCACCAGGCCTTCAGCCAATCTGGACCACTCTCAGAACCTTCAGCCAATCTGGACCGCTCTCAGTGCCTTCAGTTTGGCTGGACCGTTCTCCGAGCCTTCGGCCTGACTGGCACGCCTACCGGCCTTCAGTCTATCCGGACCGCTCAACTAGCATTCATCATTCCGAGCTATCTCTCCCGGAAATCCTCCCATGCATACTGTTCTAACCCTTCAAGGGTTCCGAACTCTGTCTCAATCGCACATGCTCGATCCCGGCCTGCTCCCAGGCCCTCCACAATCGAATGCCCTAGGTCTGTATCCCGCCCCGCATGCCTGCCACTTACTCGTACCAGCCTATACTCTTGACTGACAGAACCACTGCTGAAATCCACGCAGCTAAACACCTTCAAATACTCATCGATCTCCCGGAGAATTTTTCCAATTCTCCCCCACTTGTAGCACTGATTAACAACCACCGGTCGCCATCACCGACCTCCCAGAACAGCTCTGCACAAAACCAACACTTACACGCAGACTGATTTACACAGGCATAAACAACCTTAAGGGGTCTATTTATACTTGTAAGGCTCCTAGGGTTTCACCCTTAAACCCTAGTTGGATAATCTTTCCTTAAAGCAATCCAAATCCTTTCCATGATAATTCCTTGGACGATTTGTGGCTTATCCCAAGCCCTAGAAATCATCCAACCCTATCCAAGAAGGATTTACAGCCCAAAGTGTAACTATCAAACAATTGACAGTTTATACCCTCTTATTTAATTAATCTCTTTAAGTCACCAAATTAATTCTAATTAATTTATGACTTATATTAATCAAATAACAATATTATTATTCCTTATATTATTCTCATAATATATTAATAATATTTATTCTCTCATAATAAATCATCTTGACAAGTTGCTATGGTGAAGGCAACCCAAAAGGACCATGCACAATCGGGTCAAATACTTGCCTAATATAGTTGCAGCCTTAGACATTATTCCAACACATATATCAAGTAAACACATACACATGCAATAATCACAAAGCTACATAACATACAAAGTGGTCATCGGGCCCCGCCTTGCATCGGTCCCTAGCCCGGTAAGCCTATAAGCACATAACAAATGCAAGATTCATGTAAACAACTAGCATACCAACATAGCATAACAAATAACATTCATATAACATATATCAAGTAAACCCAATGAGGAAACTCACCTCGCAATGCTGAATGAACTGAATAATCCCTGGTTGTTGGTCCTACAACTCCCTGAGCTATCAAATGACAAATAAAAACCAATTAAAAATTGGGATCTAAATCATAACCAACAATTCATACTTGGGGTAAAAAGACCACTTTACCCATAACCTAGCTTGGTCCTAGACTGAAGCCCAAATTCACAATCTAATGGGCCCAAAAGTCAAATAATCCATCAAGGCCCAATTATGACCCATTTTCCAGTTGGGTCCAATCCCTTCTCATGGGCCTTATCCCAAAGCCCAATAATATTCCTAGCCAAAAACTCCCAAAATCAGATGGTCCAACTAAACCCTAACCTTCTAAGCCCAAAACATGGCATAAACCTAAAGCCCAACACTAAAATGCCACCTAACTGAGTACGCGGGGCGTACTCAGCTTGTATGCTAAGTGTATTGTCTCGAAGGCTTGTACGTTGCGCATACAAGCATGTACGCTTGACGTACTCTTCCAGATCATCTATCTTCTAGATTTAGCTCTTAAACCATTAAGACTTCGCTCTAGAATGCATATCTCACCTCCTTAAGCAGGATTATCACGTAGAGTTGCTAACTTTACATCCATGCATGGCTATATGAAGCTCTAAAGCTCAAAAAGGACTTAATAAGAGACTTAATGAATGGACGAGGCCCTAAACTCCATAAAGTTGGCACCTTTATGCCTAAGGAGCCCATGATAACCTTAGATCTGAAACGATAAGTCCTTTGTACGTCTTAACTCAATAATCCACCCAACAATGGCCAAAAACATGACAAATGATCCCAAAAATAGATCTAAACAACTAGAAGTCAATATGAGAACTTGATACCTCAAAATCTTTGCAAAATGGGTGGTGATTCTGTATCCAAGATCTTCTCTCCAAGATCAGTAACTTCAAGATCTTCTAACTCCTTCAAAATGCACAAAATCAACACCAAACTTTCTTCAAAGGCACAAATGCTTAAAAATGGAGGCTAGAACTCAATTTAGGGTTTTGGTGGCTTTAGAGGTTGGTAATGAGGCCAACCCTAGAGAATAAGGTGGCTTATATAGGGTACAAGACCCTCAATTAGAGTTTCATTAAAGTCCACGTACGCCTAGCGTATGCATACGTATGCCCAACGTACGAATACGTAAGCCCAACGTACGTGACATGGGTCCCGACTCGCCATTAACTCACTACACTGAGCGTACCAAGTTGTACTCCCCACGTACTACTTCAGGAACCAAAATGCATAATTTCAAAATAAAAGGGTCATAAGGTACATACCAGGGAACTAGTATTACAATTCTCCCCCACTTGTATCAAATTTCATCCTCGAAGTCCGCCGCTCCAAATAACTCTGGGTAATGCTCCCTCATCTCATCTTCGGGATCCCAAGTCCACTCTGAACCATTACGGTGCATCCACCGCACCTTCACTAACTCAAATACCTTGCTCCTCAAGGTTTTCGTTTTTTGATCCAGAATCACCACCGGTCTCTCAATATAATTCAGGCGGTCATCCACATGAATGTCCTTCAAAGACACCTTTGCGAAATCATATACCAAGCACTTATGCATCTAAGAGACATGAAACATGCTATGAATATGAATGAGCTCGGCTGGAAGATCTAAATGATACGCAACCCGACCCACCCGAGCCAAAACCCTGAAGGGACCAATATACCTGGGCCCCAACTTGACCCGCTTCCTGAACCAAATGACACCTTTCTAAGGTGACACCTTCAAGAGAACCATATCTCCCACCAGGAACTCTAAGTCTGACCGACGTCTATCATTATCACTTTCTGCCGACTCTAAGCTATCTGGATCCAGCTCTGAACATGGAGAATCAACTCAGCGGTCTTGAGCACCACCTCGGTACTCCCCATAACCCACTGACCGACCTCGCCCCAACAAATCGGGGTCCTGCATTTCCTCCCGTAGAGTATCTCAAAAGGAGGTCGATCAATGTTGGCATGATAACTGTTGTTATACGAAAATTCCACCTATGAAAGATATGTATCCCAACTCCCACCAAAATCCAACACACACGCACACATCATATCCTCGAGGGTCTGGATAGTCCGCTCACTATGACCATCGGTATACGGATGAAATGTTATACTAAAATGGAGACGAGTGCCCCAACTCGTCATGAAACCGCTTCGAAAATTTGGAAGTAAAACGAACATCCCTGTCAGAAACCACCGATACAGGCACCCCATGATGTGCCATCACCTCCCTGATATAAACCTCAACCAACTTCTCGGCATAAATACTCTCTTGAATCGGAATGAAATGCGCCTTATTGGTCAATCGATCCACGATAACCCATATCAAATCCACCCCGCGCGCAGTCCTGGGAAGGTTTATGATAAAATCCATGGTAATGTCTTCCCATTTCAGCATGGGAATCTCCAACAGTTGCATCTTGCAGTGCGTTCACTCATGATCGGCCTTGACATTCCTACAGTTCAAGCACCACTCCACGAACATGCTACATCCCACTTCATGTAGCACCACCAATAATAAGGACGAAGATCCATATACATATTCATCGCCTTGGGATGGATGGAGAACCTCAACTTGTGAAACTCCTCCACCAGAATCTAGCACACACCGCTATAGTATGGAACCCAGACTCACCGATGCAGAGTCAACAATCCGAGACTATCATAATCGAAGGAAGCCACCTGACCCACAATACGCTCGCTTTCTGGTGCTCTTCCTTCATAGCCTTGATCTGTGCCTCTCGAATCTGCTCCAGCAATAGAGTAATCATAGTCATCCACAAACATAAACCCCTGATCGGATATGTGACCGCCTTGCAGCTAAGAGCATCGGCCACCACATGGGCATTCCCCAGGTGATAAAGGATCTTGCAATTATAATCCTTCACCACATCCAACCATCGACGATGCCTCATATTCATATTTAGCTAATCCATCAAGTAGCTCAGGCTCTTGTGATCCATGTAGATGGTACACCGGACCCCATAGAGGTAATGCCACCAAATCTTGAGGGCAAACACCATGGCCCCCAACTCCAAATCACGTGTCGGATAATTTGCCTCATGAGACTTCAACTGCCTCGAGGCGTAAGCTATCACGCGACCCCTCTGCATCAACACTGCCCCCGAATCGGAGATCGAAGCATCACAATAGACCATAAAATCATCAACACCCTCTGGCAGGGTTAGAATTGGCGCCTCACGGAACTGCTGCCAAAGATTCTCAAAATCCACCCGCTACTCAGGCCCCCAACAAAATGCAACCATCTTCTTGGTAAGTCATGTCAATGGAACCGCTATCTTGGAGAAATTCTTGATGAATCTTCGATAGTAACCTGCTAAACCAAGAAAACTCCAAATCTCAGATGGAGACTTCGGAACCTCTCACTGCATCACCACCTCAACCTTGGCCGGATCGACCAGAATACCTTTTGGTTGACAAGGTGTCCCAGAAACTGCACCTCGCACAAACCAAGAAAACTCCTTCCTCGGCGTCTGTAGCTCCTCCCTCAAGTGCTCCTCGTGCTGCTTCTAAGTCTTGGAATAAACCAAGATATCATCGATGAACACTATCACATAGCGATCTAGCATTGGTCTGCACATACGGTTCATGAGACCCATGAACGCGACTGGAGCATTTGTGAGCCCAAAAGGCATCACCACGAACTCATAATGGTCATATCGAGTATGAAAAGCTATATTTTGCACATCCTCATCCCTGAACCACATCTGATGATAACTTAATCGCAAACTAATCTTAGAGAACCAAGACATTGTTGGATTTGGTGTCTAAGCCCATAACTATAAATGGGATGTACTTGACCCGATTGTAGCATGGTACTACTTGGGTTGCCTTCACCAGTGCGACTTGATATGATGGATTCTGAGAATAAGGTTGTATGTGGTTTGTTAATACATTACAATAATAATATATTAATATGAAACCATATTATTATTTAATTAGTATTGATCAAGAATTAATTTGGAATTAATTTTGTGATCAAAAGAGACCAATTAAATATATGTGGATTGATTATGTAAATCAATCATTCTTGTAGTGTGGGCCAATGATCCATGATCATGTAGGTGGGCTAAACTAATCCATGGATGGTCCATGGAGGTTAAACCCATGGAACATGAAAATGTGGAAAGTCATGGGTTATTAGGGTTTGCAAAGTGTAACCCTAGCATGTGCAACACTATAAATAAAGCTCCTATAGAGCCAAAATCGGCTAGACCATATCTTGGAGATAACCAACTTATTCTCTCAAGCCTCCTTTTGCATTTTGGTGTTTGTGAACCAGTAGAGGCATCACACTTGAGGTGCTAAAGCTTTCAAAGGTCAAGAACTCTACCCTACTCAAGAGGCAAGCATCCTAATTAAAGTTTTGTATTATATATCTTCAGTTGTATGCTAGATAGGGAGAATTCTTTGGAAAAACAAATGCATGTATAATTAGAGAAAACATAGATCCAAAGCATTTAGGGCTGCATGTGCACCATAGGAGTGTTGTAGTGCTCAAAACCCAATAGTGATATCAAAGCCTAGAATTTTTTCTATTATATTTGATGCTTACTGGTTTTTCAAAGCTGAAAAAAGTCAAATTTTTGCCTCTAATTGGTGAACTCGCTGAGTAAATGAACAAACTCGACGAGTCCACTCAGTAAACAGGGCAACTCGGCGAGTGAGTTCATGCACTCGACGAGTTGAAGGCCCTGTTTGAAGAATTTCGAGTTTCTTGGTCTGGTTTAGATTAGGAACACTACCACAAACTGTTTTGAATCATTGGAAATGTTTTTTGTGATATGGTAGTGCTTGTACTCATCCAAACACAAGATAACTGTCAAAGTTTTTAAAATAATTGTTGTTTTATGTGATAAACAAAGTTGCTTTTAAAATTGTTGATTTAGAATTGTCTTGATTATGAGTTTAGTTAGATCATGAATTATGTGATAATTTAGTTGTTAGAAAAAATGATATAGTTGATGTTTAATGACCTCCATAACTTGTCCTCAAGTTATGGAAAATGAAAAGTCTCTTCATTAAAATCAAATTAAACTCATAGGTTATGAATGTAAAGAGTTTTGAGAAGTTTCAAAACTTGCCCTCAAGTTTTGGAATTTGCAAAGTCTCATTAAATGAAACTTTAATTCCAATCCCCTAGAGTTTTAAATGTTAAAATTCAACCCTTATACTTTATAATATTATAAGTTTAATATATATATATATATATATTGATGTGTATGGCGAATTTGATCTATCCAAGGTTGTTGAATCGGATTCCTCGTCGCCTCTGCCAAATATCAAGGGAAGAAAGTCGTCAATCGTTCCCGGGAGGGTGCTCCCAGAAGACCGATCCGACGTTCAAGTTAGAATGCTTCTAGGGTTTTTCTGGTAAGAATAGCTTGGTGAAGAGTGCTTACCTTATGAGTCCAAGGACGCATCCTTTTATACATAGTGCTCTTGCCTAGTCCGTACTAGACAAGATTGCCTTTTGGGGAGACAAGATCAGGGGCGCTGATTTGGAGGATCATGTGCCTTTAACTGTTAGAGCGCTCTCATTGGACCTGACGGTAATGACCTGACTCTGTTGTTTGTCTCCTGGCTGTGTCTTTTGTCTTGGAATTGGGAGCGTCCCTTGCGCTGGGACGCCAGGAGTATTCCTAGCGGGCGCTGGCCTTTTGTCGACGTGCCCTGCTCGCGGGGGCGTTTGCGGGCGATGAGCTTACTTAGCTCAGCCTGGCCGGCGCACTAAGGCCTTGGCCAGAGCATGGTTTTGTCGTGCTGGCTTAGGCACGTCATCATATATATATATATATATATATATATATATATATATATATATATATATGTGTGTGTGTGTGTGTGTGTGTGTGTGTGTATATATATATATATATATATATATATATATATATATATATATATATGTATGTATAAGAACAAGTCAGTCTTACCGTTAGTAGGCCTCATTCATGAAGCCAGACTATAAGGGGGGTATAAGGTTACTGCTTATAAAATGGTGGTTTAATGGGTGTCCACTCTCATCCACCACTTCCTTGACTGGTGGAGGGTCGTTAGTCGAACAGGTAGGATAGGACATTAATTCTCTCTCATTAAAAGTATAATGATAAATATAAAGTTACTAAACTTTTATTAAATTCCCAATCTTAGTTACTTTAGGAAAAATGTGAAAATGGTGCTAATCCATGAAATTACACTTTGCACCTTTGTTAAGTCGTTAGTGGAGTGCGTTTGGCTAACCGACACACTAATCTGAAACTGATAATGTATGGCAAAGGGTAACTCTGTGTTAATCATAGATCAATGGAGCGTGTGTGGTTAACCTTGTTTGTGATCCTCGGCATCCCACTCACAAACTTGAAGGGCACACCGAGATTTAAACATGCCATAGAAAAGTTCAATGAATCTCAAAGATCTAGGAGTTTCAAACCTATTAAAACTTAATAATCGGTTTCGTTTTTCATAGTGGAGATTGGTAAATCGTCATTTACCTACATTCAAATATTCTACAATTGGATTACGACATCCCTATTCGCAATTGTAGGATATTTTTTTGGGTCCTAACCTTAATATTTCATATTGGTTGTAATATTAAGGATTATCATCTAATCTAAACTTTGTTCTTCTTCTTTTCAGATGTCTATTCCAAACAATGCTTCCACACCAATTCCTTCAGGCTCTTTCTCCCTCATGATCCTATGTGAGAGGGTCATTTTCGATGGCTCGAACTTCAATGATTGGATTCGAAACATCATAATGGCTATTCGCTATGAAGACAAAGAAAATGTCCTTGATAAAGAGCTAAAGGAGATTGATGTAGCCACTGCTACTCCTGAACAAATCGTTGAACACACTACTCATTAGAAGGATGCGACAAAGGTGTCGTGTCTTCTGACTGCAACCATGACTGCAGAGCTACATAAGTCCTACAAGGACTACTATCCCTATGAATTTTGTCATGATTTGATGGAAAGATACCATCAAATTGATCGGCAGGAGAGGTATGAGATCATTGCGTCCATGATCACAACCAAAATGAAGGGTGGTGAACCCATCACGACCCACTTGCAAAAGATGCAAATATCTGTAGACCAACTGAATGTCAATTTTGATGAAGAATTGGTCATATATATTATTCTAAACTCTTTACCTCCTTGCTATGATCAATTCGTATGACTTCTCATATGAACAAGGAGTTCACTCTTAGCAAGCTTCAAGGCCTTTAAGGACTGTTGAAAGCAACCTGAAAGGCAAATCGGTTGTGTCTACTCCTACTACTACTTCTACCCATGTTCTGGAAATTTGACATGGAAAGGGAAAGAAGAGGAAAGATCCCTCCAAGAGCCGCAAGGGAAAAGTCTCTTGATAGATCCTCTTCTAGTGGGACCAAAGCTGGTTCTGCTAATTCCTCTAATCCGAAGGATGCAGAGTGCTTCCATTGCCATGAAAAAGTGCATTGGAAATGAAGTTGCCCCAAGTACTTACAAGACATAAAGGATGGGAAGATCAAACCCTCCTTTGCAGGTATTTACACTATTTAATCTAAAAACTCATCACATGCTAATTCTTGGGTCCTTGATACAGGTTGTGGATTTCACATTTGTTCTGATTTGTAGGGACTAAAAAGAAATAGGGATGTGGAGCATGAGAAGATAAACTTAATCATGGGAAATAGGAAAATGTCGCATGTGACCAGGGTATGAGTCTATTCTTTACTGCTTTGTAATGGTTTAGATTTAGATTTGAATAATTGTTGTTACTCGATCGATATGGCGAAAAATATTATTTCCTTTCACAGTTTGTACAAACTAGGTTTTACCTTTTCTTTTAATAATGAGATTGTTGGTATTAATGCTTATTACAATGGTGTATTTTATTTTGAAGCATTACCCTGCAACGGTGTATATGAAACTGTGAATGTTGTAGATAATCTAGGAAATAATGTGTTACACGTTGATTCTTCCAGTGATTTGGATAAAGCATGCTTGTGGCATTATCGTCTTGGACATGTCAACAAGAAGCACATAGCCCAAATTCAAAAGGATGGAGTTTTGGAGTCATTCGACTTCAAGTCGGATGACACTTGCAAATCTTGTTTACTTGGAAAGATTACCAAGTCACCCTTCAGTGGTACTTGTGAAAGGGGTGAAGGTCTATTGGATCTCATACACACTGATGTGTGTGGACCATTCAAAATTGCCACAAGGGATGCTAATCGCTTCTATGTGACTTTTACTGATGATTACAACAAATATGGCTATATCTACTTAATCAAGCATAAGTCGGAAAAGTTTGAAAAGTTCAAAGAGTTTAAGCAAGAAGTGGAGAATCAATTGGGCAGGAAGATAAAGATGTTGCGATCTGATAGGGGAGGAGAGTATATTAGTATCGAGTTCCTTGACTATCTTAAGGAATGTGGAATTGTTTCACAATTGATGCCACCTAGGACACCACGGCTTAATGGTGCGGTTGAGAGGCGCAATAGAACCTTGCTAGTCATGGTTCGTTCCATGATGAGTCGAACTTCATTACCTATCTCGTTATGGGGGTATGCCTTAGAGACTGCCGCCTATATCCTTAATCTAGTCCCAACCAAAAAGGTTTCCAAACCACCTCACGATATGTGAATTGGGAAGGTTCCCACATTAGACGACATCAAGGTTTGGGGTTGCGAGGCTTTTGTGAGACGCAAGACTCACAATAAGCTCGAACCTCAGAGTGAGTGATGTATTTTCATCGGCTACCTACAAAAGTCCTTTGGATATATCTTCTATAGGCCGAGTAAAAATGTTGTCTTCGTCGCGAGGAGATGAGTCTTTCATGAGAGAGAACTCATATGCCAAAGGGAAAGTAGGAGGCAAATTGACCTTGAAGAGATTCAAGAGTCAAGCGTTGAAGGAACCTCAAACACTAGCACTCAACCCGAGGAGGGAACTCCGGTTGTGCTAATTAACGAGTCCGTACCTCTGAGGCGTTCCGGTAGAGTTAGAGTTCCACCTGAGTTTTATGGTTTCCATATTACTGCATAAGGTGATACATTTATCGATGATAACACACTGGTAAATTTGGATGAACCTAACAATTACAAGGAACCCATGGCAGGCCCCAAGTCTGCTAAATGGAAAGATGCTATGGACAGCGAGATTCAGTCCATGTATGACAATCAAGTTTGGAACTTGGTTAACAATGTAGTGGGTCGTAAGACGATCGGGTGCTAATGGATCTTCAAGAAGAAGACCGGCATGGATGGGAATGTACACACTTATAAGGCGTGACTGGTTGCAAAGGGCTTTACTCAAAGTTTGGGAGTTGACTATGATGAGACATTCTTACCAGTAGCGAAGATCAAATCTATAAGGGTTGTGTTGGCCATTGCAGCATTTCATGACTATGAGTTATGACAAATGGATGTCAAAACCGCTTTCCTTAATGGAAAGTTGGCCGAAGATGTTTACATGAGTCAGCCAAAGAGTTTTGTCAATGCAAAGTACCCAAATAGAGTGTGTAAGCTTGAGAAGTCCATTTATGGATTGAAACAAGCATCTCGTAGATGGAATCTTTGTTTTGATGATAAATTCAAAGAGTTTGGATTTTCGAGAAGCGAGGATGAGTACTGTGTATATGTCAAAGTTAGTGGGAGTATAGTGAGCTTTTTTGGTATTGTACGTAGATGACATACTACTCATAGGAAATGACATCCCAACATTACAGAAGGTTATGTCCTGGCTTGGGAAGTGTTTTGGTATGAAGGACCTCAGAGAAGCTGCCTATATCCTAGGGATAAGGATATTGAGAAATAGAAGTAGAAGACTAATAAGACTTAGTCAGAGTACCTACTTGGACAAGGTGTTGAAACATTTCAGCATAGAGAACTCCAAGAAAGGCAACATACCTATCTTAAGCAATACCAAACTAAGTAAAACTCAGAGTCCGAGTACAGAGGCTGAGATAGCATAAATGAGTCATATACCATATGCTTCTTCACTTGGTTCAATCATGTATGCTATGAATTGTACTCACCCTGATGTGGCATTTGCTCTGAGCATGGTCAGCAGATATCAAGGGAACCCTAGTAAAGCTCAATGGACTGTGGTTAAGAACATTCTCAAGTACTTGCGGAGGACTAAGGATTGGGTCCTTTAACCTTGGTGGGAGTGATGACTTGAGAGTGACAGGGTATAGTGACGCCAACTTTCAAACCGATAGAGATAATTTCTGCTCTCAGTCGGGCTGGGTGTTTACCCTGAATGGAGGAGCAGTAACATGGAAAAGCTCCAAGTAGGAGACTATTGCTAATTCAATGTGTGAATCAGAGTACATATCAACAAGTGAAGCAGCGAAGGAGGCGATATGGTTAAAAAACTTCATCAGATACCTTGGAGTCGTTCCTTGTATAAAGGAGCCTATGGAAATATTCTGCGATAATGAAGGGGCGGTACCAAGGAACAGAGAGATCATGGAAGATCCAGGCATATCGACAGAAAATACCACTTCATAAGACATCAAGTAGAAGAAGGGCACCTCGTGGTGAAGAGGATATCTTCAGAGGACAACCCAACAGATCCTCTTACAAAGGGACTGACTTGGTTTAAGCACTTGCAGCATGCGAGGGGCATTGGGCTAAATGACGATATTAGTTTTAGCGATTAGATAAACCGAAACGTGTAATAGCTAAATTGTAATTGAAATTTGATGATGAATAAAAGGGGTTTTATTTATAAGTAAAGTTATTGTCTTGTGTCAATTATTTATTATTATTCCACTTTGCATGTTTTGACTTCCAGAATAATAAAATTATGATTATTATTATTATTCAAACTATCCACAGTCGACCATACTTTGGAAGTAGGTATGAAATAAGATTGTCATGAGTTGGCTGGTAGATTTGTCTAAGGAGTTAGGCATATCAACAGGTTTGCTACACCATTCATGAGTACTTCTGAAATAAGATTTGAGTATCGGATCAACCCGTGCTCACTTCATGGAATTTATCTCGAGTGATTGTGAGACGATAATATCATATAAGTCTTCAAACCTATATATATATGAGTTGTTGACTATGAATTAGTTGTGCATTGATGATACGAAAACGCATCAGTAGCTTGATGTTATAAAACGTATCATTATGCATGATTTAATGAATAGTTAGTACAAGCATATAATGTCGAAGTTTATCTGTTCCCCTTTATCTTAAGAGGATTAAAAGCAATATCTTGGACCCCTCAATGATTATGTTTTGACTTATGTGTCGGGACCGATCATAACTAAATTGACGTGTTTAGTTATGTTCTATGTCAGACGAATCGGAAATCGGGAAACAAACTGCTGGACAATAAGTATGACTTTGTTCCATGTATTTGTCCAGCTAATATCTTGAGAACAGAGGATTATATGATCCCTTATCTAAAGGATGCGTTACTGACTGGGTCAGAGTTGACATCGGCCTTTGAAAGCTTACGATTGCTAAGTCAGATCCTGCACATTGGCAGTTATAGTTACTAGACTTATCCAAGTGGGAGACTATTGGATTTAGTGCCTAAGCCTATAACTATAACTGGGATGTACGTGACTCGATTGTAGCATGGTCTTTTTTTGGGTTGCCTTCACCAGTGTGACTTGATAGGATGGATTTTGAGAATAAGGTTGTATATGGTTTATTAATATATTACAAGAATAATATATTAATATGAAACCATATTATTATTTAACTAGTATTGATCAAGAATTAATTTGGAATGAATTTTGTGATCAAAAAAGACTAATTAAATATAAGGAGATTGATTATGTAAATCAATCATCCTTGTAGTGTGGGCCAATGATCCATGATCATGTAGGTGGGCTAAACTAATCTATGGATAGTCCATGGAGGTTAAACCCATGGAACATGAAAATGTGGAAAGTCATGGGTTATTAGGGTTTGCAAAGTGTAACCCTAGCATGTGCAACACTATAAATAAAGCCCCTATAGAGCCAAAATCGGCTAGACCATATCTTGGAGATAACCAACTTATTCTCTCAAGCCTCCTTTTGCATTTTGGTGTTTGTGAACCAATAGAGGCATCACACTTGAGGTGCTAAAGCTTTCAAAGGTCAAGAACTCTACCCTACTAAAGAGGCAAGCATCCTAGCTAAAGTTTTGTATTATATATCTTCAGTTGTATGCTATATAGGGAGAATTCTTAGGAAAAACAAATGCATGTATAATTAGAGAAAACATAGATCCAAAGCATTTAGGGCTGCATGTGCACCATATGAGTGTTATAGTGCTCAAAACCCAACATATGTGCCCTGACGTTGGTCAAAGAGATCGTCAATCCTCGGGGGTGGATAACGGTTCTTCACCGTTACCTTATTCAACTCCTGGTAGTTGATACACACACGGTGAGACCCGTGCTTCTTCTTCCCAAACAGGATTGGGGCTCCTCAAGGCGAGCTGCTTGGCCGAGTAAATCCCTTGTCTAACAACTCCTGCAATTGTGTAGACAGCTCTTACATCTCGGGAGGAGCCAACCGATATGGTGCTTTAGCTATCGGAGCCGCACCTGGAACTAAATTGATCCTGAACTCAACCTGCCTCTCAAGATGCACCCTAAGAAAACCCTCCGGGAATACATCCGGGTAATCCCGCACAATCGACAAATTATCCACGGTCGCCTTACCCTTATCCCGAGTATCCATGACATAAGCGACATAACCCGAGCAACCCTGTTGAAGATAGTGTTTGGCCCTCGCTGCAGAACACATAATCGGCCCACACTGCGGTCTATCACCATGAATCACCAACTCTCCCCCACTTGGGGTCTGAACCCGTACTAAATGCTTCTTAAAGTCGATCACTGCCTCCATTCCATACCCATAATGACATTGTTACCACGCAACATAATGGGAACCAAATCCACCATATATTGCTCAAGAAACAACTGAAGAGCACACCCCAGATGAACCCTTGCAATCTGAATAGTCTTGTCGTCAACAATCTCCACATCAAGAGGACAATACAACTCCCCTCCCCTGGAGCTCCGACAAACCTCTTGCTCAGCACAAGCGATACAAACGATCAGGTAGCCTCCGAATCGAACAATACCGAAGCAGAAATATCGTTCACAACGAACGATCCTAAAATAAAATATATAAACATAACCAAACATTTTTATATAAATAAAGAGATAAAGATAATATACATACCTGTCACCACACCGAGAGCTGCATGTGCCTCATCTGTTGTCGCCTTGAAAGCCTTTCTCTTTGCCACAGGCATGTCTGCCTGACCCTGGAGACCGTGAGTAATCCAGAGAGTTGCGGGAGCGCGTGCTGATACTGGTCCTGCTGCAGCTAAACTTAGACAATGGGTCTTCTTGTGGCCCATTTGATCGCAATGAAAGCAAATCAGATCAAATACCGGAGTGGTGGTTGTGGTAGTAGTACAATCCCTGTTGATATGACCAGTCCAACCACACTTGAAGCAGCCAGAACCACCCACTATGCACGCCCCTTCGTGCATCTTGCCACACCTGCCACAACAGTTACAACCCTGATGACCTCTCGGTCTAGAATCAGATACCTCGGGCCTCTTTCCCGAACCCTCAACGATCGACACATACTCATACTTCCTCTTCTTCTCCATCTCCAGGTCAATCTCCCATTTTCTAGCTCGAGATATCATATCCTCCAGCATCTTACAACTGGATCGACTCACAAACTGCCGAATGTCGCTCCTCAACATCTCATGATACCAAGCCTTCTTTATTTCCTCGTCCGCCACATATTGTGAAACCGGAAGCGTCCTCTCCCTGATCATGGCGGTAATCTCAACCACCGTCTCAGTAGTCTGGCGAAGATCCTGAAACTCCCGTGCCAACTGTTGCACCTCGATCATCGGTGCAAACTCAGCTCGGAAACAAGTCGAGAATTCATCCCATGACATCACATAAATAACATCATTACCCACAACACACCCTACCTCCTCCCATCAGTCTCGTGCACTGTCCTTCAAAAGGAAGGAAGCTAGTATAAACTTGTCCACCTTGGGACAATGGATGGTGCGGAAGGCGTTAACAACATTCGCTAACCACCTCTTGCTCGCTATCGGGTTCCTCGCCTCGTGATAATCTGGAGATCCACATGTCCGGAACTCCCGGAAGGTCAAAGAGCACGTCTCAACCAAAGCTACCATCTCAATGCGAAAGGCACTCAACCGCTTATCCATAATCTCCAATATACCCTCCTTGATCGTGCCAAAGATCATAGGAGTCTGCTCAAGAATATTGGGCGTAATCTCATACGAGATGAACTCCCTCGTCTGGTCATCAAGCTGTCTGGCTCCAGAACCTGAGCCTGAACCCTCACCGACACCAGAACTGACATCTACTCGTACTTTCCTCAAGGACTGCCTTGACCCCGTCAGGTCACTATGTGTCCATACAATTATCCCTTTTAGATAAGGCTCCCATTACTAGATCTCATCCTAGGTTTTCTTAGGAAAAACTCCACTCCACTCTCCGCCATCAGCTGCACAAGAGCAATGCAATAGAGTTAAAACCTAACCTTAGAATATTCGTTTACTAGTTATCTGGAGCTATTTAGAATTCCTAAAATCACAAAGCAAGTAGCATTTGAGCATCGAGCAATCAAAACAAGCATAGTCTAATCATGCCTTCCTATTACTGATTGATTAATACTAGCATGCAAGTCTACAAGCTCATATAATAGGGATGTCACAGTTGGTATCAGTTAAGTGAACTAAGAATTTAGAGGATTTATAGACTTAAACTTAAAATGCTAAACAATGATTGTTAGATGTGTTTCTATTATATTTTAGGTAAATCGACACAAACACGAACTTATTTTAGGATAAGATGCCCAAATTGTTGTTATGAGATAAATGAATACACATATAATGTTTTCTAATGTTATCGTCAAACTTGTTATATTTTAAAAGCCATGATGACTATTTTTGAAAATTTGTCTCTAATTTATATATATATATATATATATATATATATATATATTTGTTTGTTAGAAATATAATTTATTAATTTTGAATCATTTATTATTCTCACGTCAAACAATAAATCCATAGCCATTTCACACGGATCACAATCCGCGTTTTCTATGTGAAGATATCCTAGGTCGTCGATTCTTCTCCTATCCTACGGTTGGCAGACTTTTGCGGAGATTTTTCTCCAATATTTCAAAATCTCCCGCTACCAATGGTTTCCAAAAAAGCTTTATAAAACACACACCAATCTACGATTCCAGCACACAAACCTAAAGCAGTTTCTTTAATTTTGCAGCAAAAGAGATGGCAAGAACTAAGCAAACTGCTCGCAAATCAACCGGTGGGAAAGCGCCAAGGAAACAGCTTGCAACAAAAGCGGCAAGGAAATCAGCTCCGGCGACAGGTGGAGTGAAGAAGCCACACAGATTCAGGCCAGGAACTGTGGCGCTCAGGGAAATTCGGAAGTACCAGAAGAGTACTGAGTTGCTCATTCGTAAGCTTCCATTTCAGAGGCTTGTGAGAGAAATCGCACAGGATTTCAAGACCGATCTGAGGTTTCAAAGCAGCGCGGTGGCTGCACTTCAGGAGGCGTCCGAGGCTTATTTGGTGGGATTGTTCGAGGATACAAATCTGTGTGCGATTCATGCCAAGAGGGTTACAATTATGCCTAAGGATATGCAATTGGCTAGAAGGATTAGGGGTGAGAGGGCTTAGATTTTTTGCAAACGTTGTCTGCTAGCTTTACTCCACAACCATGGTATTAGGGTTCTATAAATCTGTGTTCTTGTTGTTGATATAAGCTGTATTTGATCTTCGTTTGAATCTTTTCTAAATGTCAACTTTCTCTTTGACGTAATGAATGATGAATTGGGAGTTTCTGGTTCTTGATTTGGTTCATTAAAATGTCTAAAATAGTTTTTTACCTTTTAATTTATACATCGTTACTTTATTCGCATTTTCTCATAATAATATAAAACACAACAAATCTTTAAGTAAAGCATATAGTTAACAGGATCTAGATATTAATCTAGTAAAGACATATAATTAAATCATTTATAAATTGGCGTACGTAATATCTAATATTCTATTCTGTTTACAATCAGAGTCTATGCAGGCGTACTCCAGCATCAACTCTTGGTGACAATGAATCAAAAACAAACTTAAATAATTAAAAGGAAATCAAGACTAAAACACATTGCAAATTATGAATTATAAGTATATGTTCAATTTTATTGAACCCAAATTAAACTGCAAAACAACCTACAGAAAATCGTGTATTCATATCTAAAGCAAATTGTTGTTTGATTTACTTTTGATCAGGGAAAAGATGAATAGTAGAAAATTGCTGCTTCAAACTAAAGAATTTTTAGAGGAAATAAGAAAACATCAATTCGAAATCCGATACAGAGGTTCACTGAAACACCTTCAAATGAAATTTTTTAGATAGCATTTATAAATGATTTTCATAGCATTTTCGGAGTTTTTAGTTTCCTGAATGTCCCAAAGTCATGTTAAAATCATTTCTACGAGTTGAAGCGTGGAAATCAGTCTGAATATCTACACAATCCAAATTAACTTGTTTTTTTCAAAGCATGAGAGAATGTATCAATCAATTCAGAAACACCGACTTAAAATAAACATCATCTTTACAAAACAAAAGTCTTCTAAAATATTCAAAAGATTAAAATTTTCAATGTTTCTAATTAACAGTCTGTAGACTGAAAATTATATTATCGGAATAAGTTAGACTTATAAGCCTAGTGTATATCTCTTTTGAATATTGAATTCATGTATATAAATTAATTTAGATATCTCAAATTAAACACTTTATTAGTTAATTTACATCAATCATCTAAACTGATTATATAAATATAAGTTATTGTCATGAAAGCACCATAAATTGTGACGTTTGGATTGAATTGGTTTTTGAACTTTTTCCCCTTTTAGATCATTACAATATAAATAGGAAGTGGGGGTATTTATTCTAGGTTTTCACCGGCTATTATGCACCGAGGAATGATGACTTGGAATTTTGTATTATTATTTTAATTAGTTAAAGGTCTTTATTTTCTTTTGAGTTCCTGTTTCCCGGTAGCTCCACCACCTTAATCCATGAACCATTCCCTACAACGGTACAACCCTACAAGGCAACAACATTTGCTTCCACCCCACACTAACCTCTCCTTCAATTAGATATATACCCTCTAAACCTTCTGTTAACCGAATTTGGTCCAGACAAAGGTTGGCATGGATTTGGTTCAGATCTTGAAACAAGTACTAGAGGTAGTGGCGGGGTTTGGACGGAGCCACCACCGACAACATGTCCATTGCTGTTGCTACTGCTGCCATGGCTGGACCTGGACGAAGAGTTCATTGAAGATGAAATTTCTCTTTCGTGTTGTATTGAGTTGATCTCTATTGATAAAGGACTTATTTTTTTATTTTGGCTCGTAGGTAGGATAAGATGGTGCTTATCTTTTTTCTTTCTTACTCCTAATTGAAGTTTAGTCTTTTTGTTTGGTTAGGATTTCTTTTCTAGAATCTCCTCTTGTAAACTATTTAATCCCGTTTTTGGGTTTGTTGAATGACAAGATATTGATTATTAGATTTCTCATGGTATCAGAGTAGGTCTAACCTCTCGAAGAGAGGTTTGGGAAAGAGAGTGCACCTCGTGCCTACGAATTGAAACAAACGCTCACCAATACTTCTCAAGATGGTGCTTCCGTTTCAGCCTACTACACGAGGATGAGAGGTTTGTGGGACGAAATTCAAACTATTTCACCAACACCTCGCTGCACTTGTGGAAAATGCACCTGTGACCTTGGTAAAAGGTTGACTGAATCCAAAGAAAATGAGAGGTTATACGATGGGTCTGGATAGTGTGTTTACAACAATAAAAACACAAATTCTAGCCTCAAAACCAACACCAACTCTAGGGACAGCCTAGCATCTTGTTTCTATCTTGTTTCTGAAGATGAGAAACAACGTGCCATAGCTACAACAAGGAAGCCAGTACACGAAGCAGCTGCCTTCCAAAGCCACACCAATAAACGGGAATGGAGTACGGATCTAACATCACAACGCAACAAAGGTGTGACAAAGGATGTAAAACGCAACAGTGGAGATGAAGTGGAGCACTGCACATTTTGTGGTAGAAGTGGACACAAGGAGGGTTGTTTCAAACGCATTGGCTACCCCGAACGGTGACCAGGTAAAGGAAAGAAAGACAAAGGAAAACCGAAGGGAGCCATGGAAAATGTCGAAACAAACCAAGTTCCGATCATGACAGATGAACAATATCAAGGGCTGCTGAAATATTTCACAAAGGATACAAGGATCAACACAGAACCTACTGTGAACATGGCAGGTAAAGAAAAAGGTAACGATTCCTGGATTATAGACACATGAGCTACAAACCACATGACATGTGATCGAAACTTATTTGAAACAAAAGTTCCTTGTGATGATGAATCTTCGGTTGTCATTCCTAATGGCGACACGATACCTGTTGAGGGAAAGGGAGCATGTTCTCTTCCTAATGGAATGAAAATTGGGAATGTTTTATACATCCCAGGATTTAAATGCAATCTTTTATCTGTTAGTCGCCTCACAAATGACTTGAATTGTGCTGTAATTTTTTACCATGATTTTTTCCTTGTACAGGGCCTACACGAGAAGAACTTGATTGGCATGGGTAAGTGCAATGGTGGTCTTTATCGAATGGATTCAGTGGTTAAAGAACAGAAGGCATTTATGACGGCATTGGATGTTGAAGTATGGCATAAAAGGCTTGGGCACACTTCTGAGTCTAAATTGAGTCAAGTTAAGCTCTTAGGAAATTTTGTGAATAAATTAAATAGTAAAGTTTGTGACTCTTGTGTTAGAGCTAAACATACAAGGCTTCCGTTTCCTAGTAGTAATATTAAATCAGATGCTTGTTTTGACTTAATCCATTGTGACATATAGGGAAGCTATCACACGCCTTCACTTAGTGGGGCACATTATTTTCTCACTGTGGTAGATGATTATAGTCGGTCCGTTTGGGTATTCTTACTTAAATACAAACATGAGGCAAGCCAACAATTAATTAATTTGTGTAACATGATCAAGACACAATTTGGAAAGGTTGTCAAGAAAATAAGAAGTGATAATGGAGGAGAATTTACCTCGAGTTTCATGAGTGATTTCTACTCTAGCATGGGAATTATTCATGAGACTTCTTGTCCCCACACTCCCCAACAAAATGGGGTTGTCGAACGAAAACATCGACATCTTCTTGAAATTGCCAGGGCCCTTAGATTTGAGGCTAGCCTTTCGATAAAGTTTTGGGGTGAGTGCATTTTAATAGCTACTTACATCCTTAATAGACTCCCTTCAAAGGTGTTGAATTTTAAAACACCATACATAGTCCTTTTTGGTAGAGAACCAAATTACTCCCACATGAGAGTATTTGGTTGTTTAGCATATGTTAGAGATACTAATACCAAAGGTGACAAGTTTGTAGAAAGGGGGAGACCTGGGGTTTTTATTGGTTATCCACATGGGCAAAAAGGGTATCACATCGTTGATAAAGAGAGTGGGCAAATAATAGTTTCTCGAGATGTAAAATTTGTAGAAGATGTTTTTCCTTTTGCAGCAGGTAAAATGGACTTACAAGATCCCCGTGAAGACATAATTGATGCTGGTGTGAATGGAGATGACGATGACGTGAAATATTTTAGGAAGTCCCCTGAAATTGTGACAAACCAAGAAGAAACGGATGTAAGTGAAGGTGGTGAAGGAAACTTAAAGTCTTAAACAATGAAACAAATGAAGAGCAGCCAAGAGAAATAGAACAAACAAATACTACCACTGGAATGGATAACTTGACAGAAACTCATGATGACACGAGAGAAAAGAGAACTAGAATTGTGCTAAAGAGATTTAATGACTTTGTTGTTAAGCTACCACCATCGATAGACCATGCACGCCCAGCTAGCCATCAAGCTTCTTCAACGGTACATTCTCTTACGAATTACATTTCTTATGATAAGTTTTCTGACAGCCACAAGGCTTTCCTTTCTGCCATTAGCTCAAATGAAGAACCTAGGTCTTTTAAACAAGCTAGACAAGACCAAAATTGGATAACAATCATGAAAAATGAAATTAAAGCACTTGAAGACAATGGTACATGGACACTTGAAGACTTGCCAAAAGGAAAACGTGCCATTGGATCAAAGTGGGTATACAAGATAAAGTATAAACCGGATGGTGAAATTGAAAGGTACAAGGCGAGACTTGTTGCAAAGGGTTTTACGCAGATGGAAGGTCTTGATTATCATGACACGTTTTCACCCGTTGCAAAGTTAGTTACTGTTAGAACCTTGCTTACTATTGCCACGAAGAGAGATTGGATTGTACATCAACTGGATGTTAATAATGCATTTCTCCATGGAGACCTTCAAGAAGAAGTTTATATGAAGATTCCAGAAGGTTTCTCGAAGGAGGGAGACACTCATGTTTGCAGATTACGAAAGTCTCTTTATGGGCTGCGTCAAGTGTCACGAAACTGGTACCAGAAGTTCACGATGGCACTTACTAGAGTTGATTTTCAACAATCAAGAGCTGATGCGTCATTATTTATCTACAATAAGGAAGATGTTCTTGTCACTGCCCTTATTTATGTAGATGATGTAATAATTGTTCGGAATGATATGAAGAAAATAGAAGAAACAAAGGCTTTTCTCAATAAAAAATTCGGCATAAAGGATTTGGGTCGGTTGAAGTATTTTTTGGGTATTGAAGTAGCTAAAACTCAAGGGGGTATTGTCTTAAGTCAACGAAAATATACCCTTGATATCCTTGAAGATTGTGGATTGCAAGGATGTCGACCCAGTTCGTTTCCAATGGAACAAAACTTGAAGTTAGATCAAAGTGATGATAGTCCACGCATTGATGCAAGACGATATCGACGCCTTGTTGGGAAGTTGCTCTATTTACAAGCTACAAGACATGACATTGCATTTTCTGTTAACATGCTCAGTCGGTTTGTTTATGATCCAAGGCAACGTCATATGGATGCGACAGTAAGGGTGTTAAGGTATCTTACGACGACTCCAAGACAAGGAATCTACATTCCTAAAGAAGGTAGTCTTAATCTCGTTGCATATTGTGATGCTGATTGGCTTGGTTGTGCTTACACGCGACGATCCTACACCAGATACTTTTTGGTTTTGGGGGGCGCAGTTTCTTGGTAATCAAAGAAACAATCTGTGGTTTCTCGGTCCTGTGCTGAAGCTGAATATCGAGCAGTGGCAACTACAATTAGTGAAGTACTATGGATGCGTTGGTTGTTAACCATTTTGCAGGCACCTCAACATGGTCCAACGCCTCTTTTTTGTGATAATCAGGCTGCAAGGCATATAATCAATAACCCCGTTTTTCATGAAAGAACAAAGCATATCGAGATGGACTGTTATTTTGTTCGTGAAAGAGTGGAATCAAAGGAAATTGTGACTTGCAATGTTGGCACAAAGGCTCAAGTTGCTGATCTCTTCACCAAAGCTTTAGGGAGAGATCGCTTGAGTTCTTTACTAGACAAGTTGGGCATTCGGGATCTACATGCTCCAACTTGAGGGGGAGTAAATGACTTATTTTTTATTTTGTTTTTTTTATCTGGCACGTAGGTAGGATAAGATGGTGCTTATCTTTTTTCTTTCTTACTCCTAAAGTTTAGTCTTTTAGTTTGGTTAGGATTTCTTTTCTAAAATCTCCTCCTGTAAACTATTTAATCCCGTTTTTGGGATTGTTGAATGGCAAGATATTGATTATTAGATTTCTCAATTGATGGTTGTATGAAGTAATTCAATTTGGATGAAAAACAAGAATACGAACAAGAAGATAAAATCGATGGGGGGAAAAGTGAAAAAAACAAGAGAATTTTAAGAGATTGAGATTTTGATTCGGTGATGTGGACTTCAATATCCAACTTTGTGTCAACTTAGATCATCTCTAACCTATCTCCAAACATTATTTTTTTCCTCAATTTCTTCCTTCATTCTCCTCTGACCCTACCCTAATTTTATATCCATTATGGGAGAGATGATTACGTTTATGCTTATGTTTTGTATCACAGGTAGTGGTATGAAGGTACAATCCACTGAGAGATTCAAGGAGCTTAGGATATTAGTACAATAAGTTAATGTAAGGCCTGTAATGATTACGTTTATGCTTATGTTTTGTATCAATTATGATATCAAAACTTTTAATAATCAATGAAAAACATTTTCTTCGGAAATACTTTTTATGGGACAAATTTCGCATTTATGAAGAAACCCTGTTCTTAAAATAAGCAAAAATAAAAATGTATTTTATGACCGAGAAAATTGGGGATGTCACAATTATGATCGAATGCAGCAAATAGGAGTGTCATCTACTCAATTTATCCATGATCTCAACGCATCATTTGTGAATTATTGACAAATATTAAAGTTCACACCAAATATATCATTTAATCTCATGCACACACAACCTATGATTATATATGGTGAGAGTGTGGTTTTGTTTGAGAGAATAGAGTAGTGAATTAGAGAAGGGTGGGGATAAGAATAATTTAGTCCTTGGTGATCTTAATAAGTTTTGTAGAAGGCTCTCGTGGGTGTACATGTGTACTTTGACATCTATAAAAAGGATTTGTGAGTGCACCATGAAGTTTTTGTTGGTATTGTGCATTTGTGGAGTATCCATCAAAAATGAAGTATGGAGAAGGAACATGGGCTGATTTCAATGTGTATTAGATGATTTTCATGCATTCTTAGTCTTATTATATATCTATATACACATGTGCATAAGTCTTGGTCAATTGATAACACTTACATATACATATAATATATATGCATTATTTTATGGTTTATATATATATATATATATATATATATATATATATATATATATATATATATAGAGAGAGAGAGAGAGAGAGAGAGAGAGTTAAGTTCATATATAACCAATATATATTGTGTGAACGTATAACCAATTATGGACCAATCATCTGATAGGGGTAATTTTGGAATTTTCCATTAAATTAATTTATTATCCCAAAATAACAAATCATTAATTAAATAGATAACAAAAAATAAAGCCTAAAATTGTGTAGAAATCGCATTCCGATGGGATTCATCTTCTTCTTTTGTTCTCTCTCGTATTCATCCTTGCTACAAATGATGTTTTGGACCGCCCTTTCTGGAGTCTTCAACTCTTACAGAGATATTCAGGTTTAGAAATCAAAGTCAATCTTTTAGGGGAAATTTCGACATATGAATGTTAATTCTCCCATCCCTACAAATTGTAAGCGCCCTTTCTGGTGGCTTTCTCAAAAGTTGTTAAGATGTATCTCAAATTTTGATTTTGCAGCAGGTATTAGTTATGATTTTGGACTTTCCTCCCATTTCCTCATTCATTGCAAGTACTCTCGGCTAGGAAGAAGAGAAGCCATTGTTGATTTATTGATATATTATGTAAGTTTTTAACTTATGTAATTGAATAGTGAATTAAACGAAGATAGTCTGTGATTTACATATTACTTTGTCCTCCTACCTGGCAAAATAACCTACAATTTTCAAGTTCTGTTAAAAACCAAATAGATTGCCTACCAGGTGTTTGTCAAATTGCCTCAACGAAGTGATGAAAAAAAATTATATGAGAATTTTTTATCAATATTTTGATTTGAAAATATTTTCTTCTAAAACACACCAGTATATCATTCTTCTAAGAAAAAAATACAATTAAAAATGTCAATCAGTAACCTTCTATGTAGTTTCATGTTTGTATTTGAATAAAAGTGTACAGGTTTCAATCAATTTTTAGTTAAAGGGTAAAAATAGGAAATACATCATCTTTTTATAATCTAAACATACTGGGAAGAAATGCCACCGATCAAATAGTAATATATAAACATAGAGGATTTGTAATTCTATAAGATTAATAAAATAAAAAGTCTACAGTTCTAGCTTCTATGTTGGAATTAGTAGTGTCTTCCTGGAAGTGCTTTAAAGAGCTTGGGAAACTACCCATAAAGTGGCGACCAGTCATGGGATAAATTCATAATAACTTTGTAGGCCAAGCTTTCATTAAACCTAAGTTCTTTATTTTTTTTAAGAACAAAAAATGATTGATGAAATTCCACAATAAAATAACTATGGAACAATTTATATGTGAGAGATAATTATGAGCAATTGTTTAAAATTTTAGTTTTTATTAATTTTATGCTATCAAATTAAATCTTCAAATTTATTTTGCAGTTGTTTAAAGTTGAATGGAAAGACCTGCAGTTTGATTGTCAAAAGGAAGTTACTAAAACTAATCTCTAAGAATACCTATTGTGATAATATTTAAGAATGAATATTGTGATATTATCTAAGAATGCATGTTGGAATATCCTTTAAGAATGCATACTATGATATCTGTCACAAAAAATTTCAGTTACATAAAACATTTGTGGTGTTTCAGAGCTAGAACACTTCAATTTCTTCAAAAATATTTCATTTGTATAATGCATGCAATATGTTAAGTCATTTGTAGTTCATATATTGTTCTTTAAGAATGTCAGTTATATACTTGTAATTTATGTTTTATTCTTTCATTTTCATAGAATACTGAGAATGTTAATATTAACTGATCAATTCTTCAAGAATATTAAGTTATATAAAAATGTGTAGTGTTACAGAGCTACAAATATTTTTGCTTTCATCAGGTCTTTAAGAATGCTTAAATTCTTGAGACCTACAAAGTGGTCCTCACTCCCAAAAATCTATCAAGAACGTCGTATGAGAATGTTAATATTAACTATTCTCATCATCTCGGATGAATATGTCAACTTTGCAATAAGAATTATTTTTACTTTGATGAAAATTGTTATTATTGAAAAATATATATGCATATTTTTTAAGAATGTTAATACTTAAACAAACACTTGGCTATAGTCAAATTTCTTAAGAATGAAAGGACGTGTTTAATGTTATATGATTAGAAACTACTTTTCTTTTAAAAAAGTAAATAAAATAAAAATAAAAATAAAAATAAAATTTGTTAGCTTATATGGATTTGAAAAATAAAAAAGTGTAACTACATAAATAATAGTAGCTTCCTTACTTGATGTTTAATAAGAATGTCTATAATGCTCTTAAATATAAGATTTTTTTTTTTTTAAAACAATGTTAACATGTAATGCATAACACAGTAACTATGATATACCATAGCAATCTTAACAATTAAGAATAATAATCCAATAGATCAAATCTAGTCATACAATCACACAATATATATAATTCATATTTAATCATAATTCTATATATATATATATATATATATATATATATATATATATATATATATATATATATATATATATATATATATATATATATATATATATATATATATGGAATAATCGAGTATTGTAAGTATATAAGTGCCAAGATTTATCATGTTTGTTTACTATTGGAACTTGGAAATCATATATGACCTATATGTATAAACTAGTGCATATAATGTTATTGAAATGTTATATATATATATATATATATATATATATATATATATATATATATATATATATATATATATATATATATATATATATATATATATATATACCATGCTTAGTTTATGTTCATTCGATGCCTAACTTGATGTATGATATATGAAATCTATAATAATATACCTATAATCATTCATAAGTTATGTTTCATGCATTATTGTATGTAGTTACATCCGAATTTATAAATATAGAACTATTTCTTTCGATAAAATCCACATCAATCAGATTGGATATATATATATATATATATATATATATATATATATATATATATATATATATATATATATATATATATATATATATATATATATATATATATAAAAGTTTCGAAATGCATTTCCAATAATTGAAATCATATGAATTTAATTGATTTCGATTTCGAGTCCAAATTGATGTAATTTAGTGGTTTTGCAAAACGGGTTCATCATTAGAATATAGGTTAGCACTCAAAATGAATTCGGATGGAAATCATATATCTTTGAGTTCAAAATAAGTATCAATTAATATAATACAACTTAAACTTGCTTAGCCTACTTGGTCATATGATACATTAGGTCTTAATAATAGTAACGTTCACAGTGATCTGCTGTCATAAGTTGACCTAATTTGCCAATCGTTACAAATAACCCTATAAATATAAGGCCCAAACATCAATATTTTATATAAAATTTGTAATTTATTTTATTACTCAATGTTTAATTATAAAATCCAATAATTATTTTGTTTGTTATTTTACCAAAACCATATAATTATATATTGTATACTAAAGATATGGTCTTATACAAGAAAGAAAAAAGATAAAAAGACACAAGGAAATGACGTAGTTCGGTTGACGTCTACAAATACGTTTCAAAGAACTTTTTTTTATTAATCGACTATTTCAAAGTCTTATTATTTGCTAGGATTTAGGTACAAACCATTAAATTTCTTTGCTCTCTAAGAGCTTTTGAAGAAGGATTTTGTTGATTATTTGCAATAATAATCAGAAGGTATGTAAATTCTAATCCTTTGTAATTTTAGATTATTGTAGGGTTTCCTTTAGGGTTCTTGATGTTCATAGATTGTTGCTATCAATAGAGAAAACTTAGATCCAAATAGGTTGAATGTAAACTTAAGGGTTAAGTTTTTCTGCCACATGTTTTAATTATAACCTATAAAACCTATCAATGACCATGTCTCCACTCATACCTTTAACGACGACATATTAAATGTAGTAGCGGCGATATCTAATAATATTGAAAAAAATATTTGGAGGTCTTTTTTCGAGGGCGTTAGTGACAACATGGGCACCCCTAAAGGTGTCGTTGCTATTGATGTTGTACGACATTAACCCCTATACATTGAATCTACGTCTCGAGTTAACGGCTACGATTGAGTATCGACAAAGGCACATGGATCACAAGGTGTATGTATTAGCAACGTCACCTTTAGTGGCGATGTATGTTTTAGTGACGACAGTTGACGTGTCTGTGTCTGGTTTGATGTTGTTGCCAAAGTGTAAATTGCCACTAAAGATGACGCGCCAATGCTTACATTTGTGTTTGGCCACAGAGAACAAAAGAGGTACATATTTTCTTTTGAATGAGAGTCTGAATGTTTATGGCCGGTCTTGAGGAAGTAAATAACCTCAAAAGTCCAGGACGAGCCAGAAAAAAAACCCTTATCGTTATTATAAATTTTCATTTTTAGATAAAAATATATTTATAATATATAATCAATGGGAAATGATTCGTACACAACAGTTTTTATCCGTACACAGCCTTTTATTCTTAATAGGGTTGTATAATACAACAATTTAAAACACAAATTGTTATGTATGGAAAAATTTTATTGTTTACAAATAAGGTCCCATAATAAAAATATTAGGCACTAGACAACTACCCATTTTGCACCCGCTTAAAAACCCCATGTGAATGTGTGATTGATGTGTTTTATTGCCCGAGGATCTTTTTCCTTAAAGCTAAATAGTTCTTTATTAAAACAACGGTATCTATAATTTCTTTCTAAATAATAGTCGGATCGATATGCATATTTTTCTTGGACAGGTTTGTTTCTTTAGTACATTTAGATGCTTTAACTATACAACACTTCATCTAAAATGAAATTAAGCTCTGACACTTAGATATCCTTGAGTACACATCATTATGCAGAAACTCAAAAGATTAAGTAAATATTATAAATTATTGATTGGTTATTATCATCACGCATCATCGTATGGCTAAAGAAAAGAACCCTAGCTATATTATCATTCTATGTTATATTCGACGACGTGCTTGCCTTCATTCTAAGGTATATATCTACCTATTAAGAACATGCACTAAATGAAAAAGAGACAATACTACGAATCGTAATAGCATTCTTCTTTTTAATCCTAAGCCACCACGATGCACACGTATAGGATATAAAAATTAATTAAGGGTAAAAAAGAAATAACATATATGTTACATTGTTACGTATGACGCATATATATACCAGCAAGAAAGATATAAAAAAACGAATACTAATCCATATCGACTAATGTGATTGTCTGCACCCTGTACGTAGTCTCTATCATACTTAGAGCCCATGAAAAAGACAATATTAAGATGTAAACAACAATTATTGGTAAATGGTAAGCAACAGCATTGAAGCATATATTAGTTCTATTAAAGAATATGATAATAGTCAAATTAAGAACAAACAACATGAACACTCTTTTGATTATGTATGTATAAAATTTACAACTAGACGAGCTAGACTACATAACTTTCTAAACTATGTGTATAACGCGCGAGACAACAAAGCTTTCTCATAAAACAATCATCATCACTCTCCTATATAAACATAAACAATGTAACAGTTTCAGCACACGTACCTTCCAACTAACACAACAAAGAACAAACATTATACTAATGGATTTTGGATCCAATATCTCAGTTGCCTTTCTATCCTTGATGCTGACACTGTTACTTGTCAGGAGTTCTAATGCTGGTGGAATCTCCATATACTGGGGTCAGAATGGGAACGAAGGAACCTTGGCAGACACTTGTTCCACAGGAAACTATGAATATGTAAACGTGGCTTTCCTTTCTTCTTTTGGAAAAGGTCGGATTCCAGTTCTGAACCTTGCTGGTCACTGTGATCCGAGTAGCAATGGGTGCACCAAACTGAGCTCGGACATCAAATCCTGCCAATCAAAAGGAGTCAAGATCATTCTTTCCATTGGTGGTGCTTCTGGGAGCTATTCACTAGCTTCTTCAACAGATGCAAGACAAGTTGCTACTTACATTTGGAATAACTTCTTGGGTGGAAAGTCATCTACACGTCCACTTGGCGATGCGGTATTGGATGGAGTTGATTTTGACATTGAAAGTGGAGATGGAAAGCACTGGGATGACCTGGCAAAGTACCTCTCTGCGTATAGCAAGCGTGGAAAGAAGGTTTACTTGACAGCAGCACCTCAGTGCCCATACCCGGATGCATGGCTTGGAACGGCACTTCAAACAGGTGTTTTTGACTATGTGTGGGTGCAATTTTATAACAATCCACAATGTCAATATAGTTCTGGAAATATCAACCGCATTAAGGATTCCTGGAAGCAATGGACTTCTAATATCCCAGCCAAAAAGATTTTCTTAGGGCTTCCAGCAGCTACTAATGCAGCTGGAAGTGGGTTTATCTCTGTGTCTGATCTAATCAGAAAGATTCTTCCTGCAATTAAGGGTTCCAATAAGTATGGAGGTGTGATGCTGTGGTCGAGGTATTATGATGATCAATCTCGATATAGCTCTTCTATTAAGAGCCATGTTTAGTTTTCATCACTCTACAAATTTATGATGTTCCCTTGAAAATTTTATTAATTTGTATGTTGCTGTTGTTTATATGCAATATTAGGGGAATGTCCACCCGCTTATCTACTATAATAAATGAAGGTTTTTTTGACACATGTCATCTTCTCATTCATTTGGACACATGACATTTTCTAGAATTTTTATATTTTCTATTTTCCACTTGTCATTTTATTGTATTTTTCATTTTATTAAATTAAAATTCCACATTTAATGTTTAAGGTAATATATGTAAGTATTTATTAGAAAAAGTTTATATATGTAATGTATTCAATACATTAAAGTCTCATTAATTTTAATAATTCAATTTTTTCCCATTTTTCTTATAAATTCAAACTTTTCAAATTGTTAAAATTTTATATATTTTTTTTAATTAAACCCATGTAATACATGGGTCTCACACCTAGTGATTATATAAATATAGTTTTCATCACTCTACAAATATAAATAACTTTGTATATAATTTGTATTTGTGAGTTATTGTTATCTATATGATTATATAAATATAGTAATTTAAAAGACCCCTTATGAATAGTACCATTTTCTGATTGATTTTTTTTCTTTTTTGTTTGGTGGGTTCGCATTTTTTTTCTCCTTCTTCAAGATAGTGGTTTCCATGTGCCGGAGCTACCATGTACGTGTTGGGTTTTCTCTCTTTATCTGTTATAGACTCAACAAATATCACCGACCAAATTTTCTTTTCCATGCTTTCCTCTGGTTTCCTCTATCATTTTCGTTTTACCGTCTTCGTTTTTGTGCAAGTAAAAAACTAAGCGTTTTTTCTTTTCTGTCTTTCAATTTTACCCGTAAATGTCTTCTTTTGTTTTTGATTTCCTCTTGGTTTTTTGATTTTTTGTTTGGTGTTGATATTTCGTAATGCCTAAACAGAACTCTCTCCACCTGCTTCATCTTCGTCTTCATCTACTGTTGGGTTCGTTCGAAATTAGCATCGCCAACAACTTGATGTTGCTGCTCTGCCTATTATCTATGATTGTGGAGATTGTATATGTGTTTGTGAATTTTGTGGCACATTATTTTGGTTTGTTGAAAGAAATATGGCTCAGTCTACCACTAATTGACCATCTTATACCCAATGTTGTAAGTCTTGTTCGGTAGTTCTTCCTTATCCTCCCCCCACCTCCTGAGATTCGAAATCTGTATATTAATGGCCGTTTTATGGATGACATTAGGGCATATAACAACATGTTTTAAATGACTTCTTTTGAGTCTGATGTTGATGAGGACGTTGACAAGGGTCGTGACCCATATGCTTTTAAGATAACTGGTCAAATATTCCGCTGGATAAGGTCTATTTGCCCCGAGGATAATAATGCCCGTAGATTTTTATAGTTATATATTTATGAAACTGAAAATGAGCTTTCGAATAGGTTAAAAGCCTTTGATTTGCCAAAAAAGAAAGACCTTGATCCTTTAATTATTCAACTTCTTAGGCGATGTTTGACAGTTCATGATGAGTATGCGCGTACATTCAAAACAGCCAAGCACATAGCCGATGAAATGGGTATAGAGTCATACACAATGTGTTTATATAATGATGTTCCTGATCGAAGATATGGTGTTCCAACTCCACGTAGTCTAGGATGTATAATTATTTGTGATAAGGGCAATTGTGAAAAGTATGATATTATCATCCATTCAAAATCTAGGCGGCCTCAATGTGTTAGCAACCTTCATCCCAATTACATGCCCCTACAATAATATCCTTTGCTTTTTCTTACGGAGAATAAGGTTGATCTCCACGTTTGAAGCTGAATAACATGACTGGTTCTTTCGCGAGAATCTTACAATTAATGTGTACTATAGTCACCAAATACATCCACATAACCATATCTATTCTCACATCTTAGACTCAGTTTGACTTTTCCAACAGTATCTGCTTGATGCATATACTTGTATGGAGGAGGACCGATTGGAGTATAACTGCGATCTGATTATGTAAGTGGTCTATATGATGCGCTTTCCAAAGGGTGATAGGGATAGTAAAGTTATAGGAAACGTTTATTTTTGCCTGCATCCTTTATTGGCGGTCCTATCAGCTGCAAGAGTTGTTAGGAAAGGGGTTTATTTGGTTGAGCAGTTCTCCTTGGGGAGCCCTAATCCTTTTTGTTAGGAGTAGGATAGCTTACACCGGATGTGCATTAACTACCGAGAACCTAACAAGCTGATGGTGAAAAACCGTTACCCTTTGCCGAGGATTGATGATCTTTTTGACCAGCTTCAGGGGACATCTTGGTTTTCCAAGATCGATTTGAGGTCCGACTATCATCATATGAGGGTACGGGAGGAGGATATTCAGAAGACGGCCTTTCGAACTCGCTATAGGCATTACGAGTTTGTAGTGATGCCTTTTGGGCTTACCAACGCACCGATGATGTTCAAGGACCTCATGAACCGGGTGTGTAGGCCCATGCTGGATCAATCAATGATTGTTTTTATCGATGACATTCTGGTATATTCGAAGACTAGGGAACAACATGAGGAGCATCTGCGAGATATTCTTGGGGATTTGAGGAAGGAGAGGCTTTATGCAAAGTTCTCCAAGTGTAACTTCTGGTTGCGTGAGGTTTAGTTTTTGGGACACATCGTTAATCAGAATGATATTTTGGTCGACCCAACCAAAATAGAGGTGGTGATGCAGTGGGAGGTACCGAGATCTCCATCTGAGATTGGAAGCTTCCTCGGATTGGCAGGTTATTATCGGAGATTCATCAGAGACTTCTCCAAGATTGCTGTTCCTCTCACCAAGTTGACAAAGAAGGATGTTGCTTTCAGTTGGGGGCCTGAGCAGCGGGCATCGTTTGAGACTCTTCGCCAGAGATTGTGTGAGGAGCCAATACTTACTCTCCATGAGGGAGTTGAGGATTTTATGGTATACTATGATGCATCCATTACAGGATTGAGTGTTGTATTGATGCAACGAGGGTATGTGATAACATACGCTTCGAGGCAGTTGAAGCCTCACGAAACAAGATATCCCACTCATGATTTGGAGTTGGGGGTGGTGGTTTTCGACCTTAAGATTTGGCGCCACTATATCTATGGTGTTTGGTGTACCATCTACATGCGCCATAAGAGTCTGAGATACTTTATGGATTAGCCTAACTTGAATATGAGGTAAAGGAGGTGGTTGGATGTAATGAAAGACTATGACTACGAGATCTTGTATCATCCAAGCAAGGCCAATGTGGTGGCCGATGCCTTGAGACGGAGGGCGGCTAGTACCCCGATCCAGGACGTATGCATGCGAATGACTGTGATGACTCCAATTTTAGATATCATCAAGTAGGCGTAGTCAGAGGCCGTAAAAGAGGAGAATCAGAAAAGTGAGCGGGTGATCGGTTCAGATTTCGACATTTGATATTGACAGTCGAGGGATTTTGACTATTCATGGTTGGGTATGGGTACAGTATGTGGGTGGGTCCCGACGAATTTTGATAAAGGAGGCCCACAAATCGAGGTTTTCCATTCACCCGGGGGCCACCAAGATGTATCTCGACTTGAAGCATAATTATTGGTGGCCATGTATGAAGAGAAATGTGGCATGGTTTGTGGAGCAATGTTTGACCTACTGAAAGGTCAAGGCTGAGCACCAGTGCCCTCATGACAAGTTGCAGCCTCTGGAGGCTCCCCTATGGAAGTGGGAGCAAATTACTATGGTTTTTATTACAAAGTTACCGAGGATTGCGAGGGCTGTTGACATTATCTGGGTGATAGTGGATCGTTTGACGAAGAGTTCTCACTTCTTAGCCATTATTGAGAACTCTTCTGCAGAGATATTGACCGAGATTTATGTTCGGGAGGTGGTAGCTCGGCATGGGGTGCTGACGTCTATTGTGTCTGACCGGGATGAGCTCTTTACTAGAGATTTCATGAGGAGTTGGGTACCCGACTACACTTCAGTACCGCGTACCATCCGCAGACGGACGGACAGAGCGAGCGGGCGATTCAGACGCTCGAGGATATGCTGCGTGCTTGTGTTATTGATTTTGGTGGCATTTGGGACTCCTATCTTCCGTTGGCTGAGTTCTCGTATTAAAACAACCATCATGCTAGTATCGGTATGCCACCATTCGAGCTCCTTTATGGTGGGAGATTTCAGACTCCTATTTGTTGGGACGAGGTAGGGCAGCGGGTCATGGGGAGCATGGAGGTAGTGCTCAAGAAGACTAAGCTTATACAACAGGTTCTACAGAGATTATTGACAACACAGAGCCGCCAGAAGAGTTATGTGGATCGGCGATGCTCTGAGATAGAGTTTTAGGTGGGAGATCTAGTGCTCCTGAAGGTGTCACCCTGGAAGGGTGTCATCCGCTTCAGGAAGTAGGGAAAGTTGGGCCCCAGGTTCATTGGTCCTTTTCGAGTTTTGGACTGTGTGGGCAAGGTGTCCTACCAGTTGGAGCTACTAGAGGAGCTAAGGCAGATTTATGATACCTTCCATGTTTCCCAGTTGCGGAAGTGTATAGCTGATGAGATATGATATGTGCATATTTAGCTATGGATTTAGTATAGATTTTTATCATTATTTGGCTAATTATTTGCATTTTATGGAAAAAAGATACTTAATAGTGTTGGAATTATATTTTCAGTCCAAAAGGTATGCTCGGAAGCTAAAGGAAGCAGGAGAAGTGATTGGAAGTTCGGGAATTGAAACAAGGAAGAAAAATGCCAAAAAACAAGAAGGAATCGACGAGTAGGGACGACTACTCGACGATTCGTGTCGAAGATTCGAGAAGCTCTAGAAGTCCTTGCCGTACACGGGTTTTAAGTGACGGACTCGTCGAGTCGGTCACTGGACTCGACGAGTCACCTCTGTTTCCTGAATAATATAAATAGGGACTTGGAGATCGAGATTGGGGACTTCTTTGGAACCCTAAGAGGCCAAATTATGATTGAAGGTGCTGTTAGGTCGTGAGAAGCCGAGGAATCAAGCCTACATTCAATCTTGAAGATAATTAAGGCAATTTTAGTTTATTCTTAGTAATATTTTGATTTGAATCATGTTTAAACTCTTTAATTTCGTTTTTGAGTTTGTGTTTACTGCAATTATGAACTAAACCCTTATTCTTCTGTTTAGGGTAGATGATTTTATGAATATGGATTGATTTTATGGTTAGGATTAATTTTAATTGGTGATTATGTTTTGTTAAGCTTGTTAAAGAACCTTATATGTTGATAATAACTATTCTTTTGTTAATAAATCAGTAATTAAGTTGTATGAACATCTCTTAGTTATTAATTTCATATGATTTACGTGACCACATAGTTGTATGTCTAGGAATAACGAACGTGAAACTAGAATTAACTAGAAGATATGTAAGTTAATGTGTGAGCTTGTATGACGAACCATCAGCAAGAGGTTAATTGAACGACCAATTTAATTAATCACTACAAGTCTTACTTAACCCGAATCAATAACTAGGAAATTTATTAATTTAGAAAACTGGCCATTGCTTGAATTAATCTGTTTTCTAAGGATTAGTAATAACGAATGTGAATCTAATCACCTAAATCGGTAACCAATGAAGAATTGATCCGATACATTTACTATAAAATCATCCATGGGAACAAATGAGTTGAACCTAAACATATGTCTAAATCGGTAACCAATAAAGAATTAATCTGATACATTTACTATAAAATCATCCATGGAAACAAATGAGTCGAACCTAAACAGATGTCCTCTTAACTATTGAATTTAGTGGTAATTATTTGCTTAGCTGCTAGTTAGTTAAATTGCGTGTTAGTTAGTCTATTTAAGTTTTTAGTTCCATTACTTGTTTTTTAGATAATATTAGTTATTAGTTTTAATTTTCCGTTCCCTGAGTTCGATATCCTACTTACTTAGCTACACCACAATTGATAGGTCCATTGCCTTTGTGTGTTAATTTTATAATTAAAATTAGGTTTAAAACTAGTTGAGTTTACACACATCAAGATAGTTGTGGTTCCTTTGGAGGAAGTTCAGGTCGATGATCGCCTGAATTATGTGGAGAATCCTGTAGCCATTTTGGATCGAAAAGTGAAAACCTTAAGGAACAAGGTTGTAAACCCGGTTAAAGTTCAGTGGCAGCACTGGAGAGGTTCAGAGTGGACATGGGAACCTGAGTCCAAGATGCGTGAGCAATATCTTGAGTTGTTTCTGGAGGATGAATTTGAGGGCGAAGTCTGATTCTAGTGGGGGAGAATTGTAACATCCCGAAACAAGGTACATTTTATCATTTCTTGAATTGTTTTATTAAAAGTGGCACATTTGGTCCCTTAAAGAAAAGGCTTGCAAAAGTGGTTATACGTGGGGCGTACATATGAGTACACACATCGTATTCATGGAGTGTGCATGGACGCGTATGGCCAGCTAGTATGCAGGGCGTACTAGCTCAGATGTTAAACCCTAATTATAAGGGTTTCCCTAATTTAAATAACATCATGGCTTCATTTCTGGCCACCCTTATCAACCTCGAACACTCCCATAAACCCTAATCTCGTGTGAGGGTGCTTGCGTGTGTTATTGCAAGATTTGAGTGTTCTTTGACCTTGTAGTTAAAGAAGGAGGTTATTGAAGAAGAAGAAGGTGCTAACAAACTTGAAGATCCAAAAACTTTCCACCCTTGTGGATCATTTTCAGGTATAAAGTTTCTACCTTGACAAGTGTTCTTGTAGATCTCTTTGGTTTAAGATTTATGAGGTAAAACTCCCCAAGTTTGGACCTTTATGAGTTTTGGTCTCTCCAGAAGGTTTCAACTGTCCTTTGATGCATATTAGGACATTTAGAGTCTTAAAAATGCTTGCTTTATCTTCCCCTTTGGCTCATGCATGAGTAAAGTAGCTTTGAATGGATGAAGTAATGCTTTGAGCCTTTCCTTCCTATGTAATGGCTTAAAGCCAATGACTTTATGGATTAAGACACTAACTTAGTAGATTTAGAGGCTAATGGAGTACGCCAGGCGTACTTGTAACATCCGCATTTCTAGGTATCATATTTCAATTATTTATTTTGAGTTTAGAAGAAGGACTCGACGAGTCGGCGAGTCGAATCGACGACTCCGTGTTGTGGACAGAAACCCTAAATCTTTGGGCCTGTGACCTATTTACAGGTCCTTATAGCCCACAGTTGCGGCTACCCTTCCAGAGAAAAGAACCCTAGTGAGCTTGAGCGTATAGTGTGAGAGGAGGAGCCATCTTGAGCCTTGTTGGTGTGATTTTGCAAACAAGAAGGGAGTTCCAGCAAGAGGGGACAGAGGAGGTTGATATTCTGGGGCATTGAAGCATAAAGCTTCACTTTGAGGTAAAAAATCGACCCTTTCCTTCTGTATGGTGTAGATTACATGAATCTAGGGTTTCTTGACCCTTTTTCTTTAGTGGAATATGAAGCATATGAAGTCCCAATGTGGAATAGGCCTTAAATCTGGACCTTAAGAGGTCCAGAGAGTCCCAATCTCCCAGCTTTATGCTGTTCCATTGGAGTTGTGAACCTAGGTTGCCATTTTAGGAGCTATTTCATCAAATAGAGCCATATGAGTGTTGCATGAGCATAAAGAATGGACCTTTACATGATGATTGGGTGTTAGAAGGTCAGATCTATAAGTTAGAGAAACAGATCTGACCTCAGAAGGTCATTTGAGTGTTGCCATGGAGGAAACCCGCCGAGTCCATAAGAGGACTTGACGAGTCGAGTCAGGTTGCCCCGCGATTTGTGACCAGTGGTAACCCGTTGAGTGAAAGGTTGGCTCGAGGAGTCGAGTGAGGCCTTAGGAGGATTCAGAGGACACGCATGGACTCGCCGAGTCACCCAAGCGCATTCGGCGAGTCTGGTCAAAGTTGGACCGTTGACGGGAATTGACTTCAATTGACCTTCGGGTTTTGGTCAAACTGATTCAAGAAGAGGTTAGGGAGGTGTAGAATGGTCTTCTATCCATTCTTTAGAGATGAGAACATAAGAGGGTATTGATGAGAGATGTTATTATTTTGATAGGAGGAGGCTAGGTCGGGATATCTAGCACGCGAGTTTATCCGACATCATACGAGGCGAGTCTTCTCACTATACATTACCTAGAGTGGTATCTATGTGCAGACTGGAGGGTCTTATGTGTATGTGTATGTTTGAGATTATGTGCATTGTGATATATGTATGTTATGTGATATGTAGACCGGACCGGAGGGTCCAACGAGCTATGAGACTAGAGGGTCCCGCTGAGACACATTGACCAGAGGGTCATTATAGCCTCGAGTGGCTTATGTGCTGTATGTGGTATTTTGGGGAACTCACTAAGCATTTATGCTTACCGTGTTATGTGATATGTGTTTCAGGTACCGACAAGGATTGTAGGAAGGCGCCGACATGATCTGTACACACTGATGAAGATTTATGTATTTTGAGATTCTGGGATTTGTTTTATCATGATGACACTTGCTATACTCGAGTTTTGAGATGATTTGTATGAGACATGTTTTATTTGAAAAATAAAAAAAAATTGTTTGTAAATTTTACGTTGTTACAGTACTATTGGCTATGCGCAAAGTAGCCTGATCCTTCCCCGATGCATGCTGACCCTGTTATATGCCCAACGTAAGGGGTTGTACACTCGCGTATGCGCCATGTGTTGACTTTTGTTGACTTTGACCCTTGGTCAAGTTTTAGGGTTTTTGGACCATGAGAAGGGAAAAATGGTAATTTTTCCTTTGGAAGGTTTAGCTATGGGAATTGGACTCGCAAGTGAGTTGTTGGACCTTAATTATAATTAGGGTTAATTATTTTGTTGATTAGGCGAAATCTAGATCTGGCAGTTCGGGTCTAGGTTTTTTCGTGTCGTTTATATCAGGTGAGTCTCCTCACTTACTCTTAAATGTATGGTAGGATTGTTGTATTTATGATGACCAGATGGGTCTAGCTGTTATGATTGTGTATGCTAATTATATGTAACTGAGGCTGCTGATAGCCAACCAAGGTTACTGATAACCCACTAGGCGTATTGTTAGCTCACTTGGACTACTGACAGTTCCCAGGGTTCTTGATAGCCCATAGGTGTTTAATGATGATGTGCTCCATGTGGTATCTTGGGTAACTCACTAAGATCAGTGTAATGACTGTATCATGCATCGTTTGCTTGTATGTGGTGCTTCAGGGGTGAGTACGCGGGACGTACATTTCTGGTAAGCAGGGCGTACTCCCCAGGGTGTCTATTTTGGGCCTTGTTGGGCCATTGGACTTTTGACTTTGGCCGTGGATTGTATAGATTATGGGCTTTCTTATAATTAGGTCCATGATGGTTTTTGGGCCCAATTAGGAAATTGGGCTTGTTGAGTAAATATGTTGGGCCTTGGTTTTGAGCCAAGTAAGAAAATGGTAAAATGGTACTTAGATTCTTGATTATGGGTCGAGATCCAATTATTAATTGAATATTATTTGATGTTGCTAGCATGCGGGGATTTTCCGGATCAACATATCGATATTTTATCTAAGAGATTTAGCAGCTTGAGGTGAGTTTCCTCACTGTGTTTAGCGGGTCGAAGGCACCAATTCCAGCCCATAGATTATTATGTTTAGGATGCTAGTTGTCTGTGTGACTCTTGCATGTGTTATGTGTTTATATGTATACCGGGCGAGACCTGATGATTATATTGTATGCTATTTATCTTTGTGATTTAATGCAAGTGTTTATAAGTTATATGTACATCGGGAAAGACCCGATGCTAGGCGATGCCCGATGCTAGGAGGGGCCGAATGACTTACAGATTTGTTCTGAATGAGGCTTTGCTGGCTCGCTGTTGGGCGGGGCCCGATGACGGGAGGGGCACATTATATGTTTGATATGTATGGTATGTGGTATTTTGGGGGGAACTCACTAAGCTTTGTGCTTACGTTTTTCAGTTTATGTTTCACGTACCTTTTTTTCAAAAGGGAAGAGCTCGGGATGACTGCAATGACCAAATTATACTCTTGTGCATTGCAATTAGGATCTTAGCGGTTCCATCTATATGACAATTAGGGTGAAGGAGTAAGAGTGCAACCAAACTGCGGATTAAGGACCAAGAGTGAAACATATCAATCTTGTGAAATAAATGTGTTATGGAAAGCAAGCATCTATTATGAAACATATTATTTACTCTAACATATATGTTATATCTAGAAAAAACTATAAAATTGGTCCATGTGGTTTGCAAAAAAAAAAAAAAAACTATGGAGAGGATCTAATTTTTCAACTTCTATAGAAGATCCAAAATCAAGAAATTCTTATGGTTTTGGTCCTTAGAAAATTTAATAGGATTGTTTTTCCCTTTTAATTTTTTTATATTTAGTTTAATACCTTTTCAATTGGGCTCACCTAACCCACCCTATATGTACCCTCCCCATTCTCGTTCATCTCTTGAACGTTCTAACATCTCCTCCCTCTTCACTATCGACTGCATCTCCTCTTTCACCCTCCCTCCCATCCATCTTCATGATCGACCTGCATCTTCTTCCTTATCCCTATCCACCAACTACCTGCATCATCAGAATTGCCTATTGTGAGCTAAAGATTTCATAGTTAATATGAGTGAAATTGGAGAGATTAAGTAAAGCTTCAAAAAATTACCTAACATCAAAATCAAAATCTGTTCAAGAACCTATAATCATTACTAGAGAACTCCAAATTTAAGAAATCAAAAACCCAAAAACCCAAAAATTTCTACCTCTTTTATTCTTTAATTGTTTCTTGGGATTTCAAAAATGGGTTTCGCCCAAAGTGAAATGAAAACACTAAACGAAGGTGAAAATGGCCAATGAAGAACCAAAGATTTGGGTTGATGTTCTTGTTTTCCAATGGTGAAAATGAAGTATCCCACCACCTCCCTTTTCTTTCCCCCCACCATTTTTTAGAAACCTACCTCTAAATGTTTTTCGTTGAATGTGAATATGCATTTGGATTATTATTTGTAGGTGCGTGTGAGCTTTTCATCATCGATTTTGGGTTTTACATCATTGATATTGAGGTTTTTGAATTTTCTACAACAATTTTCATCATTGCGTGTGTGTGTTTATGGTTGTGTGTGTTGAAGAATATGAAGTTAGAGAACCCATATGAACTTCATGCTCATTAATTTGGAGAAAGAAAGAGAGGGTACGATGGGTTGGGATGGGAGAGGTTTTTTGTATGCCTATTGTTCCATAAAAGCGAAGGGGTGTTTGGGATTGCTTTTAACCTAAAAAGTCAATTTTGACAAAATGAATTTTCACAAAAGAAGTTTTTTAAATTGTTTGGATTAACTTTTGAAGAGACAAAATCCAATAAGCCAAAAGTCATCAAAAGCCACAAATTCTTGACTTCTAAAACAACTTCTTTTTCTTGCCAAAAGTCAATTTAAAAGGACTTTTGAAATTAGGCCAAAGGGTATACATGCAACGAGCCTCTTCGTGGTTGACCTGGCCACGAACAACGGGCGTGCACACTACCCCATTGTTCCGTGGTGGCTCGTGGTCGTTTTCATTCGTGTTTGGGACAACGGAAGCGCACGACCAATCGGATTGCGTCGGGGCTTTGTGAACGTTACTAGCCGTTGAACGACTATTTTGTTAAATTTTTTTTAATTTATAAACAATTTATTTACCTATATAATTTACATACTACATCTTCACAACCAAAAACCATGGATCCCAACCAAAACACCCCTCCAAACTACAGAAATCGCAAACCCGATAACGCTTTTGCGTTAGATACGACACCTCGCCAATTCCCGATTATGGAGTCACCTCAAGGCGGTTTTATCAATCTACTTCAAAGTGGTTCCCCTATCCAACAAAACCACTTTTCCAACAACAACATCAACCTTTTCCGGCTTTCCATCAACAACAAATGCAACAACAATACCAACAATTTCAACAATTCCAACAACTACAACAACTCCAACAACAATCGTCACAACAACAACAACCACTAATTTCACAACCACCAAGCTCACAACCACCACTTTCGCCGGATTTTGTTCCGGAAACGCAACCTTCACCACCACCTCAAACAAAAAAGAAAAAAGGAAAAAAACCGGCCCGACCCACTACCACCCAAGAAAGGGTCCCATGGACAAAAGAAGAAGAAGAAAAGTTAGCGGAGGCATGGGTGGCGGCTTCCGAAGATCCAATTGTAAGAGATAGCCAGCCTTACGGAAGTTTTTGGGAAAAAGTCCGAGCCATTTTTTACGAGTTAATGGAAAGTGAAACTCGAAATGCCGATCAAATTACGTCGAAACGGCGAGATATTTGGCTAAAATGCACCGAGTTTGGAGGAATCTACAACAACCTCCTAAACAAGGCGGCCATGGACCAATTTGAAAAAACAACGCCAACACGCAAAGCTTTTCCGTATATGAAACCGTGGCTAAAATTGAAAGACACCCCAAAATGGAAAGAGCAAACGGAAGGAACTTCCCAATCTTCCGGTTCAAAGCGTTTGAGAAACCCCGATGGAACTTCTCAACAATCGGACGACCGAACACACATCGACATCAACGACGATCCGAAAGATCTTGAAAACGACCAACCTCTTCGTCGACCCGTTGGAAGAAATAAAGCAAAAAAAGCAGTGTCAACATCTTCAAATTCTAGTGTGATGGATATGTTTGACGATAAATTTGATCGATATGTGCAACTTCAAGAAATGAAGGCCGAGGTGATGACTCGGATGGAACAAAACATGATCGAAGCACAAACATCATTTCAAGAGGCACAAGAGACACTCCAAACAAAAACCGATATGGAAATCTTGAAAATGAAAGCGGACGACCTTGAGGGCGAAGACTTGGAACTTTTCCAAGCAATGAAAGAGTCGGTTCGAGCCCGACGTAGGCGTAGGGGATAGTTTATTTTATTTATGGTTGGAATTTTTAGTTTTTTTTTTAATGTTTTTTTTAACTTAACTAATATAATATTTATTTTGATTGTTATTTTTATCTTTTTTTTTTTTTTTTTTTTTTTAATTTCAATTAATGTAGTTTTTATTTAATGTAATTTGGTATTTTAATTCAATGGAAAAACTAGTATTAAAAAAATGATTTTAATGTATTTTTGAATTAAATTTAAATAAAAAAATGAGATGGAGTGGTGTGTTTAGTGATAAGTATCCCATGTTAGTGGTAGTGGAATGTAGTGCTGATGTGGCACCCACCACATATGTGGTATGTGGTGGGTATAACGGATGATCTTACTAAACACCTTTTTAAACCTTTGACTTTTTGAAAAAGTCAAAAGTCCAAAAATTCAGTTTGAAAAGTAATCACGAACATCCTCGAAGCTTTGATTTGGTATGTGTGTGTTTAAATCTATTATCTGTGTGTGCTTGTAATTTTTTTTCCCATTTTGTTCAATTTGCAGGTATTTGTGCATATGTGTTTGTGTGACAAGTGAAAAGGATTCTAATGGGTAGGGAGGAACTATGGCCGACGAATTTGGTGGTGGCGTTTGGGGTTACATTATAGGGTCGTTCATGGATTGAGGGATACAGGTTGGATGGAATTTTTTAAATTTAATTTATATAAGGGCAAAATAGTCCTTTACAGTTTTCCAAAGACTAAAACCAAATTTTTATTTTTGATTTTGAAGTTTCCATGAAAGTATTTTTTTAACAATATCTATAATTTTTGGCAAACCACAAACACGTATGAGCATGAAAATAGAAAAAGAATACTAAGCTCAACTGGTAATCTATATGGACGATTAATGCAATTGTCTTCACCCATAGTATCTATCCTATTTATTACAACACATGAAACGACACTTTTACAATCTAAATGAATTATTATTAATAATGGTAACTGGTAAGCAATACCAATGCAACGTATATTAGCTCCCATTAAAGAATATTTGATAATATTCAAAGAACAAACATCACGACTACTCTTTTATTTGAATATACAATTTACAACTAAAAGATCATGATTTCATTAACTTTTAAGCTACGGGGTATAATAAGACAACAAAACCTTCTCATCATACAATCATCATCACCAATTCACCATGTCCTATTGTCCTATATAAAGAGAAAGTACCATGCAACATTTTTAGCACACAATCCAACCAACTAAAACAAAGAAAAACAAACATGCAGATGGATTTTGGATCCAATATCTCCATGGCCTTTCTATCCTTGATGCTGACACTGTTACTTGTGAGGAGTTCTAATGCTGGTGGAATCTCCATATACTGGGGTCAGAATGGGAACGAAGGAACCTTGGCAGACACTTGTTCAACAGGAAACTATGAATATGTAAACGTGGCTTTCCTTTCCTCTTTTGGAAGTGGTCAGACTCCTGTTCTGAACCTTGCTGGTCACTGTGATCCGAGTAGCAACGGGTGCACCAAACTGAGCTCGGACATCAAATCTTGCCAAGCAAAAGGAGTCAAGATCATTCTTTCCGTTGGTGGTGCTTCTGGGAGCTATTCACTAGCTTCTTCTACAGATGCAAGACAAGTTGCTACTTACATTTGGAATAACTTCTTGGGTGGAAAGTCATCTAATACACGTCCACTTGGCGATGCGGTATTGGATGGAGTTGACTTTGACATTGAAAGTGGAGATGGAAAACACTGGGATGACCTGGCAAAGTACCTCTCTGCATATAGCAAACGTGGACAGAAGGTTTACTTGACTGCGGCACCTCAGTGTCCATACCCAGATGCATGGGTAGGAACTGCACTTCAAACGGGTGTTTTTGATTATGTTTGGGTACAGTTTTTTAATAATCCACCATGTCAGTATAGTTCTGGAGATATTGATAGTATTGAGGATTCTTGGAAGCAATGGACTTCTGATATCCCAGCCACAAAGATTTTCTTAGGGCTTCCAGCAGCTCCTGATGCAGCTGGAAGTGGGTTTATTCCTGTTGATGATCTCACTTCAAAGATTCTTCCGGTGATCAAGGGTTCAGATAAGTATGGAGGTGTGATGCTTTGGTCCAAGTATTATGATGATCAATCTGGATATAGCTCTTCCATTAAGAGTCATGTTTAGATGTTCCCTTGTAAACTTTATTCGTATGTTACCGATGTTTTTATTGTGATGAAATTTATGTTGACGAGTGGTTGTTCGTAATCTTTGATTTGTTGTTAAATTTTTACATATTCTACTTTCACATGTGCTAACAGATGTGAATCTTTTTTACTTTTTACTTACTAACGAGCTTAAAGAAAAATATGCAAGAAATTAAAATCATGAGGATTGCACATGTAAGGAAATGCAAAGTTGGACTAAAGTTTTGATTTTTTATAAACTACAAGGATCATTTATGTAATTTTGTCTAACCGCAACACAAACTGGTCCCTCTAATTAATAAAAAGAGGGAGTGATTGTGTCATGGAGGAGTTCAAAGTATTAGCTATAATCAACAAAGAGATTCTTATGAATTCTGAACTTTTTGCATTAAGATTATTGATTTAACGTCTTAATCTTATTAATCTTTTGAAAGGGTTAAATACAATACACAACATGTTTTTTTGTTTATCATAGCATCCTACTTCCATTCTTCATACTACTACATCACACTTTAACCCAAATATAGCAGTGTCAACCAAATGGCAGTATTCATTGCTAAAGTTATGTAGATTTTTAAAGTTTAATGGTCTAATAAGACAAAAAGTCTAGAAATTAGAATGATATGATAAAGTAAATTTTTCAAAGCAACATGCCTTAAAAAAGATTTTTTGAGTCACTAGCAAACCAGATTGCAGCTATCAGAATTTGTCTTCCATTTCGACTTAACGGGAAGAATAAATAAACCATTAACCAATTAAGAGCCACCAATTAAATGTAAACTTAAGCAACAACATCTCCTGATTAGCCAATTATCTTCTTTCGATTCTAAATTCAAGATATATTTACTTTGAAAAAGCACATTAAACACCCCCTTGTACGATCAAATTTGACAGGCATTTGTCGTCTGAAGTAATTTGGGTAATTAGAAATCCAATTAGTTTAGCAATTTCATCAAGTACAATTAGATTAATTATCCTTTTTTTTTCCCAATAAACTGATTTGGGAATAAAAAATCATGAACTTGAACTCCTTCATATGTTTAAATACATACCTACACATCATACGAAAAAGTAATTACCTTTGATGGCCAAACGACGATTAGCCTCCAACAATCTGAGAAGCTCAAGCAAAGCAGCCCCATTAGAATACATCTTGAATAATTTCCAGCAATTTTACAAATGAATATTCATTTTTCACATTCTTCATCAATTCATCTGGAAATAGAGTGACCGGTTTTTTTCAACCGGTTTGATTATAGAGGGAAGATCGACTCTTGTGAAATTGATATCAAGGGTGGTGTTGACAGCGACGACAGTGGAAGAGACACGGTGGCGTTCGGAGGTCGGCTCGTCGAGAACATCTAGGTAACCGTTGTTGTTTAGCCAAAATCTCACTAACGAAGCTGACTCCACAAAAGTGAAATTACTTTTATTCCCTCACGTGAGGGCCACATTCCTCTCTTGGACGGAAGAAACACTCAGGGTTAAGATCTAACCAGAACCCTTCACATGAACCACCCATAATAAAATCTCAATACTAGAACCAAAAGTGAGATTTTAGCCAAACCACAAGGACCAAAATTGTATTTTACAGTATGGTTCTAGAAGTATACTAGGAAGCTGTTAAAGGGAATTGGAAATCTATCCCTTATCCATATTTTAACAATTGTCAAATTACAAGAATTGAAAATACAAAATTTCATTGTTAATGCCCTGGTCACCAATTGGACCAAACTGAGTTAATTTAAATACCATGTACAAATAAAAACTAAAAACCCACAATCCAAATTGTAAATTCCAAGGTAAATAAAATATGTAATTATAAGTATCTCTCATTCATATAAATTGTTAAATCATAAGACTATATACTATTTGACTCACAAGGAAAGGAGTACACAAAACAATTTAAGGGTACGTATACAAATTACCCTAAATAAATAAACTTAGGAGTGAATTTTTGTTTTCTCTCTCAATGAAATAAGAAAGTGTAAACATCATTGATGCAACTACACAATTTTAAATTAAAATTATATATTATAAAGAGTAAATCTAAAGTCTACAGCAACCAAATTCATAAAATTCCAAACAAACCAAATCCAATTTCTAATATTAAAACATAAATTTTGAACAAGGCTGGACAAAATAAAAATGTTCATGGTTTTAAGAAAGCAATTGGCGAACTTGAAAATCAAAATATTGGCAGAATTGAGAAAATTAATTTCAAATTAAGTTAACTTGGTTTCAGTGGGCTAACAACACAAACACAATTTCAAATAATAAATCAAATTTTGCTTCAAATAACAAATCTTAAATTCAAGACATTTAAGAAAATCAATTACCTGATTTAAAGTTTAAAATTTAGAAATTTAAGATGACTATTTGGTTTAAAAGCTTTTAGCTATTTTTATCAAATATTTATATACAAATAAAAGCTTTATATTTCAGCTACCAGGTACAAACGATTAGGATCATTGATATTTTTATCTGCAACAAGTTGGAACATAACCGTTTCATCTTGTAAAATAACAACTAACAGAAACCAAAAGGCATATTGTAATTGTAAACAATAATAAATATATACGTAACAATAATAAATATTCGCGTATTATATATTTGACCTTGAATAATAAAATGAGTTACATCAGCCTTCCTGCTGTCAAGATATTCACAAATTTGTCTTACATTGGCCCCTCGTATTCGTGATTGTGACGCCAGTTTGTCATATATCAAATGACTACATCAAATTTTACCATGCAGAGTTGTACTATGTGCTTCTTTTGATGTAATCCACATATAACTTTCAAACTTTGTGTATTGGTACGGGTGTTCATATTCCTTAATTTCTCCTAAATGATAAAACCAATGTTACCCCATACAAGTTTAAAATTTTAAACATAAATATTAAGGGTTAATCAGTACAATTTACTGCAATGAATGTGAACAAATAACTATTCTTTTAGAGCGATCGGTATGGAACACAAAGAGCAACGACGAGGCTGATGTGGAAGTCCGAAACGCGGTCATAACGGGGGAGCACTGCTCCCAACTCGTTGCGGTGGATTTCGTGGCCGTTACCACCGGGTGAAACGAGAAAAAATTGGACCGTTGACGTATTAAACCTTAGACTTAATTAAAAATAAATTAAAATTATTTATTCTTTTCCTATATAAATACCTATTATCTAAACAATTTTTTACACATACCTTCTCTTTTTCTCTCTATATAACCTCAATTATCTTCAAAAGAAATTATGGATCCTTTCGACTCGTCCGATGATTCCGATGACGATATATTCTTCAGGATGATGTATCATTATTACACTAACGACCTGCTACAACCAGACCTAGCCCCGCTGCTAACGAGACATGCGATGTTAAACAGAAATCGCGAGAAAGGACACGAACATCTATATCGCGATTACTTTGCGGATAATTGTGTATACGGGGCGAAAGACTTCAAAAGAAGATTTCGTTTGAGTAGGAATGTGTTCTTACGAATAGCCAACGCCTTGGAAAGCCGACATCGTTTCTTTACTATACTTTTATACAAAATAAATAAAAATGTACTACATGTTTCTTTTTAAATTTACAACATATGCAATATATTTTTAAAATGTAGTTAATTTATGTTTAGGTATGAATTTTTTTAATTGTGATATGATGCTAGAGGTAGACGAGGGTTTACAACGTTGCAGAAATGTGCTGCGGCCATTCGTTTGATGGCTATGGGGGAGTCCCGACACCATGGAGGACTATATGAGAATATCCGAAAGAACCGCAAGGGAGAGTTTGTATACATTGTCAAGGGGTGTTGTTAAAACATTTGGAGACGTGTATTTGCGGAAACCTTCGTTGCATGATTTGCAAAAATTATATGCGACGCATGAAGAATGCCATGGGTTTCCCAGAATGATCGGAAACATTGATTACACATACTGGAAATGGAAAAATTGTCCGGTAGCATGGAAAGGGCAATACGCAAGTGGTCATCACGGATCACCTTCGTTGGTTTTAGAGGTTGTTGCTTCTCAAGATTTATGGATTTGACATGTATTTTTTGGGGTTGCGGGTTCTAACAAGAACGTCAACGTTCTTGATCAGTTGTCAATATTTGACGATCTTTTGAATGGAAAGGTCCCGAATGCTCCTTTCACGGTGAATGGAAACGAATACAAATATGAGTATTACCTTACAGATGGAATATATCCTCAGTATTCCACATTCGTGAAGACATTCCGCCACCCGGTTGAAGAACGAGACAAATTTTTTAAAAGAAGACAAGAAGGAGCACGTAAGGATGTGGAACGTGCTTTTGGAGTGCTGAAGGCGAAGTGACATATAGTCGAACATGCATCACGACCATTGGATTTAGAAACTCTATGATATATCATGTATGCATTTATCATAATGCATAACATGGTAGTAGAAGATAAATGGAGAAATATTGCACACTATATCCCAACGGAGCCCAGACATATTCAGTTTCAACCAGGAACAACAGAGTATTTGCATCGCGTTGTTGACATTCAGGACGCAAATAAACACAGACAACTTTGAGAAAACTTGACGTATTATATCTTCTATGGTAACAATAACGATAACGAATAGCGTTGTATTTTTTTTTTTTTTTGAATTTGGATGCTATTTTTTTTGAATTTGGATGTTATGTGTAATTTAATTTCTATGTTAATTTTAATCTTTAAAAATTATTATATGTTATTTATAATTTTTAAACATTATGTTTTATTTATTATGTTATATTTAAAAAAATATTTGTCTAAATTAAAAAAAAAAGAAATTTGAAAAAAAATAAAAAATAAATTATAAAATGGAAAAAAGTTGGTGTTATAACAAGATACAACATGGTGACCATTTCCTCACTTGGTGTTATAACACCATTGATGATGTGGCATGTGATGTGACACCAAAATAATGTTACATCTAGTTACACACAGCTAATGGTCTTAGCTGTATCATAAAAAAGAGTCGTTGAGATAATGCAAATTGAAAAAAGAATGGTCTCCACTATTTAATCTAGTTCTTTAGTAACATAAGGTCCTTGTTTGCAAAATGTATCAAAGAACATTTCAAAGTGTTTTGTGAAATGTTATATTTATATTCCATGTGTGTTTGTTTATTGTGATTGTTTTTCAAAACAACTTATTGATTTATTGACTTTTTGAAAAACAATGAGTAAAAAAAAGGTTTGTCAAACTCAAAAGTATTTTTCAAAGGAAAATCTGCCAAAATGTCTCTAAAGTTTGACTCTAATAACATAAAAGTCATTCTTGATTTAATTTTAATTTTAATTTTATTTATTTTTGCTATTAAACCCAAAAAAACTGGTAAATACTTAATGTCGGTTGTCTGGGCAAATTGTAAACAAACAATCAATGATGACTTTTCTTTAGGGAAAATGACTTTAGAGGGTGACGAACTATCGGTTTTGTTCATATTTGGTCATTTTTTTTCCCTTATACTCTATTTACCATTGAACTTGTTTTGATGTTCACAAAAACCATTGCAACCTGCTATTGAAGGTTTCCATAGACTTTATGAGCTCCTGCGGCTCGTGTAAGTAATAAACTAAACAAATTCCTTGTTGTGTTTGGAAGAAGTAAAACTAAATGAAACAAAAAAAAAGGGAACAAGTTTCTTGCTAACAAAGTTAAACTAAATAGAAGCACCGAAATTACATTAACAAAGCAAACAACTACAACTATTTATACTAATTAAGATAGTATCATACTCAAACTCTAAATCTAAAAGACGAACTCAATAAAATAGAAACCTTATCAAACTCTAAAACAATCAAACACAACTTAAATATATAACTTTCCTAAAATGCCATTGCACTCATAAATCCGATTAACCCAACAATCACCCCCTTAATTGGATTAGTCACACTAGCCTCACTACAACGTTTAATCACTTTTTCAAACCATCTCGATTCTCAACCTTTCCCATCCATTCGACCACCACCTCGGTCACGTCCAAAGTCTACTCTTAATCCATTTGATTGTTGACAACACATGTAACATGTAACATGACATCCCGTTGGATATGTTCATTACCATATAGACTTTTCCCGGATTCACGACTCCTCTCCGGCTAGATCCAAAGCCATCCGATTTGAACTTCCACCGCCATAATGTTCACACACTGGTGTTTCTCCAATCTCTTCCTTTGTTTCGATTACCGTTCTTCAAAGAGGCATCTCCACCGACTAAGAAAACAAAGCCACCCACTCTACCGTTTTCTTTTAATCTGCCAAACGAACTGAATCCAAAGCTACCTACTTTGACGGATCCTTCCTGCTCACTTTTCACGCACCTATGTCGGTATCCCCTTATCAGAAACAAACCGATATTTCTTCCTCGATAATCATTGTTGTCCGATTAATGTAGACACAACCCTTTGATTTTTCAGCCTTTTGATTTCAACTGATCAATGTCTTACTCTCTTTTTTGGAAACCAAGACTTAATAAAACTTGTTCCGAAAGCACTTTTCCACTGGACAACAAGACAAGATCACGACCACCTTTATCGTCTTCCGTCACCCGCAAAACGAACCGAATCAAAGTCACCCGTTTTGACGTCTTCCTGTCCGTTTATTTCATGCCTCCGGTTAGTCTCTCTCTTCCTTAGAACAAGCCCGATCAAGAGAAACCGGGGCTGCTATTGAGATGCTTCAACTCGCGCTAAAAAACAATCCACACCCCTTTAAAGTTTAAACCGAACTCGGTTCCCACTGCATATGCCCCGCAACAAAGGGCTACACTTTTCTTAAAACCGACTCTCAAACTGGCCGCCCTACGTCTTCACGAGCCCTAAGCTCTGATACCAAGTGTAAGTAATAAACTAAACAAATTCCTTGTTGTGTTTGGAAGAAACAAAACTAAATGAAACAGAAAAAAAAGGAACAAGTTTCTTGCTAACAAAGTTAAACTAAATAGAAGCAGCGAAATTACATTAACAAAACAAACGACTACAACTATTTATACTAATTAAGATAGTATCCTACTCAAACTCTAAGTCTAAAAGATGAACTCAGTAAAATAGAAACCTTATCAAACTCTAAAACAATAAAACAAAACTTAAATATATAACCTTCCTAAAATGCCCCTGTGCTCATAAATCCGATTAACCCAACACTCGGATCATCTTCTCCAGCGAGCCTCCGATAAACATGAGTTTTCCGGCTATTTCAAACCCATAAACCTACAAAAACCATTGAAACCCACAAACCTATGGCAACTTTGAGTTTAAGTTCTAGGGTTTTATTCCCAAGAACAAGAACGAACTAAGAACACATACATTTCCAGATTTTCGATTTGGAACCCCACTGATTTCTTGTATGTTTTCCATGTACCAAGGGTTTGTGGAATATTCATACATTCGTAGTGTTCATATTTTTGCAGATTCAGATTTTTGCAAGGGTATCAATTTTCTTGTATATATGTTTTTTCAGATTTACATTCATAGTGTTCAGATGTGAAAAACAAGTTTAAGATACTCATAGTGCTCATCATTTCGCCGAAAAAATCATACATTCGTTGGAAAATTCATATTTTTGCCGAAAAACTCATATATTGGCCGGAAAATTCAACTTGACTGATTAAACCTACAATAGTCGATCATAACGGTTTTTATGAACATAAAACAAGTTTAATGGTAAATAGATTACAAAAAAAGTGACCACTGTGAAAAACTGATAGTTCGTTACTCTCCAAGGTTATTTTCCTTTTCCTTTAATAGGGTTAAAGTTTGAAGACTTTTTTGAAGATTTTTCTTTTTATATATACTAAATTAATTTTCAAAAACTCATACATATATTTATTAAAAAAGTGGAAACTTCCTCTATTGCCATTCTTTACACCCAAGTCACATTTTTACACCCAACATCTGGAAATTCAACAATAAAGGTATCATATGTCTAGGTGTGAGCACTTGGAAAATCGGACCAAACCGATCTGAGAGAAATTGGTGGACTTTTGACCGAACCTGTTGAGGCAGATCCATGTTTTCTGGTTCTTATACTCGTTGGACCGATATAACTTTAGGTACATATGGTACAACTCGTTGAAGCCCTACCGAAAATTAGTTTATCTATTATGACTGTAAGGGTGAGTATTTGGACCAGAACCGGACCAGCTCTTGAACCGGACCTGTTGAGGCTCACCATGTCCAAGTCCAAGTTAAGTTCCCGGTTCGGTCCGATCTAGAGGTCCAAATGTTCACCCCTAAATGTGACATAAAAATGCGCTTCATACGACAAATCAATAAAGTCCTCTTAAATTATATAGGATACTGATGATATCTTTAAGATTGTAGTGATTATATATAATTTAAGAGGACTTTGTTGATTTGCCGTATGAAACGTGTTTTTTAGGCCACATACTACTTTCATTATTGAATATTCGGGTTATGGGTGTAAAAAAGAAATGACTTTTTAGGTGTAAAAAATGACAATGGAGAGAGTTTTAACTTTTTTAGAAGTGACCAAATTAGGTTTAAGTTGTTCTACAACACATAACTTAAACTTCAATATGGTTAAATAGTTGCAAATAACATTATAAGAATAAATGAGTTATGTATAAAGAATGACAATGAAGACATTTTTAACTTTTTAGAAGTGACCAAATGAAATTCAAGTTGTTCTACAACACATAACTTAATTGCCAAAATGGTTAAATAGTTGCAAATAACGTTATAAGAGGTACAATATTTATAAAAATACATGCTAAAATGATATATAATTATGATTTTAGTTATGATATTTATTGAAAAGAATAATAGAAAAACCCAAAAATGATATATAAATTATAATTATTGTGTTTTTAATAAATAAAAATGAGTTTTCTTAGTGAAAGAGATGTAGATGATATATTTATTTTGAGTTTTTTTAATAAATAAATATGATTTTTTTTAAAATTAATTACTATATATAAATATAAAAAGAAAAAATTTCATAAAAATCATTAAACTTTAACTCTATTAACGAAAAAGCTATCAATGATTGTTTATTTACAATTTGACATTGAAAATTGTTGTTTATAGCTTCAAAAATTATATTTTAAAAAGTATGTAAAATTTTTTTACGAAAATCCTATTAGTTTTTTTTAACTATAATAAATTTTAAGCCAAACATTTTTTTTAACATATTTTGATTTATTAATTTTTGATACCACAAAAACTAATATATATATATATATATATATATATATATATATATATATATATATATATATATATATATATATATATATATATATATATATCAACCCACTTATCATATCTTATTATCTTCTTCTTCTTCTTCTTCTTCTTGTCTCTTCTATGTTTCTATGTTTCTATCCCACCACATATGAAAACTAGTCTTTCTTATCTCTCCTAATTCCCTTAATTTTTTAATTATAAAATAAATAAAAACTAATTAAAAACATATAAAACCAATTTAGAAAATAATAAAAACATACAAAACTAATTAAAAATATGAACACATTTTCGTATAATTATATTTTTTTCATAATGTACAACCAACCAATGTATGGACTACAAATGGTTGAGCAGCTACAGTTCTTATCCAATGTTTTCTTAATCCGCTCCTTGGTGGAACAGTCACCTTGGAGGTTGGACCCTTCAAACCCTTATTACAGAGACTTTTATGTATATAACCTAAACAAAAGCACAACTAAAATCATCAATTTAATTATAAGAGAATTATTGTCGGTAAAATTTTTATCAAAATTATTCTTTTATTAAATACAAAGTTTTTATAGGATTTAAAATATATTAGATCAAACAACGATATAAGGTCGTCCGGTATACCCAAGAGGTCAGAGGAAGACCTCTGTGGTCTAGCTGGCCATGAACCACGACGTGCACACCATCCTGGTGGCTCGTGGTCGTGGTGGGGGAGAACGGAGGACCACGACCGGTGCCTCTCTCTCACACGTACAATCTTCTTCTTCTCCTTTTCTCTCTTTTCGTGGTCGTCATCGGTACACCGACACCAACACCGATTCGTGGTTTGTGATGGTCCTCGTGGTTCCGTTGTTCGGCCTCTGTAGAGCGGATGGTCTAATAGGGTTAAATTATTGTTTGTATGTGAAGGGTAAGCATTTAACATAAGTGTGTCGCAGGGGAGTTACTAAGTAGGTGCGTTACTGAGTCGAACCAACTCATGAGATACTCAAAATCAACGTGGCTCAAGTCGAGTTGACCTGCTGGAGTACATTATCAAGCCAAACTTGAGTATTGGAATACTCGGTTTGCGAAACTCGTGAGCGTAACCAAGAATTGATATATTTATACTTCTACCATTTATTTTACTCATATTTATATATTATAGAACCGAATCGAGTCGAACTCATGAGCTTAATTACATTTCTATTGTAATTTAATATAGTTTTATTTTTTAATAGCTAATCGATTCGAGTCGTGCCGAACTTGAAAATCTAGATTACTTTTTCTAATACAAGCTTGAAACTAAAGCTTGAATCTGAGTTATATTTTTTTTAGCAGAGTTGGTTTCCAATTCTTAATTTAAGGTGTTGGAAAGAAGCCCATCTTTGGCATCAAAATTCAAAACCATGCCGGCTTAACCCCGTTTGGACACATTTATCCTTGACACAATGTCAAAAAGAAGAAGGTCGATCAAATTTAATCCCCAGCCTGTTTCCTTCTCAATCACAACATCGCTTTCATAACCCACATAAATCCTATCAAACCAACACTTTGTTATACACGTCCTAATTAACCCAATCGACGTCATCATCCCTTCCCACTCTATAAATCTCCCCACCCTTCCTTCTCTTTCGAAGTTTTGATACTTTATCAAACTTTTCCCATGAAAAGCCCCCACGTCTCCCCCGAACCCCCTAAATTTTTACCTGACGACCTCTCAAATGCGTCGCAAAACTCCTCTTCTCGTTCCTCCAAGTTCGCTTGGCCCGGAAAAGTCCCTCATTTCATGAAACAAAAAAAGACTTCGACCTTAACACGAGAAAGCCTCCAAGTCTTGGCCGCTGTAGAAGACAAAAAGTATTATAGCAGCCCTTATTACAAAGGGCTGCTAAATACTGAAAAGGTCCCCGGTACAAGTACAAGTCCCGAAGCAGAGAATAGCACTGCTACTGCTACCGCTACCGGTGTACCGCATGAGATCCAAAACTGGAACTTGTCTAGCCCTTATTATAAAGGGCTACTGTACACGGAAAAAGTTCCGGGTACAAGTACAAATCCGGAAGTAGAGAATATTGCTTCAGGTGGATCAACACATGATCTTCAGAGCTTGGACCCTTCAAGCCCTTATTACAGAGGGCTCCTGTACCGGGCTACTAGCCCGGATCGGGAGAGTCAAACGAGTTCAAGAACGAGTTTTTCGGTTAGGATGTCGGAATGGAGTGCATCTTGTTTTTCTTTTAAGACAAAAGATGAGAAAGATCCGACAATGATAAAAGTTTACTCTACCGAAAATTCGAATGAGGAGTCCTTGAGGGAGAGAGTATCAGAGCCGTCGTTATCGCCACCTACACCAGCGGCTATGGTGGTGCCACCATCATCGCCACCGTTGCTGCCGCCGGCCGCCAAAAAGATGGTTGTGAATGCAAAAGATACGAGTGAGTTGAAGGAGGAGAAGTATTTATGGGCGGATAGATACCGGCCGGTAGCTCTCAAGGATTTTATTTGCAATAAGGACAAAGCCATTGAGTTGCAACATACGGTAATTAAAATCACGTTGTTAGACGAATATGAATTAAGAAGAATGGCAAATTTGTGTCAATAATTTTGATTTGATTGTGTAGATAAATGAAGATGAGTGTCGCCACTTTATATTTGAAGGACAAGCGGGTGTTGGGAAAAGGACAATGATATGGGCTTTGCTTCGCGAAGCATATGGACCCGATAAAGTGCAGGTATTCTACCTGACACCACTTGAATCCGTCGCTAAATTGCTTATTTTCTATATTAATCAAACAATATAGCCGAATCAGTATGTGAATAGAATCGTCTATTATGGGAAAGTTATAGAAGATCACAAAAGTTAGAAATATTAGCGATGGATTTATTCTGTCGCTAAAAATGGACTAATAGTAAGAATGTTTATAAGTACTTACCATTTACTAATAACTTGGTTTCTGCAGGCACGAGATGAATGCAAAACGTTTAACTTGAAGGTATACTCTGAACTCTGAAATATGCCATAACTATTCATCTTCTAAATATCGACTGCTAGAAGAGAGGTGAGTGTAGAGGGTTCAAATGCAACCATGTTATTCAAATATATAGATAAAAATTAGGTGTGTCGAACAAAGTAACAAGTGGAAAGTTACTAGTTATTTCAAGATAAAAAACAAAAGGAAATTATTATATATGACGATTATAACAAGTGGAAATATAGGGATTTATTAACTTTATTATAGAATTCAAAAAGTCAATTTGTTGGCTTCGAAAGTTGCTCGATATTACCTGGGAAAACGAAATTCTGGATCTGAAAGAATATATGGTCTAGTTACAATCTTAAAACATTTTAGAATATTCTTTTAAATAATTTATTATATATCTATTTTTAGCAGTTACTTAAATTCCAATGAGGTCAAACGAACTTAATTGGCTCTAATGCTTCCTTTTCTTTATTATTATCACCAAGGAAACATGCGCGTTATTACACAAATAATATACATACATATATGCATAATACATATATACATATACCATATACGTACATGCATATCTACTTTTGTTTGTGTATTTGCAGGGGGAAGACGTAAGCAGTATTATGGTGAATGTGAAGGAATCGTCTCAACATGTAGAAATAAACCTGTCTGAACTAAAAGGATTTGAGAAGCATGTCATCGTTGAACTCATCAAAGAGACAAATAACTTAACCAACAAAACGGGGCTACGATGCAGCAATGATAACTGTAGAGGTATAAAATAACTCATTATTTGGGTAAATCACAGAATATATATAGCAACATACTTTATTCTCACAATCAATACAGGCATCATACTTTATCTTTTACCCAAAAGTAGGTTGATATTATGATGTGTAAGGAGTTTGAGTGGTTGGATTTGCAGCCATCATTTTGCATGAAGCAGACAAGCTGTCAACGGATGCATTGCTGTATATAAGATGGGTTATAGAGCGATATAGAGGATGTCATAAAATCTTCTTTTGTTGTCAAGATGCTTCAAAGCTTCAACCCCTTAAAAACATTTGCAAATTGGTCCAACTCCTTCCACCTTCTAATAAAGAGGTCATTCATTCATTCATTCAAAACTTTTTATATATATATATATATATATATATATATATATATATATATATATATATATATATATATATATATATATATATATATATATATGTTTTTAAAATAGATTTTATATATATAACATTCATTCCTCTTTGTTTCCAGATTGTTCAAGTCCTGGAGTTCATAGCAAAAAACGAAGAAATAGAATTGCCAAATAAATTGGCTGAAAGAATAGCAGTTAGTTCCAAGAATAACTTGCGACAAGCTATTCGCTCCTTTGAAGCTACCTCACAAAATAAGTTCTGTTTCATTCATTCATTCACCTTATACATATTTTATACAGTATGTATTTGTGTGGATCCTTATGTGTTTTTGTTTTTGTTTTCTGATAATATATCTACAGTTCGCTTTTGGAGGAAGATCAAGTAATCTTGACTGGGTGGGAAGATGATATTGCAAATATTGCCAAAAGTATAGTAGAAAAGCAAAGCCCCAAACAGTAAGCAACTACATTATTAAACACAATTATCAACAAATTTTTAATATTTCTCATCTTTTTAATTTTTATATACAGAAAAAAAAAATCATTGTTATGCTTGTCACACGGGAGTAGTTGTTCTGTTCTGTATTGTACTGTTTGATTAACATGTTGAATCGATTATGTTAACAGGCTATATGACATTCGTCGAAAACTTCAAAATCTCATAGATCATAGTGTGCCACCTGAGTTCATCTTTGAAGTAAGAAATGATAAAACCTATAAATATACACGATTTTTCAACATTTAATATTTATAATACTCTCTCTATTTTGCAGACTCTAGCAGTTGAACTGAAGAAGAATGTTGAGGAGTCGATGCATAAGCAGATTGAAAAGACATATAAGGAATATAGCGTAAGAACTCTAATCTCATTTATTTTTTTTAATTGAAATTAAATGGAAACATAGGATAAATAAGTATATAACCATTTTATTGTTGTATTTAGGGAGCTGATAAACATAGACACGCAAATGATGAAAGGAAAAAGCTTATCCATCAATTCATGTGTATCGAAGGTATACGATTGATTGACTTCCTTAGTTATTTACCCACATTCTTTATTATTTATAAAAAAAACTAAAATAACTAAAACAAATGAAACTACTATGTTATTTCTTGCATTTGTGCTTTTTTTCTGCTCTCGTACATTTTCATTAACATGTAAGTTTGTGTGTTATTTCAGAATTCATAGCAAAATTCATGAGCTGCTACAAAAATCATCTGGCTAAGAAGGCAATAGACATGACTGAAATAAAAGAAGAGACAACATGAATATAAGATACAACTGCAATAAAAAAAAAACTAGAACACAACTTACATGTTGTGCTATAACTAATATACAGAATAAAATGGCAACTGAGAATGCCACCAGATCTACTGTTACTTGGTGAGCAAAATCCTTGCATAGCTGCAACTAAATCACCTGTATTTGCCATACAAGAATCCATATATATATTTTCGTATTGTTTTATTATTCAAGAAAATCAATAAAAGAAGGTTCTCATGTAATGTAAATCTTGTACTATGTTACAAATAAATTATGTGTGTTTGATCGTTGTTTCCAAAATCTTGCTGATTTTGAAGTTAAAGTAGTGAAACTGAAGCAAATCTGTGGGCATGTTTTTTCTTTTTTTTCTTTTCCCATTGCGAATGTTGTCTACATAAATGATGTAAACAAATATTTGAGAAAATGGAAGAAAAAATTAAATGAGAACAAAAATTGTAGAAAAAGTAAAAGACTTAATGGGAAAGCCGCCTCCTGTAACTTTTTCTATTAAGTCATTATTTTTGTATTAAATGTAGAATGGATAAATTATGTTTGTTTGTCTGAAGTGCTATAGAAGTAAGGACCGTTTCTTCTTTTTTTTTTTTTGAACACTTTGAAAATGAGAAAATAACCATTTTACCCTTCTGTGTACAAGTGATGCTGAATTATATTTTGACTATTTAGTTGAGAATCGTTATAAACTGTAATTGGAAAAAAAGAAAAAGAAAAGCTTAAGGACCCTTTTTCTATTGGATAAAATTGTGATAAAAGTATATCACAATATAGTTAACTTAAATGAATAATCTTACAAAACTGGAGATCTAGTTGTAATGTATGGTGTTCTAAAATCTGAAGAATTTTTTATTGAACTGCCAAACGTTGAAGATGATCCAAAAAGACTTCAAAGCTGACATCATCAGTGAAAAGAATATCCCCACCAGGTACTAAAGGAGCATCTGAATGGTATGTAGCTGATGGATTTAGTTTTGCTAGCAAAAATCGAGCCTGCACATATTCCAATAATGCCCTTTGAAAAAATGACATTAATTTGCCCAAGTATTTACAGAGTGAAATTAACCTGGGATCCATGTTGATCACAGATGACTAAACGAGGTACTGGAAATCTTTCCTTTACAATAGCCTCAGCATCACTAATAGGAGCTCTTAACAACTGGGCAAATGCCTGCAAACCAGTAACATGTTCCATGACTGATTGAGCTCTCAAAATAGGGTCCAAATTTGGGGAAATCCAAGGAAAAGAAACAGCATGTACCTCGTGTTCAGGCTCGTTCTGATACCCAGCTTTGCGCCATTGAGCAATCGTAGATCCATGAAATACAACGACAGTAAAATAGGAATCTAAAAGAAGGATTCTGTCAGGAGCGATGGATGCGACGTCTAAGAGAGCTGGTTCTGCTCCGCAATTGAAAGCGTAAGTGATTAACGAAGGTTGAATCATCACAACAGAATTCGCAACATCTTCTCGATTCATAACCATTCTGAAGTATGCGGTCTCATCCGGGCTGTTGTTGAAGACCTAAAACACAATCGAAGTCATCTCAACCTCCAAAACGAAGCCAATAAAATAGATTCAATATTCAAATATACCTGTACGAATTGAGAGCGTCGCAAATTGAATATAAACTGAGGAATTATCGATAAGCGTGGGGATAAAACGAATGAAGACGGGTTGTCTTTTTGATAGTCTCCAAAGTGAGAACAGAGATGTATCAGTGATTTATCAAGCCACCTTATGGGATCAAATTCCGCCTACATAATGATCGATAGTCACGTATTGATAATGCTCCAGATCACCGTAATCATCTATTTCATGATCATCATTACCTCGGTTTCCATCTTGAAAGAAACTTGGCGCGCCATTACTACCACAGCTGCTTCTTGGTCAAATCCCGCAATCAAATCCTGTAAATATAAAACCAGTTTCACCATTTTCAGTATAATAATCAATGTTTGTTCTAAATCTGATCATGGAAATTAACAAAACGAGCTTACCTGTATGCTTCCTTGCCCAGTGACCCATCTTCTAGATAGGGTTGTAGCTCTAAGCCTCATTTGTCCATTGCTATTTTGATAACTGCACCAAATTATCTACACCAAGTCAACAGAGTCCCAAATACCAACCCACTAGGCTTGTGTTTGTGTTTGTGTTTGTTACACCTAACAAGACTAGACAAGAAGGGCATTCATGTCTTTTTCATTGACAAGAGTCCTTGTTCAACCACTGTTATGTTTTCTCCAGTGTAACAAACAAACAAGAAAAATGAAGCAATAAATCTTACTATGTCAAAAATTGGAAATAAAACTGATTGTTGACTGCTTGACCAGCAACATCTGGGATCTCCTTCTTTGTAATATCAAATATTAAACATAAAGAAGTCGATTTCTCAAGTCCACACATCTTCCAAGCAGTAGTACCCCCTTGACCTATTGTGGTATCAGCACATAAAGGTCCTTTCTACACAAACACAAAAACTAGTCAGCAACACGTCTGCCACATCAGCATACCAGTTGAAGGGAAAAGTTGTAATTCCTGTTGAAGTTTATGAAATTACTATATTCACCTTTTCAAGTGATGCACATGGACCAAGAACACCCTGAATTTTTACATCCTTTGAGCAAGTTATCTCAAACATACCACTGCATAGATGTTGAAAGCACATAAAGTAAGAATTGTATCAACATTTAGTTTTAAAAAAAAAAAAATTATTAAATGGAAAGAAAAAGCCTTACTTTGAGGATAGACCAAGATCATTATCTGTAGACTGAAAAACACGAACTAAAGAATCTTTAAAAACCGAATGCCCAAAACTTTCTGCTAACACAACAAGTCCTCCAGTTCTTTCAACTGCAATTTTAAGCTCAGCTACCCCAACCTAGAAACAATATACTTACATTTTCTTATACAAAATAGCAAAATACATTTTTTACACATAATAGTGATATATAACAAATAAAGTACATTGCCTATATTGGTAGAAAAATGAATCTTTACCTGATCAAGAGCACAAGCAAAGACATCAAGTACATGGCCTTGATGCACGAGTTGCTTTGAGAGTCCTTCATATAACTTCACTGCTTTATGATAGAAAGGAGCAGAATCTTTATCTAGATCCTTGTGAGATCGAATAGGTTCAGACAAACTTTTTGAAACTATCTGAAGATTGGAATACAATAAAAATAAGATGCTAAAATCCAACATTTAAAACAAATTAACAAAAATAATGTTAATGAGTATTATGGCAAGTAATAGAAAGAAATGAAAGTAGGATGCTATAATAAACAAATCAATGGAAGTAGAAGTGGGTTGCTATTTCTTGCATTTAAAGACTAGAAAACTCACACATCCAGGCCCTTCGGATGAGGGCCCACCCAAAAAGGCCATAATTCTAGCACCACAACCAGGAACACATGCTCCCAGTAGATGAGCAGCCACAGTCAATGCAGTTCCAGTGCATCTTGCTGCCCTTTGATCTCCAGGAACTGGCCATGAATCTTTCTGAAGCTCATCCAATACCTGATAACATACATATCAACTTCAAATTTATCAATCGAAGCTCATTTCAAATGTTAAGTAATCAAAATTGGTGACAAATGAACATCAAGAACAGATATATACCGAATTGACAGCAAACTCGCACTCTGAAGCTGGTAATAAGAACCTTGAAACATTATCCTGCAAATGTCCATCTCTAGTTCCAGGACCACCGCCTGTAGCTGGTCTTGCTTTCTTCTGAAAGAAACCCATCTGCTCTAAAACCTGATCTTTACTGATCTCCTTGCTTCCATTAAACACATAAACCTTAGGGATTTTTTGGAAAAATCCCAACTCATGAACACAAACATACCTTCCAAAAGTAATCAAACCCACAAGTGAATTACCCGGAATCTGCCCAATCGCCCGTGCAAGCCCCGATCTCAGGAACCCAATTTCCTCCTCGATGATACAAGTATCCACCACAAATAAAAACACCTGAGAGGTAATCGGGGGAGAGGGTTTTTCATTCTGGAGTTCGTATTCAATTGTGGTGTACTGAGGGAAGAGTTCGGCTGGGAGATTGTCCTCGGTTATTGATTGGTAGTGGTGGGGGAAGTGATTGCGGTGGAGGCAGAAGGAGCAGATCCATATTTTGGTGGAGAAATCGACGATTGAAAATGGGTTGAGGACAGATCGGCAATTCCGGCAACGTAGAGGGGAGTAAGGGAGGAGAGGGGTGCTTTTGGGTAATGGTTTCAGCGGCGTGTAGATGGCGGAAATGGGGATGATGCATTGAGCGGCCTCATGTTTTGTACCGGGTATTACGTTCCATGGCATTCGCACGGCGTCTTGGGTTTCCAAATCCAAAAACTCTGTCATTTTTTATGAATCAATCGAATTGGCATGATCATTCACTGAAAATGTGAGGAATTGGAGTTGGGTTTTCTGATTATGGAATTGCTGATCAGTGAACTAAAGAGGATCCTGTATTCCTGTTACAATGGGGGGAAAGACCGGTGAATCAGTTTGGCTAAATCACAATTAGCCCCTTCAGTTTTAAACATTTCCTAAAACAGCCCTATCGCATTAACAACTTTTTAACCATATAAATTTCAAAGAAAATTACAAATTTAGCAAAAAATGCTAATTACTTTGTGGAAAATAGCTAAAAAAAAAAACCAAAATTGCATTTTTAGCCATCAAAATCGCAGATTTATTAAACCCATCTGCGAACGTACAAGACGTGTTTTAGCCGCTTGTACGTTCGCTGGTGGTTTTTTTTCGCTCTGTGTGTGTGTGTGTGTGTATATATATATATATATATATATATATATATATGTTGTTTCCAGGCTAAAATCGCAGATGGACTATGTCCATCTGCGATTTCCTCTCAATTTCACCTGTGATTTTGTGATTTTTTATTTTTATTTTTATTTCTATTTTGACTACGAAATTGATAAGGTTTGACTACAAAAAAAACTTATTATATATAAATTTTGTCAAAAAAATTATCAGTTTTATTGTTATTTCTTTGGAACATTTGTTTAAAACCTCTCTAAAAAATGAATGAATATTTGGTTTGCGTTGTAACCGGTGGGAGGTGGAAGGTTTTTGAAACAAATCTTGAATACGTATGTCCACAGGAAGGTATTTTCTGAATTCGCTTTGTTATTTTCTGAGTATATTAGTTATAGTGAGTTTGTATCTTTAATGAGAAGGAAAACCGGTTTGTTAGACAAATATAAAATTATTCTTCGTTTCCATCATCCTGAATTGAATCATTATATAGCCATGATTGAAGACATGGATGTTAGAATGTTGATTAATGTAATCAAATCGAGTGGAGGAAGGGTTGTGAAAGTGTTTGTGGTGGCTGATGAAGGTGATGCGGTTACAAAGGGTGGTGAGAGTGGAAATGAGCAAGTTGGTAATTTATACAGTGATAAAGGGAGCAACAATCCAATAAGTACTCTCATGACTCCTAGTGTACCTCAATTTCATAGTGTTGCTGAAAATGTTAATATGATGTATTCACTTATTCACTATGTGGATCCTGAGAATTACAAGTATGTTGGTGATGATGATGTTGGTACATATCTTAATGACGTGGGTGGTCGGTGTGTCGATGTTCCCGAACAAGAAGTTAAATTTATGAATAGGCGTGTAGTAGATAAAAGTAAAAAGAAAAAAGTTATGATTCAGAAAGATGAAAATGTACATGGTTACGGGGATTATGTTGATGTTGCTGATGTAGCTTTAGATATAACCGACTTAGAAAGCAATTTTGATGGAGATGAGTTGGGTGATGAAGTTAATGCTAAGTTTCCTGATAACCTTTTTTACGGTATGCCCCATGTACCAACATATCCAGTTGATGTTAATGAAGATATCCCAACACAGATGGTAGATATCAATGTTCAAAAGATTGGATGTCTCAGTATATTTAAGAACAAAGACCTTCTAAAACGGACGATTGGGGAAAATGTCTTCGAGGTTTTCAGACGAGGACATGTAGATCGACTAAATCAAGGTATGAGGTTGTGTGTGTTGGGAAAAATTGTTCTTGGTTACTAAGAGCAAATGGAATTAAAAATTCTAGTGGACTTTTCCAAGTGAAAAAATTTGTTGACGTACACACATGTTCTTCAACAACTTTACAACCTAATCATCGACAAGCAAACAAATATGTTTTGGGTGAAAATCTTGCTGATGTTTTGGCTGAAGATTATAGTAGAGTATATCGGGGACAAGATATTATTAATGATATGAATGCTTAATTGAAAATCAATATCTCATACCATCAGGCTTGGCGTGCGAAGAAATATGCACTGTTATTGTTAAGGGGTACGAAAGATGATTCTCTTATCAAACTTTCGGCTTATTTCCACAATTTGGTCAAACATAATCTGGGTACCGTGACACATATTCAAACAGATGGTGATGATTGGTTTGAGTTCTTGTACGTCGCACTTGGTTGATCGGTTAGTATTATTATATCTTATTATTTTTTTATTTTGGTATATTTGAATAGATATACAATGTATTGTAGGTACGTGCTTTTGTAAATTTTTGTAAGCCGACCCTTATAGTAGATGAAGCCCACTTAAAGGGCGAGTTCAAAGGTACCATGTTACTTGCAGTTACTAAGGACGGACAAAACCAAATATTACTGGTTGCATATGGTATATGCAAAAATGAGTGTACAAATTCTTGGACATGGTTTTTTTTTAAAACTACGTGATTGCATAGGCAATATGGAGGAACTTACAATTATATCTGATATGTCTCCATCTATAGCGACATCTGTTGCCAACATTTTTCCTCACGCTCATCACGAAATATGTGGTGTCCATTTGTATTTCAGCATAGTAGCTAGATACGGGAAGAGTAAGACAGTTAAAGGAATTTTTTGGGAGGCTTGTAGAGCGTATACATTTGATGGTTTTGATGCTGCCATGGACCTTATGAAAAAGACAAAAGAATCAGTATGACAATACTTAAAAAGTATAAATCTTGACACTTGGTCTAGGGCACATTTTAGAGGGAACAAATAGTACCTTATATCGTCCAACAGTGCGAAGTCTATAAATGCATTATCTAGACACGTACGTAAGGTGCCGATACTGATGTTGATCGACTTTTTTCGTGCAACAATGCAACAATGGTGGTTTCAAAGACGTAACTTTGCAGGTACTAAGTTTTAATATTAATGTTTTTATTAAATGTTATTGACGTTAACTGTGTAATTTTGTCTATTTTTTAAGCGGAAGCAACAACAACACTCACCGCTTGGGTCGATGATATTGTAAAAAAAATAAAAATTCTTTTAGTAATTAGGATGTTCACATGATCTCACGTAACAAATGTGAGGTCAAAAAGGAGGCACAAAACGTGATTGTTGATTTCCAACAAAAGGCATGTACATGTAGGCATTGCAAACTTAACGACATACCTTGTGGTCATGTCATAAGAGCACTAACAGTCAATAATTACCAAGACTACTTGATGTAATCATTAAATGCGTACCATACGGAAACATTGAGGAAAACATATGAGGAATCAGTAAGCCCTTTGCCAAAGCCATCCTAATGGGAGACCCCCGATGATTTGATGATTGTTAAGCCACCTATAACGGATAAACGCTAGCCAGGCAGGCCAAGAAAAACATACCACATTATATCCCAAGGCGAGGGTCCAATTAGAAAAGAGTGTTCTACATGCGGTCAAGCAGGACACACGAGAAACAATTGTTATGGAAGGGCGTCCGGTAGTGGAGCACGTCACACGAAAATTCCTACTATGGAAACGACATTTAATATTGGGGCTTCTACGAGTTGCTCACAATCCTATCACGCCGATTTTGATATAAAACAACCTTAAATTGAATAGCTGTTAATTTATTATGTATTGTAATGTTTTTATTAAATTTTATAAGATGTTGCTATGCTTTTATATTTTAATTTAGTTTGAACATTATAACAACGAATGAAGGTTTTATATTGTAACATGCTTTTTTTATGCTTTTATACTTGGAAAATTAACGGTAAACAAACATGTTAATCTAAAATAAATAGCAAAGCCAAGTCATGATAATATTTTTTAACTAATTATTAAACTCAGGGAACTGTAATGGGCACTTCTATTTCTCGATTGTTATATAGTCATCCCTAACTCTCATTTTATATTCCAAACGATCATTTTGCACCCTAAGATGTATCATCTCTGCATCCTTGTCAGTAAGCCATTTTTCAGTCATTTTGATTGTCTTCTTAGTCTTTTTTATCCATTCTTCATGCTCTTTGCTTTTCTTTTTATTGAGGTCTATCCATTCTTAAGTTTGTTAGCATTCCGATGCAATAACTTTACGACGCTGACTGAGAAGTCGGGATGCCTCTTTATCCTGTTTTTGTTGTTCTTCAGCCTTTTTCAATTCTTAAAAATTTTCATCCGACATATATGGGCCTGCCGAAGAGGGGTAAAAAAGGGGTCGACTGGATCACAGTAGTAACAATCTACTTCATTGCATGAGCAAATTTCGAACTTTGGGGACGAATTCATAATAAAGTCGAGATTATATATAGTATTTTTAATAAGAAAACGGTGCTATATGTCATATTTGTCCATCCTAGTAATTTGTAAATCATAGTCTAAATTCAACAATTTCGTAGTTAGAGTTCGAATTCATAGTCAAACTTTGAAATGACTACACATAAATGACAAGTCACTGTAGTACCTGCAAATCGTAGTCAAACTTTGAAATGACAACACATAAATGACTTTTTGACATGATAAGTCACTGTAGTACACAGAGATTCCACTACACTTGTCAAGTCCATGTTAACTCTCCTTTTTATGATTATTATAAATAGACGTGTAATGTAACATCCCCCTGTGGCACGTATCATAATATTGTCCGCTTTGGGCCACTCGGCATGAGGACTTCCCAGGGGGTCACCCATCCTGGTACTACTCCCGCCCGAGCACGCTTAACTGCAGAGTTCTTATGGGATCTGCTGCCCTCACGACTTTAAAACGCGTTGTCACAAGGAAGGTATCCACACCCCTTATAAGAAGTGTTTAGTTCTCCTTCCAAGCCGATGTGGGATCAGATCTAACCCACTTTAACTGTGACATCCCCAATTTCACGGCCAGAAAAGACCGATTTGTTTATGCTTTGTTTTTAAAATCAGAGTAATCTTTTAAAGAAAATAGTTGTGGAATTTGTTCCCAAAACAGAATATGATAAAATTTATCAAAGCATTTCTTTAAAGAAATGTATTTTCATTTTATAACAAAATCTCGGGATGTCATGTTCAATACAGACCAAAAGCATAAACAGAACAAAATAGACCTTACAACAGTTATTCATAACTACTGGCCTATAATCCAAAATCTCTCATTAAGTCCACCAACTTATTCTCTTGTGCCATTACCTGTAATGCAAAGAAAACTGAGTGGGTCAGGTTTGGGAGCCTGGTGAGCATATAGGGTTTTCAACCCACTATAATTATTATATTTAATTATCAAACAATCAATCCAATTACCCACCCCCATTATCTTCCTCTATTTCATAAAGATTTACCCTAAGAACCAATTACCCTTCTCCCATTTATTCCTAAGAATTGCCCTAAGGAATTGGCACAAAGTCTAGTGCTGCCATGGTCCTTAGATTACCTCTGGTGAACACACAGTTCAAAATAATTAATAAACATCTAGTTCAAGAACACCCATTGAACACACTCCATTCAATAATACCTAATGAATACCTAGTTCAAAACACCTAATGAACACTTAGTTCCAATATCCCTGGTGAACTCAATCACCTAAGGAACACAGAGTACGAAAGCTCTTAGTTCAAACCACGTGATAATAATGTATATCTCGATCCTACGAAACCACTAATATTATTAACACATATAAATCATATTTCTAAAACAATCTATCCCATCCTGTCGATCCCCACATACTGACCCTATACAATGATCTTACGAGATCTAGCCTAAGGAAATCGATATGAGCAACAACTGACGAAGCTGCTTCGGAAATTCCCTAGCAGCAAACGAGGATCAATAAAGACATCAAATGAGGGGAATGGAATAAGTTTCACCATGAACCTTCATTCGTAAAAGAAATAACCACAAGACATTTTAAGTCAGGGGTAGTTATCAATGCCTAGGCTGTGGTCTGAATATCGTGAGGTATATAACCCCCGACGCACCCTATCCGGCAATGGAAACGCTGACAAATGCCTAGGCTGTGGTCTGAACCCCCAGACTCACCCTATCCGGCATTGGAAACGCTGACTAATGCCTAGGCTATGGTCTGAACCCCCAGACTCACCCTATCCGGCATTGGAAATGGAAACACCGACTAATGCCTAGGCTGTGGTCTGAATACATGAGGTATTTCACCCCCAGACTCTCCCTATCCAGCATCGAACTTTGCCTAGCATTGGCCTGAATACATGAGGTATTTCACCTCCAGACGCACCCTATCCAGCAATATAACACCAGACATACCTAGCAGTGGTCTATTACCGACACACTTTATTAGGCAGTCTACGAAGTTCCCTTAATTCTACGAGGTAATTAAGGGAACTTTGTAGACTGCCTAATAAAGTGTGTCGGTAATAGACCACTGCTAGGTATGTTTGGTGTTATATTGCTGGATAGGGTGCGTCTGGAGGTGAAATACCTCATGTATTCAGGCCACTGCTAGGCAAAGTTCGATGCTGGATAGGGAGAGTCTAGGGGTGAAATACCTCATGTATTCAGACCACAGCCTAGGCATTAGTCGGTGTTTCCATTTCCAATGTCGGATAGGGTGAGTCTGGGGGTTCAGACCATAGCCTAGGCATTAGTCAGCGTTTCCAATGCCGGATAGGGTGAGTCTGGGGGTTCAGACCACAGCCTAGGCATTTGTCAGCGTTTCCATTGCCGGATAGGGTGCGTCGGGGGTTATATACCTCACGATATTCAGACCACGGCCTAGGCATTGATAACTACCCCTGACTTAAAATGTCTTGTGGTTATTTCTTTTACGAACGAAGGTTCATGGTGAAACTTATTCCATTCCCCTCATTCGATGTCTTTATTGATCCTCGTTTGCTGCTAGGGAATTTCCGAAGCAGCTTCGTCAGTTGTTGCTCATATCGATTTCCTTAGGCTAGATCTCGTAAGATCATTGTATAGGGTCAGTATGTGGGGATCGACAGGATGGGATAGATTGTTTTAGAAATATGATTTATATGTGTTAATAATATTAGTGGTTTCATAGGATCGAGATATACATTATTATCACGTGGTTTGAACTAAGAGCTTTCGTACTCTGTGTTCCTTAGGTGATTGAGTTCACCAGGGATATTGGAACTAAGTGTTCATTAGGTGTTTTGAACTAGGTATTCATTAGGTATTATTGAATGGAGTGTGTTCAATGGGTGTTCTTGAACTAGATGTTTATTAATTATTTTGAACTGCGTGTTCACCAGAGGTAATCTAAGAACCATAGCAACACTAGACTTTGTGCCAATTCCTTAGGGCAATTCTTAGGAATAAATGGGAGAAGGGTAATTGGTTCTTAGGGTAAATCTTTATGAAATAGAGGAAGATAATGAGGGTGGGTAATTGGATTGATTGTTTGATAATTAAATATAATAATTATATTATTGTGGGTTGAAAACCCTATATGCTCACCAGGCTCCCAAGCCTGACCCACTCAGTTTTCTTTGCATTACAGGTAATGGCACAAGAGAATAAGTTGGTGGACTTAACGAGAGATTTTGGATTATAGGCCAGTAGTTATGAATAACTGTTGTAAGGTCTATTTTGTTATGTTTATGCTTTTGGTCTGTATTGAACATGACATCCCAAGATTTTGTTATAAAATGAAAATACATTTCTTTAAAGAAATGCTTTGATAAATTTTATCATATTCTGTTTTGGGAACAAATTCCGCAACTGTTTTCTTTAAAAGATTACTCTGATTTTAAAAACAAAGCATAAACAAATCGGTCTTTTCTGGCCGTGAAATTGGGGATGTCACATGTAATCTATACAAAACGAACACCCATACTATCTATACGAAACGAACACCCATATTCAGAAATGTCATCGAATGTAGCAACTTCTTTGAATGCACTACCTGGTTCCAATTCTCCATGACCATGGACAACAAACGAGGTGTTGGTTGTAACACGATGTTGAATTAGTGTTAAGGAGGGTGTAACGCCACTGGCTCCCCCGCATTGTCTGGTTGGTGATGAATGGACCTGCATAACAACTTTGTTCAACCATGAGATGGGGGAAGGAAGACACTGAATATAATCTGATATTGTCAGTAAATGGATGGATGTAAAGAGAGGATTCATGTGGTTCAATCGAGCATGTAATTATGCGAAAATTACGTAAACTCGTTATGCAAACGAGGAAAAGTTTTTGGAAATTGTTAAAGATTTTTACATTTCGGAGCGTAAAGGTAGAGGCTTCGAATATGAGGACGTTTGGAAGCTTGTTAAGAGTAATCAATATTTCATGTAGACGACGCTATTATTATGAAATTTTCATATTTGTAATGTTATAAGTGTAATGCTTCATGAAATTGTTATTTGTAATGTAATGTTTTAAGTGCAATGTTTCATGTAGATGACTCTATTATTATGAACATTTCATATTTGTAATGTATCTGTAATGCTTCATGAAATTGTTATTTGTAATGTATTTTTAATGTATTGTTAAAAAAAAACCCAACGAGTTTTCATAAATAACATTAAACAGAGGAGGTACATCTAATACAGACAAAATACATTTAAATAACCTAGTACAAACCTAATAGATAGAAATAGATATTAAATAAATGGTACATATTTCAAAATATTCCAAGGGGCTTCATATTGGATTTCTAACCCGTCACTTAATGATTTGTATTCCTCCTTAGCAGCTTCCAAGATGACATCCTCAGTAACATTTAAACGGACGTCGTCAATTTTGGTATAAAGTTGGTCGAGTAATAGAATTTTAGTTTTCATTTCATACCATTTTTCTATGATATCTAGGTTGTCACGACGGTTTGCTGCAGTCATTCGAGTTTCAACATTGAAGATATTAATTAAACGAGTCCAAAACATTGGATCGTTCGACTTGTTGGTCTCGTACACATGAATATATGCATGAACAAGAACCAAGTACTCTTCATCGGTCCATGGTTTTGAAGTCATTTTTAGTGAAATAAAGAGAATAAATTTCCAAATCTAATATTTGAAGAACTAATATATCGTTAAGTAAATTTTTTTTTACTATAAGTAATTTTATAATAGTTTCTACACAAAATCACAGTCAATTTTTTTAATTGGTCTGGATTTTTATAGTCAAACTTAAGTGAAGAACTCAGTGTACCTGTTGACAACAGAAGAGATGACTGTTTGAGTTGACAAGCCATTGCACTGGCTGACAACAGAAAAGAAGATTGTTTGACTTGACAACACACTTTCAGTTACAATAAGGGGCCACTTTAAATAATTTTTCATATCTATTTTAATTGTATCACATTACAATTTTACCTTGCAACTATGGACTCACCTGTACCACTTAGATGGAGCAACGAAGAGGAGGTCGCTTTGGTTCAAGCTTGCATCGTAACTATAGAGGAGGATTTTCCACCAGGTTCGCCAGAAGTTCGTGCTGGATCGTTTTGGTCTCGTGTCTATCATTTGTTTCATCATCAAATGGGTTGTACTTAACATTGAAGAAGAAGAGATGTCAAAGCCAAGTTTCTAGATTTTAAAAAAAGGGTCAAACATTTTCAACGTATTTACAACGAGCTGGATAATGAGCATGCGAATATGGATGAAGATATTCTCATACAAGTAGATATGGAGCTATACTGTTTCAAATCTGATGGTAGGGAGTTTATGCATGGGGAGGCATAGAATCTTTTAAAGAATGTCTCTCACTTTTAATATGCATGTTAGTTAAATAAGATTAGATGTACTTAGTGCTAACAAATAACATCGACAACTATAGACTTAGTGTCTGTTAAATAAACCCTGGCAGCGATGGACTTCGTGCCTATTCCTTAGGGCAATCCTTAGGAATGAATGAGTGAATGATATATGATTCTTAGATTAGATCCTTAAGAAATAAAGAAGATAATCGGGATAGGTAATTGGGTTAATTGTTTCATAATGAAACATAATAACTTTATTATTATGGGTTGAAATGTAACATCCGGATTCTCGGGTATCTTATTTTATGTATTTATATTGAATTTTAGAGATGGACTCGGTGAGTGGACGCTGAGACTCGCCGAGTGGGATCGCGCATGTTCTGGTCTAGTTTAATGAATGACTCGGTGAGTCCATATGTGGACTTGGCGAGTCCACGTTGTTTAATGAAACCCTAATTCTCAGGGCCTGAGCCCTACTTAAGGACTCTTATAGCCACCATTTGCGGCTACCAGACCCTTGAGAGAAACCCTAAGAGTGCTTGAGCGTTTGTGAGAGAGAAGAAGCCATTATTTGACCTTTGTGGGTTGGTTTTGCAAGAAGAAGTTGATTCCAGCTTAGAGGAGGCCAATGAGGTTGCATATTGTGGATTTCAAGCAGAGGGCATCATCTTTGAGGTAACATATCGATCCTTTTTCTGTTTTGTTAAAGAATCCATGGATCTAGGGTTTTCTATACCCTTTATTGGGTTGATTTGTTGGGAATATGGTCCCTTATCATGTTTAGATATCAGATCTGGATCCATGGTGGTCCAGAGAACTCATTCCATCTTGCTTTATGAGGAGTTATGGAAGAAATGGACTTAGGATGTTCTATTTGGGGCTAAATCATCAAGTAGTGTCATTTGGACGTTGCATGAGTATCAAGTTCGAACCTTTGCATTTTTATTGAGCTTGGGAAGGTTAGATCTATGGATTAGAGGAACATATCTGACCTCAGAAGGTCATTTGAGTGTGAGCATGGAATGAACTCGCCGATTCTATGAGCGGACTCGACGAGTCGAGTCGAGGTTGCCTCGCGATTCATGTCAGGAGTCACTCGTCGAGTGGAAGAATGACCCGACGAGCCAAGAGAGTCTGAAAGGATTCAGAGGACCCGTATGGACTCGTCGAGTCGTCGTTCTGCACTCGACGAGTCGGGTCAAAGTTTGACCGTTGACTTTTTTTGACTTTAGGGTTCTGGTTAAGACTGATTCCGGAGAGTTCAGGGAAGGGTAGAATGGCCTTCTACCTAGTCTGTAGAGATGAGACCATGGGAGAGTATTGATCGGGAATGTTATTTGAATAATAGGAGGAGGCTAGGTCGGGACATTGAGCACAAGAGTTTATCCGACTTCATTGAGGTGAGTCTTCTCACTATACTGTACCTGGAAGGGTACCTATGTGTGACTGGAAGGTCTTGTATGATATGATGTATGTGCTATATGCGGTTATGTGATATGTATGTGCTATGTATGTTATGTATGGTAAGAACCGGAAGGTCAAGATGATATGGACCGGAAGGTTAAGAGGGTACGAACCGGAAGGTCGATATGGGTAGGACCGGAAGGTCTACCGGGACTGGGGATAGAAGTCCCCTGAGACACATGGATCGGAAGATCCTACAGAGTCATGGTCTGGAAAGGCGTATGTGGGGTATGTGGTATTTTGGGGAACTCACTAAGCATTTATGCTTACAGTTGTTATGTTATGTGTTTTAGGTGCGAGCGAGGATCGCGGGAAGGCGCCGACATGATCTGTACACACTTATAGAGTTTATGATATTGAGATCTTGGGACATGTTTTGTTATGTTACAGTGGACACATTATGTTTTTATGCTTATCGTGTGAATGAAAATATGTTTTAAAAATGAAAAATTGTTTTGAAAAATTACGTCGTTACATGAAACCCCTATGTACTTGATAGTTTCATTTTATTTACTTCTTTTTATTGTTTATTTTAGCATATTCCATCGACAATCTAGTTAATTTCAATGCATATTTTCCTTTTTGTTATTTTATGACTATTTCGGGTACTTTCTAGTTTCGTGAGCTTTATTGCACATTTCATGGAGACTAGTGGGGCGGGAATGTTCGGGATGTATGGAAAGCGATGGGAATTGGTGGACAACAAGGATATTAGGCTTGATGGGTGGTGGAGATGATGCATGGAGCGAGCGTGATGATTATTTGAAGGCTTGGAGAAAATGAACTTTAAAATTGCAAGATGCGGGAGAATATTCGAGCGTGCGGAGATTGATGATTGGACGATTATGGAAGCTATGGATCATTTGGAGAAGCCAAATTGGGCTTAAAATGAAGTGAACTAAAAGAAAAATGGGCTAGAATCTGTTTGAACTCGAGCTGGGCCAAGTGGGCTAAGCTATGGAGGCCGAAGCCTCAAAGTGCCCACAATCTGACAGCACCCGCGCAACAGCACGCGGGTCGTGCAACCTCCTGTAGGGGCAATTCCGGAAATTCTTCTTTTGGGCTATATGAGGAAGGTTGGTGCCCATCTTTTGGGGACTCTTAGACATCCAACTTTTGAGCATTCTCTCTGGAGTTTTGGAGACTTTTGAAGGCCAAGAATATCTCAAGAACATCATCTTTTTACCTCTTGATTCTTGTTAAATGTTTGGTACAATCTTCTTTAACTTTGTTTTCTTGAGTTTGCATACTTGGCTAAACAAATCTTGGTTGACTTATGTTGAATCCTTTGAACTTTTGTTGAATGTTGAAGAATCCATGAACTTGTTCTTAAATCTTTATGGAAATGTTTTGTGTTTTAATATATTATCACTACTTGTATGTTTTTATTCATGAGTTTAAATGTGTTTGTGGTGATTAGTTCGCTAATTTCTTGATTAGGTAAAACATCCTCAAATTAGCAAGCAACAAATGATTTTTTTTTTGTTGTTTTTGCTCCACACAATCATAAAAACATTTCCTCCAACATGGTAGTGAAAGCATTTGACTCCTCTTGGATTTGGTGACTTTTTGGTTCTTAATGCTAGTTGACTTTCACTAATTACATGCTTAATGGAAATTGTGACTTTGACTAAGGAAATTGTTATGAGCTTCTCTAACCATTTTAACAACTAAGAAAAGTCTAGGTAATCTCAAGCTTCTTGGATTACTATAGCCAAATTAAGGATTTAAATCAAGTATTGCACCATTGGATTCTAATGCCATGTTCATCAAAAGTCAAAGTGAGGAAACCTTAAGTCAACTATCCTTCTCTTATTGATTTTACATCAAACTCTTATTTTTGTTGAAATTGTTTATTTAAATCTTAGTTTAATTCTAGTTTATTTCAAATATTTCAAAAGACCAAACCCCCCATTTTTAGTTTATTCTCATTTTACAAGTATTTTTACAAAGAGATTCCTCATAGAGTTATAAAATTGGACCAATCTCCGTGGATACGATTCCTTTACTACTATACACTATTTTAGTGTGTAATATTTATGGTTATTAATTTTGTTGGCCTCGACAACCACCAGTCCTCACCAGATTTCCCAATCTGACCCACTCAATTTATTTGTATCACAGGTGTCGATACGAAGCTTGAAACATCCCAAAAATACAACCCAAAAAATTCGTTTTTAAAACATTACTAGAACCATAATATCATTGCCAAAGTATAAAAATCATAACCCATGTGTTCAAAATGTCATAATATCTATCACATAACGAATATCATATCAAAATATCAGAGTAAAACTCCTAGGCTGAAGACTGTGGTGTGTGCCATGCGATCATCCCGAGCCCTTTCCTTTGCTAGTGGAAGTACCTGAAACCAAAACTGAAACTTTAAGCACAAAGCTTAGTGAGCTCTCCCAAGCTACCACACACCATACATATATAACATGCAACTAAGAGATATGGGCCCCGCCCACACTCATGGAGATACGGGCCCCGCCCACACTCGGCTACTATGAAATACGAGCCCCGCCCACACTCAACTACTATGAGATATGGGCCCCGCCCACACTCAACTACTATGAGATATGGGCTCCGCCCACACTCAACTACTAACAAACATACAAGTATCACATAGAAAACAAGTATAACTAATTCTATTTGTCAGGCATATATCGTTAATCAAAGTAAGCTGTGAGACACGGGCCTCGCCCACACTCGACTACTATGTGATACGGACCCCGCCCACACTCAGCTACTAACATATCATTCTACAGGTCGGCCTTGGTGCCTTAGACTCGTTCCTACTGAAGGTAACTCACCTTGTACGACTGACTGCAGAAAACTCGAGTGAGGAAATCCCCGTCTGCTGCTCCGGCGATTCTCCGACTATCAATTTCATACAATACTTAGTCAAAATCTAATACTCCTTCTCAGGGTAAATTGACCATTTTACCCTTTGGTCAAAGTCAACATTCTGGTTAATATCATCACCTAGTTGACCTGACTCGCCGAGTTGGTTCACCAACTCGTCGAGTCCCTATTCTCTCATCTGTTCCCAACCCCGACTCTACTCGTCGAGTCTAGCAAGAACTCGATGAGTTCCCCTTCAAACATAACATCGGGACTATCTTTATCTGACTCGTCGAGTTCATCTTCATCATATGAGTGTGGCTAGTCTGTGACTCGCCGAGTTGTATGAACAACTCGTCGAGTCCGTCTTCATGGGTTGGGAGATTGCCTTGGACTCGTCGAGTGTCTTCATCCATTCATTGAGTCCCATGGTTTCCAGGTCCATAACTACGTTTATTTTGTTGAGTCCTCCTTTTGGACTCATCCAGATCCCTTCCAGACTCAGTTAGATCCCTTCGAATCAGAAAAGGTTGGGGAACCAAACCCCCGACTCGCTGAGCCCCATGAACTACTCGTCGAGTCAAATAATGTCCATGCCCATAACTCGATTTCTGTTGTGCTAATATCATCCAAAGGGTAGATCTGGGATCCTAATGTCGATATAACACGTAAAGTCATGAAATTTACGTCCATGCATGGAACTTATAAGCTCAAAAGACCAAAAATAGGGTTTATTACATGCATGGGGTTCTCATGGCCATAAAGTTGGCACCTTTATGCCATGAGAACCCTCCAAGGTTCCAGATTTGAAGCATTTACCTTATATTACACTCTACAATCTGAAATGGCTTGGAAATGCCACCAAAGTTGACAAGATTCAAGCCTTAAACTAGATCTATCAATTAAGGAGTCAAGGTAGGAGCTCTTTACCTCAAATAACTGGAAGTGCAACCACAACTCTGGATCCACTGACTTGCTTCTTGATTCACTAAGCTTTCCCTTTCTTCTTCTAACTTCAAATCACAAGGAAAGGCACAAATTGCTCAAGAATGCTCACAATTGATTAGGGTTTCGAGGATAGAGCTTGAAGGTGATGGAGGCTGGGGTGGAAGCCCCATAAGATGTTTAAATAGGGTGCAAACCCTCCAATTTAGGGTTTCACTCAGACAGCTCCTACTCGCCGATTTGGTCGTCCGACTCGCCGAGTAGGTCACTTAGTCCCCCGACCCGGAGTCGATCCAACTCGACGAGTTGGGCCTCCAACTCGCCGAGTCCAAGGGTAAAATATGAAGTTTGGCTTGAATTTAAATGCGTACCTGAGACCGGATGTTATAATTCTCCCCCGCTTGTCTTAGACTTCGTCCTCGAAGTCTGCTGTCTCTGAAAACAACTCTAGGTAGTGATCCTTCATTTCCTCCTCAGACTCCCACGTCCACTCCGAACCCTTGCGGTGTTGCCACTGTACCTTCACTAACTCTACCCTCTTGTTCCTCAGCTTCTTCGACTTGCGATCTAAAATCGCCACGGGTCTCTCGATGTAGTTCAGGATATCGTCATCCTGAATGTCCTCAAGGGGTACCAATGCTGAATCATCCACTAAGCACTTTTGGAATTGAGAAACATGGAACATGTTGTGGATCTGGCTGAGCTCTGCTGGAAGATATAACCGATAGGCAACCTGACTCACCCGGGCCAAAACCCTAAATGGACCAACGAAACTGGGGCCCAGCTTGCCCAGCTTCCGAAACCTGATAACACCCTTCCAGGGTGACACTTTCAGGAGGACCATATCGCCCACCTGAAACTCCAAGTCCGAATGCTGCTTGTCGGCGTAACTCTTTTGCCGAATCTGAGCAGTCTAGAGCCTGCTCCGGACTTGCTGAATCCGCTCCGTAGTCTTGAGTACTACCTCCGTACTCCCCATGACTCTTTGACCGACCTCACCCCAAAAGATTGAGTTCCTACACTTCCTCCCGTAGAGCATCTCGAAGGGAGGTCGGTCTATACTAGAGTGATAGCTGTTGTTATACGCAAATTCCGCTAACAAAAGATATGTATCCCAACTGCCACTAAAATCTAGCACAAATGCCCGAAGCATGTCCTTGAGAGTCTGAATCGTCCTCTCTCTATGCGCATCCATCTGAGGATGGAAAGCGGTGCTGAAATGGAGACGAGTACCCATCTCGTTGTGAAACCGCTTCCAAAACTTGGAAGTAAACCGGACATCTTGGTCTGACACCACCGAAACAGGCACTCCATGACGTGCCAGTACCTCTCGCACATGAATCTCGGCCAACTTTTCGGTCGAGATGCTCTCCTGGATCGGTATAAAATGGGTGCTCTTGGTCAAACGATCCACGATGACCCATATCGAATCAACCCCATGTGTGGTCCTGGGAAGCTTAGTAATGAAGCCCATAGTGATATCCTCCCATTTCCACATGGGAATGTCTAACGGCTGCATCTTGCCATGGGGCCTTTGGTGCTCTGCCTTGACCTTCCTGCAGGCCAGACATCTCTCCACATACCAAGCTACCTTCCGCTTCATGCAGGGCCACCAGTAATCGGGTCGAAGATCTCTGTATATCTGCGTCGCCCCTGGATGGATGGATGGAGAACCGAGACTTGTGGGCCTCATCCATCAACACATATCGTACTCCGCCCTAGTACGGTACCCTAACCCTCCCATGTAGGGTCAACAATCCTCAACTATCGTAGTCAAACGAAGCCATTCGGACCACTATCCTCTCGTATTTCTGGTGCTCCTCCTTTAGGCCCTCAACCTGCGACTCTCTAATATGATCCAGCAGTGGAGTCATCACTGTCATCCTCAAACAAATATCTCAGATCGGGGTCGCTACCGTCTTGCGGCTCAGGGCGTCAGCCACTATGTTGGCCTTTCCCGAGTGGTAAAGGATCTGACATTCGTAATCCTTAACCACGTCTAACCACCGATGCTACCTCATTTTCAAATTCGGTTGATCCATGAGGTACCTCAAAATCTTGTGATCCGTGTAGATAGTACACCGGACCCTGTAGAGGTAATGCCGCCAAATCTTGAGGGCGAACACCACCTCCCCCAGCTCTAAATCATGTGTCGGGTAGTTAGCCTCGTGAGGCTTCAACTGTCGTGAGGCATAAGCTATCACACGCCCCTGCTGCATCAACATTGCTCCCATACCTGCGATCGAAGCGTCACAATAGACTACGAAGTCATCTACTCCCTCTAGCAGAGTGAGAATTAGTGCTTCACATAGTCGCTGTCTGAGCATCTCGAAGGCTGACTGATGCTCAGAACCCCAACGAAACACTACCGACTTCTTGGTCAGTCGGGTCAGCGGAACTGCTATCTTGGAGAAGTCCTCGATAAATCTCCTGTAATACCCTGCCAGACCCAGGAAGCTCCGAATCTCGGATGGAGACCTCAGGACCTCCCACTACATAACGGCCTCTATCTTGGCCGAATCAACTAATATACCCTTCTAGTTGACAAGGTGCCCCAAAAACTGTACCTCGCGCAACCAGAACTCGCACTTGGAGAACTTTGCAAAAAGTCTCTCCCTCCTCAAGGTCTCTAGCACCTCCCTCAGGCGATCCTTATGCTGCTCCTGAGTCTTGGAATAAACCAAGATGTCGTCAATGAATACTATTTCAGACCGATCTAGCATCGTTCTGCATACGCAGTTCATAAGGTCCATGAATGCGGCTGGAGCGTTGGTGAGCCCAAACGGCATCACCACAAACTCATAATGACCATAGCGGGTCCTAAAAGCGGTCTTCTGCACATCATCATCTCTGACCCGCATCTGGTGATATTTGGACTGCGAATCGATCTTGGAAAACCAAGAAGCTCCCTAAAGTTGGCCAAACAAGTCATCTATCCTCGGGAGTGGGTAACGATTCTTCACCGTTATCTTATTCAGCTCCAGGTAATCTATGCACATACGGTGCGACCCGTCCTTCTTCTTCACAAATAGGATCAGGGCTCCCCAAGGTGAACTGCTCGGCCTGATAAAACCCTTGTATATCAGCTCCTGCAACTGCGTAGACAACTCCTACATCTCGGGAGGAGTCAACCGATATGCTGCCTTGGCTATCGGAGCCACACCAGGGACTAGGTCAATCCGAAACTCAACCTGTTTCTCCGGAGGTATCCTAGGAAAATCCTCCGGCAATACGTCCGGGTACTGTCGCACTACTGATACATCATCAACTGTCGCCTTACCCTTATCCCGAGTATCCATGACATAGGCGATGAATCTTGCTCATCCCTGCTGGAAGTAGCGCCTTGCTCTCGCTGCTGAACAAAGAATCGGTCTGCGATGTGGCCTATCGCCATGAATCACAAACTCTCCCCCACTAGGAGTGCGAACCATCACTAACTGCAATTCAAAATCAATCATTGCCCCGTTGGGACTCAACCAATCCATGACCACTATAACCTTATTCCTCTGCAGGGGCATAGGAACCAAATCCACTGAGAACTGCTCATCAAATAATCGTAGTGTACATCCTCTTTAAACTCTCGTGACTCTAACAGTCTTGTGATTGACTATCTCAACGTCGAGTGGGAAATCCAGATCCCCTAGATTCTACTAAATCGCTTGCTAAGTGCGAGTGACACGAAAGATCGGGTAGCACCCGAATCAAATAGTACCATGGCTGATATGTCGTTCACTAAGAACGACCCTATAAACAAACACACAATTATAAGTAATAATAAAAAATAAATAAGAGATAGTGGAGAAGATACATACACGTAACTACATCAGGAGCTGCTCGTGCCTCCTCTGCTGTCAACTGGAAGGCCTTGCTCTTCGCCACTGGCGCCTCAGCCCGACCCTGACGGCTGTCTATAATCCTCAATGTAGCAGGGGCGGGTACCACCACCTTCCATGCTGCTGCTAAACTCGGACATTGGACCTCTTGTGGCCCCTCTGATTGCACTGAAAGCAAATCAAATTAGAAAGTGTTGTGGTAGTAGCGGTAGAAGTAGCAGTACAATCCTTGCTGACATGCCTTGTTCGGCCGCACTTGAAGCATCCCGAACTCCCTGCCCTGCACGTCCCCTCATGCGACTTGCCACACTTGCCGCAACGACCTCGGTCCTGCTGGCCCTTCCCTCGGGAATCTGTCTTGGGCATCTTGCCCGAGCCCTCCATGCCAGATACTGCCTCTGGCTTCCTCTTCCTCTCCATCTCTAAATCAATCTCTCTCTGTCGAGCCCTCTCTATCATATCCTCTAGCGTCTTGCAGTTGGAACGGCTCACAAACTAGCGGATATCACTCCGCAACATCTCATGGTACCGGGCTTTTTTCATCTCCTCGTCCGCCACATACTGCGGAACAAGATGGGCCCTTTCCCTGAACTTGGTAGTGATCTCCGCCACAATCTCAGTCGTCTGCTGGAGGTCCTGAAACTCTCTAGCAAGTTGTTGCACCTCAAAAACAGGTGCGAACTCGGTCCTAAACCTAGTCTTGAAATCAATCTAGGTCATTGCATCCAACACAGTGTCATCACCAATGGCTCTCCCAACCTCCTCCCACCAGTCACGTGTCCTGTCCTTCAGAAGACAGGATGCCAGCCTAACCTTGTCCCCCTTGGGACATATGTTGGTGCGGAATGCATTGGCGACATCCGCTAACCATCTGGTACTCGTAATGGGATCCCGAGCCCCATGGTAGTCGGGAGCTCCCCAAGCCCTGAACTCCCTGAAAGTCAGTGTGCGCGACCCCATCATGGTTTCCATCTCAGTGCGGAACGCACTCAACCTCTCATCCAAAAGCACAAGAATGCCCTCCTTGATCGTGCCAAAGATCATAGGACTCTGGTCTAGTATGCTGCGCGTGATCTCTAAGGAGATGAACTCCCTGGTTTTCTCATCTAGCTGCTTAGCTCCAGAGCCTGAGCCTGATCCCTCATAGGCACCTGAACCGCCGACTGCTTGTCTAGGGCGTAAAACTACCATTCTGAAAAACACAACATAAAAACATCGGAATACTGAACATAGCTCGAGGGATATCATACACTACTAGTTTCCTGGATTCATCTCAGCCTTCCTTGGTTCGAGTACGAATCCTCTGCTTTTAGTAGTACGGGCCCATACTACCTTCCACATCTATCTGTACTTTCCTCAAGAAGTGCCTTGACTCCACCAAGTCCCTTCGACTACTACTGCTTCATGCGCTGCTCTCATCCTAGGCTTGCCCTAGGGTAATCACCATCCCACTCTCCGTCATCAGCTACATAAGAAGTCCCTATCACCTTCCCCTAACTAGGTTGTGAATACTATTACATATCACTAAGGCTAGATAATTCTTCGAATGAGAGATCCTACCCTATAACGGTTAGACTCAAACAAGAGCTGCGCAATAGAGCTAGACCTAACCTCCTGAAATTATTTAACCCTTGCAATATGTAACATAGCATATTCATTCACTAGTTAGTAAAATATCACTAAGACTCCTAAAAGCACAAAGCAAGAAGCATTCGAGCATCGAGTACACATAATCAAGCATATACTACTCTAGCTATCATACTGGGAAATATGTACTAGCATGCAGTTCTCATAAAATTGAAACACATTTAACAGGCACATAAGACATCCTTCCTGGATCCTTAGTCCTAATCTAGCATGCTGTTTTAATAAAGCTTATAATCATAATATAGCATAAATTTGTATGGGTAGTTTGGGAGTATTTACTAGAGTTCGGCTGATTGCATGCACCACACCTTTTTCAAAGTTTTCTTCTATTTTCATAATCCTTTTTGTAAAAAAAATGATTTTTCTTTTGAAAATTTTATACCACTTCCTTAGTTTGAATTCAGACACACCCGAAAGTGTGCCCGAATCCCTCAAACCAAGGCTCTGATATCAACTTGAAACATCCCAAAAATACAACCCAAAAATTTCATTTTTAAAACATTATTAGAACCATAATATCATTGCAAAAGTATAAAAATCATAACCCATGTGTTCAAAATGTCATAATATCTATTACAAATCAAATCTCATATCGAATATCATATCAAAATATCAGAGTAAAACTCCCAGGCTGAAGACTGTGGTGTGTACCATGCGATCATCCCAAACCCTTTCCTTTGCTAGTGGAAGTACTTGAAACCAAAACTGAAACTATAAGCACAAAACTTAGTGAGCTCCCCCAAGCTACCACACACAATACACATATAACATGCAACTAAGAGATACAGGCCCTGCCCACACTCATGGAGATACGGGCCCCGTCCACACTCCACTGACTCTGAGATACGGGCCCCACCCACTCTCAACTACTTCGAGATATGGGCCCCACCCACACTCGGCTACTATGAGATACGGGCCCCGCCCACACTCAACTACTATGAGATACGAGCCCCACCCACACTCAACTACTAACAAACATACAAGTATCAAATAGACAACAAGTATAACTAATTCTATCTATCAGGCATATATCCTTAATCAAAGTAAGCTGTGAGACACGGGCCCCGCCCACACTCGGATACTATGAGATACGGGCCCCGCCCACACTCAGCTACTAACATATCAATTTACGGGTCGACATTGGTGCCTTAGACCCGTTCCTATTGAAGGGAAACTCACCTCATACGACCAACTGCAGAAAACTCAAGTGAGGAAATCCCCGTCTGCTGCTCCGGCGACTCTCCGGCTATCAATTCCATACAACACTTAATCAAAATCTGATAATCCATCTTAGGGTAAAATGACAATTTTACCCTCTTGTCAAAGTCAACATTCTGGTTAAAGTCATCACCCAGTTGACCTGACTCGCCGAGTTGGTTCACCAACTCTTCGTAACCCCGACTCTACTCGTCGAGTGTAACAAGAACTTGACGAGTTCCCCTTCAAACATATCATCGGTACTATCTTTATCTGACTCGTCGAGTTTATCCTTGAACTCGTCGAGTTCATCTTCATCATATAAGTGTGGCTAGTCTGTGACTCGCCAAGTTGTATGAACAACTTGTCGAGTCCGTCTTCATGGGTTGGGAGATTGCCTTGGACTCGCCGAGTGTGTTCTTCCCCTCGCTGAGTCCCATGGTTTCTAGGTCCATAACTACGTTTATTTTGTTGAGTCCTCCTTCTAGACTCATCTAGATCCCCTCCAGACTCAACTAGATCCCTTCGAATCAGAAAAGGTTGGGGAACCAAACCACCGACTCGCTGAGTCCCATGAACGACTTGTCGAGTCAACTAATGTCCATGCGCATAACTCGATTTCTGTTGTGCTAATCTCATCCAAAGGGTAGATCTGGGATCCTAAGTTCAATATAGCACGTAAAGTCATGAACTTTACGTCCATGCATGGGACTTATAAGCTCAAAAGATCAAAAATAGGGTTTATTACATGCATAGGGTTCTCATGGCCATAAAGTTAGCACCTTTATGCCATGAGAACCCCCCAAGGTTCCAGATCTGAAGCATTTACCCTATATTACACTAAAGATGACACGATTCAAGCCTTAAAGTAGATCTGTCAATTAAGGAGTCAAGGTAGGAGCTCTTTACCTCAAATAATTGGAAGTGCAACCACAACTTATGATCCACCAACTTGCTTCTTGATTCACTAAGCTTTCCCTTTCTTCTTCTAACTTCAAATCACAAGGAAAGGCACAAATTACTCAAGAATGCTCACAATTGATTAGGGTTTCGAGGATAGAGCTTAAAGGTGATGGAGGCTGGGGTGGAAGCCCCATAAGATGTTTAAATAGGGTGCAAACCCTCCAATTTAGGGTTTCACTCAGACAACTTCTACTCGTCGAGTCGGTCTTCCGACTCGTCGAGTAGGTCACTTAGTCCCCTGACCCGGAGTCGATCCTACTCGACGAGTTGGGCCTCAACTCGCCAAGTCCAAGGGTAAAATATGAATTTGGCTTGAATTTAAATGCGTACCTGAGACCGGATGTTACAAAGCTATATTACACTAAGAGATTAAAGGAGATGTAAATCACTAGTGTAAATGAATGTAAGGTCTGTTTATGCTTATGTTTCTATATTGACGATGACATCCCAAAGTTTTAATATAAACATAATACATTTCATCGGAAATTCTTTGATAATATATTTATCATGTTTTCTAGGAACAAATTCTGCTATATTATTCTTTAAAAATGAATACTCTAATTTTCAAATAAGCATAAATAAAATTTTTAAAATGACCGTGAATTTGGGATGTCACAGTTTCCAGTTAGTTTAGTTATTTATTTACTTAAGCTTTCATAATCAAAACTCCCACCTTTTATTGTTTTTATTTATTTAATGTAACCTATAATCAAATATTCTAAAATTAATTTACTACCATTCTCCTTGAGTTCGACAACATTGTTTATCAAAAATATACTATACCCTATCAGGTTTACTGCCTGTAAGCTGTGGTTTAGATGCGATAGACTAGGAATTAAAAATAAAAACTTGTGCATTAAAAATTACACATCAATAAAACAGTTGAAAAGTTGCATATTGAGGGCTTTTATGGCATTTGCCATTCATTTTATGTGGTATAGTAAGCTGATATAGTTATTTCTAGTTGTATAGCTTAGTGAGTTGATGTAGCTATTTATTCTCTCTCTCTCTCTCTCTCTCTCTATATATATATATATATATATATATATATATATATATATATATATATATATATATATATATATATATATAAAATTGAGTGAGTTGATATAGCTATTTATTTTGGTGTAGTGTAGAGAAAGCTAGTATAGCTGATATATTATAGTTTTTTTTTTATTATCCAAGAGTAATATAAACCACAACGAGTATCTTGTGGTGATATTTAAATAATATTTTAAACCACATAATGAGAACCTTGTTGTGATAGTTAACGACTACAGTGAGTCACATAATGAGTACCTTGTGGCAATATCCATCAATATTAGTTGAAAGTGTGGCTTAAGTAGCCATAAATCTGTTGTTGTTTCATGTTAGCTGGAATGATGGCTTGAGTAGCTATAAAACCATTGTTGTTCTTCATCGGTTGAAATGATGGCTTAAGTAGCCATTAAACATTTGTTGTTCATTTGTAGCTAAAATGTTGGCTCGAGTACCCATAACACGATATTTAATCATTGTGTAGTTGTGATACTATAGTCGATTAATATTAATTATAGATTACTGTCGAGTCGTGGTAAGCTCATTGGTGAAACGGAGTGGTAAAACTTGTTGTATTCAACAATTAATACAAGTGTATGCTAGTGTATATTTTGTATCCACAACTTTATCTCATTATTTGGCAATGAATCAATGAATTGTTACTAAAACTAAAATTAGAATTAACTACAAAAATGCATATACTTAAATTTATAATAGAATTATAGAATAATTACATTCTAATGAATATATGAGTAATCAAACGTTAATATTCATATTAGAATTATTTCATCAATATATATATATATATATATATATATATATATATATATATATATATATATATATATATATATATATATATTTGTGTGTATCTTTTGTTCAAACTCAATGAGAATACTTTCCCATTCCATATTTCTTAATTTTCTCTCATCACCGGCCAGCCCTACTGCCTCCACCAAAGGTGTTGCTGACCACTTTCTCCTCCTTCTTTCTTGCATCATGTTTGACACTTTTCCTCCTCCTCACAAGGTGTTCAACATTTCCAGCATTAAATCTCACATGCCATTGATTCTGGACCTTGATAGGCTCAATTACGACTCCTGGACAACTTTATTCTCTACTCGCTGTCGGGATTATGATGCCCTTGACCATATAGGTTCTACTCAACATGCAACCAACACTCCACCAACCGACGATGTTTGGAAGCAGGTTGATGCGGTTGTTCAAATATGGATCTACACCACCATTTCACAGCCTCTACTAGAGCACGTTCTCAAACCAGACCCTTGTGCCCATCAAGTATGGTTAACCTTGGAAAAACTCTTTCGAGATAACAAGGATTCACGATTAATGAAGCTTGAAAATGATTTGCATAATATAACCATGGGGAACCTCTCGATTGTTGATTACTGCTCAAAGATCCAAAACATTACCTCACTCATCGAGAATCTTGATGACAACTCTAAGGTCAAAGATAAACATGTCATGAACTATTTGATCAATGGTCTTTCTATTTGGTTTGACTACATCTCCATTATCATATGCTATAGCAAGCCACTACCATCTTTTCAGGATGCTCACTCCATGCTTGTGCTTGAGGAACAACGTCTCTTTTTAATGTTTGAAATCCCATACCACCGTCGCATGTGGACCACTCCTCATCGCCATCTATTCTTCACGTCGGTTCTTCTAAGGCTCTTCACAACCACCACCAAGATTTTTGGTAGGACCATCGTCGGTCGGACAATCGCCGATAGGAGAATCGTCGAAGGCAGTCATCGGCTCCCTCTTACACGTCAATGGTATCTTACAGTGGAAACAGGATGGCGACACATCAATTCTTTCATCTATCAAATTGGGTAATGGTACCTTCCCTTCAACACCCTACTTCTATTTTTGGCCCACATCTAAAAATTGGAACATGCCACAACAAGGGTTGTTTGGGTCCTCCCCCCTCGACCAGTGGCGGACCTATGTGGAGAATTGGGGGTCCAGGGCCACTGCTCAATTTCTGGCTCGTAGTGTAATTTTTTTTTTTAAAATTTTTTTCTATTAGGTGCACCCGCTTGAAGTATGAGGGACACCCCTACTAAAATAGTCTGTGTCCGCCACTGCCCTCGACCCAATTCAATACTTTAAGCTCAAGCAATTTTAAATCTTCCAGCAGCAACATGACCCAATATAAGTCTCAAAATAGCCCAATTCCTCCTCCTTGGCCTTGGTTTGGCACAAATCAGTAACCCAAATTTCTTCCACAAATGTTTAGCTCTATGTCCTTGCATCATTCGGGCGAATGGATTATGGAGATGGGCACCACTGACCATGTACACACAAATATAGGTATCCTTGACTCTCTTAGCATTAATCATAACTTTCGTCACTTTCTAGTTAGAGACGGGTCAAAATACATGTAGGTCACTATGACCGGACACATCACTTTCCCTCTTAAAAAATCCCTATCGCCCTTTACATTTAAATAATGTCCTCGTTACCCCCTTCAATTATAAAAAAATATCATGTCGTTCAACAATCCACTCATCAAAATAAATGTTCCATTGAATTTGATGAATTTGTTTTTATTTTCAATGATTACATGACCATGCAACCTCTAATTTAATGTGACAACAATGGTCCCCTATACCCAATTCTTCCTTCGACTCCTCAAGCTCATGTCTCCACTAGCCCTTCACTTTAGCACCTGCGCCTTGCTCACCCTAAAAATAAAATCTTTGATTTATTAGTTTCATATAAATCTCTAGCATGTTATAAAAGTTTGTGATTTAATGTTTGTTCTATATGTCAAATCGGCAACACAAAAGATTCCATTTATGCTTACAGTTTGGTTGTTTCCAATGCTTTTGATATTATACATTATGATGTTTGGACCTCAGTTATATCCAATATGAGCGGATACAACAACCATCAATTTCATGATTACTCTGCGAAAAATGGTATTCAATTTCGATATTCCTGTCCACACACCTGTCAACAAAATGGAAAATCCGAACGTATGATCCTCACCATAAACAATATTATCTGAAACCTTATGTTTCAAGCCCACATACTGCCCACTTTCTGGGTCAAGGACCTTCATATGGAAACCCACCTGCTCAACATCCTTCCATCTTCCTCCATTAACAATGAAACACCTCATTTCCACCTTCTCAAGCAACATCCAACTTATTCTCACCTTCACGTATTTGGATGTCTTTTGTTTTCCCCACATCCAATTCCAACACAAAATTTCACCTCGCTCTAGTCCTTGCATTCTTCTTGGCTATCCAACTCACCATCTCAGTTTCCGTTGTCTCTGTTTGACATCTAGCAAAATTATAATATCTTGTCATGTTACCTTTGACGGTAACACCTTCCCTTTCCGCTTGGTTACTCCAATCAAACCAACCTCATATACTTTTATCGATGACATTGCAGGCCTTACCCCTCAATTTCATGATTCTCATATAGCCAAAACCACCACTATACCACCCTCACCATCATCCACCCTCACACCCACTACAGACTCCACCTCTCCCTAGGCTCCAACCAAGAACCCTTCACTCATCACCTCTTCTTCTCTCTTGTCCAACCCTACATCTCATTATTCAATGACTACTCGTGCTTGCAGCGGGATAATCAAACCCATTCAACGTCTCAACCTCCATATCTCTTCTGTGTCCCCTGTTCCTCGGTCACACTTACAAACTCTTAAGGACTCTCGTTAGCGTCAGGCTATGTACGACGAATATTATGCTCTTATTGCTAATATGACTTGGAATTTAGTTCCACAACCCTCTAGGTTTTCGAGAATCTCAATTTCTAGATCATGTTTGCCTTCTTCAGAGATCTCTCTATGGTCTCAAATAGGCACCTCAAGTTTGGTTTCATAGATTTTCTTAGTATCCAACCACTATTGGTTTTTAGCACAGTCGCACCGATCCCTCATTATTTATATTGCAGAGTCCTGATCCCATAAATTATTTTCTTCTTTATGTTGATGATATTATTCTTACAACCTCCTCCACAACTATGCTTCAACAAATTATTTCACATCTTAGCCGTGAGTTTGCCATGATAGATCCTGGAGCTCTGAACTATTTCCTAGGGATCTCTACAGTGTGATCTTCCACCGGTATATTTCTTTCTAAAAAAATATGCCACTAAAATTCTTCATCGTGCTCACATGATGAACTGCAACCCTCGTCGCACCCGAGCAGAACCAGTTCACAAACTGGACTCCTCTGGTCCTCCGGTCACGGATCCGACTTTCTTTCGTAGTATGGCAGGTACGATTTAGTAGCTAACCTTTACTAGACCATATATTACTTTTGCAGTTTAGCATATATATATATATATATATATATATATATATATATATATATATATATATATATATATATATATATATATATATATATATATATATATATATATATATCCCTTTCTAATAAATAAATAGCTTTCATATAAAACTGCCATGTGTCACATTCTTTACTTGCCACGTGTATGCCTCTTAAACTTCAAAAATTCAACCTCTAAATACAAAAATATGATTTCAATTCATAACCACATCCTAAAATTCAGTAAATCAATTTTAATGTTACAAATCTACATGCTTTTTAATATAGATAATACATATATGATATCCCTAAAAACCAGCTATGAGATTCCAATTTCCACCTATTAAACCTCTTTAATTCCAAGATTCACTACCACAAATACGATTTGCTGAATTTTTCCACCGATTCTTTGCTTTACATCTTCAAATCATCATATCAACTCCAAAAAATCAGCAAATCAGTTATAATAAATCAAATTTTACCTACATTCTGCCCTATAAATCCGCAAAGAATGGCCGATTGTTTTATCATTATACCTATAAACCTATCAATTATACTTATAAATAGTGTAAATATTGATCCCTATAATTGTTTTCTTCTTTTATGGTGTCTTCAAAGCTTTCAAACTATAATTCTTCCGCACCCCTGCAACTACATTGATACATTTCAATCCATCAGGTCAATATACATAACTATTCACTTCCATCATCCTTTTTTTTTTTCTGAAACGAAAATCATAGAGGTGAAATTATGACACTACTTTTTTTTAAAATATTCATACATTTCAATCCATCTGGTTACATTTTCATACCTTTTAAACATCTATTCAAATGATAAAAACTTTAAACTAATTTGACATTTCTCAGTAAATTCTTGAGTTTCATCCTCTTTTTTTCTGAATTGATAATCATAGAGGTCAGATTATGTCACTACTTTTTTTTTCAGAATCAATAATCATAGGGAACATTTATGTTCAATTTTATTTTTGTTATGTATTTATAATATTACCTTATTTTACAGATTCATGGATGCTGCTGATTTTACTCTCATCCGTGATCTTGATGTCTTGAAGGACGTGTTCACTATGAAGCTTCGTGTTATCAGATTATTTTATAAATTCATGGCTGCTACTGATATTACCTTATTTTATGTGTTTGTTTCTTAATAATGTGTTTCCTAATTTTCATAAACTACAATCATATTTCTATCATGTTCAAGAAATTATATTGCTATTTTCTACAATTTTAACAATAAAAAAAGGTTATTAATTTATTTTCTAAACAATGGCATGCAATTTAATAAATAAGAAAATTTATTCCTTTTTTAGATCTTCATTGTTGGGTAAAATGCTTACGAATTACAACCACCTAAATCTTTTATTCAAGAAATTTATATTGATGTTTTAATGGTATAGTCTTTATAATCAAATTTAATACAATTCATATCATACCTTTATGCTATCTGAAAGACCTTCAACATTTGTAAAACGAGGCAAAATCCCATATTCAGCCAATAGCCCGACTAAGGATGACATGAAAATATACCTCTCATCCTCAACAACCGAAAGGGTAAAATGGTCATTTAATCATGGGCTAATGTTAATCCAAAGGTTACAAAAGGCACATCACTTACCTTCAACTCATGTTCTAATTTTAGATTTTCATCAATAACACCTTTTCTACGTGCCAATTTATTAGCAACAACTTCAATGGCTTCATTTTGCTTCACATCCAGAGAGCCTGTAATATTAGAAAATTGTTTCATTGCTCAACAAGGTTAATATGGTCATTTACTCATATTCAGACATTCACTTAATATAAAAGAAACAGTATTTGTTTATGCAACATGTATGACATGATTTATCCGTTCAGCGTTTAATGAGAAAAAAAGCCCCAAATATTTCCACATAAAACAAATTAACAATCAACATAATCGAACATAAAAGAAAAGGATTAATTCATTAAATTAAGAGCAAATAGGACAAACCAGTCGTAGCTTGGAAAATTTCTTTTCCAATGTATACTTTTCAATTAATAATTGTGGTTCCTCATATCAAACAAATCCAATTATTGGTTTAAAATATTGATATATAAACACATTAAGTAAAAAAAATAAAAAATAGAAAATAAAAATAATAAATGGGACAAAATATACCTTAACACTAGAAAATGTAATTTGCTCTCTAAGATATTGCATTTCATCCTAAAAAAAATTCACTTACACTTTAAAAAAATGACAATTATGCCCCTGATTTAAAAATGAATAATTGGAATATGAAATAATGGTGTTTATTGATTTAAACAATAAAAGGACTAATCCAAAGCTTGAATTCCGAATCCTTTGAAGGTGTTGAATTCCATATAAAGTATAACATTAACTTGTGTATTCAGAATCCTTTAGTTCCAGAAAAAGAAGAAAACATATTAGAAATCGTAAAGGGCATATTATTAAATTCTATATTTGTGTATATATGGTGATTGCATTTGTAAATTTTTTCTTCAAGGTGAAGATTATGACGAATTTTTTAGAATATAAATGATGTTTTATTTATACACAGTTAAAAACTTATGTTGTTAAATCTATATAAGTCTTAATCACTTAAACATGCAACAAAACAACTTCCTAAAAGTTTTAGTATGAATTTATCAGAAAATAAAGTTACTAAAATCCCCCATCAACATAAATTTGTTATAATTTCAATATATTTATATAAGTGTGGATGTATAAACACTAAACTATATATTTTATTAGATAGTCCCCATGTTTGATTGTCATTGATTCCTTTCTTAAATACGTTGCATTACTAAGTGATTTACAGCAGTCTTTGGGAATGGGCTAAGAAAAGTGTGTTAGGAAAGAACAACTGGCAGGCCTAGGTGTTGTATTCAAGCTTGGATTCAGAATCAATAAAAACCATCTTTCGTATTCCAATTTTATTTGAAGTATCATTTCAAATCAATTTGTTTCAATCAATCCCCATTTTCAGGCTTCAAATTAGGAAACCATATATGAAGAAAAATCCATCCTGTGAGGAGTGAATGTTTTTAAAAATCGACAAGTATTTAAAGAAAGTTAAAACCCTAGATCCAAAAAAACCAAAAACCTTTTGCTGAAATACGTTGATGATGCTCTAATCCCTCTCCGTTCTTAGTCCCGACTCTTTACTTTCACCGTCTTCTTCAGTTGTCAGCCACTCGCTGAATAACCGACTGAAATACATCTTACAATCGGCTACACTTTTTGCCTCCGTCTGTCAGCCTACCATCAAGCTCAGCCGGTAAACTCATACGGCGTCACTACCCTCTACGACTCTTCAAATCTCATCTGTCACTGTTGCACGACTCACCGTTGGTATGATTTCTTTATTTGCTTTTGAAAATCCTCTCATCACTTACTTTACTGTATAGTCTTCTGCGGTTTGAAGATAAGAGCTTTTGGGTAGCTTTTATGTTATTTAAAACAAAGAACATTAGTATGCGAATGATATATAAATATATTTTTTTGAGGAATTAAAGAAAAAGTCAGGTGAATTCAATTTTATTGGGGTTTACGTTAACAAATAAATCCTCTCATCACTTACTTTACGTTTGTTTTTCCACTAAGATTAAGATATATATAGATTGTTTATTAAATCCTTTAATACTTTCATTATTATTTTTAATTCTTTATTTAAAAAGTAACAAATTTTAAATTTTATTTATTTGTTCTTTGAAAATAAGTTACATATTTTATTTTGGTTCCCCGTTGATGTTTATTCAAACTCACAGTTGGCACCAATTGATGGTGACCATTGCATTGGCATTGCATTTTCAAATCCATTTTTTCATTAATTCAAAACTTGAATGTAAAATACGATCATTATCTTTTTTACAAATACTTTTAAACTATTAATCATATTTTATATTTGTTTTATAACATTTTTTATAATTGTAACTTTATACATAACTTTTTATTTAACATACAATTTTGAATATTAAATACTAATTATTTATTATTTTCATATCCAGATGATAGAATATACCATGGATTCCACTTCAGCTAAAGTACGATGGAAATTAAAAAAATTATATTTGGATAATAGACAATCTAAAAAAATGGTAGAGTTACAAATAAAACTTCTAACATTGTTTATAAAGAAGTTTTTAGAAATTTATAAGTTATTTGTAAAATATTAGTTCTCATAACATTTTTATTATAATTGTTAATAAAACTTTGTTAATTTTTCTTTTATAATTCCTTATTTTTTTTATAATATATCTTTATTTTATAAACTAAATTTTCTTAAATTTCTTACGATCAAAGTTATGTTATTTTTTTTGTTTATAATTTATTTTTATTTTTTTTGTCTATACAATAATTATAAAAATAAAAATCGTGGTTTCCACGGGTTATAAACTAGTATATATATATATATATATATATATATATATATATATATATATATATATATACACACACACACATACATGACCCACACAAGCAACATCTTCATGCTCTCAATTGCATTTTGCACTACATTCGTGGTACAGTCGATCACGGTATTCAGATTCATAGATCCTCTACCACCGCTCTCACTTACACAGACGTAGACTGGGGCGAATGCTCAACAACTCGTCACTCCACATCCGACTATTGTATATTTATTGGCGACAATCTCATTTCATGGTCATCGAAGCGTCAGGCCACTCTCCAGATCCAATGCAGAGGTCGAATATCATGCTGTCGCAAATATCGTAGCCGAGTCATCTTGGCTTCACAATCTTCTCCTTGAACTCCAGTGTCCAACCGGAAAAGCAACTATCGTATATTGTGATAATGTGAGTGCAATGTACATGGCATCCAACCCACTTCATCACCAACGGACCAAGCATATTGAGATTGACATTTACTTCGTGCGTGACAAGGTTGCTCTTGGCCATATCAAAGTCCTTCATGTCCCTTCAACATCTCAGTATGTCGATATCTTCGCGAAGGTCCTTTCGTCTTCTCTCTTTCATGATTTTCGCTCCAGTTTAAATGTTCGTGGCATGACTCCCGAATAAACTGCAGGGGGTGTTAGTGTATATTTATGTTGTATGATAGTCTTGTATGCAACCCATTCTTAGTTAAGGCCCAAGCTTAGCCCACGTTTGTGTGTGTTTATATATATATATATATATATATATATATATATATATATATATATATATATATATATATATATATATTATATATATATATATATATACAAGGTTGTAGAACTCGTTACTCGGTACCTATTCAATCGACTACCGAGTAGCGAGTACTCGGGAGTACTCGGATTTGGAAATTTGTGTAGAAATATTTTTAGGGAAATTATATATGTCAAAATCATAAGATAAAATCATAAGTTGATTGAAATATATAACAAAATTGGATACATGTGAATACACAAAAAATAAAAAACATATAATGGTCTCACTTCGTGAATAATTGCTGAAAATTTAAGATATATATGTAGTAATAATCGCATGTGTGTGTGTTAAATAATAAATAATTAAGTATATTATACACATTAATCACCGAGTTGATCGAATTTCACAACACTACTCAGTTCAGTAAGGGGCCGATCGGAGAGTACTCGAGATTTTGTAACTCGCCTCGGCAAGGAGGGGAGTAGCGAGTACTCGGAGGAGTAATCGGCCAACTCGGCGAGTTTTACAACACTATATATATATATATATATATATATATATATATATATATATATATATATATATATATATATATATATATATATATATATATATATATATATATATATATATATATATATATATATATATATATATATATATATCGTGTGCATCTTCCGTTCTAAGGCAATGAGAATAAGTTCCCATTCTACAATAGTGTACACCAAACATATTTATAAGTAAAAATAAAAAAAAAAATTAGGTGCATTTTGTATTAATTTTTCGGGTGTTATACCATCAATGTGTTGTTTAGTAACATATTATAATATAAGTCAGAGAAAAAAATATTATATGTGCCTATCTTTGAGTTATTTAGCAGCAGAGTTGAGGGTATATAGCCATTTTCAATTACATCCCTTCCATTTATTAATCCAATCTTATATACCAAACAACATTGATTAATGGTTCCTTCCATTCATATAAAGCAACCAAACATCACAATAGAATGATAATAATCTATTTCATCATCTTGTCCATTCCATTACCTAGTCTATTCCATTTTATTTGTCATTCCATTCTATCATACCAAACATCACATACCTTTATATATAGAGTCCATGATCGAAGTATATATATCTCTCATTGAATAGATCGTTGAATAACCAAAAAGTTTTAACACAACCAGCGGACTGATTTGAATACATGAGTATCTCATTTTCTAGTCAATGAAATGACTACATTAAAGTGTCTGGTTTTTTTGTTTGCTAGATCTTTAGCCACTAGCTTCTGGAACTTCTGAAATAGCACATCAATGTTTATTAAATTTCCGAAATGAGATGTCAACAAAGGTTCATAAACAGCTCTCAGAACATTTGCACAATTTTCCCCATGGATGTGGCTCTGCTCATCTAAATCTTTCACATTTGTGTAGTCTGTATCATATGGATCCCAATTTACTTGAAAAACATTAAAGGTATCAAGAGAAAATGATCCCTCATCGTGAATAGTACACCTGACTTCATCCTCGCATGGAGCATAATTTGGGACATTGAATGAGTGCATATATGATTCTTGAACCAGTCCCTATAAGTTATTAAAAGCATATATAATTTAGTAACACTGAAAAAAATTTCAAGTCTTTATTGTCGTATAATGAAGAACGTTAATTATACCTCTTTGACCATATTGAGTAGTGATTGCGCTAGTAGCTCAAAAATACGGGCACCATCATCAGTGGTTGGATCAGCCCTACTACGACCACGAAAGGTTAAAACCATGCATCCACCATGTACTACTTCCTCGGATCGCATTTGTAGAAACTTTATAAAATCGGTATGAAATTGATTTTTATACGCTTCAAACACATTCAGTGGACTTGATTTCGCCATGTATATATTTTCTTTGTTGTTTTCAATGCCTTCAGGTACCTATAAAATGTTCAGGTTACTATGAATTTGCATGTAAACTAGCTTGAATTAACTATTTTTTATTTTATGGAGTATGATTATGCAAACATGTATGCACATACGTTTCCTAAAATCTTGTTTGTCTGGTTTAAATGTGTTTCTATATTCAAACCTGAGAAAGCCAATGAACAGCATAAGAGGAGTGAACAAGGTGTAAGCTTTCATCTTGAAAGAGTCGACCATAAAAGGAACCGGGATTAGCTGAAACAAAACAAGAGCCAATGTTTTCTCCCTTCTCCTTCTGAAGATTTGCATAAAAGGTCGAAAGCAACTTGAAAATGGTATTGAAATCATTTCCAAAAAGATCATTTAAGCAGACTTGAAGCTTTGGCGCTTTATAGTTATCTTCTTTACACAGTTCAAGGACTATATCAATAACCATAGATGCAAGCAAAAGTGTATTTGTCCCGGTGCCACATCCTAAGTCTGCCATTACGAAACATTTGCTGAAGGCGGCTTCGATATTAACCATTCCCTTGATTGTATCTTGTAAAACAGTCAGAGTTTTCCGTATGACACTTTCCTGAAAAATAATTTGATTACAACATTAATTAAAGACGCATTCTTTCACATAGGATATATACTGAAGGAGGGAGTGTAAAACAACTAATTAATTTCCTAACTAATATGAGTATTTAATGAGAGTGTAAGAGACCTGAAGAAATGAGTTACTCGCGTAGCTTGATTCTCCATGGCCGATATTCATGTGTAGTATGTTTTCAACTTCCATGACTATATTGCCTTTGCCTTTGCTCTAAAGCTGCCTTTATTTATAAGCTTCAACCGGGGGCCAAATTTACAACAATAATAATAATAAGTATTAAAAACGTTATTCTCTGTTCCTAATTAGTAATTATTAAATAAATGATTCAAATCTCAAACCGATCCTTTAATTTTAAAATCCCAACAAAAGGTTTTTATGTGATAGAAAGTTGGAGATGAGACTTCAAGAAAGAAGGAAGAAGATATTTTGTTTTACGGATAATGATATCAATAGTTTTATATATTTTGTGGGCATAAGATGTTTCCATGCATCCGTCGGTCAAAATCGCAGATAAAAAAGTTATGACAACGAATCCACAAATACTCCAACGTTTTGGTTGCCATTATGGAACAGCCCCGTTCCATGTAAGGATAAAAATTATAAGAGATAAGGATTTGACACCAACCATAATATCTATCTAACTCGAACCCGATAAATGAAAATCAATTTTGTTAAATTTCATTTTCTTATTAATTTGACACATGTCAATTTTTAAGAGTTTTTGAATTGTTTTTTTTCCCACTTATCATTTTTTTGTATTTTTCATTTTCTTAAATTTAAAATCTATATTTTAATGAGATTTATATATGTAAGTTACATTATTCTATTAAATTTCATAAAAAATGCTTTAGTGCTTTACAACTTTTCAAATCTCTGCATTATATTTTAAATTACTTATTTTATTTATTATATCTTTTGTATTTATGTAAAACTATTATGTAATGCTTATACTTTTATATTAAACTTTTCTTTTTTATAAACTCATATAATATATAGATCTCAAACCTAACATGTTTATATTTTATAATTTTTGATGCCTCAAAACCATTTATAACCTTTTATAGATTAACTAGTAATAACCGGCTGGTCAGTAAGATAAAACAAGGTTCGGTAAAACTTATATTAAAGAAAAAGGCTTTGTAGCCCCGGCATATAAAACCAAAAGGCCCACTTATTTATTTCTTCAAATGAAGGCTGTGGGATTATGACCACTCTTGACAATTGCATCAAAACCAAAACCATGATAGTAACCCATGTCTTTTTTTCATTCTTAAAAAACACATTTAACTTGTTTTAATAAAATATTAACTTTTATTCTTTTACATATTCTCATTATATGATTATATCTAAAATAATCATATTTTGATTTTTATTTATAAAAAATATTTTGTTTTTTTTAAGTATATATCAAATGAAAAAATGATTAATGTTAGAGAAGAGAGAGTTGTGTATGATAAAAAGTGGGCAGAAGGAAACAACCTATTCTCACTATCAAAAAAATAATAGATTTTCTGTTCTCATATATATATATATATATATATATATATATATATATATATATATATATATATATATATATATATATATATATATATATATATATATATATATATATATATATATATATATTCTAGTTTATAACCCGTAAAAACTACGGTTATAAAATTAATTAAACTTTCATATTAAAAAATCAAAATTATTAATCAACTATTTTAAATAAATTATTACTTATATATATATATATATATATATATATATATATATATATATATATATATATATATATATATATATATATATATATATATATTCTAGTTTATAACCCGTGAAAACCACGGTTATAAAATTAATTAAACTTTCATATTAAAAAAATCAAAATTATTAATCAATTATTTTAAATAAATTATTACTTAAAAAATATTTTTTAGTTATATAAAATTATAATTGTTGATTTAAATAAATACATGAAGTTATATCTTCATATTCTTTTATTAGAATATGGAGAGGAGAAATATATATATATATATATATATATATATATATATATATATATATATATATATATATATATATATATATATATATATTCTAGTAACTATTGTGTGCCAGAATGTACAGACCTGGACCATCGGATGGAATATAATCAAAGGTCATAATTTGAGGGTCTATGATAGTACTAGGGGTGAGTAAACCCAAACCAAGAAACTGACTAAAACCGACGAAACCGAAAAAACCAAAACCAAAGCAAAACCGACGGTTAAGGTTTGAATTTTTTTAAAACCGAAGAATCAGGTTCGGTTTCAAGTTTTACCCAGAAACCGACCCATCCAACCCGAGAAACCGACCCATACTTAAAACCGACAAACCGTCTCAAAGAAACCGACCCATACTTGATTGTTTTTTGGTTGTAATAGACTATTTCGGGCTTTGGTTGTAACTTGTAATAGACTATTTATTGTATGACTCATGTTTTTCAAGTATTTAACTTAAATTTGGTGTTTTTTGAAGTATTTAACTTGTTGCTTCATTTATGGAAAATGGGTTAAAACCTAAAACCAATGGGTTTAAACCCAGAACCCATGAATGTATGGGTTGAACCCAAGAAACCGAAAAACCGCCTAAACCGAACCGAGAAACCGAACCGACCAGAAACCGATACTATTGGGTTCTCAAAACCAGAAACCGACCATTTATGGGTTGGGTTGGGTTTGGGTCCAAAACCGACCCAAACTGATCCATGCACAACCCTAGATAGTACAATAGGGTAACATGTACCATATAATCACATAAATTTCAGTATAAGGGCATTTTAGTTAATTGAGACAAAATTAAAAAGGGAAAAAAAATCGAGATTTATGGGATAATTAATGATTTTAATTTAAAAAATCTGATTTTTTTTCAAATTAATTCAATTTCAAACGTAATTTGTAAACATAGACCGATTTTTTTCTATCAGAATGTTATTTTGTTAGAATGATATTCTGTAATTCTGTCAGAATGGTATACAACTATGAACATAATATTATAAACACATATCATGACTAATAATTTTTAATGAATACAACTTTTATATAAGACGGATTTTAATATTTTAGAATAAGTAATTATATTCATTCTTAAAGAATACAACTATGAACATAAACTACATTCATTCTTGAAATCTCTTGCAAAAAAAATATTGGGATTCTTGAAAGAATCCTCATTCACTTTCTTGTTTCGTTTTGAGATGTCTTGTGTATGTTTGACCTCTAAGCCACTTCAAAATATGCTAGCATTCTATGAGATTGACATTATTTGATATTGGCATTCTGTTAGAATTGTATTGCATGAGAATGATTTTATACAAGGAGTCTTTCCCATCAGGTCTTCAAGCCATACCATTCTTACAGTATAATGAAATAAACAAAAATATTATAAAAAGGTAAACAAGGTCTCAGGAAGAGAGCCTATCAAACAAGATACATACCATTCTTCTAACCATCGATGGTTAATAAGATTGAATCATAAACATCATAAACATAGATTGAATCATTAATTCTTCCAGCTACAAGTTCCTTGCCATCAAAGAATGGTGTCTCGAATTTCTGAAAAAATTAAAAATCTGCATTTGATCATTAAAACCATTCTTTCATTTTCCTGTCAAGAAGAAGCAGCCTCATCACATTTCGTTTTTCCTTGTTCATTTCCTGTCAAAAATCAAACCCAAAACCCACCAAAACTCCATTGATTTCAGTAAAAAAAAGTAAACAGAAGCAATAGGGAGGCTGCCGGAGCAGCCCTCATTCCACTTACCTATTAGCCACCTTGAACACCTCCTCCACTGTCGCCGGTCGCTGCTATTTTTGTCCCTTTGTTTTCCCACCGCCAACAACGAGAAGGAAACTCAAGATGGTTCACAGGAGATAGGTTGCTCCCCTTCCGGTCCCTCACCCTCGCATATCCCTTCCGAGGAAGAAGAAACGTAGACAATAACTTTTGTGCAATGTATTTTATTTTTTGTATATGGTATTTTATTTTCTATTATGAGAAATGAAATTCAAATTTAATTTGAAAATTAGTAAATCTATAAATATTTTTTTTTAAAATTTAAAATTACGATACGCAAAAATGTGTGTCATCTTCATTTATGACATGACCTTTCTTGCAGTGGCCTTAATGATACGCATTGTGTGTCATAAATGCGCGTCGTCTATAGACGACGCGCAAAAGCGTGTCGTCTCTCGTTATGACAGGGCCTTTCTTGACATGCATTTACGCATCGTCTGAGCGTTTTACGACACGCATTGCACGTCGTTAAAGGCTGTTTTTCTAGTAGTGAATGTAATTCTTCGCAAATATACTTGCTGTTGAGTTCGATTCCAAGTCTTTATCTTGTATGATTAATATTTGATTCCTTCTTCAAGCCATTCTGAAAGAATAACATGCATTACTCGTTAGTATTACCAATTAAGCTGTAACACCCGGTCTCAGGTACGCATTTAAATTCAAGTCAAATTCTATATTTTACTCTTGGACTCGGCGAGTTGGGGGCTCAACTCGTCGAGTAGGATCGATTCCGGATCATGGGATTTAGTGACCTACTCGACGATTCGGAAGTCAGACTTGGCGAGTAGGAGTTGTCTAGGTGAAACCCTAAATTGGAGGGTTTGCACCCTATTTAAACATCTTATGAGGCTTCCAACCAACCTCCATCACCTCCAGAGCATTTCACCCGAAACCCTAATCCTCCATAAGTGATCTTGAGCTTTCTTGGTTGTTTTGAGTGTTTCTTGGTGTGTTTTGAAGCTAGAGTAAGAAGTGGAAGATAGAAGACCCAATGGAAAAAGGAGTAGATCCAGAAGCTACACCTCATTTGCCATCTTTTCTGGTAATCAAGCTTACAACTTCGTCTTCTTCCTCTTAGATCTATTTGCCCCCATATTAAGAGGGTTTTGGCTCAAAAACTTGGTCCTTGATGGTTGGGACGTCCCAAGTGGTTCATATCTCAGATCTAGGTTCTAGGGAGGAGTACATGGCATAAACATGCAAGCTTTATGGCCATGATAGCCCCATGCATCCTATAGACCACATTTGTGGGTCCTTTGAGCCTAAAGTCCCATGCATGTACGTAAAGTTCATAACTTTACGTGTTATGTTGTCTTAAGGAGCCCGGATCTACCTTTTGGATGAGAGTTGTACATCAGAAATCGAGTAATGGATTTGGAAAATGGTCGACTTGGCGAGTCGTTCTTGGTGCTCGACGAGTCAAAGGAAATCTACCAACCCATGAAGACGGACTCGGTGAGTTGTTCATACAACTCGGCGAGTCACAAACTAGTAGCACTTATGATGAAGATGAACTCGACGAGTTCAAGGTCGAACTCGGCGAGTCAGTTGAAGATTGTCCCGATATCAATTGAAGGAGAACTCGTCGAGTTCTTGCTAGACTCGACGAGTAGAGTCGGGTTGGGGGTAAGGGAAAGAATAGGGACTCGACGAGTTGGCGGGCCAACTTGGCGAGTCGAGTCAATTGGATGTTGACTTTGACCAGGATGATTGACTTTAGCCAAGGATAAAATGGTCATTTTAACCTAAAATCAGTATCAGTTTTTGACTAAGTGTCTTTATGGAATTTATAGCCGGAGAGTCGCCGGAGCAGCAGACAGAGATTCCTCACCGAGCGTTGCAGCAGTTAGTCACACGAGGTGAGTTTCCCTCCAGTAGGAACGGGTCTAAGGCACCAAGGCCGACCCGTTTAAGTAATAAAGTATGTTGGGGTTACCCCGATGCAGTTTATATGTTTTCGGACTTTGGTCCGATGTTGGGGCGGTCCCAAGAAGTAGTTATGTATGCTTGATGTCTTTGTGATTCATGCATGTTTATGTGTTATGTATCATATGTTCCGGACTCCGATCCGATGTCGGGCAAGCCCAATGCAGTATATGTGAGAATGTTATATGCTATGTGTTCCGGGGTAAGCCCGACGTATGTTAGTCATTAGGCCATGTATTATGTATTCGGGGTAAGCCCGAAGTATGCTAGTTTATGTGTTATATGTTCCGGACTCCGGTCCGATGTCGGGGTAAGCCCGATGCAGTTTACGTGATTATGCTATGTGTTTATGATATATATATATTATGTTGAGTATGTGCTGGGGTAAGCCTGATGCCGGGGTAAGCCCGATACCGGGGTGAGCCTGATGCCCGATGCGGTCGGATGCCGGGGTGAGCCCGATGCCGGACAGGAGTCTGATGCCAGGATTCGTCCCGATGCAGTTAGGAAGATTCCTAGAGTTATGTTATTTGCTATTTGTGATTTGTATGTTATGTGGTAGTTTGGGGAAGCTCACTAAGATCGTATATGTTATCAGATTTTATGAGTTTTCAAGATACATTTTTATGGTTTTACACTATGGCGATGATATCTATGTTTGATAAATGATTTTGAAAACAAAATTTTTGGCTTGTATTTTTGGGATGTTTCAAGTTGGTATCAGAGCCTTGGTTTGAGGGATTCGGGCACACTTTCGGGTGTGTCTGAACTCAAACTAAGGAAGTGATATAAAATTTTTCAAAAGAAAAGAGTTTTAGAAAAAGCAAAAATAATTTTTTTTTAGAAAGAAAAGAACTTTGAAAAAAGAAAAGGGTGTGGTGCATGCAATCAACCGAGCTCAAGTAAATACTCTCAAATTACCCATACTAGTTTATGCTATGATATGGTTATCAGCTTTATTAGAACAACATGCTAGATTAGGACTAAGGATCTAGGAAAGATGCCTTATGTGCCTGTTATATGTGTTTCAGCTTTATGAGAACTGCATGCAAAGTACAGAATTGACAGTATGATAGCGAGAGTATTATATGCTTGATTATGTGTACTCGATGTTCGAATGCTGCTTGCTTTGTGCTTTTAGGAGTCTTAGTTATCTTTTACTAACTAGTAAATGAATATGTTACGTTACATATTGCAAGGATTAAGTAATTTCAGAAGGTTAGATCTAGCTCAATTTCGTAGCTCTTGTTTGAGTCCAACCGTTGTAGGGTAGGATCTCTCATTCGAAGAATTATCTAGTCTGAGTAATATGTAATAGTATTCGCGAGCTAGTTAGGGAAAGAAAGCGGGGACTTCTTGTGCAGCTGATGGCAGAGAGTGAGTTGGTGATTACCCTAGGGCAAGCCTAGGTATGGAGTAGCAGAGAGCAGTAGCAGTAAAAGGGACTTGGTGGAGTCAAGGCAGTTCTTGAGGAAAGTACGTATAGATGTGGAAGGTAGTATGGGCCCGTACTACTTAAAGCAGAGGATCCATACTCGAATCAAGGAAGGCTGAGATGAGACCAAGGAACTTGTGATATATGTGATCCCTCGGGTTATAGTAGTATTATGATGTTTGTCATTATGTGTTTTCAGAGTGGTGGTTTTACGCCTGAGACCAACAGTTGGCAGTTTAGGTGCCGGGGAGGGATCAGGTTCATGCTCTGGAGTTGAGCACTTGGATGAGAAAACTAGGGAGTTTATCTCCTCAGAGATCATGCGTAGCATACTTGAGCAGACTCCTGTGATCTTCGATTCGATCAAGGAGGGTATCCTGGAGCTTATGGATGAGAGGTTGGCTGTGTTTCGCATTGACGTGGCGACCATGATGGGGCCGCGCACGCTCACATTCAGAGAGTTCAGAGCATGTGGAGCTCCTGATTATGAGAGGGCTCAAGACCCTATTGCTAGTACCCGATGGTTGGTAGATGTCGCCAACGCATTCCGCACTAGCAGATGTCCCGAGGGGGACAAGGTTAGGCTCGTGTCCTGTCTTCTAAAGGGTCGGGCACGTGATTGGTGGGAGGAGGTCGGGAGAGCCATTAGAGATGACACTGTGTTGGATGCTATGACTTGTTATTGAGGTGCAGCAGCTTGCCAGGTAGTTCCAGGATCTCCAGCAGACGACAGAGATTGTGGTGGAGATTACCGCCAAGTTTAGGGAGAGGGCCCTCCTTGTTCCGCAGTATGCGGCGGACGAGGAGATGAAGAAGGCCCGAGATCATGAGATGTTGCGAAGTGACATCCGCCAGTTTGTGATCTGATCTAGCTGCAAGACACTGGAAGATATGATAGCGAGGGCTCGCGAGAGGGAGTTGGATTTAGAGATGGAGAGGAAGAGGAAGCCAGAGGGAATTCAGACAGGGAGTTCGGGCAAGAAGCCCAAAGTATCAGATCACAAATCTCGGAGTCAGCAGGGCCACGATCGTTGTGGCAAGTGTGGCAAGATGCATGAGGGAGCGTGCAAGGCAGGGAGTTCGGGCTATTATAAGTGTAGCCGAACTGGTCACATAAGCCGAGATTGTACAACTACTACCACCACCACACCAGCATCAGATCTGATTTGCTTTTAGTGCAATCATAGGGGACACAAGCGGTCCCAGTGCCCGAGCTTAGCAGCACCAGGGAAGGTGGTAGCACCTTCTCCTTCCACCTTGAGGATTGCAGACGGCCGTCAGGGCTGGGCTGAGGCGCCGACGGCACGGATCAGGGCCTTTCAGCTTACTGCAGAGGAGGCACGAGCAGCTCCTGACGTGGTGAAGGGTATGTATTTTTCTTCTTATCTTTGTATTTGATATTGTATATGTCTCATGGTTGTGTGTTGTTTATAGGGTCGTTCTTAGTGAAAGACATTACAGCTATGGTATTGTTTGATTCGAGGGCTACCCGATCTTTTGTGTCGCTTGCTTTTAGCAAGCGGTTTAGCAGAGCTCCGGGGGAGCTAGATTGTCCACTTGATGTCGAGATAGTGGATGACAGGACCATCAGGGTCAAGAGAGTTCATAGAGGTTGTACGCTTTGATTATTTGATGAGCGGTTCCCAGTGGATTTGGTTCCTATTCCCCTGCGTGGGAATAAGGTCATAGTAGGTATGGATTGGTTGAACCCCAATGGGACAGTGATAGATTACGAATAGCAGTTGGTTAGAGTTCGCACTCCCAGTGGGGGAGAGTTAGTGATTCAGGGCTAAAGGCCACAACGCGGACCAGTTTTTTGCTCTGCAGCGAGAGCAAGAGGTCACATTCAGCAGGGGTGTGCGGGATATGTCGCGTATGTCATGGATACCCGAGATAAGGGTAAGGCGATAGTCGATGACGTACCAGTGGTACGAGAGTACCCGGATGTATTTCCGGAGGATTTGCCTTGGATACCTCTGGAGAGACAGGTTGAGTTCCGGTGGCTGGTGGCGGCAGAAAAGCATTCCCGGCGACAGCCACCATGGTTGGCTGCCATGGTGGTCCTCTTGTGTCTTCCAGCCAACATTTCCCCCACACACGGCTTGCAATCGGGAATCTGGATGCAACCACCCACTAGTGGTGTGCGGTGATGGCAACAACAACTCTAGCGGCCACAACGGTGGCTAAAGGTGGTAATAATGGCAGCGAAAAAGCTGGAAGCGGTGGTGGCGTAGTTGTAGAACGTAGGTGGAGTTGGTGGTTTTTTTCCTGCTTGGAATCGATGGCAGCGGCTAGAGATTCACGAACGGTGACGACCACAACGCCACTCCTTCGATCTTCAGTGGTGCAGCTTCGTTCCCCTCCCAGTCGGTCTTCAACGTCGTTCGATGGTGCTAGGTGGTCAGAGAACGACTGGGTGGATGGTGGCGGCCGGTGGGAGACATAAGGGTGGAGAGATGGCGGATGTAGCTTCATTTAGGGTTAGGGTTTGAAGCGGGAGGGGTGACGAGTTAGATACCCCGATCCCCTAAACTTACTTCCATAATGACAAGTTTAGCCCCTCCCTCCAGAAATCATTTCGAAATAAATCCCATATTTACCATTTAAACCCCTCCTTCAGAAAACCCTTACAAATTAAGTCTGAAATTTACCTTTTTAACCCCAGCCATCCAAAAAACCTTCAACTTAAGTCCCAATAATTACCATGCAACCCCTCCCTCAACAAAACCTTTTCAACTTAGGTCCAGAATTTACTCTTTATCCCTTGCTTCCATAAGTCCTTTCATATTAGGTCCAAATGATACCAAACACCCCCTGTCTTCTAACAATCTTCACAAAATAAATCCCGAAACTTACACTTCTAACCCCCGAATAATCCAACTTATAACATTTGGCTCCCCCAAACCAACACCTTACTAATTATTATGGATTTTAGGGCTACTTACTCATTCATTAATTTGTTTATTTATTTCTTTAATAAATAGAGTGTTACAACTCTCCCCCACCTAAATTATATTTCGTCCTCGAAATCATTCCTTACCATTCCTTATTCGCCCAACCACTCTAGTAACATGGTCACCATCGTGGCATACCCTAGCCTTCCTAGGGAAGCCATGACCAATCTTCTCAAAGCCCTAAAATCCGCAGGTGAACGAATTCCTCGCATCAAGATCATATCTACTCAGTCTGAAATTTGCTGTCTTGAGATGGTCTGATTCCCTGACAGACCACTCATACTGAATCATTATTGTTGAATGAAGTCCGTTTATCCCTCAAATGACTACTCAAATTCTAATAGCTCGAGGTTTCCACTATAAAACAGGATCACATGCCTAATTATCCTTGCAGATCACTTATACTTGACCAAGGCTAAGCTAATCCTGCTGTGAGCGACTTAGAATCACCCCAAGCAATCAGTTGTTATGTCCGTAATTGGAACCTAATTGGGACAAAGAAAGGTCCCATCACTCCTTCTTCAAACCCAAAGGAAGCACAATGATTCTATTCCTAGGAAAAGGGGCACTGGAAGCGAAGCTACCTCAAATACTTGCAAGGTGTAAAGGATGGGAAAGTTAAACCCACCCATGCAGGTATTTATACAATATTGTCTAATAAATCAACTAATGCTAATTCTGGGGTGCTTGATACAGGTTGTGGTATTCACATTTGTACTGATTTGCAGGGCCTAAGAAGAAGTGAGCAAGTGGAGCATGGGAAGATAAACTTAGTCATGGGCAACAGGAAAGCATCACCTGTTACCAAGATAGGAGTTTATTCTTTATTGCTAAATAACGGGTTAATGTTAGATTTGAATAAATGTTGTTACTCGTACGAAATGGCGAGAAATATTATTTCCTTTCATGGCTTGTACAAACAAGGGTTTACATGTTCGTTTGATAATAATAATGGTTCTATTAACGTTTATTACAATGATGTATTTTACTTTAAAGAATTACCTTGTGATGGTATATACGAAGTTGTGAATGTTGTAGACAATCTAGGAAATAATGTGTTGTATATTGATTCTTTGAATAGCTTGGATAAAGCATCCTTGTGGCATTGTCGTCTTGGACATGTCAACAAGAAGCGCACAGGCCAACTCCAAAAGTCTGGAGTCTTGGAATCATTTAACCTAAAGTCGGATGATAGTTGTGGGTCTTGTTTACTTGGAAAAATGGCAAAATCACCCTTCACAGGTACTTGTAATAAGAGTGAAGGTTTGTTGGACTTAGTACACACAGATGTGTGTGGGCCCTTCAAAGTTGCTACGAGGGATGCTAATCACTATTATGTGACTTTTACTAATGATTACAACAGATATGGATATATCTACTTAATCAAGCATAAGTCAGAAACCTTTGAAAAGTTCAAAGAGTTTAAGCAGGAAGTTGAGAATCAATTGGGCAGGAACATCAAGATGCTCCGATCTAATCGGGGAGGAGAGTATCTTAGCATTGAGTTCCTTGACTATCTTAAGGAATGTGGGATTGTCTCACAATTGACACCTCCTAGGACACCACAGCTGAATGGTGTGGCTGAGAGGCGCAATCGAACCTTGTTAGACATGGTTCGTTCCATGATGAGTCGAGCTTCATTACCAATCTCATTCTAGGGGTATGCCTTAGAGACTGCCGCCCATATTCTTAATCTAGTCCCTACTAAAAAGGTTGCTAAAACACCTCACAAGATGTGGGCTGGGAAAGTTCCCAATATGGACCACATCAATATTTGGGGTTGTGAAGCTTTCGTGAGGCGTGAGATTCACGATAAGCTTGAACGTCGAAGTGAGAGGTGTATTTTCATCGGCTACCCACAGAGACCCTTTGGTTACCTCTTCTACAGACCCAATGATAATGTCTTCTTTGTAGCAAGAAGAGGAGTCTTTCATGAGAGAGAATTTATAAGCCATGGAGACAATGGGAGGCAAATTGACCTTGAAGAGCTTCAAGAGTCAAGTGGTGAAGGAAACTCAAATACTATCGGACAACCTGAGGAGGAAACTCCTGTTAAGCCGATAGATGAGTCTGTACCTCCAAGGCGTTTAACAAGAGTTAGGAGCACACCTGATTTTTATTATGGTTATCACATCACTACTGAAGGTGATACATTTATCAGTGATAGTACACTGATAGATTTGGATGAACCTAATAATTATAAGGAAGTCATGGCAGGCCCTGAGTCTGCAAAATGGAAGGAGGCTATCGACAGCGAGATTCAGTCCATGTATGACAATCAAGTTTGGAACTTGGTTGACAATGTACCAGGTCATAAGACAGTTGGGTGCAAATGGATCTTCAAAAAGAAGACCGACATGGATGGGAAGGTACACACTTACAAAGCGCGACTGGTAGCGAAGGGCTTTACTCAAACTCCGGGAGTTGACTAGGATGAGACCTTCTCACCAGTAGCGAAGATTAAGTCTATTAGGGTGTTGTTGGACATAGCTGCATTTCATGATTATGAAATATGGCAGATGGATGTCAAAACCGCTTTCCTTAATGGAAAGTTGGCTGAGGATGTTTACATGGCTCAGCCAGAGGGTTTTGTCGATGCAAAATATCCTAATAGAGTGTGTAAGCTTGAGAAATCCATTTATGGATTAAAGCAAGCATCTCGCAGATGGAATCTTTGCTTTGATGAGAAAGTTAAAGAGTTTGGCTTTTCAAGGAGCGAGGATGAGTCCTGTGTATATGTTAGGGCTAGTAAGAGCATAGTTAACTTTTTGGTGGTGTATGTGGATGACATACTACTCATAGGAAATGACATCCCAACCTTGCAAGAGGTTAAGTCCTGGCTTGGGAAGTGTTTCGCTATGAAGGACCTTGGAGAAGCTACCTATATCCAAGGGATAAGGATATTGAGAGACAGGAGTAAGAGACTAATTGGACTTAGTCAAAGTACCTACTTGGATAAGGTGCTGAAGAGGTTCAGCATGCAAGAATCCAAGAAAAGAGAATTACCTATCCAGAGTAATGCCATGCTGAGTAAGACTTAGAGTCCGAGTACAGAGGCTGAGATAGCTGAGATGAGTCATATACCATATGTTTCCGCTGTGGGCTCCATCATGTATGCTATGACTTGTACTCACCCTGATGTGGTCTTTGCTTTGAGCATGGTCAGTAGATATCAAGGGAACCCTGGCAAGGCTCACTGGACTGTGGTGAAGAACATTCTCAAGTATTTGCGGAGGACTAAGGATTGGGTCCTTATCCTTGGTGGCAGTGATGACTTGAGAGTGGAAGGATATAGCGATGCTAGTTTTCAGACTGATAGGGATAATTTCCGCTCTCAGTCAGGCTGGGTCTTTATCCTAAATGGAGGGGCAATTACTTGGAAAAATTCCAAGCAGGAGACAGTAGCTGATTCAACTTGCGAATCAGAGTATATAGCAACAAGCAAGGCAGCAAAGGAGGCGATATGGCTGAAGAACTTCATCGGAGACCTTATAGTTGTACCAGCTATAAAGGAGCCAATGGAAATTTTATGTGACAGCGAAAGTGCAGTTGCTTTAGCTAAGGAACCAAGAGATCACGGAAGATCCAGGCGCATTGACAGAAAATACCATTTCATCGGACATCGAATAGAAGAAAGACTCATCGTGGCAAATAGGGTATCATCGTATGAGAACCCAGCAGATCCCTTCACGAAGGGACTGAGTAGGGTTAAGCATCTACAACATGCGAGGCGCATAGGGCTGAAGGATGATATTAGTTTTAATAATTAGATAGTTTTTGGAAACTTGTAAAATGTAATTGATATTTGATTATTAAATAAAAGTTGTTATTTATTTATGAGTAAAGTGTTACTATATTATGTTAATCGTTTACTATGGTTTCAATTTCTCATGTTTTGACTTCCTAAATAATTATGTTATTATTCAAAGTCTCCACAGTCAGTCATACTTTGTAAGTAGGTATCGATTTAAGACTGTCATGAATTTGGCTTGTATGATTTGTCTAATGTGCATTAGACATAGCAATGGTTGCTGCAACATTCATGAGTACTCATAAGGCCTGAGTATTGGATTCAACCCACGCTCACTTGCATCACTTCATGGATTTTATCTCGAGTGATCGTGAGACAGTAATATCATATAAATCTTCAAACCTATAGATATGTGTTGTTGACTATGAGTTGGTTATCCATTGATTGTACGAAAACGCATTGGTAACTCGATGTTATAAAACGTGCTTTTGTGCATAATTCAATAAGTGGTCAGTACAAGCATATGAGTCGAAGTTTATCTGTTCCTTCTAGAAATAGAAGCAATATCTGGGCCCCTCGATGATTTGGTTTTGACTTCTGTGTCGGGCCCGATCAGAACCTAATTGATGTGCTCAATTTAGTTCTATGTTGAAACAAATCAGAGATCGAGAAACAAATGACGGACAATAAGTAAGACCATGTTCCATGTATTTTTCTGGCTGATATCTTGAGAGCAGAGGATTATATGATCACTTATCTTAAATGGTGTATCATTATCATCTCAGTTCCGAGAGACTTTGTAAGAGCTACGATTCCTAGTCGGATTCTGAAGTCATATCTGCAAATATAGTTATTAGACTTATCCAAGTGGGAGACTGTTGGATATAGTGTCTAAGTCCATAACTGTATTTGGTATGTACTTGACCCGACCCGACATGGTCCATTTGGGTTGCATGGCATTGCAATACTTGGATAGACAAAATGAAAGAAAGGACACTTATGGTTATTAATATATTATAAGTTCTAATATATTAATAATAGTATTATTTAATTAGTGTTGATCAAGAATTAATTTAGAGTTAATTTGGTGATCAATATGAGAATAATTAAATATATAGGGTTGATTATGTCAATCATCTATTCTTTTATAGTGGGCTAATGATCCATGGTTTATGAAGTTGGGCTATAACCCATTAGGAGCTCCATGGATAGTCCATGGGAGTTACAAACCCATGGATCATTAGAAATGAAGAGTCATGACAATTAAGGGCATTCATGTGTAAACCCTAATTGTGACAACACTATAAAAGGGACCCTATGGCTAGCAAAATCAGATACTAGTTGATTCTAAGAGGGCATAACCGATTTTGAGTGTTAGTGACATTCCCTCAAATTATTCCAAGTCGTGTGGCGTTGTGTGAAGCATTTGAGGCACAACATTTGGGGTTCTAGGCTCACAAAGTCATCAAGGAACTCAAGCAACAACAAAGGTATGTACTTCTACTAGTTTTATATTACATGTTCCCCATGCCATGCTAGTTAGGAAGAAAACCTTGGAAAAATCAAATTTGCATGTATATTAGAGAAAACATAGATCCAAGGTTTATAGGGTTACATGTACACCATAGGAGTGTTAGAATGCTCAAAACCCATCATCTGAAACCTCAATCTACCTCTTATGCTGACAACTGGAGGCCTTAATCTTCCCTCCTAGCTGACGAATCCTCATCCCCACCTCCAATCTTGCAGCACCACTGAACTCTAACCGAACACAGCCCATGCAAAAATACAATTCTCTTGAACATCCAATAACCAACCAATTATGCTTCTAACACCCGCAACTGACTCCACTATCTTCATGCTACCAATCCTTTCCTAGCAACGGTAATGTCTTGAACTCTAAAGTTCTTCCATAGGCAATTGTCTACCATACCCTAACAAATGATAGAACCACTAGATGTTGACTTCACTGAAGAACTATCGCTCTAACCCTGACCGACTATCCTTTAAATAATACTCCTGCACAGATACCGACAATATCCGAAATGATAACGTTACACGTGGAACCCACTCTGCAAGTTGTGTCCCTTTATGGGTTCATCAAGGACTTTTCGACATGCAAGATGGCATATATGATCAGTGATAACCTAGACACTAGCAGAAAACCGACCCGAGATCTGACTTATCCAAACTCACTCACAATTCAAAAGTGATACATATTCCCAACATCCACCTAATAGTATTCAATGATGGCATACCCGCAACATCTGGAGGAATCCTGATCACCTTCTGCTGACATGACCAACCCCGCTACCCTGTAGCAGCCTAAACCCTTAGGGCGACAAACTCCCTTGTGCACTTTCCCATACGTGTTGCATTGACTCTGGCCCTGCTGGCCTTTCACCCGATGATCATAAGTCATGGGTCTCTTCCCGGGACCCTCTACTATACGCACCTGGCATGAACCTCTCTTCCCAGGGTGCTCCAAATCGATCTCGCATCTACAAACTCTTGGAAGTCATATCCTTCAAGTTCTGACACCCTGCCACGTTCACTGGCTCACTTGCCAATAGTTGAGCTATAACAGCTGGAACATCCTCTGTCCCTAAACTGGGTCACAAACTCCTCCCCGAAGCTTGATAGATTCACCAAGACTTTCACCGATTCGAGTATAGATCATGTGCTTTAAGTAGTACGCGCCCAATACTACCTTCCACACCTATCCATACTTTCCTCAGCAATCCTCCTGAATCCTCCAAGTCACTTCCTCAAACTGATGCTCCCAAGTCTCACTAAACCTCACTACTAATCCACTAAAACATATCCTAGGCTTTCCTAGGTTCCCAAACCCACCCAGTCCTTAGCTGCTGAAAGATTCCCAGTAATGTCAACTAACTACCTTATGAATATAGCCACATGCAATGGAGATCATATAGTCCTTCGAGTAAAAGACCCACCCCCATAACGGTTGGACTCAAACAAGAGCTGCGCAATAGGGTCAAATCTAACACTCTGAGATTATTCAGCCTGTGCCACAGGTGACTTAGCGTATTCACTTAATAGCTAGCTCACATTACTAAGAGTCCCACAAAGCACAAAGCAAGCAACATTCAAATCATGGAAAATCTAACTAACATATTCCAATCAAATCATACTATCCTCTTATCAGGAATCTATACTGGAATGAGATTCTAAGGCTCATACAGTCAGGTATAACCTAAACAGGCTATCCTATCATTGACTGATCAGTACTTTCATGCAGCTCATCAAGCACATACAGCAGACATATAAGGCATCTTCCTAGATCATTAGCCCTAATCTAGCATGCAGTTCTCATAAACATATAGTAGGCATATAAGGCATCCTTCCTAGATCCTTAGCCCTAATCTAGCATACAGTTCTCATAATCATATCATATCATAACATAACATGTATGGGTATCTTGAGGAAAACTTACTTGAGCTCGGCTGATTGCACGCATCACACACCTTGTTCTTTTTAAAGTTGTTTTCTCTTTTCAAATTATTTTCAAACTTCTTTTATAAAATGATTTTACTTTTGAAAATTTTTCATACCAAGTCCTTAGTTTGAGTTCAGACACACCCGAGAGTGTGCCCGGATCCCTCAAACCAAGGCTCTAATACCAACTTGTAACATCCCAAAATTCAAGACCAAAAATTTCATTTTTAATTAAGTTATTATAAAACCAATTAGTATAGAAACATCCATAATAACATCCCATGTAAAAACCAAAGTAGAAACAATCAAAACATGTTATCATAAAACAATATCAGTGTGTAACCCCCAAGATCTCATGTGCGGAAATATAGTGTGATGCGCTGCGATCAAGCCGACTCCTTTCCTTTGAAACCAAAACTAAAAACCATAAGCACAAAGCTTAGTGAGTTCCCTCCATCATACAACATACCATACAGTAACATACATAACCAACCATATCTGGGTGTCGGCCACCCCTTCGGTCTATTTCAACCGGATAGCTACCTAGGATATATGGGTGCTAGCCTCCCCTTCGGTTTGTTTCAACCGGATAATGGGGACTATTTCACCCCTACCGCTACCACATAATAACATAGCATAACATAATAAATATACTGTCATGCATATCTAGGTGACCGACCTACCCCTTCGGTATCTTTCAACCAATATCCAAGGACTATTTCACCCCAACTACTACTATCTCATATATCAAAGCATCCTAGCACATAAAGCATATCAGATAGTGGCAACCTAGACAATTATCACAAAGACAATCATCTCAAACATAATCACCTACTGGTGGGCCGGTATTGGTGCCTTAGACCCACCTCTACTGGAAGGTAACTTACCTCACACTGTTGAAGTCCCGTGGATAAAACTCTAGTTGTTGGATGATAGGTTCTCAAACTGTTAATCATCAAAATAACACCCAATTATTAATTGGGTTCCAACACATATCATAAGTCCATAATTAGGGTAAATGGCTACTTTACCCCCATCCTAGCTTGATTCAAGCCTAGGGCCCAATCCAAAGGCCTAAAAGTCAACTATGAGTCAAAGCCCAACATATGGCCTAATTTTCGAAATTGGGCCCAAACCTCTACATGGCCTTCCCCTAAGGCCCAACCATTTAATCTGGCCCAAACATTTGACATTTTTAATGGCCTAATATCTCATAATCATGAAGGCCTAGTATGACCCATCTATGGCCCAATTTTCCAAATTGGGCCCAAACCCTCACAAAGGCCTTACCCTAAAGCCCATCCAATCATCATTCTAGCCCATATGGTTGTCCTTGAATGGTCCATTATTGGCCCAACCATCAGGGCCCAATAGAAAGGCCCAACTTAAGGCGCATGTGAAATTAGGATTTTCACATAAAATGACGATTAGGGTTAAGTGTGTCTCACTTAACCCATTAAGGACTTAATCCATTAAGTCCACCACTCTACTAGATACATCATATGGTGTGATTTGGTGTAATTCATAATTCCATGCCAATGGCCCAAATGTGGGTCCCGATAAGTCCAAGGCCCATATATATATATATATATATATATATATATATATATATATATATATATATATTTATATATATATATATATATATATATATATATATCCAAAATTAGGATTTTCCAAACCCTAATTAGGGTTTCCAACCCAATCATAGCCCAATAGGCCCAAAAGTAAGTCCTTAGATCAATTAGGGTTCATTAGGCCCATTAGGGTTTCACTAGGCCTATTAGGGTTTTGCTAGTCGGGCACCGCCCACTACCACCTCGGGTAGTGGTGGTCAATGGTGGCTCACGACGATGGCCATCACCTCACGGCGGTGGTTAGGGTTCTAATCTAGTTGAGTCTAAGCACTCTAAAAGTAATCCAATCACAAACTAAGCACACTGCCACCCAAAACAGCGGCTGGTGGCTGCAGGAGGTGGCAGCCACCACCTCATGGTGGTGGTTTTGAGTTTCTTTCCATTATTCTAATCTCTAATTACAATTTACAAAGCTTTAATCCCAAAAATAAACACACACTCAGCCACCTTGTGGCAGCAGGCGTCGGTACAGAGTGGCAGCCACCACCTCACGGTGATGGTGGTGGGGTCTTTCTTCAGATGTCCTGCCAAGAAACGCTCATGTAGCCTCATAACATCTCAACAAACAAACACAAACACCACAACATGCCAACAACCACCTTTCACGGTGGCAAGTGGCGGTAGAAAAGCATTCCAGGCGACAGCCACCATGGTTGGCTGCCATAGTGGTCTTTTTGTGTCTTCCAGCCAGCATTTCCCCCACACATGGCTTGCAATCAGAAATCTGGAAGCAACCACCTATTTGTGGTGCGCGGTGACGACAGAAACAACCCTAGCGGTCATAACGGTGGCTAAAGGTGGTAATAATGGCGACAAAAAAGCTAGAAGCGGCGGTGGCATAGTTGTAGAACAAAGGCGACATTGGTGGCTTATTTTCCTGCTTGACATCGATGGCGGCGGCGGCTGGACACTCACGAACGGCGGCCACCACGACGCCACTCCTTCGATCTTCACTGGTGCAACTTCGTTCCCCTCCCAGCCGATCTTCAACGTCGTTCGATGGTGCTAGGTGGTCGGAGAACGACTGAGTGGATCTAGGTTTCTCTATTGTACATGCAATTTATCCAAGACTATAAACCCTAGATCTAGCATATGATAATCAATATAACATATAATTAGGGTTTAGATCATACCTTGATTGTTATGTAGCAATAACAATCTCAAATCCTTCTTGTATTGACTTTAGAAAGCTTAGAGTCACAAATGTCACTCCTCTAATGGTTCACAAACACCAAGAGCAAGAGGATGAAGAAGAGAAGAGAAGGAGGCTGCCCAAAACATGTGGAAACCCTAAAAGGAATCTTGTCCACGTTTTTGGGGCATAAGGGCTCTTTAAATATTGAGGCTATTAGGGTTATCTAACAAGGAAACCCTAATTTGGATGCTTAAGCCCTAAGCAACCCATTGCCTCCTTTCCTTAAAGGCCTTGGACGATTTCTAATGGGTTTTCCCCATAGAATTCGTCCACTACTTAATATAAGGCAATCCATAGCCCAAATTGCAATTATCTTATAATTACAATTCCATTCCCTTAAGTTTAATTAATCTCTTTTAGTCACAAAACTAATTACCAATTAATTCTTGACTAATATTAATTAAACAATATGATTTCTCCTTTAATATATTATTCTCATAATATATTAATAAATCATATTTAATCCTTTCTCTCCATAATTCATCCTATCAAGTTGCTTTGGTGAAGGCAACCCAAAAAGACCATGCACCATCGGGTCAAGTACATACCAAAATAGTTATGGACTTAGACACTAATCCAACAGGATGGTGGCGGCCGGTGGGAGACATAAGGGTGGAGAGATGGCGGCTGTAGCTTTAATTAGGGTTAGGGTTTGAAGCGGGAGGGATGATGGGTTATATACCCCAATCAACTAAACTTACTTCCATAATGACAAGTTTAGCCCCTCCCTCCAGAAATCATTTCGAAATAAATCCCATATTTACCATTTAAACCCCTTATTCAGAAAACCCTTACAAATTAAGTCTGAAATTTACCTTTTTAACCCCAGCCATCAAAAAACCCCTGTCTTCTAACAATCTTCACAAAATGATTCCCGGAACTTACACTTTTAACCCTCGAATAATCCAACTTATAACATTTGGCTCTCCAAAACCAACACCTTACTAATTATTATGGATTTCAGGGCTACTTATTCATTCATAATTTGTTTATTTATATATTTAATAAATGGGGTGTCACAAAATACACGTCTATTGTATCGAAAATGCAACAACATATCTTTCCAACAAAAATCATATGTGATTAAAAACACATAAACACATGTGATTAAGTATACGAGAACAACGTTTAAACCAAGAACGTGAAAGTACATATTGTCCACATAAATCATATGTGCGTGTATATATATATATATATATATATATATATATATATATATATATATATATATTCACATGTGATTATATGTATTTAATAACATGTTATTTATGTGATTAAATACATATAACCACACATAAATTATTTCATTATATGCATTTAATCAAAAATGGTGTTGGTGGTTTTCGGTAGTAGGTGGTGGAAATGGTCGGTGGTGCTTGGTTGTGGAGGAGGTAAGGAGGGTAGAGGGGGTGACGGGTGGTTATATGTATATAATCACATATGATTTCTGTGGACAAGATTCATTTTCGTTTTCTTCATTTAGTAGCTGTTCTTTAGCAACTTTAATCATATGTTATTAAATACATTTAGTCACATGTGGTTATATGTATCTAAACACATACAATTTATATGGACAAAATCGAATATCGTCCATATAAATAATATGTGATTCAATACATATAATCACAAATGATTCGATACATATAATCACATGTGATTATATACACGAGAACAACTATTGAATCAAAATTAGAAAAAACAAATCTTTGTCCACATTAATCATATGTGATTAAATATTATATAATCAGATATGATTAAATACATGAGAAAACTATTGAATGAAGAATATGAAAACAAATATTGTCTATACAAATCATATGTGATTAGATACATGTAATCATATGTGATTATATGTATTTAATCACATGTAATTTATGTGACTAAATACATATAATCACATATGATTTATGTGATTATAAAATTTTAATCACATATGGTCATCATGGTTGTAGTAGTTGGTGGTGGAGAAAGGGATGTATAGTAGTAGTGGTGGGTGGTGGGTGATGAGGGTCATAGGTGATAAGTGGTTGGGTGGTGGTGGTTTGTGAATGATGGTAAGTAGTAGTGGTGGGTGATGGTTGTACGGTTGGTGGGCAGTGGTTGGTGGTGTTGTTGATGGGTAGGTGATGGCGATGGTGGTGATGGTAGTGGCGGTGTGTGGTGATGGTTGGTAGTGATGGTGGTTGGTGATGGTGATGGTGGTGGTGGGTGGTGGTTGGTCGTGACAAATGGTCGTTTTTGTAGGTGGTGGATGTATGGGGGTGGCGGGTGGTGGTGATAGGTAGTGGAGGCGGGATGATGGTGATGGGTGGTGGTGGTTAATGGTGATGGGTGTGGGTGGTGGTGGTGGGTGATGGTGATGGGTGGTGGAGGTGAGTGGTAGTGATGGATGGTGGTGGTGGTTTTGGTGAGTGGATGTGGTAATGATGGATAAGTTGTGGTTGGTAATGGTGTCGGGTGGTGGTTGGTGATGGTGACGGGTGGTGGTGGTGGGTGATGGAGGTGGGTGGTGATGGTGGGTGGTGGTAGGTGGTGATGGTGGTGACGGATGATGGTTTTGGTGGGTGGGTATGATGGAGGCGGATAGTGATGGGTGGTGGTAGTGGGTGTGGTGGTGGGGGTGGTTATTGGTGGTGAGTGGTAGGTAGTCGTGGTGGGTGGTGTTGGTTGGGTAGTGAGTGATGTTGCTTAGTGGGTTTTTTATTGTTTGTAACTATTTTTGATTTATATGAATATTATTTTATAATTTCAATTAAAAAAAATTATGTGGTCCAAATTTGTTCTCGAATTTTCTCGCAATAAGAAATGTTTTCGATCGAATCTCTCTCTCTCTCTGTCTCTCTCTCTGTCTCTCTCTCTCTGTCTCTGTCTCTGTGTGTGTGTGTGTGTATATATATATATATATATATATATATATATATATATATATATATATATATATATATAAGTTTATTCTATATTTCCATATTCTAATAAAAGAATAAGTTTATTCTCTTTTTATCATGTGTCATACTATTAGGCATTCACATGTCAATGCATTCATTCTCCATCTCAAATTTCAAATTTTAAAATTTTGCACTCTAATTACGTTAAATTAACAACATTAGAATAAAAAAATTAAAATAAATTAATACAAATTATAAGGTGATATAATTTCATGTACTTATTTAAATCAATTATTATAATTTTGTATAACTAAAACAATATCTCTTAATTAATAATTTATTTAAAATAATTGCTTAATAATTTCGAGTTTTACTATGAAATTTTAATTAATTTTGTAACCGTTGTTCTCACGGGTTATAAACTCGTATATAATAATTCTCCGCTTCAATATTTGCGAAACTTATAGAGTTAATGATGTGCTAGTTCATAAAATATTTTAGCCGTTTTTTGCTCATTCAAAATCGGGAAATGGAAAAGCTCAACTTCGTCAACAATGGTGGTCTGTAATTACCTTTAGGGTTTCGATTATTCCTAATTTATTAAGAGCTTGTTTAACTCTTCTCTAATGGCAAGGTGCAATCACACCTTGTGGCTTCCCCGTCAAAACTGAATTTGATGTTTGTGGGTTGATCCATAGGATTAAACAAGTTTGTGACTGTTTTTCATGCTATTATCTGTTAAATTCTATCAAACAAGTGTAATGTAAAGTGAGTTTTGTTGATGCCCAAAAACCGTTTGTAGATGAAATAGTAAGACATTGGTGTGGGTATGGGCACAACCATTGAGGGATGTTGTGCTGCCATATCATCTTCTTCTTGAAGGAAACAACGTATGACAAGGAGGAAGAAATAGAGAAACATGTTGAGGTGAAGAAAATAGAAGAAGAAAAGGAGAAGGATAGCCTAAACATGCGTGGTGGTGGTAACGGGAAGCAACGAAAAACATAAGGGGCGGTGTAGCCGCTGTGGTAACGCCGTTACCGGCCGGCTACGTCGACAAAAACGCCCATGGCGTTGTTCACACTTTATACTCGAAAAACTAGGTCGGTTAGATAAAAACGACTTGAACCAGATCAAACCACTTTTCAAAAAACATATTTCACAGGCCCTAGTTATAAAAACCAAAAAGATCCACTTTTTTATTTCTTCAAATAATGGACGTGGGACTATGACCACTCTTGATAATTGCACCAAAATGATGATAGTAACCCATGTCTTTTTCATTCCTAAAAAAACACATTTAATTTGTTTTAAAAAAAATATTATTTTTTTATTCTTATTCATATTGTGATTATATGATTGTATCAAATCTAAAGTAAAAAAAATATAACTTTAATTTTTAAATAAAAATAATATATTTTTTTTGTGAAATTATCCTTCTTTTTTAAAGTATGTATCAAATATATAAATGATTAATGTTAGAAAGAAGAGAAATCTGCAAAAAAAAAAAAAAAAAAAAAAAAAAAAAAAAAAAAAAAAAAACCTTGAATTTGGTTCTATTAATATAAAAGTCTTTCCTGATTTTTTTTTGCAATTAATCTCAAAAAAACTAGTAAACACTTGCAAAATAACTCTTGTATCCGGTTAATGCTGGTTTCCAATGCCAAATTGTAAATAAACAACAAGATATGAATTTTTTGTTAATAAGGTTAAAGTTTAAAGACTTTTCTGGAGATTTTTCTTTTTATATATAATAAATAATTTGAAGAAAACTCATTTTATTTATTAAAAAACTCAAATAAGGAAACAATCTACATCATTTTCACTAAAAAGTTCATTTTTATTCATTAAAAAACACAATAATGATAATTTATTTATCATTTTTGAGTTTTTTTTTATTCTCTTCAATAAATATCATAACTAATATTATAAATTCCTTGCAACTATTTAACACTGTGAGCATTTAAGTTATATGTTGTAGAGCAACTTGAACTTAATTTGGTCACTTTTAAAAAAATATAATTTTTTTTTGTCTACTAAGAATTATTACAAGGTCTAAATGTTAGGAATCCACTTGTTTTTTACACCTAAGCCCTAAATAGTCAAACAATGAAAGTGGCATGTGGCCTATAAATGCGCTCCATACGACTAATCAACAAAGTCCTCTTAAATTATATATGATGACTACAATCATAAAGATATAATTTAAGAGGACTTTGTTGATTTATTGTATGAAGCGTGTTTCTAGACCACATGCTCTCTTTATTGTTGAATTTTCAGGTCTTGGGTGTAAAAATGGTGACTTATGTGTATAGAATGGCAATCAAGGGAGTTTTCATTTTTTTAAAGTGATCAAATTAGGTTCAAGTTGCTCTACAATAGTTATAAAAATACATGCTAAATACAATTAATAGAACTTTTGTTGATTTGTTGTAAGAAGTGTGTTTCTAAGTCACATTTTGTGTATAATAAAACTCTATTTGGGAATAATAGCCTCTGCTAAGCCTTTATTTTTTGAGGTGTCATTCGATTGTGAGAGACTCTTTGGTAAACTGCAGTTTTATGGTAAAAGTTTTACATCCAAGACCTGAAAATTTAATAATGAAGTAGCATGTGGTTTAGGATATAGATGGTTATCTTTATAATTTTAGTTATGATATTTATTGAAAAGAATCACAAAAACAAATCCAAAAACGGTATACAAATTATCGGCATTGTGTTTTTTAATAAATAAATATGAGTTTTCTTCAAATTAATTTAGTATATATATATATATATATATATATATATATATATATATATATATATATATATATATATATATATATATATATATAAATCTTCAGAAAAATCATTAAACTTTAACTCTTTTAAAGAAAAAGTCAATCACTGTTTATTTACAATTTGTCCCTGAAAACCAGCATTAACATGGAATATGAGTTATTTTACAAGTATTTACTTTGTTTTTTAGGCTTAATTGTAAAAAGAACAAAAAAATAATAATAAAATATTCAAGGATGACTTTTGTGTTAATTAAGTCATACTTTAGGGCTTTTTTCCCTAGAAAGAAAGGTGTCTAGCAAGATAGAAAACAAGTTGAAAAAGATACATGTATATATTGTCATTATCATTTTTTATGATATACAGAATTTAAAAATTGCATCCAAACCATGATAGTAACCCATGTCTTTTTTTCATTCCTAAAAAAACACATTTAACCTGTTTTAAACAAAAATTATTTTTTATTCTTGAGCAAATATATGATTATATCCCATCTAAACTAATCATATTTTGATATCAAACCTAAAGTAATCATATTTTGATTTTAATTTATAAATAGCATTAATCTAAAATATTTGATTTTGTGAAATTATTTGTTTTCTGGAAGTATTTATCGAATTTTAAAATGATTAATGTTAGAGAGGAGGAGTCATGCGGGATAGACGATTGATGAAAGTAGGGGTGAACATTTGGATCGGTGAACCGGACCGGACCAGACCATACCGTTTTTTTGGACCCCTGGGTCGGTTCTCGGTTTTAGGATTTCAGCAAAACCGGTTCGGTTTTTTTACTGGTCCAGTTTGGCCAGTTCCAGGTAAAAACTAGTTTTGAACTAGCTTATTTTTTGAAAAAAATTGTATTTTATAAAATTATTTAAACAAGCATATCTCATTCGTTTTATATCTGATTGACATGAAGTTTTTTCTAACGTGTAATTTAGAGTTTGTAGATAATTTTAGACTATAATTTTGTTGTTTTTGGTGTTATATTTGATGAGTTATAATACTTCAAATATGAGATATCAAAGCTGAAATATTTTAGGAATTATGTGAAACTCTTTAAATAAGCATACCTCATTTGTTTTTAAGTCGGATTAACATGTGGTTTTTTCTAACGTGTAATTTAGAGTTTGTAGATGATATTAGACTATAATTTTGTTGTTTTTGGTATTATATTCGATGAGTTACAATATTTCAAAGACGAGGACTCAAAACTGAAATATTTCAACTTTTCAGCAAGAAATTTAAATTTTTCAGTTTTTCAACAATTATATCTCATTCGTTTGAAGTCGTATTGATATGCAGTCTTTTCTAATGTGTAATTTAGAGTTTGCAGATGATTTTAGACTATAATTTTGTTGTTTTTGGTGTTATATTCAATGAGTTACAATCCTTCAAATATGAGATATCAAAGCTGGAGTATTTTAGCTTTTCAACAAGAAATTTAAATATTTTCATTCTATGAAAATTTTTAAACAAACATATCTCATTCATTTTAAGTTGGATTGAGATTTGTTTTTTCCAACATGTAATTTAGAGTTTGTAGATAATTTTATACTATAACTTTTTTGTCTTTGATGTTATATTCAATGAGTTACAATCCTTCAAGCAAATGGTATAAAATATAAATAATCAAAGTTTGACCGGTCCAAAGGACAAAATAAACGAAAACGTATTCCTTTTTACGAGTTATATCGTATCAAACCCAAAAAAGTATTCATTTTAACGAGTTATAACGTATCAAACCAAACAATATATTCGTTTTAACGAGTTGTATCAAACCCAAAAACGCATTTTTACAAGTTGTACCATATGCTTATAAAATTGTACTGATCCAAATGGGTCCAAGAACCGGAAAACCCGAACCTGGACTCGGACATGGACCTGGACCCGGTAAGTCTCATCCGGTCCGGTCCACGGTCCATAATATGATCCAAAACCGGTCCGGTCCAAGAGTCGGTCCGGTTCAAATGCTCACCCTAGATAAAGGTACCAACATATCACATATTTTCATTATTATTTTCGTGCTTTTAAAAATCATATGCATTTCACTATAAAAGAATAATATATTCTTTGTTTCATGAAAATTTGTATTCTCATTTCCATGATTACATTCCAGCCCTATTGAGCAACCAAACCTAATCGGACACAAAGATATTTAAATGGGACAACATTAAAAGGAAGATATATTAAATGAGACAACATTAAAATGAACATTGATACTGTTTTTTTATTAGGGCATTATATTTTGAAAAATTATCCAATTATAGCAATGAAAAATCCTTCTTGTTTTTTATGACATTGCTATAATAGATTTTTCAAAAACATAATGCTTCAATAGGAACAAAAGGAAGTAAGATGCTATAAAAAACATGAAAGTACGTTGTTATTTCATGTTTTCTTTCTTATTAAAGAAACGAAAGAAGAAAATTGTGCACCTCATACTCTCGGTTTTTCTTTTCTTTCTACTTATGCTCTTCAGCTCCTTCATCACTCATGACCTTCCTTTTAGAACCATGTTCGAATCATATCATGTGCATTTGTTTATTATAATATCCTACTTCAGTTTTTTCAAATACAACATAGTATTCTTTTTCTTATTAAGGCATTATACTTTGAAAGTAATTGCAATTGTTAGAGATTATACCCCAAATATTTGATATTGCTACCAATAAGTACTAACTTACAGGTAACTCATCGACAACAAGAAAGTTGTCCAAGTAATTTACAAAAAGACATTCACATAATGGTCCAAAGTTGAATTGAGCATGAATCCGAGTCAAGATAAGTCAAAATATACAACATCAAGATTCAAGGATACCAAAATCGATTAAAAAAAAATGGTATTTCTTTTTAGAAAAAACAAATAAGCAAGAAAAAATCAAACCTAAATTAACAAAAAAAAAATCTTGAAAAAGGATCAACCAAACCTTTGAAATCCAATCAACAACCTCTTTTCTTGCAACAAAATATAGGTTTTGATTCTTCAAAATATTCAAATAATCAACAACACCCACACATTGTTCAATTTCTTTCACAATCAACAAAGCCAAACACTCGTAATTTTTGCACAGGCAAATCAGGAACAAAGTACTTTACTCTATTTTAGGATTCTTAATCAAACTTCGTTCAATTCTTCATTTCGATTATTGTTCCAACAAAAAACAAGAGTAATAATTTATCAAATGTTACAATCTTTTTTTTGAATTGTATGAATACAATTGGTAATATATAAGCTTAGTTATCACAGTACAACGAGTGAGAAGACAAACGGGCAACAAACTGTGCCGTTAAGTGTTTTTTTATGATAAATCCAGTTCTTTTAAAGACAACAACCATAGATCTAGGAGATATAACATTGTTATGCATTGTTATGCATGAACCGTTACAATTAATATGAATATAGAGCAAAAGAAATTGTTCTTAGAATAAAGTTTAAAACTTACAATCCATCATTGAATACACAAAACATAATCACATTGCAAGTTCATTCCATTCCTAGAAGAATTGATAACAAAGAAAGCAAAATCAGATGCAGTCAGAGTTTCATTTTATTGCATAAAGTGGGAACAATTAAGATAAATACAAAATAAAACTTATGGAACAGAGTGAGTAATTCGTAAAGTATGTTTATAGTGATATTAACAGCTGCCTCAAATGCAACAAGGACAAAAAGGAAATATTAGAGTTACATCTATGCTTTTATGTTTAGAAACCTACTCCCTATTTACTCATCGAACAACTGAGTAATTTCATGATATTAGTAGCATATTGAACTAAGAAAGATTTGCAGTAGAGTTATTATGCTAAACCTTAAATTGAGTTGGAAATTGACTGTGAACCAGAAAGTGTTTCACATAGATAGAGAGGAGACGAGAAAAGAAAGTAACGATGTAGGAGATGCCCATGGCGTTGTCGATGGAGAAGTGCAGCAATCGATTGCAGTGGATTGAATACGTTTATGTGAAATGTACCGTTTACCCTGCACAAAATAGGTCCTTATTAAAGTTTATGTGTTGCAGTAAATTTTACAAAATAGGTCCGTGTCCAGAATTCTTTTTAACATAAATGGTCCATAAACAATTATAAAATAGCCCATGTGACACAAGAAGGCCAATTACGTTGTTTTCTTATTTGATGGATAAAAAAAAGTTAAATGAAGGTGGCAGGGGCGGAATCGTCTTTTGAAGGTAATTTGGTTTTAGGGTGTTTGCAAGGGTGGTTTTTCCTAGGTGCCACACTGGCAACACCTATTTCTCGCGTACGCAGTGAAACAAATTTTAATTTCCGTTCTTTTTTACAAATTTTTCTTTCACCGACTACATCTATTTCAGTCTCGGCAACACCTAGTATGTATTCCCGCGTCCGCCCTTTAGTGTTTGTTGTGCCGACTCAAATGACCTTGAGGAATGCATACTGATATTTTTCGAAAAAAAGGTTTATCCTTTTTCAAGTATTCAATTGTGAAATGGTAACTTCTTGAAGAAAAACATCTGTATAAAAATAAAAAGAATGTGAAAAAAAAGAAAGAAATTGTTATGTGTTTAAGGAAATCTCCATTAAAGTTTTATTATTTTACTATAATTTACGAAAAATAAAAAGAATGTGAAAAAAAAGAAAGAAATTGTTATGTGTTTAAGGAAATCTCCATTAAAGTTTTATTATTTTACTATAATTTACGAATAAATCTCACACGAAATTTTGTTTGCGGAAAAAGTGACGATTTGACCATTTTTATGAGTTTATCAGTTTCATACATGGATGCTTAGTCATTAAATGAACTGCAAAAATCTTCATTTAAGTCTCATTATTTTACCTTAATTTACAAGTAAGTCTCAAACTAAATTTTGTTTACGATTTAGTCATGTTCTCCTTGTAACATACATTTTACAGATTTCATGGTTGACCTGGATGCATAGTTATTAAATAAGTTGATGCCTAGTTATTTAATAAGCTGATAAGATGGATATGTTAGGTTATATAATGTTACATTTACTGTAAAACTTGATATCTTGTCGCGTTATACATTATTTGGGATATGAAATGCATCCAACTAAGACTATAATAATTACATAAACTAGCAACAAATTCATCACTTTTGAGGTTTATAAAAACTTGCAAATTGCCTATCTAATTTTACATAATTCATCATATCCATCTCATCAACTCATTTCCCGTCCTTTTTCTTGGTAACACATATTCTACCGATTTCATTGCTGACTTGCATGCTTAGTCATTAAATGAATTGATGAGATGGATATCAAATTTTACGGTAAACATAACATTATATAAACCATCATATCCATCTCATCATCTCATTTAATGGTTTGTCCAAGTGAGCAATGTAAGCGGTAAAATGTGTGTTATAAGGAGAAAATTGGCCAAAATGTAAACAAATTTTAGTTTGAGATTTATTCGTAAATTAGGGTAAGATAATAGGACTTTAATGAAGATTTCTCTAGCTCGTTTAAAGACTTGCATCCACTTCAATGAAACTGGTAAACCGGAAAAAAATGGCCAAATCGTCACTTTTACCGGTAATACATGTTTTTTCGTAAACAAATTTTACTTTGGGACTTATACGTAAATTAGGGTGAAATAATGGGACTTTAATGAAGATTTCCCTAGCTCATTTAAAGACTTGCATCCACTTCAATGAAACTGGTAAACCAGGGAAAAATGGCCAAATCGTCACTTTTGCCGGTAATACATGCGTTTTCTAAAACAAATTTTACTTTGGGACTTATTCGTAAATTAGGGTAAAATAATGAAACTTTAATGGAGATTTTCGTGTGTATTTATATTGATTGATTTCAAATAGGGAGATTGCATTTATGGTAAGGAAGTTTTCATCATTTCAAAGAGGTTTTGAGGCCAAAATATGAGTTTTTCTTACACATTATGCAAAAGCCATTAAAAAGGTGGTTGATTATCCAAGATATTTTTGCTACTCATTGGAGAAGAAGGTACATACAGGATTTTGGGTAATCAAGGGTAGAAATTGTGAGTGTAGCCCAAAAGACGTGTTAGGTAAGAATGTTGAAGTGTTTGCAGCTGATTACATTAGTCTTCTCCCTCCTTCATGAATATAGGTAAGAATGTTGAAGTGTTTGCAGCTGATTACATTAGTCTACTCCCTCATTCATGAATAGAAGCTTGATCTTCTTCGTTATGGTTTATAATTTTGCCAAATTTGGCAAAACAGGGCACTCAAACTACAAAAGTCTATGGAAAAAAATTAATTGTCTACTCTTGAGCACAAGTACAATTGGTATATGGTAGGGTGTAGCACCAATGATTAATGATGATTTTGCCCTTGGGAGTTAACTAATAGCAGCAGGGTATGTCTCTAAAATAGGACATGTACAGACATATGTGGATATTGAAACAAAGAGGGTGTTACTTAACTGAACTTATACTCCAACACATCTTGTTCCCTTAAATATTCATGCTATTTTCCATTTCTGTTTATTTTAGCATTGTAATTTAATTTCTCTTTATACAGTGTTGACTCAAATGACCTTGATGTTGACTCACATTCGCATGCTTCTTCTAATTCTCTGTTTTCTTCAAAAATAGAGTCTAGAAAAGAATGTGGAGATACAAAACAATCCAACCTCTTAAACTTGGAACACCACCTATATACACATACACACATAAGAACCAAGTTTATTTTTTGCTTGAGTTAACATCAGGGTTTTGTTGTTATTGACTTGCGAAGTATGTTTTTTTTTTCATTTACTCTTTCTACACACACATACAATAAAGTAAAAATGCTATAATATAAAGCGAAAATAATACAAATGTCCTACAAACTTTCTAGGGTTTACCCGTTGAGTCTCTAAAGTTTTTGTCGGACTTTATAGGTCCCTAAACTAGGATATGACCTGCTTTTTTAGTCCCTGTCAACCTATAATAACCTGTTCAGTGACATTTTAGACAAAAAAAAAAAAAGAAAAAAAGAAAAAAAACCTCACATTATGCCTCTATAAAGCCAAAAGATAAGTTCGGGGATCAATTTGTACAAAAAAAGCTCCTTTTCTTCTGAAGCCGATTCACACTCAATTCATATTGATCCCGGAACTTATTTTTTTGGTTTTATAGGGGCACAATGTGAGTTTTTTCGGTCTAAAAGGTCACTAAACCGGCTATTACAGGTTGACAGGAACTAAAAAAGTAGGTAATATCCTAGTTTAGGGACCCATAAAGTCCGACAAAAACTTTAGGGACTCAATGGGTAAACCCTAAAAGGTTCGTAGGACATTTGTGTCATTTTCCCTAATATAAATAATAAATGGAAGTAGATTGCTATTTATTGCATACAACCATATAATCGGTGCAATATACTTTTATTTATATGTTTATTAAATCATTGTAGTTTCATAAATGTGTTTCAGGTTGGACAAAATTTATGTTGATACAGATTTGGTAACCATAAAACTTACATCATTCAAGTAACAAAATCACAACAAAAGTTTCAACATCCGAATTTTTTAAAAGATATTTGAGCAAATATGATAAAGTTATCATTTAACACATCGACTGTTTCCTTGACTTCTCAATCTTAGTATCCAATCCATAATGTAAAACACTATAACGTATTGTCAAAAATCCAAGAAATAGAAAAATGAAACTAAAAACCATTGAACAAATAAGATAGAGTAATATATAGGCACAATACAACAAGATAACGGAGTAGACGTTTACAAAAGGCCAATACACAACAATTACAACAGAATATAACATACCAACAATCTCAATAACGAAAAGTTTAAAACAACCAATACACTTATAATTTGAACACATGAATATCTCATTTTCTAGTCAATGAAATGACTACGTTAAGGTGTCTGATTTTTTTGTTTGCTAGATCTTCGGCCACTTTCATTGTCAACTTCTGAAATAGCACATCAATATTTAATAAATTTCCGAAATGAGATGTCAACAACGATTCATAAACAGTTCTCAGAGCAGTTGTGCAGTTTTTAGCATGGATGTGGCTCTTCTCATCTGAATCTTTCACATTTGTAAAGTCTGTATCCCTTGGATCCCAGTTACCTTGAAAAACATTATAGGTATTAATAGAAAATGATCCCTCATTGTGAACAGCTTTACTGACTTCATCCTCGCATGGAGTATAATTTGGGATATTGAATGAGTGCAAATCTGATTCTTGAACTAGTCCCTATAATTTTTAAAAACATATATGGTTACTTACGTACACAAAACAAAATTTTCAAGTGAAGAACCTTATATATATATATATATATATATATATATATATATATATATATATATATATATATATATATATATATATATATATATATATATATATATATATATATATATATATATATATATATATATATATATATATATATATATATATATATATACCTCTTTAACCATATCGAGTAGTGATTGTGATAGTAGCTCAAGAATACGACCACCATTTTCAGTGGTGGTTGGATCAACACTGCTACGACCAAGAAATGTTAAAACCATGCACCCACCATGCACTACTTCCTTGGATCGCATTTGTAGAAACTTTATAAAGTCGGTTTGAAATTGCTTTTCATATGCTTCAAACACATTGGGAGGACTTGGTGTCGCCATGTATATATTATCTTTGTTGTTTTCAATGCCTTCAGGTATCTATAAAATGTCCAAGTGATCACTATGAATAATTAATTTGAATAAAAGATAGTTTGAACAATATTTAACTATATGTATATTTTTTCACATATTGATTTTGCAAATATGTATATTCAAACCTGAGAAAGCCAATGAACAGCCCAAGAGGAGTGAACAAGGTGTACGCTTTCATCTGGAAAGAGTCTACCATAAAAGGAACCCGGATTAGCTGAAACGAAACAAGAGCCAATGTTTTCTCCCTTCTCCTTCTTAAGGTTTGCATAAAAGTTGGGTAGCAATTGGAAAATGGAATTGAAATCATTTCCAAAAAGATCATTTAAGCAGATTTGAAATTGTGGTGCTTTATGATCATTTTCTTTACGCAGCTCAAGGACTATATCAATAACCATAGATGCAAGCAAAAGTGTATTTGTGCCAGGCCCGCATCCTATATCTGCTAGTACGAAGCTTTTGCTGAAGGCCGCTTCAGTTTTAACCATTCCCTTGATTGTATCTTGCAAAACAGTCTCACTTTTCCTTATCACACTTTCCTGAAAAATAATTTGATTCCAATTTACAAATTTAAAGACGCACTTGATATATATATGATTGTATGTGTATTTAATGAGATCGAGTACGTGTAAGAGAGACCTGAATCAATGAGTTGCTTGCGTAGCTTGATTCTCCATGGCCAACATTCATGCGTAGTGTCTTTTCTACTTCCATGACTAGATATATATGTTTCCTTTGCCTTAATTTGTTCTGATGTTAGCGGCCTTCATTTATAGGCTTCCACAAGTGATCTGTTTATCTCAAACTCTTTTCATTTATCTTTAATTATTACTATTTTTCGATTATGATAGTTTCTAGTGATAACCTATGAAATTGAATATTATTTAATTATATTTTACTGAAGTATTCTAAAATGGAATTGACTATTGGCAACCCAAAGACTTTTGGATAATGATATTAGTAGTTTTATATATTGCTGTACATGTGCCTAAGTTTCCATGCATCCGCCAATCAGAATTCAGGTGATCAAGATACTATAAGAGAACGAGTCCATTAAAAACTAAACGTTTTAGTTGCCATTGTGGAACGGTCTTCCTTCATTGTATGAATAGAGATTATAATATGAGGATTTAACGTTTACCAAAAACCACAAAGACCCACTTTTTTATTTGGTATTGTTATTGTTATTTGAACGAATAACCGAATAAGTCGTGGTAAAATCTTGAATATTTTGTTTTCATTTGACAACCGTTGGATTGAATTGTGTTTTTTATTTGACAACCATAGGACTTTGTAGCCATCGTAATGTCAATGTCTTTCAAATTTCAACTGTATCACATTAATTTTTACAACCATCTCTATATCAATCAATGCAATATCAATTCTTTTTAAAAAAAGAGCACATCCTCACATCAATAATTACTTTATATATTTTAACAAATACCTTATCTATTTATAAATAATAATTATTCAAATATGATTATTTAAAAATAAATTTATACATAGAATATGATTGTGAGGCTCTGAGGAGTGGTGCCAAGTGCACCAGCTCTTCCTCAGCTCCGGCTAAGAAAAGAAGAACCAAAGAAGAGAGGAAGATATGGTTGTCGAGTAGGGGAGTAGGAAGGAGGGAAGAAGGGAGGAAGAAGAAACAAACTCGACGATATTCCACCTCAGCATGCCGAGTGGTACGGTCCAAGTAATTGGGAGAGAATGAATAAATTCCTTTTCTGGAAGGATCATCCTTCCTGAATGCAACATACAACTCTACGTTGTACTGCACTCTCCAAGTGTGCCTGTCCCCCTCTTCTTCCTTATCATGGCAAGTTTTTGTGAAATAACTCCGATAAGAAGAAAAAGAAGACGTTAAGAGACCCTCCTGGTCCAACCCTAGACACTCAGTTAAAGATGATATTTGACGTAAAATTCAATAGGGTGTGTAATTGTATTTATACAGCAACATTACAGGGATAAGAAGTAGATCCTAAATACATGGATCTATAGTTACAACAAACATTCAAATAATCCTATCTCTAAGCTAAGCTATTCGTTTGCATTCCCCATCAATCTTAACCGCTACAAGGTTTAGACTGTGTCTTAGATGCTGTAACATTTGTTTGGTCATCGGCTTTGTGAGTCTATCAGCTAATTTGTCACCAGAAGAGATGAATCTAACATTAAGTGCACCCATGACTACCTTTTCTCTTACAAAATGGAAGCCCACCTCTATATGCTTCGTTTGAGCATGAAATATGGGATTTGTTGTTAGGTAAGTCGCTCCAAGATTGTCACACCACAACAAAGGTGGTCTTGGTTAATGAACTCCTAGTTCCTTCGGTAATGAATGTATCAATGTAGCTTCTGCAGTACCATTGACAAGTGCCTTATATGCAGCTTCGGTACTAGATCTAGCAACTGTTGGTTGTTTGCGAGAACTCCATGATATTAAGTTTGGACCAAGAAATATTGCATAACCACATGTGGATCATTGATAATCTATACATCTTGCCAGAGATAGAAAAACCTAAGTACGAGACAAAAAAACACATAACACTACAAAGTTGCAAACATAAAAAACACATGATGCTAAAAATCTTGAAAAAAAAACAAAAACATGTATTTAGAATGTAACATGACAAAAAATCCAATATTACAGGAAAGTATATGAAATGAACTAAATTAACATGTATTTAGATTATCCAAATTATTTTGAACAATGTTTCTTCAAAAATATACTTATTGTTGTTTCATACCTACATAGAAAGTTTAATGAAATTTTTTTTAATTGTAATTATGCAATTTGATTCTAACATATAAGAACGACCACATAGAAAATTTAGGAATCAAATGAAAATTTTGTCTATAATACCGTAAATCTTATATTTAAGGAAATAAGATCATTCTTAATTTAGATTCTAAATTGTTAGCCTACTTTTGATGTAGTTCAGGTAGTAATATGTAGGCAAGAATGTTGATATTATGTGTTGTATATTATTGTTATTGATAAAAAACTAAGTTGTAGTTTAAATTAAAAGTTCTTTTTTCATGGTAAGCATGTTGCTATAATTTGTAAAAAAAAAATAACATAGCTATTGCAGTTTATAGAAGTTGTTGAAGATCGAGTACAAGATATTAGGTTAAGAATTTAATATGAAAAATTATACATTGTTGTTTTGTTTGACTTAATGATGTAATATGTTAAGCCAAAAAAAACCTTATGCAATGTTTTATGAGATTTCAAAAATAGAAACATATCTTTCTTAGTCATAGAAAACAATATTTGAAAGGTTGTATTTACTATACAAAAACATATACAAATTAGAATAATTATAGTTTAACCCTTTTTGGATTAAATTGTTTATAAAATCCATCACCTTAATAGTGAATAAAAAATAAATTAAAAGACATTTACAACACGAAAAAATCACAGCGGGTTACTATTAAAAATGTTATAACAATGTACTTTACACATACATTCCTAAAAATGGTTTAATATGAAATTATTATATTCGACAATAAAGTCATAAACAGTAACCAAGTTGAGATAGTCAAACAAACATAAATAGTAACAACGGCCAATTTGATCCATTTTTAAATTAAATTACCAATTTATCCTTCTGATGAACATAGTTCATCCTAAATTAATGATTTAGCCTTCAGATAAAAAATGGAAGTATCATGCTAAAAAATCATTTTAGTATACGTGTCGTATCAATATCTATTGTTGAATTTCTTTTCCAGCCCAATGTTTTTCTAGTTTCCTAAGTCAAATTACTCTTTTACCCTTATGTGTCCTTACTTAAAAGTTTCTTGCATCTAATTTGCAATCAAATTAAAATAAATCACATAAATTTAGGAGTTTAATGATACCTTCAAAAGGTAAATTTGAATCTTCCTTCTTTATTCTATCACAAATAAAATTGCCTTTTTGCCCTAAACCTTAAAATCGTACTTAACATTTTAAAAAATTCATCTAACAATATCAATAACCTTTAGTTATGATTTCAATTTAAAGTTATAAATGTTGTAATTCAACCATCATATTAGGATATTAATTTACATTTAAACACTAAAAAATATCTCTTTATTCCTATTATATATTTATCTTAACAAATTATTTAAGTTCTATATCAAGATTGCAATCCCTGTAATTCAGCCAACAATTTAAGATATTATATAAAATCAAAATCAATAACCAGGTTGAGATAATCAAACAAACATAAATAGTAGCGGCTTACGATTTGATCAATGCTTAAATTAAATTACTAATTTACAATTTTGATGAACATTATACATACTAAATTAATGATTTACCCTTCAGATAAAAAAATGGAAGTATCATGCTAAACAAATACACAAAAAATTGATTACCATGAATAGGAAAATGGGTAGGGTGCATTTTGATGGGTTTTGGTCATAAGACATCCTATGTGCTCATACAAACCCTAATGCTTGGATCTAGGTTTCTCTATTGTACATGCTTTGAATCCAAGACTATAAACCCTAATTCTAGCATATGGAAATCGATATTAACATATAATTAGGTTTATGATATTACCTTGATTGTTATGTAGCAATAACAATCCCAATTCCTCCTTGAATTGACTTTGGAAGGCTTAGAGTCACAAGTGTCACTCCTCTAATGGTTCACAAACACCATAAGCAAGAGGATGAAGAGGAGAGAGGATGGAGGTTACCAAAACTCGTGTGAAACCCTAGCATGAAGCTTGTCCGCGTTTTGGTCCTTAAGGGATCTATATATAGTGAGACAATTAGGGTTATCTAACAAGGAAACCCTAATTTGGATGCTTAAGCCCTAAGCAACCCATGGAGCCCTTTCCATAAGGCCTTAGACGATTTCATATGGGCTTCCCCCATAGAATTCGTCCACCTTATAATAAAAGGCAATCCATGGCCCAAATTGCAATTATCTTATAATTACAATTCCAGTCCCTTAAGTTTAATTAATCTCTTTTAGTCACAAAACTAATTACCAATTATTGACTAATATTAATTAAACAATATGATTTCTCCTTTAATATATTATTCTCATAATATATTAATAAATCATATTTAATCCTTTCTCTCCATAATTCATCCTATCAAGTTGCTTCGGTGAAGGCAACCCAAAAGGACCATGCACCATCGGGTCAAGTACATACCAAAATAGTTATGGACTTAGACACTAATCCAACAGTCTCCTACTTGGATAAGTCTAATAATTATTATGTGTATGACTTCAGATCCTAATCTGCAATCATAGCTTTCCAAAGCCGCTGTCAACTCTGATCCTATCAGATACGCGTGTCCTTAGATAAGGGATCATATATTCCTCCATTCTAGATATCATATGAGATATGATTTCAAATCATTATCTTTGTACTATATCTCGATTCCGATTTATGACGACTGACTAATTGAACAAATCAAATTAGCCCTAGCCCGGCCGAGCATTTACGTTTGTCATCACTAAATCATCGAGGGGCCCAAAGATATCGCTTTTATCCTACTTTGGATAAAAGGAACGGATAAACTTTGATACAATGCTTGCTTGCACTCACTCACCGAATCACACACAATAATATGTTTTATAACACCAAGTTACTAGTGTGTTTACATATTATCAATGTGCAACCGATTCGCAAGAAACAACTCACACATCTCGGTTTCAAGAATATAAGATGTTATCATCTCACCAATCACTCGTGATACAATTCATGGAGTGATCCAAGTGAGCGTGGGTTTAATCCAATGCTCAAATCATATTCATAAGCACTCATGAACGTTGCAGCAAACATTTGCTTATGTCTAATGCTCTTTAGACAATCTACACACCAATTCACGACAGTCTTCTTTCATATCTACTTCCAACATATGAACGACTGTGGCCCCGTTCGAATAAGTTAACTGCTCTTAACCAATTTAAATTATTCAGGAAGTCAAAACATGCAAATGTGAAACACAAGAATAATACTAATCTCATATGGCCTCAAACCTTTGAGCATAAATAAAACACCTTTTATTTATCACCATATTGATTACTCATTATTTGTCGTTTCGGGTAATCAACTCCTTACTTGAATCACAACACTTGTCCCATGATCCTAACATGCACACAATGTTTACCTATGGTTCTTACTTTGTGAAATAGACCAAATTGAGCACATTCCCAATCATTCTCATTTCACAACTCCAAATCCTTTTTCCATAAGTGAAAGAATATCAAATTCTTGCTACTTATAGATTATGCTAGATTCTAACATTTTATGCAATGATCCTTTCGTAATATCACTGCACCAAAGTCACAAAGACTATTGCCAATGAGATTACAAAGTCCTTTATCGGAAATTGTTACAAGACAATTCCTTAGATATGATGTCTCTCACTCAAAGTACATTCCTTTGAACATCCTTTTGCATAAAGGTTTCTAATCTAGACATAGATTTTCAATATTCAATTCCCAATATGGACACGCTTCCATATTTTCCATATGACAACTCATTCTTAATAGAATCTTATCTATTCATATTAATGTCGATATGGTCCATCCATTATGGAAACATTTCCATATTTTACAATACTATACTTCCAACTACTCACAAGCAACCAATCCTCGTCGAACTTTGGATTGTCCTTTGATAGTTGTTTAATTATTTTAGTGAAAACCGATTCTAGTCCTTTCTCCCTCTAAATGCGCTAGACATTTGGAAAAATTTAGAATGGTCAAACATTAAAGCATTTGCAATCAATCCTATACCCGAAGCGTATGGGACACGACGCATAATGTTTTATTTGCTATGTTCTCAAAATTCTAATTGTGAAGAGGAATGTCGTAATCATAATCGAAATTTTAAGAACACACTATGTACCCTTGACTAAATTTATTAACATTTCTCAACCTAAACCTTTAGATTTGGAATGAAGCATAATATTCTCTCCCTTAATTATAGCAAAACAACTATTCCATCCTTACAACTTTGCAAAGAATGACTCTTGTTTTCTATAATTAATATTGCCAACTTGCAATACTTTCCTTAATAATCATACAATCATAACATTTATGCTCCCACTATCATGATGATTATTATAAGCATAACACTTATGCTCCTACTAGCTTCGACATGTATTCCTAAACATCTTAACTTTCAGAAAAACAATGCTTATTGAATTTCTTAAGTTCATGTTTCTAATACTTAGTGCTTTGATAATCTTTTATCAAGGCTTCTTGAACTTATACACCTTTGCCTTAGATAGTTCATATGTGTGTGTAAACAATTGCCAAACCTCACAATTCAAATTATGGAAAGGGATACCGTAACCATAATCGAATTCGAGAATGCAATTTTACAATTGGTGGTTGTCGAGGCCAACACAAATAATAACCCTAAATATTACACACTAAAATAGTGTATAGTGGTAAAGGGATCGAATCCACGGAGATTGGTCCAATTTATAACTCTATGAAAAATCTCTTTGTAGAAATACTTGTAAAATGACAATAAAAATAAAATGGGGGTTTTGGTGTTTTGAAATACTTGAAACAAACTAGAATTAACTATGATTTAAATAGACAAATGCAACAAAAATAAGAGTTTGATGTAAAATCAATAAGGGAGAGATGGTCGACTTAAAGTTTCCTCACTTTGACTTTTGATGAACATATCATTAGAATCCAATGGTGCAATACTTTGATTTAAATCCTTAATTTGGCTATAGTAATCCAAGGAGCTTGAGATTACCTAGACTTTTCTTAATTGTTGAAATGGCTAGAGAAGCTCATAACAATTTCCTTAGTCAAAGTCACTAATTCCAAATAGCATGTAATTAGTGAAAGTCAACTAGCATTAAGAACCAAAAAGTCACCAAATCCAAGAGGGGTCAAATGCTTTCACCACCATGTTGGAGGAAATGTTTTTATGATTGTGTGAAGCAAAAACAACACAAAAATCATTTGTTGCTTGCTAATTTGAGGATCCTTTACTTAATCAAGAAATTAGCCAACTAATCACCACAAACACATTAAGAACATGTTCATGGGTTCTTCAACATTCAACAAAAGTTCAAAGGATTAACCAAAAGTCAACCAAGATTAGTTTAGCCAAGCATGGCTAAACCCAAAAGAAACAAAGTTAGAGAAAATTGTACCAAACATTAAGCAAGAAGCAAGAGGTAAAAATATGATGTTCTTCAAGTGTTCTTGGCCTTCAAAAGTCTTCAAAACTCCAGAGAGAATCTCCAAAAATCGGATGTCCAAGAGTCTCCAAAAGATGGGCACCAACCTTCCTCAAATAGCCTTCCAAATGGATTTCCGAAATTACCCCTGCAGAGCCTTGCGCGACCCGCGTGCTGCTGCGCGGGTGGTGCCTGACATGGGCTTCTTTGAGATTTTGGGCCTCCAAAGCATATCCCACTAGCCCAGATCGAATCCAATCACCTCCTAGCCCATTTTCTTCAAGTTTTTCTTCATTTTAAGCCCAATTTGACCTCTCCAAATCCTCCAAAGCTCGTGCACTCTCCCGATTAAAAATCTACGTATGCTTGAATAAACTCCCGCATCTTGCAAATTTAAAGTTTATTTCTCTCCAAGCCTTCAAATAACCATCAAGCTCGCTCCATGCATAATCTCCACAATCACTAAGCCTAACATCATTTTTGTCTACCAAATCTCATCGCTTCCCATACGTCCCGAACATTCCCGCTCCACTAGTCTCCATGAAATCTGCAGTAAAGCTCACGAAACTAGAAAGTGCCCGAAATAGTCATAAAATAACAAAAAGGAAAATATGCATGAAAATTAACTAGATTATGGATGAAATATGCTAAAATAAACTATAAAAAGAAGTAAATAAAATGAAATTATCAACAATCACTATCTTCTTAAAATCTTTCTTCGTGAAAGCATTTCCTCACAATCATTTTCACGAAGGAGGAAATCTTATGACACTTAGATTTAAATGGTGTATGTGTTCCTATCCATGTGAATTTGTTAAAACCAAAGTTTACGACAAATTCAAACTCATATGGACCGAACTTTCTTAATCTTGATTTCTTGCCTTATGGTAGCACAGCTGCCCACCATCTCTTCCAAGTAGTTAAGCAGCTCACTCTTTCCTATCAATGTACCTTTCATTGATTAAGGTGTTTTGCCTTTTATGAGTTCAAAATGAGAACTCATAGATGTGACATCCCCAATTTCTCGGCCAGAAAAGACCGGTTTGTTTATGCTTTATTTTAAAATCAGAGTAATCGTTTAAAGAAAACGGTTGCGGAATTTGTTCCCAAACAAAATATGATAAAATTTATCAAAACGTTCCTCAAAGAGAATGTGTTTTCATTAAATAATAAAACCTCAGGATGTCATGTTCCGATACAGACCAAAAGCATAAACAATATAAAATAGACCTTACAACAGTTATTTGTAACTACTGATCTATAATCCAAAATCTCTCATCAAGTCCACCAATTTATACTCTTGTGCCATTACCTGTAATGCAAAGAAAACTGAGTGGGTCAGGCTTGGGAGCCTGGTGAGCATTAGGGATGAGATTTAGAACCGGAAAACCGGACCGGAACCAGAACCGAACCGGAACCGGACCCGTTAGAACCGGAATATATAGAATCGGGTCCGGTTCCGGGTTTAAAAATTGGCTTTATCCGGGTTCCGGGTAATCCGGGTTTGGGTCCATTGGGTCCGGGTAAACCGGGTCTAAAATCCGGAACCGGAACCACTTTTAGGGCCGGAACCACTTTTTGTGAAACGTTTACAATATGCATATCTTATTCGTTTCAACTCCAATTGACACACGATTTTTTCCAACATGTAGTTTAAAGTTTGTACATGATTCTAGACTATAAATTTTTCATTTTTAGTTTTATATTCATTGACTTACAGTCCTCAAAAGTTGAGATACCAAAGCTGAAAGTTTTTAGTTTTTTTATATTCGGTGAAAGTTTTAAAGCATGCATATCTAATTCGTTTGAAGTCGGATTGACATGTGGTTTTTTCCAACTTCTAGTTTACAGTTTGTACATGAGTTTAGACTATAATTTTGTCATTTTTGGTTTAACATTCAATGATTTACAGTCCTCCGAAGTCGGGATATCAAAACTGAAAGTTTTCAACTTTTCAGCTATTTGTTTTTGTACCTTGTATTATGTGAAAATATTAACACAAGTATATCTCATTCGTTTAAATTCGGATTGACATGCGGATTTTTCCAGAGTGTATTTTAGAGTTTGTACATGATTTTAGACTCTAATTTTGTTAATTGTGGTTTTGTATTCAATAAGGTACAGCCCCCCAAAGTGGGGATATCAATATGAAAATTTTCAAAGTTCAACCCACTAAGTTGTAAGTAATTACCAAAAAATTCCGGTTTTTTCGGGTTTTCCGGGTCTAAACCCACTTTATCCGGTTCCAACCTACCCACTTTGATGTTTCCGGGTTTTCCGGTTCTAGACCCACTTTACCCGGAACCATACCCGGAACCGAACCGGAACCGGTTCCTATATACCGGTCCGGTTTCCGGTTTTATAAAATCCCGTTAACCGGTTCCGGGTCCATTGGGTCCAGGTTTGGACCCACTTTCATCCCTAGTAAGCATGTAGGGTTTTCAACCCACAATAATACATTTATTATATTGAATTATCAAACAATCAACCCAAATACTCATTCCCATTATCTCCTTTATTTCTTAAGGATTTATCCTAAGAATCAACTATCCTTTAACCATTTATTCCTAAGGATTGACCTAAGGAATTGACACAAAGTCCACCACTGCCAAGGTCCACAAATTACGATTGGTAAACACTTAGTTCAACATACTTAACAAACACCTAGTTCTAACACTCCTAGTGAACCATTAATTCAAAACATCTGGTGAATACTTAGTTCTAAAACACTTAGTGAACACACTCAGTTCAACAACACCAAGTGAACACATCTAGTTCAAAAATACTTAATGAACACATTGAGTCCAAAAATACCAAGTGAGCACATAGAGTTCGGAAATAACTAATGAACACATTGAGTTCAAACACCAAGTGAACACGTAGAGTTCAAAAATACCTAATGAACACACTGAGTTCTAAAATACTTAATGAACACATATAGTTCAAAATACCTAATGAACACATTGAGTTCAAGGACACCAAGTGAACACATATAGTTCAAAATACCTAATGAACACATTGAGTTCAAAACACCTATTATTTCGTCTCACATCAACTATTTCATCTACCCATGTTCTACCCAACATATTTGTAGATGCAAACACATATAAAGTTTAAATCTTTTAAAACATGTATAACACATTATTTCAACATTTATCTCAAGTAAACAAACAATGTATAAACACCTAGCACATACTTCATAGCAAATACTTCATATCTATGCGGTAGAAGAAAGTGAATATACATTCACACATATAACAACAAAATATACACATAATACGTATTTCGTATAAAATACTTCGTATTTATGCGTTAGAAGAAAGTAACCACACACTCACTTGATCAGAAGATGATCGGACAGCACTACAACTTGCAGAAGTAGTAATCCACAGCAGATCTGGAAGATCTCCACAATAATCGAACTTCTCGCGGGCAGAGCTTCGGCTCGGGAACCGCACTTCTCGGGATCTTCGGGATCTCGGGACTTGCCTCGGGGCTAGAGAATAATACCGGGGCTTCGGGGTATTTCTGGCATGCAAAACGATGCAAAAAGGGAGAGAGAAGAGAAGAAATTGGCAACCCTAAACGGCTGGCCCTTCAAATCTATGTATAGGGCAAATTTGGCCCTTGCCACGTCGTGGCAACCTTGTTCCACGTCGTGGGCTTGGTCGTCACTGCATGCGTCATCCCAAGTTGCATCTGGGGGCCTCTCGGAGGTGTCAGGACACTTGCCACGTCGTGGAAACCTTGTTCCACGTCGTGGGCTCTGATAGTTTTGGGGTTTCGCGCCCTGAACTTCAGAAATTCATAACTTTCGCATACGAACTCCGTTTTCGATGTTCTTTATATCGACGCGAAGGTGAGATTATGATCTACAACTCTCATTTAGACTCCATTGGCTAGTTTTGACTTTATTTTTAATATATTATAAGTATATTAGTTATATATTATCTTTAGTAGGTCAGGACAGGAAAACTCCGCTCGAAATTCATAACTCCTTCATCTGAACTCCGTTTTCGTCTGTCTTTTTATCGATGGACTACTATCTAATAAATCTTCAACTCTTGTTTAGATCACTAAGGATAAATATCTATCTACCTTAAGTTCACTATTTACATCGCGTTGGGTCGTGCCAATTCTGTCGCGAAACTTCGACAGGTCATAACTTCTTCGTTATAACTCGGATTTTGGCGTTCTTTATATGCACGGAAACCTTGTGACATATACTAAAACTTGGTTAATATTAATCCTTCTAAATAATCTTCCATCAAAAAGTCATTTTTGATGCTTATCGTCTCTAAATTGACTAGCCCTGATCTACGGGCGTTACAATAGAACTCACATGCATAATTAACTCGATTGAATTGGCACGGAAACAAAATAATGTCATCACGATAGGTTGTAAACCTCAACTCGTGTGCTAGTGATGATCGATAAGGTTTATTTGATTTGTTCTTGAAACCTTTCAAGACTATTAAGACTCCCACTGACTCCTTGACATATAAGATTCTCTTGTCAATAACCATTTCTTGACAAATAAATATTCAAGAGTTAGTGTAGCTTTTATCAAAACACTTCATAAATTGGTCCTAGTTGGTCTTTGTCTTATCCAAGACATCACAACTTACCACATTTAATGAGTGTTATAAACCTTCTTAATACTTTTTCACTTAATGTCACAATCTTAACTTTAAGACTTGTTTTGGAACGAAGTATGATTGACTTTTTGATTTAACCATTTCTTCAATTCTTGATTCCTCTTCTTAGACATACAATTGTACTAAGACTCACTTAGAGGATCAATTGAGATATGGTTCTTAATCATTAAGACCTATCATAAAGCATAAAAGGTACTCTCCCTTCTTCTTAGAATAGAGAAACTTTTATCTTTCTGCCTACTTGATTCTTCTTATTCGTTCTGCTATTGATCTAAACCCTTTAATCAATTTCGAATAACACTTAATCTTATAAGTGTAATCATATTTACTAAACCTCTAGTAAATCATGACGAATATCTTTGTTATTCTTATGGTGAACTTGATCAACACACAACTTTGTGTGCTTGATCTCCTAGTCCTTCACTTGACACTTTGTCAATGAATTTGTCTGATTTCCAAATATGAAATTTCTCATTCATCGTGCAACCAAGTTACATGATTCCAAGTTTCTGTCCAATTGAAACTTGGGCGATGAGAAACTTTCCCTATTTGGTAAATTCTTGACTTTCCATAAATAACATAAATAAGAACCAAATCCATTATTGCTAATAATAGAAACATTCAAACATCAATTTTTCATATACGCCATTGCAAGGATAAATAATATAAAATCAAAATTTATTTTATTGCGAAAAAATTTTGTCCTTATAATGCAATTCATTGAAAAACTATGCTAATACATCTTTCTTAGCAATCTAATTCTAACTCTAAGTAGTAGCTCAAGAATCTAATCTTCGAGAAATGCGATCGAAATCCATTCCTTCACGGTTAGATTCTGCTCACTTCTTCCCTTAAGCTTCCTTTCTTTTCTTCGATCCTACAAAACATCAATTGTAATCTTATCACATTATGTATTAAGAATCTAGAATAGAAGCTTAAAAGAGTTAGTCAATGGATTTTACCTAAAGCAAAGCCATACGTTTTGACTCTCCCATCTCTTAGATTTCTTAGGTAAATGGGGCAGCTTCGTCTCCAATGCCTTTTCTCTTGGCAATAAAAGCAAATTGACTTTTTTGGAACATGACATGGAACTACTTCAGACATTGCCTTTCTCTTATGATCAAACTCTTTGATCATGACATGTCTTTCGTTGCCATTGTCTATATCCATAGACGTCTTGAAGGCAGATTCACCAATCAACTTTGCTTTTCTATTGCGTCAAACCATTGCTGATTCAGCAGCAATAAGCATATAGGTGAGATCTATAAGGGTCACGTCGCGGTTCATCATATAGTACTCTATTACAAACTCACTATATGAGTTAGGAAGTGATTGAAGAACCCAATCAACAGCCATTTCCTCACAGACAACGGATCCCAACATTCTTAACCTATCAATGTGTGACTTCATCCCTAGGACGTGTGCACACACCGACTTTCCTTCTTTATGTTTACTTGCCAAAAGGGCTTGAGTGATCTTGAACTTTTCAAGCCTTTGAACTTGTGGGTTAGGGAGAACAATTGGAGGAGGTGGAGGAAGTGAAGCATGATTTCTTGTTCCTCGATCGAATCGTGGAATACCATCTTCATGTGGAATGTTTGTTCCACGGGATTTGAGAAGACCATAGTTGTCAAACTTTGACATCTACAATACGGGAGAAAAACGAATTCAAGTTAGTTGATAGATTGAGTCCTTAGTAAATCACCCAAATGAGATACTAAGGCTAGGACCCAACACAATATTCTACAACTCGGGAGAGGGATGCCGTAACCCAAATTGCAAAACATTTGAAGGTAAGTGAATGGCGATTCACTAATTTCCACCATGAAAAAACGAAAAAGAAATTTAAGTTTTAAATCTATGAAAACTCCTAGATCCTTTGAGATTCATTGAACTTTCAATGGCATGTTAAAATCTCGATATGCCCCTCTAGTTTGTGACTGGGATGCCGAGGATCACAAAGCGGGTGTGAATAATCATGCAAACTACATGGTGCCCTCACATGTTACAGTCACCTATTCGATGTGCCAGTAAACCACACACGCTCCACCAAACTATGAGAAACATTGAGTCACCCTTTGCTACCTTTGCTTAGAACCATTTAGTGTGCCGGTAAACCACACACGCTCCACTAACGTCTTCGCAAGGGCACAAAGTGTAATTTCATGGAATTACATCAATTCACTTTTGCCTAAGTAACTATGATTGGGAATTTTTAAAACATTTAGTTACTTTTGTACTTTATTATACTTATAATGAAAGGTTTCGTCCTATCCTACCCGTTCGGCTAACGACCCTCCACTAGTCAAGAGTGCGGTGGGTAAGAGTGGATACCCATTCAATCGCCATTTTATAGGCAATTTCCTTAAACACCCCTTATAGACCAGCTTCGTGAATGAGGCCTACTAACGGTAAGACTGACTTTTACTCATACATATATAATGTTAGACTTTTAATGTTATATATATAGTATAGGGTGTATTTTATACTTTCAAAATACTATATAGGTGATCTAATTTAACAATTATACTTTTAATTCAATTAAATTGTAAACCTAAACTTTTTATGGATTTATTAAACTTCTTTTAATTATACACCTTAATTAATTAATAAAACCATAAGGGTGTGATTTGAACTTTTTCAAAACTATACTAGAGTTTTAGAATTTAGCATTCCTAATTAAACTTTTAATCAACTTTTAAATTCCAAAACTTGAGGGTAAGTTTTGAAACATTTCAACACATTAGGGTTTAGAAATTAAAAATACATCAAAATTAAACATTTAATCAAAATTTAAATTCCAAAACTTGAGGGCAAGTTTTGAAACCTTTTTCAAAACATTAGGGTTTTAACTATTTAAATTTCAAAACAACAAAACTTTTGGGTTCAAATTTAAACTATAAAACCTAAAAGGGGAAAATATGATACTTTTCATAACAACAAGAATCAAATAACAAATAATATAAATTAACATTTAATCACATAATTATCCATATTTGATTTATTTAATGATTTCTTGCAAAACAATTTATCAATTTAGTCAAAATAATTAATCAATTATCACATAAGGAAACAATTATCTTATTAATTGATAAATATCTTCAATTAGATCAAGAATATAGTCAAATATATCATAAAATCGGATTTATATTGATCTAATACGATAAGGTAACTATCCATAAGCAAAAACAGCAAGAAATCGCGAAGATATCCCCATTTGACGAGTTCACTCGTCGAGTCTGCATGGACTCGGCGAGTCCAGCCTCCAGAACATCAAAAATCGAATTTTTTTGAACATGTAATGCATCAATACAATTGAAACCAGTCTAGGCTCTGATACCACTGATGGGTTTTGGTCATAAGACATCTTATGTGCTCATACAAACCCTAATGCTTGGATCTAGGTTTCTCTATTGTACATACTTTGAATCAAGACTATAAACCCTAATTCTAGCATATGGAAATCGATATTAACATATAATTAGGTTTATGATATTACCTTGATTGTTATGTAGCAATAACAATCCCAATTCCTCCTTGAATTGACTTTGGAAGGCTTAGAGTCACAAGTGTCACTCCTCTAATGGTTCACAAACACCATAAGCAAGAGGATGAAGAGGAGAGAGGATGGAGGTTACCAAAACTCGTGTGAAACCCTAGCATGAAGCTTGTCCACGTTTTGGTCCTTAAGGGATCTATATATAGTGAGGCAATTAGGGTTATCTAACAAGGAAACCCTAATTTGGATGCTTAAGCCCTAAGCAACCCATGGAGCCCTTTCCATAAGGCCTTAGACGATTTCATATGGGCTTCCCCCATAGAATTCGTCCACCTTATAATAAAAGGCAATCCATGGCCCAAATTGAAATTATCTTATAATTACAATTCCAGTCCCTTAAGTTTAATTAATCTCTTTTAGTCACAAAACTAATTACCAATTATTGACTAATATTAATTAAAAAATATGATTTCTCCTTTAATATATTATTCTCATAATATATTAATAAATCATATTTAATCCTTTCTCTCCATAATTCATCCTATCAAGTTGCTTTGGTGAAGGTAACCCAAAAGTACCATGCACCATCGGGTCAAGTACATACCAAAATAGTTATGGACTTAGACACTAATACAACACATTTGTCATTCTATCGAAGTACTTTGATATATTATGTTTTAATTGGTTTCCATCAAAGTACATTATTATTATTATTATTATTATTATTATTATTATTATTATTATTATTATTATTATTATTATTATTATTATTATTATTATTATTTGGATTAAAGGTACGTAATAGTTTTTCCTATTTATTTGAAAAGTTTCAGAAAAGTTGTTAATCGATTTCATGTAAGTTGTGACAAAAAAAATCGAAATATATGAATACATATATTTGATACAAGAACAAAACAATAATCGAAAAAAAATAAAAAAAAGCTAAAGAAGGTATCGGCCATCTATTGCACGACAACGAAGGTTTGAAGCAGAGAATAATGATCAAAGTTATAAGCAATATGAATGATGTTGTAAGAGAATGTTTGAAGAAAAACAATGATGGAAAATAAGTGTGAACCGCGGATTCAAGGATGAATCGTATATGTGTGTGATAATTTGAATTTGATTTTTTGGTATGAATGGTTTCCTAACAAAAATGGATATTATATTAATGATTTGCTAATATAAATGGATTTATATTAATGGTTGATATTTAATGCCTTAATTGAAATGATTTTTAGTAATATGTTTTTAAAGTTGACAATTTTAAAATCTTTATAACTGGAAATTCAAGATTTAAAATATAAGAAGTTTTTATTAGAATTAGATACATTCCATTTCAATGGATTTAAGTTAATTTTGTTTAACAATTGGAAAGCTTTTATTGGAATTAAATACATTCCATTTGGGAAGATGATGTCAATAATTTGATCTAAGGGTGGAAAACATAGGATTGAAATACAATCAATGGCCCAAATTGTTTAAGATGATGTCATAAGATTTTTGTTTTAATATATATTAAAGATAACATAATTATTGATATGCTTATTTAATGATCTTTTTAAAAAGAAAAAAACTAAACAAGTTTGAATTTTGAAGCCAAAAACTATAAATAAGGGAGTTAAATTATGAACAATATTAATTAGGGTTAATGATGACACATATTTTCAAAAGATGTCTTGAAGGAGATGCTTGCTTCATTTTGTAGAGATTTGTGTGAAGCCAAAACAGAGGTGTGATAATTGGAGATGCAAGGAAAAGGCAACACACAAATTCTAAGAATACATGACCAAAAAGGAATCACCTTATGGTGCTACATTCTGTTATGAACACACAAAACATCAATTGAAGCACAACCATTAACATGAGGACGAAGAGGATTAGAGAATTATGGTTTAAGAGAAAAAAAATAGAGGAGAAAAATGGGAAAAATGGGCGGCTATTCATGTTTCTGGCCAGATTTATGGAGAAACGGATACTTCATATATAAATAGAATAATATGCTTCAATTGATAACATAATTGCTGATTTTAAAGATTCTATATCTAAATGTAATTATGCTCGAATTTTGAAATATATTTTAGAAAGTATGAATAGATTCTATAATTAAATATTCTATAATTAAATGTAATTGTGTTTGAAATATAATTGCTAAATTTAAAGATTCTATAATTAAATGTTTGAATTCTATTTGGAGAAGATGATGTCATCAGTTTGATCTAAGGGTGGAAATCATATGATTGAGATACAATCAAAGGTCATGATTGCTTTATTGGTGAATTAAAGGATCTCTTTTAATAATAATTAGAGATTGGGGAAGAAAATCACTGATTTTTCACATTTAGTCCCTAAAGTTTCAAAAAAATTGTACTTTTTTACCCATAAACTAAAATTGTTTCAAATTTTGGAGATTTTTGTAGGGATTTCAAGAGTGTTATTTTTGCAAGATGTTTTTCAGCAACATGAACATATTCTGTTCATTTTTGGTCCAAGGCAATCCGAGAAGATCCCTTTTCGACTAGAAGTGAAAAATTTATCGATTCTTCGGATTTGAAGTGAAACGTTTATGCCATGTGTCAAGGAGGAGGATTGAATTGCATATTCCACATTGAGCACTTTCTCATTCATATTTGGGTTTTATAATCATATTTCGATTATAAAAAGGGGGGAGAGATTAGTAATATGAGAATTCGAAGTCGAAAGTTTTGAATTTTTCATATTAGGCGAATTTGAAGACTAATGTGACCTTGAGGGGGAGTAAATCATGAAGTTATTCGAATTGGAAATTATGAAGTGGTTCGGGTATTCCCAGCCTCATGAAGGGTTTGGACATAATGAAGATTTTTGGGGTGTGTTTTTATGCTCAAAGTTAGGTAATTGATTCGTGGAGGTTTGATTCTCCAAATTACCTTTTGATGATCAGATTGTAATATCTCACATTCTAGAACTCGGATTGGAAAATTATTGAAGACTTGAAGATTTGATGCTTATTTCTACATTTATCACGCTTGAGGATTCGTTCGCAAAGTTGCTCATTTTGGATATTAAAGCCGATTCATCAATTTCTAAATGTCAAAAGTCAACAAGTCAGCAACCAATGAAAGTCAACAGTCAACCACGTCAACAATCACCATGACGTGGAGTCCTCTTGGCCACATCGTGGGCATGACAAGTCAAAATTGATGACATGCAGGACATCGTCATGTCGTGCCATTGACGAAGTGAGTGGTGGAGAATTTTCCTCGCAGTACTCACAATTTTTTGAGTGTTCACCGGATTCACACTAATATGCTATCTTTTTAGATCGGAGGGTATGGGTGGGAGTTTCCCCCACTTTTTGTGGGCCACACCACAATTTCCCTCACTTTCCTTTCCTTCGCCTAAAACCAAAGGAATGGGTGGAAAGCTCCCCTCACTATTTTTTTATTTTTTAAAAAAAATATATTTCATACATATATTATACTCATTTTTTAGGGAATTAAAAACCATGAACTTTGATATATTTTTTATATTTTTTTAGTATGTATATAATTTTATAAATATTAAAAAAGATAAAAGAAAAAAAAAATTGGCCAATAGAATGAGGAGAGAAAGTGCGACACCCCCTCCCCCCACCTCTTTCCCGCACCTCCCTTCCCGCACCGCCGGTGCGGTGTTCCTCCGTGCTGGACACTTCCCGTGACCCTTCCTGTTTCCTATACCATCCGGCCTTAATATATATATATATATATATATATATATATATATATATATATATATATATATATATATATATATATATATATATATATATATATATATATATTAAAAAGATAGCATATTTGAATGAGTAATTTTAATTTTTAAATGAATAAAAATACGGGTATATATAAAATAGTTGATGATGTACAAATGAATGTTTTTTTTAAAAGAATATTGATATATAATAAGTTAACTATAAATACTTCTATGACATAATCAGGAAACGAATTGACATTGCGTTATTAACTTATTGTAGATTGTTCTAAGTGCTTATCTCATACCTGTGACTAATAAGGTTTTTAATGTAGTGGGGTTGTCTTGATATTTTCTTATTTATTTCTCCAATCTTAGTAGGCATGTCGAATTGTTTATTTTATTTTTATTTATTATTTATTTATTTTTGTTAAGATTGTTTATTAGTTTGTGGTGACAAAAATGGATTTCTAAAAAAATATTCGGATTAGGTTATATAATGTCAAAAAGTTATAAGTTACAAACCTTTAAAAAAAATGCTTGGGTTAATTTTAGTTATTTTTGGTGAATAAGTTACAAACATTTTTTAAAAACTCATAATTTATAGCTTATTTAAAATGATTTTTTCAAGGATAACAAAAAAAACTTTTTAAAAATGCTTATTAATTAACTTGACAAACACTTTTTTAACTTAGCTTTTTGAAAAACTAATAAATTGATAAGGCTATCGGGGGTGTCGTCCGAACGTCATGCGCGTCGTAGGTGTGAACACCATCCTGACTGGTCGGCGTCATGGTGATGCCGCGTAATCGGAACCACGCTTGAAGACTTATCCATCTCTCTCTCTCTCTCTCTCTCTCTCTCTCTCACCAAGACCACCCCAATGGTGGTGGTGTAGGGGCGTGGTTGTGGCATTCCCAATTTTACAGCCAGAAAGACCGATTTGTTTATGCTTATTTAAAAATTAGAGTATATTTTTGAAGAATAATATTGCGGAATTTGTTCCAAAAACATGATAATGATATTATCAAAGCATTTCCGAGGAAATGTAATTTATTTATATTAAAACGTTTGGATGTCATCGTCAATACGACAATATAAGCATAACGAAATATTATAAGTCTTACAGTAATTAAACTAGTGACCTAATACTCATTAAATATCTCAGCAGAATGTATCATTAATATCGCTATTTGTGATACAATAAACTAAGTGGGTCAGTTTTGGAAACCTGGTGAGTACATAGGGTTTTCAACCCACAATAATATAATTAATATGTTTAATCATCAAACAATTAACCCAATTTCTCCCCCTCATTATCTTCTTTATTCTTAAGGATCTTCCTTAAGGATCATCTATGCTGCCAAAACTATTTCAAGGATTCCTCCATGATACTTGTCAGTAGGTATTCTTGTATATTTAATCCTAAGGATTTTTCCTAAGGAATAGACATGAAGTCCATCGCTATCAGTGTTTATCTAATATCACTAAGTCCATAGCTGCCAGTGTTTATTTGTTAGGCACTAAGTCCATAGATACCAGAGTTTATTTTCTTTATTGACAACATTACTTTAGGGAGTCCACCCACAATACATGTCAATGAGTTTTTAGAGTACATCTAATGAACACATGGTTCACAAACACCTACAGGCTGCGAGTCTGCTAGCGTTTCACTGGAATGTCTAGAATAGTCCGTGGTTGTCATCTATACTCAGCTAGATGATGTCTTCTTTAAAGTTAAGGCCTCTCATCATCTTTCTCATATTTCATCTCTTATCATCTATATCATCTTTCATCTTTCATCATCTATATCATATTTCATCTATCCATCTTTACCCAATATATTTATAGGTATAAAAATGCATATTCAGTTTAAATCAAGTAAAACATGTATAAATCGTTCATCTAGCATAGATATCAGGAACACATATAATAGGTACATATAGTATGTATTTATATTAAATACTTCACATCGATGTGTAAGATGAATGTAACTATGTACTCACTTGTTAAAGTGATGACTCGAAACTCAGACAACGTTTTGCTTCTAGCAACTGTCTTTTCATTCGATGTAACATGGTATTATTATTAGGGATGAACGTGGGACGGAACCGGTACCGACCCGTACCGTTCCCGATTTCCCGAAAACCGAATTTGGTCAAAAATCAATCCCGAGTACCGAACCGAATTAAAATCACCGGTACCGGTACCGGTTTTCGGTACTAGTACTGGTACCGGCGATACCGATTCCCGAATTTCATGTATTTTAAGTACCAAGTACCGTCCCATATTTTAAAATTCGGTACGGTTCGGTACCGGTACGAGATCGGGATTTGGGAAAAATTGCTCATACCTAATTATTATCAATGAGTCTTAGTCTAATATTTATTGCGACTAATTATTAGTCTAGATTAATCATTAATTCAAAGTTTACTAATCTATAGCTGATAAGTGACAACCACGTAAGATCATATCGGAGGTAAGGTCTGTTTGGTATACAAACTATACTGTTTTGGAAAACCCAATTTAAACACCTCACTAAATCTAGCATTGTCATCATCCCTGTAAGTAGATCAATTAATATAACGACTTTAAATCACTGATAAATCTTGTTTATAGGTTCATAATAACGATAATGAATTTAAACATAAGTTACACTTAAAGCGTAATAGGTGTAGCTTAACTTACAGGGTTTCTAGCGAAAACTTAGAACTCCGTCGTCAGAACTTTGTAACTAAATCTTTTTTTCTAAAAAGATTCTTATAGCGCTTCAACGCCCACCTTACTATACTAAAACTACATAAAGAGAAGTCGAATCACGAGGGACCGAATGCTCGGGGATAAGAAGATAAAGACTCTTAAATTAAGAGAATGGTGCAAGAAATATGAGAGCATAAAGTCTCATATTTATAGTAATTGAATTTTCAATAACTACATTTTATAGTTACTTAAACGACCTTATTGTTATTTAAACGACTAAACGCCCTTTATAATACTGTTTTAAATATATTTAATGATATTTGTATTAAACTAATATCGAAAGTATTCAATATTAGTCTTATAATGACTGCATCGTCGATACATTTCTAATGATATATATATATATATATATATATATATATATATATATATATACACACACACACACACACACACACTTTATTTTAATATGTAAATATGTTATTATAAATTATAACTTGTTCATATGAACTTCGTTTTTAACGTTCTTTATATCCATGTGTAGCTATCGACGACATCTACAACTTTCGTTTAGACTCCGTCGACTAATTTCGACTTTAATTTTAAATTATATTTTAACAGACTTAGACTGTTAATGTCCGTTAAAAATTCATAATTTTGTCATCCGACATTCGTTTTCGACTGTTTTTTATCGTTCAACTCCTATTGATAAGGTCTTCAATTATCGTTTAGATTGTTTTGGCTAAAAATCAACCGATCTAAAATTCGATTTTTGAGTTGCATACCGCTATGGTGAATCTTAGAAAAATCATAACTTCCTTTAACGAAGTCAGATTAAAACGTTCTTTATATGAATACTCTCGGTTTGATGACTACTACGACTTTCGCTTAGATGACTATGGCTAAAAAGTATTTTATCAAAAATTAACTTTTTACGTTATGTAGAGTCATGCCAGTTTAAATCGCAAAACTTCAACGAGTTATAACATCTTCGTTATAAGTCGTATTTCAGCGTTCTTTATATGTACAGAATCCTTGTGATATGTAATACTCCCTCCGTCCCATAATAATTGTCCACTTTTGACTTTTGAAGTCTTTATTCATCAACTTTGACCTTAAATATTGTTATTTGTGTTATGTATTAGTCGTTGAAACTTATAGCAATGAAAAAACATTTAAAATACAATCTATTCATAAATTTTGCATTAAGTTTTATATATCAAGGACAAAAATATTTAAGGTCAAAGTTGAAGAATAAAGACTTCAAAAGTCAAAAGTGGACAATAAATATGGGACGGAGGTAGTATAACTTTGGTTATAATTATTTATCCGAAATAATCTTATATAAAAAAAATCATTTTAACACTTATTACCTCTAAGTTGACTAACCCGAATCTACGGGCGTTACCGTTGACATAACGATGATGTGAAAGGTGGCTACATTGTAAAACTCTCCTTCTCGCTCCCTCTAAATTGCCTAAGCAATTTTGAAACTCAAACATCTCTTATATTCAATTTTCAAATTTTCTTTTGCAAATGTCAGATATGTATCTTACTAAATCGCATCATATGTGCTATATGAAATCTCCATGAAGGAAAACACTTTTCAATCCCAAAACATTCCGGTTGATGAACGACCACTTCTGAGTTGAGATCTCCATGAATGAAAACACTTTTCACATGAAGCTAAAATATTCCTAGCTTCTCACTAGGTTTTTTTATTTTATTTTATTTTATTTTTTTTTATTTTTTTATTTTTATTTTTATTTTTATTTTTTATTTTTTTTTAAATAAAATTTTGCCATTCAAAAACAAGTCTTGCCACGGGTACAAACAATTTCGTATAATTTACGCCGTCTGATTGAGAATACTACCAACTTTACTTTAACTTTTGCACATTTGCTCTTTCCTTAACCTTTGTTTTGTAAACTCAGTTTGACTCCAATTGGCTTTACTCCGATCCCACAAGCTTATTAATTCCTATTATTTTTTTTTCTATGGCTTTTATCATCACAATCATTGTTTCTCTCAACTTCTTGCCTTTTTAAAAAAAAAAAAAACTCTTGAACATATGAATTAATATTCAACTGTTTACTATAAATTTATATATTGTTTCTTGAAATCCATACAAAATATTTATACTGTGATCAATTAGAACAAAGTAATACATGTTCTGATTTATAATACAAGAGTAAAAATATGAATAAACATTCATATGAAAGTATTCAATTGTGATTCATATATACCACTTTTAACAATGCTTTTTTTTTTCTCCCTTTCACTAATCCTTTCACTAACGTATTACTTTTAACAATGCTTTTTTTTTTCTCCCTTTCACTAATCCTTTCACTAACGTATTAGGAATCACAATAGGTATATTAGTAAAAACAATGTATTTTTTTTTTTTTTGGTTTCTCCGTTTGCTAATTTCTTAAAACGGGTTTGATAAAAATCATAATAGAATACTGAAAAAGGGCCTATAAGATCATATTAATTTTTATTTTTATTATATACTTAATTTTTATTTTTATTATTTATTTCTATAGTAAGAATCACCATAGGTATCACATTGTTCTAATCAATGTTTTAAAAACCGTTTTTTTAGTTGAACCGGTATGGTGACCGGTTTTTGGTTTAACCGGTTTCACCGCCGGGTTAACCGGTTTCTATATTTTCATGTTTTTTTTCTATATTTTCCTATACATACATATATAAATCATGAATTTGATGTTTACAAATTCAAACATTAAAAATATATATAAATATAAGTTTTTGATGAATCCAAATACATTAAAATAACATATAACCATAAGTTCTATTGTTTTACATCAATCCATATATATCAAAAAGAAAATAAATTATAATACCGTAACGAAATATAATTTTAGATGAATATAAATACATCAAAAAACTTTATAACATTTATAATATGTTTTTATTTATAGAAAATTAAATAGATATGAAAAAAAAAACATCAAAGTTTATTATGTAAATGGTTTTTTTTTCATATTTTTTTATTCGGTTTAACCGGTTTATTTTGACCGGTTCAACCGGTTTTCTCTAAAAACCGGCCGGTTCAAAAATCAATATAAAACCGGTGATATTTGAACCACTCCTCCCCGGTTTCCGGTCCAACTGGTTGGATCGGCTGGTTCACACCGGTTTTCAAAACATTAGTTCTAATTGATATCAGTTCAAATCGTTTTTATGGATTTCTACTTGAAACCAATTTATAAATTTGTAGTAAAAGATTAAATCGCATTTTCTATTTATAGGAGTTAAAAAAGTAAACATAAGTATACGTACTATTTTGATTGTAAAACACGCGTCTTACCCTGGGTGTTAGCTACAAAAATATAACTACCGTAACTTTATATACAAAAATATTGTTTGTTTTACTAGTAAAATGCATATATTACCTCTTTGATAGTTCTTGTTTGAATTAGAAAATAGATAAAATCGATGTAAAGAAAGATTATAAAAAGTAAACTAGAAACTTGAATAAAAATTATGAGATGAAACAAAAATAAAATCTCAAAAACCCAGAAGTTTTATTGGCGATATCTACACATAATCTATACCCGAAATACTAATTTGGGATTGATAATAGTTTTGGTATATGAAGTTAAGTCATTGACCTATATCTCCTATAATAATTATAATAATCATTTTTATGATTTTCCCAAAATATTAACAGAGTAACTAACTAAAACTGATTATCCCAAAATATTAACAAACTAATCAATTAAAGCTGACGTGGACTTTAATATTGTAAGAGTTACAAGGGTTTAAACAGATTTAATTACTTGTGAAGAATAGAAGTTACTAGGGGTTAAGCCCATTCATCAGCATTTTCATAAGCCCACTCTCTCTCTCTCTCTCTCTCTCTCTCTCTCTCTCATACCTAAAATGATCAGATGATGAACGTCAACCAATTTTCGTGCAACTAATTGGCATCAATGCGCTATATGTTGATGCAAAATTGTTGACAAGTAGTAGGAATTAGAAGAAAAGAAATGTCGCAGAGCAATATTACTACTAGTAACTTGAATGTACCCGTGAGTGAAGTCTACTGGTCTCTTGTAGCTAAAGCCGATAAAAAGTTCTCCAAAATTAGGGATTTGCCGTATTACGAACGCAACAGGTCAATTTCTTTCTCTTTGTTGTAATTTAGTTTGTATTAGTGTTATAATAAAGCTAGCGATATGTCCAGAATCTAGTTTCGTGAATCGTATGTCTGGAAACTTATACAAATGCATTTGAGCATGTTACTGTTAAGAACTTATACAATTACTGCATTTGAGCTTGTTGCTGTTAATTTGTTTAACGTCAGATTCTAGTAAAATGTATCTTAGGGAATGATTTAATCGCTTGCTCCTGTCCATGGTATCGATCAACTAACCTTCATGATAGTCGAAGTAATACATATAAAACTCTAGTTATGAAAATGAACAATTAGGGTACACAATGTGGTTTTGTATGTAATTTAGGTGTTGTGTATGCTTATGGCAAATTCCTGTTGTTTAATACAGCTATATGATATTCTAGTTAGTTAACCTTGCACCAATACATTTGATACTCCTTAACTATAAAGTTGTTTTGCAATAGGTATGATACCTACTTCTACAAGGTATTCAAAGTTTATACACAGTTATGGAAATTTCAACAAGACAATCGACAAAAGCTTGTGGAAGCAGGACTGAAGAGATGGGAAATAGGTGATATTGCATCGCGAATAGGGCAACTTTATTTTGGACAATATATGAGAACAAGTGTAGCCAGTTATCTGTCAGAGTCATATATCTTTTATGAAGCAATCTTGACTAGGGAGTATTTCAAAGATGGACTCTTACAGGATGTGAATCTTGCCAACAAACAGTTGAGGTTCATTGCAAGATTCTTGACTGTGTGTTTAATGTTGAACAAACGAGAGATGGTTTATCGGTTGGTAAGTCAGCTGAAAGTGCTAGTTGCTGACTGCAAGAGGACTTTCCAGGTATTTAATCTTAGGGTTTATTTCATATATTACCATTAAAGTTGTACCAATTTACCCTTTTGCCCATTTAGGTATCAAAAGGGGCGAGTTTGTCACTGAATTTGATGATCTGTATGCATTTGCTCATTGTAACCTGTTATAACAAGTAAAACCATTTTTCATGCCTACATGGTATCCACATAGGCATCTTTATCATATTACATACATGTGGCACTTACTTTGGCATTCACATGGGAATGTTCATGCATCTTATATATCACTTTTATATGATCTTGTTTCAGGACACCGACTTTATAGAATGGAAGCTAGTGATACAAGAAATAACAAAGTTTCTCAAAGTGGACACAGCTTTTATGAATACAAGGCCTCTGAGATACAGCCTCACATTAGATGTAGAGCCTAATAGCCTGCCACCTGTCCCCAATGTGATAAGAAACCTAAAACTGAGAGACGCGATACTTTGCAGCTATCATCCAAACGAGGTGAAATTCTCAGAGCTCACCCTTGACAACTTTAGAATGCTTCAATGTTTGGAGTGGGAACCAAGTGGCTCATTCTACCAATCAAGTGGAAGTTTGACCAGTGGTCAACATGCAGTCAATCAGGAGATTTCTGATCCTACATTGCCACCAAATCCACGCAAAGCTGTCTTGTGTCGTCCATCCATCACTCATTTTTTAGCAGTAAGTAAACTCACTTTTTACTATTAATTTATTAGTTGTAATAATTGTAAGTTAAAAATGTGAATTTGTTTTGTGTGTGTTCTTGGTGACAGGTTTTGGCTACTGTGTGTGAGGAGCTTCCTCCTGATGGAGTTCTCTTACTCTATATATCTGCTCCAGGTATCTCATATAGTCTGCCTTTTTTTGTTATGTAAATTTTGTAAATTAGTTCATGTCTGTAAGCATTAAGTCCCTGTTTGTTATGCATTCAGATGCTGCATGTACTTCACCACCCTCTGACAACACAAACAGTTCTTCAGTGAAAAAGATTATGAATGGCTCTGGAGACCATTCTAGAGGGGTGAATCTTGGTTCTAAAGGAAATGGAGGTACTGTAATGTAAATTATTGGAAGATTATCAGGTGGCAATTAAATATTTAAGACATTTTTTTGATTAAGAATGATGTTGATTTCAGGTTTAAATGTGATATATCCTTGTGACCTGATTCCATTTACAAGAAGACCACTTTTCCTTGTTATTGATAGTGAGAAAAGTAACGCTTTTAAGGTAAGTTTATATTCTTTTAAGACTTTAAGAAGATAAATGTTCCAATTGGATGGATGAAGTCTCACCTAGTCACTTGTCAATATCTACCCAATGAGATCATTGTGCTTTCAAATTTTTTTTTTGTTATTAGGACATTACGATTAGAAAAATCTACCAAATCATAGCAGTGAAACCTGTTTTGTATTAGAATGATAATGCTATGAATATAATTGGTAGATTTTTCAAAATAATACGCTGTAATAAGGAAGAAATGAAAATAGGATGCTATAATAAACAAATCACTAAAAGTACATTGCTATATCTCGCATATAGACAGAATGAATTGTCTGAACAAGAGTAAATGACGATGTTACCCTTATGTCCAGAGTCATGTATGTTCCGTATCAAAATGATTACTTTCAGTTTTTGCATATTTTGACAGAGTTTGGAAAGAGAAGTAAACGGAGAGGCAGTTGCAATGCTCCTATCTCCAGCCTCTTCAATTGGTGACCCAAATGGAAGTCGTCAATTCACAACCTTTCTCACAGCTCCACTGCAGGCTTTTCTTATCTTAATTGGCTTTTCGGGTCCCGACATCCAGACAGTATGCCCCTCTCTATCTCTCTACAAAATACATAATTACCAATCTGTCCTTGTTGGCTGCTAAAATAGAAATTTTATTCTCAGGATAAACTCAATGAGGCTGAAAGGGTTCTTTCTTTGGCTTTAAATCACTGGGGAGATACTTTGGCTTTAAACCTTGCGGTATCTCCAGACTCGCTTCATCCCGTGTGGGCCCAAATTTTAAATGATCCGTTTCTCAGAAGGTTGCTTTTAAGGTAACTCCTTAGTCCTTACCAATTAATGAGATATACAAGGCAAAATATTTTAAAGCACGTCTACTTTCATTATTTTATCAATTTCACCACTTAACTATTTTGTGTTGTGACTAAACCGGTATACTTGGTACTTTTTTGACTATTTAGAAAAGCACAACATACTTTCACCATTTTATGGATTTAGGCGCTCATATGATAAAAATAATAAAAAAGAGTATTTGTGGTTATATTTTTGTAAAAAAGGTTTGGTGTGTCAGGTTCATATTTTGTCGGGCAGTGCTATCGCTATACACTCCCACATCCAACAAAAAGGAATATCTGCCCGACTGCTCACCCGCCCTACCAAACTCCGTGTCCCCAACACACGGCGCATACAAAGAAGCAGTTCATAAAATAGCCGATATTTTCGGTGTAGCACCCATGTTCAACCTTCCCGAACCTCTTCAACCTAAACCACCCGATGTGTAGAAAAATTACCAAACTTTTATACTTTATAGTGATGTTCTTTGTGTCTAACCCTTGTGGATTTCTAGTCTTTTTTTTTTTTTTTTACATCAATATTTTGAAGAGTTTGGGTGTATAGGAATTTAAATGCCAATTTCCAAATGTTGGGGGGTATTGTTCATTTTGCTCATAGCATCATCATTCTTATATGTACAATACAAGGTGGCAACCGCAGAAACTAGAAGGCTATTAATAATTGGAAAACTTTGTTTTTTATTTTTTTTAATCTCTAAACCAACATAAAAACATATATTATTTAAGCATGCAATTACCAAAGTCGCTTAATGTTACCTGCGCTAGTCCCTTACCTTTTCTCTCGTTTCATAATCTATCCATAAGTGAATGATAAATTGGGTGTGTATTTTTTCATTTGCATATATTTTTATTTGGGTTTTAATATGGTGCTATTATTTATTTTTTCTTATTTGTTGTTATCGTTGATTTTTGAAATTTAAAATGAAAAAATGGGGAAATGAACAACTCATACTATTCTAGTCATAAGGTTTTTTTTTTTTTTTTTTTTTTTTAATTCCTTATTACTTACTACATATTTTTATACTGTTAGCATTGACTTTGCATCTAAAAATGCTAAAAAAAAATATATATTTTTCAGATTATTGAATGGCTACTAAATTGGGGTCTTTGAAGGGCGTTATGTTTCTTCTCGTCCCTGCCCGATTGAAAACGAATAAACTACCCGCCCCATGGCCACCCACTTTCTTGCTAGTCATCACTTTATTCCAATGCACCTAATGTAGTTATTGTTCACCTAAATCCTAAAATCCAATTGAAGTATTATTTTATTCCGAAAAATAAAATTTAAATAAAAGAGTTTTAGTGAAGAAGGGTGTAATCGACATTATAAATTGTTTTTAGAGGTCTAAAGTGTGCTTTCGGGGTTTGTGGTGTAAAGAATAATTGAGCATACGTGGCTAAAGAAAAATCATTTGGACTTGTTTTTGTAGCTTTTGGACTTAAATTGAAAAGATTTTGGAAGCTGGGGGTTGAATGGTAATTTATAGATTTATGTTGAAAATAATTCGGAAAGGAGGGACCATAAGTGTATTTTTGACATTAGAGTTTGATTTGGAGACGGGGCTTAAACCCGTCCCCTTCCTTTCTTTCTTCCCATTCTACATGTAAACCCTAACCCTAGGAAAGTTTCCAGCCGCCACCCTTATCTCCCTTCCCTTCCAGCCGGCGCCGCCACCCCTGCTGTTGAAGTCGCGAACCGCCAACCAATGTCACCGCAGTTGCTGCCAACGAAGCCAAGGACTGCTGAAGGCCGACGTCGTGGCTATGTTGCTGTCGTTCTCGGACGCGCATCCTACCTTCTTCTGTTTCGTCGTCGATCTCGCCATAGGTACCACCAAGGGGTTACGTCGTTGCCGTTAAAGCCGACCGTTAGCGGCACTGCTGCCACTATTTTGTGTCACTGCCCGTTCGTCACTCTTCTGGCCGTCGTCCTTCTCCAGGTGCGAAGCGCAGCTTCATGGTGGGAGTTTTAGTGTGCGTGTGTGTGTTTGTTGGCCAGAAACTGAAAGGGAACCACCATGGCGGCCGACCATGGTGGTTGTCACCTCCTACCACCGTTCTACCACCACCAGCCGCCACATTAGGTGGTTATGTGCATCTATGTGTTGTATGGATGTTTTGTGTGTTCCGGGTTGCTTTCATAAAGTTTGGGTTAAAAATTATAAGCTACCACCATTAAAAAATGGTGGTTTCTGCCTCCTGCCGTCATAGACCGCCGTCGATCACCATCGCCCGAGGTGGCAGTGGGTCATGTCCGACCTATTAAAACTCTAATTAACCTAAAAAATTAACCTTGGACCTAGTTGGTATGTGTTTGGGTTGGAAACCCTAGTTAGGGTTTAGAAAACCCTAGATTTGGAGACTTTAGTTGGGACTTGTCGAGACCCGTCTTTTGGACCGTTGGATTTGAGTTATGAATTATGCATGACCACATTATATGATTGACCTAGTAGAGTGATGGACTTGATGGATTAAGTCTTTAATGGGTTAAGTGTTTTACTTAACCCTAATCGTTATTTTATGTGAAAACCCTAATTGTGTTTGGGCTCGAGTTGGGCCTTTTCTTTTAGGCTCAGGTGTTTGGGTTCTTGATGGGCCATCTGGGAGTAAGTGTATGGACTAGGATATTTGAATGGGCTTTAGGGTAAAGCCCATGTAAGGGGTTTGGGACCAATTTGGAAAATTGGGCCATAGTTGGGCCTTGGTTTATTATTTGGCTTTTAGGCGTGGGTTTGGGCCTTGGTCTTGGGCCAATCTAGGTAAGGGGTAAAATGGTTTGTGTACCCCAAGTGTGGATTTATGGTTATGCATTGGAACCCAATTATTAATTGGGTGTCGTTTTGATGTTGACAGTTCGGGGATCTGTCAGCTAACAGCCAAAGTTTTATCCACGGGACTTCAGCAGTGCGAGACGAGTCTCTTCACTGGGTTTAGTGGGTCGTAGACACCAAATTTGGCCCATGATTTATATGTTAGGATGCTAGATGTCTGTGTGACTCTTGCATGTGTTGTAGGATGGTATGCTTATCGGGCAAGGCCCGATACCAGGCGGGGCTTGATAAGTAGATTGTATGCTAGTTATTAGTATCTGATTTTATGCTTACTAGGCGAAGCTTGATGTCGGGCGGGGCCCGATGACTGTATGATGTGCTATAGTCTTTGTGATTATTGCATGTGCTAGTATGGTTATATGTCTATATGATTATATGGTTATATGGTAATGTGTGTATCGGGTGAGGCTCGATGACAGTCGAGGCCCGATAACTTGAACATATGCTAGTGTTTATGATCATTTTATGTGTTAGCATGATTATGTGATATTTTGTATATGTCTGGAGGGCGAGGCTCAGTGATAGGCGAGGCCTGAGAATAACAAATCTGTAATCTGAGCGCAGCACGATGCCGAGCCAAACTCGATGTCGGGGGAGGCCCGAGATCGAGTGAGACTCGAGATCGGGCAAGGCATGATGGAGGGCAGGGGCCCAATATGTGATTTATGTATGCGTGGTATGTGATATCTTGGGGAACTCACTAAGCTTTGTTGTTACGGTTTTAGTTTATGTTCAGGTACTCCGATTTCCAAATGGAAGAGCTCGAGATGGTTGCAGGGCACACACCACATGTTTCATCAATTTGTGATTTACTCTGAATCGTTGATGTTTTACTAAAGCTTTGATAATCATGGTTTATGAAATTGATATGTATTAACGATTTATTAATTTAGAAACAAAATTTTATGTCATTATTTTTGGGACGTTACAGGTTGGTATCAGAGCCTTGGTTTGAGGGATTCGGGCACACTCTCGGGTGTGTCTAAACTCAAACTGAGGATTTGGTAAAGTTTTTCAAAAAAGGAATATATTTTGAATGAGATTTTTTTAAAAGAAGAAATGGTGTGGTGCATGTAATCAACCGAGCTCAAGTAAGTTTTCCCAAAATACCCATATATGTTATCTGTTATGATTTGATTTATGAATCTTTGAATCGCATGCTAGTTAGGGCTAAGGATCTACTTAGTTTCTGCATGATAGAATACTTGGAGAGATGCCTTGTTTGCCTATTTTATGAGCTTGTAGACTTGCATGCCAGTGATAGGTTTGCTTGTTATGTGATGTCTGGTAGCCTAGGAAGTATGGGATGCTAGATTGGGTTCGATTTGGATGCGTGGACAGTCAGTAGCGGGAGTGGGAGCTCCTTATATGAGTTGTAGTATGTGGGATTGGAGTGTACTGCACGAATGTTGTTTGCTTTGTGCTTTTTGGAACTCTTAAGTGATGGGAGTTAACTACTAAGTGAATATGTCAAGTCACATGTGACAAAGGTTGAATAATCTCAGAGTGATGGATTTGACCCTATTGTCCAGCTCTTGTCTCAGTCCAACCGTTGTAAGGATGAGTCTGTTACACAAAGTATTATCTAAGCTTTGTTGAATGTGATTATATTCATGAGGTTGGTGATTGGCATTATGAGGAGTTCTTCAACAAATGATGGCAGGGTGAGGTCGGGAACCTAGAAAAGCTTAGGGATTGCTTCAATGGGATTTGTTGTGCCGTTTAGCGAGTGTTGGTGTATAGATTTGAGAAGGTGACTTAGAGGATCCGAGAGGATTCTTGAGGAAAGTATGGATAGGTGTGGAAGGTAGTGTTGGGCCTGTACTACTAAAAGCACAGGATCCATACTTGAATCGGGGAGAGTCTTGGAGTATCTAGGAATCCTGTGGGATAAAGATTCTTGGGAATATTCAGATCTTTTGCATGTTGTTTTCTTTTTAGTGTTGAGCACTCAGAAATGGGGATTCAGATTCTGATTTCGGTTCAGGAGTAGATACTGAGTCGATTGATGCGCGAATGTGGGAGTTTATCTCATCGGAGGTTACCCGCGGTATTTTGGAATGGACCCCGGTGGTCTTTGGTTCGATCAAGATAGGGAATTTGGATGTAACATCCATAAAATTCATAAAAATTTAAAACTTTTTCGAACATCCAAAAACCATTATTTATTACAAAATGTTTTCAAAATAGTTTCATATAAGAGGATCCCATAAATCAAATCATAAAAATGCAAGGAGGTGCACGATCACGCCTTCGCCTTCACGCGATCATTCGAAGTACCTAAAACAAAATCCAAAAGTGTAAGGCCGAAGCTTAGTGAGTTCCCCCAAAATACCAATGCCATACAAACCATAACCATATCATAGCAAACCTCATGCATATAGAGTATGCAGTATGACTGGACCGCCCTCAACGGGCCTTCAGTCTATTTGGCCCACTCTCAGAACCTTCAGCATGTCTGGTCCACCCTACCGGGCCTTCAGCCTGTCTAGACCGTTCTCTGGGCCTTCGGCCTGACTGATATGCCCCATTTGTCCTGCGGTCTATCCGGGCCGACCTGGGTATGTTAGCCTACAACACAAAGCAGGTCCGCCTCAATCCACCCCCAAGCATACAATCAACACATAGATAACAATGCTAGCATGTACAAACAATCAAACCGATTTAACAGATCACTAATCATAACATAATCCGATATACCGGGATACCGACCTAACAGGTCACTAAGCATATCATCATGCAATAACCATGATAACAATCCAAAAAGAAGGGCCGACATTGGTGCCTTCGACCCTGTCAGTATAGTGAGGAAAACTCACCTCATAATGTCGATCGGAACTGAAATATCAAACTCCCGAAACACGGATCCAAACACCGACACCTATAACCACCATTGATCCAATTCCATAAATTCCCAAATTACCAAAATACCCTTAAAAGTCAAACTGGTCAACCCTTGGTCAAATTCAAAGTCAACAGTCAAGGTCAACAGTTAATGTTGACTCAACTCATCGAGTGCAGTTTACAGACTCGTCGAGTTCCTTCAGAACTCAGAACGTCGCAAAAACTCTAGTCAACTCGCTGAGTTACCAAGTAACTCGTCGAGTCCATGCATTATCCAGAATATCGGGAAAAACCCTAACCAACTTGTCGAGTCATCTCATTAACTCGCTGAGTTCATGTAGAATCCAGAAAGCGGGAAACCCTTATCCAACTCGTCGAGTTGGCTATGCAACTCGTCGAGTTCCTTCTGCCCTTTTCTCATTTAGACGCTTTTAAGCGAAACCAAGGCTCCAAACTGTAGATCTAGGCTCCTAGGGAGTAGTTATCATGTAAAGTTGCTAACTTTACGTGCATGCAAGGCTTCAAGAAGCTAAAACACTCAAAAATAGCCTTAGGAAGAGGTTTAGGTCATGGAAAAGGGCTAGGGCTAGGGCTAGAGAAAGTCGAGAACTTTATGTTCACGAGGGCCTAAAGGAGTCTAGATCTGAGACCACGTTCTCATGACAAGTTCAAACCCTAGAATGACCCCCTTTTGCACCAAAAATGCCCATATACTAACATAAAAAGAGATCTAAGAAATGGAAAGCCAAGGTAAAGACTTTTTACCTTCAACTGGATGCCAACACGATGTAGATACTGGATCTACAAGCTTCTTCTCGTTCCAAGCCTCTAAATCTTCAAGCCTCTTCAAGAAATGCACCAAACACACACTTCTAGCCTCACACACATTCAAAATAGGGTTAGATCGATTAGGGTTTGCTTCTAGCCACGAAAAGTGGCAAGGGTGGCTAAGGGAAAGGACTTAAGGTCCTTTAAATAGGGTGCAAACCCTAAAAATCAGGGTTTTCATGCACAACCTCTACTCGCCGAGTTGGGGTCCTCCAACTCGTTGAGTAGGTTCCATAAACCACGCAGCCGGATCAGTTTCTACATGATGAGTTGGCGCAGCCAAATCGTCGAGTAGGTCTATGATTATGAATATAAAGCTTTAAAATTTATACATGGGAGTCGGGGTGTTACATTGGAGTTCTTGGATGGTTGGGGTAACTCAGGAGGAGGAGGTCAGGATTCCTTCAGATGTTTTGCGGGTATGTAATATCTGCTTCTTTAAAGTGGATATCGAGAATTTGTATTACTTTGGAGTTTTGATTGGGTTTGAACAAGTTATATTTCGGGTCGGTTCTCTGCTATTGTCTGGGTCATCAAGGATTGTTATATGCCATTCTGCATACTAAGAAGTCTTCGATGAGTCTTCAGATGGTTGTATTTCGTGGAGTAGGTTCTGCATGTTCCATTGTTGTTCTGGGTATTTGTCGGGATTAGTTCAGGAGTATTGCTTGGAGGATCTTTGGTTAGGGTTAGCGTGATAATTCTTCAGCGAAGTCAGGGTTCAGTGGTTCTATCATCTGTTCGGGTATGATCGGCAGTTGCCTATGGAAGAACTTTGGAGTCCAAGGCACTACCGTTGCTAGGAAAGGAACGGTAGTAGGAAGATGGTGGTGTCAGTTGCATGAATTGTTTGATCATTGGATGTGTCAAGGGACTTGTATTTTCGCATGGAATGAAGTTGGTTAGAGTTCAATGATTCCTTAAGGATGGAAATTAGAATGGAGGTTCGTCAGTGCATGGAAAGGGTTATGGTTCTTAGTCGCTGACATAAGAACTCAAGGAATTGGTATAGTATCATGGGAGGTGATTTGGATCATTAGACTAGTTAAGGCCTCAAGAATATTCTTCCGGACTCTAGGAGTTGGGCAATCATTGAGATTGGCTAGTAATGGAACGCTAGTTTTGGTAAGCGCAGGTCATAGGCGGTTCATGCTATATGAAGTTCAAGGGGTTGGGAATCCATCAGACTTATGGGATGAAAGAGTTTCGTTGAATCCAAGTGCGGGAGAATCAATAAGAATTTCCGGTAGTTGGATCGGGTGTGGAACTAGGGCAAGTTTTGATGGGTTTTGAGCACTACAACATTCTTATGGTGTACATGCAACCTTAATGCTTTGGATCTAGGTTTTTCTCATGTTATACATGCAAAGCATAAACCCTAATCTAGCATACAATTTTCGAACTTGATAACTTAAACATAGTTAGAAGAATACCTTTTCTTGTAGCTTGTTTATCTTGACCTTCAAGAGCTTAGTGCCTCAATTGTTGCACCTCTAATGAAATCACAAACACCACTAGCAATTGGATGAACACAAGAGAGATGATGAAGGCTTAGTATTTTCAGCTAGGGTTTCTTCTAGAGATCAAGTGGTCGAGAACCCTATGCCAAGGGGCCTTTATATAGTTGTGCTGCTAAGGTTTAAGACTGAAACCCTAATTCTCTGCTTAGGCCTTAAGCAATCTATGGAAACCATCTAGAAGGCCCTTTGGACGAATTCTTCTATGGTATTCCCATAGAATTCGTCCACCCCTTCTATTAGGAGTCCACAACCCAACTTACAACTAACAGTAAATTGCAATATCAGTCCCCATACATTTAAAAGTCTCAATTGATATATTATTCTTATAATATATTAATAAATCATTTATCAACCTCTTTCTTATAATTCATCCTGTCAAGTTGCTATGGTGAATGAAACCCAAAAGGACCATGCTACTATCGGGTCAAGTATATACCAATTATAGTTATGGGCTTAGACACCTAATCCAACAAGTTTCGCATCCAGGTCAAGAATAGAGACAACCCAAGTGGTCGTTTAGACTGAATTTATGTAAGTGGGAGTTCAGGGAACTCCTAGTAGCCAGTCGACATCTTCTTGTTATGCATAACAAGTTTGTGGATGGATTCAGATCGAGGGACGTGTTAGAACCTCGCTGCCTGTTATTTTATGATGAGGGTTTCAAAATTCAAAGTATAACCCGAACACCTAGTTGGATATGGGATGTCAACTCAGGTGCATGGGGTTGTGATGGTTATAGTGTGGTAAGGCCATGGGGTGGTAACCATGGTTGATTTGAAGTGTTGTAAGACTGCGATAGGATCGTAGCATTCATCAGTCGAGGTAGACCCTCATTAGAGGTGGTCATGAGCATAAAGGAGGAATCAATTCGTGCCTTGGGCACATCGTCCAGGTTTGACAAGGGGTATTTCTCTGTTTTGGGTTGAGGACCATTGGGGCCTATAGCGGAGTCGGGCCTGTATAGCTCTTGGCGGGTGGGATCCGTGAGCGAGGCAGCTCCGTGGTATAGTTGGGTGGGACCCGTGGGCGAGGCTTGTATGATTTTGGCAATACAGGTTGGACCTGGTTGAGACCCTTGGGTCAAGGATTTGGATCTTGAGTCACATGATCAGGTGGGTGGTTAGTATGTGACATAGAGAGGTTTATAGGTTGGATAACCTTGTTATTTGGACTCTTGGGAACCTTATGGTTGGACCAGGTGCGAGACTGATAGTCTCAATGTTGGTTTGGGAACCTTTATACCCCAGTCTAGCAAGGGTTGGTGTTATCAGAAGGTCTTGGGTGTAATGCAAGTGTAAATCTGTGGATCTTGGGTTATGAGACGAGTAGCGGGTTGGTTTCTGGGTAAGATTTTGAGTCGGGTACCACGAATGTTTTGTGTAGAATATCTATTTCCGTGGGTCAAAGATCAGGGTATCTATATTCTGAAGGCAACAATCGAAGGGTACAAGGGTAACGAAGGAATTCAGTCTTGATGATAGGTCAGCTTTGGTGTTTGTGCTTTGGATTGGTTCTATTTGTGAAGGGCATCAAGATAAGTCGAGGCGGTATTTTTGATTTGGAACTCGAGTGTGGAGTAGCTTGTTATTCTGAGGGATGTTAGGTCACTACAGATGGTTTAGATAATCTCAGAGTAAATGACTTGATCCTATTGCGCAACTCTCATCCGAGTCTACCCGTTGTAGGGATGAGTCTCATACTCGAAGGATTATCTAAGCCTTGGTCCAGTATAAGTGTTCTGCAGGGATAATTGGTCGGTGATTCTATTTCTAATGGGAATATCAAATATCAGGAGTTGAGTAGTCAGTTGGGAAATTAATGGGATGGTTTCAACATTGGTTCAATATGGGCGGTCTGTAATGGAGTCAGACCTTCTCGGAATTTTATATATAAGGATTGAGCAGTTGTGGTTTATTAACAAGGGATTATTGTCGGATGGTGAAGGGAATTCGTTCATCTACGGGTTGGAGAGCCCTGTGAGAGTTGGTTTCGGTTGCCTTGAGAAGCTTGTGGTATGGTATGCTCGGGACTGTGGTTGTGTTACTCAGGCTGTTTGGCGTGTCGGGGATGGTAAGGAACGATTTCGAGGAAAAAAATCTAATTTAAGTGGGGGAGAGTTGTAACACATCGTTTCGAAAATAAACCCAAAAATCCGAGAATGTATTTTAAGTATTATTTTATTCCGATAAATAAAATATAAATAAAAGAGTTTTAGTGAAGAAGGGTGTAATTGGCATTATAAATTGTTTTGGAGGTCTAAAGGGTGCTTTCAGGGTTTGTGGTGTAAAGAATAATTGAGCAATGGCTAAAGAAAAATCATTTGGACTTGTTTTGTAGCTTTTGTGCTTAAACTGAAAAGATTTTGGAAGCTGGGGGCTGAATGGTAATTTATGGATTTAAGTTGAAAATAATTCGGAGAGGAGGGACCCTAAGCATATTTTTGGCACTTGAGTTTGATTTGGAGACGGGGCTTAAACCCATCCCCTTCCTTTCTTTCTTCCCACTCTACATTTAAACCCTAACCCTAGGAAAGTTTCCAACCGCCACCCTTATCTCCCCTCACCTCCAGCTGGCGCCGCCACCCCCTCTGTTGAAGTCGCGAACCACCAACCATTGCCACCGCGGTTGCTACCGACGAAGCCAAGGACTGCTGAAGGCCGATGTCGTGGCTGTGTTGCTGCCGTTCTCGGATGCACACCCTACCTTCTTCTGTTTCGCCGTCGGTCACGCCACCAGTACTGCCAAGGGAAAACGTCATCGCCGCTAAAGCCGACCGTTAGCACCGCTGTTGCCACTGTTTTGTGTCACTGCCCGTTCGTCACTCTTCCGGCCGTCGTCCTTCTCCAGGTATGAAGCACAGTTTCATGGTGGGAGTTTTAGTGTGTGTGTTCGTTAGCCAGAAATTGAAAGGGAACCACCATGGTGGTTGCCACCGCCTACTACCGTTCTACCACCACCAGCCGCCACATTGGGTGGATATGTGCGTATATGTGTTGTATGGATGTTTTGAGTGTTCCGGGTTGCTTTGATAAAGTTTGGGTTAAAAATTATAATCTACCACCATTAAAAAGTGGTGGCTGCCGCCTCCTGCCGTCATGGACCGTCGTCGACCACCACCGCCCGAGGTGGCAGTGGGTGGTGCCCGACCTATTAAAACTCTAATTAACCTAAAAACTTAACCTTGGATCTAGTTGGCATGTGTTTGGGTTGGAAACCCTAGATTTAGAGACTTTAGTTGGGACTTGCCACCCACGTTTTGGACCGTTGGATTTGAGTTATGAATTATACCCGACTATATTGTATGATTGACCTAGTAGAGTGATGGAGTTGATGGATTAAATCCTCAATGGGTTAAGTGTTTTTACTTAACCCTAATTGTCATTTTATGTGAAAACCCTAATTGTGTTTGGGCTTGAGTTGAGCATTTTTTTTTGGGCTCAGGTGTTTGGGTTCTTGATGGGCCATCTGGGAACATGTATATGGACTAGGATATTTGAATGGGCGTTAGGGTAAGGTCCATGTAATGGGTTTGGGTCCAATTTAGAAAATTGGGCCATAGTTGGGCTTTGGTTGTTTATTTGACTTTTAGGCCTTCAGAGTGTGGGTTTGGGCCTTGGTATTAGGCCAAGCTAGGTTAGGGGTAAAGTGGTATATGTAACCCAATTTTGGATTTATGGTTATGCATTGGAACTCAATTATTAATTAGGTGTTGTTTTGATGTTGACAGTTCGGGGATCTGTCAGCCAGCAGCTAGAGTTTTATCCGTGGGACTTCAGCAGTGCGAGGTGAGTCTCCTCACTGGGTTTAGTGGGTCGAAGGCACTAAAGCTGGCCCATGATTAATATGTTAGGATGCTAGATGTATGTGTGACTCTTTCATGTGTTCTAGGATGGTATGCTTATCGGGCGAGTCCCGATACTAGGCGGGGCTTGATGAGTAGATTGTATGCTAACTATTAATATCTGATTTTATGCTTATCAAGCAAGCCAGATGCCGGGTGGGGCACGATGACTGTATGGTGTGCTATAGTCTTTGTGATTATTGCATGTGCTAGTATGGTTATATGTCTATGTGATTATATGGTTATATGGTAATGTGTGTATCGGGTGAGGCTTGATGACAGGCGAGGCCCGATGACTGGAACATATGCTATTGTTTATGATCATTTTATGTGTTAGCATGATTATGTGATATTTTGTATGTGTCTGGGGGGCGAGGCCAAGTGACAGGCGAGGCCTGAGAATAACATATCTATAATCTGAGCAGGGCTCAATGCCGAGCCAAGCTCGATGTCGGGGGAGGCACGAGGCCGAGTGAGACTCGAGACCGGGCGATCTGTGATTTACTTTGATTCATTGATGTTTTACTAAAGCTTTGATAATTATGGTTTATGAAATTGATATGTATTAACGATTTATTAATTTAGAAACGAAATTTTATGTCATTATTTTTGGGACATTACAACGCTGGGCGTACTTTTCAGTACGTTGCACGTAATGGGTTTGCGTCCCGTAAGTTGGTTGTGAAGTGTATGTGGGGCGTACTTTGGTGGTACGCAGGGTGTACCCGCTAGTTGGGCTTTTGGGCCTTTGGACTAGTTTGGGGTGAGTCTGCTCATTCTGTTTGGCGGATCGAAGGAATCAACGTCGGCCCATAGATTATTTTTACAAGAATGTTAGCTGTTTGTGTGACTCTTGCATGTATTTAATGTGTTTCTATGTATGTCGGGGGAGGCCCGATGCCAGGTGGAGCCTGATGAGTGTGTTGGGCGGGGCTCATCGCATGTTACCGACAGATCTGTACTGGGCGGGGGCCGATGGAGGTCGGGCTGGGCCCGATGAATAACGGGCGAGGCCCAATGCCGGACGGGGCCCCAATGGATGTATGTTTGTATGGTATGTGTTATTTTAGGGAACTCACTAAGATTCGTGCTTACAATTTTCACTTTACATATCAACTACTTTCAGATCGAAGGGGAAGAGCTCGAGATGATCGCATCGCACACACCATGACTTTCTGCTTTACCGACTTTGACGTATTTGTATAATTATGGATACCTTATGATTTTCTTATGGTTTTGATAAACACATTTGGTTGATATTTTATTTAATTTAAAAACAAAAAAAATCGGTTCTGAATTTTGGGGATGTTACAAGTGGGTAGCAGAGCCTTGGTTTGAGGGATTTGATCATACTCTCAGGTGTGTCTGAACTCAAACTGAGGGTTTGGTAGATTTTTCATAAAAAGAAATGTTTTATAAAAAGATTTTTCTAATAGAAGAAAGGGGTGTGGTGCATGCAATCGACCAGCTCAAGTAAGTTTTCCTAAGGTACCCATACATGATTCGTGATATGCTTTGAATTGTGAATCTGTGAATCGCATGGTAGATTAGGGCTATGGATCTGCTCAGGATTGCATCATATAATGCTAGGAGAGATTCATTTATATGTCTACTGTATGAGCTTGTAGACTTGCATGCTAATACCTGAGCAGTCAATGATAGGATGGCTTGTTTAGGTTATGCCTTTCTTCCGATTACTTAATACTCGAATGCTTCTTGGTTTGTGCTTTTAGGAGTTCCCATTAACATTAACTAACTAGTAATCGATTACTCTAAGTTACATATTACTGAGATAAGATAATTTTAAAAGGCTAGGTTTAACCCTATTGCGCAACTATTGTCTGAGTCCAACCATTGTAGTGTGAGACCTTTCATTGCAATCAAAGGGGACATTAGAAGGCCAACTGCTTGAGTTTAGCAGTGGGAGGACCAGTGGGAGGACCCGCTCTGGTGACCTTGCGGATTACAGATGGCCGTCAGGGCAAGGCAGAGGTGCCTGTTGTGAGGAGCAGGGCATTCCAACTGACAGCCGGGGAGGCTCGTGCAACACCAGATGTGGTGATGGGTATGTATCTTGTCTTTGTCTCTTTATTCATTTATTTTGATTTTTCCTACTTATATCTGTGATTTGTTTATAGGGTCGTTCCTTATGAACGATATCTCGGCTTTGGTTTTGATTGATTTGGGGGCTACCCGATCCATTGTATCTCTTGCGCTCAACAAAATATTTGTTGATGCTCTGGGGGAGCTGGAGTATCCATTTGAGTTCGAGATTGATGATGATCGTCCTGTGCGAGTATCGAGGGTTCATTGGGGATGTATGCTGGACTTGTTTAGTGAGCGGTATTCGATTAACTTGGTTCCCATTACCCTGCGTGAGAGCAAGGTTATTGTAGGGATGGATTGGTTGAGCCCCAATAAGGAAATGATTGATTGCGAGCATTAGTTAGTCCATATTCGGACCCTAAGCGGGGGAGATTTAGTGACTCAAGGAGAGGGTGTTCAACATGGGTCGACTCTCTGTTCAACAGTTAGGGCCATGTGTTACCTTCAACAAGGTTGTTCTAGATTTGTTGTTTATGTGATGGATACCAGTGAGAAGGGTAAGATGACTATGGACGATGTATCGATTGTCCAGGAATACTTGGATGTGTTCCTTGAGGAGTTGTCGGGTGTGCCTCCAGAGAGGCATGTGGAGTTTCGGATTGACTTGGTTCCTGGTGCGGCCCGGATAGCCAAAGCACCTTATCGGTTAGCACCCCAGGGATGCATGAATTTTCTACCCAACTACAAGAGCTATTAGACAAGGGATTTATTCAGCCAAGCATTTCACCATGGGGAGTTCCGATCTTGTTTGTGAAGAAGAAGGACAGGTCGCATCGGATGTGTATCGACAACTGGGAGCTGAATAAGCTAACAATGAAGAACTGTTATCCACTCCCGAGGATTGACGATTTATTTGACTAGCTTTAGGGTGCATATTGGTTCTCAAAGATTGATATGCGTTTAGGTTATCATCAGATGAGGGTCAGAGATGAGGATATGTATAAGATGGCCTTCCAGACTCATTATGGTCATTACGTGTTCGTGGTGATGCTCTCCGGGCTCACAAATGCTCCAGCCGCATTCAAGGATCTCATGAATCTCGTATGCATGCCTACGTTGGATGGGTCTGTGATTGTGTTTATTGACCACATCCTAGTCTATTCCAAGACCCATGAGCAGTACGAGGAACATCTAAGAAAGGTATTGGAGAATCTGAGGAGGGAAAGGTTGTATGTGAAGTTCTCCAAGTGCGAGTTTTGGTTGCGCAAGGTGCAGTCTGGGACACCTCGTCAAGCAGTTATGAGGTGGGAAGTTCTGAGGTCTCCACATGAGATTCAGAGTTTCCTAAGATTAGCAGGTTACGATCGTATATTCATTTAGGATTTATCCAAGATAGCAGTTCGTTGGCCTGATTGATGTAAGGAGTGTCACATTTCATTGGGGGCCTGAGCAACAGACAACTTTTGAGACTCTGAGGTAGAGATTGTGTGAGACGCTGATTCTGACCCTGCCGGAGGGTGTTGAGGACTTTCTGGTATATTGTGATGAATCAATCACGGGGTTGGGTGCAATTTTGAGGCTATGGGGTGATGTGATCGCTTAAGCTTTGAGGAAACTAAAGCCTCATAAGGAGAATTATCCTATGTGTAATTTGTAGTTGGGGGCTGTGGTTTTCGTCCTCAAGATTTAGCGACATTACCTTTATGGGGTTTGTTGTACTATTTGCATGGACCATAAGAGTCTAAGGTATCTGATGGATCAACTGAATCTGAACATGAGGTAGCGTAGATGGTTGGATGTGGTGAAAAATTATGATTGTGAGATCCTTTATCACCTGGGGAGGGCCAAAGTGGTGGCCGATGCTCTTAGCCGCGAGGCAGTTGCTGCCTCGATCAAGGATTTGTTTCTAAGGTTGACATTGATTAACCAAATTTTAGAGCAGATTCGAGAGGCTTAGGTTGAGACTATAAAGGAAGAGAACCGAAAGAATGTGCACATAGTAGGTCAGGTGGCTTCCTTTGATTATGATACTTGGGGATTATTGACCCTTCATCGGGGGATGTGGGTTCTCTATTAGGGTGGTGCGTGTCAGGTTCTAATGGAGGAAGCGCACAAGTCAAGATTCTCTATTCATCTCATAGCGACAAAAATGTATTAAGATCTACATCCTGACTATCAGCGACCTCATGACAAGATGGAGCCGTTGGAAGTCCCCGTTTGGAAATGGGAAGAGATTACAATGGATTTTATCACCAAATTGCCTAGAACGGCGCACATAGTGGATTCGATATGGATCATCGTGGATCGATTGACTAAGAGTGCGCATTTTATTCCGATCGTGGAGAGTATTTCGGCAGAGAAGCTGGCCGATATCTACATTCGGGAGGTTGTGGCACGACATGGGGTGCCGGTTTCTGTGGTCTCTGATAGGGATGTTCGGTTTACTTCCAGGTTCTAGAAGAGATTTAACGAGGAGTTAGGTACTCATTTGCAACTCAACATGGTTTTCCACCCGCAGACTGATGGTCAGAGTGAGTAGACTATTCAGACATTGGAGGAAATGTTGCGGGCATGTGTGCCGGATTTTGGCGGTTGGGTTACGTATCTTCCTTTGGCGGAATTTTCGTACAACAACAGTTATCACGCCATCATTTATCAACCTCCTTTTTAGATGCTCTACAAGAGGAAGTGTAGAACCCCGATATGTTGGGGTGAGGTTGGTCAACGGGTCATGAGGAGTATGGAAGTGGTACTCCAAATGATAGAATTAATTCAACAGGTCCGCGACAGACTTCAGACATCACAAAGCCGACAGAAGAGCTACGCATATAGACTCCGGTTAGACTTAGAGTTTTAGGTTGGTTATATGGTACTCGTAAAGGTTTCACCTTAAAATGGTGTCATCCTATTCAGGAGCGATTTAAGTTAGGCCCCAAGTATATTAGTCCTTTCAGGGTGATAGCCCGAGTGGGATGGGTATCGTATCGATTGGATCTACAAAAGGAGCTCAGCCAGATCTATAGCGATTTCCATGTCTTTCGGCTGTGGAAATGTTTGGTTGATGATTCCACAATGGTCCCATTGGAGGACATTCAGGTGGATGATTGCCTGAATTGTATAGAGAGACCAGTGGTGATCCTTGTTAGGAGGACGAAGAATCTGCTTAACAAGGTTGTGGATCTTGAGAAGGTGTAGTGGCAGCACCAAAAGGGTTCAAAATGGATGTGGGAGCCTAAGGATGAGACAAGGGAGCATTACCTAAAGTTATTTACGGCAGCAGACTTCGAGGACGAAGTTTAATTCAAGTGGGGGAGAATTGTAATACTTGGTTCCAAGGTATTTCTTATTTTGACCCGTGATATTAAATTAGTTTTCAAATTTGGTCCCAAGGGGTGAAAAGTGAAACTTTTAGGGAGGAGAGCATACGTTGGGCGTACTTCTAGTATTCGGGGCGTACATTGTCCAGGGATAAACCCTAATTTTTAGGTTTTGGACCATATTTAAGCATCATTATGGACTCAAGACCTTTCCCCTCGTCAACCTCATTTCCTCCAAAGATACCTCACGAAGCCCTAGCCATCGTTGGTGTATTCTTGAGCTATTGGTTGAGTTTTGGTGTTCTTTTGGTGCATTAGAAGAAGGAGAATTTTGGTGTTAGTGCATTGTTGGATTTGGAGCCTCAAGATCCAGGGATATCTTCTTCATTTCAAGCTTTTGGATGTAAAAAGTTCTTACCTTGATGATTCCTTTGTTGAGATCTCATTGTGGATAGATTTAGGAGCTTTTGGTCCCATGACCTTGGTTCTTGGGAGTATCGGCTACTCCAGAACCTTAGGGTGGCATTTCCTTTTAGATTTGAGGTCCTTGAAGTATAAAAATCGAATCTTGGTGGTTTTAATTCAACCATGCATGAGTTGTTGGCCTTTTTAAGGAGTTTTGGACCTAGGGTTTGGTATTGGGTCCTTTTAAGCCATGCAAGTTAGTAAAGTTGCCAACTACATATATTAAAACGTTATTTGGAAGTAGATCTAAGGTTTGGAAAACAAAGTCTTAAGGGATTAAGCCATTTGATTGAGACAAAGACCTCTGGCCAGTACACTGGGTGTACGTTTGAGTACATTGCGCGTACTGGGTTTGAGTCCCGTAAGTTGGTCGTGAAGAGTACGAAGGGCGTAATCTGGTGGTACACATGGCGTACCTGCCAGCTGGTCTTTTGGGCCTTTGGACTAGTTTGGGCCATTTTGGGGTTTTGGGCTATCATTATTTAGGCCCAATAAGGGAAGGGTAAAATGGTCTTTTTGATGGGTTTTAGGTAAAACAAATAAACTAGAATACAATTCCTAAGTTCACATGCAACCTGCTTTGGACCTATGTTTTAGCTATTGAACATACAACTTTGAATTGCAAAATAAGAACCCTAGAGGAGAGAGGCTATAATCGAAATTTACAACCTAGGGTTTAGAAATTACATACCTTTCAATTGTTATAGTAAACAATTGATAATTCCTTTGATCTTGATCTTGATCTTCTTGGAAGCTTAGCACCACAAGTGTAATGCCTCTAATGGAATCACACCCAAACTAGCAAGAAGGAAATTAGAAGAAGAGAGAGGGAGTATGCAATTTTCGGCCCTAAGGGTTTCTTCCAAAGAAAGAGTCACCAAAATGTGAACCAGGAGGCTCCTTATATAGTTGAGGGATCTAGGGTTTAGGAAAAACCCTAATGCTCCTTGCTTAGGGCCTAAGCAAAGCCAAAGGCCTTATCCAAGCCCCCTTGGACGAAATCCTTAGGGTTTCCCCTATAGATTTCGTCCACCTCCTTCCAAGGAGGTTCTGGAGCCTTCCACTCAACTATTAGATAATTGCAAACTAGTCCCTGCACTTTATAATTAATTCTTTTAACCCCAAAATTAATTCTGATTAATTTCTGGCTAACAATTAATTAAACAAAATGATTTCTTATTAATATATTAATCTTTTAACATATTAATAAATTCATTTATATTAATTTATTAATCTTATAATAAATTAATATCTCTCCTTTCTTAATTTCCTTGTCCGGTTGCTAGGTTTGAGGGCAACCCAAAAGGACTGTGTTGCTATCAATTTAAGTACATACCAATTATAGTTATGGGCTTAGACACCTAATCCAACAGTCTCCCACTTGGATAAGTCTGTAACTATAATTGCTATCATGCCTTCTAAATTTGACCAGCAAATTGTAGCTTCCAAAAAGCTGCTGCCGAACTCTGACCCAGTCAGTTACGAGTCCTAAGATAAGTGATCATATAATCCTTCGTTCTGCAAGATATCCCCAGACATAAGACATGGAATACAATCAATCTCTTTGTCTAGAATCTATGTTTCTCGATTTCAGATTTGTGATGATATAGGACTTCTAATCGAACACATCAATTAGTCCTGGCTGGGCCCAGCACATAAGTCAACACCAAATCATCGAGGGGCCCACAGATATCGCTTTTCCGGTTAAGGCAAAAGGAACGAATAAACATTGACTCATATGCTTGTATCTTTTACTCATCAAACCATACATGACAATACGTTTTATAACACCAAGTTACTAATGCGTTTTCGTATCACCAATGTATAGCCGACTTGCAAATTACAACTCATATATCTCTGTTTCAAGATCATAGATATTATCGTCTCAGTATTACTCATGATGAATTCCATGAAGTAATACTCTGAGCGTGGGTTTATCCAATACTCAAATCTCAATTTCTGAGTACTCATGAACGTTGCAGCAAATCTATTGCCATGTCTATCCTTAAACAATCTACAATCCAGTTCATGACAGTCTTGATTCACTACTTACTTCCAAAAGTACGAGCGACTGTGGAGTTTGAATAATATTATTATTCGGGAAGTCAAAACATGCAAAGTGAAACGCAATAATATTAATCCTATATGGCCCTAAAGCTTTTGAGCGTAAACAAAAAACACTTTTATTTAAACACCATATTGATTACTCATTATTCATTGCTTATAGTTTCAGAAAATCAACTTATTACTTGAATTATAACCACAATTGTCCTATGCTCCAAGCATGCACACTTTGGTTTCCTATGGTCCATACTTTGTGAAATAAATCAATTGAAAAACCTTTCCAATGATGCTCATTTCACAATTCCCAATCCCTATTATTAGTGTTAGAACACAAGGTTCTTGCAATTACGAGAATATGCTAGATTCTAACATTTTATGCAACAATCCTTTCGCAAAGTCATAGCACAAATGTCACCAAGACTTTGGACAATGAAATTACAAAGTACTCTATCGGAAATTGTTACAAGATAATTCCACAGACGTGATGTCTCACATTCAAAGTACATTCCTTTGAATATCCTTCTTGCATAAAAGTTTCTAATTTAGACACAGACTCTCAACATCCAACTCCCAATATGGAGACATTTCCATATTTTCCATATGACGACTTATTCTTAATAGAATCTTATCTATTCATAATAATGTCGACATGGCCCTTTGATAGTTGTTTAATTATTTTAGTCAAAAACGATTCTAGTTCCTTTTTCCCTCTTAATGCCCTATGCATTTGGAAAATTTTTTAGAATGGTAAAATATTACAGCATATGCAATCGATCCTATACCCGAAGCGTATTGGACATGATGCATAATGTCTCACATAAAGAAGTGATACTTTATCATCCTTCTGCCATAATATTTTCTGTGTCCTATTCCCACAATTCGATCTATGAAGAGGGATGCCGTGATCATAATCGAATTTGAGAATGCACTATATATCCTTGACTAAATTTATTAACTTTTCTCGATCTAAGCTTTAGAATTTTGAAATGAAGTATAATATTCTCTCCCTTAATTATAGCAAAACAACTTTTCAAACATTACAACTTTGCAAAGTGAATCTTTGTTTTCTATAATTAATATTGCTAACTCGCAATACTTTCCCATAATAATCATGCTCCCACTAACATGATGATTATTTTCTTACCAGCATAACACTTATGCTCCCACTAGCTTTGACATGTATTTAGAAAACAATTAAACCTCCAGAGAACAATGCTTATTGAATTCCTTAAGTTCATATTTCTAATACCTAATGCTTTGATAAGCCTTTATCAAAGCTTCTTAAAATCATACACCTTTTCCTTAGAAAGCTCATATGTGTGTCTAGACAAATTCAGAACTTATGTCACTAAGTCCCAAATGTTCAGACTAATTGTCAAATCTCATAATTCGAACTATGGAAAGGGATGCCGTAACAATAATCGAATTGGAGAATACAATTTCCACAATTGCTATCTTCTTAAAATCTCTCTTAGTGAAAGCATTTCCTCACAGTCATTTTTCATGAAGGAGGTAATCTTATGACACTTAGATTTTGTGGTGTATAAGTTCCTATCCATGTGAGTTTGTCAAAACCAAAGTTTGTGACAAATCCAAACTCATATGGACTAAACTTTCTCAATCTCGATTTCTTGCCTCATGGTAACACGAGTGCCCACCATGTCTTCCAAGTGGTTTATCAACTCATCCTTACTTATCAATGTACTTTCCATTGATCAAGGTGCTATGTCTTTATGCATTCACATGAGTTCATAGAACTCACTTGCATAATTAATTCAATTGGAATGGCATAGAAAAGGAGTATGTCATCCACGATAGGCTATAAACCTCAAGTCGTGTGCTAGTGATGATCGATAAGGTTTATTCTTGATTAGTTCTTGAAACCTTTTTCAAGATCATTAAAACTCCCACTGACCTCTTGACATATACGATTTTCTTGTCAGGAAACTTTCCTTGACAAAACAAATATTCAAGAGTTAGTGTGGTTCTTATCAAGACAAAACACATCACAATATTTGTCCTAGTTGGTCTTTGTCTTATCCAAGACATCACAACTCACAAATTTTAAATGTGCAAGAATAAGAAAACTTTTCCAAATTCCACATTTGATGAGTGTTATAAACCTTCTTGAGACTTGTCACTCAATTCACAATCTTGGAGTATAACTCTAAGACTTGATGTTGGAACGAAGTATGATTGACTTCTTGATTTCAACCATTTCCACAATTCTCGATTCCTCTTCTTAGACATGCAAATGTACTAAGACTTACTTAGAGGATCAATTGAGATATGGTTCCTAATCATTAAGACTTATCATAAAACACAATAAAAGTTACTCTCCCTTCTTCTTAGAATAGAGATACTTTTATCTTTCTGTCTACTTGATTCTTCTTATTCGTTCTGCCATTGATTGAAATTCTTTCAATCAACTCAGAATTATATTTAATCTTATAAGCATAACCATATTCACTAAACTTTAGTAAATCATGACGAATATCTTTATCACTCTCGTGGTGAACTTGATCAATGTACAACCTAGTGTACTTGATCTCCTAGTCCTTCTCTTGACACTTTGTCAAAGAATTAGTCTAATTTCCAAATATGAAGTTTCTCATTCATCATGCAATCAAGTTGCATGACTCCAAGTTTCTGTCCAATTGAAGCTTGGGCGATGAGAATCTTTCCTCATTTGGCAAATTCTCGACATTTCCACAAATGACATAATTAAGAATCAAATCCATTATTGATAACAATACATCAATTTTTCATAACAACTTCATTGCAAGGATATATAAAATTATTCAAACCAAAAAAACTTTATTTTATTCATAAAAGCAGCGGAAAACATGTCCTTACAATGCAAAATTCAAATGAAAAACTATGCAATCATATGCTCCTAACAAATCTATCATAACTTCCTAAGCTCAAAGTTTGATCTTCGAATTCATGCGACCAAAATCCATTTCTTCGTGATCAGACTCATCTTGCTCTACCATCAAACTTCCTCTCTTTTCTCTAATCCTGCAAAACATGCAAATGTAATCTTATCACACTATGAATAAAGAATAGGAATTTAAATGGGGTTAGATAGTGGCTTTTATACCTGAAGTAGAGCCATACTTATCGACTCTCCCATCTCTTAGACTCTTCAGGTCCTTCGGGCAGCTTCGTATCCATTTCCCCTTTTCTTGGCAGCAGGAACATGTGGATTCTCCTAGATTGTCCACGGAAGCATGGTTGGTTGAATTATCAGACAAATATGCTCCATTACTTCGCCAAATCATTTCTGATTCAGCAGCAATAAGCATGTAAGTCAAGTCAATGAGGGTTGCGTCATGCTTCATCATATGATACTCTCTTACGAACTCATCATATGATTCAGGGACTGACTGAAGAATCTAGTCCACAGCCAACTTATTTGAGATAGACGCACCCAACATAATCAACCTATCAATGTGCGATTTCATCCCTAGGATGTGAGCACACACGGGTTTACCATCTTGATGTTCCATTGCCAATAGGGATTCGGCGATCTTGAACTTTTCAAATCTTCGATCATCTAGGTTAGGCAGAACAACGGGAGGAAGAGGAGGAAGTGAAATCAAGCTAGTCCACATTGATCTCTCACTTTGAATCAAGCTTCACTTTCATTAGGAACACTTTTTCCTTGGGATTCGGGAATACCACGGTTAGAGTCAGACATCTACAAAACGGGAGAAATTCAAGTTAAGTTGATTAGAACTCTTGATGCAACACCCAAATGAAACATCAAGCTAGGATCCAACACAATACTCTACAACCTAGAAGAGGGATGCCGTAATCTAGTTGCAGAATATTTGAAGGTAGGTAAATGACGATTTACCAATTTCCACCATGAAAAACAAAAAAAAAAGGAAGATTAAGTTTTAAAGGAATTGAAACTCCTAGATCTTTTGAGATTCATTGAACTTTTCAATGGCATGTTTAATCTCGATTATGCCCTACTATTTGTGACTGGGATGCCGAGGATCACAAATAAGGTGTGAATAACCATACGAATCACGTGGTGCACCCAATGCTACAATCACCTAATAAATGTGCTGGTTAGCCACACACGCTCCATTGATCTATGACAAACATGGAGTCACCCTTAGCTACCAATGTCATCCCCAAATTAGTGTGCCGGTTAACCACACACGCTCCACTAACGTTTGACAGGGGTACGAAGTGTAATTCTATGGATTAGCATACAATTTCACATTTTTCCTAAAGTAACTATGATTTGGGAATTTGAAAAAGCATTTAGTTACTTTGTACTTCATTATACTTATAATGGAAGGTTTCTGTCCTATCCTACCCGTTCGGCTAACGACCCTCCACTAGTCAAGAGTGCGGTGGGTAAGAGTGGATACCCATTCAATCGCCATTTTATAGGCAATTTCCTTAAACACCGCTTATAGACCAGCTTCGTGAATGAGGCCTACTAACGGTAAGACTGACCATATTCTTATACATATATAATATTTAACTTTTAATTATAATATACATATAAGGTGTGTTTTAAAACATTTTAAAACTCCAAGGGTTTATATAAATTTTTCGAAATTTAAACTATTAAATTTTAAATTTAAGTAAACCAATTAATTAGATTTAATATTTATCTATTAATTAACTTTTAATTAATTTATTAAATCTTGGAAGGATTATCTAATTAAATTAAACAATTAATGTAATCCTAATCCATATCCCTTCTAGATTTCGAAAATATGGGGATAGGATAATTTCCTTATTTATCTCAATTATCCAATAAGGCAACTATTATCCAAAACAAAGAAACCCTAAAAGAGGGAGCATATTTCGAAATTACAAGGGGAGGAGGCTAGGGTTTTGGAAACCCTAACCCTAATTTCGACTAGGGTTCATGGAGGCTAGGGTTTTCGAAAGCCCTTTGCACCAAAACCCTAAAATCGAAAATTTTGGCCTTTAGGGTTTAATGGCTATAAACCCTAATTTGCAATTCAACTATTATAACAATTCAATTTAAAACAACAATGACTCTAATACCACTGATGGGTTTTAGGTAAAATAAATAAACTAGAATACAATTCCTAAGTTCACATGCAACCTGCTTTGGACCTATGTTTTAGCTATTGAACATACAACTTTGAATTGCAAAATAAGAACCCTAGAGGAGAGAGGCTATAATCGAAATTTACAACCTAGGGTTTAGAAATTACATACCTTTCAATTGTTATAGTAAACAATTGATAATTCCTTTGATCTTGATCTTGATCTTCTTGGAAGCTTAGCACCACAAGTGTAATGCCTCTAATGGAATCACACCCAAACTAGCAAGAAGGAAATTAGAAGAAGAGAGAGGGAGTATGCAATTTTCGGCCCTAAGGGTTTCTTCCAAAGAAAGAGTCACCAAAATGTGAACCAGGAGGCTCCTTATATAGTTGAGGGATCTAGGGTTTAGGAAAAACCCTAATGCTCCTTGCTTAGGGCCTAAGCAAAGCCAAAGGCCTTATCCAAGCCCCCTTGGACGAAATCCTTAGGGTTTCCCCTATAGATTTCGTCCACCTCCTTCCAAGGAGGTTCTGGAGCCTTCCACTCAACTATTAGATAATTGCAAACTAGTCCCTGCACTTTATAATTAATTCTTTTAACCCCAAAATTAATTCTGATTAATTTCTGGCTAACAATTAATTAAACAAAATGATTTCTTATTAATATATTAATCTTTTAACATATTAATAAATTCATTTATATTAATTTATTAATCTTATAATAAATTAATATCTCTCCTTTCTTAATTTCCTTGTCCGGTTGCTAGGTTTGAGGGCAACCCAAAAGGACTGTGCTGCTATCAATTTAAGTACATACCAATTATAGTTATGGGCTTAGACACCTAATCCAACACTTTTATCCTAGGACTCGAGATTAAGGACTTAGACTCTCGGTTATGGTTTATGACGTAATTATTGATTAGGGTATTATTTGATCGTATTTAGTGCAGAGATTTCCCAGATCAGTAGGCCGAGCATTTATCTGATTTTTCAGCAGTTTGAGGTGAGTCTCCTCATTGTGTTTGGCGGGTCGAAGGCACCAATGTCGGCCCATAGATTATTTTTACAAGACTGCTAGCTGTCTGTGTGACTCTTGCATGTATTTAATGTGTTTGTATGTATGTCGAGGGAGGCCCGATGCCAGGCGGGGCCTGATGAGTGTGTTGTGCGGGGCTCATCGCATGTTACTGACATATTTGTACTGGGCGGGGCCCGATGGAGGTCGAGAAAGGCCCGATGAATAACGGGTGAGGCCCAATGTCGGGTGGGGCCCGATGGATGTATGTTTGTATGGTATGTGGTATTTTAGGGAACTCACTAAGTGTCATGCTTATGGTTTTTAGTTTACATTTTAGGTACTTCCGGACCGAAGGGGAAGAGCTCATGATGATCACATCGCACACACCATGACTTTCCGCTTTATTGACTCTGATGTATTTGGATAATTATGGATACCTTATGATTTCCTTATGTATTTGATAAACATGTTTGGTTGATATTTTATTTAATATAAAAATAAAAAAAAATCCGGTTATGAATTTTGGGGATGTTACAGCTACGCTCAACGTAGGGTAAGAATTCTTGAAATTAAACTTTATATAAAATAATGAGACCTTTTAAGATCGTGTGTTACAATTCTCCCATACTTGAACTAGATTTCATCCTCGAAATACTCGACTGTAAATAGATCTGGATAGTGCTCATGCATCTCCGCATCGGGCTCCCAGGTCCACTCAAAACCCTTTCGATGCTGCCACTGAACCTTGACTAAGGGCACAACCTTGTTGCGCAAGGCCTTCATCTTCCAATATAGAATAGCCACTTACCTCTCCACATAATTCAAACACTCATTGACTTGGATGTTATCTAACGAAACCACCGCCAAATCATAAACCATGCACTTCCAAAGCTGAGAATCATGAAAGGGGCTATGAAACTGACTAAGCTCCTCAGTCAGATCTAATCGGCCGGTCACCTTGCCTACCCTGGCCACTACTCGAAAAGTTTATGTCTTATTAAAGAATATATTTAAAATTTGATAAACTACATAATGTTATAAAATTAAGTATCAAAATTTTATATCGAAACAATATAAAATTTATTGTACTTATTTTATTAAATCAAAACCGAAACATATTTTTATCTTTAACTCAAAACTACATACTTATATTTTTAAAATATAATAGCAAAATATTATTATTTCTATAATAACATATTTTTTTTATAATAACACATCATATTTTTTTTTTCATAAAAGTAAATATATTTGTATAAGATAAATGAAGATAAATCTTAAAAATTACATCATGCACAAATTTAAAGTAATAAAATAATGTTGTTATGATTCAAATGTTTTTAGATAAAAAATAGAAAATGAAAATATTGAATTATGTATTATAGTTTAAATATTTTAGATAAAGTGTAGACAACAAAAATTATTTATATATATAAAAATATATAATAACAAAGTTGTAAAAAAAGAGGGCTGAAAAAGTAAATGTAACACCCGTGTTCCATATTGGTTTAACTTTCTCTTTTAGCAAGGACTAGGGATGGAATTTTGGAAAAAGTCTGTGCCACGACGTGGTGCAAGGATGTCCATGACATGACATCAAATAAATGAACGAATTTTTTATTGGATCGCCACGGTGTGGCAGCTGTTCTGGCCCAAGCCCAAATTTTTTTAGGGTTTCTTCCGTATTTAAACCTCACTACCTTGAATCTAGGGATCCTTGTCAGCCTTCATCCCTCTCTCGGGATCAGAAACCGTAACCCTAGCCTCCTTTGTTGAATGTGGATCTCTTAGTGGTGTTTTGTTGTATTTTGAAGTAAGAAGAAGAAGGTGTTAGCCCAAGGATCAAACAACAACTCCTCTTCATCTTTTGAATCACTCTCCAGACCATTTGTAAGTCCTTGAGTTTCTTTCTTGATGATTCTTTGGTTGTAGATCTAGTTTCTTAGCACATTTTGGTCCATAAGAAATGGTTGGTTGGTTTGAAGTGATAAAGGTTTTAACTTTATGGCTCTCTTGAGTCCTATGAACAATATATCTTGTAGATCTAGACTTTGGTTGGGGTTCTTGACCTTGCATGAGTTTTTGGTCACTTTTAACTCATTTTGACCTAAAATGGATTCTAGACATGCATTGGACATTCATGTCTATAAAGCACCCGCCTTTATGCTAGATCCGGTATCGGAAACTCTTCTGGAATGGTTAGGTTAACGAATTTTTGGATTAAGGGTTTTATGGTTAAGTCCTTGTTGTATTTTGCCTTATTTGGACCAAGGGTTTGAGATCTTGATCTCTTTGGGTGTCTTAATGGATAAAGTTGGAAACTTTATCCATTTAGATCAAAGAATGGATGAGATCTGAACTTTGGAACTCTTTGAATCGAAGAAAACGACTTAACCCATTAAGCAGTTAGAAACCCAACGCCCACGACATGGCTTTAGGTCGCCACGACATGCCGACTGGGAAATGGCCGACTGTTTTGTAGGATAAGGTCCATTTTCGTTTTCATGGATGGCCACGACATGGCCATTGACTAAAGTTAACATTGACTGGTGACTTTGACCCTTGAATTTTGACTTTAGTTGACTTTTGGTCAAACTCCTAGTTTTAGAATAAGAGCTAAGGGCTTACATGATATAATAGGTAGTGTGTAGCATCAGTGTTTATGGAAGAAAGAGCAGTAGCAGCTGAGTATCGACTGATAGGTGAGTCTTCTCATTGTACTTGTTGGTCGAAGGAACCAATGCCGACCCACTAGATTGTGTGGGATGTTAGTTGTCTTAGTGATACTTGCTTGGAAGACCCCAGGGGTAGCTCGTGTCATATGTATAAAAGACCTTGGGGGTAGCCCCTAGCAATTGCATAATAGACCATGTGGGTAGCCCATGGCACTTAGATGTTAGACCATGGGGTAGCCCATAGCATTTCGGGGAAAGACCATGGGGGTAGTCCATGTCACTTGGGTGTAAGACCCTGGGGTAGCGCATGGTATTCCATGGAAAAGACCATGGGGGTAGCCCATGGAAATTTTATTTATGGTATTTGGTATTTTGGGGAACTCATTAAGCATTGTGCTTACGATTTATGTTTGTATTTCAGGTACTTTTGGTTCCAAAAGGGAGAGCTCGACGTGATTGCATCACATCCACCGGTGTTCCACATTTTATAACTTATTTTGTACTCTGATAAATATTTGATACTTTTCTATACTTTTATGGGATTTTGAAATGAATAAATGGTTGTTTTGGTTGGCTTAAAACAAAATTTGGTACTTAGAAAATTTGGGACGTTATAAGTTGGTATTAGTGTCTTGGATTGAGGGATTCGGGCACACTCTCGCGTGTGTCTGAACTATAACTGAGGAATTGGTAATCTTTTTGAAAGAAAATGAATTTTATTAAATCCTTTATAAAAAAGGGGTGCGACGCATGCAATTAGTTGAGCTCAAGTAAGTATTTCCCAAAATACACATACATATTTATTTGTTCTAGTGTATGAATATGTGTATAACATGCTAGATTAGGGATAAGGGTTTGCTCAGAATCGCATGGTAGGATTCTAGAAGAGATTCCTTTCTATGATGGATTGTATGAGCCTTTAGAACTTCATGCTAGTATGGATTTCAGATGTTGGATAGAATGACCTGATTAGGTGATGCACTAGATTAGATTACTCGATGCCTGAATGTTGCATGCTTTGTGCTTTGTGGGACTCATATTGACGTGAGTTAATTATTTCATGAATATGTTAAGTTACATGCTACAAAGGTTAAATAATATCAGAGTGATTGATTTGTCCCTATTATACAACTCTCGTCTGAGTCTAACCGTTGTAGGGTTGAGTCTTTTAGTCGAATGATTATCTAAGCTTTGTTGCATGTAATTGTATTCATGAAATAGTTAGCTGACATTAGTAGGAGTCTTTCAACAGCTGATGGCATGGTGGGGTAGGGATCCTAGGATAGCCTAGGAAGTGCTTTAGTGCGAATGGCATGCTGTTTAGCGGTGTGGGGTGTATCAGTATGAGAATGTGACTTAGAGGATTCAGGATGATTCTTAAGGAAAGTATGGATATGTGTGGAAGGTAGTATTGTCCCGTACTACTGAAAGCATAGGATCCGTACTCGAATCAAGGAAAGTCAAGATGATTCTAAGAAGCCCCTGGGAGTAAGGATTCTTTGGGCATGTTCAGATCATTTGTATGGTTGTTTTTTAGTATGGTGATGAGCACTTGTGGAAGAGGTTTTGGTTCTGGTTCATGTTTAGGCTCTGGTGTTGAGCTAATTGATGAGAGGATTCAAGAGTTCGTTTCTTCTGAGATCACTCGCGGTATCTTGGATGCGACTCCTATGATGTCTGTTACCATCAAGGAAGGGATCATGGAGCTACAGGATGATATTCGGGAGTTGTGATCTTGTCAAGCTGCAAGACCTTAGATGATATGACTGCTAGAGCCCTGGAGAGGGAATCGAGATGCACCTTCGGACGAGGTGCGGCTCAAAGTAGGTTCATATCCTAATGGGCCAGGCAAAGAGGCCTAAGACTCAGGGGTTCGCGATCGGGAGGCCATCAGGTCCGTGGACGTTGTGTCAAGTGTGGGAGGACTCATGAGGGGAGCTATTATGAGAATGGAAGGTGTTGCTTCAGTTGCGGCTAGGCTGGTCATTTTACCAAGGATTGTCCTATGGGTTCGAGTTTGATTTGTTTTCACTTCAATCAGGTGGGCCACAAGAAGGCCAACTGTATGAGGTTGTTAAGTGGAGCGGTGAGGGAACCTGCTCCAACTATTTGAGGATTACTGATGGCCACGAGGGTAGAGCGGAGGCTCCAGTGGTAAGGAATCGAGCATTTCAATTGTAGGCCAATGAGACATGAGTTCTATCAGATGCTAACACATGTATGTATCGTGTTCGCTTCCTTCATGCTTTTATTATTTATGTATATGATCATGTGATTGTGTGTGAGAGACGTTATGTTCGGCTTAGTTAAGTATCCATCTAAGAATTGTAGTTTCTTTATGGTTTCCTAGTTATTATTAAAGCAAAGCACTTCCCGAGCCAGGACTTAACCTCCTGCAGTGTCAGGACGTCGTTTCCTATGAGTAGTATGTCATCGACATACAAAACGAGGAAGCTAACTATACTCCCACTGGCTTTGACATATACACATGATTCATCTTCGCTTCGTACAAATCCAAACTCTTTGACTTTCTCATCGAAGCAGAGATTCCATCTGCGAGACGCTTGCTTAAGCCCATAAATGGACTTCTCAAGCTTACACACTCTATTCGGATGCTTCGTATCAACAAAACCCTCTGGCTGAGCCATGTAAACATCCTCAGCCAACTTTCCATTAAGGAAAGCGGTCTTGACATCCATCTGCCATATCTCATAATCATGAAATGCAGCAATGACTAGCATCACCCTAATAGACTTCATTTTCGCAACTTGTGAGAAGGTCTCATCATAGTCAACTCCAGGAGTTTGAGTAAAGCCCTTCGCAACCAATCGCGCCTTATATGTGTGTACATTTCCATCCACGTTGGTCTTCTTCTTGAAGATCCATTTGCACCCAACGGTCTTACGTCCGGGCACATTATCAACCAAATTCCAAACTTGGTTATCATACATGGATTGAATCTCGCTGTCCATCGCCTCTTTCCATTTCGCAGACTCCGGGCCTGCCATGGCTTCCTTATAGCTATTAGGTTCATCTAGATTTATTAGTGTACCATCACTAATATACGTGTACCCTTCGGTAGTAATATGAAAACCATATATATGGGGTAGAACTCTAACTCTTTCGGAATGTCTTAGAGGTAAGGACTTGTCAATTGGTTCAACCGGAGTTTCCTCCTCGGGTTGAGCGCCAGCGGTAGAGGTTCCTTCATCAATCGACTCTTGAATATCTTCAAGCTCGATATGCCTCCCACTGTCTCCTTGGCTTATGAGTTCTCGCTTTCGAAAAACCCCTCTCCTCGCAACGAAGACAACATTGTCACTCGGTCTATAGAAGATATTTCCGAAGGATTTCTGCGGGTAGCCGATGAAAATACATCGCTCACTACGAGGTTCGAGCTTGTCGTGAGTATCTCGTCTTACAAAAGCCTTGCAACCCCAAACCTTGATATGTGCCAACGAGGGAGCTTTCCCTGTCCACATCTCGTGAGGTGTTTTGGCAACCTTCTTTGTAGGTACTAGGTTAAGGATATGGGCAGCAGTCTCTAAGGCGTACCCCCAGAATGAGATAGGTAGTGAATCACGACTCATCATAGAACGAACCATGTCCAACAAGGTTCGATTACGCCTTTCTGCTACACCATTCAACTGCGGTGTCCTAGGTGGCGTCAATTGTGAAACGATTCCACATTCTTTAAGATAGTCGTGGAATTCAAGACTTAGGTACTCTCCTCCTCGATCAGATCGAAGCATCTTGATTTTCCTGCCCAATTGATTCTCCACTTCATGTTTGAATTCTTTGAACTTTTCAAACGTTTCTGACCTGTGCTTGATTAAGTAAATATACCCATATCTACTATAATCATTGGTAAAAGTCACATAGAAGCGGTTCACATCCTTTGTGGCGGATCTAAAGGGTCCACATACATCGGTATGTATGAGATCCAACAAACCCTCACCCCTTTCACACGTACCAGTGAAGGGTGACTTGGTCATCTTTCCAAGCAAACAAGATTCACACGTGTCATCTTCCCTAAGGTCGAATGACTCTAACACTCCATCCTTTTGGAGTTGGGCTATGCGCTTCTTGTTGACATGTCCAAGACGACAATGCCACAAACATGCTTTATCCATACTATTGGAAGAATCCATGTATAAAACATCATTTCCTAGGTTATCTACAATCATAACAGTTTCATAAATTCCATTACATGGCATTGCTTCAAAATGTAAGACACCATTTAGATAAGCATAAATTGAACCATTCTCATTATTAAAAGAAAATCTAAATCCTTGTCTAAACAAACCATGAAACGAAATGATGTTTCTTGCCATATCTGGCGAGTAGCAACAATAATTCAAATCTAAACATAATCCATTACTAATCACTAAAGAATACACTCCAATCTTGGTGACAGGCGACGATCTTCTGTTCTCCATGATTAGATTTATTCTTCTACGCTCCACATCCCTATTTCTTCTTAGTCCCTGCAATTCGGAACAAATGTGGTAACCACACCCGGTATCAAGAACCCAAGAAATAGCATGAGGTGAATCATTAGATTTAATTGTATAAATACATGCGAAAGACGGCTTGATCTTTCCTTCCCTGATGGCTTGCAGATATTCTGGGCAACTCCTCTTCCAATGCCCTATTTTGGGGCAATGGTGGCACTCTGCCTCCTTCGGGTTAGGGTTGGGTTTAGCAGGATCAACCTTGGTCCCACTAGAAGAGGAACCATCTCGGGACTTTCCCTTGCGGTAGCTCTTTGATGGAGCCTTCCTCTTCTTTCCCCTTCCTTGCCCTATGGCCAAAACAGGAGCAACGGGTGGATTGGGAGTTGGTGCAACAAACTTGTCCTTGAGGTTGCTCTCAGCAACCCTTAGGACACCTTGGAGTTTGCTTAAGGTGACCTCCTCCTTGTTCATGTGGTAGGTCATCCTAAATTGGTTGTAACACGGAGGCAAGGAGTGAAGGACCATGTCGATAGCCAAGTCTTCCCCAAAGTCGACATTCAACTTACGAAGATGATCGACATACATTTGCATCTTTTGCAAGTGTACGGTTAGAGAATCTCCATGTCCCATTTTAGCAGAGATCATGTTAGTGAAAATCTCGTAACGTTCCTGCCTCGTGTTTTGATGGTATCTCTCCAATAAGTCTTGATGCATCTCGTACGGATACATGTCCTCATAGGACTTTTGGAATTCGGCGTTCATTGTGGCTATCATGATGCAATGAACCTTCGTTGCATCATGTTCATGAGTCTCAAAAGCAGTCATTTCAGCCGGAGTAGCGATTTCTGGATTGATCTTCTCGAGCTTCTCGTCAAGGACATACTCCTTGTCCTCGTAGCGAGCAATCATGCGAATGTATCTTATCCATTCGCTAAAGTTTGTTCCATCGAACGTCACTTTTTGGCAAAGGCTCATTAGTGTGAATGAGCTAGCAGCGGCGTTGTTCGCGTTTGACATCTACAAATAGAAAGGACAAAGATTGATTAGAATTTGAATCCCTAATTATCACCCAATATGAAAAATTAGGGCTAGGATCCGACAACATTGTTTACACATTAGAAAATGGATGCCGTAATCCAATATGCAAACAATTTGAAGGTAAGTGAATGGCGATTCACTAATTCTCCACCATGAAAACCTAACCTTAAGTTCTAAATGTATTGAGAATTCCTAGGTTTCGATGAGATTCATTGATCTTTTCAATGGCATGTTTAAATCTCGATATGCCCCTCTCGTTTGTGACTGGGATGCCGAGGATCACAAAGTGGGTGTGAATAACCATGCAAATCTACATGGTGCCTTCATTGTTACAACCACCTATTCGATGTGCCGGTAAACCACACACGCTCCATCGAACTATGATAAACAATGAATCACCCTTTGCCACCTTTGCTTAGAACCAATTAGTGTGCCGGTAAACCACACACGCTCCACTAACTTCTTACCAAGGGTGCAAAGTGCAACTTCATGGGATTGCATCAATTCACTTTTCCTAAAGTAACTAAGATTGAGAATTTTAAAAAATAGTTTAGTTACTTTATGTGTTCATTATACTTATTAATGAGGAGTGAGTTGCCCTATCCTACCCGTTTGGCTAACGACCCTCCACCGATCAAGCAAGCAGTGGGTGTGAGTGTACACCCATTAAGCGCCATTTTATAGGTCGCAACCTTATACCCACCTTATAGACCGGCTTCGTGAATGAGGCCTACTAACGGTAAGACTAGCATTTTAATTATACATATATATATATATATATATATATATATATATATATATATATATATATATATATATATATATATATATATATATATATTAGTCTTGTAATATTATATTAGTATAGGGTTAAATTTTAAACTTTTAAAATTCTAGGGTTTGAAATTTAAATAGTCTAAATTAAACTTTTAATCACAAAACATAAATTTCAAAACTTGAGGACAAGTTGTAAACTTTTCAAGACATGAGGGATCAAATAACAAACAATTCAAATTAACCATTTAATCTCATAATTATCCATATTTGATTTATTTAAATGTTTCTTGCAAAACAATTTACCAATTCAATTAAAATAATCAATTAATATCACATATGGAGATTATTATTCAATTAATTGGTAAATATCTTTTGCTAGGTCAAGGATATACTCTAATATATGTTAAAATCGGATTTATATTGACCCATAAAGATAAAGGCAAGTTTCCATAAGATAAACAGCAAGAAAACCCGAAAATAGCTCCATCTGACGCTCGAACTCGCCGAGTACCACCATGGACTCGCCGAGTTGAGGCCTACTCGCCGAGTCCACTATGGTACTCGCTGATTTCATCAGGCAGATGGACAAAAAACGAAATTTTCAATCAACAATCAAGCAACCAATGCATCCATTCAATAGAAACCAATCAAGGCTCTGATACCACTGATGGGTTTGAGCCATAAGAACATTCCTATGTGCACATGCAAACCCTAATGCTTGGATCTAGGTTTCTCTAATTGAACATGCAATGTATCCAAGACTTTGATTGATAGATCTAATGAAAACATTCAAATCATATATGAAAAACAGATCTAGAAGATTACCTTGAGTTACTTGCTTGAATCTTCTTGTCCTTGTAGCTTAGAGTCACAATTGTCACTCCTCTAATGTCTTACAAACACCAACTAGCAAAAGGATGATAATAGAGAGAGAGATGAGGAGGAAGAGAAAATCGGCTCTAGGGTTTCTTGAGATGCAAGAGTGTCGATTTCCTCAACCCTATGGGTCCTTTTATACTAGTGAGCTTCCTAGGGTTTCACCCTTAAAACCCTAATTGCATAACTTAGGCCCTAAGCAATCCAATATCCTTATTGATAAGTCTTTGGACGATTTCTAGGCTCTTCTAAACCCTAAAATCTTCCACCCCTTATTCATAAGGAATCACAGCCCAAAATACAACTATCATACAATTGACAGTTTATGCCCCTTTATTCAATTAATCTCTTTAAGTCACCAAATTAATCCCTAATTAATTTATGACTTATATTAATCAAATAACAATAATATTATTCCTTATATTATAGTCATAATATATTAATAATATTTGTTCTCTCATTATAAATCATCCTGTCAAGTTGCTATGGTGAAGGCAACCCAAAAGGACCATGCACAACCGGGTCAAATACTTTCCAAATATAGTTGCAGCCTTAGACACTATTCCAACAAAATCAACATATCATCTACATATAAGCAAATCATGACTCCTTTACCAGAAGTATCAAATTTGCTATATACATACCTGTCAGCTTGGTTTAATGCAAAACCATTAGATAAGACAACATCATCAAACTTTTGGTGCCATTGTTTTGGTGCTTGTTTCAAACCATATAATGATTTCTTCAACTTACACACTTTGTGTTCATTTCCTGGCATCACAAACCCTTCAGGTTGTTTCATGTATATTTCCTCATCCAAGTCACCATTCAAGAATGCAGTTTTCACATCCATTTGGTGAATCACAAGATTATGTATAGCTGCAAGAGCTAATAATAATCTAATAGTAGAAATTCTGGCAACATGAGCATAAGTATCAAAGAAATCAATGCCTTCCTTTTGTCTAAAGCCTTGGATAACCAATCTGGCTTTATACTTATCAATTGTGCCATCCACCTTCATTTTTCTTTTGAGGATCCATTTACATCCTAATGCCTTGCAACCAGGAGGTAAATCAGCCAATACCCAAGTATTGTTATGCATGATAGAACCAATCTCATCATGAATTGCCTCTTTCCAGAAATGAACATCCCTAGAATCCATAGCTTCACTGAAAGTCTTTGGATCCTCTTCAATATTAAAACAATATTGATGTTGAGAAATAGTCTCATTCCTTGTTCCTTCAACTAAATATAGTTGAAAATCAGATCCGAAAGACTTAGCTTTTCTAGCTCTGGTGCTTCTCCTAGGTTCAGGTACAAAACTTGCACCACCAGAAACATCTTCAGCTTGAGTAGTACTCTTGCTGGAAGATTGATGAATCATGTCCCTTGGTCTAGGTATAGATGTAAATCTTTCTTCATCAAAGATAACATCTCTTGACTCTATCACTGTGTTTACAGACACATAGTCATTAGATTCTAAAACATAGAATCTATATGCTTTAGAATTCTCAACATATCCAATAAAGATACAATCTATACCTCTCTCACCTAATGTTTTCCTTTTGGGTTCAATGAGCCTTACAACTGCTTTACAACCCCAAACTTTGAGATAACTCAAATTTGGTACCTTTTTATACCAAAGTTCATAAAGAGTATTCTTACCCCTTTTATTGGAGTTCTATTCAAGATGTAACATGCAGTTAACATTGCCTCACCCCAAAACCCTTCACTTAAACCAGAATCTGACAACATGGAATTAACCATTTCTTCCAAAGTCCTATTCTTCCTTTCAGCTACACCATTTTGTTGTGGTGTATATGGAGCTGTGGTTTGATGTATTATTCCAGTTGATTAAAAATAAACTGGATCATAATACTCACCACCTCTATCAGTACGCAATACTTTTATTAATTCATTTTTATGAAGCTCAACTTGTTGTTTATAAATTTTTAATTTATCAAGTGCTTCATCCTTAGAATGTAGCAAACAGATAGAATAATATCTAGATGCATCATCAATAAAAGTAATAACATACTTCTTGTTTCCAAGGGAAGGTGTTGCATGGAAATCACATAAATCACTATGTATAAGATCCAACACGTTGCTTTCCCTAACAACATCTTTGAAAGGTTGTCTAGTGATTTTAGTTAGCATGCATGTTTTACATTTTTCATTATTTTGCATATCAAAAGCAGGAATTAAACTCATTTTAGACATGTCTTTTAATCTCTTGTAATGAATGTGTCCTAGTCTAGCATGCCATAATTCAGATTTATGAAAATTATTGCTAGTACTACTAGAAGTCATACAAACAGAATTATCACTAGAAGGATAATTAATATTAGGCCTAATCATTCCATTACATATATAGCCAAATCCTATAAAAAAACCATGTCTTGACAAGATATACTTGTCACTTACTAACACTTGTTTGTAACCACAATTATTTAATACAATTTCAGACACGAGATTCTTACGAATCCCTGGAACATATAAAACCTTGTTCAAACACAAACATTTCCCAGAAGTAAAAGTAAGTAAAACAGATCCTATGCCCTTGATTGGTTCAGTTGCAACATTTCCCATCTTCACAACAGATCCATCTTCAATTGGTTGAAAGTCCTTGAACCAATATAGATCTTTGCAAACATGACTTGTTGCTCCCGAATCAACCCACCATGCAACTTTATCATCCTGCACATAAAATGCTTCAGAAATCACAAAAATATAATTCTGAATATATTTAGAATTCTGCAATGAAATAGAAATCTGACCTTGTTGCTTTTATGGATCCTTGGATCCACTTGGTCCAGCACCATCCTTATTCACTTTGCGAAGACGACAATCTTTCTTGAAGTGACCTGGTTTGTTACAATTCCAACAAACCAACTTAGCCTTCTTGTTGGAAGACTTGTCATCCTTTCGTTTAAACTTCATTTTTCCATTAGACTTCTTGGGATTCTTTGAACTTTCTCCTTCCACCATGTTCACAGAAGAGGAACCAACTTGGTTCTTGCCTTTAGGATTGTTATCAAGTTCTTGAGTCCTTATGGACTCTTCAATCCTTAAATGGCTTCCAAGTTGAGTCAAAGTCAATTCCTCTTTGTTATGTTTCAGATTGTGTTTAAACTCCTTCCAATAAGGGGGCAGTTTGTCAATGATCACAGCCACATAAATGGCTTCATCCATTTTCAGATTGTGTTGAGTAAACTGTCCCAAAATCCTTAACATTTCATGGAATTGTTCCATAACAGGCCTGGAGTCAATCATCTTGTAACTCATAAAGTTACTAACAAGAAACTTCTTACTAGAAGCATCTTCAGCCATGTACTTGGATTCAAGAGAATCCCACAGTTCTTTTGCAGATTCGAAATTTGATAGATATCAAAAAGAGAGTTAGACATACCATTGAGAATATGACCACGACATATGTAATCATCATTTTCCCACTTTGATCTTCTTCTTGTTGCCTCCAAAGGTTCATCTTCAACAGATTCTGTTAAGACTGGCATGGGTGTACTCAGAACATACACCACTTTCAGAGTGGTAAGGAGAAACTTCATCTTCTTCTGCCATCTACGAAAATCTTGCCCTTCAAACTTGTTCAGTTTTTCAAACTTACTTGTCATTTCCTTCACAGAATCACCACTTGCCATGATCACAGTTTACTTCGATTTTTGTTAGAAATATGATTTAGTGGCACTTGGAAATCTGAGAATCGTGATAATCACTTTCAAATCGAAGTATTTGGGTGGTACTCCCAAATCCTCAATTGGATAAGACTCAGATAAAATCAGAGAGAAAAGAAAGAGAGAATGAGATGGTGTAATTTTCGTGAGTACCAGAAAAGTGACTAAAATTGGTTATAAACCTTCCTTATCTGAAAAACTGCCAAAACTATCATATAACAATTTTTCTCAACAGTAAAAACTGTTATAAATCCGGGTTTTGTATAAGGATTAATGCAAAGTCAAAACCGGGTCAAATATTCAAAATTTGGATTTTCTGATGCATTTTTAATACAAAAAAATTTGGTTTTATCGACCCCAGCCATGGGCGCTGCCCCCGGACCCCCGTTCGTTCAGGGTCTTCGCCCCTAAATGACAGTATACTTTGATACTTGATCAAACTTAAACAAGTGTGTACTCCACACCTTCCTTACTTGTTTTATATTTATCAAGATCATTTTTAGTCAACAAAGTAATCCTATTACACTTAAATAACATTGATGATAACAAATCACCAACAACTTCATATGCACGAACCGAATCATGGAGATTGGGTTTTAAAAGATCCCTTTGTACCCTCAACCTGTGAAATCTGGTCACATTTCTCATAAACAAGGTGGTTTTTATTTTATTAGTTATTTTCAAATTTTATTCACAAAACATAATATACAGAAACAAATGAAATTCTAGAACGACAAGCCATAAGTAACTTATGAGAAATTATTTAGCTAATTACAACACTTTGAGGACCATTCTCTACTACTTTTTTCCGTTCTTATGATAGGCTGCAACATAATGCATATTTATCATAAAGTTTTCTCATTTCAGATCCAAAGTTTTCTATTGAGCCTATGCAAGGTCCCTTTATCATTCATGGTTTTTGCATATAAAAGACAAAAAACAGAAAAAAAGGATAAAAAATGACTTATGTCATTATCATTATTTTGGGCTTTGTCATTTTTTAAAATTTAATAGCTTGGCTGTTGAAGCTGATGTTTACCAACAAGTTAGTATAATTTGTTGGATTATTTGTGGTGTTGAATTTTGATCTGATCTGGAATCTGCCATAAAAGGTCTAGACCCTAGGTAAAACCGAATAGTTTATATATGTAATTGCCTTCATTTCAAGAAATCAAATATGAAAATTATGACGAGTGTCCCTATGTTATAGAAAGGGATAATGACTTAAACGGGTAATATATTCTTCGATTTGTACACATTTGGTCACTGAGTTTATTTTTTGTTCACATTTACCCCTTCAACTTGCTAAACTGTACACATTCAGTCCTTATGACCGGTTATTTCAGGCTAACCGGTAAAAATGTCTTAATAGGGTAATATATTTCTCATTTTGTACACATTTAGTCCTTACTATTTTTGTACACATTTAATCCTTAATTTTTTTATGTTGCAATTTTTTTTTGTTTTTGTACTCATTCAATACTTATGAATGTTTTCTTTAAGTTTTTCTTACAACATCTTACATGGAACAATGATTAATGAAGTGTTTTAGACTTTTGATGCTTATGTCCATTGCGATCTTGACTACTTGGTTGTTTAGGTCATGTGTTTTGAACATCATAACTTTTTCATACTATCTCGGATTTTAACGATCTTTATTTCTATGTGTTTGTATTTTAGTCTACTACAACTTTCGTTTAGATTACTCCCGTTAAAAAGTGATATATTTTTTAATTACAATCTTTATATCCATACGTTTTTTATGAATGCATTTATGGATGTTTTTTTTTATAAAATCGTAAGTAAAACATATTATATTTTAACGGGAGTAATCTTAACGAAAGTTATAGCAGACTTAAAAAATGAACACGTAGACATAAAGATCGTTAAAATTAGATATCGTATGAAGAAGTTACGACGGTCGGAATACAAAACCTAAGCCAAACCACAAGACCTATGCAACCAAGCAGTCGAGGCCGTGATGAACATAAACATCAACAGCCCCAAACACCTCATCAATCAGGGACGGACGTAGGATTTGGTAGTAGGTGTTACCGGTCCGTAGTAGGTGTTGCCGGTAAGTGGAAAAAAGAAAAAAAAATCAAAAAATATCGAAAAATTTACACTGCGTACAGAAAAAGCAGGGGTTGTATGTGCCACTGCAGGCACCCAAATAGAATTGTCCTTGTCATCAATGATAGTCTCAAGTTAGATGTCGTGAGAAAAACTTTAAATAAATCATTTATAAGTACTGAATTTGTACAAAAACAAAAAATGACTTATTTTGAAACAAAAAAAAATTAATGATTAAATGTGTACAAAATAAGAAATATATTACCCTAATAAGTCATTTTTTCCGGCTAACCTGAAGTAACCGGTCATAAGGACTGGATGTGTACAGTTTAACAAGTTGAAGGGGTAAATATGGACGGAAAAAAAACTCAGTGACCAAATATGTACAAATCGAAAAATATATTACCCTTTTAAGTCATTATCCCTTATAGAAATATCTTTGTGGGTTGTTGCTAAATGCTTTAACTCTTGCTAAAGACATGAGAAATTCTCACATGTGGAAGCATGAAGAGTTAATTATTGGTTTCAAATCGTTTTATTTAAAGATCATTATGACCTTGTTATTTGCTTATGGTTTAAGAAAAGGAATCAATATTTCATTTTGTTAGCAAGCTATGTACATATACTTAAACTTTAAAAATTGTCAAACTTTTTAAAGTACATCCTCAAGTCTTTATATGTTGTTAGCTTACTAAAGAATAAGCATACAGGGGAAGCTATGTTTGATTTGGTAATACTTAAACTTTAAAAATTAGTTTTGCTTATTTGTTTAATTATGACATCTTGCCTTTGTTATTTTGATAATAATTTACTCAGCTTTTTTTTTTGTTGCTTAAAATTTGCTTTGATGATATCAATTGCTATGAAATATAGCGAAGAAATGGGATTGACTCTATTGATTGGTGTTAACAAGTAATTGACCCCTAACTGAATAACTAGATTTTTATGTCACCACTATCATTCTTTATTATCAAGGTTACATTTTCTTATTATATTTTTGAAAATTGTAAAAGATAATAAAAAATGTCAATTATATAACTATTTTTGTACTAATGTTATTTAGTCTATGACGGTATGTAGTAACAAGAAATATATATATATATATATATATATATATATATATATATAGGTTTAGGTTCTATGGGAAAAAAAACCCTAAAAATCATAAAAATGCATAAAAAATACTTAGACATCACAAATCTTTTTTTTGATTTTATATTATGAAAATTCGCAACTTTTTATAAATTTTCACTGAAAATTTTTTAGAAACAAAAACTAAAAAAAAGTTTCTGTTTTTTAATTTTTTTTTTTCAACGAAATATTTAAAAACACTACGATTTTTTGATGTATAAAATCAAAAAAAGTTTAGTGATTTTATTTGTTTATACATTTTAAAAAAGCTGTGATTTTTTATGTATAAATTCAAACAAAGTTCGCTTTGTCTGACAGTAAGCTACATGGCGTTTTTGAAAATTTTATATAATAAATTTTAATATCACTATACAAATGTTATTAGTATATATACAACAAAAGAAACTATATTGCATTTCCCTAACAATACCAAAATCAATTTTAAGAGTAAATTATACTTTTGGTCCTATGGTTTGCCCTGATACATGCTATTAGTCCAAGTTTTGATTTTTTGACATGGTTGGTTCCTAGGCTGTTAAAACTAACATCTTAGTTGTTATATGTTTTTAAAATGCCAATTTTATTTTTACCCCACCCACATGTCACATTCATGCAAACCAGATATATATGTTTGAATACATACACACAAACATATTTTCACATAAAAACTCTTATATTTTCTATATATATATATATATATATTTTTTGTATATGAACACATATTTTATAGTAAACGTGTGTATATATATATATATATATATATATATATATACACACACACATACACATACGTTTACGATAAAATATGTGTTCGTATACAAAAAAAAAGTTTTTATATAGAAAATATAAGAGTTTTTATGTGAAAATATTTTTTTTTTGTATAAATATCATTTTATAAAGAAAACACATATTCGAAACAAGATTTTGAGAAAAAAAGTTGTAAAAATAACCAAAGTTAGGATGAATTCATCACAAAATTCTAAAATTTGGGCCAAAATGGTAAATTTTGGACCAAATTTATAAGAAAATTTAAAATCTGGACCAAAAGTGTAAATTTTGGACCAAATTTGTAATAAATTTTGAAATCTGGACCAAAAATATAATTTTTGAAAGTTGGATGATCTGTTGAACGTGTAAAATGGTTAAATTGAATATGATTATCGCTTTTTAAGACTTAAATGAATAAAATATATATATAAAAACTAAATCGATTATATGACCAATATGTAAATATTTTATTACAGTTTTCACAAAAACGAATAAATATCAAAGTGGTTTTTGAAAACATATAGAAGTTAGAGGAATAACCCCATAAGTTCGAAATTAAAACCGTTAAGACACATTTAAAAATAAGGCAATATATATTATTCCTTCAAGTATATTTTTGACCTTTTGGATGTTAGAGTATAGGGTTTAACGCGTGGAAGGGTAATAAATTACTACTGTTGTTCAAGATATACGTTTATAATATGTTAAAATAGGTTTTACGTTTTGAATGCTTATTTTGCTTGTTTTATCAATATGACATTCACATGACAACTAACAACTTACCTTGTTTATTATTAAATATTAAAATTTATTCCTTTATTATATATATATATATATATATATATATATATATATATATATATATATATATATATATATATATATATATATATATATATATATATATATATATATATAGTTAGGTTATTTTGTTTTCACTATTTATTGTGTACATGTATGATTGATTCTGGACCAATCATTTTAGTTATTTTAATAAAGTAATTAATGCATATTATATGTAGAAGATATAATTGTTATTAATTACATCTTCAACATTTAATATGCATTAATTACTTTCTTAAAATAACTAAAATGATTGGTACAGAATCAATCATACATGCACACAATAGATAGTGAAAACATTTGAACCTAACACTCTCTCTCTCTCTCTTTATATATATATATATATATATATATATATATATATATATATATATATATATATATATATATATATATATACACCATCTTATAAAGCATACATAATAATGTCTTAAGTAAAAATTTTAAAGCCTAATGTACAAACATCTAAGCATGTTATCTTAAAAAAACAAGGAAGGCAAATCTGGACCTTTGAATCTAAAATGAACGGTTTGGATTGTTATTTTGGCAATCCAAGTGAAATGGTTTCTGTCACACCCCAAAACCAAGAACGGCAGAAACGTTCTGGGGCGGAGGACGTCATGTACAGTATCACAACAATGAAAAGTAGTAAACAAGCAACAACATCATCCATTGCATTAATAATATAATTATTATACAAGTGTTCTGTCAAATTTTGATAAACACTAAAGCATAAATCAAAATGAAAGGTGAGTCTTGAACAAGCTCCATCTTCCCTTCTCCTTGCATCAGTACCTGTCTATGATGACCTGAGGATACAAGTAATTTTGAAAGCGAGTATCAGCTTTGAAGCTGGTGAGATCATAAAGTATTTTAGTGTCTTAATTTGTATGTAAGAATTTGTAAGTATTGAAAATGTATATGAACTGTAAGTATGAAAATTTTTGTAAAGCAACTGTAAACGTTTGAAAAACCCTAGAAATTCCTATGATTCCTACTATTATAACAGGGAGTCTTCTACCAAGACTTGACTGATCTCTATGTAGTCTTCTACCAAGACTTAACTGTTCTATATGTTCGTCTCTTGTAAAAGTGTGTAATTTTCCCAAATGTAACTATCATTATCAAAATATAGTTTTTACATTTATAGTTTAAGTGAAAATATCACTAAATATGTGTACAGGGAAAATTAATGTAGTACTAAATCGTAGCGCTATAAGAACTACTGCTGTACTAATTACCTTAAACCGGATTTATATTAAGGCATCATGTGATAAGTTGCACCATACTATAGAATGGTAACATCGACAACGTATAGTCGAAAAATAAGGTATGACGTTTGGCACCCGCAGACCTGCAGGTCCCGCTGTAGCTAGCAGCAAGGTGTAGGATAGTCAATCCAGTATAGATCTATACGCAAACTCACGCTCTCCCTTCAAGAGACTCTGGCTACAACCCGGGTCATGACAATTAAGGCATGATCCCATACAGTGGATCACAATTTTATTAACGTATTAATGTAAGTGTAATGTACGGAAATGTTCTACGTGTGCTAGCTGTAATGTGTGTTCTCTCTATCTAGCAAGTATAGTAATGTACTGTAATATTCTAGAAAGTGTTGACTCATGAATGAAATGACTCATTGTATGATATTGCGTTCTAGTAATAGTTCTAGTATCTCCCTAAACTACCCATATGGTAGTTTACTAGTAATCTAACTGGTACGTATGGACATGGATGTATACCCTTGCTACCCAAGGGGATGGGATGAACTGGAAGGGCCTTTTATGACTATATATGTACACATGATATATAACTAATATTTAAACGACCTTCGGACGAGTACCCGATATCCCACCAGACCACATCTCAAGCGCGAAAAGGAAATAGGGTGGATAGCCTTCCTAAGTCTTTTAAACATTTCTTATATAACTATACATATAGAGGCATGCAATTTATAATATAAAAGCATAAATAAGTTTTGTAAAACATTTGAAACATAATTATTATTTTAAGAAAAGATCGACTTGATGTCAATCTATAAAATAATTTGAAGGCATGGGTTTGATAAAACAGTTTAGTATAAAGAAACATTTGTTTGAAACACAGTTGTAAATAAGTTTGAAATATGATTTACAGAGTAAAATGTACAGTGTAATAAGGAGTTTAAAACATATAAAATGTTTATAAAAATCATTTGAAGGAAACTGTTTGGTAAAACGGCTAATGAGTAGCCAAATCATTTGAATGTTGTATATTAATCACATGTGATTGACATAATAACTAGCATAATTCTACTTATTAATCACATGTGATTGATATAATAACTAGCATGATTCTACTTGTATCCCTCCCATAAAACATTTAAAAATAGTTTAAAACATTAGTTAAGGGGTATGAACTCACCTGCAGTAAGTGACTGGAATTGAACAGACTGTTATCGTAAGGAAGGATCGGGCAAGTGCTCGGTGTCAAGTGAAGACTTTAGACACACACAATGATCCTAATTACATATGAAGACATATGTATATAAATAATTAGTGATTAAAACACTAATTATACAAGTATAAACATTTAAACGCGAGGAAAACACTTTTGGTCAAGTGCTAGGAGGCTAATGGGTTGCAACAAAGGAGTGCAAGGCCTTTAATGGGAGTTTAAGGTCTAATGACCATATGATTTGGAGTTTACGGCCCAGGGGAGTAAACTCCTGGCCATAAACTCTCAACTAGGTCTCAAATTGAAGCTTAGATTTAATACAACTCAAGTGGTGAATTGCTTCAAGGCTTAAACAAGTGTTTGGGCTTCCTAATAACTCCTTTGAGGAGTTTACGGCCCTGGGACCATATTCCCTTGGAGTTTACGGCCGTAAACTCCCTTGGGAGGGTGGTTATGGTGTTTTCATGTCTCAAACATTTCAAGGTAATGATCTATGTTGGTTTCTAGGCATAAGGAAGGAGTTAGGGTGTCATTTGACCCCTTTATAGGTGTTTACGGCCCAAGAACTTGTCTTGGCCATAAACTCCTCAATACTAGTGATTCCTTATGTTTTCTAGGCTATAAACACTTTAAAGTACTTGTCCTAATTTAAGCCTAAGCCTTAGGAAGTGTTTGTGGCATCAAAACACCCCTATTTAGAGTTTTCGGCCCATGAACCAAATGGCCATGTGTTTACGGCCATGAACACCCCTAGGTGTTGGTATTTTGATTGTTTTGGGTATTAGACACACCAAGGTAATGTGCTAGGCTAGTCTCTTGGCTAAATGAAGGCATTTTGGGCATTTTGGGCACTTAAACATGGAGTTCACGGCCCAAGAACACCCTTGGCCGTGAACTCACTTTTCATCCTTGATTTTAATCCCTTTTGGTGTCCTAAACATGAAATGGAGGCTTCTAGTTCGAGTTCTAAAGCTTTGAGGGTCATTGGAACCCTTTAGGACCTTGAAATGGAGTTTACTCCCCAAGTGTTCTTGGGCGGTAAACTCCCAAATCTTGGGGTTTTAATCCTATTTTGACGTTTTCTAGTCATATACACACTAGCATACAAGTCTAAGGTAGTTACAATTCGCGGGGAAAGGACTAGGTAGCATTTAAGCCACTTATCGGAGTTTACTCTCCAAGAACGTTCTTGGGCGGTAAACTCCCGAATCTCACAGATTTGATATGTAATTGGTGTTTCTAAACACAATCTAAGCTATATAACATAACTAGATCGAAGTACTCACAATTTGGGATAAAAACCCGAAGATCCGTGAGAGAGAATTTTGGCTTTTCTCTAATTGGAATTCAACTAATGAACTATTTGGTTCAGTTTTCTATATATAGTCCTGGGATTTTTGGCAGAAAATATTTCTATTCTCAGAATGAACTCTAATATCCTAGAGTATTGGAATAACAGTGTTGCACAAAACCCTAGTGCATCCACTCTCCTAATATCTCCTTAAGTGTAAAATCTTGAAAACTGCCAATCTTATACTCGAAATCTGAGTTTTCATTGTAACTGTTCTACTTCTATTGGCTTCAAATGGTTTGTTCTGAATGGAAATTTCGGGTTGTCACAGTTTCAACCAATGAGAAATGGTTTTCCCGGACACTCACACGGATCGACCATCTCGAATACCTTTTCCTTCGTTCACCATTTTCATTTCAAAATTTGAATACTCAAATTTTCTCTCTGGAGACCTGGAAACCCTAAATACCATCTCCACAACCAGAAGCACTCATCTCCTTCTTTCTTCACTTACCGGTACCCCATTACCACAATCACCACATACACCTCCTTCACCATGACGACCACGCTCATCGATTTCATTGATTTCATCTATGTGTTTTAACTGTTTTTTCAGTACTCCGATGAAGACGACACCTTCATCAGTTCCATCTGTTCTGGTAGCCACCCTCCAGACAAGATTTCACATTAGTTTTTGCTCACCTTCTTTCTTTCACTTATCTTTATCTGTTCCAGTCAACTCTATACACCACTCCATTCTCTCTAAGAAACCCAAGAAACCCCAGATCTAAATCTTAGCTATAAACCACAGAATCTCGGCCCATCCAGGTTTCTCTCTTATACCTATTTGTTCTTGCCTTCTTGGAATACGTCTAATGTTTGTTTTGAATCACTTTTTATTCAGACTCTAATTTTTGCTTATTATGGCTTCATGTGCAAGGGTTTCAACAAATTGAAGCCAACGACACCACCAACTATCGCTTTCACCTCCATAGATATTCTCATCTCTTTCTCTTTCCCTCTCTGGTTTGAAGAAATACAGACACACACCACCTTCACACTCCGATCTGTACTTCTCTATGAAATTGGGTTTTGAAACCACCTTCACACTTTCATCTGTATTTCTCTATAACATCGGGTTTTGATAATGTTATTTCTGATGGGTTTTAGCCATAAGAACATCCTATGTGCTCATACAAACCCTAATGCTTGGATCTAGGTTTCTCTATTGTACATGCAAGTTATCCAAGACTATAAACCCTAGATCTAGCATATGATAATCAATATAACATATAAATTAGGGTTTAGATCATACCTTGATTGTTATCTAGCAATAACAATCCCAAATCCTTCTTGTGATGACTTTAGAAAACTTAGAGTCACAAATGTCACTCCTCTAATGGCTCACAAACACCAAGAGCAAGAGGATGAAGAAGAGAAGATAAGGAGGCTCTCAAAAACGTGTGGAAACCCTAACTAATTAGTTCACCACGTTTTTGGGGCTTAAGGGTTCCTTAAATAGTGAGGCTATTAGGGTTATCTAACAAGGAAACCCTAATTTGGATGCTTAAGCCCTAAGCAACCCATGGGCTCCTTCCTTAAAGGCCTTTGGACGATTTCTAATAGGTTTCCCCATAGAATTCGTCCACCCCTTTAATGTGGAGTCCAATAGCTCAATATTCAACTATCATACAACTGACAGTTCTAGTCCCTTAGTTTAACTAATGTCTTTTAGCCACAAACTTAATTCTTATTAATTCTTGACTAATATTAATTAAACAATATGATTTCTCCTTTAATATATTATTCGCATAATATATTAATAAATCATAATTAATCCTTTCTCTCCATAATTCATCCTATCAAGTTGCTTTGGTGAAGGCAACCCAAAAGGACCATGCACCATCGGGTCAATTACATACCAAAATAGTTATGGACTTAGACACTAATCCAATAGTCTCCCACTTGGATAAGTCTAATAACTTATCTGCGTATGACTTCAGATCCTGATCTGCAATCGTAGCTTTCCAAAGCCGCTGTCAACTCTGATCAGATACGCGTGTCCTTTAGATAAGGGATCATATATTCCTCCATTCTGGATATCGTATAGACTGAGACACGGATCTAAATCATTCTCTCTGTGTATGTGCAGTTTCCCGAATTTAGATTTATGATGACTGACAACAGACTACAATTGAACACATCAATTTAGTCTCGGCTTGGCCAAGCGCTTAGGTGCCATCACTAAATCATCGAGGGGCCCACATATATGGCTTTTATCCTACTTTGGATAAAAGGAACGGATAAACTTTGACTCAATGCTCACTTGCACTTACTTACCGAATCACACACAACAATATGTTTTATAACACCAAGTTACTGGTGCGTTTACATATTATCAATGTGCAACTGACTCGCAAGATACAACTCACACATCTCGGTTTCAAGAATATAAGATATTATCGTCTCACCAATCACTCGTGATAAAATCCATGAAGTGATCCAAGTGAGCATGGGTTTAATCCAATGCTCAAATCATATTTATAAGCACTCATGAACGTTGCAACAAACATTTGCTTATGTCTAATACTCTTTAGACAATCCACACACCAATTCACGACAGTCTTCATTCATATCTACTTCCAACATATGAACGACTGTGGCCCGTTTGAATAATTTGACTGTTCTCAACCAATTAAATTATTCAGGAAGTCAAAACATGCCAAGTGAAACACAAGAATAATACTAATCCCATATGGCCTCAATCCTTTGAGTATAAATAAAACACCTTTTATTTATCACCATATCGATTACTAATTATTTGTTGTTTTGGGTAATCAACTTCTTACTTGAATTACAGCACTTGTCCCATGCTCTTAGCATGCACACAATGTTTACCTACGGTTCTTACTTTGTGAAATAGATCAAATGAATACATTTCCAATCATACTCATTTCACAATTCCTAATCCTTTCCACAAGTGAAAGAATATCAAATTCTTGCCACTTATAGAATATGTTAGATTCTAACATTTTATGCAATGATCCTTTCGTAATGTCACTGCACTAAAGTTGCAATGACTATTGCCAATGAAATTACAAAGTCCTCTATCGGAGATTGTTACAAGACAATTCCATAGATGTGATGTCTCTCACTCAAAGTACATTCTTTGAGCATCCTTTTGCATAAAATTTCTAATCTAGACATAGACTCTCAATATCCAACTCCCAATATGGAAACATTTCCATAGTTTTCATATGACAACTCATTCTTAATAGAATCCTTTCTATTCATAATAATGTCGACATGGTCCATCCAATACTATACTTCCAACTACTCACAAGCGACCAATCCTCGGCGAACTTTGGATTGTCCTTTGATAGTTGTCTAATTATCTTAGTCAAAACCGATTCTTGTCCTTTTTCCCTCTTAATGCGCTAGTCATTTGGAAAATTTTAAAATGGTCAAATATTATAGCATTTGCCATCGATCCTATACCTGAAGGGTATGCGACACGATGCATAATGTCTTACATAAAGATTCGATACTTTATCAATCTTCTGCCATAATATTTTATGTGCTACTTTCTCTCAATTCGAAATATGAAGAGGAATGCCGTAATCATAATCGAATTTTTTAAGAACGCACTATGTTTCATTGACTTAATTTATTAACGTTCCATAACCTAAGCCTTTAGATTTGAAATGAAGCATAATATTCTCTCCCTTAATTATAGCAAAACAACTTTACAACCATTGCGACTTTGCAAAGTATAACTCTTGTTTTCTATAATTAATATTGCTAACTTGGAATACTTGCCTTAATAATCATGCAATCATAACATTTATGCTCCCACTATCACGATGATTATTAGAAACATAACACTTGTGCTCCTACTAGCTTTGACATGTATTCAGAAACAACTTAACTTTCAGAAAAAACAATGCCTATTGAATTTCTTTAAGTTCATATTTCTAATACCCAATGCTTTGATAATCTTTTATCAATGCTTCTTAAACTTATACACCTTTGCCTTAGATAGCTCATATGTGTGTCTTAAACAATTCAGACTAATTGCCAAATCTCATAATTCGAATCATGGAAAGGGATACCGTAACCATAATCGAATTTAAGAATGCAATTTTCACAATCACTATCTTCTTTAAAATCTTCCTTAGCGAAAACATTTCCTCACAGTCATTTTCATGAAGGAGGGAATCTTATGACACTTATATTTTAATGGTGTATGTGTTCCTATCCATGTGAATTTGTCAAAACCAAAGTTTACGACAAATTCAAACTCATATGGACCGAACTTTCTTAATCTTGATTTCTTGCCTTATGGTAACACGGCTGCCCACCATGTCTTCCAAGTAGTTAAGCAGCTCACCCTTTCCTATCAATGTACTTTCCATTGATCAAGGTCCTTGCCTTTTATGCGTTCAAATGAGAACTCATAGAACTCACATGCATAATTAACTCGATTGGAACGACACATAAACAAGGTAATGTCAACACGATAGGTTGTAAACCTCTACTCGTGTGCTAGTGATGATCGATAAGGTTTATTCTTGATTTGTTCTTGAAACCTTTCAAGACCATTAAGAGTCCCACTGAATCCTTGACATATAAGATTCTCTTGTCAATAAGCATTTCTTGACAAACAAATATTCAAGAGTTAGTGTAGTTTTTATCAAGATAAAACACTTCATAAATTGGTCCAAGTTGGTCTTTGTCTTATCCAAGACATCATAACTTTCCAACTTCAAATGTGCAAGAATAAGAAAACCTTTTTCCAAATTCTACATTTGATGAATGTTATAAACCTTCTTGAGACTTGTCACTCAATGTCACAATCTTAACTCTAAGATTTGGTTTTGGAACGAAGTATGATTGACTTCTTGATTTAACCATTTCTTCAATTCCCGGTTCCTCTTTCTTAGACATACAATTGCACAAAGATTCATTTAGAGGATCAATTGAGATATGGTTCTTAATCATTAAGACTAATCCTAAAACATAATAAAAGGTACTCTCCCTTCTTCTTAGAATAGAGAAACTTTTATCTTTCTGCCTACTTGATTCTTCTTATTCGTTCTGCTATTGATTTAAACCTTTTTCAATCAATTCAGAATTACACTTAATCTTATAAGTATAATCATATTTACTAAACCTTTAGTAAATCATGACGAATATCTTTGTTACTCTTGTGGAGGACTTGATCAACACATAACTTTGTGTACTCGATCTCCTAGTCCTTCACTTGACACTTTGTCAACGAATTAGTCTAATTTCCAAATATGAAATTTCTCATTCATCGTGCAATCAAGTTGCATGATTCCAAGTTTCTGTCCAATTGAAACTTGGGCGATGAGAAACTTTCCCTATTTGGTAAATTCTTGACATTTCCATAATTAAGAATCACATCCATTTGTTTTAGAATTATACGAACATCAATTTTTCATAACGATTTCATTGCAAGGAAATAAATAAATAAACAATTGAGTCAAATCAAAATTTATTTTATTCATAAAAGCAGCGGAAAACATTTGTCCTTACAATGCAAAATCAACTGAAAAACTATGTAGCCAAAAAGAAAAATTCCTAACAACTCTATCATAACTTTCTAAGCTCAAAATCTAATCTTCAAATCCATGCGATCGAGATCCATTTCTTCGTGATTAGACTTATCTTGCTCTTTCATCAAGCTTCCTTTCTTTTCAGTGATCCTGCAAAACATTCAAATGCAATCTTATCACATCATGTATTAAGAATCAACGAATAGGAACTTAATGGAGTTAGATAGTGGATTTTACCTGAAGCACAGCCATACTCTTTGACTCTCCCATCTTCTGGGCTATTCAGGCTCTTAGGGCAGACTTGTATCCAACGCCCTTTCTCTTGGAAGCAAACGCAGACCGGTTCTCCTAGAATGTCCTCGGAAGCATGGTTGGTTGATTTTCCCAACAAATACGCTCCATTGCTTTGCCAAATCATTTCTGATTCAGCAACAATGAGTATGTAAGTTAGGTCAATGAGGTTATCGTCATGATCCATCATATAATACTTTCTTTTGAACTCATTATATGATTCAGGAAGTGACTGCAGAACCCAGTTCACAGCCAACTTATCAGGGAATGACGCACCCAACATTATCAACCTATCGATGTGTGCTTTCATTCCTAGAATGTGGGCACACACGGGTTTACCCTCTTCATGTTTCATTTCCAATAGGGCTTTAGTGACATTAAACCTTTCAATTCTTCGATCTTGTGGGTTAGGGAGAACAACGGGAGGAGGAGGAAGTGAAGTATGATTTCTTGTTCCTCGATCGAATCGTGGAATATCATCTTCATGTGGAAAGCTTGTTCCACGGGATTTGGGAAGACCATAGTTGTCGTACTTTGACATCTACAAAACGGGAGAAAAAAAATTCAAGTTAGTTGATTTATTGAGTCATTAATAAATCACCCAAATGAGATATTAAGGCTAGGACCCAACACAATACGCTACAACCTAGAAAAGGGATGCCGTAATCCAGTTGCAGAATATTTGAAGGTAAGTGAATGACGATTCACTAATTTCCACCAACGAAAAACGAAAAAGAAATTTAAGTTTTAAAATCTATGAAAACTCCTAGACCCTTTGAGATTCATTGAACTTTTCAATGGCATGTTTAAATCTCGATATGCCCCTCTAGTTTGTGACTGGGATACCGAGGATCACAAAGCGGGTGTGAATAACCATGAAAACTTACATGGTGCCCTCACATGCTACAGTCACCTATTCGATGTGCCGGTAAACCACACACGCTCCACCGAACTATGACAAACATTGAGTCACCCTTTGCTACCTTTGCTTAGAACCATTTAGTGTGCCGGTAAACCACACACGCTCCACTAATGTGTTCGCAAGGGCACAAAGTGTAATTTCATGGAATTGCATCAATTCACTTTTGCCTAAGTAACTAAGATTGGGAATTTGTAAAACATTTAGTTACTTTTATACTTCATTACACTTATAATGGAAGGTTTCGTTCTATCCTACCCGTTCGGCTAACGACCCTCCACTAGTCAAGAGTACGGTGGGTAAGAGTGGATACCCATTCAATCGCCATTTTATAGGCAATTTCCTTAAACACCCCTTATAGACGAGCTTCGTGAATGAGACCTACTAACGGTAAGACTGACTTTTACTCATACATATATATAATGTTAGACTTTTAATGTTATATATTGTATAGGGTGTATTTTACACTTTTAAAATACTAGGTGGTCAAATTTAACAATTATACTTTTAATTCAATTAATTTGTAAACCAAAACTTTTATGGATTTATTAAACCTCTTTTAATTATACACCTTAATTAATTAATAAAACCATAAGGGTGTGATATGAACTTTTCAAAACATCACTAGTGTTTTAGAATTTAACATTCCTAAATTAAACCTTTTAATCAACTTTTAAATTCCAAAACTTGAGGGCAAGTTTTGAAACATTTCAAAACATTAGGGTTTAGAATTTAAATGTACATCAAAATTAAACTTTTAATCAAAATTTAAATTCCAAAACTTGAGGGAAAGTTTTGAAACATTTTCAAAACATTAAGGTTTCAACTATTTAAATTTCAAAACAAAAACTTTTGAGTTCAAATTTAAACTATAAAACCTAAAGGGGAAGAATTAAAACTTTTTCACAAGATAATTCAAATCTAAATTACAAATAATCAAACTTTATCTAATAAAACAAATGATTATCTAAATTTGACAATTATCTTCTATTTAGGTAAGGATAATCACCAAATATTGATAAAATTCGGATTTTATAACAAAAACATATTTATGGTAATTATCCAAAGCCAAAATAGGAAGAAAATCGCGAAAACGAGCTGTCAAACGATTTGACTCGTCGAGTCTGGACCTGGACTCGTCGAGTACAGCTGACTCGGCGAGTGCACCAAGTGACTCGGCGAGTCAAACACTCAGAAGCCAAAAAATTCGATTTTCAGTGCTGATTTCGATCAAATATGCATCAATACAATAGAAACCAATCTAGTCTCTGATACCACTGATGGGTTTTAGCCATAAGAACATCCTGTGTGCTCATACAAACCCTAATGCTTGGATCTAGGTTTCTCTATTGTACATGCAAGTTATCCAAGACTATAAACCCTAGATCTAGCATATGATAATCAATATAACATATAAATTAGGGTTTAGATCATACCTTTATTGTTATGTAGCAATAACAATCCCAAATCCTTCTTGTGATGACTTTAGAAAACTTAGAGTCACAAATGTCACTCCTCTAATGACTCACAAACACCAAGAGCAAGAGGATGAAGAAGAGAAGAGAAGGAGGCTCTCAAAAACGTGTGGAAACCCTAACTAGTTAGTTCACCATGTTTTTGGGGCTTAAGGGTTCCTTAAATAGTGAGGCTATTAGGGTTATCTAACAAGGAAACCCTAATTTGGATGCTTAAGCCCTAAGCAACCCATGGGCTCCTTCCTTAAAGGCCTTTGGACGATTTCTAATGGGTTTCCCCATAGAATTCGTCCACCCCTTTAATGTGGAGTCCAATAGCTCAATATTCAACTATCATACAACTGACAGTTCTAGTCCCTTAGTTTAACTAATGTCTTTTAGCCACAAACTTAATTCTTATTAATTCTTGACTAATATTAATTAAACAATATGATTTCTCCTTTAATATATTATTCGCATAATATATTAATAAATCATAATTAATCATTTCTCTCCATAATTCATCCTATCAAGTTGCTTTGGTGAAGGCAACCCAAAAGGACCATGCACCATCGGGTCAAGTACATACCAAAATAGTTATGGACTAAGACACTAATCCAACAATTTCTCTACAACATCGGACATTGACCTGTTCTCCGGCGAATTACATCACCGGAGATGGCAGAGCCAAAGATCGGTGAGTTGAGCTTCACTTGATACATGATTTCACCGATTCTTTCTGATACGTTGCATTTTTTCCACATTTTCCACCAACAGGATTCTACTCGGATTTTGTGGGGTTTTAATCCGATTTCTGTAATCAAAATTGAAACCCCCATTTTACAATATTTGGAATTAAATCCTCTAAATTTACTCAGATTTACTAATTGTGTTGTTTTCTATTTGGTTGTTTCGATTGACTTACATCTTCTTTCTCTCTCATGTTTTTTCTTGGATTTTTTATGGCAAATTGTTTGCTGATAAGCAAAGCTACCTGGGATTTTCATAAATTAATTTTATCAGTTTTTGTTGGCCTTAATTGCTTGCATGCTATTTATGTTTTGATTCTCATAACTATTAACCATGACTATCTGTAATTGTTATTCAATTGTAAAGGTTAGGTGAAGGATCATTTCTGTGAGAAAATGCATTTGGGGGTTTTTGGCAGGTTAGCAAGGAATGGGAATTAGGGCTCTTCAATTACAATCCCAATCCACACTGCTCTTCAGGTCTCAAGAATTCTTCAATTAGGGTTAATAGAGACAGAAACGGGTTAAAGTTTTCAAAATTTCAGTGATCAGGTGAAATCTGGAATGAACTATGGGAGAGGTTTTCCACTCCCTCATTACGAAAACAGTAATTCATGGACTCCGGCAACAGGAATTCCACCAGAAAATGGAATCGGGCCTCGTAGGGGCTCTTGGATTGTAGCCATGCTTGGAGGACAAATTCCTAGGGTTGGTGGCTTAGGTGAGACTGCAGGAAGAGCACTTCCTGTGGGTGATGAGGTTATTTGTGGTAAGAAATCGGAATCATGGATGACGATTTCAAGGGGAAATGGGATTAAGGGTCATAGGGATTTGTTGACAACTATCCATCAAAAGAACAACATTGTGCCAAATGGGCAGAATTGCTAAAGTGAATTGCATTTCTTTGAACATTAATGATGTAATGTGGTTGACATGCTGTTACATCCATACTTGCTTGAAATAAGAAATTGGTACTTGAAATTTATACAGGTGTTATTGATTTCTATGCGTCATTGTTTGAATGAGAGCTCTAACCATTCTCATCAATCAGAGTAAAAAAAATTGAGATAGTGCTTGATTTATCAGCCTATATTAAATTGATTCCTTTTTTTGTTGGAAATCTGTTTCTTTTAGGGTCGAGAAGTTCTTGGAGTTTCTTGGTGTTCTTGGAATCCCTCTCCAGAAGTATTATCAAAGTGAAAGGTTGGATGGATTTCTAGATTTGAGTTTTCTTTTAGGGTCAACATCTATTTTCTATGTGTAGTATATTGGTAATTTAGTAGTGTTCATAATTGGAAAAAAAAAAGATCTATTTGAAAAAGGGGTAATGGATCTAAGTATGTTTTAGAAAATTTCTTTTATTAAAAGCCAAAACTGCATATGGATAAGTTTGAATCGCATGAAATAGGGATGTCAATAGAGTGTCGTGTTCAAGATACTGTAATTGTAATCTTGGGTGCTTGAAAATGTTCTTTACCTTCTTGGTGGACGATTAATTAGTGTTTTTTTTTCACATCTTTATTATTTTGATGGTAGAAATTGCTTTATTGTTGTTATTTAAGAAATACCTGCAAGCTGGTGCCGAAAGGACTCTAATGTATGTTGGGGCACGATTAGGTCTGGTCTTCGATAAATGATAATATTGTTTACAGTTTAATGCAAGAATAGCTATTCACTTTTATTGTAATTGTGTAATATTTCCAGAAAATTTAGAAATATATTTCATTTCTTTCAAAATCTCATTTGTTATGTATGATATTACTGCTCTATGCTTTTTATTTTCAAAGGTTCTGACTTGCTCTATTTTCTCAACTTTTTTTTATTTTGTTATATTTCTACATTATTTAACTACACTATGTTTTGTAGGAGGATTATGAGATTGAAGTGGTATGCGAGATCTGGATGTGTGGTATTTTGAGATCATTTATCATTGGATGGATCTTTATTGGTATGAAGTTTGGGTTTGATCTCCTAAAAGCCAACTTTTTTTTTTACTAATGCAATGTCAATGGAACTTTCAAAACACATTTATAAAACATAGGTTTTCTTAATTAATCATATGAATTTTGGTTTTAAAAGTCAACTTTGATGTCAAAGAAAGAACCAAAACACACAGGTATGATGGGGAAGATATAATGGTGTTCTGATTTTGACAATAACAAAACAATAGGTTTTTTCATTATCTAAAAAAAGATGAAACAAGTTTTATATTGACCATGTAAATGAAAGAATGCAAGCAATGAGGGCGACACATGGAAGTTATTCTAGAAATATATCTGAAGATCAGTAATTGTCATTAATATCATTTCGTTTATAAGAGATGCTATGCCTTCCAACTTGTAATATTTGTTGTTTAGTACAAGTTATTTCTCTGTTCAGCTTTGTAGCTTGTATATGCATATAAGAGTAACGTTTTGTTCTTCATTTCTTGCCTGATATTTTATTTTTGTCTTTTTCTCACCTTTATTGGTCTTATTTGTGTTATTATCTTTTTGGCCTCTACTAAAAACTTAAATCTATTTATGTTGACTATGATGTATGTAAAAATGAGCTCTATTATTAAATTGCATGCCCGTTTAACCACACGTTGCATGTCCTTAATTTGGTGAAGTTTGGTAGCTTAGAAAAAAAATTCAATAAACAAACCACTTCCACAAACATGAAGAACTTGTGGTGTATATTATTGAATATATAACCCCTCTTGGTTATCATGTACGAAGAGAACATTAATTCAGTAATGTGAATTTTTTTTATTATATTTACGCATGTCATGCTTATTTTTGTAAAATATCTTTGAAATAAATGTATTGTGTTTTATTGTAATGCTCCGTACTACTTATAATAAATGTTATTGAATGAAGATACTTTATCGTTTTTAAAGATCAGAAGTTTGTGCTTCGGTTTTCTTTTATAGTTTTTAAAAATGGAAACTACATTCTCTTCGTTTCATTTATAAATTATGGTTAAGAATATTTTATAGTGGAAGTTTTATGAATTTTTTATAATGGAAGTTGAATTACAAAACTAAAGACAAATGCCCTAACATCTTCTCTAATTCATACCTGGAACCAAAGAGATATAGTCGAATTACAAAACTAAAGACAAATGCCCCAACATCTTCTCTAATTCATACCTCGAACCAAATCCACTCTACCAATGATACACCATTCCCACTTAGTATTTGATCTTTAAAAAACATAGCCCAATAACGTTTAAGGTGAAGAACTACTAATTTTCGTTTAATGATTCTTTTAGTTACTTTACGGTATAACTTTAACTTTTATCATATTTATCTTTTTAGTTTTTGTAAAAGGCTACATACGTGTAGACTTAAAAAAAACAAAAGTAAGAGTGTGTTTGACAAAACTATCTTGTAGTTATTAGCGTTTTGTTAAAGTGTGACCAATCAAAAAAATAGCAAACCGACAAAATAATTGTAAAGCAAAAAAATAGATCAATAGAGGACACAATGGTAAGAAACTATTCGTCCCCCGTAGTTATGCACATTGCTAGAAATTATTCGCCAAAAATAATTGTTCGACACACAACACTCAACCAAAATGTTTAAATGAACTATCTGACGCAAAAATGAAAATAATCGCCGCTTGGAAACTATTTACCGTAAGAAATTATATACTACCGCCGCATCGCGCGGGTATCCTACTAGTATATATATATATATATATATATATATATATATATATATATATATATATATATATATATATATATATATATATATATATATATATATATATATATATATTAAATAAAACTCTTAAAAAAATTAAGAAAAAAAATTAAGAATCGACTAAATGAGGTGGTAATGGTTGATCCAAAATCTTATTATTTCTACTAATCATCTCAACTCTCAAGTAGCTCATATTTGTTGCAATCCGAATCGTAAAATATATCAATCTTTCGACAAAGATCATTTAGTTTTTGCTGAAGCTGCATCCACAGTGTCTTCCACATAGGGCATAAGGTATGGGGTATTCAAAAATCTTCGAATCTGAACTATAACTACCGAAAATTAGATATCCAATTTGAATAGTTATTTTATAAAATTTCGGGTATTTCAGATATCTGATATCCGAAAACATGATTTAAAAAAAAAATAGTAATTATTCTAAATATGAAAAAGGGAAATTTTTAGCATAAGGGTTAATAAGTCTATACAAGGATTGCGATTTACCAAACATAGTTAATTGTGTAACTTTTATTTCTATCACTACCATCCAAATAACCATTATTTACATAAAATGGTCATATTATTTTTGATGAATCAAATATCTTATTACTTTTTATTCCTACTAATCTCCCTATCTCTAAATATTATTAAAAGAGAACCTGAATTCTAAACTAAAAAAATCAAAACCAATAATTACATTTCAATGATATATTTTTCACCTTTGAATTATTTCCTGACATCATCTTTGTCAACCCCTTTATTTTTGTCCACAAATTTTATAAAATGTTTATATTAGGTTTTAAATTAGGAATTCGATTAATGAAAATTAAATCTCACAAAAAATATAATGAATTAAGTTAGCAATTCTATTAATGACAATTAAATCTCACCAAGAATAAAATGAATTGAATTAATTAATAACAATTAAATCTCACTAAAAATAAAAGGAAAAAATACCCCGCCTCACCCCTCATTACATGTACCCCTATGTCTTCCTCCTCATTTCTTTACATAATTTATCTAACATAAGTTTTGTAGCAGAGAAGGAAATGGGGGAAAGAAGAAATAGAATATATGTGGGCTTCGATCTGTGTGGATTAGTCTTGTGTTCGATCATCATGGAAGAAAGATGAATGATATAAAGATAAATTTTTCTTTAGATTCTACTTTAATTTGATCGTAGATTAGATCGATTTTGGGTATGTTTTAGATTATGTTTCTTTTATTATGTTTCAATTATGAAGTTCCAATCTATAAAAACCTTTTGATTTAAGTTTAAATACATAATGGTTACGTTTTATGAATCTGCTTCAATTTCTGTTCTTATGAGATGTATTGTTAATTTTGATTTTTTAAGTTATAGGTATTTGGAGAGCAAAAGGATGGACACAGCAGCACCACTACCACTCATCCATTGTTTCGGTTTGGAAGATATGTCCACTAGGTAGTGAATTTGTATATGTCGATTTTATTTTTTATTTTTACATTTTTGTATTTGCATTTAGTTAATGATTTTTTTGTGGCTTACCAGGTTGTGAATGGAAGATATACTCGAGTCAATGTCTATAATTCTTTACCCATTCGATCCCTTCTTCGATTTGGAGATGGAATTCAAACCCTTATACCAATGAGTGATCCACACATTCTACAACTCAGCAAAACTCAGTGGTGATATGTGTTTTGATTTATTGTAAAAACATCTTTTAATAAAAATACAAATCCTTTTTTAATATTATAAAAAACATCTTTTAGAATCAATAACAAAGAAAAAACAAAGTTTTAGTATACCATATAAATAGATTACATCGATAAATCTTATTGGAAATTTTTTGGCATTGATTAATTTTGGTTAGTTAGCGGGTTTGTTTTTTTAACTTGCGTTGTCTAGGCCAGTATAATAAGAATCTTGCACAACCTTATTCTTTCGTTTAACTGGTTTGAATCTTCTTATTGACTTTACTTTCTCAAGAATAAATGGGTACACCCTACACTATTGAAAATAAGGTTGGGAACATTATGAGTATCAATGTTTTCTCAACAATAAGAGAAGATATTATTATAAAAGTTGCAATATAAACCATTTTTAATTACATAATAATAACTAAACAAAGATATGTGAATGATTATCTTTATAATTTAAATTGCAATATATAACATAAAAATCGTATGAAATTTTTATTATGTTCCATTTTATGCCTCACAAACATGTTTTTGGAATGAAATTACTCATTTTATTATCTTGCTTTTGCGATTACCTAACAATTACATTTCTTTGTTGTTCCATTCTTTGCAACCTTAAATATCTCAAAAAAGTAATTCAGAAATCCATCACAAAATAGAAAATGTTTTATAAACTCTTATTAGGGAAGAAGAAAGATAAGACTAAATGAGTGTTTGGTGTTAATCTCATTATGATGTTCTTTCGTCTCTATTTGCATGTTTTTAGCTTGTTTGTAGTATTGTCTATAAAATATTGTTGTTATATTTAAAAGTTCATTTTACCATTTCATTTTTTTGTGTGTATATTTTAAACTTGCAGGTTTTTTAGAGTATTTGAGGGACCGTTTCTGCTTGGGAGTGGGGTGAAGTCAAGGGTCCTAAAACTGGAGGGTAGTTGTATTTAGAGTCACTTGAATATTGAAGATTTTTGTTGACATTAATTTTAATAATCATATGTACCCTAGAAGAGATATCATAACTATAGTTTATTTTTATAACGTTTTGTGTATTTATTATTAAATGTTGTATATATGATGGCTACAAGGTGTGGTCACCCCCTCTCTATGATCAAGGGTAACTTGGTAACTCTTTAAATATTACACTATTAAAAAGTACAAACAAATATTTTTTACTTTTTGTTCCTCATTAAAGAGGCAATGGTATAATGGTCATTTTAATATAAATTGTTTATTTTATTGGTTATTACCTTCTATGTCTACAACATAATTACCACCTTTTGATTATGCTTATTCAATATATCATAATATTTGATTTGATCTAAATTTATGATTTTAAGGTGTTTGGAATTGTAAGAGTCAGAGCTTGTTTTCATTCGCTAATCCCAATCAATCTTTTATGTAACCAAAAATTAAGAAACAAAATTTAAATTCCATTAAGTATGCGAGAAATCAGGGATTTATCCATATTTAAAACCGATGGGTATGCTTCCGCTTTGTATATATTCATAAACCATTGATGATTTCTTTTATTAGGTTATTGATCATCACCATTCTCCATTCTATCAAAAATACACAGAAATCAGATTGCTTTGATTTTTACTTAACGATTTAGATTTCTAGTCGAACGACTGGAATTATATAATCAGGAAAAGGTAAGAAAACAAGTAACTCAAATTCCACTTGCCAACATCTTATTAATCTCATATATGTTTATTTCTTGATAACTGATATTTGTACTATTCATCGATATTTGTGCTAAAGTTGCGAAAACATGAAAATGATTGTTGCTCAAGTTGCTTGATTTTTTTGGATTTCTTGTAATTTGAAATTTGAGTTGACAAACAACAGAAATTGTCGAATTCATTTGGGTTCTTCTTAATGTAAGTACAATATAATTTAATTTTTATGCTATGAGAGTATTAAATTTTGTGGTTTGAAAATTAATTGACGCACTTGTGTTATTTAGAGTGGTATTTTGAAATTTGAATCGGACCTTTGTATGAGATTCCCCATTTTCTTCTTACTTTTGACGAAGGTACAGGTAAAAAAGGATTGAAGGTACTTATATATGACGATGAAGGTCGTCCAACTAATCAAATAAAAAGTTATGTCTACAAGAGGTCATTCAACGATTATAGATATTAAGGTGTTTCATTGTTTTTTTTCAAACATTTCAATGTTACCAATAATGCTAAGTCTGTTTCTGTTACTTTATCTTTTTTTTTATAGCACCAATTTTTTTTTATACTTTTATATGTTCCCCGCGTTTTATGCAAGTCATAATCTAGTTCATTAGATTAAAGTAGGTGTCAAAATCAAGAAATGAGATTAAGAGAGAAAATTAGGAGATGCCACATGCACATGTCATTGTTTTATAGGAGAGAAAAATAAGTAGGAACAAAATGTAAGATTATATTTAATTTTCTCTGTTTAATCAAATAAACTTATTTAAGATTAATATTTTTAGTGTATTACTTCATGGTTCATACACTGGAGTGAAAATATAAACATAGAAATTATTATAACAATAAGCATTATTGACATAAAGATGCTACCATTTTTTGTATATCTCCTGTGTGCCCGACTTTTTTTGTTTAAACTTTACTATTTTCATTTCCTCTAGAGCCGATGTTTATGTATGATGGTCTGGATACATCGAACCATGTATTGATAATCCATTAATATCACTATCTCATTTTAAAATATTTAACTTGTATCATGTATGAATGTATATGAACTAATGCAATAACTTGTTTGGATGGGTAAAATGTGAAGTAGGCATTTTCTAGATATCTAAATCTGAATACGAATCCAAAATTTTGGATATAGATTTGGATATCAAACTACACTATCCGAAATTTTCGGATATCCGGTTTGAACACCCCTACGAGTTCGACATGCTAATCAAATCGAAACCTATGATAAGACTCGAATTATGTAACAATAAATCAATTTCACTATCCTTTTTAGTAAATGAGGGAAAACCAAACAATAATCCCAAAGTCCCAAATGTTAGTCTATATATTATTAGCCCGCTTGTTTATGGGCCCTTTTGTCTTTAGCCCATTAGGGTTTCTGTCTAACTAGTATTTATATTTGCTTTGCTTTTTGTAGTTTTTATACTTTTCTTCGAGAACCCTTGTAATTATTCTTTATCATAATCATATGACAACGTTATCATGGTATCAGAGCGGAGGTTCGATACATTGTTAGAAGTCTCTGTAGCAGTCATCGGTGGCACATATCGTTTTTTTATGTGTTGATTCGTTGCTGCTGTTGGTTCATAATTACTGTTGCTTCGTTATTTAATTGATTGCTTCCACTGGTTTGTTACTCCTTTCATTCTCATATTGTTATATTGTCATTGTGGTTATTTATTCACTATCAACATGATTGGAAAGGATGATTCCCTTCAGTCAATTAGTACTCGTTTGGATGGAAAGAATTATATGTATTGGAGTTATGTTATGAAGAACTTCCTCCGTGGGAAGAATATGTGGGGCTATGTCACTAGGACTAAAGCCAAACCCTCAGTGCCTCAAACTAAGATTTTTGATTTGTTGCTTGATGCTTGGGAGACTGATAATTACAAGGTCATTACTTGGATTAATAACTCTATTACTCAGTCCATTGGTATGCAGTTGGCTAAATATGACATAACAAAAAAATTTGGAATCACTTGGAGAGACTGTATACTTAGTCCAATTTTGCTAAGCAATATCAGTTAGAATATGATATTCGTGCCCTTCAACAAAATGACCAGAGTATTCAAGATTTCTGTGTTGCTATGTCTGATCTGTGGGATCAATTGGCTCTTACTGAATCTAAGGAATTAAAAGATTTTGAGCCTTATCTTGCTAGGAGGGAAGAACAACGCTTGGTCCAGTTCTTGATGGCCTTGAGTTTTGATTTTGAAGGCCTACTTGGAACCATTATTCATCGCTCTCCCCTTCCCTTAGTGGATTATGTTGTCCATGAGTTAATTGCAGAAGAGACTCGTATCAAGTCTCATGTGGATAAAGGATTTGAAGCAACCTCCACTCCTACTCCCGCTCCTGCTGTGCTTGCTGTGTAACAACGTAAATTTCAAAACAATTTTTTACTTTTTAATAATGCAATTTCATTCATAAAAAGTCCCAATTCTCAAAGTATCACATAACAAATCCATAAAATCACACCCCTAGATCAAATATATGAAACTCCGATAGGGTGTACTGATCATGTCGGCGCCTTCCCGCGATCCTCACTTGTCACAACCAGGAAATTTGATGCCTTGTAAACATTTAACAATGATAACAAATGTGAACCAACAATGTGAAAGCATGTAGGATGCTTATCAATAACAACAGACTTTTAATCAAACACTTCATACAAGCACTGCAAATAGTCAACAAAGAATTGGAAACCCTAGAAATCCTGGTTTAAGTCCATTCTGGACTAGGATTTCCTTATTGGGCCAAATGGGCCAATAAGCTTCCAATTTGACTATCTTGGGCTTAGAACTCTTAAATGGGCTCTAATTGGACCCAATTCCATACATTTTAAATATTTTGGGCCATATTAGGCCTAGAATGAAATAAAATACCTAAATGGACCTTATTGGGCCATAACTAACCTAATTAGCCCTAATAGGCCATAAAAATCATTTCTTGATTTATTTGGACCAAGCATTATCTAAATTATTTATAAATTGGGCTTAAGCATTTAAGGGCCCAATTCTTTCTCTTTCCTTCTCCATTTTCGGCCCAAGCGCACAAAGAAAGGAAAGAGTTGACTTTAGTATTGCCACCTCACTTTTACCCATAGGACTTCCATGCTTATAACTCATATTCCCATGCAACCATCTCATCAAAGTCTCTCTTCCCCTCTCTCTTTCTATCCTTGGCCGAAGACACAAAGGAACACACACACATCTCACAAAAATTCTCTCTAAACCACTCTTAAGATCATCTTCTTCTCCCTTGAAGATCTCGAAATTTTGGCTTGAAATCTAAGGATTTTCATCAAGTAGTTCACATCTTTGGTAAGTTATTTCTTTGATTCATAACATATCTTCTTCATTTTACCAACAATCTTCCTTATCTCATACAAAACTTGTGATCTTGCACCTTAGAAACGTATAAGTTCGAGATCCTCCAAGAAAGCTTGCTAGGAACAAATCTTCTTCATCCTTTCCTTCAAAAACCGAAACCACACTCAAGATGAGCTTCATACCCCTTTCTTTTTGGTTTTTATGAGTTTTATGGGGGAGAATACAAGAAAATGTGTAGATCTATATGTATATGTATGCTATGTGTGATTTGATACATGTATGTGTATGATTTCATGTGTTTTGTGATGAATATGTTACCAAAAAGGGTGTAAACCCGAGATCTATGACATGAGAAAGGAAACAAACATAATCTAAGCTATCTTACACTAAACAAGTCAAGAATAATAGCTTATAAGGTCATGATGAACATGTTCTAACATAAAACCCATTTTTAGGCTTAAATTGTCAAAAATACAAAACTAGGGGTACAACTCAACAAGTCACGGTTTCTTGAAGGTTAAAAGGGTCAAAACAGTTCCTATAAATATTTTTCTAAACATTAGAAATTTCAAGGGACTTAAAATGTAAATTTTTAGCTTAATGGGCTAATTTTGGGCTTTTCGGCCCAATAAGCCTCAAAATGCGAGAAATGATAAATTTTAGGGGCTGAAATGTAACTTTCTGTAAAACAGGGGGTAATTAGCATGACAAAATCATTTTATGGGTCAAAAATGCTTTTCACTATCAAAAGGGACCAAAAATGTAAAGTTTTTAGATTTTGGGCCAAAACTGTAAAAGTTGTGAAAAATGGGTTCCTAACCGAGAATCACTATTCGAGAGGGGCTGAAGTTGTCAACAAAGTAAATTTTGGGTTAAAATCGTGTTTTCATCAAATAAATAATACAAAAGTGTAAAGAAAAGGGTTTTAAGGACTAAAAATGAAATTCTTTTATATAAAAGGACCAAAAGTGTTATTTTTATAAAGGAAGGGTAGTGAAAAGGGTCAAATTCCACTTTCAAACAAATTAATTCATTAATACAAAATACAAGATCCACGACTACCGACGAAACGGAAAACAAATACACTCTCAATAACAAATATCGTTACAAAACGAATTGATTCGGTCTCGAATCAATAACAAAACAAAATCGTTAAACCAAAGCATTTCAACAAACACGCGATAACTATGATGAGCTAACTTACAAACTTTGGGCTTGGAAGTTTGAAATCATGCTCGTTTGGCCTTGTTAGCCCATTAACATGATCTTTGGGCCCAAAGGGAATATGCTTACGTACGTGTTATTGGGCCTCCTATGACCCAATTCCATGTAAAAGGACTTTCAATAGCTCTAATGTGCTATTGGGCCCTAGTGGCCCATTAGTACTACTAGTGAGGTCGAGAAGTCAAATGCGAGTTGGGCTAAGTGTCTTTCGCATTCCCGATAGCCTTAAATAACTCACGGAAATAACGGGACTTCGTACTCCCCTTTCTCCTCGGTTATTGGGCTTATGAGAAATCCAGTAAACAGATTCAGGGCGTTAATCAAGAGTAATCATGGTGGTTGGATTAAGTGAGTAGTAACGGGCGACGCCTTTAAGGATCGTTCGTAACCTGTAGTTATAAACTAGTCATCTTTATGTGTGATTATAACGACTCACAAACCCTAATTAATCCAACGCTACCCGAGAAATCAAAATCATTCGTCGTAACGGTATAACAATAGAGAAATCACGGTATTTTATGTATTGGGAAAACATCGGGTTTTCCTGGGAAGTTCAACATTTTCACTTGCGTGATTTATACAAAAGTGCAACAATTATACATGTTTTGAAAATCAACAATCATATATTCATGGATCTTCACACTTTTTTATAAACAATGATCTTTTCAGAAAATATCGGATTTTCTGGGTTTTACAAACTACACCAAATCATTTTACCACAACATTACTTATGAACTCACCAACATTTCATATGTTGACGTTTTTCAAAATAACTTGTATTCTCAGGTAACAGGTAAACCGAAGAATAAGTACCAAGTAATGTCATGGTGTTTTGCTTAGATTATCTATCAGACAGTTTATGTTATGAAATTGTAATGTCTAAAACAATGTACTGGATGTAAACAATATCAGTTGTAATATTTCAATGCATGGTGATGAATTATGTTATGATTCATGTATATTCATTGTGATGGTATTCAATTTAAGTCATAAGAGCCCTCAGACGTTTCCACCGTCTGGTTCGGGGGTGTGACATCACTGGTACCTGAAACACATCACACAAACACTGTAAGCACAAGGCTTAGTGAGTTCCCCAAAATATCACATACAACACATACGCCACTCGAGGCTACAGTACGACCCTCCGGTCGATGTGTCTCAACGGGACCCTCTAGTCCCGTAGTTCATTGGACCCTCTGGTCCGGTCATAGCTCGTTGGGCCCTTCGGCCCGGTCTGTATCGTTGGACCCTTCGGTCCGGTCTATATTGTTGGACCCTCCTGTCCGGTCTATACAATCACATAGCATACATATATCACATTACACATAATCTCATACATACACTTAGCACACAAGACCCTCCGGTCTACACATATATACCACTCTAGGTAACGTATAGTGAGAAGACTCACCTCGGGTATCTCGGATAATCTCGCACACGAACACACTGGTCTAGCCCCCGCCTAAACACATAACAACACTCTCAAATAAGTAATGGCTCTCATAGGCTAGATTAAATCTACTCTACAATTCCACAGAAGGGTAAAAGACCATTTTACCCCTCCCTGACCCAAAAGTCCAAAGGTTGACCAAAACCCTAAAAGTCAACAGAAGTCAACAGGAGGCAGTACACGGTGTGTACCTTCTCTGTACGCGGGGCGTACGCCGGCGAACCACATTCGGGGTCTCAACCCCTTACGCTGTACGTACTACGAGTTACGCCCAACGTAAGTCTCAGTTTCAGCCTTTCCTTGGATTTTGGTCTTAAACGGTTAAGACACTCATTCAACTTCTAGATCCAACTCTCCTTAAGCCTCTTATCCCATAAAGTCGGAACCTTTAAGCCTTTACATGGTTGTAAAGGTTCCTACACCCTCTAACACCTTTCCTTCTTCCTCAAAAGGTCTAGATCTCATGCATGGCTCAATATTCACGTCCAAGATTGCATTTTTATGAACATACACCTCTTATAGTCCTGAAATATGATAGATCTAGGCCAATGGAGACCATTTGCTCATAAAGTCTCCACTTTGGGACCAAAAACCCTAGAAATTGGTCCAAGAAGCACACAACACCAAAGACAAGGAAAGTTTTGAGATTTTTACCTCAGAAAGAAGCTCCAACCTCTAAAAAGCTCGGATCTACTCTTGTCCACAAACTCCTAGCTTCCAAAATGGCCTCTTCTTTTCTTTCACCACCTTGAAATGACACTTTGAAGCTTAGAATATCAACACACTAGCTAGAAACGAAGGAGGACTCTCTATAAGGGTTTCACTCTCTGAAATGGTGGCTGAGGTCCAGGCCATAACATTCCTTTTATAGTGCACAATCCACAAATTAGGGTTTACATTTGGGCTTGCTACGCCCAGCGTAACAAGGCAAGTCTGTGTCCAAATTAAGCGTGCGATTACGCGCAACATACTCTTCAGTACACCCAGCATACTCACTAGCCCAACAATTCAATTTAGGGGCTTAACTTGACAACTTGGGAAAAGGAGAAGGGTTTAAGAGACACACCTGAATTCAGGATGTCACATGTTGTTTCCTCCAACTAGTCTCGACAACCGTCAAGGGTTGCTTATGATGAGTGTGCATTCTGCAAACAGAATAATAATTGGAAAGCTCAGTGTCCATTGTTAGTCAACAAGGGTAAATCTGGTCAATCTCTGTCAGGGCAACAAAATAGGTCTGGTCAACAGAAGTTTCAGCCGTGTTCCTCTGGTACTCCTCCATGGACTCCTCGTCCTCCACAGTTTGCTGCTGCTGTTCCACCAGTTGACACAGAATCTGTTGGACACATGCCACCATCTACATTGGATCCCAAGGTGTTTGAGAGCTTCAGACAGTATTTGGCTTCTAATCCCACTGCCATGTCTGCATCTATGTCTCATTCTTGTCCCACCTCATCTGGTACTTCAGGTATTCCCTCATCTTTGTGGATTTTAGATTCTGGTGCAACCCATCATATGACTGCTCATTTATCATCATTTACTTCTTTGTCGCAAGTGTCATCTATTTCCGTTAAGTCTGCTAGTAATACATCTATGATAGTTGAGGGTGTTGGGTATGTCTCTGTTTCTCATATCACTCTTTCTGATGTTTATTACATTCCCAAACTTACTTTGAACCTTGCCTCAGTCAACTGGGTGTTCTTTTCTGATTTTGTCTGTGTTATACAGGATCAACACACCCAGAAGGTGATTGGGATCGGCCGTAGGGTGGGGGAACTATATGTCTTGGAGGTCCTAAAAGTATCTGTTGTTGTTGCTTCCAACATTGATTTATCTTCTTTTCGTTTGAGTCATTTGTCGTCTGAGTTTTATCTTTGGCATTCTCGTTTGGGACATGTGTCTGTATCACGTTTGAATTTTTTACCATCTAGTGGTGTTTTGGGTCATTTGAACTCTTGTGATATTTCTGATTGTAGTGGTTGCAAACTAGCAAAATTTTCTGCTTTACCCTTCAATAAAAGTATGTATTGTTCTATTGCTCCTTTTGACAGTATTCATTCTGATGTGTGGGGTCCTGCACCGGTATCCACAAAAGGTGGGTCAACCTATTATGTATCTTTTATAGATGATTGTACTTGATATACATGGGTTTATCTTATGAAATTAAGATCTGATTTCTTTGATATTTACAACAATTTTAGAGCTCTTGTTAAAACTCAACATTCGGTTGTGATTAAGTGCTTCAGGTGTGACATAGGGGGTGAATATACCTCTAATGATTTCACTCAGTTACTTGCTTCAGATGGTACCATACACTAGTCTTCGTGTACTGACACACCTCAGCAAAACGGTGTGGCAGAACGAAAACATCGTCATATTGTTGAGACTGCCCGCTCATTACTTCTGTCTGCGCAGGTCCCTAGTGCCTTTTGGGGAGAAGCAGTCCTAACCGCTATGTATGTGATTAATCGTATCCCTAATTCATTGAATTCGGGAATATCTCCTTTTGAGAAGTTATATGGTCATCTACCAGACTACTCTTCCTTACGAGTTTTTAGATGTACTTGTTTTGTTCTTCGTCCTCATGTTGAAAGGAACAAGTTGGGACCAAAATCTGCTATTTGTGTATTTTTGGGGTATGGTATTGGTTAGAAAGGATATCTTTGCTATGATCCTGTGAGTCAAAAGTTATATGTTTCCTGACACGTTATGTTTTTGGAACATATTCCTTTCTACTCGATTCCTGCTACAACCCACAATGTAACGAAGTCCGATCTTCTGTGTATTCCTTTTAATGAAGATATAGAGGCTCAAGATTCATCTATGCCGCATGATCCCTCAAATCATGACACACCCATTTCTTCAGAGGGTGCCTCGACTCCACCTGTTCATGAGCCTGATCCTCCGATTATTGAAGTTGAGGATCCACCTCCACTACCACCCCTCGGGAGATCCTCTTGTCCTGTCAAGTCCACTAAGCTACCAGATTTTACTTACTCTACATATTCAGGACCGTTTGCTTCATTTATAGCAAGCATCCATCACTTGTCTGAACCTGAATCATATAGAGAAGCTGTTTCAGATCCTCTTTGGCAAAATGCTATGGCTGAAGAACTCACTGCTCTTCATCAGACTCATACATGGGATTTAGTTTCTCTTCCTCCTTGGAAACATACGATAGGTTATCGTTGGGTGTACAAGATAAAAACAAAAATTAATGGTTCTGTTGAACGATACAAGGCTAGACTTGTAGCAAAAGGGTATTCCCAACAGTATGGTTTTGACTACGAGGAGACATTTTGCCCCAATTGCAAAGATGAAGACAGTTCGTACTATGATTGTAGTTGCATCCGTCCGACAGTGGAAGATCTTTCAGATGGATGTCAAGAATGCTTTTTTGAATGGTGACCTTCATGAAGAGGTTTATATGACCCCTCATCCAGGAATTCAACACCGACCGGGTGAGGTTTTTCGGCTTCGCAAAACTTTGTATGGGCTTAAGCAAGCCCCTCGTGCTTGGTTTGAGAAATTCTCCATAGTGATTACCTCTCTTGGATTTGTCCAGAGTAATCACGATTCTGCTCTTTTTGTTAGATGCTCGAGTGCAGGACGGATTCTTCTGTCCTTATATGTGGATGACATGATTATTACAAGTGATGACCATGTTGGTATTGAGTCTTTGAAGCATGATCTAGCTCGTCGATTTGCTATGAATGATTTGGGCTTGCTGCGTTATTTCTTGGGTATTGAGGTTGCTCAGTCTAAGAAAGGGTACTTTCTTTCCCAGAGTAAATATATATCAGACTTGTTTACACGGGCGAGACTTTCTGACAATCGGACTGTTGATACTCCTCTTGAAACCAATGCACGATATTCTCCTACTGATGGTGTTCCTTTGTCCGATCCGAATCTTTATCGCACTGTGGTGGGAAGTTTAGTTTATCTCATAGTTACGCGTCCAGATATTGCTCATGTTGTTCATGTTATCAGTCAGTTTGTTACTGCTCCTACCTCTGTTCATCGGGGAGTTGTTCTTCGTAATCTGAGATATTTTCGTGGCACTCAGTTTCAGACTCTCTTGTTTCCCTCGACGTCTTCTCTTGAGTTACGTGCCTATAATGTTGCTGATTGGGATGGTGATCGTCATGATCGTAAGTCCACCACTGGATTTTGTGTATTTCTTGGAGAGTCTCTTATTTCATGGAAGAGCAAGAAACATGTGTTGTCTCTAGATCTTCCACAGAGGCTGAATATCGGGCTATGGTTGTAACTACATGTGAGATTATTTGGTTATGGTGGCTGCTTGCGGATATGGGAGTTTACATTTCTTCATCTACTCCCTTGCATTGTGATAATAAAAGTGCGATACAAATTGCGAAGAATTTTTTCTTTCATGAGTGGATGAAACACATTGAGATTGATTGTCATTTTACCCGTCATCACCTACAGCTTGGGACCATTTCGCTTCCATTTGTTTCATTAACCTTGCAGCTTGTGGATATTTTTACGAAGGCTTTATCGGCTTCTCGGTTTCGGTTCTTATGTGACAAACTCTCAATGCTAATTGTTGCGGCATTGTGACTTTGATGGGGGGGTGTTAGTCTATATATTATTAGCCCGCTTGTTTATGGGCCCTTTTGTCTTTAGCCCATTAGGGTTTCCGTCTAGCTAGTATTTATATATGATTTGCTTTTTGTAGTCATATTGCTTTTCTTCGAGAACCCTTGTAATTCCTCTTTATCATAATCATATGACAACGTTATCACCAAAATTGGATCCCAGTTAAGGGGGTGTTTGTAGAGGTCACAAAGTTGAGTTGTGGAGTTTGATCAAATTCTGACATCAAAATCCACAAGTTGCAATGTTGGAGCCAATGTCTGCATTATTCAACACGACAACTGTGATGCTGGATGAGAAGGTTGAGTGCAAGGACCATAAAGTTTGATAATAATGTTTTTTGGGCTTGGCCGACAACAAATTTTAAGTCAACTTGTCATTATAATACATCTTGTTGTATATTTGTAATCTATACAAAAAAAATGTTGATGATTATTAAATAAAATCTCTTTGGTTCATCTGTGGTCGACGCAACTCGATAAAGCTGATCAAGTGAACCACAGTAGTAAATCCTTGTGCTCTTTATTTTATTCTCATATTTAACACACTGTGGAAAAGGGTGGGTCATTTTCAGATTGACATGCTTAATTGGACATATTCAAATTCACAATCCAACCCACATGTTTAATAAATAGATTGAAATGAGATTGACCTATTTATTTTATTTTCTTAATGTAATATGTTTAATAAACATGTTGAACCCCATTAATACATTTAAATTTCAAAAGGTAAATTGGATAATTGCATTGTATTTTTTGTTTTACATAATACAACACAACAAATTCTTATTTAACATGAATACAACACAACACAATATCCATATTTCGTTATCGAAGTTGTGTAAACAGAACTACAAAGAAATCTGACATAAATATGGGGACAAAAAAACTGTCCATTTGAATTGGTTGCAAATTATAATAATACGTATGACTTGTAGACCTTGAATGTTATAAATGATGAGCATAATCGACCTTGAATGTTATAAATGATGAGCATAATCCTGACCTTGCAATGTTATATTGATAGTCATTGATTTGCAAATTAGTTGAAAGAAAAGGAGTCCTTTATGATGGCAGAAACAACGTGATATTCTATTAACGTTGAAGAGTTGAAATGAACATAATCATGCTTCTCGGTTTGGGGGATTCCATATAAAACTTCTCAAATCATACATCTATTGATCACATCATTGTTTAAGCCTTTAAGGTTCTCATTATATGAAAGTTGATTTAGAATAAAGGCATCAAATGCCTACTGTTTTGTCATTGTGGCGTATCCAAAGACTACAATATTTTTCCGGATAGAAAACTTCGTATATTGTTTGACTAAATGCGTATATTCCATCAAATAGACCATATAGTAGTTGTAATATACACAGGGTTGATATACCAGATAATTAATAAAAAAATTATATAATTCATTTACTATTAATTTTATATGTTTATTATTAAATTTATAATACAAAAACAACAAAATGAGAAAAATACAAATAAGAAATAAACAACAAAATACAAAAATCACAAAAAGAAGAAAAAATAAATAAAAATCAGTTGAGTGATTTAAAACAGCCAAGTGACTAATCTAACATGATAGCTCATTTTTTAGACAATGAAATGGCTATATTAAAGTATCTAGTTTTCTTGTTTGCTAGATCTTCGGCCACATGCATTTGCAACTTCTGAAATAACACATCAATATTTATCAAATTTCCGAAATGAGATGTCAACAACGGTTCCATAACAGCTCTGAGAGCTTTAGCACAGTTTTTGGCATGGATGTGGCTGATCTGGTCATTCAAATCTACCAAATTTGTGTAGTCAGTGTCATATGGATCCCAGTTACCTTGAAAAACATTAAAGGTATTAAGACAAAAGGAGCCTTCATTGTGAATAGCTTTCCTGACTTCATCCTCGCATGGGGAATAATGGGGGAGATTGAATGAGTTGATAAATGATTCTTCGACCAGCCCCTATTTATAGTTTTAAAAATCATAAATGGCTAGATCATAACACTGAATAAAATGTTGTTGGTTAGTTTGTTATCATATGTGGACATAGTAACGAAGAACATCATACCTCTTTGACCATATCTAGAAGTGATTGTGCTAATAGCTCCATAAGACGGCAACCATCATCAGTGGTTGGATCAGCACTACTCCGACCAAGAAATGTCAAAACCATGCACCCACCACGTACTACTTCTTTGGCACGAAGTTCTAAAAACTTTATAAAGTCAGTATGAAATTGCTTTCCATATGCTTCAAACACATTGGGAGGACTTGTTCTTGCCATGTATATATTTGTTTTGTTGTTTTCAATGCCTTCAGGTACCTATCAGATCTCGTAAGCACTATGAATTTGTATTAAAAACAGTTTTTATTTACAATTACTTAGAGTTCATTATGTGCAAACCTGAGAAAGCCAATGAACAGAATAAGAGGAGTGAACAAGGTGTAAGCTTTCATCTGGAAAGAGCCTGCGATAAAAGGAGCCTGGAATAGCTGAAACAAAACAAGACCCAAAATTCTCTCCCTTCTCCTTCTTAAGGTTTGCTCTAAACTTCGGTAACAATTGGAAAATGGTATTGAAATCATTTCCAAAAAGATCATTTAAGAAGACTTGAAATTGTGGTGTTTTAAGATTAATTTCTTTACAGAGCTCAAGGACTAAATCAATAACCATAGATGCAAGCAATAGTGTATTTGTGCCGGTGCCACATCCTAAATCTGCTAATACGAAAACTTTGCTGAAGGCCGTTTCAAGATTAACCATTCCCTTGATTGTATGCTTTAAAACATGCAGTGTTTTCCGTATGACAATTTCCTGAAATACATAACATTTTAAGACGCATTTGTTAATGAGTTATGATATTTAAGACGCACTTGATGTGTATTTAATGAGAAAGCTAAAGAGACCTGAAGAAATGAGTTACTCGCGTAGCTTGATTCTCCATCGCCAACCTTCATGTGTAGTGTGTTTTCTACTTCCATGACTATGTTTCTTTGCCTTTGTTGTAAAGCTGCCTTCATTTATAACCTTCCACGAGTGAACTGTTCATTTCAAATTCTTTTCATTTTCGTTTAAATTATTACTCCATCCGTCCCAATATCATTGTCCGTAAACAAAAAATACACAGATTAAAAAAAACATTAATTACCACTAATTTTATATAATAAAATTATAGTTTTGTCCTTACTTTGCATTTAATGTTCAATTAAATGTTTAGTTGGTTAAGTAATAATGAGAGAGTATTTTGGTAAAAATGTTATTTATTTTTAGAAGTGGACTATTATTTTGGGACAAATTAAAAAAAAAAGATGGACTATAATATTAAGACGGAAGGAGTACTATTTTTAGATTATTATAGTTTATAGTGAAAAGTATGAAATTAAATCTTAATTAATTATTATTTTTAGATTATCATAGTTTCTCTTTTAGAATAAATTACATAATGGTCTATATGGTTTGGGGTAATTTATATGTGTTCTCTAAATTCTTTTTTTTTTTACTTGAACTGTCCCATCAACTTTGTATTTTTGTGCACTTGGAAATTAAGAGTGTTTGGAGTGTTCACGTTTTGCATGTGTTTGTAGTGGGCATATGTAACAATATTTTAGTGTTCCATGTGTGCCGTGGAATGATGGTGTTCTTTCGACCACATAAATAAACCCCAACGGACCCTTCTTCTTGGTGGCATTTTTGTTGACAAGGATGCTCACATAATAATTAAGGCTGCCGTTTTTATTGAAAAGGGTGTGGGCCGGGTGAAGATATTATAATTAGTCCAAGAGAAACCACTGCCATTGCTATTGCTTAGGTGAGGTCCTTATATAAACTAAAGTGGTCCAATTGTTTTAGTTGCCAACTTGGCAACTTGCCGATACAGGGACGGGTCCAATCCCGGTTTGGTGTTGCGGGGTGTGATTCCCTTCCCCTGGCCTCTTCCCCGCTTCCAATCCCTTTGGCCATAAACCTAGCACGTGAGGATATAGATATAAGAAAGGATTTGATACCTACCACCCAATTATCCCAAGCCCAGACGCCAAAGCCTAGTTGCATTTGTTAGAGCATTGAGTGTGCACAACTAGTTATAACACTATTTTGATGCCACCTCACATGCCACATCACAAATGGTGTTATGACACCAAGTGAGGAAATGGTCACCATGTTACATCTTGTTATAACACCAACTTTTTTTCACTTTGTAATTTTTTTTTTAATTTAAACAAATATATTTTAAATATAACATAATAAATAAAACATAATGTTTAAAAATTATAAATAACATAGAATAAAAATAATTTTTAAAAATTAAAAATAACATACAAATTAAATTACACATAACATTCAAATAAAAAAATAAAAAAATAAAACGCTATTCGGTAAAAAAAAATAACATTTTCTTAAAAAACAAAACGATATTCGTTATCGTTACCATATAAGATATAATCCGCCAAGTCCTCTCGAAGTTGTCTGTGTTTATTTGCGTCCTGAATGTCAACGTCTCTATGCAAATACTCTGCTGTCCTGGTTAAAATTGAACGTGTCTGGGCTCCGCTAGGATATAGTGTGCAATATTTCGTTATTTATCATCTACTACCATGTTATGCATTATGATACATGCATACATGATATATCGTAGAGTTTCTAAATCCAATGATCGTGCTGCATGTTCAACTATATGTCACTTCGCCTTAAGCACTCCAAAAGCACGTTCTACATCCTTACGTGCTCCTTCTTGTCTTCTCTTAAAAAAATTGTCTCTTTCTTCAACCGGGTGTCGGAATGCCTTCACGAATGTGGAATACTGAGAATATATATCCTTTTGTAAGGTAATATACCCGTATTTGTATTTGTTTCCATTCACCGTGAAAGGAGTATCTGGGGCATTTCCATTCAAAAGATTGTCAAATATTGGCGACTGATCAAGAACATTGACGTCGTTGTTGGAGCCCGCAACCCCCAAAAATGCATGTCAAATCCATAAATCTTGAGAAGCAACAGCCTCTAAAACCAACGAATATGATCCGTGATGACCACTTGCATATTACCCTTTCCATGCTACCAGACAATTTTTCCATTTCCAGTGTGTGCAATCAATGCTTCCGATCATTTCGGGAAACCCATGGCGTTTTTCATGTGTCGCATACAATTCTTGCAAATCATGCAACGAAGGTTTCCGCAAATACACGTCTCCAAATGTTTCAACAACACCCCTTGACAATGTATACAAACTCTTCCTTGCGGTTCTTTCGAACATTCTCATATAGTCATCCATGGTGTCGGGTGACTCCACCATACCCATCAAACGAATAGTCGCAACACATTTCTGCAACGTTGTAAAATTAAAGAAACATATAGTACATTTGTATTTATTTTGTATAAAAGTATGGTAAAGAAGCACTACCAGATTTCCAAGGCGTTGGCGATCCGTAGGAAAACATTCATACTCAAACAAAATCTTCTTTTGAAGTCCTTCGACCCGTATACACAATTATCTACAAAGTAATCGCGATATAGATGTTTGTGTCCTTCCTCGCGATTTATGTTTAACACCGCATGTCTTGTTAATAGCGGGGATGGGTCAGGTTGAGGTTGTAACAGGTTGGTAGTGTAATAATGATACATCATCCTGAAACAAATATCGTCATCGGAATCATCGGACAAGTCGAAAGGGTCCATATATATTCTTTTGAACATAATTGAAATTATATAGAGAGAATGAGAGAAATTGTGTGAAAGTTTTTATAATGTTAGGTATTTATAGGATAAATGAAAAAAAATTAATAGTTAATTCAAAAAAAAAATACTCGTTGGCAACGGTTGGTCAATGGGAAAAGTTTGAAATTTGCTCGTTTCTTTCGGTTGTGACACCAACAAGATACGCTATTAACAAGCAAAAACGAGAAGGAAGGGGGGGGGGGGGGTGTTCCCCGTTACCACATCATTATGGCGTTCCACGTCACAATAACGAGCACAAGATGTACTCACACCGTCTCCTCTTAGAAATTCATTAAAAAAATCATGTCATTAAAAATATAGTAATTTATAGAAATGGTCCTTATAGTTTGGTCAAAGTTGCATGCTCTGCTTAACATTTGAAAATTTAAAAAATTGTATTTCTATGGCTTCCATATTTTGTGCCAAGAGTCCTTCCATCCAACTCTGGTAAATAAAACTCCGTTAAAATCATATGGAACGACAATTTTATCCATATTTTTGTCTTTTTGTCTTTTAGTTTTTTATTTTATTTATCACCTAGGGTTTACCACATGTGGACAACTTAAAATACCAAAAATAATATATAATAATATACAACAAAATTGAAATCAATGGTTATAGATAAAATCCAAGAAATCAAAAACCAAATAATATTTAGATTGTATTGATATTTTAGTTAGAGATCTTACTATCAACTATAAAAATCAGATTTTTTTGAACGACATAAATTCATTAAAGAAGCTAGCAAGATGCTAGAAGAAGTTACAAGTTACAACTAAAAATAGGAGGATTGCACCAATTAATTAAACCAACATAACGAATCAAATCTAGCTCGATACTTGATCCAGTTAAAGGATGCGACTTGAATATTATCCGCCGTCCGCATTGGATTGCATTTTCGTTTTATGAAGCTAATATCATTTCTCACTTTCCACAGAAACCACAACACCTAACAGTGAGAAAATTGCATTTTATCTTGTCCACTCCCATGGAGCTAATCAACGACTTCCGAGAAAAGAAATTGTGAGGGATCGCCAATTGACTACCAACCCATGAGAAGAACCATTTCCACACCTTTGTAGCATAATCACAATCGAAAAAAACATGTACAGTCTCTTCATCCTCCGTACGACAGAATTTGCATGAAAAAGAGTCAATAATAACACCTCTAATAGCAAGGTTGCGAGCTACTGTAATCATGTTTAGCATGAGCCACCACACAAAGCAATTGACCTTCAAGGGATTCCAACTAACCCCTTTAAAACAACTGCAACATCATCAAAATCCGCATTAGCCACCTGCTGCCTCAAAGAATGAACCAAGAAAATACCATTTCGTTTCCTTTCCACTTCCATGAATCTCCTATAGCAGAAAGAACAACCTCACCCATCTTCCTGTTCAGCTCCACTAGATAATTTGCCTCTCTACCCCTTCTAATGGCCCTTTTCTAGCACCAGAACTTTCTATTTTCCCTCTCTAAAGTGTCTCTGGATAGCCTCTCAATCACTTTGCAGTTTTTATGGACCTCAAGCTTTTAAAATTATGAGAAAACATCTTTCAGAGCCATGCCATCTAGCCACTTATCTTTCCAAAAATAGGTTTCGTTTCTAGCCCCCAAATTTCTCTCCAACAACAACTCCTGATCAATTTTCCACTCATCCAACTCATTATATAAATTGGTTTAACCATGTGCTCGGAAGACAAGTCTTGGCAATTGCTTTACCATCAATTCCGCTAATATTATGCCATGTCTTTATGCAATTTAACCAAAGATTTTTACATTCCATTTTTAAACCGCTATATCCATTTAGCTAAGAGGGCCAAGTTTAACGACCTAAGGCACCCAACATCAAGACCTCTTTTTTATTTTGGTGTGACCACGGTTTTCCAAGAAACCAAATGGATCTTCCAACTATCCGCTTTGCCATTCCAAAGGAACTTCCTCCTAATACCCTCCAAACAATCAATAATCTTCCTGGGAGCCTTGAAAAGCAACACATCCTCCCTAAGAAATAAAGATTTTTTTGTCACGTGTCACATTCTCATTTAATTGGCCACATGTAATTTTGTGGTTATTTTATATTAATTTTTATTCCACGTGTCTTTTTATAGTGTTTTCATTTTGTTAAAGTCTAGATACTAGATATATTTAAATGCAATAATAAATATATATCAATTTTATTAATAAACTTTTTAATTTCAAAATTACTAAATTAGAGATTCATTAATTTTATTTATTTATTTATTTAAATTATTTCTCTAAATTAAAAAAAAAAACACTTTAGTTTTTATAATTCAATATTTTTCTTAATTTTCTTATAAATTCAAACTTATCAAATGTTTAGAATTTTATATTTAATTTTTTTTTTAAATAAATACATGAGTGTCACACCTAGTATCTAATAAGGGTAAGACCACCCAAAAGATAATGTATTTGATTTCCAAGAAGATAAAAATTTGATAGACTCAACATAACAACCACAATCATACACAATCCATCATTTGATATGTGCTTAATTAGTAGTCATTTATCAAATTTTGTCTACGGATGTCTTATATGATTGATGTTTAAACCTCGTCACAATTGTATTTTTTAAAAATTCATGTCGTTATACAGAGGGTCCATGATCGATGAAGTATTGTTTCATCAATTGAATTATCTCAATAACGAAAACTGACAGCAGTTAAGCACGACTCCTCAGGCCTACTCAAACAAACACATATGAACAGCCCAGCAATATATCTATTAGCAGGCCCAAATAACTTAGAGCGCCGCCGCGCCGGGTCGTTTACGGGATTAACAGCTCATCAATAACCGACGGCGAAGTAGAATTGGTCAGCGCTCCATGTTGCATACAGAGGTTGCTTCTTTTTTTAATGACCGAGTTTACTTTGTCATTGTTATCTCAACTTTCCATTGGATTCCAGTTCGGTTGTTGCCACTACGTGGCCATGATTTCCTTTTTTTTAGTTTGCATTCATGTTATTTTTCTTTTAAATACTGTAATTGTTTCTTATGGGAATTAAGAAGAAAATTGCTACAACCTAGTATCTTTTTTTTGGAGAAAAACCAATCTCGAACTTGGATCTATCAAAAAGCTTAAAACAACCAATTGACGTTTTTCAGAAAGAAAGAGAAAATCGACTGATTTAACATACACAGCTCAGTTTCTAGTCAATGAAATGACTATATTAAAGTATCTGGTTTTCTTCTTTGCTAGATCTTCCGCCACTCGCATTTGAAACTTTTGAAATAGCACGTCAATATTTATTGAATTCCCGAAATGAGATGTCAACATGGGTTCTGAAACAGCTCTCACAACTTTAGCACAGTTTTTCCCATGGATGTGGCTGATCTGCTCATTCAAATCTACCATATTTGTGAAATCCGTGTCATATGGATCCCAGTTACCTTGAAAAGCATTAAAGGTATCAAGAAAAAAGGATCCCTCTTTGTGAATAGCTTTCCTGACTTCATCCTCGCATGGAGTATAATATGGGACATTGAATGAGTTCATATATGATTCTTCGACCAGCCCCTATATATAGTTTTAAAAAACATAAATGGGTAGATCGTAATTAACACTGAATAAAAATATCGGTGGTTAGTTTGTAATTATCATATGTACATGTAGACATTGTAACGAAGAACATCATACCTCTTTGACCATATCGAGAAGTGATTGTGATAATAGCTCCAAATGACGGCAACCATCATCAGTGGTTGGATCAGCACTACTCCGACCAAGAAATGTCAAAACCATGCACCCACCACGTACTACTTCTTTGGCACGAAGTTCTAAAAACTTTATAAAGTCAGTATGAAATTGGTTTCCATATGCTTCAAACACATTGGGAGGACTTGTTTTTGCCATGTATATATTTGTTTTGTTGTTTTCAATGCCTTCAGGTACCTATCAGATCTCGTAAGCACTATGAATTTGTATTAAAAACAGGTTTTATTTACAATTACTTATTAGAGTTCATTATGTGCAAACCTGAGAAAGCCAATGAACAGAATAAGAGGAGTGAACAAGGTGTAAGCTTTCATCTGGAAAGAGCCTGCCATAAAAGGAGCCTGGAATAGCTGAAACAAAACAAGACCCAAAATTCTCTCCCTTCTCCTTCTTAAGGTTTGCTCTAAACTTCGGTAACAATTGGAAAATGGTATTGAAATCATTTCCAAAAAGATCATTTAAGAAGACTTGAAATTGTGGTGTTTTAAGATTAATTTCTTTACAGAGCTCAAGGACTAAATCAATAACCATAGATGCAAGCAATAGTGTATTTGTGCCGGTGCCACATCCTAAATCTGCTAATACGAAAACTTTGCTGAAGGCCGTTTCAAGATTAACCATTCCCTTGATTGTATGCTTTAGAACCTGCAGTGTTTTCCGTATGGCAATTTCCTGAAAAACAGAACGTTTTAAGACGCACTTGTTAAAAAGTTTCGATACTTTTGAGAGACTTTCGTATACTTTGACCATGAAAATTTATCATCACTGGAAACACACGTTCACATATACATAGAGGTTAATTTGGTGGTGATGTGTGTGTGTGGGTGGGTTGGGGAACAACCGGTTTCCCAATATGTGCATATAAGGAGAAAGCTACGAATTAAAACCTGAAGAAATGAGTTACTTGCGTAGCTTGATTCTCCATCGCCGACTTTCATGTGTAGTGTGTTTTCTACTTCCATGACCATGTTTCCTTTGCCTATGTTCTAAAGCTGCCTTCATTTATAAGCTTCCATGTTATTAGTCATTAAATCCAAATAAAAGTCAAAAAGAAAACCGAAGATAAAAGTCAACAATGGTGGCCACATAAATCATTTAATAACCATACCCATCAACTATAATAAATAACGGTAGATCACACGGATGGTGCTTGTGGTTTAGGATAATCTACGTTTTTGGTCCCCAATGATTTTTTTTTAACTCGTACCGTCTCTATTTTATATTTTTATTGCACGTCTGGTCCCTATCAGATGTAAAAAGACTAATTTATTCTCATCTATTTTTAAAATTAATTTGTTATTTATTTAAACAATGAAATATATTAAAATAAAAACCCATCCCAACCCCTTACCCCCCACCCCACCCCTCTTTATGTCCAGCCATCCGAAAACAACCTCCGGCCAACACTGCCACTAACCTCTGGTCACCTCCACCAGCCACAATAAGAACAAAACCAAAGTTCCAAAAGAAATATGTAACATTGAAGCCCAGGTAAGCCAAAGTTATGTTAAAATCTGCACAAAAAAAACAAGAAACTGGAATTAGAACTCTGCATCTCCTTCGATTAAATCTCATCTTCATTATCATCGTCTCCGATAACAATCATGACCATGACTGTCTCCTGTAGCCACCATCGTCTCCGACATCTTCCAACAATGGTGCTTGTTTCTACAATTTTCAAAGATGAACCTAATGAATATCAAACCAAATCAAAACCCAAACCAAAATTAAATTGTTACCTTGCAATCAAAATTGAACAAAATCAAAATCAAAATGCTGAAAACCAAAACCTAATGAAAATTTTGAATGCAAAAAACAAGCGAGGGTTCCAGATTCATCATCTTCCTCACTTGAACCACCATCTGAAATCATCGATGAAAACAACCATGATTAAACCTAGAACCTTCATCTCTACTATGTTGCCCCTTTTGAGCCTGCCTGGTCCGGCCATCTTCTTCGACCACCCGAATATGAGTCATGTTTTCATAACTATTGTAACTCAGAAATGGAAAAGCGCCAGCACCCTTTCGGAGAAATCAAATTTCTCTTTTGTGGTTCCTTTGAAAAATTAAGTTTCTGAAAATTTCTACTCAGATATGAAGTAACTCGAAACAAAATGAAGCAATCCCATGATTCTGGTTTCACGTTTTTTCGATGAATTCCTGCCTCGTGTTTTTTTGGTGAGTAAAGGATGCAGAGCTCTAATCGGAGAAGGGAAGAGGCAAAGATGATGAAGCTTCGTGGGTTAAGTTTTATGGTGAGAAAAGGAAGAACACAGAGAGGGAGCACCGAAGATGGAGTTTCATTATCTCTAGCGGTACCCCTACGGATTCGACGGTGAGATTTGAGGAAGGGATGGGGACGAAGGAAGGAATAAGGGGAAAGTAGCTTTTCTTTTATTAGGGTGTACGATTAGATTAGAGGTTTAAGATTTTTTAATTTTAATTTTTATATTTATTTTATATATAAATAAACTAGACAAATAAAAGAAATAAAAAATAGGGTAATATAATCATTCTAGATCTATCAGGGACCCAACGTGCAATAAAAATACATCCTAGGATCCATCCGAGTTTAAAAAAATGTTTTAGGGACCAAACGCGCAGATTACCTCAAATCACAGGGACCATTCGTGTAATTTACCAAATAAATAAAGATCTATTTTGCCGCATGTCAATTTCCCATAAGATTTGATATTTATCATTTTATAATACTTTTTGAAATAAATAATATCAGTTTTTAGGATTTTTCAAATTTTAAAATTAAAAAAGCTACATAATATATATATATATATATATATATATATATATATATATATATATATATATATATATATATATATATATATATATATAAAGTATTAAATGTCATAGATATGATACTAAATTGCAATTAATATGTTTTTTTATTTCTTATTTTAAACTTTTATTTTAAAAAATATTTATTGTTTACATTTTAATATTTAATCTCTTTTTTAATTAACTCGTGTACTACACGACTTTTACACCTAATATATAATAGATATAATATCTTGTAGAAATGAGGGTGTATCAATGAAGAAAACATAAGAAAACAGAGCAATAAGTCTCTTCCCAAAACAACTAGCAACTTTTGTTTGTATGAAGTATTAAAGCTTATAGTCTGTGTGTTGAGCCATTGTTTTGTGGTTTGTGTATTTGTAATTAATTTTTAATTTCAGCCACTATATTTAACTAAGGCTAAAGGGTTTCCTGGTTTTTTTACCAATGGTAAAATGGCGTCGTATAGGCGCCTCGTACACTTTTATATTTTTTTTTATATTTTTTACCTACGAAGTGTGGTGTCGTGTCTATGAGTTTTTTTTAATTTCATTTTAAAAAAATATTATTTTTTTAAAACCATACTAAAATTTAAAATAACATAAACTTAAAAATTACAATTTCGAAATCCTAAAAATTAGAAAAAAAAACATGAAAATTAAAATTACACTGAAAACCTAAAAGTAAAACATGACGTTAAAATTTAAAAATCTAGAAAAAAACAATGCATCGAATTTTTCAGTTGCGTTTCAGATTATATTTTTCCCGAATCGATGCTTTCATAATTCTTGCCTCTTCTTGATCTTCGGGGTCGAGGTGCCACACGTCTTGCATTAACAACCTATACTCGGTGAGTCGGACAATTTCACTCATATGCTTCTCCAAAATTGAATTTAGTTGTGCCATTTGTGTCATCATTTCTTTCGATCTGGTTGACTGCTCGGTTCCGACCGAAGAATTTGAAGAAGTCACTTTCCCTTTTCCTTTTGCTCGAGCTTTTGTTTTGTCCCTTCCCATTGGACGAGGAGGCGGACGTATTTTTCAATGTCGTCATTATCATCATTAAGATTAACGCCTACGTAACCATCCGATGAGACTTGCTGTGAGCTCGAATATGAAGATGTCCGGCTTCTTTTTGGCGGATTTGCAATTTCTTCATCTATTGCAAGTTCCCTCCACCTAATGCTTCTTTTAACAACTTCCCACGCATGAATAAACTTAAAAGACTTTTACATATCATCTTGGAATGTAGCGTGTGTTTTTTTCAACAAACTCGTTTCACTTTCTCTGCTAGCCCATTGCTTCTCAAAGTTTTTGTAAATTCCATTCCAATGTGTGACGACTTTGTTCATAAGATTCCATTTGGAGTTACATTGGCTAGAGGTCCGATAATCTGGATTTCGACCAATTCCCTTACAAAAGCGCTTCGTGATACGTAACCAAAACTGATCACGATTTTGACCCTTTCCCATGCCACCATCTTCAGATATGTCAACCCATGCCCTTGTTAACTCAACTTCTTCTTTTTGTGTCCATCTTCTCCGATCAACCTTCAATTTCTTTTTTTGTTGAGGTTGTTGTTGCCGTTCTTCATGTTTAATTGAAGGTGTGAATGGTGATTGGGATGGAAATTAGGTTTGAGATGTTTGGGTTTGAGGTTGAGATTGGAAATGGAATTGTTGGGGTATTTGAAATTGTGAATAATAGCTAGAAACACCATCCATTTATGGCTGGTAAGGTGGTGGTTATGACAGATCATAGCCGAAAAGTGCGTAGGCATTATTAACATTTTGGTATGAAGCATTTTGTTTGGATTGTTGGAAGAAGACATTTTAAAAAAAAATTATTATTGAGAGTGTATAGTGTAGTGATTTTTTGAAAATTTGATTTGTATATATAGTAGATTAAAAAAGGAAAAAATTAAATATGCCAAAACTAGCTGTTACCGACCGTTTGACAACCTTCCATTAGTAAAATCCCCACAAAAATCACATATTTGCCATTAGTAAAGGATAACCGGCGATGAGATCCCCTTCAAGGTGCAGTATTCACCGACGGTGAAAGGGGGCCACGTCGGACACTGTCGATGTCCCCTTTATGATACCATTCAGCCTAACAAGTAGTATCAAAGCCCATATTTTGTTCCATCTGTAAAAGAAGGGTGATGAGGAACATGATTCAACTGGGTCGGTCCGAGGTTGCTTGGGGCCTGGGGCAAAAGTAGAATCGAGACCCTTAAATTATAGAATTTTTGAATGTTTTTAAATAGATCGGTTCGATTTGATCCATTTAAATAAATTCGATTTAATTTCAATTCTCAATACTTGGATTCGATTTTTTTTAATTAATTCAATCCGATATGAAACAACCAAATTGTTATTCTGTTGGATCATTTTTAAAAATTTGTTTTACGAGAGCAAGGACATTTTAAAAAATAAATAACTTGGAATATTAGTTAAGTCGGTAAAACATAAATTATTTGAGTGTGAGTTAAAACTCATAAATATACTGTAAAACATAAATTATTTGGGTGTGAGTTAAAACTCATAAATATATTTTAATTTGGTATTATATATACAAAAACTTATAAGAATAAATATACACGTTAAGGATTTTTAATTAGCGAGACTTTTTAATCTATTTGAAAAATAAATTAAGATATTAAAAAATAATTAAAAATAGATATTAAAAAATAAAAATTAAATAATAATTTGATATTCTATTCTTATTTTATAAACCACAATAAATCTGAAACAAAAATAATAATTTTGTTTATCTGGAAACCGATTTAGAAATCTACATATATAAACCATATAATCAATCTAATCATTTTTAAATAGTGAAAATCTTTTAACAAAGTTCATATTATCATTAAATTTTTAGCCAATATTTAAAGTAATTAAGAAAAAAACACTATATTTTACAAAAAATATGGTTTAATTACCAATTTTTAACTAGTTCCAAAAAACCACAATTTTTGGTAAAATGTTGTTGCCTATTAAAGTTGATTTTAATTATGAAAAAAAAAATTATATTTTCTAAAAACTTCAGTTTAACCACCAATTGAAAATTGGTGGCTTTTACTTTAGCACAAATGCATGTCATAGTGGTCGTGACAAAACTTTTATTTAAAAACGGAAGGTTTTTTAGTACATTGTTATTAATTTATTTATATCAATAGTATAAACAAGTAATATAAATATAGGGCCTAGAAATAAGTCTTTTATTTAAAAGTAGTAATTTTTTTATTACTTAATAACTAATAATAAAGTTTAATAATTATTTCCTCATAAGAAATTTATTTGTCGTCGCTCACTTGCTCGAGCACACACCAAAAGAACTAATATATATATATATATATATATATATATATATATATATATATATATATATATATATATATATATATATATATAGGATCAATTGAGAATGACTAAAACCTTTAGAGTGCAAGAATACATCCAAGCCCTCCAAATATTAAGATATAAGGTTAATATCAATGGGCCATTTGTGTAATTTCTAAAAGTCATGGGATTAAATTGCAAATTAAAAATAGACTAAAAGGGTGTTATGGTCACTATTTTTTTTATCAAGTTCCTGGAATATCTCTATATCACCCTCACGTTTCTTTCTCTTTCTCTCTCTCTCTCTCTCTCTCTCTCTCTATATATATATATATATATATATATATATATATATATATATATACTAGCCGTTTACCCGTGCAAAAGCGACGGGTGCGGATCAACAAAATGACATAAAAATTTGTTTCATATTACGAAAAAGAAAGACGGGAAATGGTTCGTGGACATGTTTAATGACACACACAATCGCGACTTGAACATGACACCAACAAAGGTAATGAAACATCGATCTCATAGTAAGTTCCACCATTCAATGGAATGTAAATCTCTTATAGTGGAACTAGGCCAATGAGGGTTAAAGCCTTGTGAGGTTAAGAAGGCTGTTAATGCAATGAAAACTATAGATGAAGTTGATGTTACTTCAAAGCAATGTGTTGATGTCTTATTTGAGCAATAGAAACAATATAGAGGAAAGGAGTTTTATCGACTTATAAAACATTTCCAAGATAAATCAATATTGGATAATGACCGGTATTTTTCTATGGATTTGTATGATGATGGGAGCCCTAAAAATATTTTTTGGGCTGATGGAAGATCAAGAGATGCATATACTAAATTTGGAGACGTTGTTGTGTTTGATGTCACTTACATGACTAACAAATTCAATATGCCTTTTGCTCCCATTATTGGAGTGAATCACCATGGACAATCTACTTTATTTGGTGGAGCATTGCTGGAAAATGAAAAGGAAGAGACTTTTGAATGGTTATTTGAGCAGTTCTTAAAATGTATGTTTGGCAATCATCCAAAGGCAATTATTAATGATCAAGATAAAGCTATAGGTAATGCAATAAGAAAAGTATTTCCAAACACACGACATCGCTTTTGTTCATGGCATATAAAGAAGAATGAATCGGAACATCTGCGACCATATGTTGCTCATTATAGTGATTTTCAAGAATTTTATAGGGAATGGATAAATAGTGACACGGTTGAAGAATTTGAAAATAAATGGGAAGTTATATGTGGTAAGTATAATTTGGAAAGTTATTGTTAGGTAAGTCAAATGTATAACTAACGGATACATTAGGGTAAAGCCTTCTTAAAAGATATCTTTTTGCTGGTATGACAACAAGTGGGCAAAGTTAGAGTATTAATTCATTTTTTGATGGATATGTTAATTCGAGGACCATGTTGAATGAATTTGTACTATAGTATGACAAAGCAGTCGAGTCTCGAAGGACCGTCGAAGAAGATGAAGACTTCAAGACTATGAACTCGAGTGCAATTCTATCTTCTATGCATCCGATCGAAGCAAAAGCAGGTAAGTGTTATACTAGAAAAGTTTTTGAGAATTTTCAAAAAGAATGGATGGAAGCCATTAACAATTTAACTCATGAGACTTTAAGTAAATCTAAAGAAGAAATCAAATATCGAGTGGGGAAATTGAACACTGATAAAACATACTAGCGAATTGTTAGATTTCGGTCTTTGAATCAAGTAAATGTCACATGTTCATGTGCTAAGTTTGAGACATATGGGATATTATACAAGCATAGACTATATGTGAAGAAGAAGAGACATGTTGAGACACTTCCAAGTCACTATATTTTACCTAAGTGGACCATTAATGCAAGGTACAAAGTGGGTAATGGTAGCATCGGACTCGAGAAAATGGATAATGAAAATGGGGTTAGTGCTTTCACTTTGTGGTGTGTTCGTTCAAATTTTACTAAATTAATTGAACAAGCAAGGGACTCCCCTCTAAAGATTCAAAAACTCAACACTTTACTGACAAGTCTTTTAGATGATCAAGCAAACCGAAAAAATACTAAAATTTTTGAGAATGTATCTCAAGGTTCGTGTGTAGGAATTTCACAAGTCGATATGGTGTCTCAGTTATCCGTTAGGGATCCTCTTGGCCCAACCAATACCAAAGGGCGTCCTAAAAATGCAACCAAACTTAAGTCTTTTTTAGAAGTGCCAAAAAAATGAACAAGTTCTTATTGCCAGTCTGAGGTGTTATATATATATATATATATATATATATATATATATATGTGTGTGTGTGTGTGTGTAGGGCTTAGGGAATATGTGGTTGTCATGTACCTTAGCTTATATATAGAACCCTCCAAACAATATAGTTTTGATTCATTTATATCCAAACTAATCATAATATCTCTTTTACTTTCTTCTTTAATCATTTGACTTACTAAATCGATCAAATTTATGTTCTTTTTCTTCATTGTGTCTGAGAACTTAAAGCATTAAAAGTCGTGACCATTTAATCAACCCTACTAAATTCTAAATGAAAACTAATAGAATAAAAGATAAAAGAAGAATATGTCATAACTCAATCAAACTTTTCACAAAATCATTGGATATAATTTTTCAATTGAAAGAGAAAATGCTTGAGTTATATTCGTTAAAAAATATTGGTTTTTTAATTTTCTTTATAAACTTCAATAATTATTTTCAATAAAAATATATATAATTGATCTTTTTCATTCCATAATTGAAATTAATTCAATGGTATTCTATTAAAACAAAACTAAGAGAAAATGAAACTGGATTTGTTTTGTTTAAAACTACATTGTTTAAAAGGTTTTATACCTAAGCTTAGGTACATAATAGTCACATATCCATTTTTTCCACACACACACACACACACACACACATATATATATATATATATATATATATATATATATATATATATATATATATTATATACATATAATGAAAAATGGTTGCATTTGTTTAATCAACGATTTCTTGTGATATCCCAGAGGAAAACTTCAAAAAAGTCATTATATATTAGCTTCATAATCGATATAGTTCTTATATCTTTTTTAATTCAATTAAGTCTCATAAACTGGTAATTGTATTCAGTTTGAGCATTTTTTAGGACAACAGGTCATCCAAGTTTAAAAAATTATACTTTTGGCTCAGATTTCAAATTTTATTACAAATTTGGTCCATAATTTATACTTTTGGCCCATATTTTAATTTTGTTACATTTTTTGTCCAAAATTTACCCTTTTGGCCCAGATTACAGAATTTTATTACGAAATCAACCTAAATTTAGTTTTTTTACAACTTTTTTTTTCTCAAAATTATGATCTAAATAATTTTTTTTCATTTTAAAATCAAATTTATAAAAAAATGTATACAAACATGTATTTTACAGAAAATAAAATATACAAACACCTATTTTATTATAAATACATTTGTATACAAACACACACACACACACACACACACACACATATATATATATATATATATATATATATATATATATATATATATACGCACATAAATAGGTGCGTATATATATATATTTTTTTTATAAAAGTGTGTTTGAATATATGTTTATAAAATACTTGTTTGTTTACATTTTATATATAAATGTATTTGAATACAAATACATTTTTTATAAAATAGTGTTTATAAAAAAATATTTAAAAAATGTTTTTTATATATATTTCTTTTGTAAAAACATATTTATATATATTTTTATAAACATATATTTTATAATAAATGCATTTGTATTCAAACACATTTTTATAAAAAAAAAATATATAAACACACACATATTTACGCACCCACACAAACATATATATATATATATATATATATATATATATATATATATATATATATATATATATATATATGTTTGTACGTAATAAATATCTATTTTTATAAATAGCTAGCTCATATACAAAAAGTTTTTATATAGAAAATATATGTTTTTTTATTTGAAAAAGTGTTTTTATGTATAAATATGATTTTATAAAGAAAAAACATATCCGATACAAAATTTTGCAAAAAAAAAAAGTTTAAAAAAAACTAAAGTTATGATGAAGTCATAAGAAAATTCTAAAATTTGGGCCAAAAGGGTAAATTTTCGACCAAATTTGTAATAAAATTTAAAGTCTTGACCAAAAGTGTAAATTTTGGACCTAATTTGTAATAAAATTTAAAATCAAGTCCAAAAGTGTAATTTTTGAAAGTAAGATAACCTATTGAGCAGGTAAAAGGGTCAAATTGAATGCAATTACCGATTTTTGGGACTTAATTGAATAAAAAAACATATAAGGACCTAACTGATTGTGAGTCCAATATATACGGACTTTTCTGCAGTTTTTCGATATCCCGGATGGATCCCAAAGTGTATAACTTTATTTCCATCAAAATAGTTTAAATAGATTACATTAGGTTAATGTGACATCCCCAAAATCACGGCCAGAAAAGACCGGTTTAATTTATGCTTTTAAAATGATTTCAGAGTAATCCTTTGATTAAAAGAATTGCGGGATTTGTTCCCAAAACAAAAAATAAGATTTACCAAAGCATTTCTTAAAGAAATGTATTTTTTCATTATATTACAATACTCAGGATGTCATGTTCCGATAAACAGACCAAAGCATAAACATTTCCATACAGACCTTACAACAGTTATTTACAACAACAGGTCTATAATCCAAAAATAACTTGACAATTCATCCAACTTATGCTCTGGCGCCACTACCTGTAATACAAAGAAAACTGAGTGGGTCAGGTTTGGGAGTCTGGTGAGCATATAGGGTTTTCAACCCACAACATCGAGGCCTCTCATCTGTTTATCACAGATCAACTATCTACCCATGTTCTACCCAACATATTAGTAGATAAAAATATATATTTTTATACATAGTTTAAAACCTGTATAGCATTCTCATTCAATACATATTCCAAACAACAGATGAGACACATACACATAACACGTATTTCATAGAGAATAAATCATACCTATGAGATAGAAGAAAGTGAATATACATTCACACATATAACCACAAAATATACACATAAAACGCATTTCGTATAAAATACTTCATAATTATGCGTTAGAAGAAAGTGACTACACACTCACTTGATCAGAAGATGATCGGACATCACTACGGCTTGTAGAAGTAGTATTCTTCAGTAGATTTGGAAGATCTTCACAAAACCCGGGCTCCTCGCGGGCAGAGCTTCGGCTCGGGAATTTTACTTATCGGGATCTTCGGGGCTTCGGGACTTACTTCGGGTCTCGGGAATGATACCGGGGCTTTGGGATATTTCTGGAACGCAAAACGAGGCAAAACGGGAGAGAGAGAAGAGAAAAGGAGCAAAAAGGTTGGCTGCCCTCGCATCCTTTATATATGGGCAGAAGCCTCGCATTACGCTGAGCGTAATGCTCAGCTACGCGGGGCGTAGCTCGAAATCGTCATCGCTTACGTCATCGGAGCACTCGAGTCCGAGGGGGGTCATGCTTCGATGTACGTTGGGCGTAACCCGAATAAGTCCGGTGACTCTCCCCTTCGGATAATATCGGATTTTATAATTAAATTTAATACTTTAATTATTTAATAAACTTCAAAATTCATATCTTCCTCATACGAACTCCGTTTTCGATGTTCTTTATATCCACGCTTAGGTGAGACTACGCTCTACAACTTTCGTTTTGACTTCGTCGGCTAATTTTTGATTTATTTTTATTATTTGTTTTTTTAGCAGGTCGGGACAGGAAAACTCCGTTATAAATTCATAACTTCTTCGTCTGACGTCCGTTTTCGTCTGTTATTATACCGTTGCACTACTATTGATGAGATCTTCGATTCTCGTTTAGATTGTTTCGGCTAAAAAGCGTTCGATCTCAAATCGAGTATTCGGGCTACATTCTGCTAAGTCGAAACTTCGGAAAATCAAAACTCCTCAGATTTGGGCGTTCTTTTTATGCACGCTCTCGGTTTAATGAACTCTACGACTTTCATTTAGATCACTAATGATAAATATCGCTCTAACGTAAATTTCACTTTTTACGTCATTCAGCGTTGCCGGTTCTGTCGCGAAACTTCGACAGGTCATAACTGTTCGTTATAACTCGGATTTCGGCATTCTTTAAATCCCCGGAATCCTTGTTTCAACCACTAGATCTTCATGCAAATATATTGGGCTTATCTCACACTTTAATTTTGACGCTTATTTTATTCTTAATTCATTAAATTATAATAATTAAGAAAATAAACAAATAATTCACATAATACTAAAATATTTCATCATTAATACTTCAAAAAGAGTTACAAGGGTTATCCTAGACTATTACATCAACAATAATGCCTAGCCTGGAAACGCGGGCGTTACAATTCTCTCCCCCTTGGGATGATTCCGTCCCCGGAATAACACATCAACAAACAAATGTGGATAGCGACTCAACATTTCACTCTCCATTTCCCTGGTGAGATTTGGCCCATTCGTATGTTTCCAACGGGCAAGCACTAATTCGACCAACTTGCGTCGAAGCTTCTTACTCTTTCAGTCAACAATTGCCTCTGGTTCTTCAATTAACCTCTTGTTTTCATCAATTCTCAATTCAGAAATTGGAATTATATCAGGAACTTCTCCCGTGAACTTCCTCAAATAACACACATGAAAAGTGTTATGAATACCATTCAGTTCTTCTGGTAGTTCTAGCTTGTAAGCTTGGTACCCAATCCTCTGAAGAACTTTAAACGGTCCAATAAACCTTGGACTCAACTTTCCCCTTTTACCAAATCTTATAAGTCCCTTCCACGGAGAGACTTTAAGCAAAACCGAATCTCCAACTTCAGAAGTCATCGGCCTTCGCTTCTTGTCAGCATAACTCTTTTAATGATCCTGAGCCGCTAACATTCTCTCCCTAATTATTTTAAGCTTTTCAACAGTCTGATGGACTATCTCGGGTCCCATAAACTGCTTTTCCCCAGCCTCTAGCCAACAAGATGGCGTACGACACTTATGTCCGTACAAAGCTTGATAAGGTGACATCTTTATGCTCGAGTGGAAACTATTATTGTAGGAAAATTCTACTAAAGGTACATGTTCATCCCAGTTACCTTGGAGTTCCAGGGTACATGCTCGCAGCATATCTTCAAGTGTTTGTATTGTTCTTTCGCTCTGACCATCAGTCTGTGGATGGTAAGCTGTACTTAAACACAATTTGGTACCCAATTCCTCTTGTAGACTTTTCCAAAATCATGAGGTGAAACGGCTGTCACGATCTGATACAATCATTAACAGGACACCGTGAAGCCTCACAATATCCTTCACGTAAGAATTCGCCAACTTATCCATAGACCATTTCTTATTGGCTGCTATGAAATGTGCACTCTTAGTGAAGCGATCAACGACCACCCAAATCATGTCGACCACTCTTTGTTCTGGGCAGTTTAGTGAAAAAATCCATGGCAATGCCTTCCCATTTACCCATAGGTACAGGTAAAGTTTCTAAACTCCCATATGGTTTCTGATGCTGTGCCTTAACTCTAGCACATATCACACACTCGGTCACATACTTTGCAATATCAAGTTTCATCGTCGGCCACCAGTAGTAGGGTTTGAGGTCCCTATACATTATAGTTCTACCAGGATGAATCGAGTACATGGTTTTGTGAGCTTCTTCCATCAGAAGATCTCTTATTCCTCCTGACTTAGGTACCCAAATCCGATCTTGGAATACCTTCAGTCCATGATTGTTTACACCAAACACTAACGTTTTACCCAAACGTTCTTCCTTTCGGTCGTTCTTCTCTAAAGCTTCTCCTTGAGCTTTCTTTATACTCTCCACAATTGTCGAGAAAAATTCTATTCTCAACGCTCTTGGCCTCTTTCTTTCAACATTAACTTTCCGACTGAGAACATCAGCAACAACATTAGCGTTACCAGGGTGGTAAAGTATCTCACAGTCGTAGTCTTTGAGTAATTCTAGCCAGCGTCGTTGCCTCATATTCAATTCCTTCTGGTTAAAGAGATATTGGAGACTCTTATGATCAGTGAAAAGTTTGCACTTCGTGCCATAGAGGTAATGCCTCCATATTTTCAGAGCAAAAACTACCGCTGCCAACTCCAAATCATAAGTAGGGTAGTTCTTTTCATGCTCCTTTAGTTGTCGAGACACATATGCTATCACCTTTTCTCTTTGGGTCAAAACACAACCCAACCCAACACCAGACACATCGTTATAAACAGCGAAGTCTTCAACTCCATCGGGTAGAGAAAGAATCGGTGCCTCTCATAGCTTCTTCTTTAGCTTCTCGAATGCTTCCTTATGCTTCTCGCTCCAAGCATAAGTAGCTCCTTTGTGGGTCAAAGCTGTTAATGGAGTAGCGATCGAAGAAAAGCCTTGGATAAATCTTCGATAATATCCAACTAATCCAAGAAAGATTCGGATCTCCGTGGGACTTTTCGGTTGTTCCCACTTCATCACAGCTTCGATCTTTGCTGGATCAACCATTATCCCTTCCTGGTTGACCACGTGACCCAAGAATTGGACTTCTTGAATCCAAAAATCACCTTTGGAGAACTTTGCATACAACTTCTCCTTCTTCAAGACTTTCAACACTTCTCGCAAGTGTCTGTTATGCTCCTCATGGCTTTTCAAGTAAATCAGAATGTCATCTATGAACACTATCACAGATTTATCAAGGAATGGATTGCAGACCCTGTTCATTAAATCCATGAACGTTGCTGGTGCATTGGTTAGTCCAAACGACATAATCAAGAACTCATAGTGTCCATACCTTGTTCTAAAAGCAGTCTTCTCGATATCCTGCTCTCTTACTTTTAGCTGATGATATCCTGACCTTAGATCGATCTTCGAGAAATAGATCGAACCTTGCAATTGATCAAACAGATCATCAATCCTTGGAAACGGATATCTATTCTTCATTGTTGCCTTGTTCAGCTCTCTGTAACCGATGCACATTATCATACTTCCATCTTTCTTCTTCACGAATAACACCGGGGCTCCCCAGGGTGATGAACTTGGTCTAATGAAACCTTTGTCCAATAACTCCTGAAGTTGCATCATCAGCTCCTTCATCTCTGTTGGTGCTAATCGGTACGGTGATTTTGCTATTGGCGTGGTTCCTGGTAACAAGTCTATTCTGAACTCAACTTGTCTATCAGGTGGTAATCCAAGAAGATCTTCGGGAAATATTTCCAGATAATCACATGCTACTGGAATACTCTGCACCTCCATCTTTTCCTTCTTAGCATCAATCACGAATGCTAGATACGATGTACATCCCTTGGCCAAACACTTTCTGGCTTTCATTAGGGAAATGATTCCAGAATTTACTCGATGTTTGTCCCTGTACACCATAAATGACTTTTTCCCTGGCGGGTTTACTTTTACTATCTTCTTCTTGCATAAAATCTCGGCATCATTGGCGCTAAGCCAATCCATTCCCAACACGATGTCGAAACCGTCAAGTTCGATAGGCAATAATTCCTCGTGAAACTTATTCCCATTCAAGTCGATTAAGTTGTTTTTCATACGATGGCTAACAGGTACAAACTTGACACTAGCAACTTCGACTAATAAAGCATTATCTAGTCTATCAACATGAAAAACTAGTTTTCTACCAAACTCATGTGAAATAAAGGAGTAGTTGGCTATAGAATCAAACAAAATTTGAGCAGGTAATTTGTTTACGAGAAAGGTACCTAAAGCGACATCAACTTCATCCTTCGCAGCCTCAAGTGTCATCTGGAAGGCTCTTGCTTTCGGCTTTGGTGGAATGTTGGGCTTAGCTGCCTCCTTCTTCTTCGGACAGTCTTTCAAAATGTGCCCCTCTTCATTACAACCAAAACACATCCTTTTGTTGGACGGACACTCATTGGCAAAATGTCCAATTTTTCCACACTTGTAGCAGGTTACATCCTCACTACATTTCCTAAAGTGCTTTTTCTTGCACTTCTCACACCATTTTGTTTCGCCTCCAAACTTCCTCGAATTAGACTTCGAAGATTTGTTTTTCTTGCTGGAACCTGAAGTTCCTTCAAACTTTCTCTTCTCGCCAAATTCAACCTTGTTGGCGGTTCTCCCCTTTATCATATCCTCAACAGACTTGGCAACCCAAATAGTTGCCTCTAGAGTAGGTGTCTGACGCACTGGCACCGCGCACTCCCATGGGAGTCCTTTTGCGTATCAGTCAACCTTTGTCATCTCATCTGGAACGATGTGCAAAGCAAACTCCATCTTGTCTGTGAAAGCATTTGTGTATTCATCAACTGACATGCTGCCCTTTGTCAATGTCAGTAACTTGTTCTCCAAATCCAATAGATTTTGGGCCGAACAGAACTTGTGCTTGAACTACACCAAGAACTCTGCCCATGTCAGTTGCAGTGGCTCATTAGGGCTTAGGGTCTTCCCTAAAGTGTTCCACCAATGAACAGCTCCACCCCTGAACTGACGTACTGCGAAAGTGGTCTGCAACTTGCCTCTGCAACCACACATCATGAAGGCTAGCTCCATTTCCGATATCCAATCCATGACTCCGATTGGATCCTCCTTTCCAGTGAAGGTCGATGGTTTGCAAGTCAGAAAATCCTTATACTTGCATCCTATTCCATCATTCCTTCCATCCTGATTGTTTTGCCTAACTATCGGTGGGTTGGCTTGACCAACAGTTCCACTAAAGTTTTCTCCCTTCGAGTGCCCTCCATTCACTTCGGGCTCTTCCACTTGAATTGATGGTTCTTCACGATTCTACCTAAGAAGACATCTTGTTTCTTCAATCTGACGATCCAACATCGTTTGAATCATCATTTGTACACCAGCCATTGTTATTGGCTCAGGTGCTGCTGCTACAACGGGTATTTGCTCAATCACAGGTGGTTGATTTCTATTTTCATCTCCGTTTCCAACGCCACTTCTGGTTCTTACCATTTTTGATCTACACACCGAATAAGGTGAAATTTAGATCTTCATTCACGATAGATATTACAATCCTCTATATCACTCCGAAATGATTACATGCTAGTTCTAATATCATAGACGTACGCTTAGAATCCTACACACATAAGGTTTCTAGATCCGGTCGGCAACAAACCATAGATCGGAACAAATAATATCATATATGGCAAGCATATAACATCTAACACATATATAAAAGCATTTTTGGCAATTTTCCTAAAATAAACTAGTGCTCGTGTCTAAAATATAACAAACACACATCTCACAATTTCACTTATTATTCTAAGTTTAAGTCTAGAAATCCTACAAATTCCTAGTTCACTTAAACTAATGCTCTGATACCAACTCTAACATCCCCAAAATCACGGCCAGAAAAGATCGGTTTAATTTATGCTTTTAAAATGATTTCAGAGTAATCATTTGCTTAAAAGAGTTACGGAATTTGTTCCCAAAACAAAATATTATAAAAATAAGATTTACCAAAGCATTTCTTAAACAAATGCATTTTTTTTATTATATTATAATACTCGGGATGTCATGTTCCGATAAACATACCAAAAGCATAAACATTTCAATACAGACCTTACAATAGTTATTTACAACAACAGGTCTATAATCCAAAAATACTTGACAATTCATCCAACTTATGCTCTGGCGCCACTACCTGTAATACAAAGAAAACTGAGTGGGTCAGGCTTGGGAGCCTGGTGAGCTACCTGTAATACAAAGAAAATAGGTCTATAAGTAATTAAATTTATTTTTATCAACCAACAATAACCCAATTACCCATTCCCGCTATTCTCACTTTACGTCCCTAAAACAACTAACACAAGGGACCTAGTCTTAGAATATTTCATCGGGGCGACAACACATGCATTAGGGGGTTTCCCAGCAATATATGTCAAATAAGGCAACCATGAGAGGGATGGAGTACAACAAATGAACACCCAGGTTCATTAACACCTATAGGTGGCGACCCTGCTAGCATTCCACAGGACTGTCTAGAAAAGTCCGTGGTCGTCATCTAAACTCCGCTAGATGACTGAATAAAAAAAACAACATCGAGGCCTCTCATCTGTTTATCACAGATCAACTATCTACCCATGTTCTACCCAACATATTAGTAGATAAAAATATATATTTTTTATACATAGTTTAAAACCTGTATAGCATTCTCATTCAATACATATTCCAAACAACAGATGAGACACATACACATAACACGTATTTCATAGAGAATAAATCATACCTATGAGATAGAAGAAAGTGAATATACATTCACACATATAACCACAAAATATACACATAAAACGTATTTCGTATAAAATACTTCATAATTATGCGTTAGAAGAAAGTGACTACACACTCACTTGATCAGAAGATGATCGGACATCACTACGGCTTGTAGAAGTAGTATTCTTCAGTAGATTTGGAAGATCTTCACAAAAATCGGGCTCCTCGCGGGCAGAGCTTCGGCTCGGGAATTTTACTTATCGGGATCTTCGGGGCTTCGGGACTTACTTCGGGTCTCGGGAATGATACTGGGGCTTTGGGATATTTCTGGAACGCAAAACGAGGTAAAATGGGAGAGAGAGAAGAGAAAAGGAGCAAAAAGGTTGGCTGCCCTCGCATCCTTTATATATGGGCAGAAGCCTCGCATTACGCTGAGCGTAATGCTCAGCTACGCGGGGCGTAGCTCGAAATCGTCATCGCTTACGTCATCGGAGCACTCGAGTCCGAGGGGGGTCATGCTTCGATGTACGCTGGGCGTAACCCGAATAAGTCCGGTGACTCTCCCCTTCGGAAAATATCGGATTTTATAATTAAATTTAATACTTTAATTATTTAATAAACTTCAAAATTCATATCTTCCTCATACGAACTCCGTTTTCGATGTTCTTTATATCCACGCTTAGGTGAGACTACGCTCTACAACTTTCGTTTTGACTTCGTCGGCTAATTTTTGATTTATTTTTATTATTTGTTTTTTTAGCAGGTCGGGACAGGAAAACTCCGTTATAAATTCATAACTTCTTCGTCTGACGTCCGTTTTCGTCTGTCATTATACCGTTGCACTACTATTGATGAGATCTTCGATTCTCGTTTAGATTGTTTCGGCTAAAAAGCGTTCGATCTCAAATCGAGTATTCGGGCTACATTCTGCTAAGTCGAAACTTCGGAAAATCAAAACTCCTCATACGAAGTCAGATTTGGGCGTTCTTTTTATGCACGCTCTCGGTTTAATGAACTCTACGACTTTCATTTAGATCACTAAGGATAAATATCGCTCTAACGTAAATTTCACTTTTTACGTCATTCAGCGTTGCCGGTTCTGTCGCGAAACTTCGACAGGTCATAACTGTTCGTTATAACTCGGATTTCGGCATTCTTTAAATCCCCGGAATCCTTGTTTCAACCACTAGATCTTCATGCAAAGATATTGGGCTTATCTCACACTTTAATTTTGACGCTTATTTTATTCTTAATTCATTAAATTATAATAATTAAGAAAATAAACACATAATTCACATAATACTAAAATATTTCATCATTGATACTTCAAAAGAGTTACAAGGGTTAACCTAGACTATTATATCAACAATAATGTCTAGCCTGGAAATACGAGCGTTACAGTTAATCACATATGTAATTAAACGTAATTATTCTTGATTGTAAAAGCATGAATTGACCTAGTTTTAGCAAGTGTCACATACACCATTTGCATAGCTATGTTTAATTTTGTTAACAAAAACTTCATCAAAACCGTCCGAACAAGTCGCCTTTTTGGTATATTTTCTGTTCCTCTTCTTTGTTCTTTTACTTGTTCTAGCGTTGTTTCCGTTTTGAGTGTTGTCAACCAAGACATCTTCATCATCAATCTAAAGAACAAGAACACAATGAATTTAATATAATAGAAAAGGCAATGTATGTTTTCTACGTTCACATAATACATTGAAATAATGAATGATTGAAAGCTAAAACAAAACACATTGAAACTATAGAAATTTATGTGATACATTAACATAACACATTTATAGATCAACAATTTTAATATAACACGTCTAATTTAATATAATAGAATACCATTGTACTTTTATATATCAACATAACACATTCAAAGAGTAACATAACACAATAATATATTAAATGAATCATTTGAGTACTAGATTAACATAATGATGCATACTTGAGTTTCTTGACAAAGAGCTCAATTTTCCATGACTTGACAAAGTGGAAATGTTGTTACTTGATTGAATGATTCTTTGATGGTGAAAACTTGCTCAAAAATCATTAAAAAGAGGGGGGTGATTTCTGGAAACAAGAATGGAGGATCGAGAGACGAGATGGGATTGAGAATGGAGGAGGGAGGGCCGCCTCAACAAAAGGGAATAATGGTTTTTTTGTGTTTTCGGACATTGATAACAGAAGCCAAAGAAGGATTTCATGTGTGTGTGTGCTTAATCGATCAGACGAGAAAAAAAAAATAAGATTCATTAATTGGCGGTACAGTTCTTTTAAAACCGATTAAGCCCCAATCCGGTTGGACTGGACCAAAATACCTGAGAACCGAATATATTCAATAAACAAAACCGGGAACCGAACATGATAGTTTATTTGGTCCTAATCTCGGTCCGAGTCCGGGTCCCGGTCCGGTTTGGTTATTCGGTCCAAAGGGTCATCCTTATATTACATTTCTCAGAAATAAAATATAAGTGATATTATTATTTAAATAAAAAGAAACAACACAATAACATTAATAAAATATATTACTTAAAAATAATAAAAATGAAAAAGTTAATCTCGGATAAAGAATTAAGTTTTATTGGGAGAATGTGGTTATAACAAATACATTTAAGTTGTATTCTGCAACGTTGTTGGAGAAAAGACTAATCTCAATAAAGAATAAGTTTATTGAAACCTTGAAGGTGATCTATTGTTGTAGATTTGTTTTTTAACCTAGTTCATATTTGGGCACAGGCCTAGACGATTAATATGAATATAGAAGGAGGAAGAAAGTAAGTTTAAAAAATATATAAAGTATACCTTTGGTAATAACATATGAATGGTCAACACGTTATGTTATTAATAACTAATATATATGAAACTCGTCAGACATTTAGTTTGACGATATTTTATATTATCTCTGCAAGACTAATATTATAATTTAAAAAGTCATAAATTCAAATTCTTATGAATCGTTGTTCTTAGATCTGAGTTCTTTTAAAACTTTTTTCAAAACGAAACAAGCTGAAAAGGTTTATGTAAAAACTTTTTTTAAGTAAGCTTTTTCTAAATGGCATACTAATTAATAAGCTCTTTGAATATATATATATATATATATATATATATATATATATATATATATATATATATATATATATATATATATATATATATATATATATACACACTAGCCGTAGACCCGCGCAAAGCGGCGACGAAAAATAGTTTCTCATTCGGCAATAAGTTCTATACGGAAACATGTTAGATTTCAAGTAACACAAAACATATGCATATTGTTATCGATCGGTTTTACGGCAACAAATAAATGTAACCCTAAAAGAAAATAAATATTTTGGTGTGTAGTGTACGTTTATAGTCCTTCATTTTAGAAATCAAGACATATCCATACGAAGTGACTTGTTTATACCTTTATTGGTATTGATAAAGTTAATAAAATGAAGAATCAAAGTTAATCTTAACAATCCGGTTTGCTTGATACAGATAAGTCTATACGGATATATCATATTATCCACTTTAATATCTAAAGTTTTAAACCGAAAAATAATAAAATTAATACAACCATATTTCATGGAACATGAATAACAAATGGAATACTAATTTTTTATTAGGCATAAATCATACATATATATTTTTTCTTAATATTAAACAAAGTATTTGCTTTTACAACTGACTGGTTAATTTCGATTAGAGAGAATAAATAATAAATAAAGCTTTAAAAAATTACAAATAAAAGGGCCTATATAATGGATTATTTGTTTTATTTTAATTGGATAAGAGATCGGGTCAAATTTTTGGAAGAGATAAGATTTCAAAGGTAATCAGATTAAAATTTAATATTATTTTATTCATGATTAGTTGTACTTTACGCTTAGAGAGTTGAACGTCTTAAAAAAATAATATTATTTTATTGGATCTATTTATAGAAATAGTAGGATTTCTTTTATAAGTTAGTAAAGATATATATATATATATATATATATATATATATATATATATATATATATATATATATATATATATATATATATATACTAGCCGTTTACCCGCGCAAAGCAACGGATGCGGATCAACAAAATGACATAAAAAAATTGTTAAACAAATGACGAATATATAGAGATTTCTTATACCTGGGCTAGGATTAAACGTAAGACATTTTTGGGCTTATTCGATTTTAATTAAAAGAAAAACCAAAGGAGGACATGAGAGAGAACCAATGTTTTGCGGTCAATGGCAATGCATTCATGATAGACGAATGCTAGATCAATGCGCCTCTTCCAGTTTATATGAAATGCTTTATAACGTGTACATCGTATTAGACAGATTTGAATGGATATGAAAAACACTTGGTCAAACTTTGACCCATTCAAAATCTTATCATCTTGTTTGACTTTTTCATTATTATTGACATATTCAGTATTTAGCGATTTAATTGGATATGAGGAACACTTGGTCAAAGTTTGACCCATTCAAAATCTTATCATAATCATCTTATTTAACTTTTTTATAAATGTTGACCGGATAAGATTTAGTATTTACCGATTCAATTGGATATGAAGAACACTTGGTCAAACTTTGACCCATTCAAAATCTTATCATCATCATCTTATTTGACTTTTTCATAAATGTTGACCGGATAAGATTTAGTATTTACTGATTCAATTGGATATGAGGAACACTTAGTCAAACTTTGACCCATTCAAAATCTTATCATCATCATCTTATTTGACTTTTTCATATTTCACCCATTCAATTTGAAGATAAGCTTAGAAGACCTATTCAAAATATGTCTTTGACCGGATAAGATTTATTATTCTCCGATGCATAAAATTATTGTGTGTGTGTGTATATATATATATATATATATATATATATATATTAAGATGATAACTTTCTGCCAATAAAAATCTTAAGGCAAATTTTTTTTCAATCATTTTGATGAGCCTCTTAAGCGGTTCCAAACCAGAACCGGTTGGAACCGAAACCGAAACATCCTCAAATCAAGAACTAAGAATCGGACCAATACATGTAAATTGGTTCTAGTTCTTGTATTTCGGTTCTATTACTCGCAACCCCCATTTTCACATGATGACCTTCATATGTTTGAATTCTTACGAGTGATCTACATGATGTTTTTGAAGTATTTTCGTTGAGATAATGACTTGATAGGGTAAGATACTTTTTGAAATGTACATATTTAGTTCTTATTCTTTTTTTTTTTTTTGTAAAATAAACCCTTATACTTTATTAATATGTACATATAAGGTCCTTTTCACCGGATTTTACAGGTTTTGCTGACGTGGAATAGTTTATTTTACAAAAAAAAAGAATAAGGACTAAATATGTACATTTCAAAAAGTATCTTATCCTATCAAGTCATTTTCCCTTTCTTTTATTTTGTTGAAATGAAATACCCAGGTGGCATCCACATATCCACAACGAGATTTTTCCAACTTTTATTCATCATGAAAAAGAGGGAGAACCCCGATCTCCGGCGGCTCCTTTGTGTGTTCCTACACATCACTGGTAACAAGGAGGAATGATGACAAAAACAACAAGGTCGAAGGGGGAGGCAGGAGGAAGTAGAGACGGTAGTTGGCGGCGAGGAGCTGCTCTGGTAGCCCCCTCGTTGATTCTTTCTTCTTTTTCTGGCAACATATCTCAAAGATGGAGGCAAAGAGAGACAGATCGGAGAAACACAACAGGTAAAGGGTGTTTGGTTGTTGCTGTTCGACCGGAAGGAAGAAAGATGAGAAAGAGAAGGGTCGCCGCCCTTTTATTGTTGCTGGAGGATCACCCACCTCCGGTGACTAAGCTAATTAATTGCTATTTAGTGCTACTTGTGCTTCCAAATCAACAAAACCTATAAAATCCAGTGAAAAGGACCTAATGTGTACATAATAATAAAGTATAATGGTTTATTTTACAAAAAAAAAAGAATAAGGACTAAATGTGTACAATTCAAAAAGTATCTTACCCTATCAAGTCATTTTTCCTAAAAGAAAATCCGTATATGACCGTTATACCGGGTATAGCCGGTCACAAGGATTGCATTGTTACAAAAAATAAAGTATAAGGGTTTATTTTACAAAAAAAAAAATAAGGACTAAATGTGGACATTTCAAAAAGTAGCTTACCCTATCAAGTCATTATCCCTATTTTCGTTAGGATAATACAATCGGAAAGTAAAAAATAAATATGTCACTTATGGCAAAAATTAAGAATAGATGATATGCCACTTGGGCTAAATGGTAAAAATCCAACATATTTTATGTATTATAACATCATGCTTTTGACACTAAAAGAAATAATGTCCAACATATCTTTGATGTTTTATGTACATGCTATTAAATGAGTTACCGACAAAAAAAATAAACATGTAAAAAACTGTCGATAGTTAACACTTTATTGTTAAAAAGGTAAAGTTTAAGGTATTCTTGTCAAATCATTGAAAATATTAATAATTTAGTATATATATATATATATATATATATATATATATATATATATATATATATATATATATATATATATATATATATATATCCCAAAATAAAGAATAAAAATATGCTTTTTCCAAAACCTCAAAAATAAATTACACATCAATTAGCTCCTTCCTATTCTTTTCCATCTTTCCTTTTGTGACTATCTATATGACCAAAACTTAGGATTCTTTTATGCACAAATCAATTTTCATTGATAAATTGACCCGTTACAACTATATAATTGACTCTTTGATGGAGGGATGTCCTAATTTCTGTAGTAAAATATATGGTGTTATTTAGATTACTCAAATAAGCAAATAATTTTTTTCTTTGATATAATACATTGCAACATCCCGACTAAGCTTATGCCTAGATGAATTAATAATCACCCCCCCCCTCCAATTTGGCATTAAGTGCATTTGTATACTAAATAAATTCTTTATTTTCTATATATTTAAAGGGTATTCTGCCTACCACAAAGAAGTTTAGTATAACTTTTTAAATTTTAAGGTAATCATGCTTCTAAGTTGTCACTGCCCCTCCCCTAAGGTTTTTTTTCTTAAATTGCAAATTTCTTTGGTTTTTCATGTTTTTAGAGTCTTTTTGCACATAGATATGTGTTTTAACTAAACTAAAGGTATTGTTACGTGTTGCTTTTCAAAACTTCAATTGGTGTTTTACAGGAATTAGAGAATCTTTGTAGAATTTTTTTGAGGTGGTGATGTTTCTGATCATCGAATTACTTGGATTAGATGGGTTCAAGTTTTATCTAGTTTTGATAATGTCGGTCTTTCAATTGGTAGCTTGTCATCTTTTAATAATGTTTTATTGCAAAAATGGCATTGCCATTTCTTTAATGAATATGAGGCTGCATGGATTAAGCTTATACAAGCTATACATGGCGGTACCGGGGGTTTAGATGTCGTTAATGGATATAGTGTTACGAATGGTGTTTCGGCAAAACTAGTACGATCTATTCGAAAAATGCATGATATATGTGTTATTCCATTATCCACTTTACAAAAAAGAGGGGGAAAGGGAAATTCCATTATGTCCTGGAAGGATATTTGGGTTGGTCATCAACCTTTTGCTATTAGATTTGACCGGTTATACATACTTGATATTAGTCCTGATTGTTTTGTGTTTGATTGGTTTTATTATGAAAACTAGAATTGGACATGGAGAATGTTGGTTAGAGGGGGGAGGAAAGAAGAGCATCTTCAGAGAATGTTGGATGTATTATAGGGTGTTCAAGTTTTTGATTATCCTGATACATATTGGTGGAAATTAGATCCGTTAGGGAATTTCACTGTGCATTTGGCCAAATGTCATATTGATGATTGCATGTTAGTTAGTGGGGACTATCAAACACGGTGGTGTAAAATAGTCCCAAAGAGAGTCAATATTTTTATTTGGTGACTTTTACTTGATAGGCTCCCTACACGATTAAATCTATCAAATAAGGGGGTAGATCTACATTCGTTAATATGTCAGTGTGTGAATGTGTTACTAAAACAGCATGTCATCAGTTTTTTCTATGTGAAGTAGCGGAAGAAGTTTGGAAGTTGATGGATCGATGGTGTAATTGTTAGCAGATATATATATATATATATATATATATATATATATATATATATATATATATATATATATACTTGTATGTATGTTATTATTGTATCCATTTAGTTAGCCCAGTGTATCTCGGCCCATGTGGCCCTCCTTGTATTGTACTTATACTTTTACTGAATGTTATTAGGAATTGGGGAAAAATACCAATCTTCATGGTATCAGAGCGTATTGGGAATTAAACCCTAGCCGATCCTTCCATTCTGTCAGCATACCCTGTCGGCATATTCTATCCCTCCTTCTCCTCTTCTCTTCTACCTTCCGTCGACTTCTGTTCCTATCTAATCATGACCAGCGAAGAAAGCAGCCACTCTAAACCTACCCACCGTGCTTTCGGTATCACCAACATCAAGTCTTACGTTCCATTGATCTTAGACTTGTCAACTCGCAATTATGAAACCTGGAGTGACTTGTTTCAAACTCATTGCATCGCCTATGGCGTTGTTAACCACATTGATGACACATTTGACCCACCAAACAAACCTCCTACTGACCCGGGATGGCAACAGCTTGATTTTGTGGTCAAACTATGGATCTTTGGATCGATTTCTCAAAAGCTTATCTCATCTGCATACTCCACTAACGCCTCTGCATGCAAGGTCTGGCAGAATCTTCACTCCTTCTTCTATGATAATGTTGAATCAACTGCTATACAACTTGAAGCTGAATTAAGGATCATAACCTTGGGAGATCTATCTATCCATGACTACTGTGAGAATGTCAAGAGAATTGCAGACCTCCTGGAGGGACTTGGTGAAAAGGTTAAAGATAGAAACGTGGTTCTTCATGCTCTTAACGGGCTTCCATGCAAATATGATAATGTCGTCGGTATCATACGGTTCACCAAGCCTTTTCCCAAATTCTCTGAAATGCGGGCTATGTTAGCTGTGGAGGAAACACGCCTCTCCAGCACTCGTGTAATCAGCCCTTCTCATGAAAATAATGTTTCAGCTCCATCCTTGCTTCATTTTGGGTCTTCAAGCTCGAACCGTGGGGGTGGCGGGGGATCCACTCATGGAAACTTCAACAATTGACGGGGTGGTGGTGGCCACAACCAGCAGCGTCGCCGCCAGCAGTACCACAACCCACGCCAACAACCTGTTGGGTGGGTCTTCTACCCTCCACCAAACTCCATTCAGCAACATTGGACACCTGCATCATCGACACACCAGCAGTGGGCTGCCCCATCTCCCACCCAAAACCAACAACCATCCTGGACCAGATCAGCTCCCAACTCGTCCGGTATCCTCGGCAGCAGACTTGGACCGGTCCATTAGCAACCCTCCTCCAGCCCGCAAGCTCACCTTCATATTACCACTATGGATCAGCCTCCATGGACATTTCTCGGATTTGATTAGCCCACATCTCTTCCCAACTTGTTCAACACAATGTCTTTAAATGACCCTGGAAACAGTGGGTGGGTTATGGACACAGGAGAAACAGATCACGTTCATACCAATGCAGGTATACTCAACTCCATTAGTAATAATCATTACCCTCGTTCTATTTATGTCGATAACGGATTTGCAATATCTGTTGTGACATCAGGACATTCCAACTTTCCTATATCAAATATTTATCGTCCTCTTCATTTACAAAACGTCCTTATTACACCAAACATTATTAAAAACCTTATCTCCGTTCGCAAATTTACTACTAGTAACAATTGTTCTATAGATTTTGATCCTTACGGTTTTACCATTCTTGATTATCAGACACGACGACCTCTCATCCGTTGTGATTGTTTCGGGACCCTGTATCCAGTCACAAGTTCCACCAGTTATGTTTTTGTCTCCACATCTCCAACCACTTGGCATCAACGACTCGGTCACCACGACGATCAAGTCTTGAAGCATTTATCTTCTACTAGTTCTATTTTTTGTCATTTACCTAAAAATAATGTATCTTGCCATGCATGTCATCTTGGCAAACACACTAGATTACCGTTTTCTTTGTCTGATTCTCATGTTTCTGCACCTTTTGAAATTATTCATTCGGATTTATGGACTTCTCCTATATCTAGTAATGGTGGATTGCGTTATTATATCTTGTGTTTAGATCACTTTTCTCACTACTTATGGGTGTACCCTATAAAACAAAAATCTGATGCATTTGCTAAATTTCTTCATTTTTCAAATACCAAAACAAATCAATTTGGGGGTCACATCAAAAATTTCCAATGTGATAACAGGGGAGAGTACAACAACCAACACTTTCATAATCATTTTGCCTCTCACGGGATCACCTTTCGTTTCTCATGTCCTCACAGCTCTCAACAAAATGGGTGCTCTTAACGAATGATATGCACTATTAATAACATGATGCGCACCCTTCTCTTTCATTCTCATCTCCTTCCTACTTTTTGGCCCGAAGCCCTCAATATGGATTCCCACCTTCTCAACCTACTACCTTCAGCCTCTATTAACCATGACACCCCCACTACCGTCTCTATCACCGCCACCCCACATATGATCATCTTCGTGTGTTTGGATGCTTATGCTTCCCTAGACTACACACCACTCATAAACTTCAGCCTCGATCCGCACCATGTGTTTTCCTTGCCTACCCTAGCTATCATCGTGGTTTTTGCTGTTTTGATCTATCCATCAGAAAGATAATCATCTCCCGCCATGTCACGTTTAACGAGTCGGTCTTTCCTTATGGTTCTGTTACTCCTACCGAACCTCCCCCATATGATTTCCTTTCTGATCATGACGTCTCTCCCACTCTGAGACATATCCTTTCTCCCACCCCTCATGCTCTCGACCACACTCCTCCCCCGGTTGTCGAACTTGATCTCTCAACCCCTGCTCACCAGGATCTTCCTCACGTGGACCCTACACCATCCTCTCTTTCTTTCTCTCCTCCTCCTGCAACACCTCCTCCTCCACCACCCTCTCATCATATGCACACTTGCTCTAAAAGTGGCATTATAAAACCTATGGAGCATCTCAATCTCCACTCTACTTCTGCTTCCCCTGTCCCGAGGTCACACATACAGGCTTTGAAAGATCCAAATTGGCATAAAGCCATGAACGAAGAATATAATGCTCTTATTACAAATGGTACTTGGATTCTTGTTCCACGCCCTTCTGGGGAAAATGTTGTTCACTCCATGTGGCTATTCAAACAAAAATTTAATGCTGATGGATCTCTCTCTCTCGCTACAAAGACAGGTTAGTGGCTAATGGGCGCAGTCAACAACAAGGGATCGATTGTGATGACACTTTCTGTCCGGTGGTCAAACCAACAACTATACGCGCTGTCCTCAGCTTGGCCATCTCCAGACACTGGCCTATTCACCAGCTTGACGTGAAGAATGCATTTCTTCGTGGTCATCTCCAAGAGACCGTCTGCATGCACCAACCAACCGGATTCCATGACTCTCAGCACTCAAATTATGTTTGTCACCCTCAGCGTTCATTATATGGCCATAAACAAGCCCTAAGGGCCTGGTATCAGCGGTTTACTCTACATGCTAAATACATGGGGTTTCATCAGAGCATTACTGATTCATCCTTGTTTATATACCATCATGGAGCTGACATTGCGTACTTGTTATTATATGTCGATGACATTGTGTTGACTGCCTCCTATACAACTCTACTTCGATCCATTATTACTCATCTCAGTCGAGAGTTCGCCATGACCAACCTTGGGGATCTCAACTACTTTCTTGGGATTTCAGCCACTCGTTCTCATCATGGTCTCTTTCTCTCATAGAGAAAGTATGCTTCAGAGATTCTTGACCACGCTCACATGCTTCAGTACAATCCAGCCCATACACCAACTGAGACGAATCACAAGCTGGATGCCACTGGTCCTCCCATTGTCGATACATCGTTATATCGTAGCCTTGCTGGTGCTCTGCAATATCTTACCTTTACCCGTCCGGACATCTACTTTGCAGTTCAACATATATGTTTGTTTATGCATGATCCCCGAGAACCTTACCTTCATGCCCTTAAGCGCATTTTACGCTACATTCGAGGGACTCTGGACCACGATTTGCAACTCCATGTATCCCCTATGTCGGATCTTCGTGCCTACTCTGATGCCGACTGGGGCGGGTGTCCAGTCTCTCGCCGTTCGACTTCAGGATATTGTGTGTTTCTCGGCGACAATCTCATATCTTGGTCTTCAAAACGGCAAGGGTTTATCTCCCGGTCCAGTGCAGAGGCTGAGTATCAGGACGTGGAAAACGCCGTTACAGAGACATGTTGGATTCGTAATCTTCTTCGTGAGCTTCGGTGCCCGCCTACGAAAGCCACTATTGTCTATTTTGACAACGTCAATTATGTGTACATGTCATTGAACCCAGTTCAACACCAACGTACAAAGCACATAGAGATTGATATTCATTTTTTTTCGTGATCTCGTTGTAACAACCAAAAATTTCAACCAAATTTAAAACATTTTCTTTCATTTGAAAACCATTAAGTTCATACATTTCGTTTTCAAAATAGTTTAGACATCAGAGTATCCCCAGATCCATATCACTTAAATCATAAGAACATGAGGATCGGTACGATTATGCCTTCGCCTTGCCACGATCTCCTGAAGTACCTGAAACATAACACGACAACTGTAAGCCCGAAATCTTAGTGAGTTACCCCCAAAATACCAACCACAATACCATACACATATCATATCATATCATAAATAGAACATCCATGCATATCAAGTCTATAGTGTGACTAGTCCGCCTGTACCAGGCCTTCAGTCCACCCGGTCCACTCTCTCTCTTCAAGTCTACAGTGTGACTGGTCCGCTCGCACCAACCCTTCAGTCTACCTGGTCCACTCTCCGAGTCTACAGTATGACTGGTCCGCCCGCACCGAGACTTCAGTCTATCTGGTCCACTCTTATGTTGGATTAGTGTCTAAGTCCATAACTATTTTGGTATGTACTTGACCCGATGGTGCATGGTCCTTTTAGGTTGCCTTCACCAAAGCAACTTGATAGGATGAATTATGGAGACAAAGGATTAATTATGATTTATTAATATATTATGAGAATAATATATTAAAGAAGAAATCATATTGTTTAATTAATATTAGTCAAGAATTAATAAGAATTAAATTTGTGGCTAAAAGACATTAATTAAACTTAAGGGACTAGAACTGTCAATTGTATGATAGTTGAATATTGACCTAATGGACTCCATATTAAAGGGGTGGACAAATTCTGTGGGGAAACTCATTAGAAATCGTCCTAGGCCTTTAAGGAAGGAGTCCATGGGTTGCTTAGGGCTTAAGCATCCAAATTAGGGTTTCCTTGTTAGATAACCCTAATAGCCTCACTATTTAAAGGACCCTTAAGGCTCAAAAACGTGGTGAACTTGTTCATTAGGGTTTCCACACGTTTTGGGCAGCCTCCGCTCTCCTTATTCTTCATCCTCTTGCTCTTGGTGTTTGTGAACCATTAGAGGAGTGACACTTGTGACTCTATGCTTTCTAAAGTCATTACAAGGAGGATTTGAGATTGTTATTCCTACATAACAATCAAGGTAAGTTCTAAAACCCTTTCACATGTTAATATGATTAAATGTATGCTATAACTAGGGTTTAATGTCTTGGATGAATTGCATGTACAATAGAGAAACCTAGATCCAAGCATTAGGGTTTGCATGAGCACATAGGATGTTCTTATGGCTAAAATCCATCAGTGGTATCAGATCCTTGATATGTTTCTATTGTATTGATGCCTTGTTTGTTTGTTCAAACTGTAAAATCGATTTTTGGCCCCCCTGTCTGATGAACTCGGCGAGTTCCAATGTGGACTCGGCGAGTAGCTCCAACTCAGCGAGTCCATAGAGGAACTCGGCGAGTTCGAGCGTCAGAAGGAGGCTGTTTCGGGATTTTTGCCTATTTTGACTTAGGATAACTGCCATAATTGTTTAAAATTAATAAAATTCAGATTTTATTGATTCCTTATGATTATCTTTGTCAAAATAAAAGATTTTGGTCATCTAATTAGATAATTGTTGCCTTATTTGATAAATGTTAAATTATTTGGATTATTTGATCATTATCTTGCATGAAATTGAATTAGATCATAATTAGATAATCACCAATTAATTGTTTAATTGCCTTATTTATATTTTGATCTAATAGTTTTGAAAGGTTTCAAAATTTGCCTTCAAGTTTTGGAATTTAAATTTTTGATTAAAAGGTTTGATTTTGAAATATTTAAATTCTAAACCCTAATGATTTGAAATGTTTCAAAACTTGCCCTCAAGTTTTGGAATTTAAAAGTTGATTAAAAGTTTAATTTAGAAATGTTAAATTCTAAAACCCTAGTATAGTTTTGAAAAGTTCAAATCGCACCCTTATGGTTTTATTAATTAGTTAAGGTGTATAATTAAAAGAGATTTAATAAATCCATAAGTTTTGGTTTACAATTTAATTAAATTAAAAGTATAATTATTAAATTTGACCATCTAGTATTTTAAAAGTGTAAAATACACCCTATACTATATATAACATTAAAAGTCTAACATTATATATATGTATGAGTAAAGAGTCAGTCTTACCGTTAGTAGGCCTCATTCACGAAGCTAGTCTATAAGGGGTGTTTAAGGAAATTACCTATAAAATGGTGGTTGAATGGGTATCCACTCTTACCCACCGCACTCTTGACTAGTGGAGGGTCGTTAGCCGAACGGGTAGGATAGGACAGAAACCTTCCCTTATAAGTATAATGAAGTACAAAAGTAACTAAATGCTTTCATAAAATTCCCAATCTTAGTTACTTTAGGCAAAAGTGAATTGATGCAATTCCATGAAATTACACTTTGTACCCTTGCGAAGACGTTAGTGGAGCATGTGTGGTTAAACGGCACACAAAATGGTTCTAAGCAAAGGTAGCAAAGGGTGACTCAATGTTTGTCATAGTTTGGTGGAGCGTGTATGGTTAACTGGCACATCGAATAGGTGACTGTAACATGTGGGGGCACCATGTAAGTTTGCATGGTTATTCACACCCGCTTTGTGATCCTCGGTATCCCAGTCACAAACTAGAGGGGCATATCGAGATTTAAACATGTCATTGAAATGTTCAATGAATCTCAAAAGATCTAGGAATTTTCAATACATTTAAAACTTAAATTTCTTTTTCGTTTTTCATGGTGGAAATTGGTAAATCGTCATTTACCTACCTTCAAATATTCTGCAACTAGATTACGACATCCCTTTTCTAGGTTGTAGTGTATTGTGTTGGATCCTAGCCTTGATGTTTCATTTGGGTGTCACATCGAGGATTCTAATCAACTAACTTGAATTTGTTTTCTCCCATTTTGTAGATGTCAAAGTATGACAACTATGGTATTCCCAAATCCCGTGAAACAAGCTTTCCACATGAAGATGATATTCCACGATTCGATCGAGGGACAAGAGATCATGCTTCACTTCCTCCACCTCCTCCTATTATTCTCCCTAACCCACAAATTCGAAAGATTGAAAAGTTCAAACTCACTCAATCCCTTTTGGCAAGTAAACATGAAGAAGGAAAGTCGATGTGTGCATACGTCCTAAAGATGAAGTCACACATTGATAGAATGTTGGGATCTGTTGTCTGTGAGGAGCTGGCTGTTGACTGGGTTCTTCAGTCACTTCCTAACTCATATAGTGAGTTCGTAAGAGAGTACTATATGATGAACCACGATGTAACCCTCATTGATCTCACCTATATGCTTATTGCTGCTGAATCAACAATGATTTGGCGCACTGGAAAAGCAAAGTTGATTAGTGGATCGGCCTTCCGGACCTCTATGGATATAGGCAATGGAAACGAAAGGCATGCCATGATCGAAAAGTTTGATCATAAGAGAAAGGCAAAGTCAGAAGTAGTTCCGTGCGCTGTTCCAAAAGAGACAATTTGCTTTTATTGCCAAGAGAAGGGGCATTGGAGACGAAGCTGCCATATTTACCTAAGAGATCTAAGAGATGGGAGAGTCAAAACGTATGGCTCTACTTTAGGTAAAACCCATTAACTAAATCTTTTAAGTTCCTATTCTAGATTCTTAATACATGATGTGATAAGATTACATTTCGATGTCTTATAGGATCGAAGAAAAGAGAGGAACCTTAAGGAAAGAAGTGAGCGAAATCTAATCGTGAAGAAATGGATTTCGATCGCATTACTTGAAGATTAGAATCTTAAGCTACTACTTGGAGTTAGAATAGATTGCTTAGGAATATGTAACAACATAGTTTTTCAATTGAATTGCATTGTAAGGACAAATTTTTCCGCAATAAAATAAATTTTGATTTTATATTATTTATTTATCCTTGCAATGGCGTGTATGAAAAATTGATGTTTGTAAATTTCTATTATTAGCAATAATGGATTTGATTCTTAATTATGTTATTTGTGGAAAGGTCAAGAATTTACCAAATAGGGAAAGTTTCTCATCACCCAAGTTTCAATTGGACAGAAACTTGGAATCATACAACTTGGTTGCATGATGAATGAGAAATTTCATATTTGGAAATTAGACTAATTCGTTGACAAAGTGTCAAGTGAAGGACTAGGAGATCGAGTACACAAGGTTGTGTGTTAATCAAGTCCACCACAAGAGTGACAAAGATATTCGTCATGATTTACTAAAAGTTTAGTAAATATGATTATACTTATAAGATTAAGTGTAGTTTTGATTTGACTGAAAGAGTTTAAATCAATAGCAGAATGAATAAGAAGAATCAAGTAGGCAGAAAGATAAAAGTTTCTCTATTATAAGAAGAAGGGAGAGTACCTTTTATTATGTTTTATGATAGGTCTTAATGATTAAAGACCTTATCTCAATTGATCCTCTAAGTGAGTCTTAGTACAATTGTATGTTTGAGAAGAGGAATCAAGAATTGAGGAAATGGTTAAATCAAGAAGTCAATCATACTTCGTTCCAAAACAAGTCTTAGAGTTAAGATTGTGACATTGAGTGACAAGTCTTAAGATGGTTTATAACAATCATCAAATGTGGAAAGTTGTGATGTCTTGGATAAGACAAAGACCAACTAGGAACAATTTTATGAAGTGTTTTGTCTTGATAAAAGCTACACTAACTCTTGAATATTTGTTTGTCAAGAAATCTTTATTGACAAGAGAATCTTATATGTAAAGGAGTCAGTGGGAGTCTTAATGGTCTTGAAAGGTTTCAAGAACAAATCAAGAATAAACCTTATCGAACATCACTAGCACACGACTTGAGGTTTACAACTCGTGTTGACACTATCTTGTTTCTGTGCCATTCCAATTGAGTTAATTATGCATGTGAGTTCTATGAGTTCTCATTTGAATGCATAAAAGGCAAGGACCTTGATCAATGAAAAGTACATTGATAAGAAAGGGTGAGCTTCTTAACTACTTGGAAGACATGGTGGGAACTCGTGTTACCATAAGGCAAGAAATCAAGATTGAGAAGGTTCGGTCCATATGAGTTTGAATTTGTCGTAAACTTTGGTTTTGACAAATTCACATGGATAGGAACACATACACCATTAAAATCTAAGTGTCATAAGATTCCCTCCATCATGAAGATGACTGTGAGGAAATGCTTTCACTAAGAGAGATTTTAAAAAGATAGTGATTGTGAAATTGTATTCTCGAATTCGATTATGGTTACGGTATCCCTTTCCATGATTCGAATTGTGAGATTTGGCAATTAGTCTGAATTGTTTAGACACACATATGAGCTATCTAAGGCAAAGGTGTATAAGGTTAAGAAGCTTAGATAAAGGATTATCATGTCAAAGCTAGTGGGAGCATAAGTATTATGCTTATTTGATAATAATCATCATGATAATGGGAGCATAAATGTTGTGCTTGTATGATTATTAAGGCAAGTATTGCAAGTTAGCAATATTAATTATAAAAAACACGAGTTATACTTTGCAAAGTCGTAAGGGTTAAATAGTTGTTTTGCTATAATTAAGGGAGAGAATATTATGTTTCATTTCAAATCTAAAGGCTTAGGTTGTGGAATGTTAATAAATTTAGTCAAGGATACATAGTGCGTTCTCAAATTTCAATTATGATGTGGCATCCCTCTTCATAGTTCGAATTGTGAGAATGTGACACATAAAATATTATGGCAGAAGATTGATAAAGTATCAGATCTTTATGTAAGACATTATGCATCGTGTCCTATACACTTCGGGTTAAGGATCAATTGCAAATGCTATAATATTTGACCATTCTAAAATTTTCCAAATGTCTAGCGCATTTAGAGGGAAAAGGACAAGAATCGGTTTTGACTAAGATAATTAAACAACTATCAAAGGACGATCCAAAGCTCGCTAAGGATTGGTCGCTTATGAGTAGTTGGAAGTATGATATTGGATGGACCATATCGACATTATTATGAATAGATGAGATTCTATTAAGAATGAGTTGTCATATGGAAAATATGGAAATGGTTCCATATTAGGAGTTGGATATTAAGAATCTATGTCTAGATTAGAAACTTTTATGCAAAAGGATGTTCAAAGGAATGTACTTTGAGTGAGAGACATCACATCTATGGAATTGTCTTGTAACAATTCCCAATAGAGAGCTTTGTAATTCATTGGCAATAGTCATTGTGACCTTAGTGCAGTGACATTACAAAAGGATCATTGCATAAAATGTTAGAATCTAGCATATTCTATAAATGGCAAGAATTTGATATTCTTTCACTTGTGAAAAAGGATTAAGAGTTGTGAAATGAGTATGATTGGAAATGTGTTCATTTGATCTATTTCACAAAGTAAGAACCATAGGTAAGCATTGTGTGCATGCTAAGAGCATGGGACAAGTGTAGTAATAATTCAAGTAAGAAGTTGATTACCCGAAACAACAAATAATGAGTAATCGATATGGTGATGAATAAAAGGTGTTTTATTTATACTCAAAGGTTTGAGGCCATATGGGATTAGTATTATTCTCGTGTTTCACTTTGCATGTTTTGACTTCCTGAATAATTTAATTGGTTCAGAACAGTTAAATTATTCGAACGGGCCACAGTCGTTCATATGATGGAAGTAGGTATGAATGAAGACTGTCGTGAATTGGTGTGTGGATTGTCTAAAGCTTATTAGACATAAGCAAATGTTTGCTGCAACGTTCATGAGTGATTATGAATATGATTTGAGCATTGGATTAAACCCACGCTCACTTGGATCACTTCATGAATTATATTACGAGTGATTGGTGAGACGATAACATCTTATATTCTTGAAACCAAGATGTGTGAGTTGTATCTTGCGAGTCGGTTGCACATTGATAATATGTAAACGCACCAGTAACTTGGTGTTATAAAACATATTGTTGTCTATAATTCGGTAAGTGATTGCAAGCGAGCATTCAGTCAAAGTTTATCCGTTCCTTTTATCCAAAGTAGGATAAAAGCGATATCTTTGGGCCCCTCTATGATTTAGTGATGGCACCTAAGCGCTTGGCCGAGCCGAGACTAAATTGATGGTTTAATTGTAGTTTGTTGTCAGTCGTCATAAATCGGAAGTCGGGAAATAGTATAGAGGGAATGATTAAGTTTATGTCTCATATCTATACGATATCTATAATGGAGGAATATATGATCCCTTATCTAAAGGACATGCGCATCTGATAAGATCAGAGTTGACAGCCGCTTTGGAAAGCTACGATTGAAGATCAGGATCTGAAGTCATACGTAGAATAGTTATTAGACTTATCCAAGTGGGAGACTATTGGATTAGTGTCTAAGTCCATAACTATTTTGGTATGTACTTGACCCGATGGTGCATGGTCCTTTTGGGTTGCCTTCACCAAAGCAACTTGATAGGATGAATTATGGAGACAAAGGATTAATTATGATTTATTAATATATTATGAGAATAATATATTAAAGGAGAAATCATATTGTTTAATTAATATTAGTCAAGAATTAATAAGAATTAAGTTTGTGGCTAAAAGACATTAATTAAACTTAAGGGACTAGAACTGTCAACTGTATGATAGTTGAATATTGAGCTAATGGACTCCATATTAAAGGGTTGGACGAATTCTATGGGGAAACTCATTAGAAATCGTCCTAGGCCTTTAAGGAAGGAGTCCATGGGTTGCTTAGGGCTTAAGTATCCAAATTAGGGTTTCCTTGTTAGATAACCCTAATAGCCTCACTATTTAAAGGACCCTTAAGGCTCAAAAACGTGGTGAAATTGTACATTAGGGTTTCCACACGTTTAGGGCAGCCTCCCCACTCCTTATTCTTCTTCCTCTTGCTCTTGGTGTTTGTGAACCATTAGAGGAGTGACAATTGTGACTCTATGCTTTCTAAAGTCATTACAAGGAGGATTTCAGATTGTTATTGCTACATAACAATCAAGATAAGTTCTAAAACCCTTTCACATGTTAATGTGATTAATTGTATGCTAGAACTAGGGTTTAAAGTCTTGGATGAATTGCATGTACAATAGAGAAACCTAGATCCAAGCATTAGGGTTTGCATGAGCACATAGGATGTTCTTATGGCTAAAATCCATCATCTTCGAGCCTCGACACGCCTGGTCCGCCCTCCTTGGGCCTACAGCCTATCCGGACCGCACGTCGGGACTTCGGTCTAACCGGTCCGCCCTAGGTATGTTGGCCTACAGCACAAAGCAGGGCCCGCCTCAACCCTACCCCGGTCCAAACAACCATATGCATATAAACATATAATCATATAACAATTCACATCGAACCAAACCGATCTAGCAGATCACATAACATAACAACATCCTAACCAGGATACTGACCTAACCGGTCACTAACATAGCATCATCCTATATACTAGGATACCAACATAGCAATGAATAACATATCAAACAGATACCCGGATTTCAATCCGATAAAGGGCTGGCCTTGGTGCCTTAGACCCTGTTAATATAGTGAGGATAACTCACCTTGCAACTGCCGAAATCCTGCAATCTCCGACCGCTAACTCACCGGGACTCCCAATTATCACATGATAATCACCAAATTAGAGTCCGATCATGACTTTCTAGACCAAGGGCCCACAACACTCATTAAGTCCATCATCCTCTTATTAGACCAAGTCTAAAAATCAAATCCTCATGCAAAGCCCAATATTGGCCCAATTTATTAAATTGGGTCCACCTCACCAAATGGGCCTAGATCCAAGGTACATAATAATTATTGAGTCCAAAATACTCCATCCATAATGTTCAGTCACGGCCCAAACCCCACTAGCCCAATAACAACCCAATCACTTAAGGCCCAAAATCAAAAACCCAACAGAGGGCGTACGCTGGGCGTACTCCTCTGGTACGCGGGGCGTACTCCGCCTCAGGTTGACTGGAAAACGGGTTGTTGACCCTGTACGCTGGGCGTACAGCTTCCTACGTGAGGTGTACGCGAGTTCCACAAAAATCCTCATAAGTGCTTAATGGCTTAAGCTCTTAAGCCCAAACTTCAGATCCACAGACCAAATATGCCTAGGATTCATAAAGTCTCAAACTTTATTACTTGGGACGTCCATCAAGCTCTTAACCCAAGGTCTTAATCCATTAAGACCTACTTATATCACACATGAGATAACCAAAGCCATTGGGACCTCAATTTTCTCACTCAAGACCTCTCCTAAGGTCTGAAAGGACAGCTAATCTCAACCAACTCTCAACATGCATCACTTTGGGGCTTTTGGGACAAGAAATGGTGTCAAGACCTCACAACACCAAGATCTACACAAAATAAATGTCAAGCAAGAGACTTTATACCTCAAAAGGGCTCCAGAAGATGATGTTATTCCAGATCTATAACTCTAACTTCCCAAGTCCTTCTTTGACAACTTCCTCTTTTCCTCTTCCAAGCTTAAACCACCAAAATAAGCTTCCCAAGGTCAAGATCTCACAAAAAGGAAGGATGAGGCGTTCTAGGGTTTCTCTGAGGTTGGGGAGGCTGATAATGAGGCTAGGGTTTGAGCCATTATGTTCTTTATATAGTGGCTCACCCTCAAATTACGGTTTAAGGACTCTGAGCATACGCTGGGCGTACGCATCCTTGCACTCGCGACCATTCGCTATACAACGCTGGGCGTAACCCACCCTACGCTGGGCGTACCCACGCATGTCCCAATTTCATGCATGGCCTGCTTCGACAACTTTTTCCATTAAGGGCCATAAATGTCACTTTCCTTAAAATGTCATAACTCCTTCATCCTAAATCCGTTTTTGACGAACTTTATATCCACGAAAAGGTGGCGAGAAGCCTTATGCTTCTAATGACATACCCTGGTTCGAAACCTTCTCGAATGAAACCCAATGCCCACAAAAGACCGAAACACCCTTACTCTTGATTTCGGAAATTCATAAATAAGTACTTCTAGAACGGGGCGTTACAAGTCTCCTCCACTTAAGTTAGGCTTCGTCCTCGAAACCTATGGCAATACAGCTTCCAGATGATATTCCTAGTGCCTCTGATCTCAAACCAGCTCAGATTTCCTCAAACACAGGTATCGAATCTCTAAAATCCATCTCTTCCCTTGCAGGGTTACAATAATTGATTCAAGCCGGCCACCGACTTCTTTCTCTGATAACAACCCTTATTAACCACTGATCACCCGATGATACTTTCATCACTCCAAATCACAGCAATCAGTTGGCTCTTACAAAGCTAGATATCACCCTAGATCACCGGGTCCTGACCCGGTACCAAGCTGCCACCCCTTTCCTTGACCGGCATATCCTTTATCAAATTCACTTCTGGGACTTATCCCGCTTTCTTGTCCGAATCCAACTCGTTCCTTCCCGAGCTGACAGGATGGCACATCCTTTTGATCCTGAGCATCTCCCATGAGCTCTCCCTTGCAATCACATACGCAATGCTGAACCTACTCTAACATCCTCGGGCTGGAAAAACCCGATACACTGACGATACCTCCAGACATCCCCAAGATGAATTACCGCTACATACATAGCCTCCCGATGACAACCATACTAGAAATCCAAGGCTCCATCCTTGCATCCCTTCCGAACTCATCTGGTTCTATACCACCAGAAATTTTTCCACAACCTCAACAGACACCCAATCCGGATGTGCTTACATACCATTGGCACAATCACAGTTCTCAACAACCATAATTGAAATACCCTCTATCATCCATTCTCACTACTGCTTTCACTTCCGTGAACCCACACTCCCTCCCAGAGTTACATACCTTTCCCTTTCCTTATCCAAGGAAATCTACTTGCCAACCTTTCCACTTCAGACAAGTGCCACGGTGCTCAAACCCCACTTTGCACTATCCCTTGTAGAGAAACCGCTACTCCATGCATCGCACATGCTCTGAATCTGATCACAAGGACTATCGAAGTCTATACACCACCTTTCATTAACATGATCGATACCCGGGGCCAGACCTACTATTCTCTATTGCATCACAACATACTCAATTCATCTCCTCATATAGATCTATCAACACATATAGAGTCTTCAACATGACTGGACCGCCTTACCAGGCCTTCAACCAATCTGGACCACTCTCAGAACCTTCAGCATGTCTGGACCGCCCTCCAGGGCCTTCAGCCTGTTTGGACCGTTCTCCGAGCCTTCGGCCTGACTGGTACGCCCACCGGCGTTCAGTCTCCCCAGACCGCTCAAACCACCATACATCATCCCGAACTATCCTTCCTGGGAATCTCTCCCGTGCATACTGTTCTATCTCTCTAGGGGTTCTGGACTCTAACTCCATTCCATCTACTCAGATCTCGGACTAATCCTAGGCCTCACCACAACCAATCACCTTTTCCGAAAACCTTGGTCTGTATCCCCCCCCATTTGCCTGCACTTACTCATACCAGCCCACACTCTTCGCTGAAAGAAACACTGTTGAATCCCAAACAACTAATCAACCTCTAATGCTTGACGATCCTCCTAAGAATTTTCCAATTCTCCTCACTTAGAGCACTGATTACCAACCGTAGGTGACTCAACAGGCATAAATCAATCATCCCTACTCAACATACTCCTCTTATCCATGAACTGATTTCCTCTGAAACGAGCAACCTCCACAAAGTCACTTCCCGACATCGCACATCACGAACTCTAAGGGAGTTTGACTCTCCGCTGAACATTTCTCAAATCACAAATGCTATACCCGAAAACAAGACCATATAACCAAATTCTGACCAACAATCCCTTGGATGCTATCCACCTACAACTCCCAGTCACTCTCCTAACCAAACCATGAAACATGCAGAACGGCAAATAAAATACAACACTACATAAATAAACAGATAACCAGTCAACAATGAAACAAAAGCATACCCGCCACTGCATCCGGCTCTGCCCTGACCTCCTCTGCTGTGAGCTGAAAAGCGCGACCTTGAGCCCTCGGAGGCTCCGCTACACCGTGACCCCCGCCAGTAATCCTCAAAGTGGCCGGTACTGGAGCCTGCACCGGTCTGGCAACAAGTTGTGGACAGTTGGCCCTCAAGTGACCAACCTGATGGCAATGATAACAAATCCTTAAATCCTAAACCGGGGCTGACTGCCGACAATCCCTCACATAATTCCCCTCTCTCCCGTACTTGCGGCACGCACCACCAGACCTACAAACTCCGGTATGACCCTTCCCGCACTTCTTGCAAGTGCGGCTTCTCAGACCTCCCAACCTGAAATCAACGGTCTTTGACCGTTTCGGCGCCGGTTGCGACTACATCGGGGCCTGCCTCTTCGCATGCAACTGCAACTCAATCTCCAACTCACGCCGCCAAGTGGCCTCCTACAACTCCAGTAAGGTCTCGCACCTCTGCGTAGACACAAACTGCCTGATATCCCTCTTGAGCATACTCAGATATCGGGACATCTGAGCCTGCTCCGAAGAAAACTTAGGGCAAAATATCGCCGTCTCAGTGAACATCCTGGTGATCTCCTTTACCGACTCCGAATCCTGCTTCAGCTCTAAGAACTCGTGAGTCAATCTCTCTCTCTCTCAACCCGTGGAACATAACGGGTACTAAACATCTCCCGGAGCTGATCCCATGTAACTGCAGCCCGCTGCGCATCCGAATAAGATCCCGTAGTCAACCTCCACCAATCCTTCGCCCCGAGCCTCAAAAGGTTCAGAGTACACCTTACCCTCTGATGCGCAGGGCATGAACACGTGAAGAAGCAACCCTCCACGTCTGACAATCACCTCATAGCAACGATCGGATCCTAAACTCCATCAAAAGTAAGGGGCTTCGTATTGTCGACATCCCAATACTGAAAACCCCGACTGGCTCCTCCCCCTGCCGCTGCGGCTGCCGCGGCCGCTGTCTCTGCAAGAGCCGCATAGCGCTCATCAAAATACTCAATAATGGCGGTCTTGATCGACCCAAACAGTTCCGACAACTCAGCCCGAAACATAGCAGCAACCTCATCATGTAGGATATCACGAATATTAGCATCCACCGCATTCGTACTCATCTGCCCAATAACCTCGGGTGGTACTGGTCCATCCTGGCCACCCTCTTCTGATCCCGATCTTGAACCGGATCCTACCTCCAGACGTCTCGCATCCGCCATACTGAAATGAACCATACAAATCTCAGATACCTCGCATCACCACCGAGAACTATCCCCTAACCAACAACCTAGGGGTTGTGACTTCCTTGACACACGTATGGGTCCTGTTCTTTCAGTAGTACGGGCCTATACTACCTTCCAAACCTACCCATATTTGTCTCAAGTATCACCACAACACCCTAAGCACAAACATACATAGCAAGCACTCAATCCTCACCCCTAGAGGAATACCGAATAGCTCATATCAAGGAAACCCTAGGCTAGCAGGCATCATAAATCAGGCAATTCTATCATGCAATTTCTTGAAGATCCTAGCCTAGTACTAGCATGCTGTTCTAACATATTACATAATCAAATAACTTGTATGGTATTTTGGGGTCTACTTACTGGCTCTGGCTGATCGTACCCCTGTATCCTCCTTTACTTATTTTGAAAACCATTTTAAATTTCATTTTGAAAACTCCCCTTGATTTGAGACTGGATTCACACAAGTGTTCCTTCAATTCACTCAAACCAAGGCTCTGATACCAACTTGTAACAACCAAAAATTTCAACCAAATTTAAAACATTTTCTTTCATTTCAAAACCATTAAGTTCATACATTTCGTTTTCAAAATAGTTTAGACATTAGAGTATCCCCAGATCCATATCACTTAAATGATAAAAACATGAGGAGTGGTACGATCACGCCATCGCCTTGCCACGATCTCCTGAGTACCTGAAACATAACACTACAACTGTAAGCCCGAAAGCTTAGTGAGTTACCCCCAATATACCAACCACAATACCATACAAATATCATATCATATCATAAACAGAACATCCATGCATATCGAGTCTATAGTTTGACTAGTCCGCCTACACCAGGCCTTCAATCCACCCGGTCCACTCTCTCTCTCCGAGTCTACAGTGTGATTGGTCTGCCCGCACCGGGCCTTCAGTCCACCTGGTCCACTCTCCGAGTCTACAGTATGACTGTTCCGCCTGCACCGGGCCTTCAGTCTATCTGGTCCACTCTTCGAGCCTCGGCACGCCTGGTCCGCCCTCTTGGGGCCTTCAGCCTATCCGGACCGCTCGTCGGGACCTCGATCTAACCGGTCCGCCCTGGGTATGTTGGCCTATAGCACAAAGAAGGACCCGCCTCAACCCGACCTCAGTCCAAACAACCATGTGCACATAAACATATAATCATATAACAATTCACATCCAATCAAACCGATCTAGCAGATCACACAACATAACAACATCCAAACCAGGATACCGACCTAACCGGTCACTAACATAGCATCATCCTATATACCAGGATACCAACATAGCAATCAATAACATATCAAACAGATACCTGGACTTCAATCCGATAAAGGGTCAGCCTTGGTGCCTTAGATCCTGTTGATATAGTGAGGATAACTCACCTTGCAACTACCGAAATCCTACAATCTCCGACCGCTGACTCACCGGGACTCCCAACTATCACATGATAATCACCAAATTAGAGTCCGATCATGACTTTCTAGACCAAGGGCCCACAACACTCATTAAGTCCATCATCCTCTTATTGGACCAAGTCTAAAAATCAAATCCTCATGCAAAGCCCAATATTTGCCCAATTTACTAAATTGAGCCCACCTCACCAAATGGGCTTAGATCCAAGGTCCATAATAATTATTGAGTCCAAAATACTCCATCCATAACGTTCAGTCACGGCCCAAGCCCCACTAGCCCAATAACAGCCCAATCACTTAAGGCCCAAAATCAAAAACCCAACAAAGGGCGTACGCTGGGCGTACTCCTCTGGTACGCGGGGCGTACTCCGCCTCAGGTTGACTAGAAAACGGGCTGTTGACCCTGTACACTGGGCGTACAGCTTCCTACATGGGGCGTACGTGAGTTCCACAAAAATCCTCATAAGTGCTTAATGGCTTAAGCTCTTAAGCCCAAACTTCAGATCCACAGACCAAATATGCCTAGTATTCGTAAAGTCTCAAACTTTATTACTTGGGACGTCCATAAAGCTCTTAACCCAAGGTCTTAATCCATTAAGACCTACTTATATGACACATGAGATAACCAATTATTGGGACCTTAATTTTCTCACTCAAGACCTCTCCTAAGGTCTGAAAGGACAGCTAATCTCAACCAACTCGCAACATGCATCACTTTGGGGCTTTTGGGACAAGAAATGGTGTCAAGACCTCACAACACCAAGATCTACACAAAATCAATGTCAAGAAAGAGACTTTATACCTCAAAAGGGCTCCAGAAGATGATGTTATTCCAGATCTATAACTCCAACTTCCCAAGTCCTTCTTTGACAACTTCCTCTTTTCCTCTTCCAAGCTTAAACCACCAAAATGAGCTTCCCAAGGTCAAGATCTCACAAAAAGGAAGGATGAGGCGTTCTAGGGTTTCTCTGAGGTTGGGCAGGCTGATAATGAGGCTAGGGTTTGAGCCATTATGTTCTTTATATAGTGGCTCACCCTCAAATTTGGGTTTAAGGACTCTGAGCGTACGTTGGGCGTACCTCTAGTACGTTGGGTGTACACATCCTTGCACCCACGACCATTCACTATATAACGTTGGGCGTAACCCAGCCTACACTGGGCGTACCCACGCGTGTCCCAATTTCATGCATGGCCTGCTTTTGACAACTTTTTCCATTAAGGGCCATAAATGTCACTTTCCTTAAAATGTCATAACTCCTTCATCCTAAATCCGTTTCTGACGAACTTTATATCCACGAAAAGGTGGCGAGAATTCTTATGCTTCTAATGACATACCCCGGTCCGAAACCTTCTCGAATGAAACCCAATGCCCACAAAAGACCGAAACGCCCTTACTCTTGATTTCGGAAATTCATAAATAAGTACTTCTAGAACGGGGCATTACACTCGTGGCCCAGGGAAATGTTCGGGTTTTTCATGTGCCATCTTCCGCTCAGTATGCCGACATCTTCAGCAAAGGTCTTCCGACACAACTATTTAATGACTTTAAGTCCAGTTTGAACGTTCAGATTTCTCCTCCCGATAAAACTGCGGGGGGATGTTAGCAAATATATATACTAGTATATATGTTATTATTGTATCCATTTAGTTAGCCTAGTGTATCTCGGCCCATGTGGCCCTCCTTGTATTGTACTTATACGTTTACCGAATGTTATTAGGCATTGGGGAAAAATACCAATCTTCAGTAATGTGGTGTTTCTGTTGTCTGGGTCTATTTCGGAATGACTTTCTTAGGTGGATGATGCACATAGAACAGTGGTGGAAAAAAATGTTTGGAGGTGATTATTTTTACAACAGTTTGGGTGTTATGGAGATATAGAAATTTGGTATTGTTTAATAACTATCCAATTTGTAGAAACACTATTTTTGATTCCATAGTTTTAAATTCTTTTAATTGGGTAAATAGTAGATCTTCCAAAATAAATGTTAGTTGGTATGTTTGGTTATGGTCTCCTTTGTAATTGATACATTGGTTTTTTTATTCTAGTTTCTTGCTAGAATCCTTTGAATATATATGAATTTTTAGCTATTAAAAAAGGCATTGTTATATGGCCTCCAACCCTTTACGTCAAAACCCTAGACTCCCTTAAAGAGTTTTGGTCCATTTTGGTATTCTTGGTGTCTTAAAGAAAAAGAAGAAGGTGTTTTGGTACATTAATCTAGCATGCATCATTATCTTATGCATATTATGCACCCTTGTGATTTTTCAATTTTCTAGATTTTCGGTTTATGGTTCTAGATCTAGGGTTCTTATCCCTTTTTCTTCATGATTGTGAGAGTTGAAGGAATGGATTCTGTAAAGTTGGCAACTTTATAGATCCTTGAGGTCCATTTGAGGTTATATGTTTCAGATATTGTGTTCCTTGGTGTATTTGGCCTCATATACAAGTTTGGGCCCTTTTTCTTCCTTGGATTTGGCCTATTTTGGGGTGAGAATGCATTGGACATGCATGTTCATAAAGAACATATTTTTATGGTGTATTTTTGGGTATGAAGGTCTTCTGGAAAGTTTGATGGAGTGTCTTGGTAGATTAAGAGCTTAATGGGTTAACTCATGCCTCATGATGTTATTAAGGACTTAGGGTTAGAAGTTTTAGCCTATTGGGATGACTCAAGGGATAAATTTGGAAACATTATCCTTTAAGACCTTGGAATGGATCATATTTGAGCTTTGAAGCTCTTAAAATCAGAAGAAAATGGATTAAGCTCGTTTGATTTGTTCAGACCAGTCCCCACGATGTGGCCTTAGTGTATGATGGCATGGTGACTGGGGAATCTTTAGTTGTTTTCGTATTTAGTGCCCACGACGTGGCCAAGGAGGGCTACGATGTGGAGGGTTGCTGATTGACAATTTTGACCTTGCTTTGATCGTTGACTTTTGAACACTTTGAATTTTGATCAAAGTTGAGTAGAAATGAGCATTTGTCTAATGGATGGTCTCGGTTTGGTTTTAGGAAGCTTAGGTTGGCTGCTCCGATGCTGAGGTATCTGTTCAGATTTTGTTGAGTAGTTCAGGTGAGTCTCCTCACTGTACATGTGGGTCGAAGGCACAAATGCTAGCTATCTTTGTGACTCTTTCATGTATGATTGGGTTGAAATAAACCCTAGGGTTGGGACCATAGTTGTATGTTTGCGTTTGTTGAGAGAAAAACTTGGAGACACACTTAACAAACGTTAGAACAAGTATATTGCGGAATAGTTAATCTCAAAGGATCTAAAAGCTCAACAATAATATAGTTAGATAGTTAGTTGCGGAAAGGTAAAGAAATATAAATGACAATAATTGTTATATCAAGAATACACTTAAGCTTATTCGTAACAAGGAATGCATTCACTTCGAGTTAATAAGGAAGATCAAACTTAGTGATTAAGTCTTAAAGACTTGCTCCGGAGAGAGGTTATAGTCTGATATGGTTCAGTAATAATTTAGAGTAAGAAGAGTAGAAAGATAGAGAAATGAAGAAGATAACTTGGAGAAATATATTCAGAATAATTTACAAGTCATCAGTGATCGAGTGATAAGAGTTATTTTAATACAATAGAATAAGTCTCTATTTATAGAGACTCTGAACTATTCTGAACTACAACTCTATAAGCAGCCGTGCAAGGCATACTGGATAATAGAGTGTATTACATAAAGACAAGTAAAGTAATCTAGATAAGTAGACTGTGTTGGAAAAAGACGGATTGTGGTTGCTAAAGAAGAACTGACTTCAGGTGCTGAATTGGCTGCGGGTGCTGAACCGTTGCGGTAGGGAGATTGTTGCGGTAGCTGAGTTCAAGAGGGTCACTTTTATGTTTTAACAATTCCCCCCTAAGTGACCTCTTTAACTTCGGTTCAGTTATCAAGTTTGAGGAACTTGATCAGAATCCACCAGAACTTCCTGACATTTTCCAGCTAGGTGATTCTTCTAGAAATTTCAAATTTGACTTCTACAGTAGTATGCTTCGATCTTTCAACTGCGGTCTTGCAGATGTCAAGTTGTTTCTTGGGCAGGCGGTGCATGGCATTCATAGGAATGAAATATTGGACGTTGTCAGTCTTCCGTTTGAATATGATTCCAAGTTCAGGAAAGTTTGTTGCGCCTAGTGATCTTTCTTCGAAGCCTTCGGTAGGCATTGGAACAGGTTCAAGTGGAGGGAGATCAAACTTCTTGATGATGGTGGGGTAGATATCCGCATTTATCTTGGCAAAGTCACAGACTGTATCCCTCAGAAAAGATTTGGCTTTTTCAAGCGCTATTTGCATCTTAGGGTGCTTTTCTGCCTTGTTCTGGAACACCCTGGCAATAAGAAAGATTTCTTCCGGATTCATGCTAGGGAAGTCTGCCTGAGTGCGGATGTAGTCATGCTCTCTTCTGGTAAGGGTATACTGAACGAAATCAGCTTTCATGAACTTCCACATTTTGTAGTTCTTGACTGCAGATGGTCTATCGTTAGACCAAATGTTCTCAATGGAGGATCCATGCTTAGCATAAAAGTGGTTAAGTCTTTCAAACTCCATTGGTAGACGTTTGTGATCAGGGATGCTGCAGTCAAATGACTCAAATACTGCAAAATATTTGGCATTGGGAGAGATTGGAATATCCCAATATCCATCAGAAGGAGGTTCAACATATATGAGGTGTGGAGTGTAGTGTTCATCCAGTAGCATGCGGAGCGGATTGACCCATGAGTTTATCAAGGACTCATCTATCATAGTGTCAAATCCGCATTCTCTCCAGATAAGTTCAGCAAGCTTAGCCGCCTTCCAATCATGCTTTCTCTGAGCTGTGGCAGGGGAGTCTGTGGAGCTTGTGGATGACATGTTTTCCTCAAGATTTTTGAGGTGAGGGGGAGTCTCATGCTTTTTGGGAGCATCTTGTGGTGGTGAGGAAGGAGGAGATGAGGTATGTTGAGATGGTGGTGGTGAGGGCTGCGGTGAGGGGTTTTTTTCAGCGGTGATGGGGGGACTCTCATGAATGGAAGTATCAGAGTGATGGACTTCTTCGTCTTCACTTCCCCCTTTTGAGGGATGCAACGAAGGTGCTTCCTCAAGCCATTGTTTAAGTCCATCCACCTTGGCACAGACTTCTTGAAATTGAGCCTTTATGGTCTCGGCCAATTGGGAATTGTTTGGAGTGGAGGAGTTGAAGAGCAGCTTGTGTATGTCTTTGGTAAGCTGGAGGATCTCAGGGCCATGGAAATTGGAGGTAAGGGATTTCTACAGTTGGTTGATGCTTGCATGAAGAACAGAGATAGTGGACTCATAAGCAGTATGAGTCTCATCTATCACTTTCTAAGATTGTGTAGCTTGATCCACAATGGCTGCTTGAAGATCCTGTTTGATTGCGGTCACCTCAGTAATGAGGCGTTCCGCAGCAGCCATGAAGTCCTTATGGTCAGCCCTGCGGTTGTTGTCAAGGGACCGGATCCCAATTTCTACCTTGAGAGAGATGCGCTCAGCAGCCATACGCTCTCTTGTCTCCAGTCGTTCAATTCGCTCAATCAATGATTGCGGTCCTGGAGCGTCTTCTGATTGAGGTTGAGTAGGTTTAACCGCAGCCAAAATTTGATCTACTTTGGCTTGAAGATTCATAAACTCCTTCCGGGTGACAACATCCTTCTTATTCTTCTTCTTCTGTTTTTTAGGCTTGGAAGTTGAATGTTGAGAACCACTAGACTCCTCTTCTTCGTCAAATATCATTAGGTCGTCGTCTGAAGGATTTGGTTTGTTGACCTCTTGGATGTCGTCATCATCAAGACCGAAGGTAGGGGCTGAGCTGAGTTCAATTTCAGGCCCTTCGTCTTGAGATGGGTTGGCTGTGGGAGATGGAATAAGAGTTCTTGAGGTAACTGCGGCTGCACCTGAAGCTTGAGCTTTCAACATAGTTTCTGCCATTTGATCCATCCAGTTTTGAACCTTTTGGATTGTGGCAATGGTATGGGCATTGCTGATGGCATTTGCCCAATACTTGGCCACAGACAGGATCTCCTGTTTTTTTTGTTGCTGTTGTTTGATCTGTTGCTCCTTGCAGGCTTGGAAGGACCTTCGAAAGGCAGCATATTTCTTGATTTCAGTATCAGTAGTTGGTTGATACCGACTCCAAGAATCACTTGAGTCATCTCCGTCAATTCTTTGGGTGTGCACCAAGGTGTACCTTCGGTTCACAGATCCTTGCACATGTGTGCTCACCGTGCCTAAACCACCTGTAAATGATGGAAGCAGAGTAGGATTTCATGGGCTTCCTCGGTCTCCTTGACCCATGGTCAAGTCTGACCTCGGCCCAGTTCTGGCATGGGCGAAAGAAGTGCCCTGCGGATGGATTGGTGTTTGAAGTGTTTGGGATATGTTCAATAGGATGGAGTCTAACTCCTCGAAAGAGAAAACGTGCAGTCGGGAAGCCCTGGAGACCTTAGGGCGATGTCCATATTTATCTGCTTGAGATATAACTGGGGGGCTGTCTCCACGTTCAGATGATGATGATGATGAAACAATCTCACATGATGAGCTTGAGTGGTATTCGATTGTGGTATTGAATGGATGTGCGGCCATCCCAAGGACTACCGAAGCCTTTTGAGAGGCTTCAGTATCGGTCTGGTCACGCATATGGCTAGAGGTTTCGGTTGTCACTGCCCATGTCAATGCCAGCATCCATATGTAAGTCTGAGATGCATAGTGACCAGAATCGAGCAAATGTGAGCTCTGTTGGGTTCTCTCTTAGGTGTTCTTTGGGGATATATTGAAGGAAATCATCCCAAAGAATCTGGACATAGTTGACATCGTGGCCTGTGTTGATGCTCCATACCAATTCAAGTAGCTTCAAACCCATGTTGTCAATGCCTCCGGTTCTGTCGGATAAGCAGCGAATGACGAAGTGGCACACAAACTGCCAAACCGCAGGCAGTTGGTTCTTCTTAAACTCACCAATCCCTCGGATTGGTTTCTGATACCACATCTGGTAGAGTGCGGTGGTGATGTCAGATAATGATGGTGTGAAAATCTTGATGGAGGGGTGAATCAGAAGATTAATGGCGGACAAGAACTTCTCTTTGGTCAAGATGACCAAAGAATCATTGATGAGGTTGAGATGCACTTCTTGAGGGTTCTCCAATGGGTGATATGTAGAAAAAGCACATTTGAAGAGTGTGGAAACGGGAACGACGTCTGTAAAAGCATCAAATGGACCAAACAGAATATGATTCTTGAGAAACTTGATCATGAGCTTGGTTGGGGCATTATATGACGGGTGATCTTCAAAAACTGCTCTGAAATTGCTTGAAGCTATTGTTGGAGAGTCAGAACCAGTTGGATGCATAGAACCTGAAGCCTTGGACTGTTTCTTAGATGCACCTGATTTCGCCATTGTGAGAGAAGAAAATGAAGTTCTTGAGAGTTATGGGGGTTTTGAGAGTTGAGGGAGAACAATTGATAATAAGAGAGCGTAAAGTATGATTGGGGAAGAATATGGGTTTATAAAGGGGGGGTGAAAAAGTTTTAACCCTAGGTAAAAGAATAGAATAGGGTAAGAAGTCGAATGGGGTTTTTGGGGGGAATCAATGATTTTGTGGATTAAATCTCAGCCATACGAAAGTAAAAACGAGTTTAAAAGGATTTTGGGAGATTTCCAAAAGGGGTTTGCATTTAATTTATGATCAGACGCATGTCAATACGTCAGGTAATCGTGGGGGTGATGAGAGAGAAAGTTGGAACTTATGGGACGTGGGAGGGAGAGGAAAGGAAAAATTAAGAATGAGTTTATTGGAAAATCATTTTTTTGTCGTCATCCCTAAAATAGGTCTGATACGAGGATTATTCAGAAAGAGAAAGTGACATTTTCTAAAGGGAATGTTTTATTTTATTTAATGAAGGATCATTAAATAGCACACAAAGATTCAAAAGTTGATGAAACTGTTGGAAGATATTAAGATGGTCGTAGATGGAAGCGTCATTGCGGTTGAGAATCTTCATTGCGGATGAAAAAGTATTGCGGTTGAGAGTCATCATCGCGGATGCGCAAAGGAAAAACGGTAGCGAGAAACTGAGAGGAAAATACTTGTACAAAAAAATTAGTAATAACAAACCATTAGGACCCATGAGAGATACGTATGACATATGGTTGCGGTACCTAGACTGTGGGACCAAAACCATCTATCATATGTAATTCTCAGTTAGAACCGCAATGGAGACCAATAATGGTCTACAGTAGCTAACACTTCAGAAAGAATTGCAGGTCTGGATTCATCATTCCCAACATTTGTAAGAATGCATTGAGTTTTGTAGAGTCAAGTGCTTTTGTAAAGACATCAGCAATCTCTTCATGAGTTGGAACAAAGATGAGTTCAATATTACCTTTCAGAATATGATCTTTGATGAAATGATACCGTAACTCAATATGTTTTGTCTTGGAGTGCTGAATAGGATTATGAGAGATCGCTATAGCACTTTCAGAGTCACAGTAAGTTGGTATCCGCAACATTCTGTACCCGTAGTCTAGCAATTGTGTCTTCATCCAAAGAACTTGGGAACAGCAGCTGGTTGCGGCCACATACTCGGCTTCGACAGTAGATAAAGATACACAAGTTTGTTTTCTTGAAGACCAGCTAACAAGTCTTCCTCCTAAGAATTGGCATCCACTAGATGTACTTTTTCGATTGAGCTTGCATCCGGCATGATCAACATCTGTGAAGGCTTGTAGGCTGAAGTCATTGCCTGCGGGATACCATAGACCAAGAGATTTTCTTCCTTTCAGGTACCGAAGGATTTTTTTGGCTGTGGTCATGTGCGACACTTTTGGATCAGCCTGGTACCTTGCACACACACCCATTGCGAAGACAATATCAGGTCTGTTTGCGGTGAGGTACATCAGTGAACCAATGATACCTCTATAAGTCTTGTGATCCACCGATTCACCAGAGGGATCAGCAGAGATCTTATAACCAAAGGCCATAGGGACCTTAGCAGAAGAACTGTTGTCCATTGAGTATTTCTTCAGAAGTTCAGCGGTGTATTTCTCTTGATGAATGAATATTCCTTGCGATACTTGTTTTACTTGAAGACCTAGAAAGAAGTTAATTTCTCTATTCATGCTCATTTTGAACTTGTCGGTCATGAGCTTAGCAAATTCATCCACCAACCCTTGATCAGATGACCCGAAGATGATATCATCCACATATATTTGTACCATCATAAGGTGGTCACCATTTGCTTTTCTGAATAGTGTGGGATCAATCACTCCTCTCTTGTACCCGAATGAGACAAGGAATTCAGAGAATGTCTCATACCAAGCTCTTGGAGCTTGTTTCAAACCGTAGACTGCTTTTTCAAGCTTGTAGCAGTGGTCTGGAAATTCAACATTTTCAAATCCCGGAGGTTGCTAAAGATAAACCTCTTCTTTTAGTTCCCCATTGAGAAAGGCACTTTTAACGTCCATCTGGTGTACCTTGACGTTTTTGTGAGCTGCATATGCTAGAAAGATCCGGATGGCTTCCATGCATGCTACCGGAGCATATGTTTCATCGTAGTCAATGCCTTCTAGTTGACTATACCCCTTGGCAACAAGCCTTGCCTTGTTTCTGATGACTGCGCCAGATTCATCTAGCTTGTTCTTGAAAACCCATCTTGTACCAACAATAGTATGACCTTGTGGGAGAGGAACAAGTTGCCACACTTTGTTTCTTTCAAATTCTTCTAGTTCTTCTTGCATTGCGGCTATCCAGTCTGGTTCAAGCAGTGCTTCTTTGATCGTTCTGGGTTCTACCGAGGTCATAAATGCTGCATAGTGGCAGTGATCAGATAAGTCCTTGGAAGACCGAGTCTGGATACCTGCGGATGGATTGCCAATAATTTGGCCTGGAGGGTGGTCTTTCGTCCATACATGAAGACGTGGCAGCAGATGATCAGCAGCTGCGGTAGAAGGGATATCTTGGATGTCAGAGGAATCTGTGGTTGGAGATGGCAGTTCCTCCTGGATTTGAGAACATCCTGCTGAATCATCTTGATCTATTGGAGCAGAATTTTCTTGAGTAACCGGGAGAGGTTCAGGTTCCCCCTGGATTATAGATGGGAGTTCCTCTGGAACCTGAGAAGGTTCCCCCTGGACTGCAGATGGGAGAGTGACAATCATTGGATCGGTTCTAATGTCAATATTCTCTATGAATTCATCATCTGAATCCGAAGATGCGTTTGATGGTAATGCTTCTCTGTGGGAAGGAATTTGAGCAAAATCAAGTGCTGGAACTTCAATGGTTGCGACTAGATCCGGAGTAGAACTTTCCCCTTCAACCGGAGAGGTGGAAGTATTGAGAGATACTACTTCTGATAGAGATGGTCCAGATACATCAGCATGTTGTTGTTGAGCTGCGGGTGACACCAGAACTTCGGATAGTTTTGCCGTTTCAACAGGATCAAAAAGATCGTTATAATTGACTTCAACTAGATTTAACGGTCCTAAAGACATAGGAATGTCACATTCCATGATTGTAGTGGTTTCAGTGGACGGAGGGGCATTACGGATGTGAGAATCATCAAATTTCACATCAAAGCCTTCAACGATCAGCCATGTACGTCTGATGAGCACACGATACGCAACCTTGTTAGTGGAATAACCAAGGAAGATACCTTCATCAGAATTTGGTGCAAACTTGTTGAGTTGGTCTCTGTTGTTGATCACGAAGCATCTACATCCAAAAATATGAAAGAAGCAAACATTTGGTTTGCGGTTGTTGAGACCCTCATATGGTGTTTTATTGAGGCGTTTGCACACGATACTTCGGTTTTGAACAAAGCATGCGGTTTCTACTACTTCAGCCCAGAAGTAGAGAGGAACTTGGGCGAAGTTAAGAATGGATCTGGCTGCTTCTACTAGTGTGCGGTTCCTTCTTTCTACTACACCATTTTGTTGCGGTGTATAGGGTGCTGAGAAGTTGTGAGAGATGCCTTTGGAAACGAGGAAACTGTTGAGAAGATGATTAGTGAACTCGGTTCCATTATCAATGCGGATGTGTCTAACTGGAAGCTTGATCTAAAGTTCGATTTCTTTGATGAAGTTGATGAAGATCTGCGGTGTCTCTGATTTGAGTCTAAGAAAGAAGACCCATGTGAAGCGTGTATAGTCATCAACAATAACTAGTATATACTTTTTGTGGTGGAGACTGGCTACGGTTGAGGGACTGCAGAGATCAATGTGTAACAGTTCCAATGGTTCAGAAATAGAAGAGTCCATTATTAGAGGGTGACTTGATTTTGATTGTTTGTCGCATTCACAAGCTGAACAGAGAGTGGCGTTGCTGAATTTGAGAATAGGGAGACCACGGACTAGTTCTCTAGTGACCAGGTTGTTGATGTACTGGAAGTTGAGATGAGCTAGCTTGCGGTGCCATAGCCAGCTGACTTCGGATACAGCTTTGGACAGGAAGCACAACTGTGGTCTGCCAATGATTAGAGAGACATCCAAAGGGTAGATGGTGCATTCGGATCGATATTTGATCAGACATGAGCTCCTATTACTTGTCATTACATAACAAAACTGATCATCAAATTCAACACGATATCCTACTTTACATAGTTGGCCAACACTGATGAGATTGTGTTTAAGGCTTTCTACATAAGCAACCTTCTGAATGGAAAAATTCCCAACACCGTAACCTCGGATGACACCATTTGCATTGTTGCCAAACGTGACATTTCCACCATTGCATATAGGCCTGAAATCCCGAAGATACTCTAACCTTCCGGTCATGTGCAAGGAGCAGGCACTGTCAATTAACCATTCTTCTTCTTGTTCCTCCTTGCACAAAGCCTGAGAATTACACGGTTAGTTTAGGCATCCAAACAAGTTTGGAGCTAGGGACAATTGATGTATTTCTGAATGATGCATAGTCCGAGGTTACATGGACAAGTCTTTTGTCAACTTTTAGACCTAGTCCTGGGTGTTTGTTTAGATGAGTTTTGAAAACAATATGAGGTTTTTGACTTTGATTTGATATGTCATGAGATAAAACCTTTTGAAAACTACAATGACATTTACAAAGAGAGAATTTGTCATTGAATTTGACATTTTGCTTGGTCAGCGGTCTATAGAGTGAATTGGACTTGGTACAGGTCCGAGGTAGGTAACTTCTAACATACATGTTGTTTGGTTTCTGAAAAGTTTGTTTTGAACGAGGTTTAGCACGTGTAAATCTTTGAGTCCCTTTAGGTGGATTTGGTAAGATACCCTTCCATTTGTTGAAAGTTTGATGTGATTTTAAAAGTGTTGGAGTGGGTAAAATTCCTTTCCAATTAGGGTCATTTGAGGAATAGACCTGAAAAACGTAGTTTCTTACAAGTTTGACACCTTTTTGGGTTGTGTCAGAAGTAGTAGGAATGAATTTTGAAATTGGACTTCCCTTTTTGCTTGTTTCCATGAAAGAAGAGTTTTTTGAAATGTAGTTTGTGAAAACAAATTTTTCTGGACTCTTAGATTTTGGAATTCTCACATGTTTCTTATTTTTTGAAAGACGTTGTCTGTTTGTGCCTCGAGATCTAATTTCTTCTTTGAAAGCCTTTTTTGCTAAAGATTTTGGTGAACCTCAGTCATTGTTATTCAATTGCGGTTTCCTGGAATTTTTCGAATGATTTTGAAAACGTTGGCTTGAATCATCAGAACTTGAGGATTCTGGAATTTGAGAGCACTGACCTACTTCAAAATTTTCTCTAGGTAAATCATGAAATATTGGCTGAAAAGTTGTGGTTCCTTGAACTGATGACTTTGGTAGAGATGATTTAACTACCGCATAGTAGGTTTTAGATGGAACTTCAGTGGGACACTTCTGGGACATTTGACTACAATGTGAGACACTGTGGTCTGAGGACAAAGATGGAAAGTCCTTTGAGACTTCGGGGCCTTCAACAACAATCTCTTCAGCAATTATGGATGAAGTTTGAGAATTTGATTAGATGGTGCCACTGATAGGAATTTGATCACATGTGTGACCAGAAGCCTCAGGCACAATTTCCTCAATGACACAATTATTGCTTAAATTGTGTAGTCTACTGAAGTGAGTTTTGATATCTTCGGGAAAAGTCTTATCATTGAAAGGAAAATGAAATTCTCTATCAGGAGGGACATACAATCTGTCTTTTTTGAACTGGGGTGAGGAATCCATTGCGGTTGGATATCCATTAGACCAACCCCAATTATATGTATTGTCCATGGTTCCATTGTTTACCAAATTTTTAATAGCCTCACTTTCATTAAACAATTTTTCAGTTAAGAGATTTAAGCGTACAATTTCTCTCTGAGCTAAATCTCTATGGTTCAAAGTTATCTCTAATTGGGTTTCACTTAACATTCTAGCATCTTTTTCTAACTCTAGATCCTTCTCTAACATAGCCATCTTAAGTCTCTTGTTATCCAGTCGTCCTCTCACATGGAACATCTCTTGGGACGCAATGTTCTTCTCATCTAAGGCTTTGTTATAGTCTATAAGGACAGCAGCACAGGTGTCATGAAGATCATCTATGTAGGGTTGACAGTCATGCATACTATAATTTAAAGTTTGAATCATGAGTTTTACCTGTTCGACGATACTTAGACTCCCATCCTTTGTCATGTAGAAGTAGTTTTTGTTTAACATTGTTGACCCATCATCATCCGCAGTGGCCAGCATGCAGATTTTCCTTTTTCCTTTAACACTGCTGATGGTCTCTTCTTCGTCTCCGGATGACCAAACTTGATGGTCTCTTTTGATATGGGCCACATATGCCCTTGCCTTTTCCTTTTCTTCCAGCTCTTGAGCCATTCTAAGGTAGAATGCTCTATCTTTGATTACATTGGCCTTACAATCTTTTGCAAAGTGATTTTTCTTTATTACATTTGTGACAAATCACAACATCAGTCTTGTCTTCTGATTGAGTACCGGAGTCAGTGTTCTGAGGAGACTGCGGTACCTCCTTTGGTTGATTGTTCTGAGAGCCTTTGGGATATCAAGAATGGTTGTTCTGAGAACCGAAGTTACGGTTGAATGGAGGTTTGTTGAACTGTTGATTCTTGCGGAAGGAAGGAGGTGGTATACGGTTGAACTGTTGACTAACTAGAGCAATAGCCTTCTGAAACTCTTCTTCGTCATCATACTCAAAATCCGCTTCGTATGACTGCGGTGGAGTGTCATACGATGAAGGGTAGGGTGACTGCGGTGAGGATTGTGCTATGAGAGCAAGCGGTCCTCCGAAGTCAGCACAGTCTTTGAGTACAGTGGATTCTTGTGCTTGAAGCTCTCCATAGAGCTTGTAGAATGACAAAGAGTGAATCTTCCTGTCGCCTTGAACTATCATCTTAGCCATAGTCCAATGTCTTCCTAAACCATTAAGAAACTGGAGATTGGTTTCATGGTTACTGCGGATGGTACCCGCATTAGATAACTTAGTGACTATCAGGTTGAACCTCTTGAAGGAGTCTTCCAAACTTTCACCAGTATGAGCTTTAAAGTTGTTGAAGTCATTGAGTGTTGTAGCGAGCTTCTTGTCTTGTGCTTGTTCTGAGCCTTCGTACAGGTTCTTGAGTACATCCCATATCTCTTTTGCTGACTTGCAGTTTATGATAATATCAAAGTTGTCAGGAGCAACGCCACAGGAAATTTGATAGAAAGCAACATCATCATTTTCCATTTTATCGAGATCATCCTTGGTGGGATGGCTCATGGCTGGTTGACCTCCTCCTAGCCTGGTTGCAGCGTCGTCAGTTTGGACTGGTTTTAGAACTGGAACGTGTGGTCCTTTTTTCACGGATTTCCATACATTTCTTCCCAGTCTTCTTAAGTACCTCTCAATTCTTTGTGACCAGTGATGATATTCATTTGCTACCAGTATTGGAGCTCGGTTAGAACCACCAACACCAACACTGTTGGAGACATTCAGAGATAACGATTGTGCCATTTGAGATTTTTTTGTTTTTTTTTATTTTTTTTTAAATGAGCTTTAGTGGTATAGAAGGCCTTATGAAAAATCAGAGTTCCGATATTCAAAAAGCAACCACTTTGGCTCTGATACCAATTGTTGAGAGAAAAACTTGGAGACACACTTGAACAAACGTTAGAACAAGTATATTGCAGAATAGTTAATCTTAAAGGATCTAAAAACTCAACAATAATATAGTTAGATAGTTAGATAGTTAGTTGCAGAAAGTAAAGAAATATAAATGACAGCAATTGTTATATCAAGAATACACTTAAGCTTATTCGTAACAAGGAATGCATTCACTCCGAGTTAATAAGGAAGATCAAACTTAGTGATTAAGTCTTAAAGACTTGCTCTGGAGAGAGTTTATAGTTTGATATGTTTCAGTAACAATTTAGAGTAAGAAGAGTAGAAAGATAGAGAAATGAAGAAGATAACTTGGAGAAATATATTCAGAATAATTCACAAGTCATCAGTGATCGAGTGATAAGAGTTATTTTAATACAAGAGAATAAGTCTATATTTATAGAGACTCTGAACTATTCTGAACTATAATTCTATAAGCAGCCGTGCAAGGCATACTGGATAATAGAGTGTATTACATAAAGACAAGTAAAGTAATCTAGATAAGTTGACTGTGATGGCAAAAGACGGATTGCGGTTGCTGAAGAAGAACTAATTCCGGGTGCTGAATTGGCTGCGGGTGCTGAACCGTTGCGGTAGGGATATTGTTATGGTAGCTGAGTTCAAGAGGGTCACTTTTATGTTTCAACAGCGTTGAAATAAACCCTAGGGTTGGGCCCACCATTATTATATGTTGAGTTGAAAGAAACCCTAGGGTTGGGCCCATTATTGTATGTTGGGTTCAAAGAAACCCTAGGGCTAAGCTCTAGGGTTAGGCTCATTATTGTCTATTGGGTTGAAAGAAACCCAAGAAATGGGCCCATGATTGTATGTTGGGTTGGAATATACCCCAGGGTTGAGCCTAACTGCATGTATGGTATGTGGTATTTTAGGGAACTCACTAAGCTTGTGCCTACGATTTTGTATTTAAATGTTTTCAGATACAGTTGGTTTCAAAAGGAATGGTCCGACTTGATTATACTGCATCCCTTGAAGATTTCATTCGACAATGATTGTTTATGATTTTACTCTGATGTTTTGAGAATACTTTTACTCTGATCGTCTTTTGGGATAATGAATTAATGGTTTTGACTTATTAAAATGAAAATTTTACTCGGTATTTTTGGGTATTACAACACTATAAGAAAAACGCGATTTTGCTATGGAAGGTGTGACAACTGTCAATTTCTAGTTGAGTCAAAGTCAAATAAAGTCGGCAACTCAAACCGGTTAACTCAACTAACCCTTGTACACTAGGTTTTACGTTATGTAATTATTGTACAACTCATTATTTTAATAAGAAATCATCACTCAGAAAGTTCGTATTTTTAGATTTCTGTAACCCTAATCGGGGTAAGTGAAGTAACAAAACGATAAAACACTATTGCATACCCGTCGGGGGTGTGTAAGATCCTTAAACGTGGCTTAACGGGGTTTACGGACATTGCGTTACAAAGCCAAACACTCAAAAATGTCACAAAAGAAGTCTCTCTCAATCTTTTTCACTTTATCTCTCTCTATTAAAAATCTCTCCTAAAAATCTCTCTCAACTTTTTATAATCACTCGGGACATCCCGACCCTTAACTTGGTAAAAAATCACTCAAATCGGGAAGAAAACTTTCAAAACAGCCCTTAAGGATCGAAACCCTAATTAGAACCGAAACCTCCCTTTTAGAACCGAACATGGCTTAAAGAACCGAACCTTGAGGACCGAATATGCCAAGACCGAAACTCGCTTATGGGACCGAACCCACCCTTCAGTCCGAGAACTACCTTCTCCCCATTTCGCTTCAGAATACATTCGGTCTATTTCGCATGCGAGACTCCTTGGAACCGAACCCTCCTCTCGGTTCTCATCTACTTTCAGTTCTAGTAGCTAGGACCGAACCTCCGACCCTGAACTTCGGATGTTCATAACTTTTACCCGGTTTTGCATCCTTTTAGCATTTTGAGCCCGTTTTACATGATTTTAACGCGGGATTTTCACCCAAAATCATATTTCAACATATACAACCCATATTTCATGATTTAATCACGTTTTTTTAGTGCAATCCTTACCCAAGATTAGTGGGTGAGATACTTGAGGTGAAGTGCTGACTTTGCCTTAGTGTATGTCACAAGCAACCACCCCATGCCCACTTCATGACTAGTCATTTTCCTTCCACCATACCTGGTCATTTCATTGTCCTTTTCCCACCATTTTCCAGCCACAATCTTAGTCAAAGGCTGGAAAAACTCTTATCTCTCCTCTCATTTCTCTCATTCTCCACCAAAGAACAAACTCCATTCTCTCTCAATTCTCTCTCTAAATTTCGAGATTTCAAGGCTGATTTTCAAGTTTTTCATCTACTTTTTCAGTAAATAATATTATCCTTCATATGATTATTCCACCTCTTTCTACTCAAATCATAGGTTTCTTACAGAAACTTCATCATATTTGTGTTAGATCTTCGAATCTTCAAGGCATCTTCTAAGTGTTCTTGAGTTGAACACTTTTTTTTCTTCAACGTCCATCCACTAAAATCACACATGATGAGTTCATACCCCTATCGTTTCACATTTTCTTAAGTTTTATGGGGGGGGGGGGGGGGATACAAGTTAAAACACCAAGAACACAACTAAACTCTCCCAACAGCTTTCATCAGAAAAGTTGGACTCCATTCACGGACTGTTTTGTACAACTTAAACATTTTATTTTTCAAAAAAGTATTAGGTGCAAATAGCTCAAGTTCACACCTTTAAAATGACTACTTGCACATCTCCATACGATTTTTCTACAATTTATGGTGATTTTTACAAAACTGCCTATCATTTCAAGAACAAATCCGGACCAGCCTGTGATTATGGACCTTTTCACACAAGTTAAAGGTCACTAAAAATTATAATAAAATTTATGAACAAACTAGACACATTTTCCAAACTCTCAAAATTTACAGATTTTGATTTGGACCTGTGATGATTTTCCAAGAACAGGAAAAGAAATGCTTAACACTAGATAAATATTACCTATTTCATCTACACCTTGTAACTCTTTGAGCAAGGTGTGTATCATTATGTTAATATATGTTATTACCATATATGTCATCTTGTCTTGGTTCATAGACATACATCAGAAAAAAATGGATTTTTACCCCATAAGTATGGTAAATAAATTATTTGTTATAAACAAGTTATATCCATTGAATACAAACACTTAGTAAACTATGACAAGTATAGTTTATGTTCACTACCACTATTTGATAAACTATAATAGGTATAGTTTATGATTCATTTACATAAAAAACTCATTACTAAAGGTTTCACATAAAAAAAGGGTTTTCATTTCACTACATGTAAATCCGTTAATGACTAAATTGTGAGACATTCGCTTCATGCTACTTTTCAAGTAATACATGTAAGTCCTGTATTGTAACCAAAATATCTTGTAGGGAGAGCGTGATAGTTTTATATAGATCTATATTGGGATTGACACCCCACACCTTGTTGTTAGCTACAGTGGGACCTTGAGGTCTACGGGTGACAAATGTCATAACATTTTCGACGCCTGAAGAACGTCGTTTCAGGCCAACTAGATCATAGCATAGTTATAATAACTCACATTAAGTATTAAAAAATATAGGATTTACGGGGATTTCATTGAAATCAAACGAGTTTATGTCCATTTAAACTTGCATTTTTTTACTACAAGTATGGGAAATTACTTGTACATTTCGGTCTGTGGACTTTTAAGACTACATTTCACATTTTAAGAAAAATATTGGATTTTTATGAACAAACACCACATTTACAAGGAAAAAGACTTTTACTACTGCATTCAAAAGCTTATGAACTCACCAACTTAATTGTTGACACTCTTTCAAAACTACTTGTATTCTCAGGAAATCAATAAACAAGTAATCAAGTGCTTTGGAGGATGGGACGTTAAGGCGTCAAACATTTCATTTTTGTCAACATAATGTAATTGATTTGGAAACATGTAAACTCATACTATGGTGTAACTTTTTTTTTCAATTATATTTATGTTGGTTGTGTTTACCTTGATCACTATTGCAATTGTTGTTATGATACTATACATGAAGTCCTCCTCCCCCGGACGTTTCCGCCATCCTTGGTTTGGGGGTGTGACAGAAGGAATCCGTTGCTAAAAGCTGGAATACCGTTGCAAATGACGATTAGCGACGGAATTTGCAATGACCTATTTTCGTCCCTAAAAACACCGTAGCGAGGGTTTGCAACGAAAAAGATAATTTCGTCACAAATGTGATAACGGAATGAAATCTGTGGTAAGTGGTATTCTGTTGTGTATTCTGTAGTAGGATTCCATAGCACAATCTGTGGTAGTTATTCCATCACAAATTTCGTGGTGGTGATTCCTTAGCAAATTCTGTGGCGGTGATTCCCTAGCAAATTCTGTGGTGGTCATTCCCTAGCAAATTATGTGGTGATGAATCAATTGCAAACTATGTGGTGGTGATTCCCTAGTAAATTTCGTGGTGGTCATTCCCTAGTAAATTCTACGGTGGTCATTCCCTAGTACATTTTGTGGTGGTGATTTAGTTGCAAATTCTATCATGCTCAATCCCTAGCAAATTCTGTTTGATGATCTCCTAGCAAATTTCGTGGTCAAGAATCCCTAGAAAATTCCGTTTGATCACTTCCTAGCAAATTCTATAGTCATGAATCCCTAGCAATTTTAGTGGTGTATATATTATATACCAGATTCAATATAGACCGACGGATAATTGATTTATAAATTATATCCAAATAATTTTGTAGTAATACATGAAAAACAAAAAAAAACAAAAAAATCATAAGCATTTTATCATAAAATAACAAAATAATTTGTAACACCCTGTTTTGAAAGTATTCATTTATGGATTTAAAAGGCCAAGGTTAGGGGCGTTTTGTTCTTTCAAGGGTTCGGAGTTTCATTCAAAAAGTTTTGGATCGGGGTGTGTCGCTAGAAGCGTAGTGCTTCTCGCCACCTTTTTGTGGATATAAAGTTTGTCGGAAACGGACTCAGAATGAAGGAGTTATAGCACTTTGAAGTTATTGACAGAAATAGCCCCTAATGGAAATAAATGACTAGAGGAACCATGCATGCAAGGTGGTAAACAAACGTGTACGCCCAACGTTTAAGGGTAAAAGGATCGTGGGTGCTTAAGGCGTACGCCCAGCGTACAGGAAGTACGTCCAGTGTCCAGAAACCCTAGTTTTAGGGCCAAGCCACTATATAAAGAACATAACACCCATGTTGATAGCCTCCATCTCATCCTTAGGTTGTCTCCACGAAACCCTAACCCTCCTTGAGTGTTCTTGAAGCTTTGGTGGCCATTAAGTGATTATTTTGGTGTTGTAAAGCCATTTCAAAACTAGAGAAGAGATTAGCAAGGTGGTGGATCGGAAGGGAAGCTGTAGATCTGAGATTTTGGTTCGATTTCGGACCATTGTGAGGTATCAAGTCTGAAACTTTCCTTAGTATGCTTAGATCTATGTTAATGGAAGTTTTAGGTCTTTTTGGTTCCAAGATTTTACCTTTATGTCACAACTCGCCTTCTAGTGAAACACCCCAAAAACACAGTCTGAAAATTTCGTTTAATTTAATAATAAAAACCATAGTCGATAAACTTCATATAAAAATCATAAGCTATTATCTCAAAATATTATAACAATTGTCAAGTATATCAGAATATAATTATCCCAGGCTGAACAAATGGTGTATGCACTTCAATCTTCCTGAGCTCCTCTTTTGAAAACTGAGTACCTAAAACCAAAACTGAAAACTGTAAGCACAAAGCTTAGTGAGCTCCCCTAAACTACCACATACCATACAATAACATATAAAAGCACATACTGGGCCTTGCCCACTGCATCAGACCGAAGTCTGGAACTGACTAGGGTTTCGCCCACTACATCGGACCGAAATCCAAAACTGACTAGGGCCTCGCCTACTGCATCGGACCGAAGTCCGGAACTAACTAGGGCCTCGCCCACTGCATCAGACTGAAGTCCGGAACTAACTAGGGCCTCGCCCACTGCATCAGACTAAAGTCCATAACTAACTAGGGTCTCGCCCACTGTATCGGACCGAAGTTCGGAACTAACTAAGGCCTCGCCCACTGCATCGGACCGAAGTCGGGAACTAACTAGGGCATTGCCCACTGCATCAGACCGAAGTCCGGAACTGACTGAACATAGCATAACATAATAATAACATATAAAAATAACACATATACTGCATATTGCATCGGACCACAGTCCGGAACACATAACACATAGACATGCCTGAATCACAAAGACATCAAGCATACCGAACTACTTCTCGGGACCGCCCGGCATCGGACCGTAGTCCGGAACTACTGCTATCTAAACGGTCCAGCATTTTGGCCGTAAACCCGTTCCTACTGGAAGGAAACTCACCTCACACTGCTAAAGTCCTCCTAACAAAACCATAGCTGCTGGATGATAGATTCCCGAATCTATCAACATCAAAATCACACCCGATTAATAATTGGGTTCCATTACATAACTATAAATACATACTTTGGATAATTACTATATTACCCTAAGCTTGGCTTATTCAAGCCCAAGGCCCAAACCAAAGGCCCAAAAGTCCAACTATGGCTTAAAGCCCAACATATGGCCCAATTTTCCAAATTGGGCCCATACCTCTACATGGCCTTCCCTTGAGACCCAATTGTTCAGTCCAACCCAACATGTCTTATTCTAAAGGTCCAATTTCATACAACCATCTAGGCCCAAACTATGTCCCAATTTTCCAAATTGGGCCTAAACCTTCCTATGGGCCTTACCCTAAAGCCCATTAATTTGTTCTAGTTCATTTGGTTGTTCTTGGATGACCCAACACAAATTGATGATTAGGGTTAAGTGTTTCTTACTTAACCCATTAAACACTTAATCCATGAAGTCCTTTACTCTACTAGATAAATGATATGGAGAAATTGGGCTTAATACACAATCCAATCTCAATGGCCCAAAAGTGGGTCCAATAAGTGTAAGGCCCAAATGCACATGATTAGGGTTTTCCAAATCCTAATTAGGGTTTTCACTCAACCATGGCCCAAAAGGCCCAAAAATGAATCTTTAAGCCCATTAGGGTTTTTGCTAGTAGGGCACCACCCACTACCACCTCGGGTAGTGGTGGTCAACGGCGGCACACGGCGGCGGCCACCACCTTTATTATTTTTATTATTATTGCTAATTACAATTACAGTTACAAGGGTTTAATCCAAAATTACACACACACTAACTAACATACACACAACCACTCTAGTGGTGGTCGGTGGTGGTAGAGGGTGGCAGCCACCACCCAATGGTGGTGGTGGCGTTTCCAGACAATAAAATCACATATCCGCACTCGTCTTCTGTTAATGAAAAAAGTCCAACCACCCACCTGGTGTCATAAGGCGGCGACAGCAAGCGGCAATGATGAATTCTCTTCGTTTTCCCCTGTCCAAGAATAACCATACCACATTAAACTCACAACTAGGCTCACAATACAGCCAAACACACACACACACACACAACGAGGGGAGAGATAAGTCACGGTTAACCTTACCGAGGGACTTCCCGTCGTTCACAGCCTCACGGCTTCCTTCCATCGATCTTGGTGATCTTCCAATTGCACACATCGACTCCAACAACAGGTTATGGTGGTGGCGCTACAATAGCGAGGCATCAGGGGCGGCACACGGGCTTGGCGACGAAAGCGGCGGTTGAGGAAGCTCTTGAAGATGGCGGCTGAAGTCCTTGCTCGGTCTAGGGTTTAGATGCTCCAACGGGAGGAAAAAGGATGGCATCGATTAATACTGTGCCCATCCAATCTTCATGCAGTTTTGACACCAATAGCCCCTCCCCTTCGAAATCTTTTCAACTTAAGTATAGAAATTACCCTTTAGCCCTTGGTCCCATAATTTCCTTTCATAATAACTCCCAACATTACCAACCAGCCCCTTTAAACCTTCAAATCTTTTCAATTTAAGTCCATTAATTACCAATCGCACCCTGACTTCTAAAATCCTTTTCAAATTAAATCCAGAACTCATAATTTTAACCCCCAACTTCTAAAATTGTAACAATTAACCCTTGAAACTAACGCCTTGCTCAATTATTATTGATTTTAGGGCTTCTATGCATTTATTTATTTATTTTATAAACGGGGTGTTACAACTCTCCCCCACTTAAATTAGATTTCATCCTCGAAATCATTCCTTACCATATCTTACACGCCCAACCACTCCAGTAAAATGGTCACCATCCTGGTCACGCCCTAGCCTTCCCAGGGTAGCCATGACCAATCTTCGTAAAGCCCTAAAACCCTCAGGTGAACGAATTCCTCGCAACAAGATTACATGTACTCTGTCTGAAATTTGTTGTCTCTAGATGATCTGAATCACTAACAGACCACTCATACTGAATCATTATAGATGAACCCCGCGGTGGATGACTAAGCATTACTTAGCAATCTGTTACGCTTATCATACATTGAGGTCCTCATATACCATTACTGTTGGGGACCCAAAACTGTCTGAAACACTGATCTGCCTGAAAACATTGAACTGCTTGAAAACATTGAACTGCCTGAAGCACTGACTGTCTGAAACAGTGAACTACCTGAAACTGAACTGCCTGACACACTAAACTGCCTGAAACACCGAACTGCCTGAAACTATATGCTTCCATATGGCTACTTCCCAACATCTATCGAGACCTACCTGGTCTCAATTTTTCGCCAATCATCTGAAATACCAGGTTCCAACCTGACTGCGGCGCCAAAGGACTCCCTATTTAGTCGCCTCACACGACTTATAAACAAAATCCTTCTCTGCAACTAGTTGCTATTAATTATCTTGTCACTGTGTCCCTAACGGCGTCCTGATCTAACTGATTGGTTCCATGCGTCGAATCCTGACGTCACCAAACCCAAGGCTAAAAGTGATTGCTATATGACCATTGGTAGCCTTATGTCATGAATGACCTTAAGCAGTCCACTGCTACCTTGCTCTCATAGTTGTAGTGGCGCTCCTACACTCTTATCACTGGCTTAACCATGTCTAATCCATCTGGGTAATTCCGAAATCCAATCTGTGGATTTCCATATCCTCACTGCTACACCTGAACTGGTGGGTACTATTGTTCTTTCCGCATCCTAACAACGCACTCACGCTATCTACCAACCTAGTGAATGATACAGATACACCTGCAAACTTACAACACTCTATCACTATCTGGCTGCTAGTGAATGCTACGGATTCACCCGCAGACTTACAACACTCTAATACTATCTGGCTGCTAGTGAATGCTACAACTACACCCGCAGACTTACAACACTCTAACACTATCTGGCTGCTAGTGAATGTTGTGGCTACACCCGCAGACTTACAACACTCTAACACTATCTCATTCGTTGATTACTAATCCGAACACATCCGACATCAAGCATACTGTTGGAATAGCATCTAAGCCCGTAACTATATTTGGTATGTACTTGACCCGGTTGTGGATGGTCTTTTTGGGTTGCCTTCTCCAAAGCAACTTGACAAGGTAATTTAAGAAGAAAGGGAGAGTATTATGATCCATTAATATATTATAAGAATAATATATTAAAGGATAAATCATATTTATTTAATTAGCATTGATCATAAATTAATTAGGAATTAATTTGGTGACCAAAAGAGATTAATTGAATAAAGGGGTATAAACTGTCAAATGTATGATAGTTGAGTTTTGGGTTAAGGAAACCTAATGGGCTTAAGGGGGAACGAAATTATGATGGGTATCCATCATATTTCCGTCCAAGTCCTTATTCCAGAAGGTTCATTGGGCTGCTTAGTGGCTAAGTTGTCCATTAGGGTTTAGACTGAAACCCTAGTAACCTGTAAGTATAAATATGATCCCTAGGGCATTGAATTCGGCTACCACTTGATTCTAAGAGAACCCTAGGTCGATTTCTAGCCTCTCTCTTCCTGTCTCATATTGCCTTCTTGCTTGTGGGGTTTGTGAACCATTAGAGGAGTTGCATTTGTGACTCTAAGCTCAAGAGACGAAGAAAAGAAGATCTAAGCCAACATTTGAAGAGGTAAACATCTAGATCTGATTCTACATGCTGTTTTTATTATTTGTATGCTAGATTAGGGTTTGTAAGTCTTGGAATCAAAGCATGTTCAATAGAGAAATCTAGATCCAAGCATTAGGGTTTGTATGAGCACATAGGAATGTTTCTTATGCATAAAACCCATCAGTGGTATCAGAGCGTTGATTGGTTTCAGTTGTATGTGATGCTTACCTATTTTGTTTGCTAAAAATTGGGTTTTTGGCCTTTGCCCGACTCAACTCGGCGAGTCAGTATCTGGAATCGGCGAGTTAGCCCCTACTCAGCGAGTCTAGGTCTTGACTCGGCGAGTTCGAGCGTCAGACAGAGGGTATTTCGGGATTTAGTTGTTGTTTTGACTTGGATTTGATGCTTAAATTGTTTTATGAAGTTAAAATCCAAATTTTATCTTAATTAAGTGATTATCCTTGCCAAAACAATAGATAATTTCAAATCTTTTAAATATTGGTTGTTTATGTGATAAATATAGATTATTTAAAGTTATTTGGTAATTATCTAATGACTAAAATAAGATTAGGTCAAATAAAGATAATTATGAAATTAATTGGTTAATTTGAATTATTTGTTATTTGATCCCTTGTGTTTTGAAAAGTTCAATACTTGCCCTCAAGTTTTGAAATTTGAATTTGTGATTAAAAGTTTAATTTTGAGTAATTTAAATTTCAAACCCTTCGAATTTTACATGTTTAAAATTCAACCCTATACTATTATATATTATTACAAGTTTAATTAATATATATATATATATATATATATATATATATATATATATATATATATATATATATATGTATAACTTAAAATGCTAGTCTTACCGTTAGTAGGCCTCATTCACGAAGTCAGTCTATAAGGTAGGTATAACGTTGCTGCCTATAAAATGGCGCTTAATGGGTGTACCCTCACACCTACCGCTTGCTTTACTGGTGGAGAGTCATTAGCCGAACGGGTAGGATAGGGAAACCCTCTCCTCATTAAAAGTATAATGTTAAATAAAGTAAGTACATGTTTACAAATTCCTATTCCTAGTTACTTTAGGGTAAAATGTGAAAATGATGCTAATCCATGGAATTACACTTCGTACCCTCGTCAAACGTTGATGGAGCGCGTGTGGTTAACCGGCACATCAATTTGGGGATGACATTGGTAGCGAAGGGTGACTCGATGTTTGTCATAGATCAATGGATCGTGTGTGGTTTACCGGCACATTGATTAGGTGATAGAGACATTGAGCGCACCATGTTGATTGCATGGTTATTCACAAATTTGTTTGCGATCCTCGGTATCCCAGTCGCAAATTTGAAATGCATATCGAGATTTAAACATGCCATTGAAAAGTTCAATGAATCTCAAAGATCTAGGAGTTTTCAATACATTTAAAACCTAAATTGCCTTTTTCGTTTTTCATGGTGAGAATTAGTGAATCATCATTCACTTACCTTCAAATTATTTACTTTTAGAGTACGACATCCCTTTCTAAGTTGTAAATAATGTTGTTGGATCCTAGCCCTAATTTCTCATTTGGGTGTTTAATTAGGGATTCATTTCTAATCAAACTTTGTTCCTTTCTTTTTCAGATGTCTGCAAACAACAACAACAACAACGCTTCTGGGTCATTCTTGTTGATGAACTTGTGTCAGAAAGTGACATTTGATGGTTCAAACTTCAACGAGTGGATGAGGTATATTCGCATGATCACATGCTACGAGGACAAAGAATATGTCCTCGATGAAAAGCTTGAGAAGATCATCCCAGATGTTGCTACTCCTGAAGAATTGGCCGCCTTTGAGGCCCATGAGCGTGATGCCACGAAAGTTCACTGCATCATGCTGGCCACCATGAACCTCGAACTCCAAAAGTCCTATGAGGACATGTATCTATATGAAATGCATCAGGATTTGTTGGACAGGTATCACCAGAGCGCGAGGCAAGAGCGCTATGAGATCATTACTAACATGATCACCGCTAAGATGGGGAGTGGAGAATCCCTAACCTCTCATTTGTAGAAAATGCAGAGGTATGTTGATTGTCTTCTCAAACTTAATGTTAAGTTTGATGAGGATTTGACTATCGACATAATCCTCCACTCCTTGCCCTCCTGCTACAATCGGTTTACGATAACCTACCACATGAACAAAGAGGAGGTCTCCTTGAGCAAGCTCCAAGGACTCTTGAGGACTGCTGAGAGCAACCTCAAAGTCAAATCCGTTGCACCGTCCCTGCTGTGGCCGCTCCTGTGATGGCAATAGGTCAAGGAAAGGGTAAGAAGAGGAAGGCTCCATGTAAGAGCCACTATAAGGGAAAGCCCCGAGATGGTTCGTCCTCAAGTGGGACCAAAGCGGGCCCTGCTAAGCCCTCTTCCGATCCCAAAGAAGCAGAGTGCTTCTATTGCCACCAAAAGGGCCACTGGAAGCGAAGCTGCCCACAATATCTGCAGGACATAAGAGATGGGAAGATTAAGCCCACCTTTGCAGGTATGTATTCTATTAAATCTAATAACTCATCATTTGCTACTTCATGGGTTCTTGATACATGGTGTGGTCACCACATTTGTTCTGATATGCATGGCCTAAAAAGAAGTAGGGAGATGGAACATGGGAAGATGAACCTGATTATGGGAAACAGAAGATCGTCGCCTGTAACCAAATTCGGTGTTTATTCTTTAGTGTTAAGCAATGGGTTAGGGATAGATTTAGACAATTGCTGTTATTCTCCAGATATGGCAAGAAACATTATTTCATTTCATGGGTTGTTTAGACAAGGTTTCAGATATTCTTTTGATAATAGTAATGGTTCTATTAACGTTTATTTGAATGGTGTCTTTTATTTCAATGCATTACCTTGTAATGGGATTTATGAATCTGTGATGATTGTTGATAATTTAGGAAATAATGTTTTGAATATTGATTCGTCTACTAGTCTAGACAAAGCATGCTTGTGGCATTGTCGCCTTGGCCACGTCAACAAGAAACGCATAGCCCAACTCCAAAAGGATGGAGTGTTGGAGTCTTTCGACCTTAGGGACGATGACATGTGTGAATCTTGTTTACTTGGGAAGATGACCAAGTCACCCTTTACTGGCACTTGTGAAAGGGATGAGGGTTTATTGGATCTCATACACACCGATGTGTGTGGGCCCTTTAGATCCACCACAAGGGATACTTACCGCTTCTACGTGACTTTTACAGATGATTATAGCAGATATGGATATATCTACTTAATCAAGCAAAAGTCAGAATCCTTTGAAGAGTTCAAAGAGTTTAAGAATAAAGTGGAGAATCAGCTGGGCAGGAAAATCAAGATGCTTCGGTCAGACCAAGGAGGAGAGTACCTAAGTCTTGAGTTTCACGACTATCTAAAAGAATGTGGAATTGTTTCGCAATTGACGCCTCCGAGGATGCCACAATTGAATGGTGTGGCTGAGAGACGTAACCAGACCTTGTTGTACATGGTTCGTTCTATGATGAGTCGGACTTCGTTACCAATAGCTTTCTGGGGGTATGCCTTAGAGACTGCCGCCCATATACTTAACTTAGTTCCCACCAAGAAGGTTTCCAAGACTCCTCACGAGATGTGGACAGGGAAGGCTCCCTCGTTGGCACATATCATGGTTTGGGGTTGCGAAGATTTCGTAAGACGAGAGACTCATGACAAGGTAGAACCTCGTAGTGAGAAGTGTTATTTCATCGGCTATCTGCAAAAGTCTTTTGGCTACCTTTTCTATAGACCGAGTGACAATGTTGTCTTCGTTGCTAGAAGAGGAGTTTTCCGAAAAAGGGAATTGATAAGCCAAGAAGACAGTGGGAGGCAAATTGAACTTGAAGAGATTCGAAATCAAAACGATGAAGGAACCTCTGACACTGGCACTCAACTTGAGGAGGAAACTCCTGTTGAACCTATTAACGAGTCCTTAACTCTTCGACGTTCCACTAGGGCTAGTGTTCCACCCCAGTTTTATGGTTTTCATATTACTACTGAAGGGGATACATTTATTAGTGATAGTACACTAGTAAATTTGGATGAACCTAGCAGCTATAAGGAAGCCATGGCAGGCCCAGAGTCTGCGAAATGGAAAGAGGCGATGGACAGCAAGATTCATTCCATGTGCGACAACCAAGTTTGGAATTTGGTTGATAATGTATCGGGTCGTAAGACAGTTGGGTGCAAGTGGATCTTCAAGAAGAAGATGGACATGGATGGGAAAGTGCATACTTATAAAGCGCGATTAGTTGCAAAGGGCTTTACTCAAACTCCCGGAGTTGACTATGATGAGACCTTCTCACCAATTGCGAAGATAAAGTCTATTAGGGTGATGCTTGCAATAGCTGCATTTCATGATTCTGAAATATGGCAGATGGACGTGAAAAACGCTTTCCTTAATGGAAAGTTGGCTGAGGATGTCTACATGAATCAGCCAGAGGGTTTTGTCGATGCAAAGCATCCAAATAGAGTATGCAAGCTTGAGAAATCCATTTATGGATTGAAACAAGCGTCTCGCAGATGGAATCTTTGTTTTGACGAGAAGGTTAAAGAGTTTGGCTTTCTGTGAAGCGAAGATGAATCTTGTATGTATGTCAAAACCAGTGGGAGTATAGTGAGCTTCCTCGTATTGTATGTCGATGACATACTGCTCATAGGAAATGATGTCCCAACCTTGCAGGAGGTCAAGTCTTGGCTTGGGAAATGTTTCGCTATGAAGGACCTCGGAGAGGCTGGTTATATTATGGGAATAAGAATAGTAAGAAACAGGGAAAAGAGACTAATAGGACTCAGTCAGGATACATACTTGGATAAGGTACTAAAGCATTTTAGTATGGAAAATTCCAAGAAAGGGGAGTTGCCAATCCAAAGCAATACCAAGCTGAGTAAGACTCGGAGCCTGAGTACAGAGGCAGAGATAGCTGATATGAGCCGAGTACCTTATGCTTCCGTAGTAGGCTCTATCATGTACGCTATGACTTGTACTCGCCTTGATGTGGCCTTCGCTTTGAGCATGGTCAGCAGATATCAAGGGAATCCTGGTAGAGCTCATTGGATTGCAGTTAAGAATATTCATAAGTACCTTCGTAGGACCAAGGAATGGTTTCTAGTCCTCGGTGGGAGTGATGACTTAAGGGTACAAGGGTACAGTGATGCTAGTTTTCAGACGGATCGGGATAACTTCCGATCGCAGTCGGGCTGGGTCTTTACCCTAAATGGAGGAGCAGTGACTTGGAAAAGTTCCAAGCAAGAGACCGTAGCTGATTCAACGTGCGAATCAGAATATATTGCGGCGAGCGAAGCGTCAAAGGAGGCTATATGGCTGAAGAACTTCATTGGAGACCTTGGAGTTGTGCCATCCGTAAAAGAGCCGATGGAAATTTTCTGTGATAATGAAGGAGCGGTTGCCTTTACCAAGGAACGAGAGATCATGGTAGATCTCGACATATTGACATAAAATACCATTTTATCAGACATCGGGTAGAAGAGGGACTCCTCGTTGTGAAGAGGGTATCATCAGAAGAAAACCCAGCAGATCCCCTTACGAAGGGACTAAGTAGGGTAAAACACTTGCAGCATGCTAGGAGCATTGGGCTGAATGATGATATAAGTTTGGATTAGATAGGAAATGTGTAATAGATAGTTTGTACTTGACATTCGATGAATAAATAAAATGTGTTATTTATGAGTAAAGCTACTATCTTGTGTTGGTTATTTATCTATTGTTTCCATTTTGCATGTTTTGACTTCCTGAATGATAGGATTATTCAAAAAGGTCCACAGTCGGTCATATTTTGGAAGTAGATATGAATGAAGATTGTCATGAATTGTTTGTAGATTGTCTAAAAGGTTTTGTACATAGCAAAGGTTTGCTGCAAAACTCATGAGTGCTTATGAATATGAGTTGAGCATTGGAATAAACCCGAGTTTGCTGTATCACTTCGTGGTATTTCACCTTAAGTGATCTCAAAGCGATAACATCATATAGTCTTAAAACTTAGAGATATGATTGTTGTTTGCTGGTTGGTTATGCATTGATAATGTGTAAACGCATCAGTAACTTGATGTTATAAAATGCATTATTGTGTGTAATTTAATTAGTAAATAATGGATTCATATGAGTCGAACTTGATCTGTTCCTTTTATTCTATGAGAATAAAAGTGATATATTGGCCACTTGATGATTTGGTTTTGACTTATGTGCCGAGCCCGGTTAGAATGAAGTTGATGTGTTCAACTAAATTCTATGTCAAACAAATCGGAAATCAAGGAACTCCTGTTGGACAATAAGCATTGTCAGCATGATATCCAGAACAGAGGATTATACGATTCCTTATCTAAAGGACAAGTTGATCAGAGTTGACAGCGAAGTATAAGAGCTACGATTGCTAATCGGATTCTTAAGTCATATGTGAGATATAGTTACTAGACTTATCCAAGTGGGAGACTGATGGAATAGTGTCTAAGCCCGTAACTATATCTGGTATGTAATTGACCCGGTTGTGCATGGTCCTTTTGGGTTGCCTTCTCCGAAGCAACTTGACAAGGTAATTTAAGGAGAAAGGGAGAGTATTATGATCCATTAATATATTATAAGAATAATATATTAAAGGAGAAATCATATTTATCTAATTAGTATTGATCATAAATTAATTAGGAATTAATTTGGTGACCAAAAGAGATTAATTGAATAAAGGGGTATAAACTGTCAAATGTATGATAGTTGAGTTTTGGGTTAAGGAAACCTAATGGGCTTAAGGGGGAACGAAATTATGATGGGTATCCATCATATTTTCGTCCAAGGCCTTATTCCAGAAGGTTCCTTGGGCTGCTTAGTGGCTAAGCTGTCCATTAGGGTTTAGACTGAAACCCTAGTAACCTATAAGTATGAATATGATCCCTAGGGCATTGAATTCGGCTACCACTTGATTCTAAGAGAACCCTAGGCCGCTTTCTAGCCTCTCTCTCCCTCTCTCATATTGCCTTCTTGCTTGTGGGGTTTGTGAACCATTAGAGGAGTTGCATTTGTGACTCTAAGCTCAAGAGAAGAAGAAAAGAAGATCTAAGCCAACATTTGAAGAGGTAAACATCTAGATCTGATTCTACATGTTGTTTTTGTTATTTCTATGCTAGATTAGGGTTTGTAAGTCTTGGAATCAAAGCATGTTCAATAGAGAAACCTAGATCCAAGCATTAGGGTTTGTATGAGCACATAGGAATGTTTCGTATGCATAAAACCCATCACATACATGCGACCTAACATCCAAAACTGAACCCATGTCCTGATTAGAATCCCCAAAATGATTCCCTAAGGCTTGCTAGCAACATTCCGAGAACATGATCTCATCATTGGCAAGTTTTTCTGAACTTCTATCTCACACTATCCTCAAATCATATAGCCGCTTGGGCTTTCTTCCTTCCTGATAAGGATGCGAAACTTATCCCATCTTCATAACCGCTCTTGCTTCAGAATCCTTGGGTGATTCTCCCCCACTTTGATTCAGCTAGTGGCTTGCAGCCCCTAAAACTGGAAAAATTCTCAATTCTTCCTACCCTCCCATGACCAATCTGCTAGGACTCAAGCTTATCCTTGCTAGGGTTTCAATACTAGCCAGTTCATATGATCACACCACCTCCAAGAACCCAAATAGATCTCAGGGAATAACCCACTAGAACCAGGAAACTCCGAATCTCAATTGGAGACCTCAGAATCTCCCACTGCATCACGGCCTCTATCTTGGCCAGAACGACTAGAATACCCTTCTTATTGACAAGGTGCCCAAGAAATTGCACCTCGCGCAACCAGAACTCACATTTGGAGTACCTTGCAAAAGTCTCCCCCTCCTCAAAGTCAGGTGCTTCTCATGCTGCTCCTCAGTCTTGGAATAAACCAAGATGACAATATACTCTCTCAATCCCATGATTTGGGATATGATCTTTCGCTATCCGCTAATAATTCTCGGTATGCAATTAGCATATGCCATTTCTTGGAAGTATAATTCAAACACAAATGGAGGATAACCCAAAGTCACACTTACTCAACCCCTGGAACGAAAGACTCTATTGTGCAGTTTCCCGCATATGATGTTCTGAATCTAACCCTGCTGGTCTCTCAAAAGCTTATCCAAAATCTAGGGTCTCCTCCCGAGACTCCTCAATATAAACAACTGATCTGATTTACTCTTACCAATGTGCTCCAAGTCCATATCTCGTTCTCAAGCTCTATAAGTCATATCATTCAGGTTCTTGCACCCCGAGATACTCACGATCTCCCTGCTATCACTTTGTAGTATGTTTTGATGACTTACCTTATTCATTACCTCATCTGCTGCATACTGTGGTACCATATAAGCTCTTTCCCGAGACTTGGCAGTGAGGTCTGCCCCAGTCTCAGTCGTCTGGTGGAGATCTAACAACTCTTGCGCCAACTGCTGCGCGTCAAACGACTGGGCACACTCTGCCCAAAATCTGGTCTAAAAGTCATCCCATAACACAACATCAACTGCATCATCACTCAACTCACTACCAACCTCTTCCTATCAATCTCGTGCTCTATCCCTCAGGTGACAGGAACTAAGTCAGATCTTATCTCCTTTCAAGACAATGTCTGGCACAAAAGTGTTGCCGACATCTGCCAACCATCTGCTGCTAACAATGTGGTCCTTAACCCCCCTGACAATATGAAGATTCACAAGCTCTGAACTCCCGAAACATCAATGTACGTATCCCTATCATGACAGCTATCTCAGTGCAGAATGCACTCGGCCTCTTGTCACAAATTTCTATAATGCCCTCCTTGATCATACTAGAGATCAAAGGAGTCTGGTCAATGATACTGCGTGTAATCTCAGATGGAATGAACTCCCTCATCTAATCATCAACCTGCCCGGCTCCAGAGTCCGAGCCTGATCCCTGGTCGTCATCAGAAATACCATCTGGTCTACCACGTAGCGTCACTATACTCGGTAATATACCATCACTAACATTATAATACTCATCAAAACTCAAGGGATCTCACACACTACAAGTTCCCTGGCCTTATCTCATCCTTCCTTGATTTGAGTACGGATCCTCTACTTTCAGTAGTACGGGCCCATACTACCTTCCACATCTATCCGTACTTTCCTCAAGTACTGCCTCGACTCCACCAAATCCCTTGTACTACTACTGTTGATCTCTTGCTAATCTCATCCTAGGCTTTCCTTAGGGTAATCACCAACCCACTCTCCGCCATCAGCTGCATAAAAAGTCCCTGCTTTATTCCTCTAACTAGCTCGCAAATACTATTACATATTACTCAGACTAGATAATTCTTCGAATGAGAGATCCTACCCTACAACGGTTGGACTCAAACAAGAGCTGCAAAATAGAGCTAGACCTAACCTTCTGAAATTATTTAGTCCTTGCAATAGCTAACTTAACATATTCATTTACTAGTTAGTGAAAGACCACTAGAACTCCTAAAAGCACAAAGCAAGCAGCATTCGGGCGTTGACTACACATAATCAAGCATATATTACTCTGGCTATCATACTGACTAATCTGTACTAGCATGCAGTTCTCAATAAGTTGGTACATAAATAAGAGGCACATAAGGCATCCTTCCTAGATCCTTAGCCCTAAACTAGCATGCAATTCTTATAAAGTTGATACACATACAATAAGCACATAAGGCATCCTTCCTAGATCCTTAGTCCTAATCTAGCATGCAGGTCTCATAAAGCTGATACTCATAACAAAATATGAACTTGTATGGCTAATTTAGGAGTACTTACTTGAGCTCGGCTGATTGCATGCACCACACCCTTTTCTCTTTTCAAAATTCTTTTTGCTTTTTCTAAAACTCTTTTCTTTATACTTTTTCTAAAATTGTTTTCTTTTCTCAAAATCCTTTTGTAAACACGGTTTTTCTCTTGAAAAATTTATACCACTTCCTTAGTTTGAGTTCAGACACACCTGAAAGTGTGCCCGAATCCCTCAAACCAAGGCTCTGATACCAACTTGAAACATCCCAAAAACACAGTCTGAAATTTTTGTTTAATTTAATAATAAAAACCATAGTCGATAAACCTCATATAAAAATCATAAGCTATGTATCTCAAAATATTATAACAAATGCCAAGTATATCAGAGTATAAACTGTTGGATATAGTGTCTAAGTCCATAACTTTATTTGGTATGTACTTAACCCGACTCGACATGGTCCATTTGGGTTGCATGGCATTGCAATACTTGGATAGACTAGATGAGAGAATAAGGCACGGATGATTATTAATATAATATAAGTTCTAATATATTAATAATAGTATTATTTAATTAGTATTGATCAGGTATTAATCTAGTATTAATTTGGTGATCAAAGTGAGACTAATTAAATATATAGGGTTGATTATGACAATCATTAATTCTTTTATGGTGGATTAATGATCCATGGTTTATGGGTTTGGTTATAACCATATGGAGCTCCATGGATAGTCCATGGGACTTACAAACCCATGGGTCATGAGAAATGAAGAGTCATGACAATTAAGAGTATTCATGTGAAAACCCTAATTGTGACAACATTATAAAAGGAACCCTTTGGCTAGCAAATCGGCGACCTAGCGTTTCTAGAGAGGGCATAACCGATTTTCAAGTGTAAGAAGTATTCTCTCAAGTTATTCCAAGTTTTGTGGTGTTTTGTGAAGCATTTGAGGCACAACATTTGGGGTGCTAGGCTCACAAAGTCTTGAAGGAATCCAAGCAACAACAAGGTATGTATTTCTACTAGTTTTATGTTTTATGTAATCCCCATGCCATGCTAGTTAGGAAATAACCTTGAAAAAGAAATTTGCATGTATATAGAGAAAACATAGATTCAAGGTTATTAGGGTTGCATGTACACTTAGGAAGTGTTAGAATGCTCAAAACCCATCAATGGTATCAGAGCCTAGGATTGTTTTCTGTATACTTGATGCAAAACTGCTTAAAAACGAAAATTATGCACTCTGATGACTGGACTCGCCAATTTCATGGGGAGGACTCGCCGAGTCCATGAACAAATTCATCCTACTCGACGAGTAGAATCATGAACTCGACGAGTAAGAGCGTGCTGGGCAGTTTTTTCGAGTTCTGTTGCTAGAAATGGATTAAAATCATTATCCCAATCTGTTTTGGACTTGTAAAATCTGTTTTTCAAAATGATAATGATTATGTTAACCCATTTTACATGACTTTTATCAATTTTCAAGTAGTGTATATGTTTATATGATTTCTTGAAATTGCTTGACATGAATTTGTGTTCTTATGAGTTTTAGAAGATCATAGGAATTATGTGTAACCTCCATGTGTGTTTAATTCATGATCTTAATGGCAATGATGGTGTCCATAACTTGTCCTCAAGTTATGGATAACCAAAAGTCACTTCTTTAAATTGTGATTAAAGAACTAAAGAGGTTTCATAAAATGAATAGTCTTCATTTTTATGAACCATTAAAACTCATAAGTTACAAATTGAAGAGACTTGGAATAGTTTCAAATCTTGTCCTCAAGTTTGGAATTTGAAAAGTCTTACACTTTAATACTTTAATTCCAAATTAAACCTTAGATTTTTAAAAAGTTTAAAAATCAACACTTATACTATTATTATAATTTTATTATATAGATATGTATAAGAATATGTCATTCTTACCGTTAGTGGGCCTCATTCACGAAGCCGGTCTATAAGGGGGGTATAAGGTTGTTGCCTATAAAATGGTGACTTAATGGGTGTCCACTCTCACCCACCGCTTCCTTGATCGGTGGAGGGTCGTTAGCCGAACGGGTAGGATATGACTTTAAATTCTCATTAAAAGTATAATGAATATACATTATCAATTCCCAATCTTAGTTACTTTAGGAAAATGTGAAATAGGTGCTAGCCCATAAAATTACACTTTGTACCTTACCAAGTCGTTAGTGGAGCGTGTGCGGTTAACCGACACACTAACAAGGACTAGTAAGTGTGGCAAAGGGTAACTTGACCTTATTATAGATCGGTGGACTTTGTGTGGTTAACCGGCACATCGATTAGGTAATATGGTTAAGGGTACCAAGTCAATTTGTATGGTCATTCACACCTTGTTTGTGATCCTCGGCATCCCAGTCACAAACTTGAGAGGGCACAATCGAGATTCAAACATGCCATTGAAAAGTTTAATGTATCTCAAAAGATCTAGGAATTTCAAAACCAATAAAACCAAATAATAAAATATTGCGTTCTTATGGTGGAAATTGGTAAATCGTCATTTACCTAACTTAAAATATTTTATAATGTGGATTACGGCATCCCTCTTCCAACTATAAATAGTTTGTTGGATCCTAGCCTTAATATTTCATTTGGGTGACTTATTAAGGACTCTTAATCTAATGGAACTTGTCTTCCTTTTATTTCAGATGCCTTCCAATAACGCTGATGGCTCAAACCCTACAGGCTCCTTTTCCCTAATGAACTTGTGTGGTAAGGTCATCTTTGATGGAACCAACTTCAATGAGTGGATTAGAAACATCAGAATGATTACCTGCTATGAGGACAAGGAGTATGTCCTCGACAGGGAGCTTAAGGTTGTTAATGAAGCCACTGCTACTCCAGAAGAGTTTGCGGAGTTCATTCCACATGAGAAGGATGCTACTAAGGTATCCTGCATCATGATGGCCACAATGACTCCGGAGCTCCAAAAGTCTTCTGAAGATTTCTACCCCTATGAGATGCACCAGGATCTGATGGAAAGGTACCATCAGAGCGCGCGTCAAGAGAGGTATGAAATCATTTCCTCCATGATAACCGCAAGGATGAAGGATGGTGAACCCATCACCGGTCACTTGCAGAAGATGAAAAGGTTCGTTGACCGGTTGCTAAAGCTCAATGTTGACTTCCCTAAGGAAATGGCGATTGACATCATTCTCCGTTCCTTAACTCCAAGTTATGATCAGTTTCGTATGACTGATCATATGAACAAGGAGGAAGTCACACTAAGCAAACTTCAAGGACTCTTAAGGACAACTAAAAATGGCCTTAAGGGTAAAGCGGTTGCTACTTCTACTTCTTCAACATCCCCTGTTCTGGCTATTAGGCAAGGGAAGGTTATGAAGAGGAAAAGCCCTTCGAAGGGCACCAAGGGTAAGACTCTTGATGGTTCCTCTTCAAGTGGGACAAAGAAAGGTCCCATTGCTCTTTCTTCAAACCCAAAGGAAGCACAGTGCTTCTGTTGCCAGGATAAGGGACACTTCATGCGAAGCTGCCCCAAATATCTACAAGATGTAAAGGATGGGAAGGCTAAACCCACCCATGTAGGTATTTACACAATATTGTCTAACAACTCATCTAATGCTAATTCTTGGGTGCTTGATACACGTTGTGGTATTCACATTTGTACTGATTTGCAGGCACTAAGAAGAAGTGAGCAAGTGGAGCAAGGGAAGATAAACTTAGTCATGGGTAATAGGAAAGCATCACATGTTACCAAGATAGGAGTTTATTCTTTATTGCTTAATAATGGGTTAATGTTAGATTTGAATAAGTGTTGTTACTCGCCCGAAATAGCGAGAAATATTATTTCTTTTCACGGCTTGTATAAACAAGGTTTTTCATTTTCATTTGATAATAAAAATGGTGCTATTAATGTTTATTACAATGATGTATTTCACTTTAAAGCATTACCTTATGATGGTGTATATGAAGCTGTGAATGTTGTAGAAAATCTAGGAAATAATGTGTTGTATATTGATTCTTCAGATAGCTTGGATAAAGCATCCTTGTGGCATTGTCGTCTTGGACATGTTAACAAGAAACGCATAGGCCAACTCCAAAAGGCTGGAGTCTTGGAATCATTTGACCTCAAGTCAGATGATAGTTGTGAGTCTTGTTTACTTGGAAAAATGAAAAAGTCACCATTCACAGGTACTTGTGATAGGGGTGAAGGTTTGTTGGACCTTGTACACACGGATGTGTGTGGGCCCTTGAGAGTGGCTACAAGGGATGCTAATCGCTATTATGTGACTTTTACTGATGATTACAGTAGATATTGATATATTTACTTAATCAAGCATAAGTCAGAAACCTTTGAAAAGTTCAAAGAGTTTAGGCAGGAAGTTGAGAATCAATTGGGTAGGAACATAAAGATGCTCCAATCCGATCGGGGAGGAGAGTATCTTAGCATTGAGTTCCTTGAATATGTTAAGGAATGTGGGATTGAATCACAGTTGACAACTCCCAGGACACCACAGTTGAATGGTGTGGCTGAGAGGCGCAATCGAACCTTGTTGGATATGGTTCGTTCCATGATGAGTCGAGCTTCGTTACCAATCTCTTTCTGGGGGTATGCTTTAGAGACTGTCTCCCATATCCTTAATCTAGTCCCTACTAAAAAGGTTGCCAAAAAACATCACGAGATATGGACTGGGAAAGTGCCCAATCTGGACCACATCAAGATTTGGGGTTGTGAGGCGTCGGACTCATGACAAGCTTGAACCCTAAAGCGAGAGGTGTATTTTCATCGGCTACCCACAAAGATCCTTTGGTTACCTCTTCTATAGACCCAGTGATAATGTGGTCTTTGTAGCAAGAAAAGGAGTCTTTCGTGAGAGAGAATTCATAAGCCAAGGGGACAGTGGGAGGCAAATTGACCTTGAAGCGCTTCAAGAGTCAAGTGGTGAAGGAACCTCAAATGCTGTCATCCAACCTGAGGAGGAAACTCCTGTTGAGCCGATAGATGAGTCTGTTCCTCCAAGACGTTCCACTAGGGTGAGGAACACACCTGAATTTTATTATGGTTATCACATCACCACTGAAGGTGATACATTTATCAGTGATAGTACATTGATAGATTTGGGTGAACCTAATAATTATAAGGAAGCCATGGCAGGCCCTGAGTCTGCGAAATGGAAGGAGGCTATGGACAGCGAGATTCAGTCCATGTATGACAATCAAGTTTGGAACCTGGTTGACAATGTACCCGGTCATAAGACAGTAGGGTGCAAATGGATCTTCAAGAAGAAGACCGACATGGATGGGAAGGTACACACTTACAAAGCGCGACTGGTTGCGAAGGGCTTTACTCAAACTTCGGGTGTTGACTATGCTGAGACCTTCTCACCAGTACCTAAGATTAAGTCTATTAGGGTGTTGTTAGCCATAGCTGCATTTCATGATTATGAAATATGGCAAATGGATGTCAAAACCACTTTCCTCAATGGGAAGTTGGTTGAGGATGTTTACATGGCTCAGCCAGAGGGCTTTGTCGATCCAAAATACCCTAATAGAGTGTGTAAGCTTGAGAAATCCATTTATGGATTGAAACAAGCATCTCGCAGATGGAATCTTTGCTTTGATGAGAAAGTCAAAGAGTTTGGCTTTTCTAGGATTAAGGATGAGTCTTGTGTGTATGTCAGGGCTAGTGGGAGCATAGTTAGCTTCTTGGTGTTGTATGTGGATGACATACTTCTCATAGGAAACGACGTCCCAACTTTTTAGGAGGTTAAGTCCTGGCTTGGGAAGTGTTTCGCTATGAAGGACCTTGGGGAAGCTACCTATATCCTAGGGATAAGGATATTGAGAGATAGGAGTAAGAGACTAATTGGACTTAGTCAGAGTACTTATGTGGATAAGGTACTGAAGAGGTTCAGTATGCAAGATTCCAAGAAAGGAGAATTACCAATCCAGAGTAATGCCAAGCTGAGTAAGACTCAGAGTCCGAGTACAGAGGCTGAGATAGCTGAAATGAGTCATATACCTTATGCTTCCGATGTGGGCTCGAACATGTATGCTATGACTTGTACTCGCCCTGACGTGGCCTTCACTTTGAGCATGGTCAGTAGATATCAAGGGAACCCTGGCAAGGCACACTGGACAGCGGTAAAGAACATTCTCAAGTATCTGCGGAGGACTAAGGACTGGATCCTTACCCTCGAAGGCAGTGATGACTTGAGAGTGGAAGGATATAGTGATGCTAGCTTTCAGACTGATAGGGATAATTTCCGCTCTCATTCAGGTTGGGTCTTTATCCTAAATGGAGGAGCAATTACCTGGAAAAGTTCCAAGCAGGAGACAGTAGCTGATTCAACTTGTGAATCAGAGTACATAGCAGCAAGCGAGGCTGCAAAAGAGGCAATATGGCTAAAGAACTTCATCGGAGACCTTGGAGGTAGCAAAGGAGCCAATGGAAATTTTCTGTGACAGTGAAAGTGTGGTTGCTTTGGCTAAAGAACCAAGAGATCACGGGAGATCTAGGAACATTGACAGAAAATACCATTTCATCAGACATAGAATAGAAGAAGGACTCCTCGTGGCAAAGAGGGTATCATCAGATGAGAACCCGACAGATCCCCTCACAAAGGGACTGAGCAGGGTTAAGCTTTTACAGCATGCGAGGCGCATTGGGCTGAATGATGATACTAGTTTCAATAATTAGATTCCTGAAACTTGTAAAATGTAATTGACATTTGATGATAAATAAAAGTTGTTATTTATTTATGAGTAAGGTGTTACTATCTTGTGTTGATTGTTTACTATGTTTCAATTTTGCATGTTTTTAATTCCAGAATAATTATGTTATTATTCAAACCATCCACAGTCAGTCAAACTTTGGAAGTAAGTATTGATTTAAGACTGTCATGAATTTGGCTTGTATGATTTGTCTAAAGTGCTTTGGACAATGCAATGGTTGCTACAACATTCATGAGTACTCATAAGGGCTGAGTATTGGATCCAACCCATGCTCACTTGCATCACTTCAAGGAATTTATATCGAGTGATCGTGAGATGGTAATATCATATGAATCTTCAAACCTAGAGATATGAGTTATTGACTATGATTTGGTTATTTATTGATTGTACGAAAATGCATTGGTAACTCGATGTTATAAAACGTGCCTTTGTGAATAATTCAACAAGTAGTTAGTACAAGCATATCCGTTGAAGTTTATCTGTTCCTTTTAGAAATAGAAGCGATAGCTGGGCCCCTCAATGATATGGTTTTGACCTATGTACCGGGCCCGGTCAGAACCTAATTGATGTGTTCAATTTAGTTCTATGTCGAAACAAAACAGAGATCGAGAAACAAATGTTGGACATTAAGTAAGACCATGTTCCATGTGTTTGTCCGACTGATATCATGAGAACAGAGGATTATATGATCACTTATCTTAAATGGCGTATCATCATCATCTCAGTTCCGAGAGACTTTGAAAGAGCTACGATTGCTAGTCGGATTTTGAAGTCATATTTGAAAATATAGCTATTAGATTTATCCAAGTGGGAGATTGTTGGATATAGTGTCTAAGTCCATAACTTTATTTGGTATGTACTTGACCCGACTCGGCATGGTCCATTTGGGTTGCATGGCATTGCAATACTTGGATAGACTAGATGAGAGAATAAGGCACTGATGATTATTAATATATTATAAGTTCTAATATATTAATAATAGTATTATTTAATTAGTATTGATCAGGTATTAATCTAGTATTAATTTGGTGATCAAAGTGAGACTAATTAAATATATAGGGTTGATTATGACAATCATTAATTCTTTTATGGTGGATTAATGATCCATGGTTTATGGGTTTGGTTATAACCATATGGAGCTCCATGGATAGTCCATGGGAGTTACAAACCCATGGGTCATGAGAAATGAAGAGTCATGACAATTAAGAGTATTCATGTGAAAACCCTAATTATGACAACACTATAAAAGGAACCCTTTGGCTAGCAAATCGGCGACCTAGCGTTTCTAGAGAGGGCATAACCGATTTTCAAGTGTAAGAAGTATTCTCTCAAGTTATTCCAAGTTTTGTGGTGTTTTGTGGAGCATTTGAGGCACAACATTTGGGGTGCTAGGCTCACAAAGTCTTGAAGGAATCCAAGCAACAACAAGGTATGTATTTCTACTAGTTTTATGTTTTATGTAATCCCCATGCCATGCTAGTTAGGAAATAACCTTGAAAAAGAAATTTCCATGTATATAGAGAAAACATAGATTCAAGGTTATTAGGGTTGCATGTACACTTAGGAAGTGTTAGAATGCTGAAAACCCATCATAAACATCCCAGGCTAAACAAATGGTGTGTGCACTGCAATCTTCCCGAGCTCCTCTTTTGAAAACTGAGTACCTGAAACCAAAACTGAAAACTGTAAGCACAAAGCTTAGTGAGCTCCCTCACACTACCACATACCATACAATAAAATATAAAGCACATATTGGGCCTTGCCCACTGCATCGGACCGAAGTCCGAAACTGACTAGGGCCTCGCCCGCTACATTGGACCGAACTCCAGAACTGACTAGGGCCTCGCCCGCTGCATCGGAATGAAGTCCAAAACTAACTAGGGCCTCGCACACTGCATCGGACTGAAGACGGTAACTAACTAGGGCCTTGCCCACTGCATCGGACCGAAGTCCGGAACTTACTAGGGCCTCCCCCACTGCATCAGACCAATGTCCGAAACTAACTAGGGCCTTGCCCACTGCATCGGACCGAAGTCCGGAACTGACTGAACATAGCATAACATAATCATAACATATAACAATAACACATATACTGCATACTGCATCAGATCGCAGTCCGGAACACATAACACATAGATATGTCTGAATCACAAAGACATCAAGCATACTGAACTACTTCTCAGGACCGACCCAGCATCGGACCGTTGTCCGGAACTACTGTTATCTAAACGGGCTGGCATTATGGCCGTAGACCCGTTCCTACTAGAAGGAAACTCACCTCACACTGCTGAAGTCATGCTGACAAAACCATAGCTTCTGGTTGATAGATTCCCGAATCTGTCAACATCAAAATAACACCCAATTAATAATTGGGTTCCACTACATAACTATAAATACATACTTTGGATAATTACTACATTACCCCAAGCTTGGCTTATGCAAGCCCAAGGCCCAAACCAAAGGCCCAAAAGTCCAACTATGGCTTAAAGCCCAACATATGGCCTAATTTTACAAATTGGGCCCATACCTCTACATGGCCTTCCCTTGAGGCCCAATTGTTCAGTCTAGCCCAACAGGTCTTATTCTAAAGGCCCAATGTCATACAACCATCTAGGCCCACACTATGGCCCATCTATGACCCAATTTTCCAAATTGGGCCTAAACCCTCCTATGAGCCTTACCCTAAAGCCCATTAATTTGTTCTAGTCCATTTTCTTGTTCTTGGATGGCCCAACACAAAGCCCCAGTGAAATTTGGGTTTCACATAAATTGATGATTAGGGTTAAGTGTTTCTTACTTAACCCATTAAACACTTAATCCATTAACTCCTTTACTCTACTAGATAAATGATATGGAGAAATTGGGCTTAATACACAATCCAATCTCAATGGCCCAAAAGTGGGTCCAATAAGTCTAAGGCCCAAATGCACATGATTAGGGTTTTCCAAATCCTAATTAGGGTTTTCACTTAACCATGGCCCAAAAGGCCCAAAAATGAATCTTTAAGCCCATTAGGGTTTTTGCTAGTAGGGCACCAGCCACTACCACCTCGGGTAGTGGTGGTCAACGGTGGTGGTTAATATTATTTTTATTATTATTGCTAATTACAATTATAGTTACAAGGCTTTAATCCAAAATTACACACACACACTAACTAACACACACACACACACACAACCACTCTAGTGGTGGCTGGTGGTGGTAGAGGGTGGCAACCACCACCCTACGGTGGTGGTGGCGTTTCTGGCCAATAAAATCACACATCCACACTCGTCTTTTGTTTATGAAGGAAGTCCAGCCACCCACCTGGTGGCATAAAGCGGCAGCAGCAGATGGCAGTGACGAATTCTCTTCGTTTTCCCCTGTCCAAGAATATCCATACCACAATAAACTCACAAGTAGGCTCACAATACACCCAAACACACATACAACCACCCTTCACGGCGGCTGTGGCGGCAGAAAACGATGGCAACCATCACCATGAGGTGGTGGCGCTGGGTTTCTAGTCAAATAACACCCATATTTGCGCATTCAACTCGTAGCAGCAACCCAAGCGTATAAACAACACATGACCAAAGCTCCCCAACCACCGACTAGAAGGCCAAGGTCACTGGAACGAGTAGAAATGGTGGTGCAAGGGCCGCCGGTACCCACAGTCGTCACACATAGCGTCAAATTGCCAAAAAGAACGAAGGAGGGGAGACATAAGTCACGGTTAACCTTACCAAGGGCCTTCCCGTTGTTCACAGCCTCACAGCTTGCTTCCATCGATCTCGGCAATCTTCCAATTGCACACATTGACTCCGGCAATAGGTTGCGGTGGTGGCGCTAGAATGGAGAGGCATCAGGGGCGGCGCACAGGCTTGGTGACGAAAGCGGCGGTTGAGGAAGCTCTTGACGATGGAGGCCGAGGTCCTTGCTCGGTCTAGGGTTTAGATGCTCCAACGGGAGGAAAAGGGATGGCACCGATTAATACCATGCCCATCCAATCTTCATGCAGTTTTGACAATAATAGCCCTTACCCTTCGAAATCTTTTCAACTTAAGTATAGAAATTACCCTTTAGCCCTTGGTCCCATAATTTCCTTTCATAATAAGTCCCAACATTACCAACCAGCCCCCTTCAACATTCAAATCTTTTCAATTTAAGTCCATTAATTACCAACCGCACCCTAACTTCTGAAATCCTTTTCAAATAAAATCCAGAACTTACAATTTTAACCCCCAACTTCAAAAATTGTAACAATTAACCCTCGAAACTAACGCCTTGCTCGATTATTATTGATTTTAGGGCATCTATGCATTTATTTATTTATTTTATAAACAGGGTGTTACATCTAGATCCAGGGTTGCCACCCTTAGTGTCATATGAGTCCCATAAGCAGTAAAGTTTCAACCTTTAGGACTCATTTGTGTCCATGCATGAGATGTAGCCCTTGGAATGAAAGCATCTTGTCACCTTTTGAGTTTGGGCTTGTTTGGTGGATTGCAAGTCACCAAGTTAGTGACTTTATGGTTTAAGAAATGAGTAAGGACCTGGATCTGAGTTGCTAGCCTCTAGAGTGGAGTATCAAGCACTTAATGAAAAAGTGTCTTAACATGAGGATTACGTTGAGCATACGTGCAGGTACGCCCAACGTACTCACTAGCAGGCCAGTACGCTTAGCGTACATTGGAGTACGCACATCATACTCAGCAGAGTTAGGCTTTGCGTATATTGGGCCTCAGTGTGGGCTGTGTTTTGGGTTTTGGGCCTTTGGGCCATAATGGGCCATCATGAGTCAGTTATATGGGACAAGGAATATATAATTGGGCTTAGGGTAAGGCCCATTAAGGGATTGGCCCTAATATAGCAAATTGGGCCATTAGTGGGTCACTAGTGGGCTTGGGAAGCTTACCTAGTGTTGGACTTTGAATATGTAACAAGTTGGGCTAAGAGGGGTAGAATGGTCATTCTACCCTATGAAGGATTATTGTATTGGGCTAAGTATTATTGTGGTATTGATAGTTCGGGGAGCTAGAGGAGTAGCAGTGCGGGGATTGGCAGATAGTAGCCTGAGGGATATCAACAAGGTTTCAGCAGTGCAAGGTGAGTTTCCTCACTATGTGAATGGGTCTACGGCCACAATGTTGGCCCATGTAGTCTATGAGTAAGAAGACTCGGGGGTTAGCCCTAGGCACTGTTTGTTAAACTGTGATTCTGGATCAAGGTCCGATGTCAGGCGGGCGCCCGAGGAAGGTTTGCATGATAGTTTATACTTGTTGTCTGTGTGATACTTGGATGTGCATGGTAGGGAGGTGAGTGTGGGCGAGGTCCCGTATCTCACCATTAGCCGATTATAGACGGGGTTCCGTATATCCTTAGTAGTAGAGCAGGGCGTGGTCCGAGATAGGAGAGAGGTGAGTGTTGGCGGGGGGCCGTATCTCACTAACAGTAGGAGCGTGGACGGGGTTCCATGTCTTGTTAGTAGCAGGCTAGAGGTGAGGCCCTAGTTAGGCGATGCCTTAGATCAGGGTATTGTAGAGTGTGATAGTTGCTTGTTGTGTGTTATTTTATATGTTGGATGTATTCAGTGGGCGAGGCCCAGAGAAAGGCGGGGCCTAAGAGAAATAGAGTTGTGTACCGAGCGGGGCTCGATGCTAGGCGGGGCCCGATGCCAGAGTTTGTCTGATGCCGACAAGTTCCAATGCAGTGGCGGGGTCCCATTACGTGGTTGTATGTGGTATGTGGTAGGTTGGGGAACTCACTAAGCTTCGTGCTTACGGTTTTCAGTTTTGGTTTCAGGTACTTCCGGTAGCGGAGGGAAGAGCTCGAGTTGATCGCATGGCACACACACAACAAAGGAGTTTTAGCCTAGGATATTTACTCTGATAAAATAAAATAATGTTTTAGACATGATACTCTAATGTGATATGTTTTGAATGAATGATTGACACTTGTGGTTTATTTATTAAATTAAAAACGAAATTTTTAGTCATGATTTTTGGGTCGTTACAAGTTGGTATCAGAGTCTTGGTTTGAGGGATTCAGATACACTCTCGGGTGTGTCTGAACTCAAACTGAGGACTTGGTATGAAAATTTTCAACAAAAATAATTTTTATAAAAAGGAACTTTGAGAAAAAGATAAGAATTTTGTGGAAAAGAAGAAAAGGGTGTGGTGCATGCAATCAGCCAAGCTCAAGTAAGTACTCCCAAATTACCCATACAAGTTTATATTATGATATGTCTTTCAGCTTTATGAGAATAGTATGCTAGATTAGGAATAAGGATCTAGGAAGGATGATTTATGTGCCTGTTATATGTGTACCAACTTATTGAGAACTGCATGCTAGTACAAATTAGTCAGTATGATAGCCAGAGTAGTATATGTTTGATTATGTGTACTCAATGCCCAAATGCTGATTGCTTTGTGCTTTTAGAAGTTCTAGTTGATTTTCACTAACTAGTAAACGAATATGATAAGTTACATATTTCAAGGACTAAATTATTTTAGAAGGTTAGGTCTAGCTCTATTTCGCAGCTCTTGTTTGACTCCAACCATTGTAGGGTAGGATCTCTCATTCGAAGAATTATCTAGTCTGAGTAATACGTAATAGTATTCGCGAGTTAGTTAGGGGAAGAAAGCAGGGAATTCTTATGCAGCTGATGGCGGAGAGTGGGTTGGTGATTACCCTAGGGCAAGCCTAGATTGAGATTAGCATGAGATCAGCAGTAGTAGTAGAAGGGACTTGGTGGAGTCGAGGCAGTTCTTGAGGAAAGTACGGATAGATGTGGAAGGTAGTAGGGGCCCATACTACTGAAAGCAGAGGATATGTACTCGAATCAAGGAACGCTGAGATAAGACCATGGAACTTGTAGTGTGTGAGATCCCTCGAGTTTGACGAGTATTATGGTGATGGTGATAGTATATTTCCAAGTATAGTGATGTTACATGGTAGACCAGATGACAGTTTTGGTGCCAATAAGGGATCAGGCTCAGACTCTGGAGTCGGGTAGCTTGATGGTCAGATAAGGGAGTTCATTCCATCTGAGAGTACGCATAGTATCACTGATCAGACTCCTGTGATCTTCAATGTGATCAAGGAGAGTAGTTTAGAGATTTGTGATGAGAGGCAGAGTGCATTCTGCACTGAGATGGCAGTCATGATAGGGACACGTACATTGATGTTTCGGGAGTTCGGAGCTTGTGAAGTTTCAGATTGTCATGGGGTTGGGACCCCATTGTTAGCAGCAGATGGTTGGCCGATGTTTCCAACGCTTTCCGGACGAGCCGGTGTCCCGAGGGGGACAAGGTCCGACTGGCCTCCTATCTTCTGAAGGACCGAGCACAGGACTGGTGGGAGGAGGTTGGACATACTATTGGAGATGATGTCGCGTTGGACGCGATGACATGGGCTGATTTCTTGGCTAGGTTCAGGGTCAAGTTTGCACCAGTTATTGAGGTGCAGCAGTTAGCACGGGAGTTTTAGGATCTGCAGCAGACTATAGAGATAGTGGCGGAAATCACCGCCAAGTTCAGGGAGAGGTCTCTTCTCGTTCCGCAGTATGTCGCGAACGAGGAAATGAAGAAGGACCGATATCATGAGATGCTAAGGAGTAACATCAGGGAGCTTGTGAGCAGGTCCAGCTGCAAGACGGTGGAGGATATGATTGCTCGGGCCAGGGAAAGGGCGATCGATCTGGAGCACATTAGAAAGAGGAAGTCGGGGGAGGTGCAGGTAGCCACAGGTACAGCCAAGAGACCCAAGGGGTCGGATGTGAGATCGAGGGATTATCAGGGCCGCAATCGTTGTGGCAAGTGTGGTAGGACGCACGAGGGTGCGTGCAGGAGTGGTAGTGGGGGTGATTCTGGCTGCTTCAAGTGTGGCCGGACTGGTCATTTTAGCAGGGATTGTACTGCTACCACCACTCAAGGATTAGACCTTATATGTTTTCATTGCAGTCAGAGGGGTTACAAGAAGGCCCAGTGTCCGAGTTTTTTTCCAGTAGGATAGGTGATGGCACATGCCCCTGCGACCATGAGGATCACCGACGGCTGTCAGGGTCGAGCGGAGGCACCTACAGTGGGGAGAAGGGCTTTTCAGTTGTCCACGATGGAGGCTCGAGCAGCACCGGACGTGGCTGGTATGTATCTTTTGCTTTCATGTCAGTTTTATTTATGACCATATTGGTATGGTACTGCATCTATGTTAGCAAATGTATGTTAAAGTTCTATTTCTGTTTGTGTTCGGATCATATGCCATCTGCATACCATGGGTTTTCAAGCAGTAGTTCATAGCAATACCCCCCCCCCCCCCCTTCCTTCTTGGGCTGGTTTCCGGGACGTAGTCGACGTAGCGGGTGAGAGTGGGACTCGGGGAGTGTCTTGTTAGTCTGCATGAGTGGTTCGGGTTTGGGTTTGGTATTGTTAGTTTGGAGCTCCATTGATGGTAAGCGTGGCTGGCAGCAGATCGACCTTGGGATGGAGAAAAGGATTGGGAATCCTTTCCAAGCTGGAACGGGTAGGGATCTAGTTGAACCGAAGTGGGGGAAAACCCTCCAAGTATTCAAGAGCAGTAGCATGCAAAACCTGGAGGACTTAGTGACCTTCGAGAAGAAAAAAGGAGAGCAGTCCGAGGGGCTGTGTAGGTAAGGGAGTGCATGGATTGGGAAATTAAGCAACCTCCCAATGATGAGTTTCTATATTTTGATAGTTGAAGGTTGGTTTGAGAAACCAGGTTGGGGGATCGACCGTAGGACTCGAGTAAGTCGGGATATAGATGTCACACCCCGGCCGTCGGCAGAAACACCGGGCGGTGTAACGTCATTTCTCGTATCATAGTTATCAACTTCCTAAAAACACATGCAATTTAAAAATACGTCAACATAAAGTTGGCGAGTCCACAGGTTTTGACTCCATATAAAATAATACATATTCCGAGTTTCAAAAGTATAGTTTTGAAAGTATAATTTTGACTCTCCAACGTTTACTATATATATCCTAGGTATAAAAGTTTACTTACCAAATAAGTAGTTTACCTATAAGTCTCTTATACTATGGATATAAGTGTTTGTAATTCCATACAAACGATAGTTGCTACGTATAAATCTTATTTCAATTCTATACGAGTAAAACCACTACGTATAAATCTATTTCAATTCTATACGAGTATGTGTGTTAGGTATAATTATCTACTTAATATACAAGTAGTACCTAGGGTATAAGTAGGGGAAACTTATACTTAACATTAATACTTGTATAGCGACGAAGTATAATGTTTCTAACAAGTTGCTACCATGAGTCTGTAGTTGCGACTGTATGACATAGTCATATACCTCCTATTATTATCACAAGGATCACACATTGCGGTAGTACAAGGATTACACCTTGCGGTGGTACAAGGATTACAAATTGCGGTAGTACAAGAATTACACCTTGCGGTAGTACAAGGATTACACCTTAAGGTAGTACAAGGATCATACCTTGCGGTAGTTTCCGCACATTTCATCGACGCCGGAACAATAACAAATAAAAGGATAGTTCATCACTCGCTTTTGGTTGACTGTAGCTAACAGTCACAAGTGGGGTGGTCAACCCGTATACTAGTTATACACGACTTCCTCGCTCACACGAGATTAACGGTTACAGTTAAGAGGATTTCCACTAAGCTCCCCATTCTTAGTTGATGAATACAATTACTCATGTAGACTTCGACGGCTTCCTATAGCTCTAACAACAAAAGCATTTTCATGTCTAAAACCTTAAGTTACTAGACTCTGCTTTTAAACATTACTCCTAACTTCATAATATTTAGGCAGTATAACAGCTATATCTTGAAGTAAAAACCAGGTTTTATCTTGACCTAAAACCAATAATAACAACATATAATGTTTCTAGTTTTATCTTGACATAAAACAGACAATAACAACATATCCAGTTTTATCTTGACATAAAACTAATAATAACAACATATAACATATCTAGTTTTATCTTGACATAAAACTATTAATTGCAACATACTATATAACTTAACATATAAAACTTCCGAATATAACTTTGGAACTATATCGCACACAAAATATATATAGAATCCTAAGTATAACTCAAGATCTACATTAATATAATAACATGCTAACAAGTTGATAATAGTTGTATATATTCGGAATATTATATTTAAAATAACTATATCCCGGTTAATATAACTATCTACGTTGATACTAATATACTATCATATAGACATAATATTAACGTATATACAATATTTAGCATGCGTTTCCCCCCGAAAATTTTAGAAAGTGGGGCCGTGAAACTCACCTTAGTAGCGTGATTTTTATGATATCTAAGCGAAACAGTCAGCGTGCGAGTTCGTCGGGGCTCGGGATGCAAAAGAGCTTTAGCAAGTGAGAGAGGAGAAAGGAAATGGTGTAAGGAAGTGAATGGGTCGAAGCATCTATTTATAGTAAGATTTTATGACACTCACGTCGTGAGTGTCATAAAACTCACGTCGTGAGTCTCATGATTCACTCCGTAGACTTGCCATTTGCGTCCCTAGCTTCGAAAGGTGGCCATGTGGCTCCTCACGTCGTGAGTGTCATAAAACTCACGTCGTGAATTTTGGATCTTATCCTCTAGCAGCTTCTAGATTCCGATTTATGACAAAATTACCCCTCACGTCGTGAATTCTGGATCCTATCCTCTCGCAGCTTCTAGATTCCGAATTATGACAGAATGTCGTAAGCGTCATAAAACTCACGTCGTGAATTAGCTAGTTTAGGGTTTTTAAAAGCTAAATCTTTGGAATGCCATAACTTTTGCATACGAACTCCGTTTTTGACGTTCTTTATATGCACGCGCAGGTATTTTTGAGTACTACAACTCTCTTTTAGACTTAAATAGCTAATTCTTAGTCTATTTTAAATTCCTCTTATTATAGAGATTTATAGTGTTCGGTTTATCATAACTTCTTCATGCGAAGTCAGATTTAGATGTTCTCTATATTTTTGGAATCGTATGGATGTATACTTTGATTTATACCATAAAGTATGTATGAAAGTTCATATTTATATTAGAATTATCATGAAATACATAGTGAGTTTACTACATTACTAGTTTAACAAAATCACATTACATGATTGGTATAATCACATGTGATTGTTATTGACCTACTTTTGACTAGTGTTACAGTAGATCATGCGAATGACCAACACGGGATGCTTTCGGATTGTAGTTAGTGGCAAATTCAGCATGGAGAGTGCGGTAGGACTGAGGGATATCCGCAACATTCGTTAGTAGCCAGATAGAGGAGTGTGGGCGTGGGCTCGTATCTCCTAATTAGCAGAGTTCAGGCGAGGCCTGTGTCTCCTAGTAGTATGTATTGGGTGGGACCCGTAAGCGAGGCCCGTATGTTAGTAGCAGTACAGGTGGGACCTGGTAGAGAACTGAGGGTCAAGATAGGGGATCGAGGATCCCAGGACTTGTAGAGCCAGTATGGCAGGTTAGATAGAGCAGTTTCCTTCGGAAATCGCTGGGAGCGACCGAGTGTTTGAGCTTGGGTGCAGTAACCAGTGGGAGTCCGGTAACCCAGACTATGGTTGATTAGTTGGGACCTGGGTAGTCTCGGTTCCTCCGGAAAGCAGACAGGAGATAGCAGGACCTTCGGACGGGGAGCACCAAAAGGGGATTGTCGGTAGGGTAAGATTCGTGCTCTCAGGATTGTTGGTGATTAGAAGTGCTTTTGAGGTTCTTATCTTTTTGGATTATTTTCAGGAGGTCAAGGGAAGAGGTTCTTCGGGGATCGGACCCGACAGGTGATGTGTGCATAGGACATGAATGTTGTAAGCAAATTGCAGGATAGTTGGTCGTAGCAGACTTCAAGGACGAAGTCTAGTTTAAGTAGGGGAGAGTTGTAACACCCTGTTCTGAAAGTATTCATTTATGGATTTTAAAGGCCAAGGCTAGGGGCGTTTTGGTCTTTCAAGGGTTCGGAGTTTTATTCGAGAAGTTTTGGGTCGCTAGAAACGTAGGGCTTGTCGCCACCTTTTCATGGATATAAAGTTCGTCGGAAACGGACTCAGAATGAAGGAGTTATAGCACTTTGAAGTTATTGACAAAAATGGCTCCTAATGGAAATAAATGACTAGAGGAACCATGCATGCAAGGTGGTCAACACGTGTGTACGCCCAGCGTAAGGCTGGGGTGCGCCCAGCGTTTAAGGGTAATGATTGATCTAACTAAACTCATAAAGCAAGATAATATCAAATCAACAATTTACAAGTAACTTTTTTTTATCATATAACCAACAATTATCTTAAAACTTTGACAATTATCTTTTCATTGGATGAGTATAATCACTATCATATCAAAAAAAAAAGATTTTGTGATACAAAAAAGTTTGTGGTAGTGATCCTAATCTAGTATAGGCCACAAAAACCCGAAAATTTGTCATCAGCTAGGGCAACTCGTCGACTTCATCAATGGACTCGACGAGTTCATCCTGGCAGAAAGCTTTTTTCATTTTGCTTCAACTTTGAACAAAGAACAATGCAACAATATAATTGAAAACTACCCTAGGATCTGATACCACTATTGGGTTTGTGTAGTATAACACTCCTATACGTACAACCCTAATAGCTTTGGATCTAAGTTTTCTCTAGTTATACATGCAATAAAATTTCCAAAGCATGAAGCCTATAACTAGTATACAATTTTGACATATAAATCATAAAGGCAAGTTAGAAGAATACCTCTTTATTGTAGCTTGTAGTTTTGGCCTTTCAAGAACTTAGCACCTCAAGTGTGATGCCTCAAATGGTTCACAAACACCATGAACAAAGGATGACTTTGAGAGAGGCTAGACACTCCAAAATTGGTTATGATTCTCTTAGAATACTTAGGGTAACCGATTTTGGCTAAGGGGTAACATTTATATAACGTAGGATTCCAAGATTCATGGGTAAACCCTAATCCACACACTTAGGTTATGATCCATATCTCATGTGGGCTAACTCTTCGTGGATACTTACATAAACTTACCTCATCATGGATCAATAGCCCAAACAATATATATGTCACCGATTTACATAATCAGTCCTCGTTAATTTAATTAGTCTCTTTTGATCACTAAATTAATTCCAAATCAATTCTTGATCAATACTAATTAAATATTATGATTTCTTAATTAATATATTATACTTATAATATATTAGTAAATCATAAATAACTTCTTTCTCAAATATCCATCCTATCATATTGTTCTGGTGAAGGCAACCCAAATGGACCATGCTACTCTCAAGTCAAGTACATACCAATTATAATTATTGGCTTAGACACCTAATCCAACAAATACAATTCTTTTAGTAAGATAATTTCAAATCAAAAAATTACAAATAATTAGCTTTATCATATAAACTAGTAATTATCTTAAAATTTGACAATTTATCTTTTAATTGGATGCGAATAATCACGACCATATCAGAAAAAATAGATTTTATGATACAAAACAGTTTGTGGTAATGATTATAATCCAATTGAGGCCAAAAAACCCGAAAACAGACTGCTGAACTCGTCGAGTCAGTTGATTGACTCGTCGAGTTCATTATGAACTCGTCGAGTTTATATATGAACTCGTCGAGTTTATATATGAACTTGTCGAGTTCATATATGAACTCGTCGAGTCCCCCTATTAGAGTGTAGATTTTTCAATTTTTTCAACTTTGAACAATTAATCTATGCATCTATATAACAGAAAACAACCATGGCTCTGATACCACTGTTAGGTTTTATGTACTCTAACATTCCTATGGTGCACGTACAACCTTAATTCTTTGGATCTAAGTTTTCTCGAATTATATATGCAATAAACATTTTCCAAAGCATGAAGCTTAAACTAGCATGAAATGTGATATTTGAATCATAAAAACTAGTTAGAATATTACCTTGTGTAGTAGTTTGAATAACTTGGCCTCAAGAAAGCTTAGCACCCCAAGTTTGATGCCTCAAATGGAATCACAAAACATCAAGAGCAATTAGGATGAATATGGAGAGGTTATGGAGACTCTAAAACCAGTTCTTACTCTTCAAATACAAGTGGTAACGGTGTTTGGACTTAGATATATATATATATATATATATATATATATATATATATATATATATATATATGTGTGTGTGTGTGTGTGTATGTGTGTGTGTGTAGAATTCTAAGGGTCATGAGTAACCCTAATCCATACCTATAAGCTTATGATCCACCCATTTGATTTGGATAACCACTTCATGGACTAACCCATAAGCCCATCACAAATCAATCATGGATCATTAGCCTAATCCATATGTATCAATTTAATTAGTCTCTTTTGGTCAGTAAATTAATTTTTAAATTAATTCTTGATCAATACTAATTAAATAATATGATTCCTCAATTAATATATTATACTTATTACATATTAATAAATCATAATTAACCTCTTACTCAATTATCCTTCCTAACATATTGCTTTGATGAATGCAACCCATATGGACCATGCTACTATCGGGTCAAGTACATATCAATTATAGTTATGGACTAAGACACCTTTTCGAACACAAAGACTTCTCAATATTTTCAAAACAATGAAAGAGAAATGCCCTTGGAGTGATGGGAAAATAGAATTGACTTTCCACATCATTGTCTAAGTCAAATGAGATTGAGGGATCCATCCAGTAGATACTAGGATCATCAATCGCTTCGTTCTAAATGCGCTCCATAGTCTAAGAAGGAAATAATGATTTCTGAGGTTCAAACCAAATTTTCGTATTCTTGGCCTCAACTTCTTCTGCCTCAAATTTCTTCTGAAGAGCTTGGAGATCGTCTAGTTCTTTATCTCTTCTTTCCCTTTCAGCCCTTTCGGCTTCGGTAATATTTTCTTCATTTTCACTTTCCAAAATGTCTTTGCCTTTGTCTTTTCCTGAACTAGAAGCTACATTATCCTTTTGATCAGTTGTAGGCTTTGTGTGTTCCTTGTCTCCCCCTTTGTTTCGCAGAAGCCCTGCTTCCCAAAACACCTTGGATCTAATTAAGCATAGCAAAAACTGGTTGAAGCTTTTTAGATAATTGATGTCAAACCGAGATAGTAAACAAAGAGTCATGAGTCTCAACAAGCCTCATCGGGTATTGGATAATCTCTGAAACACAACCTTTGACTAAAGACCTCTCGTCTTTAAGATCAGCATTACACTTAGAAGCATTCTGTAACATCCATAAAATTCAATCCAATTTAAAACTTTTTCAAGCATTCAAAAACCTTTATTTATTACAAAATGGTTTCAAAATAGTTTCATATCAGAGTATCCCAGAAATCAAGATTATAAAAATGTGAGGAGGTGCACGATCATGCCTTCGCCATTCCACAATCATCCGAAGTACCTGAAATAAAATCCAAAACTGTAAGCCTGAAGCTTAGTGAGTTCCCCCAAAAAACCAACGCCATACAACATAATCATATCATAACAAACAGCATGCATATAGAGTATGCAGTATGACTGGACCGCCCGCACCGGGCCTTCAGTCTATTTAGACCACTCTTAGAGCCTTTAGCATGTCAGGTCCGCCTCACCGGACCTTCAGTCTGTCTGGACCGTTCTCCGGGCCTGCGGCCTGACTGATATGCCCCCATGGCCCGCAGTCTATCTGGGCCGCCCTGGGTATGTTGGCCTACATCACAAAGCAGATCCACCTCAACCTACCCCCAATCATACAATTAACACATAGATAGCAAATGCTAGCATATACAAACAGTCAAACCGATCTAATAGATCACTAATCATAGCATCATCCTATATACCAGGATACCGACCTAACTGGTCACTAACATAACATCATCCTATATACCAGAATATCGACCTAACATGTCACTAAGCATATCATCATGCAATAACCAGGATAATAATCCAAAAAGAAAGGCCGACATTGGTGCCTTCAACCCTGTTAGTATAGTGAGGACAACTCACCTCACAATATCGAGCTGTAGTGATAAGATCAAACTCCCGAATCACATCCACAAACTCCACCACCTATAACAACCATAGGACCAAGTCCATCAAAATCCTAAATTACCAAAATAGCCTCAGAAGTCAAACTGGTCAACCCTTGGTTAAAGTCAAAGTCAACGGTCAAGGTCAACAGACCATGTTAAGCCAACTCGTCGAGTTCATTCAGAACTCAAAGAATTATAAAACCCTAGTTGACTCGCCGAGTTTCCAGACAACTCGTCGAGTCCATGCAATGTCCATAATGTCGGGAAAATCCTAACCAACTCATCAAGTTAACTCACTAACTCGTCGAGTTCATTCAATCCAGAAAGCAGGAAACCCTCATCCAACTCGTTGAGTTGGCTATGCAACTCATCGAGTTCCTTCAGTCCTTTTCTCATTCAGATGCTTTTAAGCAAAACGAAGACTCCAAACTGTAGATCTAGCCTCCTAGGGTGTAGTTACCATGTAAACTTTCTAACTTTACATGCATGAAAGGCTCCAGGAAGCTAAAACACTCAATATTGGCCTTAGGAAGAGGTTTTGGACATGGAAAAGGGCTAGAGCTAGATAAAGTTGAGAGCTTTATGTTCATGAGGCCTAGGGGAGTCCAAATCTGAGACCACGTTCTCATGACAAGCTCAAACCTGAGCATGACCCCCTTTTTGCACCAAAATTCACATATACTAACATAAGAAGAGATCTAAGAAATGGAAAGCCAAGGTAAAGACTTTTTACCTTCAAATGGATGCCAAAATGATGTAGATGTTGGATCTACAAGCTTCTTCTCGTTCCAAGCCTCTAAATCTTCAAGCCTCTTCAAGAAATGTACCAAACACACACACCTTTAGCCTCACACACTCAAAAATAGGGTTAGATCAATTAGGGTTTGCTTCTAGTTGTGAAAAGTGGCAAGGGTGGCTGGGGGAAAGGACTTAAGGTCCTTTAAATAAGATGCAAACCCTAAAAATTAGGGTTTTCCTGCACATCCTCTACTCGTCGAGTTGGGGTCCTCCAACTCGTCGAGTAGATTTCATAAACCAAAAGGCCATATCCATCTCTACACGATGAGTTGGGGCATCCAACTCATCAAGTAGGTCTAAAAACATAAATATGAAGCTTTAAAATTTATACCTGGGAGTCGGGGTGTTACACATTCTTCAGTTTCTCAAAAAGGACCTTGGTCTTCTAAGTTTTCTCAGCCAAATCATCCATTATTTTGTTTTGGATGGCAAAATCTTCTTGTAACTTTTCGATCTTTGAGACAATAGAGGAAGTAAGATCAACACTCTCAACTTTGATGTCGGAATGAATGAGTGAGAGAGCCTCCTTCTCAGCTTCTAAAGAGGATCGAAATCCGTCGAAACTTGGTGGTTGTTCAACATAGACAGTTTATTCAAGTTCTCCATTTAGAAATGCACACTTTACATCCATTTGATATACATCAAAGTTTTTAAGAGCTGCATAGGTGATAAAAATACAAACTGATTCCAGTCTAGCCACTGGTGCGAACGTCTCTTCGTAGTCGATTCCTTCTTCTTGACAGTAACCTTTAACTACCAACCTTGCTTTATTGCGAATTATGTTTACTTTGGAGTGGGAACCAATCTCCATACTTTATTTTGCTCAAATTCATTAAGTTCTTCCTGCATTGCTTGAACCCAATCTACATGATTAAGAGCAAAATTAACAGTTTCAGGATTAATTTTAGAACTGAAAGAATTAAACATGCAAAATTCCAATTTAGAAAATAATGCAGTTGTTTTGCTTTTTGTTGATCACGTATAAGAACTCCTAAAGATGAGTCTCCAATCACTTGAGATTGTGGATGATCTTTGGTCCATTTAGTCATTGGAGGATGGTTCTGATCATAGGCAGAATCAATTTCAGATAAACTTCTCAAATTCCGATTGTACATCCGAGTCATTATTTTCATTCTTCCCCTGGAAGTTTGCATGTGACCGGTTGTTCGGAATTTAATTCTCCCCTGGTGTGGATCATCGGTATTGAGGTTTGGAGCAGAACTCTCCCCTGGGCTGATGCATTAGAGGGTTCTGGCTGAGGTTCATTCGGAATTGGTTGCTTAGAAGGATTCTTGTTGTCTTCAACAACCTTATTAATAATCTTTCTTAATTCATCTTCTTGATTATCCTTGGCCTTCGATGATGAGGAAATAGCCTTTTCAGGTTCATCAAACAAATTTAGAAATTCCTCATATAAATTCCTAAAAGGAACCATCGTAGAATTTGTTGACGGAAAATTTTCCTCGGATTTACAATCTTCTTTTTGATATTTCTTCATGTAGTTGTCGTTAAATGTAACATAGTAACTTTCGTGAATTTTCTTTGATCTTTTGTTCAAAACTTGATAGGCCTTTGAATTAATGAATATCCCAGAAAGATTCCGTCATCGGCTTTTTCATCAAATTTGTTCCGATTTCCTTTAGAATTGAATAGAAAGCACCTAGATCCAAACACGTGAAAAAAATTTAACGTTAGGTTTCCGATTGTTAAGGATTTCATATGGAGTAATCAGAAATCTTTTTTTTGATGTAAGAACGGTTTTTTTGATGTAAGAACGGTTCTGAGTAAAACCAGCGGTTGCAACAGCATCAGCTCAGAAGTATAAATGAAGATTCGCAAATGAAAGCATTGTTCTTGCAGCTACACGGAGAGATCAATTTCGTCTTTTAACTACACTGTTCTACTATGGAGTGTAAGGAGAAGAGAAGTTGTGAGCAATCCCTTTGTCAATTAAGAATTCTTCAAATGTATTATTTTTGAATTCTGAACCGTTATCACTACGAATTATCCTAACATGCTTTCGTAATTGAATCTGAACATGCTTGCTGAAATCTATCAGCTTCTGAGTTGCATCGGATTTATGTCTAAAAAAGAACACCCAGGTAAATCTAGAAAAATAATAAAAAATGACCAAAATATATTTATTACCACCAATACTTTCGATGGCTGATGGACCACAAAGATCAATATGCAATAGTTCGAGTGGCTCAATGATTTTGGTATTTATGATAGATGAGTGACTCTCCAGTTTTGTTTTCCGAGCTCACAGGTAGCACGTAAGTGTTCCTTTTCGAATTTTAAAAGAGGTAGACCGCGTACAAGATTACCAATGACGATCTTGTTATATCCTTGCAGTTCAGATGGGAAAGCCTTCCGTGTCATGGCCAACTATCATCCGAAGATGCTTTCGTAAGCAAGCAAATAGATGGTTTCCCTTTGATTGGATTCAAATTCAGAAGATATATCTTTCCTTTCCTTCTTGACTTCAGAAGAATCATTGAGGATTTCTTTTCTATGATTTTTGAACCTTCATCATCAAAAGACACCTTTAGTCTTGTACCTACAACCAATTGCGAATCACTTATCAGATTGTGTTGCAAGCCTTCAACATATTCTACCTTACGAATTGAGAATTCTCCATTCGTTATCATTCCATAGCCTTTTATTTCCCCAGTGGCGTTGTTTCCAAACTTCACTTGTTTGTCATCTTTTAAAGTCTGAAACTCTCGTAATTCTTCTCTTCTTCCTGTCATGTGACGAGAACAACCGCTATCGATGTACCAATCTGTATCATACTATTCGTCACGCATAACCTGAAAAATTTAGAGAGTTTTAGGAACCCAAACCGTCTTAGGTCCTTGTGAGAACGTCTTTTACACAGGAAAAATCTTAGTTTTGTCAACCCAAAAGGATTTTCTTTTCAAGGTACGATTCATCCCTTTTTCCATTTTGAAAACTTCAACTTTTTTGTCACACAGATTAATTTCAACAAAATTAGATTTTCATTGAATATATTCCTTGATTTTTTGGTGCCATTCTTTTTGAAAAGTCTTTTTCCTCCTTCTCAAATTTGCTTCGTATGCTTCGAGAGTAATCTTTGGTTCTGAAGCAATTTTGTTTTCAACCTTAAATTTTTTTATTTTGGTGAGAAATTTTGAAAACTGTGGTTTTGGAGAACACTTTGATTTTGGTTTCGGAAATTAAGACGAATCTTTATGTTGATTAGAAGAATGTGTTGGGTTGACAGAACTTTGATTGGAATTCATTTTCTTCCAAAAACATTTTCGTTCTTTTAAATTCTTTCTATATCTAGCATTCAACTGCCTTTTCTTTGCAATTAATTCTTCAACAGATTTATGAATGTTAGCTTTCGGTTTTTTCTTTCTGACTGGTGTTTCATTCTGTTCCGAAGAGGTTTCATTTGAAACATCCTTTTTGCCACTTGGTCTGGCCTTATCATAACAAAGGTCCACACGATTCAATGGGTCTGAAACGTATTTCCCTTTTGTTTTCCAAGATGTCATTTCTGAAAGACCTTTGTTTCATCTGCATTATCTATCGGCTTTGACCAGAAGAATTCATCACATCCATTTGTATTATCATCAGCAACCATGGATGTTAGTTCATATGTGTCATTTTTATTCAGTCATTTCTTTTACAAAAACTTGATTTGGAACAGTTTGGACTTTCGGAAAAACAGTTGCTTCTTCTTTCAAAACTTTAGAACTTTTGTTTTCAACAATTCGAACAAATTCAATTGAGTTTTCTAAAATTAGATTTTTCTTAGGTTCATCAAACTTTTGCACAAAAGCATAACAATCAATTTTGTCCTCTATAGATATTTCACTTATTTCACTTTCATCAAATTCAGAAATACTTTAGGAATCAAAAGTATTTTCTGAATTTAATTTCTTGCATATTAAGTCATATTTCTGCATAGCACTTAATTTGATTTCTTCTTTATCTTTTTCATTTAACATTCCTTTTAACATGTTTTTATGGTCTTTGGACTGAATATATTCCTCGATTTTCTCAAGTCCAACCCTGTAAGAATCATAAATGTCATCTGAAGAAACAATCGATTCGCATTTATAGCATTCAACATCAATTTCATCCTCTTTCAATTCAAGAAAGGGTAAAATCATTTTATGCAAACATTTCCCTATTTCACAATCAAAATGCAACTGAGTAATATTAAAATATAAACGTTTAGCCATCAAACAAAAAATATTCCTCTGTTTCAAAAGTGCAATACTATCTCTTTTAAGGTAAATAATATCATCTCGTGATCTAGTGAGCTTTACTTCCAATGTCACTATTCTTAATCTTCTCTTTTCACTCTTAAATGTTACCCTGTTAAGTTAATCATTCATATTAGAATTACTAAGACGAGTTCTTTTAAAACTATCACTAAAATTAGAAATAGTATATCGTAAATGGTTTAATTCAAAATCATAACGAGACGTAGGAATGTTAAGAGATTTTAGAATAGAATGTACCTTGTCAACCACCTTCTCGCACTCCTTCACTTGCTCCAAGACTGTCTTCGCAGCAAAACAGATCTCTGACGCTTTTCCATCATCAGTAGCATATCCTCTTGGTTCCGAACAACCACTTTGAACAATCAAACACTTGTCTTCATAGCCTTGCTTCTCTGACTTCACCACAAAGCACCCGCCATGGGTGGGTTTTCTCACCTCATCATCCTCAGAGTCTGTAGACCACACTTTGACTCTACCGTCATCACTTTCCTCTTACACTATAAACACTGGTTTCACATTTGATATAATTTTCTTTTTGAGTTCCTCTATCTTCTGAACGTAATACGCTTTGTCTTGCTCCTTTTCCTTCTTCTCATTTTTCTTCCTCAACATGCATTCATTTGAAAAGTGATTCTCGCCATAAGAGTAATTATAGTCATAACCAGAGTCACCCAATAACATTTTTTCCTTTTTCTTTTCGTCATTCTGAGAGTTCTTGTAACTCTCATCCCTTGGCTTTTCTGAACTGGAATTGCCCTTTTTAACTTATTTCTGTAACGAGAGAAATTCTTCTTAAATAACTTCGTAGGATTGGACACCATTAGAGCCTTATCTTCTTTTGAGATATCACTTCCGAAAAGTCAGATTCAGAATCATCTTCTGCTGACTTTTTTTCCTTTCGCAACTAATACTAAGGATCCAACACTGGAAACAAGCTTCACTTCCTTAGTAACTTCATCTTCGTGAGATCTCAAAATACCCACGAGTTTGGCCAACGAGTAGCTTTTGAATTGTTTGTGACCCTTAACAGTGGAAACAATAGTCTTCCATTCGGATCTGAGTTCATTCATGAACGTGACTTTCTGTTCAATAACTTGACGCTCAAGATTATGTTTGAGCATTCTGCTTAACAAATGATTGAAGCGATTGAACGTCAGATCTAACTTCTCATCATATTTTTGTACAAACGATCCAAATTCCAATAAGAGCATTGTTTGCAAAGAGTGTTCTAATTTAGCATCACCTGAATACAACTACTTCAGCCTATCCCTAATACCTTTTGCAGTATCGCATGCACTAACAAGACGAAAAATGTCTGGAGGATGAGCAAATCGAATGATTCTCATTGCTTTTATATTACACATTAGCTTATTCTTCTCATCGTTTGGAACGTCAGTATGTTTAATAACGAGAGCATTATAATCAGACAGAGTTTTGATTGCTTTTCTGGTACCCGAATACGTGAACGTTTCCTGCATCATTGTCTGCCATATAGTAGAACCATGTTCTTCGATTCCAAGAACGTAATCTTCAAAGTGAAGAGCCTAGACTTCATAATCTTTTAGAAAGAGGATTAGAATCCTTTTCGTAGATCCCATGTTGTTTGAGAGATTGAACGAAAGAGTGTAAGGATCTTCGTTAGGCATATTGTCTAGAATTCAGTAAAATGAGTATAGAACCAGATGTGTAAAACTTAAATCGAGTTCAAGGGTAATCTAGAGATCTAGGTTTGGGATCAACAATCGATTGAGACGATTGAGACAATGAAAACAGATATAAGAAAAATGTAAAACCCTTACAAAACCCTTTACTCGACAGAAGAATAGCGAATTGATTACACTATCTCCTGATCTGATACCAATTGTTAGGACGAAAAACGAGATGACGAATGCGGAATCTGAAGAACAATCATGAATCAATCACCATAAAGTGCAAGTAATATGTCAAAGGTTTTGTATCTTACTAATTTGGAATGGGACGCACAAAGAAACATTTTTGTAAAAAAGCTTACATCACAAGCTAACATAAAGACTATATATATATATATATATATATATATATATATATATATATATATATATATATATATATATATATATATATATATATATATATATATATATATGGAAGTAAAACAATTACCAAAAATACAAAACCCTAAAAAGCCTTCCATAATTAACGAAAATGCCAAATCAGTTTCAATATCTAAAATACTCAACAACTTTAAAAAATAAACCGTGACAAAACCGATGTTAGGGTTTAGAGGACAATAAGGTTTTTGAAATCTATAGCTAGCCTAAATATGCTTGAAAGGACAGTGTAATCACTTTCCGAATATAATATTTCAACTTTATGTATGGATACATGAAATCCGTATTATATGGATAATACTTCAAAGAATAGACATTTATCAAGACACTGATACTATACAATAAACTATGGATTTATAGAATCTGAATTCTAATGATTACTAATGATAATAGTATTTGGTATTAGATATTGATTTTATCCCATAAATAAATGATAATGATTTAAGTTATAATTATATGGAAGATATATATACAAAAAATAATATTTTCCATAGCAATTTCCTTAAGAAAATTAATTTTCGTGTCGGGGCATTGCACTAGAACCCCACAAGGCGTCGCAACCTCTTTGACTTGTGCTATTTGTTTGAACTAAAATCAAATTTGTTTTATACAAATATATGTTTCGTATCTTCTAATTTGTCTAAAATTAAAATTTGAATTTCATTGGTAAGCGGTAAATTCCTATAAATTCCATTAGCAATCTATAATTTTCATTTCATTAAAGTCACATACAACCAAAATATTTTTTTTCGTAAGTTTTATCAATAATCCTAAACAAAACGACCATGAGTTAACAACCGGCCAATACTAAAAGTTTGATTATTTTGAGGTGATATGTAACAAGTTGCAATAACACACAAAACATCATAATTTGGAATGAAGATTATACTTTCCTACATATATAAGGAAACAAAATTCTCTCTCTCGCTCCACATGTAATAGAGAAAAGAATCCCCATGTGGTTCTTTTTTTAAAACCTAAATTTCCTCCATTACCACCATTCTTTATTATTCTTCGTCTCTTTCTCCCTGTTCCTCTCTTTTTCTACTTCTACATGGCTACCAATAACTTAGACTTGGGTTCTACTTCACCTTTCAACCTCCAACAAACCCTCCAACACCGTCCTGATCTCCACCTTCAAATCCCCCAGCAGGACTCCGAAGACGATACAAACCAAAACACCCCCGGTTCTGGTGATGGTAGCGGTCGCCGTCCTCGTGGTCGCCCTCCGGGTTCCAAAAACAAGCCCAAACCACCAGTCATCATTACCCGAGAAAGCGCCAACACCCTAAGAGCTCACATCCTTGAAATCAGTAGTGGGTGTGACGTTTTTGAATCTGTCGCTGATTACGCCAGGAAACGTCAACGTGGGATTTGTATAGTGAGTGGAAGTGGCACCGTAAACAACGTTAGTCTACGGCAGCCGGCGGCAGCTGGATCTGTCGTGACACTTCATGGCCGCTTTGAGATACTTTCACTGTCGGGATCGTTTTTGCCTCCTCCGGCTCCACCGGGTGCCACCAGCTTGACAATTTACTTGGCTGGTGGACAAGGTCAGGTTGTAGGTGGGAATGTTGTCGGGGCTCTGGTTGCTTCTGGGCCGGTGATTGTTATAGCTGCTTCTTTCACAAATGTAGCGTATGAGAGGCTGCCATTAGATGAGGAGGAGGCAGCTGCAAGTAGCGGGGGAGGTGGTGGCGGAAACGGAAACGGAGACGGAGATGGAGGCCCCAATCACCCCTTTCCAGACCCATCATCGATGGGTTTACCGTTTTTTAACTTACCCCTCAACATGCCAAACGTTCAGTTACCGGTGGACGGTGGTGGTTGGTCTGGTAACACGGCAAGTCGGCCGCCTTTTTGAGAAGAAAAAGGTCAGATAAGATTAATGGATCATCATTTCATCATTTACCATCACTTCAACTTTCTCTTAGTTTCATTTTCAATGAGATTGATTTGATTCGATCCACCTCTGTTGATCCAACTGTAGTGTTAGCTCGTTAAATTTGCGAATCAAGATCAAATCATGCATCTTCTTGTTGTTTGATACTGTGTTTTGTGAAACCACTTTCATCTTTTGAGTTTGTTTATACCAACTACCGAATATTAGTATTACTTATTTTAAAAAAGGCAAACTTCTTGCAAAGAAGTGCCATGAAACATAAACTAATCTTCTTCCTTCTTGGGTTTGATGAGTTTTCAAATTTTCTTTTTAAAATGTTAAAGATGGTACATTTTAAATGCAGTATGACGTTTTTCACATATTTAATTGTATAATTAACGTGTAGTTATCAGTTCTTGGAATCAAGAAGTATTTTAATCGATTAAGGAGTCCAATCAATCAATTTGACTTTTAATATTAGAAACAAATAGACTTTTAAGTTTTAATAACATTTAATAATACACTTAGTATACTTTCTGTATATATATGTAGGTTAAATTTATTGTTCTTGACTGAACAAATACGAACTCCATTATTTTATTTTATTTTTTTTATCTTTTTCTGAGGCAGACTCCATTCTGGGGTCTTAGTTCCTTGATAAATTCGATGGATAAACATGTGTTCCCAGGGATAATAATAATCTTGCCATGTGAAAGATCTACCCTTTTCCTGAATAGATGCTCCTTTCTTTTTGATTCTGAATAAAGATTTATAAATAAAGTTAATTGTTTACAACTCCAAGAGTCTCCACTTAATGAACACAATTTTACGAATCATTATCTCCATCACGAGTACCTAGTTTCTAGGCTTTTCTCGCTCTAAAGTGACACTAATATTAGGTTAATCATATCTATAGTTCTATATATACCATACTTTGTGAAAATAAAAGTACACTAAAGCATAGGGTTTTGTGTATACGTTTTCCCTTAGATATACCATTTCTAGACCGTCGATCATCGTCATAGTTTCGGGGACCATGGTCTTTATTATCCTTTGTATCTTGCATTGATAAATTAGGGTTCATACTACAAAACCCTAAGATATATATATGGTAAGTGTTCTCGTTGAAAAGCTTGAAATCGTGAAGCCCTAATCGAGTTTGAATGCTAAGATCATGTACTCTCGTCAAAGAGGCAAATGGATACATCTGTATAGGAGTTTGTAATTACTGTCTGCTTTAGGGTTATGAATTGCCAATTTTTCTTATGTATTTTCTCACCTGTGTTGTTTTCTCTCCCAATATATTACAGGATCGATACTCACTCCTATATTAGGTGAACCATGTCAATTTTTGTGTCTTATGTGATTATTAATCTTCATGAGTACTCTAGGTTGGGATACGTATACAACCCACAAAATAGAAAGTCGTTCTTTTTAGGGTTTACTGAATGCCTTTAGCACAGCAACACCCAGTTAATCTTAATATCTGAAAATTGAAAATATTGATGAGTATTAGCTGTGTGTATAATTAAGATTCTAATTTGGGTGTTTCTGGTTACCAAATTCGTCACGGATGGGCAAACAGTTTAGTCTCTATCAGCATGATAGAGTTCTTGATAGTATTAACCAGAATTATTAACATGTAAAGTATGATCCTTAAAATACTATTGTCGTATGAAATTTCATGTTTGAATCTCATTGACCTCATCATCGTGTTGGGCCACACCAGTCTTTCAGAATGTGAGATGATGATAAACTTGGAATTACCAACTATAAGATCAAATACGTTGAATTAAAAAAGAAAAAGAAGAAAAAGAAAAAGGGCATAGATGATAGAATCATTACTTCCATACACCAGAGGATCGCCTGAGCACTTTGATTACTTAAATGAGTATAGGACTCCCTCACTCTCTCTCTCTCTCTCTCTCTCAAATTATTATCAGCTTCAATTGTAATGATTAATTCACATAAAGCAGTAGCGATATATATCTTGTTTTTTTAACCAGATAGATACGGCTTGAGAACTTTTTTCAGTTTAAAATCTCAATAGTCCATTAGTGTGCTATTGAGTTTCAGCATGCCGTACTCCTTAGAACTGGAGTTAAAAAGTTATTAGGTTGGACGTTTTACATAAAATCCTCTGAATTAACTAGTTACGCAAATGTGTCAAAAACCACGAAAAAAAAAATACTATATATTTTGTTATTTTCTTTTCTTCTTGGTCACTGTATTTGGGCTGTAAATCTTATGTTTTTGGCTTACCTACCGTACTATCAAAAGGGAAAAACTCTCTCCGTTACACACTGTTTTGACTGTCTTGTTCTTCTTGTATATTATATATACATATGCTAGCTCCTTTCATATGGCATTTAGTTTGAGGTTTATTCTTTTATTACACTTTTACTTTTCTCACTTGCAAAAACCAGAAACCCTAAATAAATGTGTTCTAAGCTAGCTAGTGAAACGTGCATGTCTTCTTGGTATGTATTTCAATAATTAAGTCTCTTAAAATCAACGACTAAGGGTTCTAGACATATTACTAAAAAAATATAAGTATTTTGACACTTTAAAGTAGCAATTATTTAATTACAGTACAAATGAGAAATCTTACCAAGAAAAAAAAACATGATTTTTGGTGCCCTATTCTACATTACCAAACAAGCATTGGGGTTTTCATCACTAAACATCTGAGGGGCATACACATAGTGAACAAAATACGGGACCTCACCATCCTTTGTCTTTGCTTCAACTTTCTTTTTCTCTTGGAATTCCACAATCTTTGTAGATACAACATCAACAATCACCTTTTCTTTCGTTTCCACCTTCTCTTTTGGAGGAGGTATGGGTATAATCTCTGCGTGTTTGCGTGCTCTCTTTTGCATATAAGTCACAATCTTTTCAGCTTCGATAACTCCTTCGATTACAACAGTTTGTGATTTTATGTCTGTTTTCACATTGTGTATACCTGCCATTTTTCGTAGTTTTAAGTTCAACTGTGATATATATCACAATTTACATATAAAACTCCTTTTTTTTCCTTTTTTTGAATAAATGTTGTTGACATTAACCATGTATAGAAATTTTTTGATAAAAATGACAACACACATGAGAAGAAAAAATTGTATCATGTAATGGCTAAGTCAAAATGACACGTCCATATATAGTTTTCTAGATTAAGTATTGTCTCCACAAGTCTATTACGTTAATTACAAAGAAGTAAAACCTATTACTTTTAACAATATCATTATGCCTTTACCTTTGTGTTTGAGGAGCTTCGCTCTTAGATCGTGCTCACACTTTTCACAGTGCATGTAAGCCTTTATTTTTGTCGTCTTTATTATAGTTTCCTTCGTGCACAAACAAATGTCAGATACCGTTAGAATTTGACTATTTGTTCATCAAAAAATATGGTCTTATAGGCCACATTTGTCATACAGGAAAGAACATTTACATAATAAGATTGTTTTATATTAATTACATTTGACATGCACTAAATTAACCGTATAAATAATAAGGGAAACATGGTTTTTTGGACAATGAAATATGTTTGTACCAAAGTAATGAAATGAATTAAGTATCTATATATAGTGTCTTAATATACCAATATTGAAATATTAGATCGATATTGAAACAAAGTAATGGTGTGAAGGTATGAGGTATATTCATGGGTGCTACTAGATGTGTGTAGGGAGTATTAACTACTATTGAACCATCATCATGTCAACCTATATATAGAAATATTCGATTTTAAAGGCTTTAATATCTTGGATTTTGGGTCGATATTTCGGTTATCTTTTTCACACGCCTATAATGTATTACAACCACAAACTAGCTAGGAAAGAATGAATGGAAATCAGACTTAGGGCATTCACAATATGGATTGAACACTATAAAATTTAATATTCTCATATTGACATTCTACTTTTTGTACAATTTTATTGGTTAATTCCAACAATATATTGAACTATCAAAAGTTCAATGGAACATATTTTAAACCATAATTGATCAAGTTATGTATTGTGAATGCTCTTAATTGTAATGACTAGGGTATACGAACTATAGCCAACATGGTTGATGGGTTCTGCTTGATATTTTATTTTTATAAGATAATGAATTTCAATTTTAAGTAAAAAAAATGAACAAAATGAACAAAAACTTATGTTATTAAACTACATAGCTTATGTGTACTTGTTATATGTAGTAGATACTTAATATTGAAAGAGTTAATTAGAGTTTTAGTTACTTTAACAGATGTATTTACTTACCGAAAGTTGGTCGTTTAAATGAAAAAAGATCTATAAAAATTAAACCAGGAGTACTCAAATGATTTATCAGGGTTAAAAACTGATTGATTATGATTTTTGCTTCGGTTATAGGTCAAAACCTAGAAAACAAACTCACTTTCATGTATAAGTGAAAATTTTCATGGTTAAGGTGAGCAACTTGACCTTTCGTAGAAAACTGTTGTTCACTAAGCCATAAGTATTGCATAATGTGTGTTAACGATGGTTTTAATCTCGCATGTTACGACAAGAGAGAGTTTAAGAAATAATTTTTTATGAAAACTATTTGTGTTGGAGAGAGAGAGAGAGAGAGAGAGAGAGAGAGAGAGACTACAAGAAATATATTCTTTAGCGGCGACACCATTACCGGCGACAAGGGGCTTTACACAACCATACACATATAAACATATACACAACCATAGCAATGCACTTTCTGTTTTTTTGCCACATATACACAACCATACACATATACACGACAAAGTCACACATAGTCACATGAAATGCAATTGCACACATTCACACACTCAATCATAAACACATACGTATTTAGATCATTGTACTTTGAAAACTCATGCTAATTATACCAATACATAATTTGCAATAGGATTACGAATAAATATAAAAAAAATGTATATTATTTTCTCAAAATGAATATTTAAAAGAAACTATTTTTTATATGTGTACAACCTACATGAAAACAAATATGTTAAAAATAGAAAACAAATGTAAAACAAAACCTTTTTAAAAAGAAAAAAAATCTAAATAGGAATAGATATAAAATCAAATATGTAAAAATAGTAATTTTAAAAAAAAAAAAAGCTTAAATACACATTATAAAATGTAAAAGAAGTAGGAAAAAACCATTCCAAAAAACTTTATATATATATATATATATATATATATATATATATATATATATATATATATATATATATATATATATATATATATATATATATACTCCCTTTATATCATATTTAATGTCTATTTTTGATTTTTAAAGTCTTTATTCCTTAACTTTGAACTTAAATTTTTTATTTATGTTATATATTATTTAATGAAACTTATAACAATGAAAAAGACATTTGAAATACAATCCATTCATTTAATCAAATAATATATAAAACAAAAATATTTAAAATTAAAGTTGAAAAATAAAAACTTCAAAAGTCAATAGTTGAAAGTAAATATTCGACGGTGGTAGTATAATTTTTTTTAATGATTTATGTAAAAAACTTTGGACAAAATTTGGAAAATAAAATAAAATAAAGGCCAAAATGAAAATTTTACATGATAAGTAGCTGCAATGGGTCTGAATTTGAAAAAAAAAAAAATCAGGATTTTTCTATAATTTTTCTCATACAATTACCATTTCTATATATTTAGAAAACTACAGGGACTACATGAAAAAACCATAACAAATGTGTTCACTCTTCCAAACGGTAGCAGCCATTCAGTGTAGGAAATGAATGAAAAGTGGTTATCTAATTTTAAATTGTTATTCAAAGCTTATTTTGTACTTTCTTTGGATGTGTGTTAGCTAGATGGTTATTATTAGGTATATATATGGAGGATGGGTGTATATAGGTTTAAAGAACATGGATGACAATATATGGACACCCACAAAATGCAATCGCACCATAACAATCACAACGATGTATAATTAGATGAACATACAGAGTCTACATTTTCATTCCTAAAAATACTCAACAATTATATTTCTTTTATTTATAATAAAAAAAAATGTTATGTTTATAAATAATTTATTAATTATAATATACATTAATTCAAAAGTTATTTTCAAAAAATCTTAATATTTTGGTTATTGGCTAAAAATGGATAATCTTCGGAAAGATCCAAATATTTTATCTAAATTACTGGAAAAATATAGGATACCGACTAAATTTGCAAAACCCGCAAAAATATGGTTTTTTCAAAGTTTTAATCGGTATTTTATGTTTTTCTGTATACTAAACTTAGTTTATCACTTTTTCATAAACTGAATTAAAATATTGAGACTTCACATAAGATTTCACTTGAAATTAAATAAAAATTAAGTTGAAGTAACTCTTACTTTCTTTGCATCCTTCTTCTCCAATATTTTCTTATCTTGGGATAAAATTTCAACCTTTTTCCTACTCCATTTCTCTAATCTTTCATGAATCTTCTTCACTTCAAAGGTGCCCTCCACTGTAATTTGACCTTTCTCATGCTTAGCATCCACTTTATGGACTCCTGTTTTAACCAACAACAAAAAGTTATCTTTACAAAATTTGGTTTTAAGGGACCGTAAGAGTGGAGTAGGGTGGGCATAGTTGATCCCTTGGAAACTTTGCACTTAATGTTAATATTGTAAATTTGTATAAAAAAACAAGAACCTTTTAGACGTTTTAAGTGCACCATAAATGCTGGAAAATAAATTAATAGATAACTATTTGTTGTACTTATTAATTAAATTTACATGAGAAATTAAATATCCTTCAACTTATTTTTTTATCTATTTTTCTTACTATTTTTAGATGATGTCAAAAATAATTAAAAATTATTAATTTTATTAAATATAACAAGTATTATAATTTTAAATGTGTATGAACATGATAGAAGAAAAAAAATAGTAGGATATTTGATTTCTCATTTACATATTGATAATAACAAATTTGGCTAACTCATTTGGCTAACAAGATGTTTAACAAAAATATCGTAAGATTCTATCTCACACATATACTAACCTCACCGTTCAAAAAAGAAAACATATTGATAATATATATAATATATGTTTTAAGTTTTGAGTTTCCCCTTATATTTTTCTTTGGTCCGCTCCTAGTGGTTACTTTCTCGGGTCTTCTTGACCAAACAGAGGGTCATAAGGTTTGCACAACAAGAATGGACGAAAAAGCCAGAAACAACCCTTATAGACCCGAATATAGTGACAAAAATACGAGACAAAAACATTTTTGTCATTTAACGGAAGACATGGTAAGATACTTCCATGAGGCCTAGTTTAATGAAATTAGTTGATTGTTAGTTAAACATAATGGCAAAAATAGAGTTTGAGATACTAATTAACGACTTGCATGAATGCGTCTTTATTTAGTTATATTGTAATAAAAACCAAACGTAATATAATTAAAAATGTTGCAATTTTTAAAGAAAGGTGGGTACCTGGGGTTCTCATGAGAGGCTTCTTAATATCATGAGCACATTTTGGGCAATGCAGATTAGCTTTATAAACTGCAATGGTGATGGTTTCTTTCTTTTCTTCTACTTTGGCCATGGCAAGAACTTTGAAGATTTAAAATTGTTACTACAGTTATGAAAAGCTGTTTATGCAAGGTGTTGTAAAAATGAAGTGTTCTTCACGAGAAATGTTTGGTGGGAATTCGATTACGGTGGTTGACTAACCACTGCAAACATATGACCCTAAATCATGGTTGGTAGCCATCGCCCATCAGTGAGCATGTTCAGTCAATGGAATAGGGCCCAAATTTCTTGGATCTTGTTTGGTTTCCTGTGACGACTTTAAGATTAAAAAACTAAAACCTGAATTAATAAGTATTAATCAATAAGAGCTCATTACTCATTATTATAATTTATAAAACCACAAGAAACTATTTTTGTAGGATACGAAAGAAGAAAGCACAATGTTGTTTATAAAACATAATATCAATCTGGAAATTCTAATATTCTAATTAACATATATATTTATATTTGTATTTTTTTTGTATTTTTACATGTCTCAAATTCTATAATGGCATTAACACTTAGGACGTGTTCGACAAAACTAACTGGTAGTGGGTAGCCTGCAACGGATAGTGGGTAGCTTGTAGCTTGTAGTTGGTAACGTTCTGTTAAACGCTAAATGAAATAGCACTGAGATTTAGAGCGTTTTGTTCAAACTAAACGTTAGAAGCTTATAGTGTCAAATAAGGTCTTCTGTTCAAAACGGAACGTTTTGTAAAATGCTAGAAGTTAGAAGCTCTCAAACACTCCAAAACGCTTCATGTCAAACACATCATTAATAGATTTATTTTTTAAGTCATTAAGTGTTAGTTTTAATGTCAATTGAAAGCAATTTTTAGATATAATCTTATAAAGAAGAAGTGAAAATGTTGTTTTTGAAAACCCTAATTGATCTAATTCTTATAGTTATTCAATTGAAAACAAATCAAACACTCTGGTACCACTGATAGGATTTAGGTAAAACAAATAAACTTAAGTTTGAATGCAACTTAAATAGGATCTATGTTTTCTCTATTGAACCTATAACTAGAACATTAATAATAAACTCTAAGAACCTCAAGGGTTTAGGATTACATACCTTAATTGTTATTATAGTAAATAACAATGATTCATTCTTGTAGATCTCTTGAAAGCAAGTACCACAAGTGTCGTGTTTCTAATGGTTCACACCCAAGTTAGCAAGATGATGACTTAATAGAGAGGAGAGGGGAGAGTAACAATTTTAATCCAAGCCTTAGGGAAGAAAAGGAGTTGATGAAATATAGGGATAGGGATGGCCTTATATAGTTGACGAATCTTGGGGCCAAAGCCTTAGATTGATTTACTTGGCGACCAACCAACTCAATCTCCTTATCCAAGGAGCCTTGGACGAAATCATCTAGGCTTGCCCTAGAAGAATTTCGTCCACCTCATCCCATGAGATTTCCGAGCCTTCCTTCTTCAACTTTCAATAAATAATCAAACAGTCTCAATACATTTAATTAAGCCTAAAATTAATTTTAGTTAATTTCTGATTAATTATTAATTAAATAATACATTTTCTAAATAATATATTATTTCCATAATACATTAATAACCTCTTTATTTCAATTTATTAATCACATAATAAATTAATCTCTATCTCTCTCTCTCTATCTATCTATCTATCTATCTATCTATCTCTCTCTCTCTTTCTCTCTCTAAAAGTCATCTGATCCAATTGCTAGGTTTGAGGGCAACCCAAAAGTGATCGTGCTACTATCAATTCAAGTGTCTACCAATTTTAGTTATGGGATTAGACACCTAATCCAACAGTCCCCCACTTGGATAAGTATATAACTATAATTGTCAATATAACTTCTGAATCGATCGGCAAATTGTAGCTTCCAAAAGTCATTGTCGAACTCTGACCCAGTCAACTACCCATCCTAAGATAAGTAATCATATAACCCTCTGTTCTCCTAGATATCATTTGAACATGAGACGTGGAATAGAATCAATCTCATTTTCCAAGACTTTGTTTCCCGATTTCTGATTTGTGATGACATAGAACTTCTAATTGCACACATCAATTTAGTCTTGTTCATGCCCGACACTATTAGTCAACACCAAATCACCGAGGGGCCCAAAGATATCGCTTTTCCCGTTAGGGCAAAAGGAACGAATAAACTTTGACTCATATGCTTGTATCTTTTACTCATCAAATCGTGCATGACAATACGTTTTACAACATCAAGTTACTAATGCGTTTACGTATTATCAATGTACAACCAACTTGTAAATTACAACTCATATATCTCTGTTTTAAGATCATAAGATATTATCGTCTCAGAATTACTCGTGATACAATCCATGAAGTAATTCTTTGAGCGTGGGTTTATCCAATACTTAAATCTTCATTTCTAAGTACTCATGAACATTGCGGCAATATTATTGCTATGTCTAACTCTCTTAGACAATTTACAATTCAATTCATGACAGTCTTAATTCACTACTTACTTCCAAAATCATGAGCGAATGTGGAGTTTGAATAGTCATATTATTCGGGAAGTAAAACATGCAAAATGAAACACAAAAATAAATAATTAACAAAAGGCAGTAAACAAACTCATAAATAATTCTCCATTATTTAATCACCAAAAATTAATTATGTTTATTCTGTTACAAGTTTCAAACTAATTATCTAACTACTAAAACTAATATCATCTCTCAGACCAATGCTCCTGGCATGCCGACTGTGTTTGACCCTAGTCAGAGCCTTCGTTAAAGGATCTACAGGATTCTCTTCTGATGATACCCTATTCACGATGAGGTGACCTTCTTCTCCCTAAGTCTGATGTAATGGTACTTTCTGTAGATATGTCTATACTTTCCATGATCTCTTGGTTCCTTATTCATGGCAACCGCTCCTTCATTATCGCAGAAAAGTTCTATTTGCTCCTAAATGGTTGGGACAACTCCAAGATCTTTGATGAAGTTTTTCAACCAAGCTGCTTCCTTAGATTCTTCACTTGTAGCTATGCACTCTAATTCGCAGGTTGAATCAGCCACCGTATCCTGTTTGGAACTCTTCCAAGTTACTACTCCACCATTTAGAGTGAACACCCATCCTACCTGAGAATTAAAGTTGTCTTTGTCTGTCTGAAAGATGGCATCACTATACACACTCACTCTCAACGTATCACTGCCACCAAGGACTAGAAGCATGTCCTTTGTCCTCCGCAAATACTTGAGAATGTTCTTAGCTGTTGTCCAATGAAATTTACCATGATTTCCCTGATAGTGACTGAGCATGCTTAAGGTAAAAGACACATCAAGGCGAGTACATGTCATAGCGTACATGAGCGACCCCACAACCGAAGTGTAAGGTACCCGAATCATATCAGCTATCTCTTCATCTGTACTAGGGCTTTGAGTATTACTCAATTTGGTATTGCTATGGATATGTAGCTCTCCTTTCTTGGAATTTTCCATACTAAACCTCTTTAGAACTTTATTCAAGTATGTACTTTAACTTAGTCCAATTAGTCTCCTCTTTCTATCTCTTAAGATTCTTATCCTGAGAATATATGCCACTTCTCTAAGGTATTTCATGGAAAAACACTTTCCAAGCCAAGAATTCACTTCTTGTAAGGTTGGAATGTTGTTTCCCATGAGTAGTATGTCATCGACATACAACACCAGAAAAGTCACTATACTCCCACTAGCCTTGATATACACAACGGACTCATCTTCACTCCTAGAGAAACCAAACGCTTTGACTTTTTCATGGAAGAAAAGATTCCAACTTCGAGATGCTTGTTTCAATCCATAGATGGATTTCTCAAGATTTCACTCTATTTGGAAACTTTTCATCTACAAAACCCTTTGGCTAACTCATGTAAACATCTTCAGCCAACTTCCTGTTAAGGAAAGCAGTTTTGATATCCATCTACCATATTTCATAGTCATGAAAGACAACTATGGCAAGCATTATCGTAATAGATTTTATCTTGGCAATTGGTGAGAAGGTCTTATCATAGTCATCCCATAGGGTTTGAGTGAATCCCTTCGCAACCAGTCGAGCCTTTTAGGTGTGTACCTTTCCATCCATGTCAATCTTCTTCTTGAAGATCCATTTGCATCCAACTGTATTTCGACCTGGTACATTATCAACCAAATTCCAAAATTGGTTGACATACATGGACTTGATCTCGCTGTCCATTGCCTCTTTCCATTTAGCAGCCTCAAGGTCTGCTATTGCTCCCTTGTAGCCAGTCGGCTCATCCAAATTTATCAGTGTCCTATAACAAACAAACGTGTCACCATCTATAGTAATATGGAAGCCATACAACTCAGGTGACATGCTAACTCTGCTGGAACGCCTAATAGGTAATGACTGTTCTACTGGTTCAATAGGAACGTCTTCCTCTAGTTAAGTGTTAGTATCATCTAAGGTTCCTTCACTGGTTGACTCTTGAATTTCTTTAAGGTCAATGGTACTCCCACTATCCTCTTTGAATATGATCTTTCTCTCTCTCTCTCTCTCTCTCTCAAAAATCTTCTTCGTGCTATAAAGACCACGTTTTCACTAGGTCTGTAGAACAAATATCCAAAATTACTATTTTGGGTAACCAATGAAAATACATTTCTCACTTCTATCTGCTAGCTTGTCATGAGTCTCTCGTCTCACGAAATCTTCACAACCCAGACTTTGATATGTGCTAACGAGGAAACTTTCCTCGTCCACATCTCGTGAGGTGTTTTGGCAACCTTCTTTGTAGGGACAAGATTGAGGATCTGAGCAGTTGTTTCTAAGGCATACGTTCATAAGTGAATAGGAAGACACTCATCATGGAATAAACCATATCTAACAAGGTTCGATTATGCCTCTCAGCCACACCATTCAATTGTTGTGTCCTAGGATGAGTCAATTGTGAAACTATTCCACATTCCTTCAGATAGTCATTGAGCTTGATACTAAGATACCCTCTGCCTCTATCAGATCTAGGCATCTTTATCTTCCTGCCCAAATGATTCTTGACTTCATGTTTAAACTCTTTGAACTTTTCAAAGGCTTTTGACTTATGTTTGATTAAGTAGATATAACCATATCTGCTATAATCATTTGTAAAAGTCACATAGAATCGATTAGCGTCCCTTGTGGATAATATGAAAGGTCTACACATCTGTATGTATGAGATCCAACAAACCTTCACCTCTTTCACAAGATCCATTGAAAGGTGATTTTTTCATCTTTCCCTAAAGACAAGATTCACATGTATCATCTAACATTAGGTCAAATGATTCCAACACTCCATCCTTTTAGATTTGGGAAATGTGTTTATTGTGTCCAAGATGACAATGCCACAAGCACACTTTGTCTATACCATTAGATGAATCAATATGAAAGACATTATTTCCTAAATTATCAACACACGTTATAGTTTCATACACACCATCACATGGTAAAGCTTCAACGATAAAAATATCATTTTTATAAGCAGAAATAGAACCATTCAAATCATTAAATGAATATCTAAAACCTTTTCTAAAAAAAGCATGAAAGAAATAATGTTACATGTCATCTCTGACGAGTAGCAACAATTTATTAAATCAAAACAAACACCACTACTAAGCACTAGAATATAAACTCCAATCTTGGTAACAAGAGAAGGATGCCTATTCCGCTTTATGCTACGAAGACCACATTTTCACTAGGTCTGTTGAACAAGTATCCAAAGGACTTTTGTGGGCAGCCGATGAAAATACATCTCTCACTTCTAGGTTCAAGCTTGTCGAAAGACTCTCGTCTAACGAAAGCTTCATAACCCCAAAACAGATGGGTTTTATGTACTCAAATATTCCTATGGTGCACATACAACCCTAAATCTTTGGATCTAAGTTTTCTCTAATTATACATGCAACATTGACTTTCCAAAACATTAAGCCTAAACTAGCATGTAAGGTAACATTTGAATCATAAAAACAGTTAGAAGATTACCTTGTGTAGTAGCTTTCTTGTCTTTGACCTTTAGGAGCCTAGCACCTCAAGTGTGATGCCTCAAATGTCTTATAACAAACCAAGAACAAGAGAATGGACTTGAGAGAGAGGTATGGGAGATCAAAATCGGCTAGCTACCACTATAGTGTGTATAAGTGTCGATTTTAGATGTTAGGGACTTCTTTTATAGTCTAGGATTACAACAATGCAAACCCTAATGACTCTTCATATTTCTTAGTCTTTTGGGCTAAACCTTCTTGGACTTTCACATAAGTTTAGTCCAACTCTAATCAACATGAGTCATGAGTCCAACTAGAAGTATCATTGATTTACCTAATCAGTTTCTTTTGATCACTAAATTAATACCAAATTAATTCTTGATCAATACTAATTAAATAATGTGATTTCTCAATTAATATATTATACTTATAATATATTAATAAATCATAATAACTTCTTCTTCAAGTATTTATCCTATCACATTGTCCCAGAGTGTTACAACCCAAATGGACCATGCTATTATCAGGTCAAGCACATACCAATTATAGTTATGGGCTTAGACACCTAATCCAATAGTCTCCCACTTGGATAAGTCTAATAACTATAACTGCCAATGCAGCTTCAAAACCCGAGTAGCAATTGTAGCTCTCTAAAAGCCATTGTCGAATCCTGAAGCGCCATTTAGATAAGGGATCATATAATCCTCCGTTCTTCAAGATATCAACTGGACAAATACATGGAACAATGTCATACTTATTTTCTAGTTGTTTGTTTCCCGATTTCCGATTTATTTGACATAGAAATCAATTGAACACATCACTAGAGTTCTGACCGAGCCCGGTACATAAGTCAAAACAAAATCATTTGGGGGCCCAAGATATCGCTTTTAATCCTCTTAGGATAAAAGGAACAGATAAACTTCGACTTATATGCTTGTACTAACTATCAGTTAAATCATACACAACAGTATATTTAATAACATCAAGTTACTGATGTGTTTTCGCACTATCAATGTATAACCAACTCATAATTGCCAACTCATATATCTTGGTTTGAAGATTATACAATATTATCGTCTCACAATCCCTCGTGATAAATTCCATGAAGTGATTCATGTGAGTGTGGGTTGATCCAATACTCAAATATTATTTCAAGAGTACTCATGAATGTTGTAGCAAACCTTTGCAATGTCTAACTCCTTAGACAATCTTACAAAACCCATTCATGACAGCCTACTTACATAACCTACTTCCAAAGTATGATCGACTGTGGATAGTTTGAACAATCTTATTATTCTGGAAGTCAAAACATGCAAAATGAAACAATAGTAAGTAATTGACACAAGATAGTATCTTTACTTATAAATAAAACTCCTTTTATTTAATCATCAAATGTCAATTACATTTTAGCTATTACAAGTTTAAATATCTATCTAATCATTAAAACTAATATCGTCCAATGCTCCTTGCATGCAGCAAGTGCTTATCCTTGTTGACTCCCTTTGTAAGGGGATCTGTTCTTCTCTGATGATATCCTCTTCATTACGAGCAGTCATTCTTCTACTTGATGTCTTATAAAGTGATATTTTTTGTCGATGTGCCTGGATCTGCCATGATCCCTTGATTCCTTGGCTAAGGCAACTGCACTTTCATTGTCACAAAAAATATCCATAGGCTCCTTTACAGCTGGTACAACTCCAAGGTCTCTAATGAAGTTCTTCAGCCATATTGTCTCCTTTGCTGCTTCGCTTGCTGCTATGTACTCTAATTTGCACATTGAATCAGCCATAATTTCCTGTTTGGAAGTTTTCCATGTTATTGCTCCTCCATTAAGGGTAAATACCCAGCTCGACTGAGAGCGGAAATTATCTCTGTCGGCCTGAAATTTTGCGTCACTATACCTTGTCACTATCAATTCATCACTCCCACCGAGGGTAAGGACCCAGTCCTTAGTCCTCTGCATGTACTTAAGAATGTTCTTAATGTCATTTAATGATTTGATGCAAGCTCTTAATGTCATTTAATGATTTGATGCAAGAGCTTGTTTGAATTGAATCAATTAAATGAAGTTTTATTTAAAGAACATGTTTTGAATAGAATACTTTTGTCAACTTGCATATTAGATTTTATTAATATCTAAATTACCAACCTAGATTGAACATGGATCACAGTCATATTACATCTTATAACGCAACACATGTATAGGAATCCAAATCAGAATTGTATTTCTTTTACTGAATTTTGTTATCAATCTTGTTTATTTATGAAGTTAAATTCGAGTTCAAACATAATCTCCCATTTTAACATTGATTGTATGATGTGTGAGAATGTGGCTAAATAAGTAGTCCCGTATTCCTGTCGACCGAACCTGCTTACTCTATACTATTTTTAGTGTATGAAGTAGCAGTGACTAGAGTTTTATTGTTATTATTTTATCCCATTATTTGTTGGTTTTACCACCAAACAGCAATGAAGACAACATTGTCACTCGATTTATAGAAGAGATGTCCAAATGATTTCTATGGGTAGCCGATGAAAATACAACGCTCACTAAGAGGTTCGAGCTTGTCATGAGTTTCTTTTCTCACAAAAGCCTCGCAACCCCAAACCTTGATGTGTGCTAACGAGGGAACCTTCCCTGTCCATATCTCGTGAGGTGTTTTGGAAACTTTTTTACTTACGACTAGATTAAGGATATGGGTGACAGTCTCTAAGGCATACCCCCAAAATGAGATAGGTAACGAAGCTCGACTCATCATGGAACGAATCATGTCCAACAAGGTATGATTGTGCCTCTCAGCCACATCATTAAGCTATGGTTTCCTAGGTGGCGTCAATTGTGAAATAATTCCACATTCCTTAAGATAGTTGTGGAACTCGATACTAAGATACTCTCATCCTCGATCAGATCGGAGCATCTTTATCTTCCTGACCAGCTGGTTCTCCACTTCTTGCTTAAACTTTTTGAACTTTTCAAAGGTTTCTGACTTATGCTTGATTAAGTAGACATACCCATATCGACTATAATCATCAATAAAAGTCACATAGAAGCGGTTAGCATCCCTTGTGGCAGTTCTGAAGGGTCCACACACATTGGTGTGTATGAGATCCAACAAACCCTCACCCCTTTTCATAAATACCAGTGAAGGGTGACTTGGTCATCTTTCCAATCAAACAAGATTCACAAGTTTCATTTGACTTTAAGTCAAATGACTCCAACACTCCATCCTTTTGGAGTTGGGCTATGCGCTTCTTGTTAACATGTCCAAGACGACAATGCCATAAGCATGATTTATCCAAAACATTAGATGAATCAATATGCAACACATTATTTCCTAAGTTATCTACAATCGTCACAGTTTCATATATAACATTACAAGGCAATGCTTCAAAATAAAATGTACCATTATAATAAGCATTAATACTACCAATTTCATTATTAAAAGAAAAGGTAAAACCTTATTTATACAAACTATGAAAGGAAATAATATTTCTTGTCATATCAGACGGGTAGCAAAAATTATTCAGTTCTAAATTTAACCCACTACTAAGCAATAAAGTATAAACTTCAATCTTGGTGACAGCCGACTTTTTCCTACTCCCCATGATCAAGTTCATCTTCCCATGCTCCACATCCCTACTTCTTTTTAGTCCCTGCAAATCAGAACAAATGTGAAAACCACATCATGTATCAAGGACCCAAGAATTAGCATGTGATGAGTTATTATACAGAATAGTATAAATACCTGCGAAGGAGGGTTTGATCTTCCCATCCTTTATGTCCTGCAAGTATTTAGGGCAGCTTTGTCTCCAGCGCCCTTTTTCATGACAATGGAAGCACTCGGCTTCCTTTGGATTGGAAGAGGGTTTAGCAGAACCAACTTTGGTCCCACTGGAATAGGATCCATCATGGGACTTTCCCTTGTGGCTCCTGGATGGAGTCCTCCTCTGATTTCCCTTCCCATGTCCAATTGCCAGGACAGGGGCAGTAGCAGTAGGAGTAGAAACAATAGATTTTCCTTTAAGAGTACTTTCAGCAGTCCTTAAAAGGCCTTGAAGTTTGCTTAGAGTGACCTCCTCCTTGTTCATATTATATGGCATACGAAACTAATCATAACAAGGAGGCAAAGAGTGTAGAATAATGTCTATGGCCAACTCTTCATCGAAGTTGACATTCAACTTCAGCAAACCGTCCACAAATCTTTGCATCTTTTGCAAGTGGGCCGCGATAGACTCTCTATCCTTCATTTTGGTTGTAATCATGGAGGCTATGATTTCATACCTTTCCTGCCTTGAACTTTGATGGTACCTTTCCATCAAGTCTTGGCGCATTTCATAAGGCCAAAAGTCCTCATAGGACTTCAGAAGCTCAGCAGTCATGGTAGTAATCATAATACACGACACTTTGGTCGCATCCCTCTCACGGGCCTTGTACTCAGCAATCTGTTCGGGAGTAGCGGTAGATTCATCAATCTCCTTAAGCTCTTTATCTAGAACATAATATTTTTCCTCATAGCGAATGGCCATTCAGATGTTTCGAATCCAATCATTGAAGTTTGATCCATCACTCCCACATAAGTTCATGAGGGAGAAAGAGCCTGAAGGGTTTGGGTTTGAAGTAGTGTTGGAAGACATCTGAAAAGAAAGACAAAGTTTAGATTAGATAAGGAACCTTAATATAGCACCCAAATGAAATCCTTGCTCAATAGCCAAGACAGGAGCAACAGCAGTAGGAGTGGAGGCAAAACTCTTTCCTTTCATTCCACTTTCAGCAGTTCTCAGCAAGCTCTGAATATGAGTCAATGTGGTTTCTTGGTTGTTCAAATGATAATTCATGAACTGATCATAACAGTTGGGCAATGAGTGCAAGACTATGTTAATAGCTAATTCCTCATCGAAGTTCACATTGAGCTTCAATAAGCGATCCACGTATCGTTGCATACATTTCAAGTGGTTTGTGACAGACCTTCTGTCCTTCATCTTGATGTTAATGAGGGACTTTACTACCTTGTATCTTTCTTGATGAGCTCGTTGATGGTACTTTTCCATCAAGTCCTTGTTCGTGTCATACGTCCAGTAATCCTCACATAACCTTTGTAGCTCAGGAGTCATTGTAGCCATCATGATGCATGCCACTTTGGTAGCATCATTGCAATGTCTCCTATACTCAGCTAACTGTTTAGAAGTAGCTTTTGTTTCATCAATCTCGACGATCTCTTTCACGAGCACATATTCCTTGTCCTCTAAGCGTAAAGCCATTTTGATGTTTTGCATCCAATCATTGTAATTGGTGCCATCAAAGATGACTTTCGAACAGATGCTCAAGAGTAAGAGGTTGTTGGAGGAACCAGAAGCATTTTTGGAAGTTGAGATCTGAAAAGAAGGACAGGTTTTGCTTAGATACGAATAATCCTTAATATAACACCCAAATGAAATATTAAGGCTAGGATCCAAATAAATAATTCACAATTCAGAAAAGGGATGTCGTAATCTAACTGCAAATTATTTAAAGCTAGGTAAATGACGATTTACTAATTTCACCACGAAAAAACCAAATTTGAACGAATTAGATTTTAAATGAAATTCCTAGATCTTTTGAGATTCATTGAACTATTCAATGGCATGTTTAATCTCGATTATGCTCTTCCATTTGTGACTGGGGTACCGAGGATCATAAACCAGATGTGAATAACCATGCAAATTAGCTTGGTACTCTCGATGTCATTTATCATCTAATCAATGTGCCGGTTAGCCACACACTCTCCATTAATCAATGATAATTTACAAGACACCCATTGCCACCCTTTATTAGTACATATTAGTGTGTCGGTTAACCATACACGCTCCACTAATGACTTTTATAAAGTGCAATATGCAATTTCATGGATTAGCATCAAGTTCACATTTTTCCTAAAGTAACTAAGATTGAGAATTTAATAAAAACATTTATTAACTTTATTAATTTCATTATACTTATTAATGAGAATTAAGTTTCCTATCAACCCTATTCGGCTAATGACCATCCACCAATCAAGGGAACGGTGGGTAAGAGTGGATACCCAGTGACGCTCATTTTATAGGCCACTTTCTTAAACTCTCCTTATAGATCGACTTCGTGAATGACGCGTAATAGCGGTTCGACTGAGTTGTCTTATACATATAGTAAATATTAAACTTTTAATTTTACATATAGTATATGGTGTATTTTAAACATTTCAAAATACTAAGGCTTATAATCTTTTAAATTTTCGAAATTAAAACAATTTAATTAAATTTAAAAGAAATTGATTTAATAATTATCTATTAATTAAACCTTTTAATTAATTTATTAAATCAAATAAGGATTAGCCAATCAAATTAATCAAATAATTTAACCTATTCCACTCCCCCTAAATTTCGAAATTATGGGAGGGATCTTACAAAATCTTGCAATTATCTTAATAAACAAGTAATAAAATAATTACCAAAAATAAAAAATCCCACCAAAACCCTAACTTCCATAATTTGGCAAATCTTGGGGAGGAAGGAAATGATTTCAATCCTTTCCATATATTCGAAAATTCATATGGTTAGGAAACCCTAAAATTTCGAAATTAGAAGGCCAAAGGAAGGGGTTAAAACCCTTATGCAAATTTTCGAAAACTAGGCTTAGAAAACCCTAATTCCAATGGGTTTGATTGCCATAAACCCTAATTTTAAAGTTCAACCAATTGCATCATATTCAATAGAATACAATCCTAGGCTCTGATACCACTGATAGGTTTTGAGCATAACAAACAATCCCTATGTGTGCATGCAACCCTAATTTGTAGGATCTATGTTTTCACTATTGGACATGCAAGTATTAAATACAAAAATAAACCCTATGAGGCATCTACTATAATCGGAATTCATAATAACAGATAATAGACTAACCTTTGATTGTTATATACTCCATTCGTCCCAAAATTATACTCCATCTTTCATTTTTGGTTTGTCCCAAAATAATAGTCCACTTCTAAAAATAAATAATATTTTTACCAAAATACACCCTCATTATTACTTAACCAACTAAGCATTTAATGTAACATTAAATGCAAAATAAGGACAAAATTGTCATTTTATTGCAAAAAGTTAGTGTTAATTAATGCTTCCTTAATCTGTGTGTTTTTTGTCTGTGGATAATAATTTTGGGACGGAGGGAGTAGTAATAACAATTAATTCCTTGAAGTTATTGAAGCTTGAGAACTAGTGTCACAAGTATAACACCTCTAATGGCTCACAAACACACTTAGCAAGAGGATGTATGAGAGAGGAGGAGGAGGAAGATTCAAGATTCCAGCTCTTTTTAGGGTTAGGAATAGTGGCCAAAATCTCAAAGGCGTATGCCCTTTATATAGTTGTTGGTAGCTTAGGGCCAAAGTTAGGGTTTTAAGGAGGAAACCCTAATTCCTCAGCTTAAGGCCTAAGCAGCCCAAGAACCTCATCCAAGAGTCCCTTGGACGAAATTTCTAGGGCTTCCCTAGAAGATCTCGTCCAACCCATCTAGGAAGATTCTAGAGCCCAATTCCACAACTATTAATAAATTGCCAAACAACCCATGCACTTTTAATTAATTCATTTAAAATTAATTCCAAATTAATTTATGATTAAATATTAATTAAATAATATGATTTCTAATTAATATATTATTTCCATAATACATTAATAAATCATTTATTACGATTTATTAATCAAATAATAAATTCTTCCTCTTTCTCAATAGGTCATCCTTTTTAGTTGCGAGTATGAAGGCGGCCCAAAAGGATTGTCTTACTATCAATTCAAGTACATTCCGATTATAATTATGGGCTTAGAGACCTAATCCAACAATTAGATGAAATAGTATATATATATATATATATATATATATATATATATATATATATATATATATATATATATATATATATGCAAAAGATGGATTCACTTTGCCATCCTTGATGTCTTGCAGAGACTTTTGGCAGCTTCATTTCCAATGCCCCTTATCATTGCAGTAAAAGCAAGTGTCTTCTTTGGGAACAGAGGTGTGTGGAATATCATAACTAGGCTTGGCCTTTAGGCCTCTACTAGATGACCTGACTTGGGCCTTACCCTTCCAGTTCTGCTTGGGAGGACATTTCCTCTTCTTCCCCTTTCCTTGACCAATGGTCAGAGCGGGAGCACTAACAGAATTAGGGTTTGAGTTCTTACCCTTCGTTCCTGCCTCAACAGTCTGCAGTAGGTTGTGTAATTGATCCAAGGTGGTATCACTGTTGTTCAAATGATAAGTTAGGATAAACTGATCATAACACGTGGCTACATACAGATTCTCCCTCTTTCATCTTGCGTGTCATGAGGCACTTGACCACTTTGTACTTTTCTTGATGAGCTTACTTATGGTACTTATCTATAAGGTCCTTGTTCATTTAATAAGTCCAATAGTCCTCATAAAATCTCTGCAACTCAGGGTTCATAGTGGCGACCATGATGCAAGCAACTTTTGTTGCATCGTCGTAGTGCTTTTGGTAGGAGGCGTATTCTTCAGTAGTAGTTTTGCCTTCTTCAACTTCAATAAGTTCTTTCTCGAGAACATAATCTTTGTTCTCGAATCGAAGGGCCATCTTTATATTCCACATCCAATCATTGTAATTGGATCCATCCAGTATGACTTTGGAGCAGATAAAGAGCAAGGAAAAGTTATGGTGGTTGGAGGAGGAAGAAGAAGAAGCATCAGTTGGAGTAGACATCTGTAAAAGGACTGTATTTTTAGTTAAATAAGAATAATCCTTAATATAGTAACCCAAAATAAAGTATTAAGGCTAGGACCCAACTATATAATTTACAACTTAGAAAAGGGATGTCGTAATCTAATTGTAAAGTTTGTAAAGGTAGGTAATGACAATCTACCAATTCCACTAGAAAAGAAATGAAATTAAGTGAAATTCCTAGGTCTTTTGTGATTCATTGAAACTATTCAATGGCATGTTTAATCCAGATTATGCTCTTCAATTTTTGATTGGGATACCGAGGATCACAAACAAGGTGTGAATAACCATGCAAATGTGCTTAGCAACCTCATTGTCATTTATCATCCTAATTGATGTGCTGGTAAACCACACATACTCCATCAACAATGATAATTTATGAGATACCCATTACAAGTCTTTATTGGTCCCTATTAGTGTGTTGATTAGCCACACACGTTCCACTAACGACTTATAAAGTGTAATGTGCAATTTCATGGGTTAGCATACTAACTCATATTTTTTCTAAAGTAACTAGGTTTGGGATTTTAATAAAAAGTTCTAGTACTTTTAATAGCATTATACTTTTAATAAGAATTATTGTCATATCAAATCGGTTCAGCTAATGACCCTCCACCATACAAGAGAGCGGTGGGTAAGAATGGATACCCAATGACAGTCATTTTATAGGCCGCTTCCTTAAATGTCTTTTATAGTATGGATTCATGAATAAGGCGTACTAGCGATTTGACTAACTTAGTCTTATATATATAGTAATTATTAATCTTTTAATTTTACATATACTATAAGGTGTATTTTAAAACTTTTCCAAAATACTAGGTTTATAATTTAAATTTCAGAAATTAATAATTAATTTAAATTTAAAAATAAACCTAATGATTTAATATTTATCTATTAATCGACATTTATTTAAATATATTAAATCACATAAGGATAAACTAATTAAATTAATCAAATAATTTAATCCTAATCCTAACCCTCTAATTTTCGAAAATTAAGGTGTAGGATTTTTCCAATTTTATAATTATCCTTTTCAATCAAATTAAACTAACAATTATCTAAAATAGGAAACCCTAACAACTAGCCATATTTTCGAAAACTTGGGGAGGAAGGTTAGGATTTCAAAACCCTAACCCTAATTTCAAATTGGGCCCAACCCATCATACAAATAAATGGGCCCAAATAACAAATGGGCATGACCCAATATGTAAATGGGCCTAACCCAACATACAAATAAAGGGTCCCATCATAATATAAAAATGCAAGAGTCACAAACACAGCTAGCATCCTACACAATATAGTGAGAAGACTCACTTGAACTACTCAACAAAAGCTCAACATTTACATCAACAACAAAACAACCAACCCAAGCTTCCTAAAGTCAAATGAGACCAGCCCTTAGTCATATACTCGATGCTACCTAAGTTTGACCAAAAGTCAACCTGATCAAAAAGTCAATGGTCAAAGTCAACTCAGATGAACCCACGTCATGGCAATTCCTTTGCCACATCGTGGTCACATCTAGACAAAAAAGACGCATTGCAACGCACCACCACGTCATGGGCCTTCCTTGGCTACGTCATGATTTTGGTCAGAAGGATTTTTCTTCATTAAGAGCTTAATCCATAAGGACCAAAGCTCATATCGTTAGGTTTGGTTCCTAGAAGCTTTATAATGGATAAAGTTTCCAACTTTATCCATTAGGATGGTCTAAATCACCAAGATCTAAACTATAAATCTTAAAGGGACCAACAATACATCTTTCTCAACTTAATCCATTAAGTCCAAATCTTCCACTTTCATATTTGAATCAATGTCTAGATGGATAAAGTTTCCAACTTTATCCATAACAATTTCACAATCTTTCAAGATCTAAACTTTAATACACCAAAATGACCTAAAGGACCAAGATAACTTGCATGGCTAAAAGGGAAGCAAAAAGATCATAACTTTCCTAGTCCATGAGGTCCAAGAAGTATTCCAAACTGATAAAAACATGTTGGAGTCTACTTAACTCCAAGATTACTCATAAAATGGACCAAAAGTGCCAAAAACCACAAATAAAGAGATCTAAAGAACTAAAGAGCAAGATTAGAACTTTATACTCATAATAGCCATAAATGTAGTGCCCTTGACGGGTACAAACTTGAAACGTCATTCCTTGCAACCAAATGAACCTTCTTGATCTTTAAGCTTCATCAAAATATCATACAAAGCATTCAAAAGAGGAGAGAGAATAGGGGATAGTGTCAAATCTTGAAGATGGAGGCTAGGGTTTCTCCCAAGGGCTTCTAGATATGATGTAGGATCATAAAATTGCCAAAAGTCACAATCTTATGCTTAAACATATTAAAAACCCTAAAAATCATGGGCTTGGGCCTGACAAACTGCCACTCTGTGGCAACATTTCTCCACTTCATGGCAACTGCCATGCCATGACAAATTGCTCACCACTCCGTATTGCCTGTCACTCCGTGGAGATCTGCTCTCCACTCTGTGACGACAAGTTTTCACCCAAATCCATTCCAGCTTCAAACAATCATAACTTCTTTGTTTCAACTTCGTCTTCGGCAATCTTTATATGCATGGAAAGGTATTGATGTGCCAACAACCCTATCTAATTACTTTTGACTTAAAGCATGTCGAACTAAAATCATTAATTCATGCAAGAAGTCTGAAGTATCACTTTTCCCGTTTTAACCTTCGCTCCAAAACACAAATCAAAGGCTTAGATCACATAACCAATATTATCAACTATTGTCAAGGTCTAAACCTTATTTCCTTGAAGCCCAAGGCCTTCACATGATCGAATTATGCTCTACAATCCCGAAATAAGATACCTCTCGAAACAGGATGTTACAATATAAATTAACTTTTGATCGGAAAACTACATCAAAGAAGTGATGAACAATAATGAAATTTTACAATTTACACAAATCATACTAGCACGAAGTAGAAATCGAATTAACACGAATTAGAAATCATAAATCAGAAATGGTGAGGCTATCTGAAATCTGATTAACATAAATACAATATCGATTTTTTTGAAGGCTACATGAAATCAAACTTTTTGGAGGCCCTTAGCCATCACACAAGCTGCGGCACCCATTAGCACGACCAACAACTCAGGAAACATTATGATTATGTTTTATCTTTGAATAGAAAAAGAATAATTAAATTATTTCGCTTCAAGCTTATCAAAATCAAATAAATATTAATAAACTAATAATATTATAAGTAATATATTATACAATATAATTATTTAATATGATATTATATAATTATAGGGAAATTTTTCATATATATCCTTGCAAACTCTAACTATTACGTCAATATCCTTGCAAACTTTAAAATTACACCTATATCCATCCAAAACTATAAATGTTACATACATATCCAAAATCATATTTTAATTAGTATTATATCATTTTTTATTAATTTTTTATCTAATATTCAAAATGATATATTAGTTTACAAAAATACCCTTTTCCTAATTAAATTTCAAATTAAACCACAATGATGATATGTATCATATATCTTAATTCCATTTAGGGGCCTTCAATATTGGTATATCATTTTCTTCACTACGTATCTCATCTCCATCTGCTCCTATAATCACCATGTCAACTTCATCCATATTGTATGTTGCAACCATGCTACACTTAATCAATAGAGAACTTCTCAAGAACATCAAGGTTTGCCAACTTATTTGAAAGCATTAACTTTGTTCTTTCTGGTCGCCCCTCTATTTTTAGATCATATAAGTTTATATTCTTAAATGGGAGATTATAACTTAAAGAATTCAAAGTTTGAATACATGTGTGGATTGATATTTTTATGAATACCACACTCTACATCTCCTTGTAAAACCCAATATAACAACCTTTCCTAAAAGGCACTCACAGATGCATTACTTCTATCAAACAACAATCATTATAATTAAGATTGTAGTCCAAATTGGAAGAAGCCGCACCATTGTTCTCATAAGATGAAGAATTAGGAATCTAATTCTATTAGGGAAAATAATTAAGACCCTTACCTTGGTATGCTTCATAAAAATGCACATAGGAGCAAAATCCTGAACATATTAAAAGAATAACTCTTGGGCACATTTGCAATATCATAATCAGCCACCTCCATTGAGAGTTGATAGTGGGAACGAAACATATAAAAGATTAAGCCATAAGCTTTCGATAAACCACAAAGGTCAAAGAATTGTTCAAAAAAATAAGACATGTAACTGTGATTTTCTTGGGATTGGAAATTAACAGACACAAAAGGCTTCAATGGGAACATCCATTTGGTTAATTCAATTCTTGAGGCCAAATACACCAGGCTTTCAAAGCACGATTACCATAAACAAAAGCACTACAAAGAAACTAGGATATCAATGGTACCACTGTAAATTATACACATACCAGTACAATGCAACACAAATTGAACCATCCAAAATCAACTACTTCACTTAACAGAGAAATAAAGACTATGACTTAATCGATTGAAGTGTTGAGTTGATCGATAGAGATGTATATTGAAGTAATAAAGACTATGGCTTAATCGATTGAAGAAAGAGGAAAGGCAATTTGGTAAAGTAATATATAATTTTGATTATTAGATAAAAAAAATTAACAAAAAATTGATATAATTCTAATTAAAATATGACTTTGAATATGTACGTATTTATAGTTTTGAATGGATATAGGTGTAATTTTAAAGTTTACAAGAATATTGAAGTAATATTTAGAGTTTGTAAGGATATATATGAAATTTTCCCTAATTATGACGGTTCGGTTTAATTTTTGACCATCGGTTTCCAAGGTAAAACCGCACCAAACCGAATTTGATTGTTTTTTGCCAAATTAAAAAGTTAAAACAACACTGTTGGTTTTTGTACCGGTTTTGGTTTTTCGTTGCGATTATTTTCAATTTTTCTTATAGGTTCGGTTCTTGTTTACTCCTAATTTTATCACATAATTTTATTTATTTTATACCAATCTAAGTGATCACATAACACAAAAAGGGTATCGTCAAAATACGAAAACACAAAGTATTATATTTTAGTCGTCATTGAACGGCTACGATACATGATGCCATGGTGGCATGCCAGGCTATAATTTACAAGAATTTTATATTTAACAGCTTTATTACATAACTCAAAAGGTTTCAAGTTCCTTGTATTAGCCTACGTGGAATGCACATGAAAAAATGGTTAGATGTTCTTTTTTTTTTTTTGAACAGCAAAAAGAAACAGCTATCTTAACCAATATTTCTTTTCATGATCATTCCACCAACTGGCCTATTTACTTATTTATTTATTTGAATAGTAAAAAGAAAAGGCTATATTAACCAAATACTAACTAGATGCCAGATGAATAAGAAATTCTTACCATTCCTTTTCATGATTATTCCACCAATCGGCCCAAATTACATTTGTATCATTCCTAGTTATAGTCTTGATCCAGTAAGTCATGTTTTTTAATAATATCCCAAAAATAACAATAAATATCCCACGTAAAGAAATTGAGTAATTTAATCCTTATAAATGACTTATTTGATAAAATTAACCTTCTTTTTCTTTTGTAAAGTAACTATATTGTTCCGGAGAGATCTCTGGAATTTCGTAGTACGATTCCGGATAGGGCTGGCAATTCTCGACACGACACGCGACATGACCCGCGACACGACACGAAATAAATGGGTTTGGGTTGAGTTTTTCAACCCGCCAACCCGTCAACCCGTTTATTAAACGGGTCATATATGGGTTTCTTAAAAAATAAACGGGTTGACCTGCCAACCCGTTTATATTCTTAATAAAAAATTATTATATTTTTAAATGTATTTATGTATCAAGTATTAATATTTAATAAGTATTATATAATATATACCATTTATTCATAGACCATTTGATTGTTTTGACATTATTACTCGTGGTGGATGGTCTAAGGTCATAAGTCCTAACCTATAAGACTAAGTTTGTAACATGTTTCTATGAATGTTTTTAATTTTTCATTTGGATGTTTAAGACTTAAATATCTAAAATTTAGACCCACGAACCCAAATCTGACCCACGAACCCGCCAACTTGTGAACCCGTATAAATAAATGGGTTGGTGGGTCATATATGGGTTTATGTTCCAAACTCGCCAACCCGTGACCCGCCAACCCGTGACCTGTATATTTAAATGGGTCGTGTTTGGGTTGACATATTTTGACCCGCCAACCCGCGACACGCCAACCCGAACACGACACGATTGTCAGGCCTAATTCCGGACCACGGTTCCGAAATACATTTTACTTTTTTTTTCGTGAAACATGAGATACTTCTTTAAGTATAAGTTTTGAAATTTTTTTCATGTAATATGTGGTTCTTCTTTTAGTATACGTTTTGGTTTTATATAATGTATAAATTTTGCTTTTATAAAATATATAAGTTTTGGTTTTATAAAATGTAATGCAATTAAAATCAACAGACAATTAATAATGTAATATGTGGTTCTTCTTTTAGTATACGTTTTGGTTTTGGTTTTATATAATGTATAAGTTTTGCTTTTATAAAATGTATAAGTTTTGGTTTTATAAAATGTAATACAATTAAAATCAACAGACAACTAATAAATATATAAACTAAAAGGATGTGTCTTTAAGTGATATTTCAAAAACAATCTTCAAATAATCACTGACATTGTACCTCAAAAAAATTTCGCTAGTTGTTCTGATAACCTATAGCCCATGGACCGGTTTTACTCTCTATAAAAATCAATTTCCCGGTGATCAACGCTTCCAGGAACCAATAAAAAACACGTAAGAATATCATCTTCAATCTGTTGTGGTATGTCTTGGGTCTTTTTGACAGTCTTCAAATCCAAAGCACCCAAAAACCAATGAGCATGTGGTATATTGATTGAGATTTAAAGCTACAAAAGGTTACAAATACTTAATTAGTATATAAGTACTCAGGTAATGTAATCTAAACAAAATTATACCGTATCACAGTCTGCCCAAGATGGGTAAAAGGATCTGTCAGCTATGTCACTCCATTCAAATGTATCAATGTTGAAAGTTGACGATACAACCATCAACCGAGCATTATCTGCTCTATGCTCTAGCAGCAATGAGATCCACATCATGATGTGCTGCCAATATTTTTTTTTTACAGTAAAGTAAGTATTGTTATTAGAAACGTAATATGTCATGAGCACATAATTATATTACTTACATCACATGACAACCATTTTGGATTAGGTGTCTAAGCTCATAACTATAGTTGGTATATACTTGTCCCGATAGAAGCATGACCCTTTCGGGTTGCCTTCACCATAGCAATTTGATGGGATGAATTATGGAAAAAGAGGTTAGTTGTGATTTATTAATATATTATAAGAATAATATATTAATTGAGAAAGCATATTATTTAATTAGTATTGATGAGAAATTAATTTGGTGATCAAAAGAGACTGATTAAATTACGATGACTGATATTGCAATTATCTGATAGTTGCAGGTTGGGCTTATGCATCCCTAGGAAGGGGTGGAAGAAATTCTATGTGTAGCCCACATAGATTTCGTCCAAAGGGGCCTTCTGGAAGGATCTATTGGACTGCTTAAGGCTTAAGCAATCAGATTAGGGTTTTCCCTGAAACCCTAGCAGCTCGGCTATATAAGGAACCCCTTGGCTCCTTGAAATCGGCCAATGCTTTAATAAAAAGGAACCCTAGCCGATTTTAGAGCCTCGCCATCTCTCTCATATTCTTCCAATTTTTACTTTGTGTTTGTGACTCATTAGAGGTGCAACAATTGAGGCACTAAGCTCTTGAAGGTCAAGATCTACAAGCTACAAGGAAAAGGTATTCATCTAACTTTGTTTAGTTATAAATCTCAGAAATTGTATGCTAGATAAGGTTTATGCTTTGGATGATTAGAATTGCATGTATAACTTGAGAAAAACCTAGATCCAAAGCATTAGGGTTGTATGTACACCATAGGAATGTTGTAGTGCTCAAAATCCATCAGTGGTATCAGAGCTTAGGGTGTTTTTCTATTATATTTGATGTCATGGTTAGTTGTTCAAAGCTGAAAGCAATCAAAATTTGGACTCTGCCAGATGAACTCGATGAGTCCAATGTGGGACTCGACGAGTTGAGGCAACTCGATGAGTCTAAAGCCTAACTCGACGAGTTGACTCATCTGATTGCACAATTTTCGGATTTTAAGCCTAAATTAGATAAGGGTAATTACCATAAGTTGTTTTAACTGATTAAAATTGATTTTTCTGGTATGGTAATGAATATCATCATCTAATTGAAAGATAATGGTCAAATTTCAAGATAATTACAATATTATGTGATAAATTAATTATTTGTAAATTTTGATTTGAATTTATTTTATCAAATAAAATAGGATTAGATCAAATTTTGATAAAGATGAAATTATATGATTATTTTAATTATTTTAAATTTGATCTAGAAGTTTTGAAGAGTTTCAAAACTTTCTCGCAAGTTTTTGAATTTAAAAAAATTTGATTAAAAGGTTTTAATTTTGAAATATTAAATTCTAAAACCCTAGTGTTTTAAAAAGTTTAAAATGCAACCCTTATATTATTATAGTATTAATAGCTCAATACTTATACATATGTATAAGATAAGCCAGCCTTACCGTTAGTAGGCCTCATTCACGAAGCTGGTCTATAAGGGGTGTTTAAGGAAGCGACCTATAAAATGACCGTCATTGGGTATCCACTCTTACCCACCATACTCTTGACTAGTGGAGGGTCGTTAGCCGAACGGGTAGGATAGGACATTAAATTGCTCATTAATAAGTATAATGAAAGTTATAAAGTAACTAAATGTTTTTTTATAAATTCTCAATCTTAATTACTTTAGGAAAAAGGTGAAAATGATGCTATTCCATGAAATTGAACTTTGCACCTTGTCAAAGTCGTTAATTGAGCGTGTGTGGTTAACTGGCACACTAACTTGGATAAAAAGGGTGGTGAAGGGTATCTCGAGAATTATCATAGATCAATGGAGTGTGTGTGGTTAACTGACACATTGATTAGGTTGTAAATGACTCAAGAGTACCAAGCTAATTTGCATGGTTATTCACACCTTGTTTATGATCCTCGGTATCCCAGTCACAAACTTAAAGGGCATAATCAAGTTTAAACATGTCATTGAAAAGTTCAATGAATCTCAAAAGAATCTAGGAATTTCATTTCATTTAAAGCCTAAATGTTCATTTCGTTTTTCATGGTGGAAATTGGTAAATCGTCATTTACCTACCTTCATATAATTTGCAATTGGATTACGACATCCCTCTTCTGAATTGTGAATTATAATGTTGGGTCCTAGCCTTAATATTTCATTTGGGAGTTATATTAAGGATTACTTATCTAATCTAAACTTTGTTCCTTTTTCTTTTCAGATGTCTGGCTCAAACAACGCTTCAAGCTCGAACCCCACAAGCTCCTTTTCTCTTATTAACATTTGTGGGAGGGTCACCTTCGATGGGTCCAATTTCAGTGATTGGATCTACAATGTCCGCATGGCCTTACGATACGAGGAGAAAGAATACTTCATCTATGAAAAGCTCAAAGAGATAGATGAAACTAAAGCTTCTGATGAAGAAATTGTTGAGTATAGGGATCACGAAAAGGACACGAAAAAGGTGTCGTGTATAATGGTAGCCACTATGACTCCTGAGTTGCAGCGGTTCTACGAGGACTACTAGCCTTACGAGATGTGCCAAGATTTGATGGAAAATTACCATCAAAGTGCGCGTTAAGAAAGGTACTAGATCGTTGCCTCGTTGATAACAACCAAGATGAAAGATGGAGAGTCCATCACAAGCCATTTGTAAAGAATGCAAAGGTATGTGGATCGTTTGCTCACGTTGAATGTCAACTTTGACAAAGAGTTGGCGATTGATATCATTCTCCACTCTTTGCCTCCTTGTTATGATCAGTTCAAGATGACTTATCATATGAACAAGAAGGAAGTCACCTTGAGCAAGCTTCAAGGGTTGTTAAGAAATGCTGAAAGTGGGTTGAAAGGCAAAGCTGTCGCAACCACTCCTACTGATGATGCCCCAGTCTTAGTTATTGGACATGGGAAGGGAAAGAAAAGGAAATCCCCCTCTAAGAATCACAAGGGAAAGTCTAATGATGGATTATCTTCAAATGGGTCCAAAGGAAAAGGTGGTTTTGCTGCTCCTTCATCCGATCCAAAAGAAGCAGAGTGTTTCCACTGTCACGACAAAGGGCATTGGAAACGAAGTTGTCCGAAGTATCTGCAAGATATCAAGGATGGGAAGATAAAGCCCACCTTCGTAGGTATTTATACTATTCACTCTAATAAATCATCGCATGCTAGTTCTTGGGTCCTTGATACAGGATGTGGTTTTCACATTTGTTCTGATTTGCAGGGGCTAAGAAGAAGTAAGGATGTGGAGCATGGGAATATGAACTTAATCACGGGGAATAGGAGAGCGTCGCCTGTTACCAAGATTGGAGTTTATTATTTAGTGCTTAGTAGTGGGTTAGGATTAGATTTGAACGATTGTTGCTACTCGTCAAAAATGACGAGGAATATTATTTCCTTTGATGGTTTGTATAGACAAGGTTTTAGATTTTCATTCAATAATGAAATTGGTTCTATTAATGCTTTCTATAATGGTACTTCTTATTTTGAAGCATTGCCTTGTAATGGTATATATGAAATTGTGATGGTTGTAGACAACTTAGGAAATAATGTGTTACATATTGATTCGTCCAATGGTTTGGACAAAGCATGTTTGTGGCATTGTCGTCTTGGACATGTCAACAAGAAGCGCATAGCCCAACTCCAAAAGGATGGAGTGTTGGAGTCATTTGACCTAAAGTCGGATGACACGTGCGAATCTTGTTTGCTTGGAAAGATGACTAAATTACCTTTCACTGGTACTTGTGAAAGAGGTGATAGATTGTTGGATCTCATACACATCGATGTGTGTAGGACCTTCAGATCCACCACAAGGGATGCAAACCGCTTCTATGTTACATGCACCGACAATTATAGCAGATATGAGTATATTTACTTAATCAAGTACAATTCGGAAACTTTTGAAAAGTTCATAGAGTTTAAACAAGAAGTGGAGAATCAATTGGGCAGGAAGATAAAGATGCTCAGATTCGATAGGGGTGGTGAGTATCTTAGTATCGAGTTCCACGACTATCTTAAGGAATGTGGAATTGTTTCAGAATTGACACCGCCTAGGACACTGGAGCTCAATGGTGTGGATGAGAGGCACAATCGAACCTTGTTGGACATGTTTCGTTCCATGATGAGTCGAGCTTCGCTACCTATCTCATTCTGAGGGTATGCCTTAGAGACTTCTGCCCATATCCTTAATCTAGTCCCAACTAAGAAGGTTACCAAAACACCTCACGAGATGTGGACAGGGAAGGTTCCCTCGTTGGCACATATCAAGGTTTGGGGTTGCAAGGATTTCGTAAGACGAGAGACTCCTGACAAGCTTGAATCTCGTAGTGAGCGGTGTATTTTCATCGGCTATACACAGAAATCTTTTGGATATCTCTTCTACAGACCGAGTAACAATGTCGTCTTCATTACGAGGAGATGGGTTTTCCGCGAGAGAGAAATCATATGCCAAGAGGACAATGGGAGGCAAATTGATCTTGAAGAGCTTCAAGATTCAAGCGATGAAGGAACCTCCAACACTAGCGTTCAACATGAGGAAGAGATTCATGTTAAACTAATTGACGAGTCCTTACCTCTAAGTCGTTTCAATAGAGTTAGTGTTCCACCTGTTTTGTATGGTTTCTATATAACAGTTGAAGGTGATACGTTTATCAGCGATATTACACTGATAAATTTGGATGAACCTAACAACTACAAGGAAGCCATGATGGGCCCAGAGTCTGCAAAATGGAAAGAGGCTATGGACAGCGAGATTCAGTCCATGTATGACAATCAAGTTTGGAACTTGGTTGATAATGTACCGGGTCGTAAGACGGTCAGTTTCAAGTGGATCTTCAAGAAGAAGATCGACATGATGGGAAAGTGTACGTTCAAGGCACAATTGGTTGTGAAGGGATTTACTCAAACCCCTAGGGTTGACTATGATGAGACCATCTCACCAGTGGCCAAGATCAAGTCTATCAGGGTTATGTTGGCTATTGTTGGGTTTCATGATTATCAAATTTGGCAGATGGATGTAAAAAACGCTTTCCTTAACAGGAAGCTGGTTGAAGATGTTTACATGTGTCAGCCAGAAGGTTTTGTAGATGCCTAATACCCCAATAGAGTGTGCAAGATTGAGAAATCCATTTATGAATTGAAACAAGCATCTCGCAGATGGAATCTTTGTTTCGATGAGAAAGTTAAAGACATTGGATTTTCGAGAAGTGAGGATGAGTTTTGTGTGTATGTAAAGGCTAGTGGGACTATAGTTAGCTTTCTATTTTTGTATGTTGATGACATACTACTCATAGGAAACAACATCCCGACCTTGCAGGAGGTTAAGTCCTAGCTTGGGAAGTGTTTCGCTATGAAGGATCTTGGAGAAGCTGCTTATATTCTAGGGATAAGGATATTAAGAAACAAAAGTAGAAGACTAATAAGACATAGTCAAAGTACTTACTTGGACAAGGTGCTGAAACGTTTTAGCATGGAGAATTCCAAGAAAGGGGAACTGCAGATCCAAAGCAATACCAAGCTAAGTAAGACTCAGAGCCTGAGTACCGATGCCGAGATAGCGGAAATGAGTCGAGTGTCATATGCTTCCGTTGTTGGCTCGATCATGTATGCTATGACATGTACTCGCCCTGATGTGGCTTTTGCGCTAAGCATGGTTAGCCGATATCAAGGGAACCCAGGTAGAGCTCATTGGACCGCAGTAAAGAACATTCTTAAGTACCTGCGAAGGACTAAGGATTAGGTCCTTACCCTTGGTGGGAGTGATGAATTGAGAGTGATAGGGTATAGTGATACCAACTTTCAAACTGACATACATAACTTCCGCTCTCAGTCGGGCTGGGTATTTACCCCAAATGGAGGAGTGGTTACTTGGAAAAGTTCCAAGCAGGAGACTGTGGCTGATTCAACGTGCGAATCAGAATACATAACACTGAGCGAAGCGTCGAAGAAGGAAATATGGTTGAAGAACTTCATTGGAGACCTTAGAGTTGTACCAGCCATAAAGGAGCCTATGGAGATTTTTCATGATAACGAAGGAGCGGTTGCCTTAACTAAGGAACTGAGGGATCATGGTAGATCTAGACACATCGACATAAAATACCACTTCATCAGACATCGGTTGGAAGAGGGACTCCTCATAGTAAAGAGGGTATCGTCAGAAGAGAACCCAACAGATCCCCTTATAAAGGGTTTGAGCAGGGTTAAGCACTTACAGCATGCGAGGAGCATTGGTATGGAGGACGATATTAGTTTTAGTCATTAGATAGATGTTTAGAAACTTGTAATAAATAAAATGTAATTGGCATTTGATGATTAAATAAAAGAGTTTTATTTATGAGTAAAATTTACTATCTTGTGTCAATTGTTTACTATTGTTTCACTTTTTCATGTTTTACTTCCAGAATAATTAGTTTGTTCAAATTATCCACAGTCAATGGAGTAAGTTATGAGGATAGGTTGTCATGAATTGGTTTGCAGATTGTCTAAGTGTTTAGACATATCAAAAGGTTTGCTGCAACATTCATGAGTGCTCTTGAAATAAGATTTGAGTATTGTATTAAATCCACGCTCATATGAATCACTTCATGGAATTTTATCACGAGTGATTGTGAGACGATAATATCTATAATCTTTAAATCGAGATATATGATTTGTTGTTTGCGAGTTAATTGTGCATTGATAATCCATAAACGCTCAGTAACTTGATGTTATAAAATGTGTTGTTGTGTACGATTTAATGAGTAAATAGTACAAGCATATAATTCAAAGTTTATCTATTCCTTTTATCCTAGGAGGGTAAAAGCGAAATCTTGGGGCCCTCGATGATTTTATGTTGACTTATGTGCAGGGCCCAGTCAGGACTGAATTGATGTGTTCAATTGAGTTCTATGTCAAACGAATCAGAAGTCGTGAAACAAACTACTGGACACTGAGAATGATTATGTTCCATGACATTGTCCACACGATATCTTGTAGAACGGAGGATTATATGATCCCTTATCTAAACGACGCATCATTGACTAGGTTAGAGTTTGACAGCGGCTTTTGAGAGCTACGATTGCTAATCAGATTTTGAAGTCGTACTTGTAGTTATAGTTATTAGACTTATCCAAGTGGGAGACTGTTGGATTAGGTGTCTAAGCCCATAACTATAATTGGTATGTACTTGACCCAATAATAGCATGGTCCTTTTAAGTTGCCTTCACCATAGCAATTTGATAAGATGAATTATAGAGAAAGAGGTTAATTGTGATTTATTAATATATTATAAGAATAATATTAATTGAGAAATTGTATTATTTAATTAGTATTGATCAGAAATTAATTTGGTGATCAAAAGAGCTGATTAAATTACGGGGACTGATATTGCAATTATCTGATAGTTGCAAGTTGGGCTTATGGATCCCTAGGAAGGGGTGGACGAAATTCTATGTGTAGCTCACATAGATTTCATCAAAAAGGGGCCTTCTGGAAGGATCTAATGGACTGCTTGAGGCTTAAACAATCAGATTAGGGTTTTACCTGAAACCCTAGCAGCTCGGCTATATAAGGAACCCCTTGGCTCCTTGAAATCGGCCAATGCTTAAAAAAAAGAACCCTAGCCGATTTTAGAGCCTCACCCTTGCTCTCATATTCTTTCAATTGCTACTTGGTGTTTGTGAGTCATTAGAGGTGCAACAATTGAGGCATTAAGCTCTTGAAGGTCAAGATCTACAAGCTACAAGGAAAAGGTATTCATCTAACTTTGTTTAGTTATAAATCTCAGAATTGTATGCTAGATAGGGTTCATTCTTTGGATGATTAGAATCGCATGTATAACTTGAGAAAAACCTAGATCCAAAGCATTAGTGTTGCATGTACACCATAGGAATGTTATAGTGCTCAAAACCCATCAAACCATCTTCCGTGACTATTTGCATATAAGCATGTCCAAAACTCAATCGTAGCAAAATCGGTCAAATAAATGTGGCCAAACAACAACGAACCATCTCGTTCTTTATATACATTGTGTATGGTAGGTTCTAAAAGATTGTCCAATGGTGCTAGTTTTTGCCGTGTAACACATTTCTTCTTCATTTGTATCTATGGGGACTTATACCATATGGACATAATTTTTTAGTGCTCAGAACGCCTAAGAAGTGTTGGCGAAGCTGTTTTTTATTCATCATGTAAAATCTCTTTTACATTCAACGATTGGATATACGGAGACCACTGCTCGATGTCATCATTCAACGGCTATTCGAGTGTGCCTAACACATAATCATGCTCCCATAAGTCATTGTCATTGTAGTTTGTGGTACTAACATCTGACACGATGAGTGCATGTACAATTCAACAATGTTTACTTGTAAACGATGCAAAAACATAACGACCACAAACGATGAAATAATTAACAATGTACCTCCACCCCCTTGAGGTACTAACATCGTCTCTCCCCAAGTCTTATTAATAAGTTTTAGAACCATGGATAAAGTAGCGTCATGCTCTACTAAACACTTATCACGTGACCTTAACTGCTCGCGACATTCACTGAGCTCATGTTGCAAGTGACAAACCTCATTTTGCAAGTCACTAATAATTTGGTCCTTGTCAATTGATGGGTCAGCGGTCGGCGTTGGTGGTAGTGGTGGTGGCAGGTGAGATGAAACATCTATATGTTCCTTCTTTTGTCGAGGCTCATGGGTAGGGGAGTTTTTGGGTGACAGTGTTAGTGAAGGTGCCCTGTGAACTTCAGTGTCGGGAAAATTAGGGCGATCGATCCATGTCGAGCTAACTACCCACCATTCAGCACGCATCTCAGCTTTTGTCGACTCCAACTTCTGTAGAGTCTATTATCCTGCTAACAAAATTATAAAATTAAAAATAAACATAAATTATAAAAAAATTAAATAATTAAGTAACCATACGTCGTCGATTTGTAAAAATTGATTGCAATGAGTGTAACACCCATAAAATTCATACCAAATTTAAACTTTCAAAAACATGTAAAATACCAATAGTTATTACAAAAGGTTTCCAAAATAGTTTCATATAAGAGTTCCCAAAAATCATAATCATAAATCAAGGGAAGTGTACGATCACGCCTTCGCCTTCCCGCGGTCATCCGCTGAACCTGAAAACAATAATCGATAAATGTAAGCTCGAAAGCTTAGTGAGTTACCCCCAAAATACCAACCGTATATAACCATAACATATTATACAACAAACATAGACAACCATGCATCTAGAGGCTACAGAGTGACTGGTCCGCCCGCACTGGGCCTTCAGTCCACCTGGTCCACTCTCTGAGTCTTCAGTATGACTAGACCGCCTGCACCGGGCCTTCAGTCTATCTGGCCCACTCTTCGAGCCTCGGCACATCTGGACCGCCCTCGCGGGGCCTTCAGCCTATCCAGACCGCTCGTCGGGCCTTCGGCCTGACTATGTACCCTTCTAGGTCTGTAGTCTACCCAGTCCACCCTGGGTATGTTGGCCTACAACACAAAGCAGGACCCGCCTCAACCCAACCCCCATACCAATCAATCATGTGTACATAACAGATAATCATATAACAGTCCATATATAAACAAACCGATCTAATAGATCATATAGCATAACAACATCCTAACCAGGATACCGACCTAAACCAGGTCATTAAACATAGCATCATCCTATATACCATGATACCGACCTAAACCGGGTCACTCAACACAATACCGCCCTAACTACCAGGACGCAGATCTAAAAGATCAATAAACATAGCAAGCAAATACCAGTACACAATTCGAGAAAAGGTCCGCCCTTGGTGCCTTAGACCCTGTTGATATAGTGAGGATAACTCACCTTGAAATGTCGATTTTAAGAGATGAGATCAAAACTCCCGACCACCGCCATGACCACCACCGCCTAAAACTTCATTGAAACCATAACCATCAGAGCCCAAGTTACCAAAATACCCTTTGAAGTCAAAATGGTCAACTCTCGGTCAAAGTCACAGTCCTGGTCAAAGTCAACCTTCCTGGTTGACCCTACTCGCCGAGTCAACCTAGGGACTCGCCGAGTTCATGAACTCAGAAACCCCATAATTTGTGACTCGACTCGCCGAGTCACCCCATGACTTGTCGAGCCCTTCAATCCGAGTCCTAGCCTGTCCAACTCACTGAGTCCACTCAACTCTCTGGTCCACATTATACCCAGATGGGTTAGGGTTTGCGACCCAACTCGTCAAGTCCAAGAACAAACTCGCCGATTCTACTTAAGTCATCCGTATTCTGACGATTTCAGACCATCTCATTGCTTCCAACTCATAGATCTGGACTCCTAGGGCTAGTTTCACACGTAAAGTTTCCAACTTTACGTGCATGCAAGGCAATATAAGCTCAACACAAGCTAGAAAGAAGGTTCAAGACAAGAATGCTCTCAAATGAGCAAAAAGGCTGATACTTTATGCCTCCATGGACCAAGATAAGTCTAGATCTGAAGTTGCAACCCCAGATCTAGTCCCAAAACCCGAAATGGATTCCAAACATGCTAAAAATCCCAAAATCATCATCCATGAAAAGATCTAGAAGGGTAAAGCTCAAGGTAATGAGTTGTTACCTCAGAAATGTGCCCAAGATGAAGTAGATTATGGATCTACACGAGTTCTTTGATGCTAGCCTCTTGATCTACAAGTTTCCTTCACTAGAATCACCTTCCAAAGCTCAAAAACTCTCACCAATGGCTCACACTCGATTTTAGGGTTTACTGACTCTCAAGGGTAACAAGGAGGCTGAGGGGAGGACATCAGGTCCTTTAAATAGGGTGCAAACCCTAAGATTTAGGGTGTTCTCTTCCCAGCACTGACTCGTCGAGTGCAGTCACCGACTCTGCGAGTCAGGTCACGTATTACGTGCCCAACACACGTTCCGACTCGACGAGTTAAAGCTCCAACTCGCCGAGTCTACTTTTCCATTTACACATTACACCCCTGAACTCTTGCTTCCAAACTTAGGATGTTACAATGAGTCTTTTATAAAGCCCTCATTGTTGACCATGCAACAGTCCGAGAGATCGCATTCTCTTATTGGATACCAAACAAAATGCTCACAAAAAAAGTCTGAAGTACCCATATCTGAATGTTAGCTAACAAATAAAAAAATGTTAGAATGTTAGCAAAAAAAAAACCTTAAAAGAGTTTAAAAACTCGTTTAGGGTGTAGGACATTTTTTGAGGTTGTTTCTCTTTCGGGTCGTCCGGATTTATATATTTGTCAACCTTATTGAATACAATAACTAATTGTTTGTACAATTGATCCCAAATTATACTCCCCCATGGATATATGCCACATAAAAAATTAATTAACAATTAAATTTCTAGAAAAATATTAGTACCGATAAGTAATTATAATCATCAACTATAAAATAGATGACATTATACCTATTGAAATCATCAAGGTTGGATAGCAAAACAAAATACTCTTCTGTAATAGGCTTTTTAGGCAATCGCCCATTGAAATCCTTCTCTAACAGGTATAGAAGACATACACAGACTGCATCCTCATCCGATAACTCCTTAAGTGAATTTTTAAACATCGTCTAGTTTGAACGAGACATTCCTCGGGACCATAGGAAAGACGCTAGAACGAAAGGCGGCGCCGGAAGCAGAAGACGGAAAATAGTCATTAAACTGGAAGCCAGTGATGAGACAAAAAAATTTCTTCTCGAAAGACACCTCGTAACCCCCAATTTCAAAAACCATTTCCTCTACTTGGCTTCGGGGGTCCGTGACAACTTCATGGAAAAATACGTAATGTAGAAGCAAAGGGTCCCCATTTATATTAGGAATTTCTAACCACCTCCCAAAACATAGTCTCACATTCGGGTCTGTCTCTAAATGCCGCAAAAAATTGCCCGCCGATTTTGGGTTTACAAGACAATGTAATGGATGCATCAAAAACTCTGTCGTGCCACAAAAATAAAAAAGGTGTTATCACTTCAATCTGAAAACAAAAACTGACCAATATTTCAGACTAGTTCCTTGTGTTCCGAACCAATTCCTCATGCTCCGAAATAGTTCCTCGCATTTTGGAGGCTTTTGGAATGAAATTATAAGATCCAAAAGAATACATTTCCATGTAAATTAACAACACACAAACATCTAAACTACTTTTCAGTTGGTCCTACAACAATGACATTTGTAATTTAAACTCTAGACCGTTTACAATTCATTTTGGAGGTGTTCTATGTATTCTGGAACAATAATTGTAGATGAATAAGCACGTTATACAAATAAGAAAACTAGGTTTTTGAAGTGAATAACGGGGTCGTAGTGGTCTTTTTCCATGTTGGAGTTGCGTTCCAGAGTGATCGAAGATGCGTGTCAGAGATCGAAATCGGGATCGAGGTCATGTGTCGAAATTGAATCGGAAAGTCGAAGCGAGATGCAGAATGAAGTCGAGGGTCCGAATTTTTTTCAAATTACATTCCGGGATTTGAATTTCAAATTCACGATCCGGAACACGGACTGTTAGTCTAGAATGAGAATTCTGGAAGTAAGGTAATGGGTCCGCTCACCCGAAAATAAGTCTGAAATACATAATACCTCATTCCTGACCAAGTGATCATTTAAAAAAAATTATATCTTAAAAAAAATACCCAAAAAATGGTTATATTATTCAATTTCCCTATCAATATAACTATGAAATATAACTATTTGATGCATAAAATATTAAAATGACATGCACCACCAAGTTGAGGGACTAAAACTTAAATGTTGAAACTCATTCCCATTCTTTCATCCCTTTTTTAACCTCTCTTCGGAAAATTTTCCATTTCTGCCCCTTCTTTGCGCTTCACTCACTCACAGAGTCACAGAGCAGTTGAACACGTTTCTCAGTGTGTGTTTTCTTCAAATTAAGATCATTAGAATCGTATACAGCATCTATCAATGGCGGTAGGATTGGGCGTAAATGATTTCATAGCTTGTTGTGGAAGCACAAAATTTGCGGAACAAATGGTCGCCGATGGACCTTTTGATACTTACGACAAAGCTGTTGTCGCAGCCAAGAACATCTGGTTCAATAAGGTCTGTTTATTCTTCTGTGTTTTTATGTATAATCTATTAGATCGAATTTTGATTTTGATGGATATAGTGACCACAGGTTGATGTACATGGTTGGCTCGAAGCATTTGCTGCCCATCCCCAAATTGGGCAAAACCCTTCTTCAGTTGCTAACAAAAGTTCCACAAGTGTTCAGTTAGCTCTTTTTTTCTCTACTTTCGATTAGATAACAACCGATTGATTATTGCTAGCTGGATCATCTCAAAACTTCACATTTATTAAGAAATCTGATTGATAAAATTTGGAAGCTTGATCTTTTGAGATATGAAATATCCTTGATTTTATGTTTTGATGGGGTACAACGGACAGATTTCAACCTGGAAATTGATCTGAATCATAGATTTCCAATGTCTTTATGATAAGCATGTTGACCTTCATAACAAAATCGTATAAATAGAAGTTTGTTGGTTCGAATTCACATGAAACTTTATGTAATTAGGACATCAACAGTAAAGAATTAATGAATAGTAGAAAGAAGATCCATGGAGGCGATCTTATTGCTTTCTCTGTTTGTAGGTGGAGCAAGGGGGAACAATCCACTGCTCTAGCCACTGCAACCGATTCTAGTCTACAGGTATCTTTATGTCAAATCCAATGCTATTTATATTACCTTTGTTTAATCATTCACAAATCATGAATATAAACATTAAGGTACAAATATATAAATTGGATTACTTATGTAGGAATTATATGAATGGAATTCTCAGTATAAGCAAAAGTTTGGATTTGTTTTTCTTATATGTGCATCTGGAAGGAGTACTCCAGAAATATTAGCCGAGTTGAAGGTATACCCATATTTCTTCCAAATATTCATACATTGCTTCTCTCTCATGTCTATAACATTGTGTGCGTGGTTGACTTATTGACTTCTTATGATACTGTTGTAGAGGCGTTTTTCAAACAGGCCGATCGTTGAGTTTGAGATTGCAGCCCAAGAACAAATGAAAATAACTGAATTACGCCTTCAAAAGCTTTTCTCAAATGTTGATGTCACCAAAGCAGAAGGTAATATTATATTATTTCACAACTTTGTCTTTTTTAATTTATTTTAAAAACTTTGGAAGTCAATTGATATTCATCTTTTTAATGTAGAAGGCCGTGTGACCATTTTAGGAGGGCATTTAACAGCTCCATCCATACCCACACGGGTTCGCCCGCCCATCACAACCCACGTGCTAGACATAGCCCGCGGGTGTCCAGCTGGCGGAATCGAAGTCCTATTGGAAATGTACACTTCCCAAAAGTCTGGCCCGGTGTTTGGCCAATCAGGTGATGACATGTGGACATTTCAAGGCTCGTCTGCCACCGATAAAGATGGAAGAAGCGGTCAATTGATGAAAATAGTCAATGAGTTGACTCCGGGTGTATACCGAATAAGCTTCAACACAGGAAAATATAACCCGGATGGTTTCTTCCCGTTTGTTTCAATTGTTTTTGAGGTCAAAGCGTCGCAAAAAATGGAACATTTTCATGTCCCATTGTTGCTTTCTCCTTTTTCATTCTCGACCTATAGGGGTAGCTAGGTGTCTCCTTATGTTATTGGATGTTGTTAATGTGTAAAAGTATGTTGTTATTTCTTGTGTTTCCCTTTGTGACACCTTGTTATCATGGGTTTGGATGATTAGGTTTGTATGGCATCATTGTTATTATAAAAATAATATTTTGTATTCACAAAACCGTATTTTTATAACCTTTAATGATCCGATTGCCCCATTTAATGGCCTCTAGATTAAATAAAACAAAAAGATAAGGTCAAGCTTAAAGCACTCCTATATTTACTATGTTCCAACACTTTGTCATTAGCCACAAAACATCCGCTTCTAATTTAGGAAACATTCAAATGAATATATATATACATATAACTTACATATATTTTTGTTGAATGTCCTATCTCTATATTACAATTTTGACTTTTGAAATCAAGAAAGTTGTTAAAATGCAAGCTATCAAAGAAAAGATCAGCGATATCCGAGGGTTGCGTAAGTCAAAGTCCGACACCAGAGAAGAACAACATCAGGTACGGTTGTTTGTAAAATTTGGTTTTCCTCGATTCTCTTGTCCAAAATGATCATTTTGTGATTATACAAAAATTATATAAATTTTATGATTATGAAAGTAACGGATAATAACATTATTAAGTATGTAAATGGAAAAAATACAATAACGTTTTATCTACTTTACCTTTTTATGGTATAATCTTTAAACATTGGCATGTATTATCTTTTAACATAATTGTATATATCTTTTTGTAATTTGTAACAATTTGTAAATATGGGGGCGTTTTTGTTAATTCTTATATTAAAAACAAGTTCGAGTAAATTATAGTTTTGGTCCTATGGCATACATCTTTTTACAGGTTCAGTCCTAGTTTTGTAAGTTTGACACCACTAATCCTCATGGTTGGCAAATCCATCAGTTTTGGTTTCTATCCTAGTTACCGTCAATGTCATTCCTTTAAGTACGTATGAAATAACTTTTTTGCCCTTGGACCAAACTTAGTAAAACTGAAAATTTTCATGGGCGAATTCTATAATTGAGTTTAGGAATAAGAATCTTAAATTTTGAATCAGGCTCCCATTGTGCTCCCAACTTCCATCCCCAACGCACTCTCCCTCTCACCGCCGGTCCACCTCTGTTACAACCCCATCAGTCGACGACTCCAAAACCACCAGCATGTCGTACTGCCTCACCTCCCCTCACGACCTCTAAACCGACATCGATGTGCTTCTCCTCCGGTCACCCATAAACCTCCGTACGTTATGACTGTTACCTTAGCAACACAACTGATGCCAAATTTCCATCTTGATTATGATTTAATTTTAGGTTGAGGAATTCGTTTTTGTTTTGATTTAGTTTAGGGATTTCAATTTGGTTATGATCTAGGGTTTAAGTGGTGGTGGATGGCATTTTTAAGTGGTGATGGGGGGTCAGTGACAACAGTGGTTGTGCTAGTGGTGGAGTTAATGGTAATAATGACAATTTCAGACACGAAGACACGAATCTTTGAGAGACATGCCACGAATACACGACACGGATACATCTTAAAAATTGAGATAAAAGCTTATTTCTCATCGTCTAATCGTATCGTGTCAAATTGGTGGCTGACACGTTCTCATGACACGAATTGTCAGATCTAATGGTAATAGGTAGAGGTCGATGAAATCAATGGCGAGTCTAAGATTGGGGGTGGGGTTTAGCCGTTTAGGGATTTCAGTTTGGTGGTGGTGATGTTGATAGTCGAGATGGTTGTGGTTGTTGGTGAGTCTGAAAGACATTGGTGGAGCCTATGGTTTTAGTGGGGCCTATTAATACAAAAAACAAGGAAAAAACAAAATAAGGCCATCCTGTATACTCTCCACGCCAAGGGTTGTGGAGAGCTTCCAAATCAGCCGCTTCAGGCCACCACAAACCACCAGAGTATTCTCCAATCCTGGAAAGAAGAGAGAGAAGAAGAAGTTGGGAGGAAAGAAGAAGACCATTGGCCGTTTACAATCGTGATGCCTACCACGAAACAACTCCTCCACGGACAACTTTGTTGTGAGCATACCGGTTGGTCTAATAGTATCTTAGTTATTCAATATTTCATACGTACATAATATAATATAATAATGCTGATAGTAATTAAGATAATAACTAAAACCGATAGATTTCATTAAAAATTAATGATGTCAAATTTTCAAAATTAAGACTGAATCTCCTATAAAAAGTTATATATCATGGGAAACAAACTATAATTAGTCAACAAAATATATAGATGAAAAAAAAACTACTATGAGAACCCATACATATGTCTAGCTATGTTGGCAACTTAATGGTTTCATAGTATTTACATGTTTTACGGTTCCTTTTTTGGGGAAGGGATTTTTTAATATTTGATGGAAAGGTGTTTATAAAAAAATATTAATTAAAGTATTAATTATAAAAAATATTGTTATAATTAAATATGATAAACATTAATTATATATAATATTACCATAATTAAATGTAAAATATATTAATTATAAATCATATTATTTATATTTAATACTTATCATATTTAATTATGATAATATTCCACAAAATTAACACTTCAATTAATGCTTTTTATATGTGCTCTTATGATACATATTAGAAAATCCCTTTTGTGGAATGTAACATGTGTTGTTTTTGTTTGATAAGGCGATATATTTTGAACTTTCTAGCATAAAAAATGGTTTTCAATTGGATCGTTGAAAACTTGTTATAAAATAACAATCAATGATATTTAATTTGTTTTTTTAAAGTTATTTACTTAGTTATATCTAATAAATCAATAATTTTTGTTTGTTATAATTATACCATTTAGAGTGAACTTCAACCGGAAAATTTTGCTATATTGGATGTCACATTAACATCACGTAGGATTCAATTAAATCTATCCAATTGAAATCCTCCAACGGTGTAATAAGAACGTAAAAAGCTGTTTATTTATGTGTTAGATACAATTGAAAGACGACTGATTCAAAGAACAAATTAACTGTTGTTGGTTGTTATTTTATGACATTAACCATCTTTTAATCATGTTTTAACTTTTTAATAACATGTAAACATAAATCAAAAACAAAAACATCAACATCAACATCAACATGAACTAATTTGGTTTTTAGGCTGAGTTAGAAAGAGCACAAAGTGATCAATTAGCTCAGGAGGCAAGGCTAATACGACAAGCTGAAGCTGCAATGGGCCTACAAACCGAGGAATTTATCTACCATGGACCCAAACTAACAGGTGACCACTTGAACAAAACGGGCTATGGCAATGGCTTGAACAATCGACATGTTGCCGATCATTCGAATGCACGTGAGCATGGCGGCTATGATGGTGCGTACGCCACATCCCCAAACCATGATAGCCGAAAGATGGCCATACATCACAAGTGTTTGTAGATTAAAGTCATTTTTGTTTTTATACTAGCTAGGGGTTTCTTTTTTTTATCTAAGAGTGTATATTCCAACTATTAAATCTATTCAAATATGTAAACTTGTTTAAATTTGTGATCATACTTATGGTATTTATTTAAAAAAGAAATGAATATGATCAGTTTAGACATTTTGTTTTGTTTTTATGGTGTCAAGTGTTTAGATTAAATCATTCTACTAAAATGAGATCAAATTTAACACTTTATTTACTAAAGTAATTTATGTTACTTGTAGTGAAAGAGGTTTATATAAAGTTAACGTACAATAAGAGTTAAATAATTTAGTTCTATTTTTTTTTCAAGAAATTCGATGATAAATTTTGTCCCACCAAAATTTAAGGGAAAATTAAGGGTAATAACAATGGACTTTACTTTTTTCTTTTTACTAATATATTAATTGCATTTTAATTTTTTATACATAATAAAAACACGGCTATACTTATTTACCTATAATAACACTAGAAGTAAATAAATATAAACTCACTTTTAATATAAATCCCAATAATAGCACTATGTGATCCATAATAACAATGCCAATTATATTTTCTTACACAAATAACAAATAACAACGTACTTCCGTAACAAGTTTGATAGTATCCCAACTTGATTCCGGATAAGCCGTAACCTTATTACGGTCCGCAAGGTTGTCATGGAACATTTTTAAAGTATCTTTTTGACGTAAGACACATTCAAACATTTTGCAAGTGGAGTTCCATCGGGTATTATTTTCCCAATTCGGACCTAAAAAGAGGGCATTTGCATCAACACAAAATTGCATATAATTATGATATCGAGCGTTACTAGAACTAAAAATATCTTTTATCATGTCTTTGAAACCATCTTTTATAGTTTCAATGCTAGTTAGTTCATCTTGCACAACCAAATTAATGATATGTGCAACACATCGACTATGAAAAAAAACACCATCGCAAATTGGTTTATATTTTAGTTTTAGTTGTCCAACCGCGACGGTGTTGTTTGAAGCATTATCAAAAGATATAGAAAAAATCTTTCCTTCAAGTTTATAAGTTTTGATCACACAATCTAAAATTTTAAATAAATTTCTACCGGTGTGCGGGTACTCAAACAATTCAAACGTAATCGTACAATTCAAACGTAATCGTACGCTTCATCATTACCTAATTAGTTGGATTAATCCAATGAGCGGTAACACAAAGGTACGCATCCTGTGAACCGTGAGGAGCCGTCCAAACATAACAAGTTAAATTCACACCGGTTTCTAAAGATTGAAATCCTAAAATCAATTCATTTTTTGCAAGTTTCCACATTTCAATACAATCACGTCTAATAGAAGTACGACTCACATGGCAATATCGTGGTTGGAGAGTATCTTGGATGAGTGAAGTCAATCGTTTGTTGTCGAAGTGGTCAAAAGGCAAACATTCTTGAATCACGAACTTCGCCATCTTATCCCGAACTTTACTCAAATCGTAACTCCACGATGTTGCATCATTCGCCATTGTTGTTCGGTTATGTCCCGGCCCAAATTTCACCGCGGGGCATCTTTTGGTCATATGAGTTTTCAATGTCGAATTCCCTTCTTCATTAAAAAAAGCACCACATTTCTTGCATCGCGCTCTTTTTGTACCGTTCAACATTACACACAAATCATAGTTGCACCAAATAGCCGGATTTCTATTTGTTTCTTTGATGCTAACAACGGTAGGATTGTTTGATGAATCTCCAACACCAATGGAAGCCGAATCCATTGTTTGAATTAAGATGGTTTTTTGAACTAAGAGAGGTTTTTTGAGGAATGGTTAAGGTAAAGTGGAGACCTAAACATCTAATACATATATATACTATAAGGAATGGTTAATATGGTCAAAAAAGAGCCAAAATCGGGTCCTTAACAGCCTCAAACAGCTATATAGCCGTTAGGAAAAGACAAAAAAACAGTAACATTCGAAAACCGGTTCAGCAAACCGGATAAAAAAAACCGGTTCCAAACCGGTCTCAAAGCGAAAATGGGCGAATTGGTCGGATCGGTTCACATGCAGTTCGGTTCTTGAGTGAACCGGTTCAGGCCTAAACCGGTTTCCGATTCAGAGACCGGTTCGGTTCCTGAACCAGTTTTTTTGCACACGCCTAATGTATGAAGTATGAATTATAAGAGCTTACCGAGTGCTGACAAATAAAAGGCCGGTGTATTTTTTTGTTTCTTGGTTGTTGCCAGGTTAATATTAGAAACAACAAATTGGGTTTTATTATTATTTTTAAATTTAGCCCAATAGCCAAGCGTAATTACATTTAGGGCATGATCCATTAACATTAGTTTTTTGATTCAATTTCAGCAGCCTATGGTTAGCCCCATCCCACCCTCTTCTTCTTTCGTCCGCCAGCCTATGGTTAGCCTGCTGGGGCACCGACCCGTTTGGTAAACCAATTGCACCCGACCCGATAGTGTTTTGCACTCTACTAGTTGTGCTAACCATAAACCATGCTAGTTAGTCATTGTTCTTACGACTCTCAGTTGATCTTCATGGCGCCAACAAATCAGGTATACTATTTGCTTATTCTTTTATCTTTGATTATCTATATCATGAAAATGCACTGTTGTTTACATGATTATACCTTCTTCATCTTGAATCGTTTCAATTTATGCCTACAGTACCTATTTATCAGGTTCATCCCCACATAGAGTTTAAGCAGAGTTGATTGAAATTTGTGGCCCAATTTTCTTTTTTTCGAGTGTCGGACGAGAGTAAAATCGATATCTTGTAGACTGAATTCCCCTTCTTTTATACCGTTGAAGCTAATGATCAAGGGGTTTGAATTGGGGTTCCTTTAGTCGATGAGGAAGTTCTTAAACCCACTGATTTTGTAACCGTTTTACTTTTTAATCAAAGTGAAAATCAATTTCGATGTCATCCAGTGAAGTCAAATAAGTCAATCACATGTCAAATGGTTCATTTTACCACACAATTCAATATAATCTCCTTCCCCCTTTCCTTGACTTTGATCCTATTTTGGCTTTCATAAGTGAGTGAGGAAATAATTAGTTCAAATTCCTTCATTATCTTAAAGCTTCTATTTTGGTACTGTGTGTTATTCTCTATGATTCTCAGACACCTGACACTCCAGTTAGATTCACATTTTCTTTCCTTAAAAGGCTTTAATCATGAAGAATTCCTTTCATATTTTTAGAAACAAATTTCACCATCAAGAATTTAATTAATTGGATATCAATCTCTATTAGTGTGTGGCTCCATTCATTTTTTGGGGCGAAGACCATGGAAAAATTTATGTTTGACAATTGTTGACCATGTCAACTTGTTTCATCTGTTTATCTTTTAGATTTCATGGAAAACATTTGAAGCTTGAACTATCTTTGTATGCAGGTATTGGTTAAAGAGAGCTCACATGTGAGAACCATCATATTAAACAGGCCTAAGCAACTTAATGCTCTTTCATTTGAAATGGTAAGATAGACATTTTCTACTTATTTATTTATTTTTAAAATTGTTTTTTGAAGTATTATAACTTTATTATGTAGCTAAAAATGAAAGTTGACATATCATTTGTATCTTATCTTTCTAGATATCCCGGCTCTTGGAACTCTTTCATGCCTATGAGGAGGATCCCAATGTGAAGCTGATAATCTTGAAGGTACCCCCAAAAAAAAAAAAAAAAAAAATCTAGGAAGAGCATTAATGCTCAGTTTTGGAATGTGAATGCAGGGTGAAGGAAGGGCTTTCTGTGCTGGTGGAGATGTTGCAGCTGTTGTTCAGGATATTAACAAAGGTTAGGGTTAGATGCAAGAAAGATGAATGTATTTTCATTATTACTTATCCAATTTTTTTTTTGGGTATCAGGTAACTGGAAACTTGGTGCAAATTTTTTCTCAAAAGAATTTACATTGAATTATTTGATGGCAACATACACTAAACCACAGGTAATCAACTCTCAGAATTGGGTGCTTTCTTTTTAGTTTTTACAAGTATAATTATTCAGGAAATTCAAAATCTTTCATTTGACCATGATGATCTTTATGTTGACTTCAAATCATATGCTTGAAGGTATCACTCCTTAGAGGAATTGTAATGGGAGGTGGTGCAGGAGCTTCAATGCATGGTAGATTTCGAGTTGCTACAGATAATTCGGTATCTCTCTTTCTATATTCATCTTCTTCAAGAAACTTTTTAACATTTTTTTTTTTTTTATATTTCTTGTTGACATAAAACTATTTGCTCCATATATAATTTTTTTGTAGGTTTTTGCAATGCCAGAGACTGCAATAGGGTTATTCCCAGATGTGGGTGCTTCTTATTATTTATCAAGACTACCTGGATTCTTTGGTAATTTCATTTTATATCTTACATTTTACGATAGAGTTAAAATTTATAATATTTTTTTTGATGTTGGAGTTTATATTTTATGGCAGGGGAATATGTAGGTCTTACTGGTGCTAGATTGGATGGTGCAGAAATGTTTGCATGTGGTCTTGCAACTCACTTTGTTCCTTTAGAGGTATTAATTGATTTATCATTTTCCAAATTTATTTATCTCTTTGTCCCAAAATATTGTATTGATTTTAGAGTTTTAAAAATATTTACTTCCTGAAGTTAACTTTTCATGGAATATCTAAGCTTTTTTTATTTCTAACACTAAAATATTTAATTCTTGAATGACATGTATTCTATCAAATGAACAGAAATTATCCTTGTTAGAAGACGCATTATGCAAAGAAAATACAGGCGATCCAAAAATCATCTGCAATATTATCAATGACTTCTCCTACACTCCTAAGTTGAAAGATAAGAGTCAATATTTTCGGTATACTTATACTTATATATTCATGCTCTTCTTTTTTTTTTTTTTTTTTAATTTCTTTTTATATTCTTCACTTGAATTTTTGTTACCCTATATTAAAGGTTGAAAACTATTAACAAATGTTTCTCACGAAGAACAGTTGAAGAGATTATATCTGCACTTGTAAGTTCAACAGTTGATTTACACATCAACATGAAATCTCCTTATTTTAATGCATTTTGCATGAAAATGATTTCTTTCTCCATTTGTAAATTCTTTACTTGTGACTTTCATTTTTATTTTTTTTAGGAGAAAGAGGGTGATAAAAAGATGGATGATTGGATCTCTTGGACTCTTGAGTCTTTAAAGAAAGCATCACCAACAAGTCTCAAAATTTCTCTTCGATCCGTAAGGATTCACCATGCCCTTCATTTTAAATATCTTATTATTTCCCTAAAAGGGTATTTTTGTCATTTGGTGTGCACAGATTAGAGAAGGGAGACTTGAGGGTGTTGGTGAATGTCTTATCCGTGAATACAGGATGGTTTGTGCTGTCATGCGAGGACAAGTCAGCAAGGATTTCCTTGAGGTACTTTCAAAAATTATTTTTACAAATAAAACAACTTCATTAATCATAATTATATATATATAATATATTGAGTATAATTAAAACTATACATTGCATGTACATATAACATAAATCATTCATATGAAAAACTCATTTTATTCCTACAAACCAACCAAAAAAATGCATTCGTTTTTTTTTTTTCCTTGACAAGACCAAACTCTTATGCAGGGATGTAGAGCATTACTAGTTGACAAGGATAAAAATCCAAAGGTAAAACATAACTCCTTCCTACAAGATATCATACAACAAGTTGTACTCTGTTGTTTCACATGCATTTTTATTTATTTTTGTTTCAGTGGGAGCCTTCAAAACTCGAGTTTGTGAGTGATCGAATGGTTGACCATTACTTTGAAGGATTGAAGGTTGAAGATTGGGAAGATCTCAAACTCCCAATTAGGTCAAACTTACCTTCACATGCAATTTCTAAGCTCTAAGTTATCATTAAGAGGTAAATTAGGGTCCTCCTTTATGGTGTGTTATTAGCCTCAAATTCGTTATGATATATTATAGTTAATACCATCGTGTAATAACAATGTAAACTTATGGTTATCAAAATCTAATAAAAATCGGCATAACATTATATGTAGTAACCATGGGAAAAAAAAAGGTAACTTAAGAGTTTACTTATGAATTTTCATCTCCTTATATTGTAGCAACTATTGTTGAGTTTAAATCATTTTTAGGTCTTTGTAATGACTAAAATGCCACTAATATTGTCGAATACTCAAGACCATGGTTTGTTAATAACGCAAAGTCAAATTGTAAATTTGCATTGCTTGTAAAGCAACGTTGTTTCTTTTGTCAAAATTGGTTATGAATTGGTGAAATGGTCTAAATAAAGAGAAGAGTGATATGGTCTTTGTCCTTTAAACGGTCTTGTATTTGTTTAAGGCTTTAAGCAGCAATATTATGGTTGTAACTTGAGTATATACACACATGGATGCTTTTATATCATCGTGTTTTCACGCCTTACATGTTTCAAGAAAAAAAAAAAGGCTACTTTGATAGTTAAAGCTTCAAGTTAAACAAACGAACACTAAATGAATATACAAATAGTTGAAACAAATAATGGCAACAAAACATGGAGTCATCCTACCAAATACAAACGATGGTCATATACATTTATATTTCCTATTTTGATTTTGGAGGTGATCAACATAGAGTAGTCGAATAATAACGCTATCGTCCCACTTATTTAATCTCTCATAGATTTAAAATATTAAATATACTAAAATTTAAGATATTCCAATCAAATGTATAGAACAAAACCCATGAATTTTTATTACATAAAATGGAAAAGGTTCACATGAGGGTTGTTATAAGTTTATTAGCATAACATAAAGTCATACCAAACTAAGAATCTCCATCAAAATTGACATGCCAAGATCATGGTCTATATATCAACGCCATAGAGGCTCTCATTGACCAAAACAAATTCACTTTTTTTTATTATTATTATTTTCTGTATTTGTTTACACAAGATCGTATGTCATCATTTTGATTTTTGAGGTGATTACCACATATATAGTAAGTTAACCAAAAACTCTATTTGACTATATATTATTTAACAATCTTGAGTTTTTCTTCTACTAATTTGAATTTTCCACCTACTGATACCTATCCGTTTCTAGTTTGCTCCATAACTCAAGCAATAAAGTTGACAAAGTTAACTATATGATTTTTTTTTCAAAAAAAAAAGTCATATTTAAAAAAAATCTCTTTAATTTTTGCATGATAAATAACACATTTCATATGCGTGATTTGAATAGAGTTGCAGAACTAGATTAAGTCAGCCGCGACTAACTTTTTTTTTTTTTTTTTTTTTTTTTTTTTTTGTGAATTGATTGAGTTACGCTTACGCAATAAGTTAGACGTGCTGCTACTATTAATTATCAATGTATTTATATTTAGTTTATTATAGGTGTTAACCGACTGTCACACTTTAAAATTTTATAAAATATTAATTAATATAAATGTCAAACTAAATATTATACTTGGTAAGAGTTCAAAGATAACCGTTGTACTTTTAAAGTTTAATCTATTTTTAAGTAACTTTGTCAACTAAAAATGATTTTCTTTTGTATCATCAAATTCAAACACACCGAGTATAGTTAAACTTAATTGCAGTATAGAATCATTATGATCGTTACACATATTATGTCAATCTTTTGGGGATTAGGATATAACATAATACAATGTTACTATTTTTTTTTTAAATGCATGAATCTTTATCGCAATAGAAATGAACTATAATTCTGATTCTTTTTAATATTTCATTTATCGTCATTATACATTTCAATTGTTTATTGTGCTTTTTTAAACAGCAAACGAATACACACTCTGACTCTAATCTTACTCTTAATTTCACACCATTGTGTATAGCATATGTAGTTTCGGCTCACTTTCTATTAGGCCCTATTGTGTATGTATTTTGTATTTATACATGATAATACATAATGCAAAGTAACCAGTTATGGGAGATATTCACAATTACATGGTATCTTTCTCTCCTTATCTAAAAACCCTAGCCTTTAAGGTTAATATAACATAGTAGAAAAACCCTATGGAATAACAAACATATAATCGTTTATCCCACTTAGCCTATATTTTGATCCTTTAAACTATGATGCATAGCTGCATTGGATACAATGTCTTCGATCATCTCGCTGCAACCTGCACCCGATACCATTGAATAGAATTGATTCCCTTGTGATAAAATGTGTTTTAACATTTATATTTTGACCCAAACTTTCGTGTATATGGCTTTAGTATAATACTGATAAAAATGTGTGTGTGTTTGTCATTATCAAAAGGTTTACTTTGTGAATTATTTTATTTGACATGCATCATCCTGCCCTATCCAATCATAGTTCGACATTTATCCTTGATGGTAACAAGCTAATTTCATATTTACAAGGGTAATAAGTCAACGGTAATTAAATAAATTATGTTACATAGTATTAGGCAGATTTATAAACCACTTTGCTCTAAAATTTGTCTTTTATATGATGGTTGGTCAAAGTTTTGGGTACTAGTCCCATTTTTGGTTACGTATGCCAAACTAATATATAGTTTTTATCATCTTTTTTCTACACACATATGAAGCAAAAAAAGACAAGGCTTATTTACTTACTCGAAATGTTCCTAAACTAGTTTTAACACACCGCTACAAGAAATGTCACCCCTAATAGTCAAAATGCCTCGTTTTTTGTCATTATCGGCCACATAACGCCACCATTGAGTTGATTATTATACTTTATCGTTAATCCTTCGATGTTCCCCTAATATTCCACATACACTGAGGTCGCCCCTGTTGCTCTTTGTCGCTCGTCTGTTTATTTTTTTAATATTATTTTTTCGACACTTAGAAATTGCTTTCAATGCAAAAATAATATCAAAATTATAGAAAATGCAGAATTATCAAAACGCATGAACTAATATAAAAGTATTATGGTAAAGTTATTTATTGGGAAAATGGCATGTAAGATATTTTTCTTTAGTCATTGATTTCTTTTTGTTTATATTTGCCCCCTTAAACTTGTTATCTTATACATAGTTAATCCTTATGACCAATTGGTGTGGGTTTAGTCGGTTTCCGAAATTCTTTGCAGCTCCAGCGAGACTCTGGTCATCTTCTCCGGTCAACATGATTTCTTGGACGAAAAGTATCATTCCACCACCCTTGCCATATCATTCCAGCCACCTTATACCACCTTTACACCACCGCAAACCACCCCATTTTGAACATCTTCAACGGTCAACGACCTGCACCTCGTGACCCTTGACCAGTTGCGTCGTGATCCACTAAATGACAAAATAGTTAGGAACACTCAAAAATCGCGCCGTGACACTTAGCAAGTCGCGCCACTAAATATGGCTTAACAACCTTCCTCGTTAAGGACTTAATGCTTCAATTCCAAAGCTCAAAAATTCAAATTCGATTCTCACAAGGGTCTTAATGGACAAAGTTTCCAACTCTATCCATAAGCAAGGCTAAATCACTCAATAATCGAAACCCTAAGTCCAAAAAGTGTCCAAAACACACTTATCTTGATGCATAGAGCAAATAGGGCTCTTGAATGCACTCTTTATTCAATCATGTGTTCAAATCTAGAACCAAAGATGAATCAAAAGCTCAAGAGTTCTCTAAACTCTATAGAACAAACCACAAAGGAACCAAAACTCATAAAAATGGAACAAAAACCCAACAACTCATAGATATGTGGAAGAAAAGAGATAAATCTTGGATCTTTAAACTTATAAAGGTCCACAAGGAGTAAAAAAAGTTGAATACTTCAAGTGCTAAGCTCTAAAGTCCAATCTTTCTTATTTCCTTTGCTCAAGAACATAAAACTACACCAAAAGCGGATTTAGGAGAGAGGGTGAGCTCCAACGTTTCAAGAGAGGATAGGGTTTCATTAGAGGTGCTTAAGGAGGTCGTGAAGGTTCCAAATGCTGAAACCCTAGGTTCAATACCCGTAAATTGGCCCAAATCTCGAGTCCTAAGGCCTAAGCCCACACAACGGGATTCGCACCGTGACACCTTATGTGTCACTTTGTTATGGAATCGTATTGTGACACCTTATGTGTCGCTTCATGAAAAGCCTGGTCTAGTGTAACATCCCAAAATTCAAGGCCAAAAATTTCATTTTTAAATAAGTTATTACATAAAACCATCAGTATAAAAAACATTCATAATAATATTTCGTGTCAAACCAAAGTGTCAGTAATCAAAACATATTATCATAAAACCATATCAGAGTGTAATCCCCAAAGATCTCATGTGTGGAAAACATAGTGTGATGCGCTGCGATCAAGCCGGCTCCTTTCCTTTGAAAACGAGTACCTGAAACCAAAACTGTAAACCGTAAGCACGAAGCTTAGTGAGTTCCCCCATCATACCACATACCATATAAGCACATAACATATATACTGCCAGGCATTTCTGGGGTGCCTGACCTACCCGGTACGGCCATTCTGGGGTGCCGACCTACCCGTACGGCCATTCTGAGGTGCCGTCATACCCGTGTCAAGCCATTCTAGGGCGCTGACCTACCCATGTCGAGCCATTCTAGGGTGCTGACTACCCTTCGGTCCTAACAATCGAACCTCGGGGACTATTTCTGTAACAGCCCAAAATCCCAAGTATTGTTAAATTGCATTTTGGGGTGTTTTAAAGGGGAGACTCGGCGAGTTGGAGCTAGACTCGCCGAGTAGGGTCGCAGACTTGGTCGCGGGTTCGCGATTGGACTCGACGAGTCCAGATATGGACTCGGCGAGTCGACGCTGTTCAGCAGAAACCCTAGCCGTTTGGTTTTGGATCGTATATAATGCCTCTTAGGCCGTCATTGTCCGTCTTTTGGCCGATTGAGAAGAACCCTAATCGTTGTGGACGTCTAGAGCAGGAGAGGAAGCTTTTGGAACCTTGAAGAATTGGTTAGGCAAGAAGAAGAAGAGTTTTGGCCAAAGGAATATCAAGGGGATCGAGTTCTGAGGTTTGGAGGCACAGAGAGGGTGTTATTCAGGTAATATTTCGGATCATTTCTGCTATATTGAAGTGTGCTCGAATTTAGGGTTTATGAAACCCATTTGGAGATTAGACGGATTGTAGTGTCGTTACCCCAATGTTTATAACTTTGTATTAGGACCCTTAGAGGTCCAGAAGGTCCCATGTTTGTTTATTCGGGAATATATGTATCTCAGGAAGCAGTTCGATCGACTGCATGGCGTGGACTCGCCGAGTCGGATGATCAGACTCGGCGAGTAGCTTGAAGATTCACTGGGACTCGCCGAGTTGTTCTTCAGACTCGGCGAGTGGAGTCGGGGTGGCCCCGCGATTCTTCCAGGAGTGACTCGTCGAGTCAAAGAGGATACTCGACGAGTAGAAGGGGAATCTTAGAGGATTGAAGGACGACCAGACTCGCCGAGTCGCCAGGGAACTCGCCGAGTCCAGTCGAGTTGACAATGGACTGTTGACCAGAGTTGACTGGTGTGATTTCTTAGGGTCAGTTAACGTGGAAGATAGAAGTATTAAAAAGAGATATATGATGTTACAGGGAGCTTGTAGCTCGGAGGATCAAGTGCAAGGGGTTTTAGGAGTTGCTATCTTCCAGTGTCCGCGAGGTGAGTCTTCTCACTATACTGTACCCGGAAGGGTTTGACTGTGTGACCGGAAGGTCGGATATGATATGTGATATGTATGCTATATGTGGTATGTTATATGTTATATGTGCTATGTATGTTATGGGCCGGAAGGCGAATATGTTATGGGCCGGAAGGCGATATGATGTGTGATGGACCGGAAGGTCGGCGTGGGTAAGGCCGGAAGGTTTACCCAGCAGGGACGGAAGTCCCCTGAGACACATGGACCGGAAGGTCGGGCCGGAAGGCGATATGTTATGTGGACCGAAAGGTCCGGGCCGGAAGGCGTATGTGCGTAAGGTATATTGGGGAACTCACTAAGCTTCGTGCTTACGTTGTTTATGTTATGTTGTTTCAGGATCTTACAGTAACGCGGGATGGCAACGGTTCGATTGTACACACCGAAGAAAGAGTTGTGTTTTGGAGGATCCTGGTCTTCTAATGTAATGAAAATGAACTATGCTTTGTAATTCGAATGTGAATAAGATTTTACACAAGTGTTTTAATATTAAATTGATTATTTAAAAGAAAATTTTATTTTTGGAAATCACGGTGTTACAAATTGGTATCAGAGCCTTGGTTTGAGGGATTCGGACGCGCCTACGGGTGAGTCTGGACTCAAACTGAGGAATTAAGAAAAGGTTTTCAAATAAATAGTTTTCTAAAAGTGAATAAGAGTTCAAAGAGAAAGCAAGAAAGAGCAGTGTGTACAATCAGCCAGAGCCAGACGGTGATTTCCCAAAATACCTTTACTTTTGTATTATGAAATATCTATTATGCATTTTATGAGACATTATTGCATGCTAGAGACAGACTAGGTATTTCATATCTTAGGACTAGAGTGGCCTGATTTGTGATGCCTTAGTCCAGGGTTTGCTGTTATATGTGCGTTATGCTTTTGGGTATATGTGATGAGTGAGAGTATCTAGTTGGAACGCACAAGGGGTAAAGCTACGGGGTACAGAGGTACTTCCGAGGATGAGCCGAGAAGGTGGAGCTACCACAGATGGGGAGTCCTATGTATGCTTCAATGCTCGAATGCTGCTTGCTTTGTGCTTTGTGGAGTTGTCGATGATGGGAGTCAGCTACTAAGTGAGTATGACGATACTCAGGAGGTAGAGGGCTGGCATCATTAGGAACTCTTCAGCAGCTGATAGCAAAGAAGTGGGAGGACGGCGGAAGGGACTAGGGAGTAAACCTAGCCAAATGAGTGCGCTGGTAGAGTAGAGGATTTCGCTGGAAAGCGAGCACGCGCGATGAGATGGGTGAAAGAGCAGGTTTATCAGCTACTTAGGAACTCTGGGATGGTCCGTGTGGAAAGTATGGGTAGATGTGGCAGGTAGTATGGGCCCGTACTACTGAAAGCAGAGGACCCATACTTGATACAGGGGGCATTCTAAAGGTCCTAAGGAACAGATTGGGGGGTGATGTTATGGTTCGGATACCATACATCGGAGCGGATACAGAGTGATGTTATGGTCCGGGCACCATACATTGGAGCAGATTGAGGAGTGGTGCTATGGTTCAGGTACCATACACCGAGGCATGTTGAGAAGGGATGTCATGGGATGAGTACCATGGTTCGTAGTGGATGATGCTTGTGGCTATCTTATTATCCGGTTATCGATCGGACGAGCACGAGCGAGTGGGATGCGAGGATTCGCGAGATCCGGCGTGATGAGGTTGCTGCATTGTTGCGGGTTGAGTCGCCAGAATTGTTGGGTCGATCAGGACCACTATGATTGAAGTAGTTGGATGAGCGATATGCGGCTTTCGCAGAGACGGCTGCCGCGGCGGTTACAGCGGCCGTAGCAACGGCAAGAAAGGGGCTAGTCGGGGTTTTCAGTATCGGGACTTCTATTATGCGAAGCCTCCCGCATTCGATGGAGTTCAGGACTCGATTGTTGCTATGAGATGGTTATCAGACATGGAGGGGTGTTTCTCCACGAGTTTATGCCCTGCTGATCAGAGGGTGGGGTGTGCTCTGAACCTGTTGAGGCTCGGGGCGAAGGATTGGTGGAGATTGACCACGAGGTTATTTTCCGATGCGCAGAGGGCTGCGGTTTCATGGGATCAATTCAGAGGGATGTTCAGTACTCGCTATGTTCCGCGGGATGAAAAGGAGAAATTGGCTCGGAAGTTCTTTAAGCTGAGGCAGGATTTGGAGTCGGTGACTGAGAGCACCGGGATGTTTATTGAGAGGGCGATGTTTTGCCCTGAGTTCGCTTCGGAGCAGGCTCGGATGTCCCGAAATCCGAGTATGCTCAAGAGGGGGAGTATCAGACAATTCGTGTCTGCGCAGAGACGCGAGACCGTCTTGGTATCGCAGGAGGCCGCCATGTGGCGTGAGTTAGAGGTTGAGTTGCAGTAGCGTGTGATGAGGCAGGCCCCGATGCAGTCGCAGTCGGCGCCGAAACGGTCCATGACCGTAGACGTTAGAATGGGGGATCGGAGCGGTCACACTTGTGGGAAGAGTGAGAGAGATGGCACTGGAGCTTGATGGCCCAGTGGTGCATGCCGCAAGTGCGGAAAGGAGGGGCATGGTGCACGGGATTGTCGGCAGTCAGTGCCAATTCGGGATTTCAGGATTGGTTATCAGTGTCGGTAGGTTGGACATTTGAGGGGCAACCGTCCTCAGCTTCCTGCAGGACCGGTGCAGGCTCTAGCATCGGCCACCTTGAGGAGTTCAGGAGGAGGACAGGATGGAGCAGAGCCCAAGGGCTCAGGGTTGTGCTTATCGGCTTGCGGCAGAGGGAGACGGTGCAGTGCCGGAGGCAGCTGCGGGTATGATGCTCTCTTGATGTCTTGAGTAGCTTGCGTTGATTGTGGCGTATCGTTTGTGCTGGTGTCTGGTGTGGATTTCGATGCGGTATTCGTTGTTTCGCGGGTTTGGCATGGTTATGAATTGGTGCTTCAGGTTTTCGCTTGGCATTCGTTGTTCCCTGATGGTTTGGTATGATTATAGTTTGGTGTTTTGGTACCGGTAGCCTTGTGGGTTTTCGATGCGATATTCAACCTTTGGCAGGTTGTGGGTTTGGTTATGGGTTATTGCTTGGGAATTCCGTTGGGCATCGTTCGTGAGGGTTGATAGTGGAGACGCGGCACTGGGTTGAATGACGGGTTAGCATCTGCAGTTGTGGAGTGGATAATTGAAAGATCGGATTCTTTTGAGCGGATTGACCAGGGAGGAGATGTGTTGTGCTGAGGGTTGCTTACGCTTGTGGGAAGCAGTCAGTGGGTAAATGTTCTCTTTGTGCAGGATGATTCTGAAGGGTCGTTAATGACGATCGGGCAGTTAGTCAGTGCTTTAGTGGGGGAGAATTAGAAAATTCTCCGGGAGATCGATGAGTATGTGAGGGTGCTTAGCTGCCGGGATTCAGCAGTGGTTGTCAGCGCAGAGTATAGGCCGATGAGAGCGAGTGTCGAGTATGCGGGGCGGGATACAGACCTAGGGTATTCGATTTTGGAGGCCTGAGAGAAGGCCGGGATCAAGCTTGAGTAAGTAATCGGAATTTTGCGATCAGAGTATTGGTACGTTGAGGTACGTGATGGGTTGTACTGCATTAACCCCACGGGATTATGTTGTGCATGTTTCTAGAGCTGGAACCGGAAGGTTCCAGAGTTAGAACCTAAGGGTTCGCAGAGTTGGGTGTACGGACCCACAGAGATATAGCCTCGAGTGGCTAGTATGTGTTGTGAGAGTCGGTCCAGTCATACTGGAGACTCTGTTGGTATTGCTGGATTAGTTGGGATTTGCGGATTCGCGTATGTGCAGTGTGATTGCATTGGAAGGTCTGGCCCCGGGTTAGTGATCTTGTTTAGCTGAGGCAGTGATTCTGATGAGTGGAGAGAGCGTATGGGATTGAGAGCCCCTGCAATGAGAACCAGAGCATGTGGATAGTGGTTACGCAAAAAGGGTGGTGTCGCTTGGGGCGAGCACCGTGGCACCGGTTGGAGTGGCATTATGGCCAGGAGGGTTCCTTGGAAAAGGAAAAGAGGAAGATGTGTAACTCCGAAAGGGTGCAAGTTCACGAAAGTGAAAGCTGCAGAACAGAGTTATAGTTAGGGTATTTTGAGGATGGTTTTGAGCATCGTGTTCGCGGCAGTGGAGTAGGAACCCATCCGGTTGGGATGTCTGTTGAGGCTCAGAAGGGATGCATGGAGAGAGAAAATTTTAAATTCTCAGTGTGAATCTGATCAGGGTGTAGGGTGGATGTAGTGGTTCATCTTGGGAGATGTTCGAGGATATCATCAGGGTATCGGGTCTTTCCACCTGCGGGTGTTGGGACTAGTTCAGTATGTGTATGTAGTGGCAAGGGGAGAACTTGTGAGAGTTGCTCTGAGAGTGAGAATGGATCTCTCATTCGGTCCAGAATGGACAAAGTGGGCTTTGGATCGGGGATCCGGTGGTTCAGGGTTTCCTAACCCTTATGGGTTGAGTGATCGTTGAGATTTGGAGCAGAGTGCATCTTGGGTAATTTCCGAATGCAGAGGGTGATGAGCAGTTCAGAGTTCGTGCTTTAGTTGATAGAGCAGATTCAGCAGGTTAAAGAGAGTTAGTGATCGTCTAGAGTTAACAGGAAGGTTATACAGGCAGACGCCGTTACGAGCATGTGATTCAGGTCAGCGACTTCGTATTTCTGGCGGGGTGTTTCGATTTAGGAGGAGGAGTAAATGGGGGCCCCGGTATGTTGGGTCGTTTCGTGAAGGTACGAAGATAGGAAGGGTGACCTATCGTTGGAGCTGTCAACGGAATTGGGACGGATCCATGACACTTGTATGTGTCGCAACTGAAGAGGTGTATAGCGGATGAGTCAGCAGTGGTCCTACTAGAGAACAATTAGGTGGATGCGAGCCTGTGTTACGTCGAGAGGCCAGTGGCCGTCGGAGATCGGAAGATCAAGGTTCTGAGGAACAAGGAGATACCTCTAGTATTGATTCAGTGGCAACCTCGGAAGAGATCGGAAGTGTTTAGGGAAGCCGAAACGTGTGATGCGGGAGCAGCATCCAGAATTATTCTCAGAGCGAGACTTCGAGGGCGAAGTCTAATTCTAGTGGGGGAGAATTGTAACAGCCCAAAATCCCAAGTATTGTTAAATTGCATTTTGGGGTGTTTTAAAGGGGAGACTCGGCGAGTTGGAGCTAGACTCGCCGAGTAGGGTCGCAGACTTGGTCGCGGGTTCGCGATTGGACTCGACGAGTCCAGATATGGACTCGGCGAGTCGACGCTGTTCAGCAGAAACCCTAGCCATTTGGTTTTGGATCGTATATAATGCCTCTTAGGCCGTCATTGTCCGTCTTTTGGCCGATTGAGAAGAACCCTAATCGTTGTGGACGTCTAGAGCAGGAGAGGAAGCTTTTGGAACCTTGAAGAATTGGTTAGGCAAGAAGAAGAAGAGTTTTGGCCAAAGGAATATCAAGGGGATCGAGTTCTGAGGTTTGGAGGCACAGAGAGGGTGTTATTCAGGTAATATTTCGGATCATTTCTGCTATATTGAAGTGTGCTCGAATTTAGGGTTTATGAAACCCATTTGGAGATTAGACGGATTGTAGTGTCGTTACCCCAATGTTTATAACTTTGTATTAGGACCCTTAGAGGTCCAGAAGGTCCCATGTTTGTTTATTCGGGAATATATGTATCTCAGGAAGCAGTTCGATCGACTGCATGGCGTGGACTCGCCGAGTCGGATGATCAGACTCGGCGAGTAGCTTGAAGATTCACTGGGACTCGCCGAGTTGTTCTTCAGACTCGGCGAGTGGAGTCGGGGTGGCCCCGCGATTCTTCCAGGAGTGACTCGTCGAGTCAAAGAGGATACTCGACGAGTAGAAGGGGAATCTTAGAGGATTGAAGGACGACCAGACTCGCCGAGTCGCCAGGGAACTCGCCGAGTCCAGTCGAGTTGACAATGGACTGTTGACCAGAGTTGACTGGTGTGATTTCTTAGGGTCAGTTAACGTGGAAGATAGAAGTATTAAAAAGAGATATATGATGTTACAGGGAGCTTGTAGCTCGGAGGATCAAGTGCAAGGGGTTTTAGGAGTTGCTATCTTCCAGTGTCCGCGAGGTGAGTCTTCTCACTATACTGTACCCGGAAGGGTTTGACTGTGTGACCGGAAGGTCGGATATGATATGTGATATGTATGCTATATGTGGTATGTTATATGTTATATGTGCTATGTATGTTATGGGCCGGAAGGCGAATATGTTATGGGCCGGAAGGCGATATGATGTGTGATGGACCGGAAGGTCGGCGTGGGTAAGGCCGGAAGGTTTACCCAGCAGGGACGGAAGTCCCCTGAGACACATGGACCGGAAGGTCGGGCCGGAAGGCGATATGTTATGTGGACCGAAAGGTCCGGGCCGGAAGGCGTATGTGCGTAAGGTATATTGGGGAACTCACTAAGCTTCGTGCTTACGTTGTTTATGTTATGTTGTTTCAGGATCTTACAGTAACGCGGGATGGCAACGGTTCGATTGTACACACCGAAGAAAGAGTTGTGTTTTGGAGGATCCTGGTCTTCTAATGTAATGAAAATGAACTATGCTTTGTAATTCGAATGTGAATAAGATTTTACACAAGTGTTTTAATATTAAATTGATTATTTAAAAGAAAATTTTATTTTTGGAAATCACGGTGTTACAATTTCACCCCTACCACTACTATCACATATAACATAGCATAATCTATTGTCAGACATATATGGGGTGTCCGACCTACCCTTCGGTCCTAACAACCGAATCTCGGGGACTCTTCCCCTCCTACTACCTCTATCTCATGTAACATATCATGCTAGCAGCTAAACATCGTAACATACTGTTAGGCATATCTAGGGTGCCTAACCTACCCTTCGGTCCTAACAACCAAACTCTAACACTATCACATACCATATTACGCTAGCATATAACATATCAGGTAGTAACAACACAGATGAATATCACAAAGACAAACATCTAGCATACGATCCCTACTGGTGGGCTGACATTGTGGCCGTAGACCCACCGCTACTGGAAGGTAACTCACCTCACACTGCTGAAGTCCCGAAGACACAATCCCACACTTGCTGAAGTCCCGCAGACTCGACCCCAGCTGCTGGCTGACAGATTCCCGAACTGTCAACACCAAAATAACACCCAATTAATAATTGGGTCCCAATACATAACCATACGTACATTCTTTGGGTAATTACTACATTACCCCTAGCTTGGCTTATTCAAGCCCAAGGCCCAATCCGCAGGCCCAAAGTCAATTAGGAATCAAAGCCCAATATATGGCCCAATTTTCCAAATTGGGCCTAGGCCTATACATGGTCTCATTCTAAGGCCCAACATCATATAATCATTAAGGCCCAAACTATGGCCCATCTATGGCCTAATTTTTTCCAAATTGGGCCCAAGCCCCTTACATGAGACTTACACTAGGCCCATTAAATTATTTTTGTCCATATAATTATCCTTGGATGGCCCATTAATAATCCAATCATCAAGGCCCAATAATAAACCCAGGTGAAATTAGGGTTTCCCATAAAATGATGATTAGGGTTAAGTTTCCTACTTAACCCATTAATGACTTAATCCTCTAAGGACTTAATCCATTAAGTCCAATAATGCTTAGATTAATCCTTGCCAATGATTATTATTTAATTTCTCAAGTTATTAAATAAGTCCCGATTAATTTCCCAAATTAAGGTTTTACTCACATTAGGGTTTTCCAATCCAAATATTAGCCCATTTATCAATCTATTGGGCTTTTGGGTTAATTAGGGATTTATTGGGCCTATTAGGCCCACAAGAATATCATTAATCCCATTAGGGTTTTATTGAGTCAATTAGGGTCCATTAGACCCATTAGGGTTTCCTTAAGCCCATTGATCACATGTTTGGGCTTTTATGTCTATTAAGCCTCATTGGGCCCATTAAGGCTTCAAGGCCCATTAGGGTTTTAGTCTCTTGTCCAAACATCCCCAAACTAGCAATCCCAACACAATTAAGCACACCGCCACCCGACACGGCGGCCGATGGTGGTGATGGATTTCTTCACTATTCAGATTTGTTACAATTACAATACCCAACCGATTAACACACGCACACCCTAATCTAATTAAAAAACATATACATATAAAAGTACACCCACCCGCGGTGGTACATGGCGGCATGAGGCGGCAGCCACCACCCCACGGTGGTGGTAGCGGTTCCTATGGCTTCCAACACGCAGCAACACGACACATACCCATGAATACGTCCACAGCCACCTCCCACAGTGGCTGGTGGTGGCAGAATGAAACAAGAACGGCAGTCAATGCTATTCCGGCGACACCCTTGTCCTCATCGGAGGCAGCAGCGTCCAGCAGTATCGTTGGCAACACAGCCACATGGCAGTGATTGAAGCGAGTGGAACAATCACTTGAGTACACAAATGGCGATGGTATCTCGAACGGAAGCAAGAGGGCAGCGGCGGAGATGCAACAATGGCGACTGGAGAAGGCATGAGGTCGGCGAAGCAACGACGACCGGCAGCTTGTGCGCAGTACTAGGGAAACGACGCTGAGGTGGCGGAAAGGAGGTGGTGGCTACGATTGTGGAGCGGTCTAGCAAGCATACGGTGGCAGTAACCCACCTAACTTCGTTTCTTGGTGGCCCTCTTGGTCGTCGGCAGCAAGAGCTTCAGCAAGGTGTTGCGACTTCGACGGCAGCGAGCAACGGCGTTGGAGATGAAGAAGTGGGTGGTTCGACGGCTGGAAGAGGGAGGCATAAGGGTGGCGGCTGTAAGAGTGTTTAGGTTTAGGGTTTAATGAGGGCAACGCAACAGTTAAATACCGTGTCTCATCAAACTTCCCTCCATAATGGCAAGAATGGCCCCTCTCCATAACAAGTCCGTGCACTTCCTACCCATCAAGGAAACAGACAAGATGGAGAAACTCACAAGAACATACATTAAGGAAATAGTACGGCTGCATGGCGTCCCTATATTTATTAGCTCTGATAGAGATAGTAGGTTTACTTCGAGATTTTGGGAATCACTACAAAAAGCATTATAGACGAGGCTGGACGTGAGTACAGCCTACCATCCGCAGACTGACGGACAAAGTGAGAGGATGATCCAAACCTTAGAAGATATGCTGCGAGCCTGTGTGATTGACTTTGGTAAATCGTGGGATACAAACTTACCTCTTGTGGAGTTTTCCTACAACAATAGTTATCATACGAGCATCAAGGCAGCTCCTTTTGAAGCCCTCTATGTCCGGAAGTGCAGATCCCCTCTGTGATGGGCTGAAGTGGGTGACACTCAGTTAGCTAAAGGACGAGTTCCTGACAGCGCTCTCACAGGTCCGGAGATTATCAGAGAGACGACCGAAAAGATTGTACAGATTTGCGAATGATTAAAAGCCGCTAGGGATCGACAGAAAAGCTACGCAGATAAACGAAGAAAACCTTTGGAATTCCAGGTGGGAGACCGTGTCCTTTTGAAAGTCTCACCCTGGAAGGGCATGATACGATTTGGAAAGCGTGGAAAGCTGAACCCAAGGTACATAGGGCCTTTAGAGATTCTCGCTAGAATCGGCCCCGTAGCTTACAAACTCAACCTACCCCATGAAATAAGTAACATACATCCTACCTTCCATGTCTCAAACTTGAAGAAATGTCTGTCCGATGAGACTCTCGTTATCCCACTCGACGAGATCGAAGTCAACGAGAGCCTCAACTTCGTGGAAGAACCTGCGGAGATTATGGACCGAGAAGTAAAATGAACGAAACAAAGCCGCATCCTAATTGTGAAGGTTCGATGGAACGCCAAACGAGGATTGGAATTCAATTGGGAGCGCGAGGATCAAATGAAACTCAAATATCCCCATCTCTTTGCTTAGTAGTACTGTAATAACTTAACTGTTTGAATTCTAAATTTCGGGACAAAATTTCCTTAACGGGGGGATGATGTGACAACCTAAAGTTTATTCCGTTATTATGCCCCGTTTCCGTTAATGGAATATTCTATTTTATAAAAGTTCCGTTAATTTAGGGTCGGCAAATAAATAAATGTTTTATTTATTTATATTTCATGCTATTATCGTCGTGATAAAATAAATAAAAACACGTAAAATATCATTTCCATTTAATTGGAAAAAGTTATTTTTATTACGACTATTTAACCGGGTAAAAAGTTTAAACCTCGTTAAACATAAGTATCGGGTAGTCGTATACCGGGTACAACACCCAAGCCTTATATAAAGGAGAGTGAACACTCCATAGAAACCTTTTACCACACTAGACCCACTTTCTCTCTTTACTCTCTCTCCTCAAGCCCGATTTCATCCAAAAACCGCAAGTTTCCGCCTCCAAAACGTAAGTTCTCTTACCCTAACTTGTTCTAGGCACCTTTGATTTGTGTTTTAGCTTGAAAATCATGTTAGAAGGCTGAAAAGGAGGAGTTTACGGCCTAAGAACCTCCTTAGGCCGTAAACACCTAAAATGTTGTCAAAAGTGCCAAATTTCTTCCCCGTAAGCCTAGAAACTAGCTTTGGACTTAACCTAGAAGTGTTTGGACCTTGAATCATCAATTTTTAGGGCTTGAAAGAGGGTTTACAGTCCAAGCACATGCTTAGACCTTAAACACCCTCTAAGCTTGTAAATCAAGCCCAAAACACTTCCAAACCCCATTTAGGCTTAAGATATGGCTTAGGGACTTGCTATTTCGGACTTGGAACACCTAAATCTTGTCATATGAAGGGCAAAAAAGAGTTTATGGCCCAAGCATATGCTTAGACCGTAAACTCCCCTTAAACATGCCAAATGAAAGTTTAAGCCCCTAAAAAGCCTTACACCCTCACTAGAACTTGTTAGGAATGAGCCAAGGACCTCAAAATCAAAGATTGGAGAGTGCACAAGAGTTTACTACCGCAAACCATGGGGTTTATGGCCGTAAACTCCCAAGGAGTGGTCCTTGGACCGTAAAATCCAAGGGAGTACCCTCCTTTGACCTTAAACACCATATAGCCTTGTATATTACCTTAGAACCACATGAGGCTTGAAGAAACTCAATTTCACTCCTCCCATGAGTTTACGGCCTTAAAATCATGGGGGATGTGGTCTCCCAACCGTAAACTCACTTAAAGTGAGTTTTAGAAGAGTAAACTCCATGGTGAGGTCTTATACTCTTTCTTTGTAACCCATTAGCCTTCTAGCACTCAACCATAAGACCTTTAATCACATTAGGATGCCTATATGTGTTTAATTAGAGTTTAAATCACTAATTACTTGTAAACATATGTCTTCATATGTTACTAGGGTCATAAAGGGTGTACAAGTCTTTACTTGACACCAAACGCACATCCGACACTTCCACCCGATCTACTCATTTCAGGTGAGTTCATACCCCTTAATGAACCTTTATAAATGTTTTTACATGTTTTAGGGGGGGGGGGATACAAGTATAAATTCTACAAGTTTTTATTATTAAATCATATGTGATTCACAAATTATCCTAAAAAAGGGATTTTCCTACACTTTTAGCTGCTTTCCAATAAAACTGTTTTAGTTGTTTATCAAATGCATTTTAAGATTAAATTGTTATTAAACTGCTTTTAAAACTGTGTTTAAATTACTTTTCTTTTTAAAATATATCTACACTAATATATTTATATAAGTAAGGCTTGAAGGACTTAGGACCGATAACTCGCCTTATTTCATGTTCTTGTTTGATGTGGTCTTAGGGTATCGGTTATCCGTCCGACTGTCGTTGATTTCTTTGTTATATATCATATATGTTTGTGTTAGATATGAAAGTCTTCATCTCACTCAATACCTTTGTTATTCAAAGGCAGGAAATCATACACTCTAGTTAGCTATAATAGGTATAGCTAAGACTACTACTCGTTATCTCTACTACTGCTATACCCACTATAACGGCTATTACTACAAGTTAATACACGTATAAGAGAACACTCTAAGAACTATACAAAGACTATTATACCATGTGACCAGGGCTTTCCGGTTGGAAGGCAACACTACATGTATAGATCTATACGGGGCAGACACTATTACATCCCGACTGCTAGCTACAGTCCGAGCCGACTAGGCTCAGGGGTGGCACTACATCACTACACTACGCATGACCGGGTAGGTCATCGGGTTCTCTATTATCACTTCAGTATGGTCACCTGAGGGGTTACACCTTTATCCAACATAATACACTAAGACTTAAGTCTAAGCTAACATCTCGAAGTAAGTAAATATCTATTGCTAATGGAAGTTTGCACCACTACTACTATTAACAGGCATAACTTTTCTTCACCTATGTTACTCACATGAGATTTATTACTGTACTTTTACAACTGAAGGTTTTCAATGATTATGCTTACACACAATTCAAAGGATTTAACTTACAAAGTACTTTTCTGGAAAATATAGGATTTTCTAGGGATTTCTACTACTTATAAACATAAATTTCAGTCTTTATTCTATAAGTTTGTAAACACTTTTATATAACAAAGACACTAATTTCTTATTAACTCACCAGCTTTACGCTGATACTCATTTTCAAAACAAGTTGTATCCTCAGGTCAAAGATAGACAGGTACATGTGCAGCTTTTGGAGAAGACGGAGCACATACAAAACCCATCTTTTATTTTGTAATACTTTTGGTGTCTGTGAAACTTTACAGAACACGTTTGTAATTAAATTTACTATATATATGCAATGGTTGTTGTCGCTTGTTTTTACTATTATGAAATTGTTATGATACTGTACATGATGTCCTCCACCCCAAAACGTATTCCGTTGTTACCGGTTTTGGGGTGTGACAGGGATACACCCCGCGTACACCTTTTGTGTGGGTTTCGAACTCTAGGCTTCGAGTATTGGGCCATCTATTGTGCTTTGATACTTTGGTCCTAATGGACATGTGGATAAGTGTGTCTTGGGCTAAGTAGATGATCGGACTTTTGGATGAGGCCCAATAAGGGGTTTGGGCCCAATTTGGAAAATTAGGCTAATCATGTTCCTTGAAGTAAGTTGGCCCTTTTGGATCTAAGATTTGGACTTGGGCCATGACCTAAATAGGGAAAGGGGTAAAATAGACATTTACCCTAAGTATGGATCCTTAGTCAAGAATAGTATTCCAATTGTTAATTGGATGTTTGTTTAATGTGATAGTTCAGGATTTTCCGTGAGTCGGTAGCCAGGTATTTCAGTGCAGCTTGACATTTGAGAGGTGAGTTGTCCTTGTTGTACTTATAGGTCGAAGGCAACAAGGCCGACCCTTTGGATTGTTATTCTGGTTATCATGTGAATGAGTACTGTAGTGATCTGTTAGATCTTAATCATGGTAGATAGGATGATGCTATTCTTATTGATTTGTATGATCTGTGCTTGATTGTTGATTGATTATATGTTTATGAGTTATGTATATGTCGACATGTGTGTGTGGTTGGGTTGAGGCGGTCCTTCTTTGTGCTGAAGGCCGACAAACCCAGGGTGGCCTGGATAGAATGAAGGCTTGCAAGGCGGACCAGTCATGTCGAAGGCCCGGAGAACGGTCTAGAAAGGTTGAAGGCCCGGTGCGGTAGTCCAGACATGCTGAAGATTTTGTATGCGTGTTGTTGCTGTGATATTTATGATTATGTGTTGTGGCGGTATTTTGGGGGAAACTCACCAAGCTTTGGGTTTACAGTTTGGATTATGTTTCAGGTACCTTAGAGGATCGTGGGAAGGTGAAAGCATGATTGTACACCTCATCATGTTTCTGTTTTACGATTTTAGGATTTCTTTGATGCGAAACTTATTTTGAAAACAATTTGTAGACAATGATGGTTTGGGGTTTGTTTAAAAAGCATAAAATTTTCAAGAATTTTATGAACGTTACAAAATTTGAATCATGAAGGGTGTGAAGGTGATCAAAGGAATTTTATGTAGTAGAATAGATTAGTGGAGGAATCAACCAATGGCATTTTAGCATCATGTGCGTGGGTGAGATGCTTATGTGACATCCCCAATATCATGGCCATAAAAGACTGATTTGTTTATGCTTATTTAAGACAAAACTGCAAGATTGGTCCTTGTGGTATTCAAAAATATTTGGATAGGGTCCAAAAAGTTTCCAACTTGCATGGGAGGTCCAAAATCAAGGTTTTTCTGTGTTTTTTGTCCAAAAAAACTTGAAACGACAGTTATACCCTTTTACTTTCTTTTTTATATTTTTTTAATTTTTCATATACTATTTTAATTTAAAAGTAAAAAGAAAAGAAAATAACTCTCTCTCTCTCTCTCTTTGTGGATGAGGCAAATGGACTTTTATAGAGTTTTCATAGAATTAACGAACAGAGTGATATTGAAATATTTCTTCCATGAAATTTTTGTCCGTGTTCATCTCAGAATTCCTAATTCCCATATCCTTTCAAACAGATCAAATGAATTTACTATGGAAATCCATCAAAACCCTCACTGTTAAACTCAATTCCCCAGCTCCTCCTCTTTCCCCTTGTTCTCACCAGCTCCCTTTATACTCCTTCATATTCACCACCACCAATACTTTCCTCCAATGACGGCGGTCAATTACACCCCCTTCCACCTCCAACCACTCAGCTTCCCCCGCTTCAAGGTTCGAAATTGACATGGTCCAGACAAAGGAAGGAGTCTTCGCTGCCAAATCTAAAAAAGTCGTAATCTGGTGGGACCAAATCTCACTCTCTCTCTCTCTCTCACTCTCTTTCTCTCTCTATCTCTCTCTCTCTCTCTCTCTCTCTCTCTCTCGACATGGTGCAGACAAAGGAAGGAGTCTTCAAGGTCCGAAATCGACATGGTCTAGAGAATGGCGGTGACAGATCTAAGGTTTTTTACAGTTCTTGAAAAATTCAAACGGTTGTGTGTGTATTTGTTTTCAGGTTCATGGGTGTGGTTTACAAATCCATATTCGTGTCACTTTCTGGAATTTGTATATGAGAAAGCTAGGGTTTTATGTCACACCCCGAAACCAGGATGGAGGAATCGTTCTGGGGTGGAGGACGTCATGTTTAGCATCACAATTATTGCACAATAGCAATCATAGTAACACAAACATTACAATGAATATATATATATATATATATATATATATATATATATACACACACACACACGAAAAATGTTTACATCAGTCTGAAACTTGTTTTAATTACACCAAAAGTATGTAGAATATAAAAACATGACTCTCATTGTTTCGGCTCCTCTAAATCCAAGAAGTACCTGTCTACTGATTTCCAGAGAATACAAGCAGTTTGAAAGAATATCAGCATAAAGGTGGTGAATTCATAAGCTTTTAGTTTTGGTAGAAAATGTTCTTTGATTCTTTTGAAAATTGTTCCTCAAGAAAATCCCATATTTTTTTATGAAAAGTAGTGTTGAAAGAGTATCTATTAGTAGAAAATAAACAATCAGTTTTAGAAATGTCGGTGTTATCGTGGAAAAATCCCATATTTTCCCTAAAAACAGGTTATCCGTCCTAGAGGTAGAGATTCAAATTTAGAAATTCTTGATTTCTATCAGTGTATTTATGAAAGTAGTTTTATTACTCAAAATTAAACAATGAAGAGTAGAGTCCGTAAACCAAAGTTAGTTTATACTTATTTGCGAGTCGTAACCATACTTGATATGACCTAGAGACCTTTATAACGTTCTTCAGGCGTTAGGCTAAATGACATTTGTTCACCCCAGGCGTGCCCGCCTGACTGTAGCTAGCAGTTTAGGTGTGGGATTGTTAGTCCCGAATAGATCTATTCAAAAATCTCACGCTCTCCCTCCAGGAGACTCTAGTTATACTAAGAGGATTTATCCATGTACACCTAAGGGTACATTATTGAAGTAGAGCCTCACAATTCTGTATAATCTAGTTTACAAGCTAGAGACAGTATAAAACAGTAATTATCCTTGAATAAATGTACTTTATACTCCCGAGAAAATATATAACATAAACTAAATCTGCCATAGTTATTCATCCATGAAATCTGATTTGGTAGAAATTGCTTAGAGGGTTATCCCAAACTATACCCATTATAGTTTATTAGAGTTCATATGGAGAATGCTTTGTAAAAACCTTTCTAAAAGCTATGAACTTAGATTTCCAAATTAAAAGTTTCCCTTATGCTCAACATATCACAAAAAGGGATAAAATATATGAATATGTAATTAAGCGTGGAAATCGATGTGTTGTATTAATAAGTTTATAACTTAATAAAATACTTTGAATTTGGCTTGTATTTGCCCCCCCCCCCTGAAAACATTAAAACACAGAAAATGTAGGGGTATGAACTCACCTCGGGTAAGTGGTTTGACTGAAGTATCGATACGGAAATCTGGGTGTTCAAGTGAAGCCTTGAACACAATTTGATCCTAATTAACACGTAATGACACATAAAAGAGTCAAATGAAGGTATTTCACCACTAGATGTTATGGAAAACCACTCTAAAGACATGGAACTACTTGCACTAAGTGATAGGACCCTGTAGGGTTGCATGAGGGGAGTGTATGGCCACCTTGAGTGTGTATGCGGCCATGGGTGTGCGGCCCAAGGGGTGTGCAGCCATACACTCATGAAAGGTGGTGTCTTTGAAGTGTTATCAAGGTCCATACTTGCATCCATGGAGTGTTCTAGGTCTATAATCGATTGTAGTACAAGTTAAGGGTCCTAGAAGTGGGTTTGTGGCCCTAGGATGAGTGTGTGGTCACACACGGGAGTGTGTTGCCGCACACAAAGAGTGTGCTGCCACACATGGGTGTGTGCGGCCGTACACGGGTGTGTGTGGTCATACACCCCACATGAAGATGTCCAAATGTCAATTCCAAGGTGCAATAAGGCTAGGGTCATGTCTATCTCGAGTATGGAAGTCAAACTCTCACTTCGGAGGGTGTTTAAGAGTGTGCGGCCACCTTAAAGGGGGGTGTGCGGCCGCACTCACTTCCAAACATGAAGAAATGTATTTTATTTATATTAAAACATTGGAATGTCATTGTCAATACAAAAACATAAGCATAACGAAATATTACAAGTCTTATAGTAATTAAACTAGTGGCCTAATACTCCTTGAATCTCTCAGCATAATGTATCTCTCATATAGCCACCAGTGATACAATAAACTGAGTGGGTCAGGTTGGGAAACCTAGCGAGTACATAGGGTTGTCAATCTCACAATGTGATAATCATGTATATCTCATATATGTAGATCCAACTATTATCATTAACACACACAGACACACACACACACACACACACATATATATATATATATATATATATCATATCTCTAAAACAATTTATCCCATCTCGTCGATTCCCACATGTAGATCCTATAAAAAGATCTTACAAGATCTAGCCTAAAGGGTCAATATGAACAACAAACTGACGACACTACATCGGAAATTTCCTGGCAGCAAACGTGGATCAATAAATACATCAAATTAGGGGAATGGAACAAGTTTCACCATGAACCTCCATTCGTATAAACAACACTACAATTAATTTAGGGGTGGTTATTTGGATAACTGTGCCTAGCAGTGGTCTGACATCGTGAGGTATTTTACCCCTAGACTCACCCTCTCTGAAAATATAACATCATACATACCTAGGAGTGGTCTATTGCTGACACAATTTATTAGGCGGACTACGAAGTTCCCTAAATTACTCCGTGAAAGGAAACGCTGACACACAAAGCTCATCAAAATAAAAAGTATGGGGAAATACTAATAAAGTACTCCCGTACGCTCCTGTACCCCGGCACACAATAGTGTCAAAAAAAGACTTTGTATATGATAGTACTTCTAGCACATTATAGTACCCTGTTATGAGTAGGACTAGTACCCCAATACATAACAATACCCTTACACAAGCAACACCTAAGACACAGAGCTTTGAAAAAGATTTGGTACTTAGAAAGTACTTTTATATGTAGGACATAGTCCACCGATCATAAATCTCCTCGAACATAGTTTCTACTCTCCATTCCGATCACACACGTACCCATAATAAGATACTACCCAATATCCAAACTTAAATGAACTAAGCATCTCTTTTAAGTCTTATTTCATCACTAAGAAAGCCTACAATGCTTATAATCAACTTTCAACACTAACTCTGTTTCGGCAACACTATCCTAATTTAGTGTAATATTTTATATAGAATATTAAGTATTAACATACATTTATTTTCTCATTTATAATACTTCTATTATTATTATCATGTAAATACATCTCAACATATATAGAACCATGCCTGGATCGCATAACGTATATCATCAAATATACATATAACACATATTTCTAGATAATAAGCATGTAACTCACATATAAACCTTCAACATATATTTAATACTTTTTATTAATATGTGTAGTAAAATCATGTTCATGAAATGGACTATGCACTCACTTGTTAAAGTGACGGCTCGAAATTCGAGCAGCGCTTCGCTTCTAGCAATTGTCTTTTCCTTTGACGTAACCTAGCATTATTATCGATAAGTCTTCGTCTAATATTTATTGCGACTAATTATTAGTCTATATTCATCATTAACTTAAAGTCTACTTTCATGATCTATCAAGTAAGGAACAACCAGGTAGGGTTTGTTTGGTATACTAAGTATACTGTTTCGAAATATCACTTTAAACACCTCATTAAATCACAGCGTATACATCATCCTTGTAAGTAGATCAATCAGTATAACGACTTTGAATCACTAATAAATCTTGTTTATAGGTTCATAATAACGATAATGAACTTAAACATAAGTTATACTTAAAGTATGATAAGCATAACTCAGTTACTGAGGGTCTAAGTTGAAAGCTCTTCTTCTTGGGGCCTTCTAGCGCTCTGGGACTTGCCACTAACACGTACAAGGTGCTAGGGAAAAGCTTAGAGGGTTTGGGGGTGTTTGGGAGAGAATGGGTGAGAAAGGTGTGAATAATGGAGTGATGTGCGCCTTCTATTTATAGGTTGTTTGAAGGCCAAATGAAGGACGTTCAAGAGCTGAATGTTGGGCGTTCGCATGCCATGTGTCACTATATTGTTCCAATCCGTATGGAAAAGGTGCAGCCCAGACCGCGCCATGTGTCACTCGCAGATTTAGCCCAAAATTAATAATCTTCTAAAATTCGTAAGTTTCACATACGAGCTCTGCTTTTAACATTCTTTATATCCACGCGTAGGTATCGACGGGATCTACAACTTTCCTTTAGACTCCATCTGATAATTTTGACTTTATTTTTAAAGTTATGTTTTAACAGGGTTAGACAGTTAAAGTCCGTTAAAAATTCATAACTTTGCCATCCGACGTCCATTTTCGACTGTATGTATATCGTTGGGCTCCTATTAATGAGATCTTAGATTCTCGTTTAGCTTCTGTCAGCTAAAAATCGATCGGTCTAAAATTCGATTTCCGGGTTATGCACTACTATGCTAAATCTTAGAAAAATCATAATTTCTTCAAACGAAGTTAGATTTGGACGTTCTTTTTATGTACGTTCTTGGTTTAACATATAATACGCATTTCGTTTAGATCGCTAAGGCTAAAAAGTAGCTTATTAAAAATTCACCTTTTACGATATGCGGCGCCATGTCGGTTTTGTCGCAAAACTTCGACAGGCCATAACTTCTTCATTATAAGTTGGATTTCCGCGTTCTTTATATGTATTGGATTTCCGCGTTCTATATATGTATTGAATCCTTGTGACATATTTCCGCGTTCTTTAAATTGACTAGCCCGAATTTGCGGGCGTTACAGCTCACCAGCGCAGATCTGCGTGGGTACTCATGTAACTGGCTTCCTGTGGGCATTTTGGTTATTTTTCTTGTCAATTAACTTGGGGGGTTAGGTCTTGCAGCACCTAGATCGAGTTTTGACACCATTGGAGCAGCTTTGGGCGATTTTGGAGAGCAAAAAGCATTCATCATCTCATTCTTCTAGTATTCTCTAATTTGTTGATGTAAGCACTTTTTTGATCATTAACTTATTTCCATCAATGGCTAGATACTTTATTTTGGTTGAATTGTGCTACAAACCCCTAGATATTTTTGATTTTTGAAGGATTCAAGTTTGTTTGTTATTTAGCTCATGTTATGATGCATAATTTCATTCATATGCTTGTTCAACACTTTTGTTCATGAGCTTGGTATTTGTTGAGTAATTGTTAGTCTTTTTCTTTGATTAAGTAAATGATCATTGAATTGGTATGGGAGAAGAGTTTTATAATGGTAGAAATTATTTCTAACTTGTGGGTCATGACTCCTTTATGAATGTGTAAGCATTAACATCCTCTTGGAATTGGGAATTCCTTCATTCTCAACGCTAATCAATTTTCTTGGATTCGATCACTTTCAATTGGATCTTTGACCTTGATTAAGAAGGAGTGTTGTGGGCTTCCCCAACCTCCATACTACCTTTGAGGAATTTGGCATATCATGCTTCATGATTGTTGTGAGTTCGAATGATTTGCACAGACAAGGTTTGAAAAATAAAACCTTAGGATATAACACAACAATGGAGGATCATAATATTTCTAGTCACGTCTGGATAAACCATTCAATCCTTGAAGATGATAACTCAAAAAAGTGCTTCAGATAATAAAAATAACATATGAACAATGAAAAATAACAAGAAGAATGTTAGAGAAATGATTGGCTTCATATTTCTTGTTGATATTTCAAGATGAGAATGTGACAGGGAATTACATGGAGAATGGTCCTATATATACTAACTTAGGACGAATCATGTGAGGAGACATTGTACTAAAAGATGACACCAGATCAACCACCTAACACATCAGTGTCATTGACCTTTATCTCCTACAAGCATAACTGAACAAGAGATAAATTACGTAGAGACAAAACAGTACCAACACAAATTCATCAGTCTTAAAACATCGGAACACAAAACTACTTCAAATGCTCATCTTCTCGAACAAAAAACCATGTTTGGATTGAGAATTTAGGGTCGGCAAGGGATCACGTGTTTTTGAACTAACAATATCTCTAAGTGATTTTGGCAATCTCTAAGATCTTACACTTTATCTCCGAAGACAAACAAATATGCAACTTGCAGCCAGTTTCTGACTTCAGTCCACCAACTGAGTTTCTTGATCAACTCTTGCTTAACTTGTTTGGAGGCATTAGACTTGGCAGTTTTGGTACTGATTTTTTTAAGCACGCTGGTGTAAACCAAGTGCTTTTGTGCCATTATGAAGAATTCTTTATTTTTCAAGCTCTTCATTTTGTATATGAATCCAGAATCTAGTTCTAAGACTGGTCCTTCGTTCAGCCAAACAATGTCTTCTAGATTAATGTCAATTGACACAACGAGCTTCCCAGTTTTGAACAGAGGGGAAACTCGATATATGTTTGAAAAAAAATTCAGTAATGTGGTCCTTAAGGAAGTTTAGTGTTGTAAAGTATGCATCGATGTTGAGATTAGAGTCTTGTTTGTCTTTAAGGTGAGCAACAATCATCTGAATTTCATCTGGATTGATGGTGGGAAAATCAGCATTCGAGATTATGATCATCTAATGAGAGTTTCGAAAGATGTAGTAGTTGTATAGAATGTAATCCTATCCGAACTTGCTTAACATTACCCTGCCACATCTGTTGATCTTTGTGACTCTTCATTTGGACCAGACTTCTTTCATCGGACGTTCATTTTGGAGTAGAGGATGTGTAGGTGTTCTCTTTCAGTTCGAACAAGGACTTCTTGTTAGTCGGAAGGATGTAGAGGTGAAAATTTGACATAGAATATGCCATGAGCGGAAATGGGCAGATCAAGCTGATCAGAATCCGAGACATGAAGATCACAACTCATAAACGGAACTATATGATGTTCATGTAAGATTTTTTCTGGATGGAGTGGTGAGATCCCGAGCAAAGGATTTGGAGAACCCTTTTAAGCTTGAATTCAGAGACTTTCTTTAATAGCTTGGTTGATTTGATCTTGTGACCATCCCTCAGACTTTCTTGACAACTTCATTAGGCTAATTGGATCAAATGAGATTCCCTTACCTTTTCCTTTGAATGGATCTCCAGGGGTGTTTTGAATGATTTGTTGGGCAGCTCGAGTGATGAATACCTCGAAAATGGGCATTGTAAGATCTGAAGCAGGAAAGTCTTCATCCTTCTTGATATGAGAGCCTTGATCAATCTCCGTGATTTTCAGAGATGGAACTGAAAGATACCTTTGTTGTGTTGCTCGGAACGCATCAGCATAACTTCATCTTTAACTTGGCAGTTTTTACCTTGGTTTGAAGGACTCAACTAGAGTGGATGGCCAAGAGAAGGAGGACCATTTCTTATTCTCTTCATCGGAAAGAATTTTTTCAAACTAATATTTTTTCAAACGTAGGGTTAACACAACTTTTTTACTAGCAGTTTCTTCATCATCTTCTTTTTCTCTTATTTCTTCTCCTGTTATCATCAGGTCATCTTCATCTTTAGTTGCGGACTCATCTCAGAGTTTGTATTCAGAAATAGATTTCCATTTCATCATCATTTCTCCCCCTCTTGCATGGGAAGGCCTAGCTTGCAATGCAAGCATTTCATCAGTATTCAAATGACCAAAATTTTCAAGCACCTTTTGGAAGCTCAGATTAATCTGCTTGGTAAGTTTATTGTATGCATCGGAAGTCAAAGCTTGATCCTTGAGAGTATCTAGGGTTTCTTCCATGATTAAAAGGACTTCATCTAACTTGGAAATTAGAATGTCCACAAAATGTTGAGCAAACCAAATTACTTTAATGAGGACTTGTTGGATAATGAAATTCATCGAGTCCTTTGAGTGAATTTTCCTTTCAAGTCACTGAATTTGCTTCTCATGTTGGATGTGGGTTTTCTGGATGTGTTCATTAGTTACTTTGACTAACTCATAATGAACTGTTAGCATTTTTCAAACTATTTCTTCATGATGCTCAATAAGTGTTGCATATTGTTTAGGACTCAGATATGTGGTTTGGACTTATAGGCTAAGCATTAAGTGCTTAATGGCAAAAGTGGGATTGAGAGGGGAGTAAGCTGGGCGCATAAGCCTGTACGCGCAACATACAAGCAATTATATGAGTACGCGCAACGTACAGCTGAGTACGTCCTGCGTTCTTAGTCAGATTGGAATTCACAATTGTGGGCCTCGGGTTGGGACATTTCTTGGACTTAGTTGTTGTGGGCCTTCGTAAACCATCTGGAAACAGGTTTTTAGACCAAGGAAATTATTGGGCTTTAGGATAAGGCCATTGGAGAGGTTTTGGCACAATTTGGAAAATTGGGCCATAAATGGGCCATTCTTGGGCTTTGGATGATTATGGGCTAATGGGCCATCGGAATGCCAAATGTTTTGGACTAGAAAGATGGTTGGGATTTAAGGTAAGGTCCATGTAGAGGCTTGGGCCCAATTTTCTATTGGCCGATTAATTGGCCTTTGGGCCTTGTAGATTATAGTTTGGGCCATAGTTTTGGATAAGGCTCGGTTAGTGGTAAAATGGTCTTTTTACCTTAGATATGGAGTTATGGTTATGGATTAGAACCCAACTTTTAATTGGGTATTGTTTTGTAATTGGTAGTTCGAGGATCAGTCATCCAGCAACCAAGGGTTTTATGTATGTTTCAGCAGTGCGAGGTGAGTCTTCTCACTATATCCATAGGTCGAAGGCACCAATGTCGGCCTATTATGTGTTAGGTGGTATGCTAGTTGTCTAAGTGATAGTTGCATGGAAGACCCTGGAGGGGGGGGGGGGGGGAGCCCGTGGCAATTATATGTCAGATCATGAGGGGGGGGGGGGGGGGGGAGAAGTCCATGACATTCCAGGTAAAGACCATGGGGGAGCCCATGACAATATAGTTAAAGACGATGGGGGAGCCCATGGCATCTATATGTATGTGCATGATAATCTGTGATTGTATGTGGTATGGTATTTTGGTTTATGTTTCAGGTACTCCGGTTTTCAAATGAAAGAGCTCGAGATGGTTGTAGCGTACACACCACATGGTTCCGTATTTTGTGAATCACTCTGGTTAAAGGATGTTTTGCTAAATATTGATTACTCTGGTTTTATAGAAAAAATATGTATTGACAATTTATTAATTTAAATACAAATATTTTTATGTCGTGATTTTCGAGTCGTTACAAGAGATGACATGGTGGTGATTTTTTTCTTCAATAGAGAGAGCAATAGAACTAAGGTGTGAAATGTCTGATCAAACAGAGAAAGTAAGAGGAAGGTTTTGGTAGCAATAGTGGAGACATGGCGTTAGGCGTGATGCCTTTGGTGGCACTAGTGACGACACTAAAAAAATTAAAAAGGAAATATTTAAGGGTTTTTTCGCAACATTAGTGGTGGTAAGGGTGACATGAGCATTAGCAGAGACTCCATTGGGGCGATATAGGCATTAGGGGGGACATCAAATGCATTCAATTAGATCTCGTCCCTATTAACCATATTTCTTGTATGCTTTTTTCATACCTTTCTGAGGATGATTATGAAAAGTACGTTATTGTAAATTACATAGTTATATTATTAGATTAGTTATTTCTATATTAGGGGTTGTTTTGTAGAAAGTGAATAATTCGGTGGTGAATCATTAAGATCTCTGAATCATTCAAATGCATGAATGATCCAAAGTTGTTTGCTAAGGTTGTTATGTTGAATGAGAAAATTCATTTTACTCTTCTATTTAGAAATAATAATAAACACCGACAAACCATCCAAAATTAATATATATATATATATATATATACCAAATTACAAACCAACTTAAATTTGACAACATAACCATCACATATACAGAACAATCTTTCGAAATTAAACAACAAATCATCACTTACATTTCAAAAAATGAATAGGTTTCCATGAACTGAACAAAAATCCAAAACTGAACAATAACATATTTGTAAAATAAGAACCAATTTTTTAAAAAAAACGAGTAACTTTTTAGCAACTACATTTCATCAAAAACAAGTACATGGTCAAGGGTCTATATGAGATACACACAGACACAAGGAGGATATATTACAACTTAACAAATAATACATGATGAAATTGAAACCCTAGAATCATACTAGTAAGAGCAAGTTGTCGTTGACGGTCGACGAGGGGGAAGAAAGCAGACGACGATGTTGGCAATGACTGAGATTATCGACAGAAAAAGTCATTATGTTGATGGTAACAGATGTCGATGGTAGGTGGAGGTAGTCATAGGTAGGAATGTAAGTCTTTGGCTACTGATGTGAGGGTTCTGGACGTCGGTGATGGAGGAATGATTGAAAGTTGTTATGTCGATGGAGTGATATTGTGTCGATTATAAGAGACAAAGAGATGGATGTATGTTTTTTATTAGGGCAAAGAGGGAAATTTCAAAAACTTAGGGGGTGTTTGGCTTGTCTTTTTGAAAGGCAAAAGTCCTTTTTGGAAAAATTACAAAAAGTCAGGTTTTCCTAAGTTTTCCTTCTATCTAAAATCCAAAAGTAACTTTCAAAATATTTTTACCAAACATCTTTTGCCCTTTATCTTTTCCAAAAAAGACTTTTGTCTCTCAAAAAGACAAGTCAAACACCCTCTTAATGATTGAACGATTAAAAGACTTACATAACAATCCCTTAATCGAGTACCTTATGATTATTATGATATTGCATTATTTTTTTCTCCAACATGTTCCTTATTTACAGCGAGTTCCAATTAATATTATTACCATATTTTAGTAGTGATGCACGCATTAGTTAATCTATTACAAAGTCGTTGATTTCATGAAATTGACTTTTTATACCATTGTTTTTGTTAAGCTACCGAGTATAACCATATCAATAAAATTAATATTGATTAGTTTCATCATTAAACGTTGGAATATATATATATATATATATATATATATATATATATATATATATATATATATATATATATATATATATATATATATATATATATATATATATATATATATAGAGAGAGAGAGAGAGAGAGAGAGGTGGGTTCAATTGAGAAAATAAAAAAGATTGAGAATGGGGGAATCATTCTCAGCCACTCATTTAATCTAAGCATAAAAAGACACGGTGGCAAACTTGTAAATATGATAAAAATCTTCAATCTCAAATACATATTGTATAGAAATAGATAACAGTTCAAACCCATTTCTAATCGATCGTTCATCATCCAAATTTCTCCTCCAACCTTCAACAATCATCCAGATTTCTTCAATTAAACCATCATCCAGTGTTAATCAATCATCGATCTTCGTCAATAGCATTATATATATATATATATATATATATATATATATATATATATAGAGAGAGAGAGAGAGAGAGAGAGAGAGGGAGAGGTGGGTTCAATTGAGAAAATAAAAAAGGTTGAGAATGGGGGAATCATTTTCAGCCACTCATTTAATCTAAGCATAAAAAGACACGGTGGCAAACTTGTAAATATGATAAAAACCTTCAATCTCAAATACGTACTGTATAGAAATAGATAACAGTTCAAACTCATTTCTAATCGATCGTTCATCATCCAAATTTCTCCTCCAACCTTCAACAATCATCCAGATTTCTTCAATTAAACCATCATCCAGTATTAATCAATCATCGATCTTCGTCAATAACATGTTTATCAACACGATTCAACAGTTAACAACAAAAATTTGTTTTTGGTTCTTTTAATCCAACCTTCAATTGTGCTTGAATACAATCAGATCTTCAACATCTACGATTAATTATACTCCAAGCGTCATTAGATCAACATCATCGATAATCAACAAAAAATCCACTTCATATCATTCATTCAACATCGATTATCAAATAAAACTTCAAAATTGAGGTTAGATAAAGATCAAATCATTTTTTTTAAATTTCATATAATTTTCTATCAATCTACTACTTTGTAAGATTTAAATAGTCAAAGTATCATGTTTTTAACATTTTTAAAAAATTTAAACTGTATGCACTCCAACTGTTTGATGAAATGCATAAACTAAATCACCACGTTATATTTATATATGAATATGTTTTCTCACCTGAATCAGTATATGATTATTAAAACAAAAAAAAAACAAATATGCAAGTCTGTATGTTATTCATATGTGAATAACATATAAAAATTATATATATTTGTGAAAATACCTTGTAATATTCATATGTGAATACTGTGTAATATTCATAAGTGAATATATCATCTAATATTCACAAGTGAATATACTATGTAATATTCACATGTGATATACCATGTAATATTATGTAATATTCAGATATGAAAATATTATATAATATTCATAAGTGAATATACCATCTAATATTCACAAGTGAATGCATCGTCTAATATTTAAATGTGAATATATTGTAAAAAAAAAAAAATTAATCATAGTTTTTATTCATAAGTGAATAACGAATGCACTGTAGTAAAAATCTGATTCATCTTTATTCACTTATGAATAATGATAGCTGAAAATATAAAAAAAAAATTATTTTATCTTAAAACTATATCAATATGGATTTCTATTTGTAGAGAATAAATAATCATGAATTTTGGTATATTTAAAATCATTTTTCGATAAAAATAGTTTCTTAAAAATTAAAAAAAAAAAAACAAAAAAACTATATTTTTGTATATATTAAGGTAATGATTAGCATAGTTTAAGGAAACAAGTTTTGTTGGAAAACACATGTCTATCCCTTTCTCATTTCTACTGGTACGATGGAGGCTTTTGCGGCAAAAACAAATGAGTGGCTAAGAATGATTCCACATTCTCAATTTTTTTTTCTCAATTGAACTCTCCTCTCTCTCTCTCTCTCTCTCTATATATATATATATATATATATATATATATATATATATATATAGAGATATATATATATATATATATATATATATATATATATATATATATATATATATATATATATATATATATATATAGAGAGAGAGAGAGAGAGAGAGGTAGGTTCAAATGTTTCTCACATCTATTGTGTGCTAGAATGCACCAATAAGAATTGAGTAAACACTAAATGTATATTAAATGATATCCATATTTATAATTCCTTTTTATGGAAACTAATTTAATTCGTAATTAATGTCAATAATAATATTCTTTCAGAATGAATTCATATATAAAATAATAAGAGTGTATTCTAGGAGAACGAGAGTATATTCTACTAGAATACACCATTATTTTTCATATTCCATACAACTTTATTGTATTTAAAGTGAGTGAGTCTTGAAATAATGTTATTGCTGACATAAAACCTAGATACGAATTCATTCTGAAAGAATATTATTGCTAACATTAATGACGAATTTAATTAATTCCATGAAGAGAAAATTATAATTATGGATATCATTTAATATACATATAATTATGGAAACCATTTAATATCTATCATTATTTAATTAAATAATAATATAATTTTACTAAATTTCTATTGGTGCAATCTAGCGTGTATATATATATATATATATATATATATATATATATATATATATATATATATATATATATATATATATATATATGCAAGCTAGCATCATATGGAGTTGAATATATGTGTTTACATGTATATTTATTTGGCCATGTTTGGCAAACTGTAGATCTAATCTCGCTCCATATCCGCAAGTCAACTGGACCGACTATTTACAACCACACCCGACAACCTCTTCTCAACATTCAATGCTCCCCTGGTAGTTTCTTCTACTTTTTTTTGGAAGACATAAATAACTTAGGGGGGTTGAAATGTAGAATTGTAGAAAAGCCTACCTCATTAAGACTCCAAGAGAATGAAACTTTGTTGTCTGAATATTGTCTATATCCCTAATGATTCCTTAGGTATTTAACACACAAGTGATGCAGATATTTGAATGGGGAACTAAAATATTACTGTATGATACTTTTTCAATAGTTGAGACTCGTGTGAAATTCACATAATTTAATTAAAATGTGATAAAATGATACGAGTATAAATGTTTGTAATCATAAGAGTATACATGTGTGTAACGATAAAACTTGATTATATGTTTCATCTTTACACATTAAATATATAGCCTAGAACAGTTCACGAGCTAGACAAACAACATATTAACCGACTTATATATTCACATCCAAGTAAACTACTCCAAAGGGTCTAGCTCTTGCGGTTCAAAAGAAAATACTACTTTGAAGGGTACATAGTGGAAGTGTGGTTTAGTTTGGGGACTGAAACTATACAAGCATATATATTATTATTTATAAAATCAACCCTACCATGTTGCTTACATGTTGTGCACTGTACATAGTTGCCAAGGCATCTTTTATTGATCACTCTCAATTCAGTAGTTGACTTTGAATTTTCCTTTATTAGACTTTTTAGAACTCTCCCGACGGTTTATATATATATATATTTATCAAATTCCATGCTGTAGGTGTCAAACCCTTTCATCTACAATGGAGATGGAGAGATCAAACCTTGATTCAGAGATAGAGTTTCCTCAAGATTTCAGATGCCCCATTTCCAGAGATCTCATGAAAGAGCCAGTCATCATCTCGACTGGTGTTACATACGAGCGCAAGAACATTGAAAAATGGTTCTTTACCTACAAAAAGAAGACTTGTCCAGCCACAATGCAAGGCATTGAAAACTTCGGTGTTACCCCTAATCATACCCTCAAAAGACTCATTCTTGTATGGCAAAATAGTCATTCTCCATCTTCCTCTTCATCGTGTTCTCCCTGTTCATCTTCATCGTCACCTTTGCCATCGTTCAAGCGAGATGAAATGGTGTCATTGCTCAAGACCCTCGGCTCCAGTCCATTCAAGGTAAATTCTTTAAGAAAACTTAAAGAAATTATGGAAATAGGAGATGATATGAGGCTTGATTTCGTAATATTAGGAGGGTTGGATGTGCTTTTTCCATTAATTGTTCAAATATTAGTCGATTGCTCGGATTTCATGACGTTTAGAGCTTGTGAGGAGGCTTTGGGTGTGCTTCAACTTCTCCTCATATCGGAAGAAGATGATGGGAAAGTGATTGAACTATTGTCTAAACCCGAATGCATGAAGTCAATGGCTATTATTCTTCAAAGAGGAAGTAAAGATGCTAGGGTTTACACGATATCAATATTTAAAAAGCTAGCAGAAAACTCAAATTTCAACTGGAATGTTATTGTAAACGATCAAGGTATTAGTATGTTCAAATCCATTTTGGAGCTTGCATCGGATGAGATTTCAACAAAGGCAAGTTCATCTGCTTTGCAAGTCTTGATAAAGATCTTAGATTCATCAAAGAAAAGCAGATCAAAAGCCATAGAAGCTGGTGCCATGTGTACCCTGATAGAGCTCCTACCAGACTCTAATCGATCCAAGTGTGAGAAAATATTGCAAATAATCAAACTATTGTGTGAATGCGCGGATGGAAGGGTGGCATTCATTGAACACCGTCTTGGCATTGGTGCAATATCAAAGAAACTGTTCAATATATCGGAGATGGCTTCAAAGATTTGCGTGAAGATCTTCTCGTTGATATGCAGTTTTCATCCAACTGAGAAGGTTTTGGAGGAGATGATGATCTATGGAGCAGTGAAGAAGCTCGTGGTGATGTTGCATATGAGCGGACCATCGGCGACCAGAAACAAAGTGTTGGATATGCTCAAAAAACACGGTAACTTTTGGAGTCGATACCCTTGTTTTCCTGGAGAATTGAAGGAATATTTGGGTTTAGATAATCGTCGTTAGACAGCCAGAGCTGACTTATTTTTTTGTTCTTCATTTATTGAAAGTTGAAACATCCAATCACGATACATATAATTAATATCTATTTGTCCATATATATACTACATGCTTGTCTTTTAATGCTAAGGAGGTGAAATTAGTGACTAGTTTATTATTTTATTATTTAATTTGTTCCTTTTAATAATTAGGGTTTGAAACCAGTTTGGTTTTTGTTATTGTATGATTTTGTCTTTTAAAGGTTAAGTTGGTGATTATATGTAATATGAGAATAATACATAATACATATATACAAATGGGGATTTTCATTTGAGAATCTCATTAGTGTTGAGAACGTGACAATGCATACCACAAAGTGCTTACTGATTTTAATATGTGATTTATACAACTTCTATGCTTTTGAAACCATCCAAGGGTATTATATGTCATCATTTTTATATTACGTACTTGATTTAAGCTGATTGGTTACACTATTTAATTTGTTTTCTTTTCATATTTTGTTTCATCATTGATCTATATTGTTGATACATCATTGATTCTGATTTTAATGCTCCAGTGTAATGTTATATATATATATATATATATATATATATATATATATATATATATATATATATATATATATATATATATATATATATATATATATATATATATATATATATATATAAGTGACGATTAGCTTGATTCACGAGACGTTTGAGATAAGGAAACATGATTCAATCTTCATCCCGACTTTCGCTCCAATCTTGTGTCCGGTGATACGTAAAACAATCATAGGCGGGACCCAAGATGACACTCTGATGGTAAAGTTTGTACCTAGCGGGAGAGAACGACCAAAGCTCAAAGAACGATATTAGGGTTTCTTCATCTTTACCTAGTGGTAGGTCTAGCCTATTTGTATGTGTGAACTACATGATTAATCAGATAATGACTCATGAGTATATTGCAATCAGACAATGACTTTTGATAGATCCAATTTGAATTCCTTATCTATATATATATATATATATATATATATATATATATATATATATATATATATATATATATATATATATATATATATATATATATATATATATATATATATATAATATTGGTGATTTTAGTGTTATCAACATATTTTAGTGTAGTTATTATTAATATTGAGTTAGACTGAGTTCTATTACTTACTGGGACTGAAGGTGCGGGATGTCCACCCAAAGTGATAAATGTGAACTCAAGAATACGGGGGGACCTATAGCGGGGTCAAGGCGCAACGCACCTCGCAGGGTCCAAGGAGCAGAGCACCTGGCGGTGGTGACATCATTATAATGTAAGAATCAGTTATGTCTAATAACCACCTTTTTAAGTACCATATTTGGTGCCAAAATGGATGTAACCACTTTTAACCATCTTTCTCTCCTATATAAGAACATGGTAAATGTTCCAGAAAAGGGTTGGATTTTTCTTATACTCGAAATTAATCATCAGATTATCTCTATATCTCAAGAACACAAAACAGCAAGGTACTTTCTGTGTTTTAGATTTAGAAGTGGTCTAACTTCTACATTATTTTGGATTTACAAGTGATTGCAATCACGATCCTAGAATTATCCAAGCATATGTTGATATTTTTAGACCCAAAATCTAACATAATGTACGTATAGTATGTCACGAACTAAACCTTGAAACTTTGACAAGGCTACGAGTTCAAATTGCTAGAAATTGTGTCCATTATCATTAACTATTGGTGATATTTCTAATAATAGTAGGGACTTCTTAGGTTGCCGTTAAGACTCAAATTAAGTTGAATCAGTAAAGGAGGAATTGGTTTATTAATTATTATGGTTTAATAATTAATTACAAAATGAATTAGAAAATAATCTGGGAAATAATTAACAGTTTAATTAATTAAAGGGTTGAATATCAACTAATCAATAGTTGATTAATCAGGAATATTCCAGAACCCTATTATAACGACCCAAAAATCAAAGGTAAAAATTTCATTTTTCATTATAGTCGATCACAATTGTTACTTCATCCAATCATTCAAAACATTACTGAATTAAAACGTTTATCAGAGTTACATCCCAAAATCACATAAAGCGGAATACACAGGTGTGTGCGCTGCGATCAAGTCGGACCCTTCCTTTCCAAACCAATGATACCTTAAACCATAAACAAAACTGTAAGCACGAAACTTACTGAGTTCCCCAGAGCATACCCCACATAATCGATATAACCGCATAAACCATATCAATCACATAGTCCATATCAATCATATAAGCCATATCAATCATATAAGGGAGTCATGGAAACCCTCCAAGGTCTTATACACATAATCGCATAAATCATATAAACTACACAAGCCATGCGTATAAACATATAAGGAAGCCATGGAAACCCTCCAAGGTCTTACTCCAGGTGCCATAGGAACCTCTTCATGGTCTTAGCCCACTGTCATGGGAACCCCCACATGGTCTCAACTACCTGCCATATAAATCATACATACAGACATATAAGGATGCTCTGGAAACCTTCCAAGGTCTTACACCGGGTGTTATAGGAACCTCCTCATGGTCTTAGCCCACTGCCATGGGAACCCCCCACATGGTCTTATATCCAACTGCCTCGGGAACCCTACGAGGTCTTCCATGCAAGTATTACAAAGACAACTAGCATACCAAATACTAAGGGTGGCAAATCGGGTTATCGTGTCGTGTTTCTATCTGACACGACACAACAATGTTTTTTGTAACACGAACACGACACGACACGATGTCGTGTTTTTTTAACTAACACGAAAACAAACCAAATTAAAAAACAACAAACACGACATGACAAAGATAACATAATATAACATTTAGTTTATTTAATTAATATTTAATCATACATAACACGAAAAACACGACAAATAAATGTTAAATCGTGTCAATTTCGTGTCGAGTTTTGAACACGAACACGACACGACATCATGTTTTTTACACTTGACACGAACACGACACACAAACGAATTTAATTTTCAATTTTTTCCCAATTTCGTTTTGTGTCGTGTATTTTTGTTGTGTCGTGTCAACAATTGTCACCCCTACCAAATACCACACAATCAACTAGCATACCACATATATAACTACTTGCCATGGGAACCCCCGCATGGTCTTCACATAAATACATAATGTATCAATAGCACATCCGCAATAATCATCACAACTAGATAAATGGGCTGGCCTTGGTGCCTTAGACCCATGGTATGGTGAGGAGACTCACCTCGCACTGCTGAAGTCCTGCGGATAAAACTCCAGGTGTTGGTTGACAGATTTCCGAACTGTCAACATCAAAATAACACTCAAATAATAATTGGGTTCCAATACATAACCATAAGTCCATGCTTGGGGTAAAAAGACTATTTTACCCTTAACTTAACTTGGTCCAAAACAAAGGTCCAAACACACTCTCTGAAGACCTAAAAACCAATCAATGAATAAAGGCCCAACATATGGCCCAATTTTCCAAATTAGGCCCAAACCTCTACATAGACTTTTCTTATGGCCCAACCATTTATCCTAGTGCAAACATTTGGCATTCCGATGGTCCATTATCTCATAATCATTAAGGCCTAATTATGGCCCAACTATGGCCCAATTTTCTAAATTGGGCCCAAACCTTTCCAACGAGCCTTATCCTAAAGCCTAATAATTTCCTTAGCCCATAAACATGTTTCCATTTGGCACACGAAGGCCCATAGCAACCCAATCCAAGAAATGGCCCAACAAGAACGCAAACTCAATTACAGTTTTTCACATAAAATGACGATTAGGGTTAAGTGTTCCTACTTAACCCATTAAGGACTTAATCCATTAAGTCCACCACTCCATTACTCCAAACATACAATGTGGTCGGGTGTAATTCAAAATTCCAAATCCAATGGTCCAAACGCGGGTCCCGACAAATCCAAAACTCACATTCCCAAAATTAGGGTTTTCTAAACACTAATTAGGGTTTCCAACCCAATCGTGTGCCAATTAGTCAAATAGTTAGGTTTTTAGGTTAATTAATTATTAATTAAGTTGGGCACCACCCACTACCATCTCATGTAGTGGTGGTCAATGGCGGCTCACAACGGCGGCCGCCACCTCACGGTGGTGGTGACAGATTTTCTTAATTATTCCGGTCAAAATACAATATTACAACGCAATATCCAAATGAAAGCACACACAAAAATAACACATATATACACACACTAGCCACCCTTGTGGCGGCAGGTGGTGGTTGGAGGTGGCAGCCACCACTTCACGGTGGTAATGGTGGCTTTTCTCATCAAATCCGACCAAGCAACACCACACACAACACACACTTATAGCAGAAATACACACAAACACACGTGTTCTGATCGCAACATGAATCCAGCCACCCACCTGGTGGCGTACGACGACGGCAGCGTCACGGGAAGGTAGGAAACAGCGGTGTTGACGACGACGCCACCATGGTTAGCTGCCATGGTGGTTCTTCTCGGTCACTGGCCAACAAATATACGCACGTACAATTTACAATCGGCACCACCATCATGAACACGGGATGTAACCAAAAAACGCACCCATCTCCTCCTTTTCAGGGTGACAGACGCAACCGGAGCACATCAAACAGGTGGCCGCTTCGAGCCACAGTGGCGGTGGAACATGAGAAGGAGCATAACAATCGAGGACGGAGAAGATGTTGTGCTTGAGATCGATGCCAGCAGCGTAGCACCAGAACAAAACCGGGGAATGTAACATCCCGAGATTTTTGCAGGTATTTCTGAATCCTCTCTTCTATTATTATTTTGTCATTTTTAGTCCATGGGGTTAAAGGATTCGACTCATACTACAAGAAATTTGGGTGTTTACCAATCACACGTTATGTGTGGGTAAATGCTTTTTATGTGTTGGCAATTGTTTTTACCCACACATAAATTAAGTGTCGCTATGTGTTGGCTCATGTCTGTAGATAAAGATCGTTACCTACACATTGGTTATGTGTGGGTATAGAACGAGCTATACCTACACATTAATGTGTGGATAAAACTAGTAAGTATGTGTGGATAAAAGTATTACAATTTTTGTAATGGTTGATGACATGTCTAATGACATGGACAATGATGTGGACTATATATGTGATGTGTCAAGTTACATGGCATGTTACCCACAAAGAGCGGGTGAAACGTGTCATAACATATGTGTGGGTAAACATACTTTTATGTGTAGGTATTGGTTTTTATATGTGTAGATAAAAAATATAGTTAATACAAATATTACTATTAATATTATAATGAAAATACAGAAGAATGGATGAACTAAGCTAATACACAAATTAATATTAATATTGAAAAGTAATACATAATTCCTTAGTAGAAACATTACATCATCCAACTTTAACCTACCTTGTCAAAACATAAATATAACCTAATAATAATGTTGTTAAAACAATTTTAACAGTTGCTTCTACAATATCTTCATCAGCTTTTCTCAAGTCGAGCTACCCATATATTTACTTGAACAACACCCTGAAAATAGATTAAATCAGGTATTTATAGGAGACCCGAACCATACACGGAGAGTAAGTGTTGTGGCTAGTTGGAGGATAAAATCGTTGGTCATCCTTGTAGATGGTTGAACTAAGCTTGCTTGGTTCTAAGAGACCATGGTTATGCTGTTTCACTATTGTAAACTGGATTTCCTTAATTTTCATCCTTGTTTCTTTCTATTTTGCAGTCTATTCCAAAGAAAAAAGACCGGTAAAAACAACACGTATTTCACAACATCATATGTGAACTGAGCTCGGTACCATGGGAAAATTAATACTGACCTGGTTTTGAATGTTTAGGACCCCTAAAATCCTGCTTTTCAGGTGACCCCTATGTATCTTGATGTGAGATGAATCTTTTCGTAAGCCCTTTTGCACCTGCAATTAAAATAATAGAATTAATTTATTAATAAACAACTAAAAATTAAGATGGAAAACAATACAATACAAACATTAAGCAACAAATATCAAGTGAGATAGCAACAAGTGAACTTTGTATTGCATATGCAATGAAAAGTCCATTTCAAATTCTAGAACTATACCTTACTCCAAAAAATTATGTACCTTACTCCAAAAAAACAAAAAATAAATGATAGAAAATTATGTACCTTACTCCAAAAAACCAAAAATAAATGAACAACATACTTGAACAAATGACACTAAGTATAATGATATTTCTGCAAAATAAAGTGAAAAATAAAGCATTGCACATAAAAGTAACAATTACAGTGGAAAATAGAAAATATTTGTAGTAACTATATGAGATGTAAAAATTAGGTTTTCATACCTAAACTTCTACAAACAGATGAACAAAATGATTCACTAAGACAATTTCATATTTTTAGTAACAATTTTACTTTGGTTACCAATAGAATGTAAAGAAAGCTATTCATAATTTGCTCTACATTTGGTCCAACATAACAGTGGAAATTGGTACCTGAATGTAATATTAAAAAAAAAACATTTTCATTGACAATACACTTCTAGGCGATGCTAAATCAAAAGTATATATATCAATATGAATTAAATCTAAATGATACATTGATTCCCTAATATGTACGAAACATAGAATTTAAAATATACAAGTGGTTTAGCAACAAACAAGAGCCAATCAAGATCTGCAATTTTTAACGAAAATCAAAAGAATACAAATATTCAATTGGGAGATTTAAATGATGATATTATAAGAAGATAGATAGGGAAAGAAAGAGTGGAAAACTAGAAGGTAAAAAAATCGAACACACCTGTAACAATAGAGAAAGAGATATCAGGAGACATGGTTAGTCGTGGGAGACTGGGCAACATAGGTAGTAGGCAAAAGAGTCGAAAGAATCGTGGAGCGGGGCTGCGGGAGGCATGAAGATTTTAGGTTTTATGGGTGTGGAATAGTGAAATTTAAAATTTTGGAAAATTCAAATTTGGTTGGAGCAATTATGAAATTTAAAAAAGGCGGAGACAAGATCTAAATTTAGTAGAAGCCAAAATTAAAATTGAAATACAAAAGGTCTTATAATACAATTTAGTGGAGTAGTAATTTATTTTAAAATTAATATGTAATTTTTTTCAATTGATACACATAATATAATTTTATATGAGATGAGTGGATACCTAAATTTCTATATCATTTTGTAAAATAAGATAATTTTTGTTTACTTTATTTAACTAAACATTTATGAATAAATATTATGCGTTAGTCAAACTAATAGTTACCTACATTTATTAAGTTTAAAATATATATACTAATTTACCCACACATTAATAACAAATACAATATGTGTGGATACATAACATGCCACGTCATTCTCATAAAAAAAGTAAAAGAATTGCTTACCATAAATAACTACACATTTTTTTATATATATAAATTATATGTCGTAAAACTTAACAAATTTACCCATATATATATATATATATATATATATATATATATATATATATATATATATATATATATATATATATATATATATATATATATATATTTGTGTAGGTAATCTGTACTCACAATGACGGAAGTTATTATATGTGCAGGTAATCGATCTCGTTAACAATCACCAATTTTTTAGAAAAAAAATTGTAGCAAAATAAAGTGTTCATAAAACATATTATCTACACATATTAAATGTTGACTGCTATTAAAAAACTAATATTTTCAATTACCCACACATTTCAAAAAATGTGTAGGTATTTACCCACACATTAACATGTGTAGGTAAAATATATGTGGATAAAGACCTAAAATTCTTGTAGTGCCATGAGAAGCGTAAGGGCTAAAGTTGCAACTTTGGGATCAAGAGAGTACGCTAAGCGTACATAAGGTATGTTGAGTGTACTAGGCGCACCCTACTACATATATATATATATATATATATATATATATATATATATATATATATATATATATATATATATATATATATATCTTAAATTTTCAACAATTATTCACGAAGTGAGACCATTATGCCTTTTTATGTTTTTTTGTGTATTTATATGTATCTAATTTTGTTATATATTTCAATCATCTTTTGATTTTAACTTATGATTTTGACATATATAATTTCCCTAAAAGTATTTCTACATGAATTACCGAATCCGAGTACTCGCTACTCGGTAGTCGGCCGAACAGGTACCGAGTAACGAGTTTTACAACCTTGACTCGTAGTATGTGGGAATTCCAACCTGTTGGTTGCAGGCCTAGGGTATTCCATCCCGAGGATGATTGGACTCATATTATGTTGGCATTCCAACTGGATGGTTTAGGGTCTGGGGTATTCCAACCTGATGGTTGACTGGACCCATAGTATGTTGTTTGTGATTATATGTGTATTATTGTGTGTATGGGTATTTTGGGGGAACTCACTAAGCTTTGGGCTTACAGTTTCAGTTTATTGTTTCAGGTACATCAGATGATCGCGGGAAGGCAAAGGCGTGATTGTACAGCTCCTCGTGTTTATGACTTTGTTTCTGGAATACTATGATATTATACTATTTTGAAAACAAGTTTTGTAATGATTAATGGTTTTGAAACGTTTTTAAAAGTTTAAATTTGGCATGATTGTTATGGGTGTTACAGGGAAGGAGATGGGAGAGGTTTTTTCTTCTCTAACCACGAACGGTAGCAGCGACAGCCAAGATTTGTCGTCGTTGACAGCAATGGAACAGTAGCAAAGAACATCTTCGCCGGCAGCAATGTTTGTGACCTTGACAGCGGAGAGGGGTGGCGGCGCCGGAGGTGGTTGAAGTGAGGGTGGCAGCCGAAGGTGAAAGGGAGATATAAGGTGGTGGATGGAAAATCTTCTTAGGGTTAGGGTTAGGGTTACGGGACTTAGGTGATGGGTTATATGCACCCATCCAATTCTCAAACATTTGTCCATATTGACGTTTTCAGCCCCTCCCTCTCATTTCTTTTCAATTCAAATCCAGATTTAACCAAATAACCCCTCTTCTACAAATATGTTTTCAACTTAAGTCCATATATTACCATACAGCCCTCAGCATTCCAAATTCCCTTCAATTTAAGTCCAATATTTACCAAATACTCCATGACTTCTAAAAATCTTTACAAAATAAATCCCGGAAATACACTTTAACCCCCGAAAATCCAATTTATATTATTTGGCTCTCCGAAACCAACACCCCGCTAAATATTATGGATTTTTGGGCTACTATAAGATAATATAAAATATAAATTTACATCTTGGGGCTCTAGGTTTATTCTTTAATTACTTGATTTCAAACGGAATGTTACACCTATGGATGAGGGAGGTGGATGAAAATTCCCTTGGGAAGGAGGGAATTTCGTTCTAGGGTTATCTCATCCCACATGGGTGGAAAAATAAAACCTTGGAAGATATTCAAGGCTATTAATAGGGCCTTAGGGATACATTCTTCCTAGCTCAATCTTGGCTTGAAGTTTCACCTCTTCTTTCTTCCTTATTGTGGATGAACTCTTTTAGAGTTTAACCCCTCCTAGTTTTTTTAATTTTACTCTTTGAGTTAACTGGGTGTGAATCAAGAGAATGATTTTGGTTTGGGTCCTTTTCATCCAAACAATATGGCACACACGAGAGCTCAAGCGCGAGGGTCTTTGGCTGTAAGAGAGGTATGTGATTCTTTTTTTGTATTTATGTTTTCCTATGGTAGTTATAATTAGTATGGATCCATAGATCCATATGTTGCATGTACACTTAGGTATATCATAGTTTGATTGTTGTTGTTGCCCAGTTTAAAGTGTATTTCATGCATAAAAACCCTAACAATGGTATTAGACCCTTTGGAAAAAGGAAGATAAAATGAAACTGAAAGAAACTTGTAATCGTAGGCACGGTGCCCCCGCCACCTTCTCCCGTCAGATTTATGGATCCTTGTTTTTTTCTTTTTTTTTTAAATTCAAATTTGAAGATTTCTAATATGGATAATTACCAAATTTAAATTGTTTTAAATCTGGAAAACTATAAATATTATTTAAATATGATTACTTGAATTTGAAAATTTATTATTTTTTAATAGTGATTTAAATATTAAATATTATTTATAATAGATATTTATGAATTTGAATATTAACCCCTCATAAATTATTGATTATTAAATTGCGTCCTTGCAATTAATTAGAACTAATAATAGACAACTAATTTGAGTGTTTTAAATTTACTCCATATATATATATATATATATATATATATATATATATATATATATATATATATATATATATATATATATATATGTGTGTGTGTGTGTGGGGGGGGGGAGGGGTGTTAGAACAATATCTATTATATTTATAAGAAAATTAGAACATGCTTCATCGCATGTTTTAAATATTGACATTGTCACTCTTATCATGACTAGGCTCACTCACACTAATGTAGGGCTTTAAGGAGGTCTCTATGATTTCTAATGAGGTCGGTTTTTAATATGTTTTGCGTTTACTACACTCACCGCCCTATTTTATTTTGAGAGTGGAGTTTGCGAAAGGGTTTGATAGTGATAATGGTCAATCTAAAAGTATTCAAAAAACAAGTTTAAACAAAATCATGTTTTATTAATTAAAATTGAATCATATGTTATCCAGAAAAGTTGCATATTCTCTTTATAACTTGTTGATGGACCTCGCGTGGTTAACCAGCATGTCAGTTTGAGAGCATAGGTAGATAATGATGTGGAACTCGTGAATCTCAAGCTTAACTTGAGCCAGGGACCACACATTTTTTTATGGATGATCCACCATCTATTCAGTGATCTGCGGCAATCTCATCATTCAATTTGAGATTAAAATAATTTAATATTAGCATGCCATTGATACTCAATGAATCTCAAAGATCTAGGAATTTCATGGTGATCAAAATTGGCAAAGAGTTTTGCCTACCTAAATAACTTTATGGTGTGTTTACGGCATCCCTTTACACTTCATGGAGCCAAATATGGATCCTAGCCTTATTTTAATAATAATTTTATTTATGGTGATTATTTTTAATAATTATTATATTAAATTTATTGGAATCTTATCTTTTGTAGATGTCGATCCCAACCAACAACGACAACCAACCTCCTCCTTCACCACCACCACCAACTCAAAAATCTAAAGCGTTTATCAAAATCCATTCATCCTAGTGTGAGGATTGAAATATTTGAGATCACAAAATCTCTTTTGGACTGTAAGCACAAAGATGGGGAATCTGTAAGTACACATTTTCATAAGATGAAAACATACTTTGATAGATTGACTAACTTAAGTATTGAGATCTCGAAGGAGCAGACCATTAACTAGGTCATGTGCTCTCTACCTACTTCATTTCATGAGTTCCTTATGAATAAAATGGACGGTCCTAATATGACCCTCAAGGAACTTCATGACTTGTTAATAGCATTAGCAACTAAAGTTATTATGCAATAGACTATTAAGTTCGCTAATCCCATCTTGGCCATTGATAGTGGTTCTGCTAAAAGTAAAAGGGTTTCTCATCCTACTGGAAATGGAAAGACTAAGGTTGGACAGTCTAACCAAGGCCCTAAGAGAAGGTCCAAACTGAGATAGTTCCTTTCATTGATCCAAATGAGGCCATAGATTTTTATTACAAAAACAATGGACATTAGAAACGTAGTTTTCCTAAATACCCGAAAGACCTTGAGAAAGGCAAATTTAAGGTGGTTAGCACCTTGGGTATGTTTATGATAGAACTCCATAGCACATCTACTTCTAACTCGTATATTATTGATACAAGATGTGGTACTCACATTTGCTGTGATATGCAGGGACTAAGACAAAGTAGGGAGTTAAGGCATGGGGAGCTCAAACTGATCATGGGGAACATGCACAAGTTAGGTGTAACAAGGATTAGGAACTACAATCTCATGCTTAGTGATAGTGTTTATCTTGGTTTATTAATTTGTTACTTTTCTCCTGATATGGCACGAAACATTATTTCTTTTCATGCACTTTATAAGGATGGTTGTCGTTTTTTTTATAATGATAATGGTGACATTTTGGTTTATAAGAATGGTTATTTTATATTCAAAGCTAGTCCTTGTAAAGGTGTATATGAAAGTTTTGTTTGCATAGGTGAAATTTATAAACTATTATTAAATGTTGGTTCTTTTAATGGTGAATTATATAAATCATGTTTGTGGCATTGTCGACTTGGTCATATAAACAAGAAGCACATCGCCAAACTTCAATCGAATGAGATCTTGGAATCATTTGACATCAAGTTAGATGATGTATGTGAATCTTGTTACTTGGAAAGATGAAAAAAGGCGCCATTCACAGGCCACTATGAAAGAGGAAAGTATTTGTTAGACCTAATCCACACAGATGTTTGTGGACCATTCAAATTCACCACAAGACATGGTGAGCGATACTTCGTGACTTTCAATAACGATTTTAGCAGATATAGCTATATATACCTAGTACAAGAATATGTCAAAAACTTTTGAAGTGTTCAAAGAATTTCAAAACAAAGTAGAGAACCAATTAGGCAGAATGATCAGGATGCTCCGATCTGACAGAGGTGGAGAATACTTAAGTCTTGAATTCTATGATCATCTTAAGAATTTTGGAATAACTTCACAATTATCTCCTCATAGGACACCACAGTTGAATGGTATAGCTAGGAGAATAAATTGAATGATATTAGACATGGTTCGATCTATGATGAGTCGAGCTACACTTCCAACTAAGAAGGTTGCTAAAGCACCCTCTGAGATGTTGAATGGCACACTTCCTTATCTAGAACATATAAAAGTTTTGTGGTTTGAGGCCTTTGTTCGTCGCAAGGCAAACGATAAGCTCGATCCCAGATCATAGAAGTATTACTTTATTGGTTATCCACAAAAGTCTTTTATATACTTTTGTTACAAGCTTTATGAGAGCAAGTTTTTTGTAGCTCAAATGGGATTCTTCCTTGAGAGGGATCTCATTTCAAAATAGTCCAGTGGAAGCCGTATCGATCTTGAAGAGCTTCAATAGTCAAGCGAAGAAGAACCTTTAGTTTACACTAGCACTCAACCTGAGGCACAGGCTGTTAAGGAACCTCAACCTGAGGCAGATTAGCCTTTTAAACAAAATGATATATCCCCACCACCCTTTCACACATCTAATATATTGCGTTCTCCTCCTGAGTTCTATGGTTTCCATATTACCACAGAAAGAGACGTATTGATCAGTAATCGTACACTACTTAATATGGATGAGTTATCTTATGGGTTTTCTAGATTATAATAAAATTTAATCAACATAATTTGCACAACGAAATTTACATAAAACAATTTATGGGCACATGCAACCTAGAGATTTATAGCTTTTCTCATAATAGCAACATACTTTGAAAACTAATATAACCTATATATTGTCGAAAATTACAAGACTAGAGTTACATACCCTTTTCTATAATTGAATATAGCAATCTACTTTCTTCAAACCTTACTTGGAAAGAAAGAACCAAAAGTATGGTTGAATCTAATGGCTTACACCCAAAACCCGTAGAAACCCTAGAAATCAAGAGGAGAAATGAAGGAGGAGGATAAATTCATTCTCCACCTTATGAGAGATAAGAGCCAAAAAAATTTAGGAACCAAGGGGTCCTATTTATAGCTAGGGGATCATAAGGATAAAACCTGATTTGAATAATTAAATATTAAATTTAATATATTCAAGGCGGTTATCCTTATCAACTATAAGGAGCCTTCCAGAACCATTCTAGAACCCTTATGAAACTGTCCACCCTAGGAACCATATAGAATTGCCTTCTTTGCTCAATTATGAATATTCACAATTCGGCCACGACACCTTTAATTAATTCCAATTAATCCAAAACTAATTTTTAATTAATTCTAATCAATTTCTAATTAATTTATTAATCATATTGTAACGCCCGCGAATTTGGGATAGTCATATTTATAATTAAAATCCTCGAATAGATTAATTATTCGTCGCACACGTTACAACCATAAATAACTTATTAGTTAGAAGATTATTTAGGATAAATAATCTTACCCAAAGATGTAGTAGTTGTAATGAAGATCTTGGGGATATAAGGAACGCTTAGATTTGACTTTGTATGAAGAAGTTATGTTCCTTCGAAGTTTCACGTTCAAACCTATACGGCGTTTCACGTTCAAACCTATACGGCCAAGTGTGTCGTAAAAATTGAGTTAGAGATTTGTTGCTTATTAGCCTAAGTAATCTAAACTAAATTCATAGTAATTGTAAAAGCAAAGCGTACATATAAAGAACGCCTAAATCTTACTTCATATGAGGAAGTTATGATTTTTTAAAGTTTCAGTAAGGCAGTGCGTGACAAAGAAATCAAAATTAAAATCGGTTGATTGTTAACAAAAACAATTAAAATGAGAGTTAGAGATCTCTTGAATATAAATCCGTCGATCTAAAGATAGTCGAGAACGGAGTTCATATGAAAGATTTATGATTTTCGCATGGACTTTAACAATCTAATCTCTATAAAAATATGAAATTCAATTAGAGTGAGAATTAGCTGTTGGAACTTAAAGGGAAACTATAGTGCTCGTCGAGAGGATTTCGGAGATATAAAGAACTGCGAAAACGGAGCTCATATACGAAAGTCATGGTTGTTCGAATATTTCAGAAAAATACTTGTTTTGATGACGTGGCAACACCGAATTATGGTATGTAGCCAAGTGAGAGTCGGGTCTCCCAACCAACAAGGTGACATGACACCATGAGGTTACGACACATGGCGCCACAATAAGTTTACATGTGGCATGTTTTAGAAGGCTATCGATAATACTGATGTGGACCAAAACCATTGTGACACGTGGCAGTGAATCTATGGAACTACATCACCATTAAGTGCGATGCGCCTATGTACAAGGCACGATGCGCCTCGCTCACAACCTATAAATACATTGTGGATTTTGCTTATTTGTCTCACATAATCAACTCCAACTCTCTCTCTATATTCCATCCATATTTGAGCCCGGTTTTTCTTAGCTTTATGGAGCACTTTAGTAAGGCTTTGAAGTGTCTAGGATCCCGACGAAAATGAGCTTTTGGGTTAGGATTTTTCTCGCGGCTTTTCGATTTTTCGCTAGAAACTCTGTAAGTTAGGCTACGCTTATTACGCTTTAAGTATAACTTATGTTTAAGCTCATTATCGTTATTCTGAACCTATAAACAAGATTTATCAGTGATTTCATGCCAAAATGTTAATTGATCTACTTACGAGGGTGATGTAAAGGCTAGATTTAGTGAGGTGTTAAAGTGGGATTTCCAGACAGTACCCTGTATACCAAATAGACCATCCCTCCGTTATGATCTTACCTAGTTATTCCTTATTTCGTAGATCTTGATGTAGTCATTGGGATTATTCAGGAATCTAGACTATCATTATTATAGTCGTGAGAAATATAAGACTAAGACTTAGTGATATTTATCTATAGGACTTTTGGAAGGAAAAGTTAAAGTGTTACGCGAAGCGCTAACCTAATCACAAGACATCCACTTTTAACAAGTGAGTGCATAGTTACTTTCATCTTACACATAGATACAAAGTATTTAGGTAATTAAATATTATATGTGCTTATTATCAATGTTCTTGATATCTGTGCTATATGCAACAATATGATATAATTTTGCTTGTATAGTTAATTAATCTTATTTAAAATTGTATTGGGTAGTGAAGGGTTATGGAAAATAAATTAATAGTGAGAGGCCATGCATTGTACTATTATACCACTAAGGATTAGTCATTTAATAGACTATAGATGACGACCACGGACTATTCTAGATAGTCCAGTGCAACACGGACGGGCTTATAACCTGTATGTGTTAATGAACTAAACACTGACAAGTTCATAACCTGTAGGTTTTAATGAACCATACATGGGCAGGCCAAAACATGTGGGTGTAAATTAACTCTATGCTCATTTGGTGTACTCGATCCCCCCCCCCCCCCCCCCCCGCCATGGTTGCCTTATTGACATATATTGTTACGGAATCCCTAAAGTAGTATTGTCTACTCATTACTTACAGTGATCTTTTAAGATAGGTCCCTCAAGAAGCATATCAGGATTAAAGAGTGAGAATAACAGGAATAGGTAATTGGGTTATTTGTTTGGTGTAAAAAATATATAAAATTTTAATTTTACTATTGTTGGTCGAAAACTCTATGTTCTCACCAGGCTCTCAAGCTTGACCCACTCAATTTCTATGTTCTCACCAGGCTCCCAAGCTTTTAAATATTAATGAAAAACGTTTCTGCAGAAATGCTTTGATATTGATATCATTTCACATTAATAATGTTTTGGGACAAATTCTGCACTAATAAAAGAATACTCTGTTTTAAATAAGCATAAAGAAAAAGTTTTTAATTAGCTATAAAATTAGAGATGTCACACATATAATAAATTAATAAATTATTTTGTTATTCTCCTAATATCATTTCTAGCTATTTCTGGTTATGAGAGCAACCCAAAAAAGACTTTGCTTTTATTCCTTAGGATTATACCAATTTAGTTAAGACCTTATACACTTTAATCCAACAATCTCCCATGTGGATAAGTCATCAACTACAATTACAAGTATAAACTTCGAATAAATAGCAAAGGTGTTTTCCAAAGCCACTGTTAAACTCTTATTAAAATCAAACGTTGGCCCTAAGATAAGTGATCAGTAATTCCTTCGTTCTTCAAGATATCGTATGGACACACAACATGGATATAAATCAATCTCATAGCCCAATATTTTGCTTCTTGATTTCTGATTTATTATGACTAAATTCAAACTACTAATTGAACACATCAATTTAGTCTAGGCAAGGCCTTGCACATGAATGTCAACATCAAAATCACCAAGGGGCCCAAGGATATCCCTTTTCAATTTAAGGCAAAATTAATAAATAAATTTTGACTACATAATTACAACCTTTACTCATCATTCCATACATGGAACTACCTTTTATGACATCAAGTTACGGATGTGTTTACGTAGACCTTCTCATCGGTGGCTAAGATTAAATCTATTAGGGTTATTTTAGCCACAGTTGCATTTCATGACTATGAAATTTGGCAAATGGATGCCAAAACCACTTTCCTTAATGGAAAGTTGGTTGAGGACGTCTACATGAGTCAGCTAGAGGGTTTTGTGGATGCTAAATACCCCAATAGAGTGTGTAAGCTTGAGAAATCAATCCATGGATTGAAACAAGCTTCTCGCAGATGGAATCTTTGCTTTGATGGGAAGATTAAAGAGTTTGGATTCACTATAAGTGAAGATGAATCTTGTGTGTATGTCAAAGCTAGTGGGAGTATAGTGACTTTCCTGGTATTGTATGTTGATGACATACTACTTATAGGAAACGACATTCCAACCTTGCAGGAAGTTAAGTCCTGGCTTGGAAAGTGTTTTGCTATGAAAGATTTAGGAGAGGCTGCTTATATTTTATGGATAAGGATTTTGAGAAATAGGAGTAGAAGACTAACTGGACTCAATCAAAGAACATATTAGAATAAGGTGCTAAAGCGTTTTTTCATGGAGAATTCAAAGAAAGGGGAGTTATTTATCCAAAGTAATACCAAGTTGAGTAAGACTTGGAGTCCAAGTATCGATGCAGAGATAGCATAAATGAGTCGAGTCCCATATGATTCTGTCGTTGGATCGATCATGTATGTTATGACATGTACTCGCCTTGACGTGGCTTTTGCTTTGATCATGGTTAGTCGATATCAGGGAAATTCGGGTAAAGCTCATTGGATAGCAGTTAAGAGCATCCTTAAGTATCTGTGAAGGACTAAGGACTGGGTCCTTGTGCTTGGTGGCAGTGATGACTTGAGAGTTACTGGGTATAGTGACGCCAACTTCCAGACAGACACAGACAACTTCCGTTCTCAGTCAAGCTGGGTGTTTACCCTTAATGGAGGAGCAATGACTTGTAAAATCTCCAAGCAGGAAACTGTGGCTGATTCTACATGTGAATCAGAGTATATAGCTGCGATTGAAGCATCGAAAGAGGCTATGTGGTTGAAGTACTTCATTGGAGATCTTGGAGTTGTACCAGCCGTTAAGGAGCAGACAAAGATTTTCTGAAATAATGAAGGAGCGGTTGCCTTGACCAAGGAATCGAGAGATCATGGTAGATCAAGACATAATAACAAAAAATATCACTTTATCAGACATCGTGTAGAAGAAGGAAGCCTCGTTGTTAAGAGGGTATCATCATAAGAGAATCTTCTCGATCCCCTCACAAAGGGTCTTAGTAGGATTAAGCATGTTCAGCACGCGAGGAACATTGGTCTGAAGGATGATATTAGTTTTAGTGATTAGATAGATATTTAGAAACTTGTAACAAATAAATGTAATTGACATTTGATGATTAAATAAATGGAGATTTGTTTATAAGTATTGTTTATTGTCTTTTGTTAATTGTTTTTCATTGTGTTTCTTTGGAAGTAAGTAATGAATTAAGGTTGTAATGAATTTGCTTGTAGATTGTCTAAGTGTTTAGATATAACAATGGTTTGCTGCAACATTCATGAGTACCTTTGTAATGGGGATTTAAGTATTAGATTAAACCCACGCTCAGTGAATTACTTCATGGAATTTATCATGAGTGATTCTGAGACGATAATATTGTATAATCTTTAAATAGAGATATATGAGTTGTTGTTTACGAGTTATTGATGTGTTCAATTAAGTACTTCGTCATTACAAATCAAAAATCGGGAAAATGAGAATGATTATTTTCCATGTCATTTGTTCACATGATATCTTGAAGAATGGAGGATTATATGATCCATTATCTTAAGACACGCAACTAACTGGGTCAGAGTTCGACAAAAGGCTATGAGAGTTACGATTCTTTGTCAATTTTTAAAGTCGTGCTTGCAATTATAGTTATTAGACTTATCCAAGTGGAAGACTGTTGGATTAGGTGTCCAAGCCCATAACTATAATTAGTATGTACTTGAATTGATAGTGGCATGGTCCTTTTGGGTTGCCTTCACACTGGCAACTAGACAGAATGATTAATTGAGGAAGAGGAAGAATTTATTAATTTGATTAATAAATTAGAATAAATGATTTATTAATATGTTATAGAAATAATATATTAATTACTAATCATATTAATGATAGTTAGTTTTGTTTACTTCTTTTTATAGTTTATTTTAGCATATTTCATTCATAATTTAGATAATTTCCATGCATATTTTCCCTTTTGTTATTTTATGACTATTTCGGGTACTTTCGAATCTTGTGAGCATAATTGCAGGTTTTCGGGTCTAGCGGAGCTGGAGTGTTCGGGACGTATGGGAAGCGATGAGATTTGGTAGACAAAAATGATGTTAGGCTTGGTGATTGTGGAGATAATGCATGGAGCGAGCTTGATGGTTATTTGAAGGCTTGGAGAGAAATAGACTTTAAATTTGCAAGATGCGGGAGTTTATTCAAGCTTGCGTAGATTGTTAATCGGGAGAGTGCACGAGCTTTGGAGGATTTGGAGATGTCAAATTGGGCTTAAAATGAAGAAAAACTTGAAGAAAATGGGCTAGGAGGTGATTGGATTCGATCTGGGCTAAGTGGGCTAAGCTATGGAGGCCCAAAACCTCAAAGATGTTACATCCAGGGACCACCCGCGCAACAGCACGCGGGTCGCGCAAGGCTCTGCAGGGGTAATTTCGGAAATCCATTTGGAAGGCTATTTGAGGAAGGTTGGTGCCCATCTTTTGGAGACTCTTGGACATCCGATTTTTGGAGATTCTCTCTGGAGTTTTGAAGACTTTTGAAGGCCAAGAACACTTGAAGAACATCATATTTTTACCTCTTGATTCTTGCTTAATGTTTGGTACAATTTTCTCTAACTTTGTTTCTTTGAGTTTAGCCATGCTTGGCTAAACTAATCTTGGTTGACTTTTGGTTAATCCTTTGAACTTTTGTTGAATGTTGAAGAATCCATGAACATGTTCTTGAATCTTTATGGGATTGTTTTGTGTTTTAATATCTTATCATTACTTGTATGTTTTAGTTCATGAGTTTAAATGTGTTTGTGGTGATTAGTTGGCTAATTTCTTGATTAAGTAAAGGATCCTCAAATTAGCAAGCAACAAATGATTTTTGTGTTGTTTTTGCTTCACACAATCATAAAAACATTTCCTCCAACATGGTGGTGAAAGCATTTGACCCCTCTTGGATTTGGTGACTTTTTGGTTCTTAATGCTAGTTGACTTTCACTAATTACATGCTATTTGGAATTAGTGACTTTGACTAAGGAAATTGTTATGAGCTTCTCTAGCCATTTCAACAATTAAGAAAAGTCTAGGTAATCTCAAGCTCCTTGGATTACTATAGCCAAATTAAGGATTTAAATCAAAGTATTGCACCATTAGATTCTAATGATATGTTCATCAAAAGTCAAAGTGAGGAAACTTTAAGTCAACCATCTCTCCCTTATTGATTTTACATCAAACTCTTATTTTTGTTGCATTTGTCTATTTAAATCATAGTTAATTCTAGTTTGTTTCAAGTATTTCAAAACACTAAAACCCCCATTTTATTTTTATTGTCATTTTACAAGTATTTTTACAAAGAGATTTTTCATAGAGTTATAAATTGAACCAATCTCCGTGGATTCAATCCCTTTACCACTATACACTATTTTAGTGTGTAATATTTAGGGTTATTATTTGTGTTGGCCTCGACAACCACCAATTAATAATTAATATTTAATCAAAAATTAATTTGGAATTAATTTTAAGATTAAAGGAATTAATTAAAAGTGCATGGACTAAAAGTGCAATTGTTCAACAGTTGAGCAAAAGGATCCAAAACCTTCCTAAGGAAGGTGGTGGACGATTTTATATGTATATATAAGATTATTCTGGAATCTCTAAAATATCTTAACATATATGGATAATCAAAGGAGGCGGATAATTACCATATTTGAGATAATGATATTTTATTCAGATTAGGATTATCCATAGTATCCTTGGTGCACTATATAAAGGGTTCTAAACCCTATGACTTTCAGCAAGTGATTTTAAGTAGAAGAAACTAAAAATTCCTTCCTCCTCTCTCGTCATTCTCTTGTATTGTGTGTTTGTGAGCCATTAGAGGTGTTACACTTGTGACACTAAGTTCTCAAGCTTCAAGATCTACAAGGGAATTATTGTTATTGCAATATAACAATCAAGGTATGTAACCTAACCCTAGTTTTATGTTGATTTCGAAAAATTATAGTTACTTCCCAGGGTTTCTCCTTTTGTGTTCAAGTTTGCATGTTCAATTAGAGAAAACCTAGATCCAAAGCATTAGGGTTGCATACACACATAGGAATTGTTGTTATGCTCAAAACCCATCAACAGCGTACCCCGATTTGTTGGGGTGAGGTTGGTCACAGGGTTATGGGGCGGACCGAAGTGATCCTTCAGACCACAAAGTTGATTCAGCATATCAGGCAGAGACTACAGACCGCTCAGAGTCGGTAGAAAAGTTATGTCAATCAGCGCCAATCCGAGTTGGAGTTTCAGGTCGACGACATGGTATTACTGAAGGTCTCACCTTGGAAAGGTGTGATACGCTTCAGGAAGAGGAGGAAGTTGGGCCCCTGGTATATTGGGCCTTTTCAGATGATTACCAGGGTTAGCAAGGTTACTTACATATTGGATCCTCCTGAGGAGCTCAGTCAGATTCACAGCACTTTCCATGTTTCGCAGATGCGAAAGTACGTATTGGATGAGGATGAAGTGGTTTCCTTGGATGATATTCAGGTTGATGAGCGCCTGAACTATTTTAAGAGGCCGGTGGCTATCCTAGAAAAGAAGGTGAAGGTTTTGCGTAACAAGGATGTACCTTTGGTAAAGGTACGGTGGCAGCACTGGAGGGGCTCTGAGTGGAACTGGGAGCCGGAGGCTGAGATACGGGAGCATTATCCAGATTTTTTCACCGCAGCAGACTTCGAGGACGAATTCTAGTTCAAGTGGGGGAGAACTGTATCATCCCGATGTTCAGGTACTTCTAAATTCATCCCTATAATTCTATTTCATGTCCTTTTGGTCCCTAAGTCCAGGAAGTTATGCTTTGAAGCCCTAATGGCAATTTCGTAATTATGGTAGGAGGAGTACGTCATAGGTACATGTGTGTACGTTGAGCGTACTAGGGCATGCTCTAGTACATTGGGTGTACACTTATGTACACGGGGCATACTGGCTTCAGGAGGAAACCCTAATTTTTAGGGTTTGGGTGGTATTTAAGAAACATTATGTCTCATTTCTCCCCACCTTTTCAGCCTCCACATCCTTTGAGACGTTTTTACAAACCCTAGCCCTCTTAGTGTGTGTTTTGAGCTCAAGAGAGTGTTTTGGTTTGTTGAAGGAGGAATAAGTTGAATCAAGGAGCCTTGAAGTGGAAGCAAGCTTGTGGGTCTAGGATCTTTGCCTTCTTGAGAAGCTCTAGAAGGTATAAAGTCTATGCCTTGACATCTTGGTTGTTAGATCCCATTTTTAGGTGTTTTATGTTTCTTTTCTTGTCCCAAAGGACCCATCTTGTGCATGACTTGTTCTTGTCATTTTGAGTTGTCCTTTCAGACCCTTGGAAGGGTTATTAGCCATAAAAATGAAGTCCATTTGGTTAGATTTGCTCCAAGCATCTTATATGAGGTCTTAATGGATTAACACCTTGTGTTAAGCTCTTTGTAGGAGTGTAAAGTCATAAAGCTGGAAACTTTATGACTATAGGGTGGGTTTTGGTCATGGATCTGAATTATGGGCTTAAGTGCTTAAGCCATTAAGCACTAAATGTAGTTTGGAGGTTGCGAGGGTAAGCCCCGCATACATGGGACTATGCCCCGCGTACTCGGTCAACCACATCGATGGTGGTCTTCTGTGAGGCTTCGTGTATGCTAAGCGTACCTCCGGAGTACTCCGGCGTACTCGCACGGGTCAACCTTGTTGAGTTGACTCGGCTAGGTTGAGTCGATTGACATAATGGGTTTGACCAGTTGACTTTGACCAAGTTTGACCTTGAGGGTATTTTGGGATTTTAATGAAATCGGTCATTTGGTGGAAATAGGTATCGTTTAGAGAGTTGAGATTCGGAGACGAGCCTCATCAATTATGTTTAGTTTGCTATGTGAGTTTTCCTCACTATACTTGCGGGTCAAAGGCACCAATGTCGGCCCATTGGATTGATATCATGTTATGTATGCTAGTGTATTGTAGTGATATGCTAGATCGGTATCCTGGTACATAGGATAAAGTTATGCTTAGTGATCTGTAGATCTGTTTGACTGGTTGTAGATTGTTATATGATTATCTATTATATGTGTGCATGTTTGGTCGATGGCTAAGGCTTCATTGCTTTGTGCGTAAGCCAATAGGCCAGGGCATACCAACCCGATGGTTGAGGGCCTCGAGGGTATTCCATCCCGAAGATGATTGGACCCACATCATGTTAGCATTCCAACCCAATGGTTGAGGGGTCTGGGGTATTCCAACCTGATGGTTGATTGGACCTATAGTATGTCGGCATTCCAACCCAATGGTTGAGGGGCCTGGGGTATTCCAACCTGATGGTTGGTTGAACGCATAGTATGTTGTTATTGTATATGTGTTACTTTTTGTGTGTTGGTACTTTGGTGGAACTCACTAATCTTTGGGCTTACAGTTTTGGGTTATGTTTTAGGTATCTCAAATGATCGTGAGAAGGCGAAGGCGTGATCGTGCACCTCCTCGTGTTTTGATTTATGATTTTGGGAAAACTCTGATATGAAATATGTTTTGAAAACTATATTGTAAACAATGATGATTTGTGGATTGGTTTTAAAAGTTTAAATTTTTCATGAATTTTGTGGATGTTACAGCTTGAAAGATCCATATATGGACTAAAACAAGAATCTTACAGCTGAAATCTTTGCTTTCAGGAGAAGGTTAACGAGTTTGGATTTTCTAGAAATGAAAATGATTCATGTGTATATATCAAAGCTAGTGGGAGTATAGTAGTCTTTCTAGTGTTGTATGTTAATGACATACTCCTTATAGGAAATGATATCCTAACGTTGCAAGGTGTTAAAACATGGCTTGGGAATTGTTTCGCTATAAAGGATCTAAGAGAGGATGCGTACGTACTTGGTAGAAAGATCTATTGAGATAGATCAAAAAGTCTAATAGGACTAAACCAGAGTACATACTTGGATAAGATCTTGAAGAGTTTCAATATGCAAGACTCCAAGAAAGGTTTTTCTACCTATGCTACATGGCACCAAATTGAGTAAAACTCAATGTCCTAGTTCTAGTGATAAACATAAAAGAATGAGTTGAATGTTATATGTTTATGCTATAGGATCGATCATGTATGCCATCACATGTACTCGACCTGAAATCTCGTATGCTCTAAGCATGGTGAGTCGTTTCAGGAAAATCTAAGAGACATTCATTAGACAACAGTAAAGAAAATTTTGAAATACCTAAGAAGAACAAAGGACATGTTCTTGGTATATGGAGGCAAAGATGAGTTAAGAGTTATAGGTTATACAGATGCAAGTTTCCAAACTGATAGAGAAAACTCATGTTTGCATTCAGGATAGGTGTTCTTCTAAATGGTGGAGCAATCACTTGGAAAAGTTCCAAGCTGAAGATGGAGGTAGGCTCTACTTGTGAGTCAGAGTATATTGCAGCTAGTGAATCCGCAAAATAAGATACATGGTTGAAGAATTTCATCGACGATCTTGGTTTCGTTACGAGCATCAAGGATCCTATGGAAATCTTTTGTAACAACGAGGGTGCAATCGCATTGACTAAAGAACCCAAGTACAATGGTAACTCAAGACATATACTTAGAAAATACCACTATGTGAGGAAGTGAGTCGAGGATGGAGACATTTTCATGAACAAAGTGTTGTCGGAGAGAATCCAGTTGATCCATTCACGAAGCCATTATCAAGGATCAAGCATGATAGTCGTACTAGATCAATAGGCATTAGATTTGCTGATAATATGGTGTAATTGTTTAGTTGTTAGTTTGATAATTTTTGAAACATTTAAATAGTATGAATTGTAACTAATTTGATGTTTATTTTGAGCAGACTTAATAAAGTGCTAGAGATGTTATCATTTCTATTAATTTGTTCTTGTTTTTCACTTTTACATGTTTAGAACCCACTTCCCGAGTATTAATTTACTCAAACCTCCACAGTCGGTCATACTCTTGGAACTAAGTAGTGATTCAATACTGTCATGAGTATTGGTGGATTGACCATAGTGATTGGGCATAGAATAATGATTGTGCTAACACTCATGGGTACTTAATATAGATTAAGTATTAGGATAACCCGCACTTAAAGATACTTCATGGATACAGTCACGATCAATTCTAAGATGATAATATCTTCTATTCTTCAAACCAATATACATATGGGGATTTTCTATATGATTATGTTATGTATTGGTGTGCTCCAACACTATCTGTAACTGGTAACAATAAAGGGTATGTCCATATATGATATGATGGAATAGACAAAAAAATATGTATTCAAAGTTTGTCCGTTCCTTCTACCTTAATAAGAGAAGCGATATTTATGGGCTCTCGATGATCTAGTGTTGACATCATAAATACCTGTTTGGGTCCTGACTGAAATTGATGTGTTTAATTTAGTAGTCAAATGCAATCGTCACAAGTATTTTTCGGGAAACATAATATTGAATTCTGAGCTTGATCATTATCTATGTCTCGGATTCATACAAATATCATGAGAAGGAATGAATAATTGATCACTTATCTGAGGGTTGAAACTGATTAGATCAGTGTTCGGCATATACATTGGATGACATTCTCTTTAATGATTATTAGAGAAGTATTGGACCATATATAGTTGATGACTTGTCAAAGTGGAAGATTGTTGAAAAGTGTGTCCAATGTCATTAACTATTGGTCATATTTCTAAAAATAGCAGGGTCCTCTTGGGTTGCCCTTAAGCATACCTAGAAATTTAAGACACGGATACACGAATTCATGAGAGATACAACACAACACAAATACACGACACAGATACATATTCAAAATGGAGATAAAGCTTATTTCTCTGTATGTATTCGTTTCGTGTCTGATACGTGAAAACAGCATGAATAGATGAATTGTCAGATCTACCCTCAAGACTCAAATTAAGGTGTAATTGATGCATAGAAATCCTAACACAACCCTGCAACTTTACAACTTTAACAAGGTTGAGAGTTCAACCTACAACTAGGGGTGAGCAAAACCGAACCCGTAAATCGAAAAACCGAAAAAAAAAAAACCGACAAAACCAAAAGTAAAGCATAAACCAAAGGTTTGGATTTAAATTTTCAGAAACCAAAAATTTCGGTTTGGGTTCGGTTTTTAGGTTTGGTAAGACCAAACAGATATTATATAATGTTTTAAAAAATATAGTTTTTATATATAATATAAATGTATTTTGTGAAATCATTATCAAACTATTAGTTGGCTCATGTGGTTAGTGTCTTGGCTCTTTGAAGCCAAGGTCTCAGGTTCAAAACATTGCATATGCGCTTTGCTTTATTTATTTTTCCAAACAGATTCAAGATGTGTATGTATAAGCATCTCTTCACTTATAAACACAAACAAATAGCTGGTGTGTTGGTTAAGGTGCTTACTAATTGAAGCCAAGGTCTCAGGATCGATTCTCGCTTATTACTTATCCTTTGTTTTACGTTTGTTTTATTTTCCCAGCTCATTCTGCCATCGTGCCAAACATAAGAAAACTTAGTTATTTTCATCTATTATATAAACACCATATCCTCATACTTCATTTTATATATACTTTGAGTCCGACATTGATTCAAGTATTAAAAGATACTTCACCTTAGGTCTTTTATAACAAGACTTGAAGGGTTAGGTCAGGATTCGATTAAGGTTTGGGTTCAAGGAACTTAGTTATTTTCATCTATTATATAAACACCATATCCTCATACTTCATTTTATATATACTTTGAGTCCGACATTGATTCAAGTATTAAAAGATACTTCACCTTAGGTCTTTTATAACAAGACTTGAAGGGTTAGGTCAGGATTCGATTAAGGTTTGGGTTCAAGGCCGAAACCGAATCGGGAAAACCCAAGTACAAATCAAAAACCGAAACACTAAACCAATGGGTTTGGGTTCGGTTCGTTTTAAAAGTTTGAAAACCGAGGTTGTCGGTTTTGGGTTCGGCTTTAGGTCAAAACCAATCCAACCCGGACCACGCTTAGCCCTACCTGCAACATTGACAAGGTTGAGAGTTCAATCCAGCAACTTTGACAAGGCTGATAGTTAAACCTTGCAACTTTGACAAAGTTAAAAGTTCAACCTTGCAATTTTGAAAAGGTTGAGAGTTCAACCTTACAATTTTATAAGGTTGAGAATTGAACCTTGCAACTTCGACAGGATTGAGAGTTCAACCTTACAACTTTGGCAAGGTTGAGAATTGAACCTTGTAATTTTGACAAGGTTGGGAGTTCAACTTTGCAACTTTGAAAAGATTAAGAGTTCAACCTTGCAACTTTGACAAAGTTGATAATTTTGCAACGTTAAAAATGTTGGGAATTGAACCTTGTAACTTTGACAATGTTAATGGTTCAACCTTGCAACTTTAATAAGGTTGAGAGTTAAACCTTAAAATTGTGACAATGTTTAGAACTGAACCTTGCAACTTTCACAAGGTTGAGAATTAAATAGCTTATTGGTTCGACAAAGTATATCGACCCAGCCCGGCTTGCCGGTGCAAGCCAGCTAGTTTGGTATGTCGTCAGTAAGGAATATCAAATGTTGTTAGTCGTTCATATGCTACCGTTTAGCATATGAATACTTAACACGATAAAAGTTATTAAATGCATTGATTTAATATTTAGTATATATAAAAAATTATTTGATATTTTCGATTATATATTATTTGAACATTTATAATAAAAACCATTGATATTCGTTAACTACTCATTCACATATGAATGGTCAATATAACCACTTTCTAGCTTTTACATCCATCCATTCACATCAATGCCAATGCTCTACATATTCAATGAGTTTTAGGTCTGCTCAACAATCAATTGTAATTTATCTGTATGTGTTAATGATCAACAATAATAAACAACACACCCTTGTAAATAAATGCATTCAAGTTCATTCTAGAAATCATTATTTATGAGAAACCCAGAGAACTCAATCTCGATCATTGGCAGATGAAACAATCAAATAATAATTGCAACAAACAATGATGTACTTTGCATCAACCTGCATAGTTATATTCTAGATGTAGCATTGTGCTCTCGATCATTTCTTTTCATTATTATAATGTTGTTCTTTTATTTCTTTCTATTACAACAATCTAACAGATTGTACTTTTCAAAAACTATCCATTATAGTAATGGGTAATATGTTAGTTTGAAATTTGACTGTGTTACAAATTTTATAAATTAATGGTATATAATTGGACCTTTTGTTAGAAATGTAAAAAGAGAACAAACTTGTTACAATATGTCAAATTTTCGAACACATCAATCACAAGCATGGTTGATCTCTTCAAATTCCATGCATCAAGATTAGTGTTTAATGACTTTAATCATGGAATAATTTTAAGTTTTTAACTAATATTAACCAACGGAGAATGGAATGGTGGATCCAATTGCATCACATCAATAGAATAATTTCAAAGGCAATGGTTAAACATCATTCCTTTTCGACAATTCAGTACCCAACATGTCCAAGACAATACTTGAATGAGGGTTTAAGGGTAGGAGGAGTACAAAAGGGGTGAAATGACAAAAACAAGCCATGTAATCGTTATTTACGAATTACGATATCATCATATTCACCTAAACATTTGGTATTTCTAAAGTACATTGCTTTAACGAATAATATTAAAAACTACAGTGATGTAATATTTAATCATTTAAAAAGAATATAGGAATAAAGATTAGATATTCGTTTATATTTGTCGCATTTAACATAAATGCATAAATAAAGGACAACATTTTTAATCCCTTTATGTTTCACACAAAAAATATTTGTTAAAAATATAGGTCGATCTACAAGCATTTATCATCATAAATCACATAAATTATATAACATTGTGATTATGAAACCCAATTAGGTTTTAACATAATAATAATAATAATAATAATAATAATAATAATAATAATAGCATTATTAATAATAATAATAATAATAATAGTAATAATAATAATAATAAATTTGGTGTTCTTCATATCATGTGGGGTGTTTTTTTTTTCAAACCAATAACGCATGGTGAGTCATTATTTGATAATGTTGTTGGGTTGCTACCTAAAATATGTCAGCCGATTGGTACCATTTTGGCACCTACTATCAACCTTAACCAACAACCTATGAGGGCCGGTGCCAATGTTACAATTGAATACTCTAAATTTAATTTTAGGTTTAAAAGTTTGAGTACAAAACTTTTGATGCATCTTGGATCATCCGTTATATCCACTACATACCACATATGTGGTGGGTGTCACATCAGCACCACATTCCGCTACCACTAACATGGGATACTTACCACTAAACATACCACTCCACCTCATTTTTTTTATTTAAATTTAATTCAAAAATACATTAAATACTAGTTTTTCCATTAAATTAAAATACCAAATTACATTAAATAAAAACTAAATTAATTGAAATTAAAAAATAAAATAAAAATAACAATCAAAATAAAAATTACATTAGTTAAATTTAAAAAAAATTAAAAAAAAAACATTAAAAAAAACTAAAAATTCCAACCATACATAAAATAAACTACCCCTACGCCTACGTCGGGCTCGAACCGACTCTTTCATTGCTTGGAAAAGTTCCAAGTCTTCGCCCTCAAGGTCGTCCGCTTTCATTTTCAAGATTTTCATATCGATTTTTGTTTGGAGTGTCTCTTGTGCCTCTTGAAATGATGTTTGTGCTTCGATCATTTTTTGTTTCATCCGAGTCATCACCTCGGTCTTCGTTTCTATAAATTGCACATATCGATCAAATTTATCACCAAACATATCCATAACACTAGAATTCGAAGATGTTGACGCCGCTTTTTTTGCTTTATTTCTTCCAACGGGCCGACGAAGAGGTTGATCGTTTTCAAGATCTATCGGATCGTCGTTGATATCGATGTGTGTTCGGCCGTCCGATTGTTGAGAAGTTCCATCGGGGTTTCTCGAACGCTTTGAACCGGAAGATTGGGAACTTCCTTCCGTTTGCTCTTTCCATTTTGGGGCGTCTTTCAATTTTAGCCACGGTTTCATATACGGAAAAGCTTTGCGTGTTGGCGTTGTTTTTTCAAATTGGTCCATGGCCGCCTTGAAAACATCAAAATCGTTCGAGCCGCTTTTGCGTATGTTTAGGAGATTGTTGTAGATTCCTCCAAACTCGGTGCATTTTAGTCGAATATCTCGCCATTTCGACGTAATTTGATCGGCATTTCGAGTTTGACTTTCCATTAACTCGTAAAAAATGGTTCGGACTTTTTCCCAAAAACTTCCGTAAGGCTGGCTATCTCCTACAATTGGATCTTCGGAAGCCGCCACCCATGCCTCCGCTAACTTTTCTTCTTCTTCTTTTGTCCATGGGACCCTTTCTTGGGTGGTATTGGGTCGGGCCGGTTTTTTTCCTTTTTTCTTTTTTGGTTGAGGTGGTGGTGAAGGTTGCGTTTCCGGAACAAAATCCGGCGAAAGTGGTGGTTGTGAGCTTGGTGGTTGTTGTTGTGACGATTGTTGTTGGAGTTGTTGGAGTTGTTGTAGTTGTTGGAATTGTTGAAATTGTTGGTATTGTTGTTGCATTTGTTGTTGTTGGAAAGCCGGAAAATGTTGATATTGTTGTTGGAAAAGTGGTGTTTGTTGGATAGGGGAACCACTTTGAAGTAGATTGATAAAACCGCCTTGAGGTGACTCCATAGTCAGAAATTGTCGAGGTGTTGTATCTAACGCAAAAACGTTATCGGGTTTGCGATTTCGGTAGTTTGGAGGGGTATTTTGGTTGGGATCCATGATTTTTGGTTGTGAAGATGTAGTGTGTAGTTTGTGTATAGAGAAAGAAAAAAATGGTGTAAAAAATAAGGAGTAAAAATATGGTATTTATAGGTAAATAAATTGTTTATTTATTATTTTTTTTTTACAAATCTAGCCGTTCAACGGCTACATAAAACTAAAACGGTCAAATTTTTGCATCGTAAAATCTCATTGGGCGTCCGACTTCGTTGCCCCGATAACGAGCCACCACGAACACGAGCTACCACGAGACAACGGGGTGGTGTGCACGTCCGTTGTTCGTGGCCAGCTCGACCACGAATGCATTCGTCGTAAGTATACCTGAAGGTCTTAGGCTAAACGGCGTGCAAAGATATCTTAGATTATATCGAGTGATGGTTTGTATGATATGATGTCACATCATTATTTTACATGCCAAACATCATGTGGTAATAAGCTTTAGCATGTCATGTCATCTTAAAAAAAATTAACAATTATTAATTTTTTTAATATATATTAATTTTTTAAACAAATAAAATATTAGTTTTTCACAAATAATTTCTAAAAACATATTAAAATACTTGACTTACAATATAAATGACTTAAAACTTAACTTAATACTAGACTTAAAACATAAATAACTTAAACCTAAACTTAATAAATAACTTCAAACATTCTACACCCAATTAAATTTTGGAAAATCGAGTAATCTAACTATATTTTAATTTATAGTTAACAAAAATAACCAATTTTTAAGAAAAATAAAATAAAATAAAAGGTAACCATTCCGTCTGGAATGGTTATTCCGTACCAGGTCAATATCAATATTGTCGACCAATGTTATATATATATATATATATATATATATATATATATATATATATATATATATATATATATATATATATATATATATACATACATACAAAGAGAAAGAGAGAGTTAGGTTCAAATGTGGATTGACATCTATTTTGCGGGCGTGTAGACAGTGTTATTCTATGAAAATGACAAAGAAAATATGTTGTTTAATAATGTGAATACGTTCAATTTTACATAACTGTTGTCATTATCATGCATTCTTACTAACTAAATCGTCTATAAGGTTATTATAAATTTTTGTATTCTCATTTTGTTAGAATGTTGAATGTTTATTAACTCGTATTATGTAAGAATGAAAATGAGTGAAAAACGATGTGTGATAACAAAATGAATAAGACTTAGTGAGAATGCATGAAAATGACAATATTTGTGTGAGGTTTTTGAAAGAGACGATATTTGTGTGAGGTTGAACGTATTCACATTACTAAACAACCTATTCTCTTAGTAATTCTCATAGAATAGCACTGTCCACCAAATACTTGTCTATCCACATTATAAACTATATATATATATATATATATATATATATATATATATATATATATAGGTTTAAGTTCTATGGAAAATAAAAAACCCTAAAAATCATAAAAATGCATACAAAAATACTTAGAGATCACAAAACTTTTTTTGACTTTATAAATGAAAAAAATCGCAGCTTTTTCTTCAAACTCGTTGAAAATTTTTTTGAAAAAAACCAAAAAAAAAAAATTTGATTTTTTATTTTTTTTTTCAGCGATTTTTTCATATATAAACTCAAAAAAAAAAGTTTTGTAATCTCTAAGTATTTTTTTTTATGCATTTTTATGATTTTTAGGGTTTTTTTTTGTTTCCATATAACATTTCCCTATATATATATATATATATATATATATATATATATATATATATATATATATATATATATATATATATATATATATATATGGGCCCTACACCCAAAAATCCGAAAAAAAGCATTCCGTGTAAAATCCGTTGATTTTGGAAGTCGCCACGGCGTGCGGAAGGATCGCCACGGCGTGGCGAGACATTTTTGGCCGAGGGTCACTTTTGACTCGCAACGACATGGCAAGTGAAGGTCACGGCGTGGCCGCCACTAACGTCTTAAACCGTAATTTTTCAGGTATTTAAAGGAAAGTGGGAGGCTAGGATTGTTCATTCTCAGACTCCATCACTCTCAAACCCCTAGAAACCCTAAACCTAATCCTCATTGGTGCTATTGTGCTCATTTTAGTAAACTTGTGGTGGTTTTGAATGAAGAAGGAGAAGAGTTAGTGTTTTGGTTACACAAGTGACCATTTCCTCCATTTTTGTACATCTTCTGGACTCTTTGTAAGTCCTCAAGCTTCAACCTTTTTATGTTCTTCATCATATATCTAGGTTTTGGAGCATATTTTGGTCCTTTTGTAGTGGTTTGAGTGGTTAAAAGAGATGAAGTTTGCAAATTTATGTTTTCTTTATGTCCCTTGAATGTTATATCTTATAGATCTGGAATTTTGTGGTAAGATGTGAACCATGAATGGATTTTGGGTCATATTGTTCCTTTTTTGACCTAGTTTAAAGAAGGACATGCATGGGTCAAGCATGTCCATAAATTTTGGATTTTTATGGACCATTAGGGGTCCTAGTAGCATTCTAGAGAAGTTTAACTAAGGACCTTCAGGATTAAGTGCTTAATGGTTGAATCTTTGCCATTTTTAGCCTTATGAAACCTAGAGTTAGACATTTTGTCCTTTTGAGTGGACTTAATGGATAAAGTTGGAAACTTTATCCTTTTAGACCATATTTCAGAATAGATATGAGCTTTAGAGCTCTTGGGGCTGACGGAAGCAGCTTAACCCATTAAGTTGTTTTGAATCTAATGCCTATGTTGTGGCATCAAGTCGCCACGCCTTGGCGACTAGGGTTGGATCGATTGTTTTGTCCTGATCTGATGCCATGGCGTGGTGAGTCGTTGAAGCTAATGTTTAACTGTTGACTTTAACCTTTGACCTTTGACCGTTGACTTTGAGGGTTTACTTTTGACTTGCTGACTTTGGTAAAATTTGTAGTTTTAGAGATGTAGACTAAGGGTCTTCCTTGTGTATTTATCCAGGTGGCGTTTAGCATCATTTTGGAAATTTGTGAGCTTGTTGATTTAGAGCCACATTTTGAGGTGAGTCTCCTCACAGTATTTACGAGTCGAAGGCACCAATATCATACCATTTTATGTTATATGATGTTAGTTGTTTGTGTGACTTTTGCATGTATTTGTATGTATACCGGGTGGGGCCCGATGTCGGGCGGGGACTGATGAATGTGTTGGGTTGGGCCCACCACATGTGACTAACAGATATGTACCGAGCGGGGCCTGATGGATGTCGAGCGGGGACCGATGTATGTATGTATGTATGGTATGTAATATTTTAGGGAACCCACTAAGCTTTGTGCTTACGATTTATGTTTAACATGTTTTCAGGTATTTCTGGTTCGAAAGGGAAGGATCATGCATGATGGCATCGCATCCACCAGTGTTCAGTATTTTATGATTTTGGGATTGTACTCTGATAACTATTTATCCACATTGACATACTTTCATGGTTTGAAATGAAAGATTGATGATTTTGGTTGACTCAAAAAAGAAAATTTTTACTTTGTATTTTTGGGATGTTACATTCCGAATTTTGAAATTTCGAAGGTCGTGATCACCACATTTCGGACAGAGATTTTACCATGGATTCATCAAACCAGGTCAATTTTACTCTTTAAGTTACTCACATTTAAGTTTACAAATAATTATTTATATTCTGAAATACATAGATCATGTCCGAAATACGAATAACAAGTCTGAAATATCCATTTTTTGTATTTTTGTTGTTGTAGATATATAAGACCCATATAAGTATACTAGAATCGGTAAAGCGCCATTTTTAGTGGGGAAATAAATCTACATTAAACATTACAACGGATTCTGAAACAGTAGTATCACTCCGAAATATGAAGAATGTACTCTGGAATATGAAAATCAATTTCGAAATGACTGTCCGGAATAAAAATTCAATATTTTTTATATTATTTTTGTTTATGATATTGTTAAATACCCCATATTAATCCGAAGACGAATTTGCGTGGATATTATTAAAAGTGGGTTTTACGGACGAAGAAATTGCATTCCAGCTATATGATTTTTCATAATTGTGTCGAATAAAGGTAAAATCAAATTAAAAAATTTTGTAATAAATATATATTTTTTATTTTTATGGCGATGTATTAAAATGTTATTGGAATTTTGTTTTGAAGATAAAAAAATAAGATGCTAAGTTAGAAAAAAAAAAAAAAAAAAAAAAAAAAAAAAAAAAAAAACAAAGACACCTATATAAATTAAGAAAGAAATCATAAATGGTGTTAAAGCTTAAATTGAAAGCAAATAGAACTCTGAAAGATAAGACCGGAGCAAGTTTAGACAAACATGTTATTATAGACTAGTTACAAATTTATAATTTTTTTTATGGATGCGTTTCAGCAACTCGGTTTTAATTTTGAAGATGTTTAAGCAAATTGGGATTTAATACGTATTTTAGTTTTTTTTTAATTTCAGTCTCCAGCATCCAGTGACTTGATTGATGAGGATGTGATGCCAATAGAATATAAAATACTACATCTTGAAGACAAGCAACGACGTCTTGTTGCTACGACTGAGTTAGCAATGATTTGTGACTATCAATGTGCAAAACAACGAATGGCGATAATGACTTAAAAGGATAATATACTTTTTGATTTGTACACATTTGGTCACTAAGTTTTCTTCATCCACACTAACCCCCATCAACTTGTTAAACTGTACACATTCAGTCCTTATGACCGGCTACTCCAGGTAAGACGAAAAAATGACTTAAGACGGTAATATATTTCTCAGTTTGTACACATGTGGTCCTTAATATTTTTTAGTTGCAAAATAAGTCTTTGTTGTTTTTGTACACATTCAGTACTTATGACCATTTTCTTTAGGTTTTTCTAACAGCATCCTACGTAGAACAATAATTAATAAGGTATTCTTATTGATGTTTATGGCCAACGCAGCCTCAGCTGCTTGGTTGATTACGTCTTATGGTTTGGCTTAAGTCTTGTGTTATGAATATTGTAACTTCTTCATATGATCTTATATTTTAACAATCTTTATATATGCGCGTTCATATTTGAGTCTACTACAAGTTTCGTTTATATTACTCTCATTAAAAGGTAATATGTTTTTACTTACGATCTTTATATCCATGCATTCTTTATGAATGTATGTATGAATGTTTTTTTTATAAAATCGTAAGTAAAAATATATTACTTTTTATCATAATTAATCAAAACAAATTTTTAGTAGACTCAAATACGAACGCGTGGATATAAATATCGTTAAAATCTGAGATCATATGAAGAAGTTACGACGTTCATAACACAAAACCTAAGCAACCAAGGAGTCGAGGCTGCGGTGGCCATAAGCATGAACATCCTCGAACACCTTATTAGTGATTGTCCACATGGGATGTCATAAGAAAACCTAAAGAAACCGGTCATAAGTATTGGTGTGTACAATAACAACAAGAACTTATTTTCCAACAAAAAAAAATAATGACTAAATGTGCAAAAAAAAAATATTAAGGACTAAATGTACAAAATAAGAAATGTATTACCCTATTAAGACATTTTTTCGGTTTACCTGGGGTAACCGGTCATAAGTATTGCACATGTACAGTTTAACAAGTTCAATGGGTAAATGTAGACGAAAAAACTCAGTGACAAAATGTATATAAATCGAAAGTATATTACCCTTTTAAGTCATTATCCATACTAGAAATCCCATTACTACCTTTTACGGTCAAGGAGCATAGAAAACTAACATTGTATAATATGCAAATGCTCCTCATTACGATGTCTGCAGATATACGACACTTTTTGAACACATTGGACATCATCAAAGAAGCATTTAGGACAAGTGCAAGAATAGAAGAACGAGTGCAAATGACTACTAATGAGTTTCGTCTAATTGAGACCTACATGGAATTGTTTGAAAATGATGTAGAAGCTGTTAGTTTGCACCGGATGCAAGTTCTGAATTATCCTGGAAATGTACTCTAATTTTAAATATTGTAATTTCATTTCAAACACAATTATGTAAAAGAAATGGTATGGTTATCTGAAATGACAATACTTTTCATTAACATTAGTTAAACAATTGTTACAAAAGATATTACATACTTATATTGGTTTCAAAAAATTAGGAAATTATAAGGGATACATATTTTATTCACGGTCGATATAGTCTCCTCTAATTCTAAAAAAATCTGTTAGACGGTCATGTTCTGCCAGAAGCTTATCAATCTCCGCATTTGCATCTCGAATCCACTTCTCAGCTTCTTTGACTTTTTTTCATAGTTTTACCAATTCATTCTTCTTTTTCATTTATTTATTCTGCTAGATCATATGCATGTTGATTGAGTATCAGACTTATTTTAGACTCTCGTTCGTTGGCTTCTTCGGCATTCACCATAGCTTCAAAAATGTCATCAAGCATATTATCTAGGAGTAGGAAATTCGGGCCTTCCAAAACAGGTTTATATCCTAACAAACATAGCAATCTTCTTCACAATTTCAAACACCAAACTCAGATGAACTCATTCTCAAGTTTTTAGTTTGGAAATGTACTACGTTTATGATGTATGGTACCTCCACATTAATAGTGTGAGGTTGTAAGAAGATATATTGTTTCCAGAACGTGTCCGGAAAAGGTTGTCTGTAATATGTCTTCGGAATCTATTTATGTGACTGTATGTACGGAATGTGTGTCCGTCAGTCCAGAATATCAGGAATATATGACATAAATGATGGATTTGAGTTGACATAATAATTGATTTGATGTTTGGAATGTCAGTTCGGAATGTTAGTCTGGAATGGCATATATTCTGGAATGGACCACTATAAATAAGAGATTGGAATTCAAGAACTTTACAACTCCGTAATGACAATTAATCAACCCCATCCATGGACTACACACAAAGAGATCACGCTCGATAACCATTGAAGATGATATGGTTGCCATCAGTCTGCCATGTCTCATGTACATAACACGTTGGGTCCAATTGAAATATGTTTCATTTTGAGTTATATGTTCAAGAGTATCAAACTGAAGAAGAAGTGAAGACTACGTTTCTAGACATACGATCAAAGGTGAAAATTTTTATCAAAATTAATCACAAGATCGACAACGAATTATTGGATGAAGATGAACAAGTAATTTTGCAGATGGCAAGAGTAGAATACAGACACACAAATAATGGGGTTGATTTTCCATACGAACATGTTTGGGATCTTTTAAAAGATGTCTCGTATCTTTAAATTATGTATTTTTTATTTGTAGGTTAAATAACTTTATGTTATTTCGAAAATATGTTTTTTATCTTTGTAATTTATAAAAAATATAAGGACAATAATAAATTTGAGTAAATTACTGAAATCGTCCCTATGGATTGGTCAAAATTGCACGTTTGGTCCCTAACTTTTTTTTGGCACTCGGATCGTCCTTGTGGTTTGCTTTTGTTGCATTTTTCGTCCCTTACATACATAAAGTTAGGGACCAAACACGTAATTTTGACCAAACCATAGGGACGAAAAACGCAACAAAATCAAACCACGGGGTCGATTCGAGTGCAAAAAAAAAAGTTAGGACCAAACATATAATTTTGACCAAACCATAGGGACGATTTCAGTAATTTACTCAATAATTTTCATTAGTCGCCCCAAATTGATTACAAACATAATTAATTTCAAAGAAAATAAATATATGGTTACGCAAGGATTAAAACAACCATAAATGGGTCTACTGTTTCTCGTTCAGACGGAGGGGGACCAACGTGTACATTTTACGTCTCATATGTAGTTCAAAACACATCAGTACAGTTATATATTTGAACCATATCGTCTAAATATCTGATGTATGAATAACGTGATGCCACAATATCATGACCACACATTACACCCACATTGCGGCATTTCCCACATGAACATGTTTGGTGGTTCAGATATACAACACAAGTTGTTTTAAAATCAAAAACTTGAAAATTGTCATACAGGAACGGAGACAAGATCTAGGACAGGATCTTTGTTGCTTTCCACCGAACAAAATTTTACATCCTCCTGTGAAGTACCATCTCTGCATACGGGGTGAGTATGCTAGTCGATCTCCCTGAAAAGTAAAATATTATCATTTATGGTTATTTTACAAGTAAAAAATAATTCAATATTTTTTGGTATTTTACCTCCTATGATATTGTGTTCAAAAAAAAGTTCGTTGGATATAGTCACAAATTGCTTCACTGAGTGTTAGTACATTGTGTTGATTAACCGATAACACCAAGAGGAATTGTGGAATATCAATATTGAGTACATTCCAACTGATGTTAAGGAAATAGGCTATTGCATATTCACATGACTAATGTTGGCAAACACCTCACGTGCATCATGACTTAGCCGACGTAATGTTTGTTGAAATCAGGCATATTATATGATTTGCATGCATGGAAGAACAAAGGTTCCAATTATTAGTTTCCACCAATTTGTGTTCACATATACATGAACACACTCTTACAACAAAATACATTATAAGAATCAGGGAATAACTTACATATGCAAGAAGTAATGACATCTTCCATATTGGTTATGAACGATACTTCCATATCATCTCCGATGGCTTCGTTCAACCTCATCAGGAACCACATACAAGAGTCCACATTATTTTCTACGCCCGATACCAAATGCAATAGGCACAGTCTGGTTGTTTTCATCCATAGCAACCGCTATGAACATTAGGTAGTCCCCTCTTAGACATATACTACTTATAAAGATGACAGACAGCAAGCAACCTATGAATGCATGGAGCTATATTTTTTGGGGGGGAAACAAAACAATTAGTTGTAAAAACATTATCAATTTTAAAGAAACAATTAAAAATATGGTACAAAATAATTTTACCACGCATCCAATAGCTAAAAAACAGAGTTGAAAACGATCCATCACATCAGTTTTGATGTTGATGTAACTATAAGGGTTGGTCCGCTGAAGGTTGTGTGAGTAAACATGCAGGTTTATAAAGCTTTCTTCGTGGCCACTCTCTGAGAAACTCATCTTGAAACAGTTGTAATAGATAATTGCATATGATCGGAAGTAAGTAAAGATCAACATGGAATACCATTTATATATAGGACAAAAAATGTTGTTTTTTGGAGTCCGAAATGTGTGTCTGAACGAAGATGTGAAATTACATAGATGTGAAATTACAGAATTCGACGAGTCGGCTTGGACAACTTCATATCGTATTGCAAGAAGAGATTCAATGTTTTAGTTTTTTGTTTGATTTCATCCCTCTCCAAATTTTTATCTATTTTGGTGTCTCACATTTGAAGCTACTCACTTGTGGCATCAATGTGTTACTAGATGAACTAACACCTTTAAGTTTCTTTTTTTCATTATCGCGTCCCATCGGACGAGGTGACACTTTGTATGGGTCTACGTTAGTTCAAACTTGGCATGGCCATTAGAAGATTAGTTATGGTTTGACTCACACGATTTGCTTTTTCTTGAAATTGCACCCATAAAACCATCCACAGATTTAAGACAAAGCCATTTTGGTTTTTTGTGCACAACTAGCCAAAAAGACTCATTTGCAAAAGGTTTGTTGTATCTTGCTTGGTAAATAGCACGAGCATTTGCAATAATGTCTGTTTCATTGGCAACACTTTGCAGATTACAAACGGTATGCATATAAATGGCATTAAACTTCATGGCATTTTTGTTAGCCGTCCTCCATTTGGAACAAATATGCTCATATGAGCGATACTTTTTTTCCCATCCGATTACAAAAACTTTCCCAAACTCTTATCTTGAAAGTTTTGTAATCTTGGTTATTGCCTCTCACCGAATCTTTTGATATGTTAAGCCATGCTTCAGCTAACGACTTCTCTTCTATGGTGGTCCAACCTTGGCTTGGGGCCATTCATTTTCCTTTTTGTTGTGACATGTCCTCCTATTCTGGTTCGGCTTGTGGAATGGGCCCATCGTCGAAAGAATCGATATCTTCATCGATTAGGTGTCGTGGGTGGGTTTGGAAATTTTGTTGGAAAGCCAATTAGGTTTTGGCAACCATCTCAAATGGGTTAAATGCAGGTTCGGTTTGGGTGGTGTTTTGGGGTTGGAAACTAGTTTGGGTTTGGAAAAGGTTTTTTTGTTGGAAGTTTGTTATGGAATCGGCATGTATAGAGGATATCAATAAATATTTTGAGTCATGCCCGTAAAATGGTAATTTGCGAGAGAGGTTGACCGAATGAGGGTCTATAAGGTATCGGTGATGTAGGGTTTAGTGAAAGATCTATTGATGTACGTTTCAGTGAAGGATTTGGTGAAGGCGTGGTGTTGGATTTTGAAGAATTTTTATTCTTACTTATTAGCGTTGTGATTTGTTTTGAGGAAGACATGGTGGAATTAGAAGTAAATAGATTATGAGAGAAAGAATGGGAGTTTGTGTAATAAAATATTGAGATTGAGTGTGTATTTATATTGGTTTTAAATAAAATTTTATTTTTTATACAAAATCTAGTTTTTTTTAAAAAAATAAGATAATCTTTTTAAAAAATTGGTTAAATGACCTTCAATTTGGGTTAAAAGCTGTAAAAACCAATTAACTCATGAATCGGATCTGGACACCTAAATCCGGTGATATTATAAGCTTAGTCTTGGACGAAGCTCACAAAGATCAAGGTATCCGTTCATCCAGGATCTAACAAAATGTACCTAGATTTGAAGAAATTGTATTGGTGGCTGAATATGAAAGCTAAAATTGCCACCTATATGGGCAAATGCCTGACCTACTCTAAGGTCAAGGCAAAACAGCAGAAGCCCTCAGATTTACTCCAACAACCAGAAATATCTAAGTGGAAGTGGTAAAAATAACAATGGACTTCGTCACTACACTGTCCAGGACGCCTAGTGGTTTTGACACTATCTAGGTAGTAATCGACAGACTAACAAAGTCCGCCCACTTCCTACCGATCAAAGAAACCGACAAGATGGAAAAGCTTACAAGAACATATCTCAATGTAACATCCCGAAATTCAGGTAAAGGTATTTAACCCTTCCATTTTGTCAAGTTCTCAAGATTAGTCCCTTGATTGAGTTCTTGTAGCAAATGAGTACGTTGGGCGTACTGGGGAGTACGTTGCGCGTACTCATGCGCTTAATTTGGACGTGGACTCGCCTGGGTACGCTCGGCGTACCCAAGGTTACGCTGGGCGTAACGGGTCCAGATGCAAACCCTAAATTTTGGCTTGTACACTATTTAAAGGATGTTAAGGCTCATTTCTCAGCCTCCATATCAGAGAGTGAAACCCTAAGAGAGCCTTCCATCGTCCTTAGCTTGAGAGTGTGTGTTTTAGAGCTAAAAGTGTCTTGGTGTGTTAGTGAAGAAGAAGGAGAGGAGCTTGTGGAGGCTAGGGCTTAAAGTGCAAGTTTGGATCTGAGATCTTCAGAGAAAGGAGCTTCATCTAGAGGTATAAAGTTAAAAACTTTCCTCTTTATTTGGTTTGATGTTGCATGGACCATTTCTAGGGTTAAAAGTCCCAAAGGTGGAGACTTTATGAGTGTAATGGACTCCATGGACCTAGATATGTCTCATTTCAGTGATATGTGTGTTATAGATCCATAAAAATCCCAACTTGGTCGTTGTTATGAGGTCATGCTTGAGTTAGGAGCTTCCTAGGGTTGGAAATGGAATGTTATGGGTGTTGGTGACTTGTCCAGCCATGCAAAGGCTTAAAGTCACCAACTTTATGGATTAAGAGGCTTAGAAATGGTCAGATCTAGAAGTTGGACGTGGGTCTTAACTGTTTAAGACCTCAAGAGCTTAAGAATCTGAAACTGGGAGTTACGCTGGGCGTAATCCCAGTACGCGCGGCGTAAGGGGCCGCGCACCCCGTTTCTGTGAGGACGACAGGTACGCTCAGCTAACATGTTTGGTACGCGCAGCGTAACCCGGAGAGTTGACTTTTGTTGACTTTTAAGGTTTGGTCAACTTTAGGGTCTTTGAGCCATGAGAGGGGTAAAATGGTCTTTTACCCTTCTGAGAGTACCAAGAGAGGGAATAGTCTAGCCTTGAGAGATGTATTGATTAAGAGTATTTATTTCATACGATTAGGCGGAGGCTAGGCTAGATTTTTACAGAGTTCGAGATTACCGAGTTACCCGAGGTGAGTCTTCTCACTATACTTTACCTAGAGTGGTAATTAGAGTTACGTGACAGAATATTTTGTATGCTTTTGCTTGATGTGATTTCTATGTGATTTATGCTATGTATGTTACAGAGTTTACAGAGTTAGGATCGGAAGGTCCACAGAGTTAGGGCCAGAGGGCCCATAGAGTTACGGGACTAGAGGGTCCCACTGAGACACATCGACCAGAGGGTCAAACAGAGTTATAGCCTCGAGTGGCTAATATGTGTTGTGTGTGGTATTTTGGGGAACTCACTAAGCATTTATGCTTACAGTGTTGTGTTACGTGTTTGAGGTACCAGTGAGGATCGCGAGAAGACGTCGGCTTCATCAGTACACACACGAGGAATTTTTACATATTGTGATCTTGGGATGTGATGTTATGGTTTATTATGTGATACAATGATATTTTTATAACAATTATGAATGAAAGTGTGCTTTTAAAATGTGAAAAATTATTTAAAAATTTTGGGTGTTACAAGTTGGTATCAGAGCCTTGGTTTGAGGGATTCGGGTGCACCATCGGCCGTATCTGAACTCAAACTGAGGATTTGAGAGATTTTCAAATAAAATTCACAAAATTTTCTCAAGAGTAAATTTTTTTTGAAAGAGCAGAGCAGAGCAGTGTGTACGATCAGCTAGTGCCCAAACGGTGATTTCCCAAAATACCCTTACATTATGAGTTAAGAGATATGTTATGATATGTTATGCATGCTAGAGTAGGCTAGGTATTCTTATTAGGACTAGAGTGGCCTGATTTGTGATGCCTTAGCCTAGGGGTTTTGCTGCTAGGAGATGCTTGAGAGTGAATAGATAGCAGGGAGAACCGTTACCCCTTATCGAGGATGTGCATTGATTACCGGGAGCTGAACAAGCTGACGGTCAAGAACCGTTACCCCTTATCGAGGATCAACGATTTGTTCGATCAGTTGCAGGGAGAGTCTTGGTTCTCCAAGATTGATTTGAGGTCTGGATATCATCAGATGAGGGTGCATGATGAGGATATCCAGAAGACAGCATTCAGGACTCATTACAGGCATTACGAGTTCGTGGTGATGCCTTTCGGGCTCACCAATGCACCAGCGGCGTTCATGGATCTCATGAACAGGGTGTGCAGGCTGATGTTGGATCGTTCGGTGATCATGTTCATTGATGATATATTGGTGTATTCGACATCCAAAAAGCAGCATGAGGAGCATGTCATAAAGTTAAGATAAATAATATATATATATATATATATATATATATATATATATATATATATATATATATATATATATATATATATATATATATTATCTTCTTTATAAATTGCACCACTGTTTTGTTTTGGTTGACTTCACATTGGTTCAAATTTGGTTTTGGTCAAAATGTAGTTGTTATGCTGCCTAATTTTTGTTCGAAAAATTTTTAAATATTAAACGAACGCCAAGTCTAATAAACTTTATTATTTAAGTTTTAATAGTTGGGTTCCAATTTTTCAACGATTTGAACATTTGGAAACAAATAATAGTCTAATAAACTTTTAACTAGAGTTTAGGACTTAAATACACACACACACTTTTAGATCCGTTAAACTCGGGATATCTTATATGAGTTTTACTCTTCATCAACTAAGAACCCGAAAACTTAGTAAAGCCCCATGTGTTATAGTCGTTAATTCGTAAGGAGTGTGGAACTTTTGGTATAGATTTATATGGGTTGACAGCCCTACTTGTGGTTGCTATTCATTCTCTATTTTTTTTCACGACGTCGATGAAGCGTAGGTGATATTCTCGACACGCCCCTTCGTAGTGCTTTTACGGAGGTTTCTCATCCAGTAGCTCGACTATAGGCTCATTATAGACCCAGAATACACTCTAAAAGTGCACGCATAGAATTGAAATAGCATTTATAGGTAGTTTGAATACTCATACAAGTTGAAATAGGACCATGTGTAGTAGGAATATTTTGCTTAATAGATAAGTGTCGGTAAATTAATTAAGTAAAATAATACTTAATAATATGACATGACTTTTATTGTTTATAAACTTATACGTAATAAGTTATCAAAATAAACCACACCCTAACTTGTATGGGATTGCAAGCGCTTATTCTATTTATATTATACTTTTTAATTAGAAAAAGTATGTTCATTTTATATAAGTTAACATTCAATTATATTTATATAAAACATATTTTTGGTTATAGAAGTACACAGAGTCAAAACTTGTGGAACTCGCCAATAATTTTTGTTAATGTATTTTAAACGCATGTATTCTGAGGAACTTAGAAGCTAGAGTACACTCATCGTGTAATATGGAATACCTATACCCTTGCGTTATTGTTGACCAATCTGGGCCTTTGTTTAATTCTGAATTACTTTTAGCTGAACTTGTTATGTACTATCGTCGTTTCTGAGTTTCAAACAATGTAATCCATGTACTAAGATTTATAGAAGTATTAATATTATTATAAGTTTTTCTACTATTCATCATGTGTGTGTTATCTGTGATCCAATGTTACGTCACTACCCCGACGCTTCCGCCGCTAGCCATGGGTGTGATATGGCGCGTCCAAGGCGAGTAGCACTTCGTGCAACCTAAGTGGTAGACGGTATGGGAATGAAACACCTAGGGCCATTGGATTTTAGAGACCTAGACCGCATCTTAAAAAAATACATCTTTAAATATAATTTATTTTATTTATAACCAAAATTTGTTAATATTATCATAATTGTTATAGCAATGATCAAAACAAAAGAATAAGCTTACACAACTACATTAATCGTGAAATTCTCCTAACATTTTTGGAAGGAATGTTGTTCATCAATTCTTCATAATCAATCGTCTCTAATATATCGTTCTCAATAGTTATTATCGTCAATACATTAAGTGTTTCTTGTGACATTATAGACTGTAAGTAGGATTTCAACAACTTTAATTTGAAAAACTTCGTTCTGTAGACGCCATTGTTACTAAAATAGTCAGCAAGATTCTATAGGAAATAATTGCATTAGAAAAACATTCGAATTTTTTAAATATTTTAAAACATCAATAGGGTTGGTAGTTTCATTCGGTAAGAACACGGCAATTACTTAACTCCATATAAAGATCATGAGCATCGATATTTGATGGTTCACCATACTTAAGTGCAACTTTGAGACGACTACAACATGACTTAAGATATTTGTCATCAAATTTCTTCAATTATTTGGAAACAAAAATAGTTGCATACTCTTTGTATTGTTGAAATCTTGTTTTAAAACAAGCACTCATTTGATCAACAATATATAAAAGATAATTAACTTTAAAATTCTCTTCAACTAAAAAACGGCATCTTGGTCAACATGAATTCTCATCAAAAAAAATTTCTACGAACGGGCCGCTTTTGTGGGACTATCAGATCAATATTCATTTCAATGAAAAGTTCTTTCGCATCATCAGTCGCCTTAGAGAACCTTGTTTCTTTAAACTACTTAAAGTATTCATTCAATCAACATATTCACTTCATTAATAACTATTTAATAATTGGTTGAAAATATTTGAGACCAATGATAACCATTGAAAAGCTCATGCCAAGAGCTTGTAAAGTTACAAGTTTGGTTTACATAAATTTTCATAATATAAACTTTTTCATTTTTGAAAGACAATGAAAAAACCCCATCTCTATTATTGGAGTTTTTTTTAGTGAAATTTATGTAACCAAACTTGTAACTTTATAAGCTCTTGGCATGAGCTTCTCAATGGTTATCGTTGGTCTCAAATATTTTCAACCAATCCTTAAATAGTCAATCTATATAAAAATAATATAAAGACAAGTTGGCGGGTTAATAAATATGTTATTGAAAAACCTCATATTTTGGAGAATTCTTTAGCTTTTCTAATTAATGAGTATATGCTTAGGTGTCATGAAAAAAACTTAACAAATAAATTCTAATATTGTGGATGCCCTAAAATTTGACAATTTATGTTGGTTAATCGCCAAACAATGAAGTAGATTTGTTTTTGACGAGGTGACAATCAATGAGGTTTGTGTGGTTCGTCATGATAGCGTCACCAAATTAGCTCTACTATTGATATGATTTTTTCATGACTAGGTGGCAATTGGTGGGGTTCACGTGCTTTATGATCCTTCATCTCTTCAATATGCTGAACATTTTCACAATAAGTTATCCTATCTTATGTTCTCCAATTGTCAATTCAGTTTCAACGTTGAAGCTTCATTCCACATTCAAACTGCAAGGGAATACTATTATTTAGTGTAGTTGCATCATGCATATTTATTCCTTAGCATTGTATTTGTATATTGTCTTATTGTGTGGCCCACATTCACTTTAGTATATATTCTAAATTTTTTATCCCTCCTTATTTGAATTTGATGGTTGAAGTGCAAAACTACACACATGAAAGGGCGTGTTTGGCAAAACTAGTTGGTAGTTGGTAGCTAGTAGTTGATAGTAGGTAGCTCGTAGCTAGATGTTAATATTAGGTAGTTGGTAGCTGGAAGCTCTAGTTTTTATTTGTTATATAAATGTTTAACAAAAATAGTTAGAAGCTTTTGAAATGTGTAAAATTACATAAAAGGACTATTGTTTAAAAAAGAAAAATATATAAACATATTTTTAAAGGCAAATGTGGAAATTGATTCTAAAAGTTTAATAGCTTTTTCTTAAACTTTGCATTTTAAATTTGGAGCGTTTTGTTTAAACTAAAAGCTAAAAGCTCATACTGCCAAATGAAGTTTTGTGTTTAAATCAAACGTTTTGTCAAAAGCTAGAAGCTCTGAAACGCTTCTTGCTAAACACGCCCTAATATACGTACTCTGAAATATCCAAAATATTATTCTTGTTCCACGGTTGACCTTGCACATGAACCCTAATACAAATTAATGTAGATTGCTTGGATGGTATGGTTTGTAATTTTCTTTTTATTCTATATTGAATAAATGAAAATAGGCTCGTTATTCATTCTTAATGACATTAGTTGGGCCTCAACAATCACGATCTTTACTTTTGACATTGATTAAAGTCGGTTTACATTGATAATCGAATTTTGTTATTCTTGTTTTGAAAAAACTTGACAGCTCACATGGCCCTAGTTTATCAATGTTAATGTAATTCCTTTATATTCATCAATCTTTTTTCAAACGGCTAAATGATTTATTAAAGACAAGTTAGCAAATAGCTAACGAAAAACACAAAATTACGATGTAATAGACAATCCTGGATTAAATTGCCACAAATTTCTACTAATACTAAATCGTCACAAATTTCTACTAATACTAAATCGTCTATTCTTATTAACGAACCAATTGTAGGAATAGTCGATTAACTATCAACCAAAATATTCCTTCGAAGAATTTGATTGTTGAAAAGAATGTCGTTTCGGAATTTCCACAAAGGCCACCACATAGTCATGACAATTGATTCCAGTGCCACCTGTTTGAATTTAGACAAATGAATTGAGTTCATCCGATTAATGATATCTTCAATACCACTAAACATCGGGAACTAAGTATCGCATTATCTTCCCAAAAAAGACCAAACATCCCTCGCAACTTGACATGTAAGACAAAGATGTACTACATCTTCCATATCAATGTTACATTTGCCACATACAAGCAAAGGTATGCCAACTCCTTTCATTTCAAGATTAATATGAGTCAATAGCCGACAGTGTTTTAAAAACCGGTTTGAACCGGTCGGTCGAACCGGTTGGACCGGAAACTGGAGGAGGAAGCGGTTCAACTATCACCGGTTTTACATTGATTTCTGAACCGGATTAAACCGGCCGATTTTTAGAAAAATCCGGTTGAACCGGTCAAAATAAATCGGTTGAACCGGTTAAACCAAATAAAAACAATGAAAAATAATCATTTACATAATAAACTTTGATGATTTTTTTCAAATCTATTTAGTTTTCTCTAAATAAAAACATATGACAAATATTATAAAGTTTTTTTATGTGTTTATATTCATCTAAAACTATATTTTGTTTCGGTATTATATTTTATTTTTCTTTTTAACATATATGGATTAATGTAAAACACTAAAACTTATAGTTATGTGTTATTTTAGTGTATTTGGATTCATCTACAATTTATTTTTATGTTTATTTTAAATGTTTGAACTTGTAAACATCAAATATTTTAAATGTATGTGTAGGAAAATAAAAAAAAAAATTTAAAAACATGAAAAATATAAAAACCGGTTCACCTGGCGGTCGAACCGGTTGAACCGGGAACCGGTCACCATACCGGTTCATCTAAAAAACCGTTTTTTAAAACATTGATAGCCGATTACATCAACGAAGCCAATAGAAAATATTCACCTTCCGTGGGACGTTATTATTCCAACGAGTAGTTACACCACCATTTGGTAAAATTTGATCATTAATATGCTTCCAAACCTCAGCACCCGAAAACTCAACATTGCCTCCAAGATTCCACACCCACTTATCACCCTTCAAAGTTAATTGCATGCCCTAAACCAAATCCTTGATTTGGTTAATCTGAGTTAAGAGTGTTCCGCCATTAACCATTTTACTCCAATTCCAATCACATGTCATATCATTTCATTTCATTTCATCTATGTTTTCATTCCTTCACACAAGAAAACAATCTTGAAAATTGATTCATCAAATGAATTTCCCAAGCCACATATCTTTCCAAAACATAGTCATCTCACCATTATCAATTTAATAGTCAACAAATCTAATCAAAAAGATGGGTTGAACATGTTCTGGTTATATATATATATATATATATATATATATATATATATATATATATATATATATATATATATATATATATATATATATATATATATATATATATATATATATATATATATATATCTTTTAAGGCTAGGTTAAATAAGTAAATACAACATGAAATTGGTCGTCATCATTAACTACTCAAACAAAAATAAAATACAAAGCACAACAAAAATAAACGCCTAATTAAACAAGATGCCCTTTGTTCTTTTCATGGTCACCTTTGGTTGGGTGATTTAGCCTATGATATTGAGATCGACTTGGCCGATACCTTTCCTTTTGATCGATATTTGTGGGTCCCCCAACATTATTCAGGCCACTAGATCGTAGAGAATACAAGATGGCAATCACCGATTCCCCTTGTCTAATAATCGGAAACGTCTTTTTGAATTTCTCTCCTCGTTATAAAACGACGAATCCATTAGTATATTGCAAAAGGATTTGAAAGAAAAAAAAAACATCAACAAAGGAAACATGATGACTGACATGAGATTACAAATTGAATAGATTGTGATGTATTTGTATGTGTAAGACTGAGATTGATGTCAAATAAGAGGAAAATCACAGCTTTTGTCACACCCAAAAAATAGGACAAAGACTCGCTTTGACCTCCCGTCTATGTAAATAACGTAAACGTCCTCTTAATACGCATCATCAAAAATAGTCCTAGAAAGTTTGTTTGATCCCGTCCAATTCAATTCTAATTTATTTGTTCATCTAAACCTATCCATCTATTCCATTGGCATCTCTGTAGGGCTTTTCTCACGATGATGAAGATGATATTCATATCATTTGCATAGATGAGCAATCAAGGGCGACTATATTTTTCACCTTTTTGGGTTGGACAAAAAATTGTTATTTTGTCTTATTAAGATCAGTCTCAAACCAACACACATCAATCATAGTAGAATCTGTTATATTTTGTCTTGTTTGTGGGCCACTTCGTCATGTGAGCAAAGAAACTACTTTTCATTTGCTTATTTCAAATCGTTAACAATAGCTACAAATTATTAATATATATTTATCCAACATTTTATTCTGTCAAAAAAAAATGCCATTACTAAAACAACAATACAGGACCAAGCATGGAAACAACCCTATAAATAAACAATAACACACTGTTATAAAAACACAAAATTCAATACAATAATCATAACAAACAAATATATTCATCACAATAAGCAAGAATGTGCAACTAAGAAACCAAAACTTATTTCATCATTCAATAAAGCACTAAACTAAAACAATAATCAATAAAAACTTTTTCAATCAAAGTCCAGCTTCTTTAGGAGTCTTTGCAACAATGGAAATTGCATGCAAACCAGATTCAAGCTCATCCGCAAGTGCATCATAAACCATACGGTGGCGCTTCACAAGATTCTGTCCATCAAATTTACCCGAAACAACTTTCACATTAAAATGTGTTTCATTTGCATTGTCCTTAACAGCAGCATGGCCCGCATGCTGATATGAAACATCTTCAACTTCCAAAATCTTGGCCTCAAGCACCGATTGAAGCTTTGATTTGATCCTACTTGCCCTTGATAGCAATATGTTTGTTCCTCTTGAACCCATATGCTCCTATTATGATTACTTGATTCTTTTAAATATAGTCAGTTTGATGCTAATTGCAACAAAACTGATACTCTTATTCAAGAATGATATCAAAGGATAGAGCAAAACCATGAATATATCTATCTCTATATGAAAGAATATCACATAAACCATGTCAAACAAAACTATGTACATATCTTTATATCCAAACACCCCAAGATGCATAAAGTTTTGAGACAAGTCTATCAATTTACACAATTCTACACAGAAATTTAGAACTGTGATAAACTTGTTTCTGTTTGTAAAAGTTATGTGTTTATGTGCCGAAAACAAATCATATTAAGGAGGAAAATCATTCCGAGCCATTAAAACCCTAATAGCAATTTACGAATTCGTGCAAGGAGGCTTCTAACAATCAACTTGTGAAATCAATTCCAGAATTAGAATTGATTTAAACTTCAAATTATTGTCATACAGAATCACAACAAGAATTTATACAATTAGCAAACAAAATTCAGCCGAGGAAACACAATCACATTCGGATAAAGATCATGTCAATCAAGAATTGAGACTATCAAGTAGGATAAAACTCAAAGATTTAAAAAGGAAACTTAATTGTATATTTGTATGTACCTTGCGTGCGATTGCGTTGTCTTTCCTGCGTTTCCGAGACTCCTGCTTTGGTGGCGTTAATTACCCTGAAACCTCTGCGATGATTATGAATACTGGGACTGGGTGGGGGTATTTTGGTGAAAAGAGTTCGTCACGTGCGACTTTTTGCAAAACCCAAAGTGATAAAATGTTTGTCTCAAAAACAATGGAGTCGTGTTGCTTGACAACCCGGTTGTGTATTAGGGCTTCAAATGGGCTTTACACCTATTATCCATATTTTAAAAATCGGGTCAAATCTACCGGTTGAATCGGTTGGGTCGTAACCTAATGAAAAACCGGGTAACATCTTGTTTTTGGGCTAGAAGTTTTAAGTTTTTTGGTAAAAATAAAAAAAGTTATTTAATTCAAATTAAAATAAATTGAAGTGAAATAAATAAATTAATTAATGAAAATAAATGGTTTTGATTGCTAACCATAATAAACCTTATTGTTAAACTGTAAATAAGTTCTGACAAAGTTTTGGCGTAAAAAGATAACTTTTAAGGGTTATGCACCAAAAGTGATAAGTTGGGAAAACTTGTGTTTAACACGAGAATTTGACCAAATAAGTATCTCGAATTAGGTTTGCATGAGTTATCATGGAGAAGGGCCAATTGTAGAGTAAAGATAAGTTTTATTAAGTTTTTAGCTAAGTTAAGGAAAAAATATGAAAGGATTTTTGAAGGGGATGTGCCGCCCCATAACAAACGCGTTGTGCTTTTGCTTCGCTGGCCAGATTATAAGTTGTGTTTTTTTCGAGCTTTTCTCATTCTTTAACCATTTCTCCTCCGTTCGTTTTCCAACGGTTTTCTCCCTCTCAAATCGATTTTCCTTCAAATTTTCTTGGTGCTTGAATCTTGAAGCTTGTTGGTTGAATCCCCATCATTTCCTCTTGATAATATAGCTTGGAGGTATCTTCTTCACCCTGTCTTTTGCAAATTCGACCCAGGGTTCATGTGTTTGTACAAATTCGAATTTAATACTTCATTTTTGATGTTCTTATGAGATTATTGATGTAATTTCGTTCCTTGATCCATCTCCAAGCTCCAATTAGTTAATAACTGTGAGAATTGTGAGATTGGAGTTGTTTTGATGGGCTTCTTTGACCACCAATGGTGAAATTCGAATTTGGTGTTTGTTGTCTAGTTATGAGCTTGATTTATGCTTAGTGATTGTATTTAACTTCAAATTCATGATCCATTTGTCAAATTATAACTTGCGGTGAGATTATTTAATATTTTATTCAAATCTAACTTCTATGGTGATGATTTATGTATTTTCAATTCTAGAGTTCACAGATTCGAAATGTATGGTTCCAAGCAATGATATGAGCTTGAACTTGAGATTATATTACTTATGTACTTTCAAATCCAATACCCATTTGTTGATTCACGACTAATGGTGAGATTTTTAGGATTTGATTCAAGTTAAGCTTTTATGTTATGAATTGGGTATTTACAAACCCTAAGTGTTCTAGATCAAGACTTGTGGTTTCAAACGATGATACGAGTTTGATGTTATGCTTAGGTTGTGTATTTCCATTCTAATATATGATCCATTGGCAATCTTAGTCTCATGGTGAGATTATGAAATGTTGAATAAAACTTTACTTTAATTTGGGAAATTCAACTTTATTGATTATGGAACTATGTTCCAAGATTGTGTTCCTGCATTGAATGTATCCTCTTTTCTAGTTTTGGTATTCAAGAATTCTTTGAGGAATTATGAAGTAAATTGATCATCTAGTGACATAAATAGTGTTTTAATATTTTTGTTAGGTGCATGTTGTGCACCTATTTTGCACGTCTATTTATGTCTTTCCATTGCATTTTACTTCCTAATTCTTGCATTTAGTTAACTATTTTGGCACTTACATGTTTTATTCAGGATGTCTGGTACTTCACTGTTTTTTATTTAATTTGTAGACATTATGGAGCACAGATAATTGGAGCTACAAAGGCGAGCATGGAGCTTGAATGATGGAGCTTGGAGCATTAAAGCAGGAAAAGAAGATAGATCGGTCGTGTCGCAGAAGAAAGCTTGAAGACATAACCTAAGTTGCATTTCATCATAGCAAAGAACCACATTTGAAAAACAGTCTGTGTCACAACGACACAGGTTGGTTTATCCTTTTCATCATATATTTAGAGCAAGATGACTTGCGGCGAAGCTAGACCGAAGACAGAGCCAAGTCTAAAGACTAGTTTGAGTTTTAGCAAAAAGCACGACCTTTATTCAAAACACATGGTCTTGATTCAAGCACGTGATCAGTTACTTGTGGTGCTAAAAAGGAGTAAATCCATCAGTTTACACAGACGAACGATTTTGAGAACAGAAGTGGGCAAGTGTGGGAGTTTTTTGGGAGATTTTGAAGATTTCTAATCATTGCAAACACTTTTAATTTCCATATATAAGCATTAAACATTTCCAATTTCATATTTTGTTTTATTTGTTCTTAGACATGTGTAGCTAAGAAACCCTAATTTATAGTTCATATTCAGAACATGTTGATTGTTTGATTTGATGCATATGGCTTGATGTTTGATTTATGATTTTATTCTAATGATTATGTTCTTTTTTAACCAATAATCCTTGAATTTGATTTATGTTTGATTAGTCACTTATATGATGAATTGTATTCTTGTGTAGTTAATTAATTTTTAGAGCACCTAATCGTCATATAAATTTAATGATTGGTAACAAACAATATGTTTTCTTATTAAATAACATATATCACATGTTTTCGCACTTCCGAGCATATGAGAAGAAATGAACATTGTTAGGAAGCTTATACAAAACTTAATGCGGTTTTTTAATACAATCTGAGATCGTGTTTAAGTTGAATTAGTAAAGCTAGGTTTAGTTAAAGAGCATGTTTTGATTAGATAATTTTGAAAGCAAAAGGTATTAGAGTGTGTTATTTTTTCAGTACCAACATAGAATAGTAATCATGAATAGCATCAAAGCATAATCAAATTGAATGACAACATTGAGAACTAGAACTAGAACCATTTAACTCACTGGTTACGAATCTAGTTCATTTTCTGCATTTTCTTAAAGTAGATTGTTATTTCCATTATTTAACGTTTTTTTCAAACAAAACCCCCTTTTGTGACCAAGGTACCTTGTACAAAGAGGTATAGACTTTTGTCTCGTGTCTCGGAGGATTGACCCTGTTTGTCTTGTACTACTTTTTAATACATTAAAACGGTGTATTTAGAGTCTATTGTACCCTTATTATTTGTTGGGTTTGACACACTTAACAATTTTAAAAGTTCATAAGAGTATTAAAAATTGGTATTGAGCATGTTTCAAGTTTAAAGTGTCATAACACATTTTCCTCATAAAAATGCCTTTAATATGAGTATTAGCATGTGTGGAGTCATACCATTTGGTCTTTTGAAGAAATTCCTTCATTTTTTAATTTAGATTCCCATTAATATTTAAAACTAATTTTTATAAAAATGTAGACGTTTAAGGTTATTATTCCAAGGATATAAACCACTCGGGGATTTCTCTATTTGCGATTTTTCTTATTTTCTCCCATAGGCAATACCAATTTGAAAGAAACTAGAGTTGACGCCTTCTTCAAGCTCATCAGGTTTGATTTCTTTGATTTGATGATTTCTTTGTTTGCAAGAAGCCAAAAACTGGTTTGATTGCTTTGATTTCAAGTTGTATTCAACATATCTTCCCGATTTGTATGTCTTCTTCAACCCAAGAACCGGTTCGATTACTCTCACAATTCGTTTGTTAGTGGTAGTCTTACTTGGTTGGATTTCTCTTTTATCTTGATTGGAATGAATTGGATTTCAGCAAGTTTTATGGTTATGTGTTATTTTTATTTATTTTAATTTATCTACAACTTTTTGTTATGTGTATTTTTAATTTTTGAACTTATGGACATCAAATTCTTGGTGTTATATATATATATATATATATATATATATATATATATATATATATATATATATATATATATATATATATATATATGGTAAAGTTCAATAGAGAATCATTATTAACCATGGAACGAAGGAACTAATATTCTTTTCAACTTTTAGAACATATTTTTTTATCAAAAAAAAACTAAAAATTCAGAAATCCATAAATTTTTATCATTTTTCCAATGAAATCAAATTCTATAAAAAAAATTTACTTTTTTTCGTCAAGTTCACATTGTAAATTTGTGCAGACTCACAATATTAATCTGAATTCACACAATGAATCCGAAAAATATATAATTTATTTTTTAGCATTCACAAATGTGAAGTTATGAATTTAGATATTTTTAGTTTTTTTTCTAATAAAGAATAAGCTTTAAAACTTAAAAAAAATATATTTGGTTCCTTGGAGAACCGTTAATAATGGTTTTCTATTTAACTTCTCTCTGTCTCTCTCTCTCTCTCTCTCTCTCTCTATACATACATACATACATATATATATATATATATATATATATATATATATATATATATATATATATATAGGGCTAGGTTATAATGTGGATGGACAACTATTGTGCAAACGTATGGACAATGTTATTCTATGAGAATTACTAAGAGAATTGGTTGTTTAGTAATTTAACTACGTTCAATCTTATACAATTATCGTCATTTTCATGCATTCTCACTAATTCTTATTTATTTTTGTTCATACACATCGTTTTTCCCTCATTTTCATTATTACAGAATACGACTCAATAAACATTCTGACAGAATGAGAATAATAATAAGTCTACAATAACCTTATAGACGATTTAATTAGTGAGAATATATGAAAATGACAATAGTTATGTAAGATTGAACGTATTTATATTATTAATCAACATATTTTCTTTGTTAATCTTACAGAATAACATTATGCACACGTCCGCACAATAGATGTTAATCCACATTTGAGCCTAACTCTCTCTCTCTCTCTCTCTATATATATATATATATATATATATATATATATATATATATATATATATATGTGTGTGTGTGTGTGTGTGTGTGTGTTGAAAAATGAAAAATACCTTAAGATTTTAGAAATTAGTTTGAACGAGGAACCGATCAACATATCAGGTCAACTTAAAAGTCAGTTTTTAAAATTTGCATTTTATAAAACATTTGTTTAGTTTTTGAGTAGTAGCAGTTTCATAGGATGATCGTCATTAAAAGTCAAACTGGATTCAAAGAATTTTTTTTGAACTTATAGGAACCGGACTTGATAAAACCGGTTTGAAAAACCCGATATTTTTATATGCTTTTCGAATAAATTACAAAAAAACGTTGCAATACATGTTTAAGTTTGAAAACACAAAAACAAGCATATATAATCGAAAGTAGACATTGTTGTTGTTTTGATACTAGTAGGGTTGTTTATTAATCGTTCATCATTTAGAATTTAGTCGTTATCAATGGTGTTGTGTGGTTGTTCTTTGTAAGAGAGTTCTTAACAAGCAGGGTTGGCAATCCCAATGTTATTTCTTCCTTACACAATTGTTATTTGGCCTTCACAAATTTGTCTTCAAGTGGTGAAATATTTTGTATCATTTCCACGTCATCCAAGTATTCTTTCAAGAAAATGCATATTTCCACTTATATGAGGGTGAGTTTTTTTATGGAGATATTAGTGATTCTATAGTGGTGGTCCTACTGACCAGTGAGTCGGGGTCGAAAGGTAGCACCCTAAACCTCTACTTATTTTCGGATCTAGAATGTAGTAGGAAAACATGATTGTATTGAAGGAATGTTGAAGGAACATGTAGATATTGTATGCTCGAAGGTAGTTCATGTTGTTTGGCAGTCAAGGTTGCTCACATCCAAAGTTACTTTGACAACCATTATTTGCCAACTCTTATTAGATAGCTCGAGTTGTTTGACAGTTATTTTCCAAAATAATATTTTTAAATGTAGAAAAATGTTATTTCGTCAATCTTCTCCACATAATGGAGGTGTGAATTTTAGAGTTTATTAATTTTGGAGACTTCTAAGATTTTTAATAAACCATATATTCTCTAGTAATTTTGCTTTTTTGTTTTGCACCTAAACATAAAGTGTCCTTGTCCTATGTTGGTTTTTTTTTCAACCCTGATACATGTAACTCCCCGTCTCTGGTATGTTGTCCCCGTGGCATTTATTTAGAAGTTTTATTGTGGGACTCGGCGAGTCTATGGCCTGACTCGTCGAGTAGGGTCGAGTTTTCGAGCACGTGTTAGTAGGCGACTCGGCGAGTCCATATTCGGGACTTGGCGAGTCTGCCTGTCTGGAAGAAACCCTAAATCCCCGGGTTGCTCACTATTTAAGCAATGCTTTGTGCCCCAAACTCGCCTCCTTCACCCTCAGAGAGCTGTGAGAAAACCCTAATCCATCCCTTATTTGTTTTAAGTGCTTTTGTGTGGATTTTGAAGGCTTGAAGAAGAAGAAGAAGAAAGGAGCAAGGAGAAGAGGTGTGGAGCAAAGATCCAAGGGCAAAATCAGAGTTCATTGAGGTATTTCTCGGATTCCTTCTGTTTTATGCTTTAGATCTTCATTAGAACTCTTATAGGGCTAGTTTGATGCATTTTCTAAGCCCTATAGTTGTATGGATGCCTTTATGGGACGAGATATCCCTAGATCTGTTCATTTAGGAGTTGTAGAGCCCGGATCTGTTGCCTTTTTGGAGATGCCTTGCATAAGAACCCTAGATCTAGCCTTTATTATGCTTTTTGAGCCTTATTATCTTCTTGGTCGCTTTTGGGCACGTAAAGATAGAATCTTTACGTGCTAACCGAGTTAAGGAAGCCCAGATCTATAAGTTTCAGCCACTGGATTCAAGCAGAATCGAGTGTAAAGTAGCTGCATGGCTATGACTTGGCGAGTCGGAAGAACGACTCGGCGAGTCAAGTCGCGAGTCCCGTTTTTCCCCTTTTTGAGTGATGACGAGTGGAAGCCTGTGAGTAGTAGAGTGGACTCAGTGAGTTGGAGAGCAGACTCAGTAATGGAGGGACTCGACGAGTTGTTCATACAACTCGGCGAGTCCAAGGCAATCTTCTTAGCTCAAGAACAACTCGTCGAGTTGTCCATATGACTCGGCGAGTCGGATGAAGATTGTCTGAGTTCTTGGATCGAGAGAGTACTCGTCGAGTCGATGCCATACTCGACGAGTAGCCACGAGTAGGGTTGAGAAATGAGACTAGAGACTCGGCAAGTTGGCGGCCCAACTCGGCGAGTCAGGTCAACTGTGGGTTGACTTTGACCGAGAGGGTTGACTTTGACTGGAGAGTTGACATTGACCGAGGGTAAAAGAGTCATTTTACCCCAGTACAGTGATTAGCCTTTGATTGAGTGTGCTTATGGACTTGTAGTCGGGGGAGATACCGGAGCAGCAACAGTTAGCTTCCAGAGCCATTCACACAGCAGCCAGTTCACGAGGTGAGTCTCCTTTCAGTAGGAACGGGTCTACGGCCACAATGCCGGCCCGTTTAGTTAGCAGTAGTCCCGGACTTTGGTCCGATGCAGTAGTTAGAGTGCTTGATGTCTTTGTGATTCAAGCATGTTTGTGTTATGTGTTCCGGACTCTGTGCCGATGCAGTATGCAGTATATGTGATTATAATAGTTGATATGTGTTATGCTAGGCCATGATCAGCTAGTCCCGGACTTCGGTCCGATGCAGGGGACAAGGTCCCAGTCAGTTCCGGACTTCGGTCCGATGCAGCTAGTTCCGGACTTCGGTCCGATGCAGTCAGTTCCGGACTTCGGTCTGATGCAGTTAGTTCCGGACTCTGGTCCGATGCAGGGGACAAGGTCCCAGTCATTTCCGGACTTCGGTCCGATGCAGCTAGTTCCAGACTTCGGTCTGATGCAGTGGGCAAGGCCCAGTATGTGCTTTATATGTATTGTATGGTATGTGGTAGTTTGGGGGAGCTCACTAAGCTTCGTGCTTACAGTTTCAGTTTTGGTTTCAGGTACTTCCGCAAGCAAAGGGAAGAGCTCGGGATGATGGCATCGCACACACCACAGCTTCAATTTTGTCCTGGGAGTTGATTTAGTTTTCTTGATATGTTTGGATAACATTTACGATACAGTTTTTCTCACAGTATTTTATTATGGTTTTCGAAACACGCAGCATATGGTTTTATTATGTGATACTCAGTCTCGTGGTTTTTGTTATAATAAAAATCGAAAATTTTGGGTGGTATTTTTGGGTTGTTTCAAGTTGGTATCAGAGCCCTGGTTTGAGGGATTCGGATACACCTTCGGGTGCATCTGAACTCAAACTAAGGGAAAGATAAAAAGATTTTCAAAAAAAAAAAAGTTTTCGAATGAGACTTTGAAAAGCACTTAGAGGAAAAGAATTTTTTTAAACAAGATAAGGGTGTGGTGCATGCGATCAGCCGAGCTCAAGTAAGTACTCCCAAATTGCCAATACAAGCTTATCATTATGATTAATTGTTTCAGTAGAACAACATGCTAGTATAGGAATAAGGATCTAGGAGGATGCCTTATGTGCCTGCTATATGTGTTACAGCTTTATGAGAATTGCATGCTAGTATTGAGTAGACAGCAGTAGGATAGCCTGTTTAGGTTATGCCTGGTAGCGCGAGCTTAACATTGTATGCTAGAGTAGCTTCTCGTTATGAGAATAGTTTTGTCTGAGTATGTTTCCTTTATCCGAATGCTGCTTGCTTTGTGCTTTGTGGGACTCTGAGTGATGGGAGTTAGCCATTAGGTGAATACGTCGCATCACATGTGATCAGGGTTGAATAATCTCAGAGTGCTGGATTTGGCCCTAATGCGCAGCTCTTGTCTGAGTCCAACCGTTGTAGGGACGAGTCTTTTACTCGAAGGATTATCCGAGCCTCATTGCATGTGATGGTATTCAGGTGGTGGCTAATTAGCATTTACAAGGAGGCCTTCAGCAGCTGAGGACTGGTTTGAGTGGAGTTAGAGATTTCCCTAGGGCAAGCCTAGGATGAGAGTAGCAGAGATCAGTAGTAGTAGAAGTGACTTGGTGGAGTCAAGGCAGTTCTTGAGGAAAGTACGGATAGATGTGGAAGGTAGTATGGGCCCGTACTACTGAAAGCAGAGGATCCATACTCGAATCAAGGAAGGCCGAGACAAGACCAGGAAGCTAGTAGTAGTATCGATGATCCCTTGAGATATTTCAGTTTTCTGATGTTGCTATGATGTGTTTCAGAATGGTGGTTTTGCATTCGAGGACAGCAGCCGGCAGTGGACGTGCCGGGGAGGGATCAGGATCAGGCTCGGGGGACGAGCGCATGGATGAGCAGACCAGAGAGTTTCTTTCCTCAGAGATTACTTGTATCATTTTAGAGCAGACTCCTGTGATCTTCGGTTTGATCAAGGAGGGTATCCTAGAGCTAATGGATGAGAGATTGGGCACCTTCCGTGCTGAGGTGGCGGCCCTGATGGGGTCGCGTACACTTACCTTCAGGGAGTTCAGGGCATGTGGAGCTCCAGACTATCATAGGGGTGCGGGACCCCATAGCGAGTACTAGATGGTTGGCGGATGTGGCCAACGCATTCCGCACTAGCAAGTGTCCCGAAGGGGACAAGGTCAGATTGGCGTCCTGTCTTCTGAAGGACAGGGCACGGGATTGGTAGGAGGAGGTCGGACATACCATGGGAGATGATGCAGCATTGGATGCCATGACCTGGGCTGATTTCTCTACCAGGTTCAGGGCGGAGTTTGCACCAGTTATTGAGGTGCAACAGTTAGCCAGAGAGTTTCAGAACCTCACCCAGACCACAGAGACCGTGGCGGAGATCACCGCCAAGTTCAGGGAGAGGGCTCTTCTTGTTCCTCAGTACGCGGCCGATGAGGAAATGAAGAAGGCCCGTTATCATGAGATGTTGCGGAGCGATATCCGTCAGTTTGTGAGCCGGTCCAGCTGTAAAACGTTGGATGACATGATTGTTAGGGCTCGGGAGAGAGAGATTGATCTTGAGATGGAGAAGAAGAGGAAACCGGAGGCGGTTTTGGGTACAGGCAGTTCGGGCAAAACGCCCAAGGTTTCTGATCACAGATCCAGGAGTCAGCAGAGCCACGGTCGATGTGGCAAGTGTGGGAGATTGCACGATGGGGTGTGCAAGGCAGGGAGTTCCGGTTGCTACAAGTGCGGTCGGACTGGGCATTTGAGCAGGGATTGTACGGCCCCTGCTACTGCCGTTGCAACATCAGATCTGATTTGCTTTCAGTGCAATCAGAGGGGACATAAAAAGTCCCAGTGTCCGAGTTTAGCTGCAGTAGGGAAGGTGGCTGCACCTGCCCCTGCTACTTTGAGGATTACAGATGGCCGGCAGGGCCGAGCCGAGACGCCAGTGGCGAAGAGTAGGGCGTTTCAGATAACAGCAGAGGAGGCGCGAGCGACTCCTGATGTGGTGACGGGTATGTATCTTCCCTTCATCTCTTTATTATTATTGATTGATTATTGCTTATGATTGTATGTTTTATATAGGGTCGTTCTCTGTGAACGGCATTTCTGCTATGGTATTATTCGATTCGGGGGCTACCCGATCGTTCGTATCGCTTGCGCTTAGCAAGTGATTTAGCAGAGCTCCAGGGGAGCTGGATTGTCCATTAGAGGTTGAGATAGCAGATGACAGGACCGTGAGGGTTGGCAGAGTGCATAGAGGGTGTTCTCTTCAGTTGTTTGATGAGCAGTTTTCGGTGGACCTGGTTCCTATTCCCCTGCGAGGGAATAAGGTTATTGTGGGCAAGGATTGGCTAAGCCCCAATGGGGCAGTGATTGATTGTGAGCTTCAACTAGTGAGGGTTCGCACTCCCAGTGGGGGAGAGTTAGTGATTCAGGGAGAGAGGCCACAGCGCGGACCGACCTTTTGTTCCGCCGCAAGGGCGAGGCGCTATTTTCAGCAGGGTTGCGCTGGTTATGTAGCTTATGTCTTGGATGCCCGGGAGAAGGGCAACGCGACAGTTGATGATGTTCCGATAGTGCGAGACTTCCCGGATGTATTTCCCGAGGATTTACCGGGAATACCTCCTGAGAGGCAGGTTGAGTTTGGGATCGACCTGATTCCTGGTGCGGCTCCGATAGCCAAGGCACCGTATCGCCTAGCTCCCCCTGAGATGCAGGAGTTGTCTACGCAGCTTCAGGAGCTGCTAGACAAAGGTTTTATTCGGCCGAGCAGTTCGCCTTGGGGAGCGCCGATCCTGTTTGTGAGGAAGAAGGACGGGTCGCATCGTATGTGTATAGATTACCGGGAGTTGAATAAGGTAACGGTGAAGAACCGTTACCCACTTCCGAGGATAGATGATTTGTTTGACCAGCTTCAGGGAGTGTCTTGGTTCTCCAAGATCGATTTACGCTCCGGGTATCATCAGATGCGGGTTAGGGATGAGGATGTGCAAATGACTGCTTTCAGGACCAGGTATGGTCATTATGAGTTTGTGGTGATGCCATTTGGGCTCACCAATGCGCCAGCCGCGTTCATGGATCTCATGAATCGCGTGTGTAGGCCGATGCTGGATCGGTCAGTGATAGTATTCATAGATGATATCTTTGTATATTCCAAGACGCAAGAGCAGCACGAGGAGCACCTGAGGGAGGTGCTGGAAGTTTTGAGGAGGGAGAGACTTTTCGCAAAGTTCTCCAAGTGTGAGTTCTGGTTGCGCGAGGTGCAGTTCCTTGGTCACCTCGTCAACCAGAAGGGTATTTTGGTGGATCCGGCCAAGATAGAGGCCGTGATGCAGTGGGAGGTCCCTAAGTCTCCATCTGAGATTCGGAGCTTCCTAGGGCTGGTAGGGTATTACCGGAGATTCATTCAGGATTTCTCCAAGATAGCAGTGCCGCTCACCCGACTGACCAAGAAGTCGGTGGTATTTCGTTGGGGGTCTGAGCAGCAGGCAGCGTTCGAGACCCTCAGACAGAGATTGTGCGAGGCTCCGATCCTTACCTTGCCAGAAGGAGTAGCGGACTTCGTAGTCTACTGTGATGCCTCAATCACAGGTATGGGAGCAGTGTTGATGCAGCGAGGCCATGTGATAGCTTACGCCTCGAGGCAGTTGAAGCCTCACGAGGCTAACTATCCTACCCATGATTTAGAGTTGGGGGCGGTTGTGTTTGCCCTCAAGATTTGGAGGCATTATCTTTATGGGGTCCGTTGTACTATCTACACGGATCACTAGAGTTTGAGATACCTTATGGATCAGCCGAGTCTGAACATGAGACAGAGGAGGTGGTTGGATGTGCTGAAGGATTATGATTGTGAGATCCTTTACCATCCAGGGAAGGCCAACGTGGTGGCCGACGCCCTAAGCCGCAAAGTGTCGGCAGCCCCTATCAGAGATTTGTGTTTGAGGATGACAGTGATTACTCCGTTGTTGGAACGGATCAGGGAGCTCACTAAGCTTTGTGCTTACAGTTTCAGTTTTGGTTTCAGGTACTTCCGCAAGCAAAGGGAAGAGCTCGGGATGATGGCATCGCACACACCACAGCTTCAGTTTTGTCCTGGGAGTTGATTTAGTTTTCTTGATATGTTTGGATAACATTTGCGATACAGTTTTTCTCACAGTATTTTATTATGGTTTTCGAAACACGCAGCATATGGTTTTATTATGTGATACTCAGTCTCGTGGTTTTTGATATAATAAAAATCGAATATTTTGGGTGGTATTTTTGGGTTGTTTCAATACAAGGTAGAAATATCAATCAAAGTTAACTTAATCGATCTTCCAGTAATCCATGATTTTTTTTATTAAACCATACTTTTTTATTATTAAACCATATTTCTTGCCTTAAATTTTAACAATCAAGTTGATATTCTTTGTTGATAAACATGGGTAAACATGTCACACATGACTCTTCAGTTAGTAAGAAGAAATTTGAAGAGAATGATTATGTATGTTAGAAAATATTTTTTTTTGTTAATAACTTTGAAGGTTGTGTATGGGATGGGTACTCATGAAAGGGATTGTGAGACACCATGGACCAAAGTCAAACAAAACCAAACTGCATGTATTGTTCAAGTAAAAAATATTTATATGAATGAAGCCTACATTTTGGACCAACTATATGGACAATTTATGTTATTTATGTTAATTACAAAAATAATTTTACTTGTACAAAACACATTAAATTATACATTCAACCATCATATTTAACAGTTAAAAATATTAATACTTAAACTTAAGAACCAACCCTTTCCCTTCCTCTCTTGCTTGTCGTATCTTATCCTCCTATATGTTCCTTACTGACGATGTGTAACATCCCAAAAATACGAGCCAAAAATTTCATTTTAAAAACAAGTACACGACAAAACATTAAAAATAAAAGGTTCAACGATGATATCATTTCACAAAAGATACTGCATGTCTAGAAACATTTTTATAAAACATTAACGTGTCACAGTACAACTTCCCAGGAGGATCTCATGATGCGGAAAGCAAAGCATGTGTGTGACGTACCGCTACCGCGCCGGCTCCTTCCCCTTCGAAGAAGAGGTACCTGAAACCAAAACTGAAAACTGTAAGCACGAAGCTTAGTGAGTTCCCCCACTGTACCCCATACCATATAACCACATAACATACATATATTGTCAGGCATATCTGGGTGCCCAACCTACCCCTTCGGTCCTCTCGACCGGATGTTGCCTAGCATACCTGGGTGCTGGTCTCCCCTTCAGTCCTCTCGACCGGGTACTGCCTAGCATATCTGGGTGCTGGCCTCCCCTTCGGTCCTCTCGACCGGATACTAGGGACTATTTCTCCCCCTACTACTACTACCACATAACATGTATCACAATATCAGAATCTATCTAGCAGGGCTGGGTATGACTACCCCTTCGGCCCTATCGATCGGATATCTTGGGGGGCTATTTCCCCCTACTGTCACTAGCACATAGCATCATATCATACTAGCACATAAACATAACACAGGTAGTAGTAATCCCTAGATGAATATCACAGAGACAATCATCTACATACAACTCCTACTGGTGGGCCGGCATTATGGCCGTAGACCCACCGCTACTGGAAGGTAACTCACCTCGAAAGTAACTACGGAAGTTTGCTTGCTAAGCACCTGACTGCTGAATCATAAATCCTCCGGCTATAAATCATAAACATAGGTTAGCCTCTCATTCACACCCTTAGGTCAGATGAATGACCCTCCCTTCGACCCAGGTCAACTCCTTAGTCGAGGTCAACTTCCAGTTGATTGGACTCGCCGAGTCATGGCACCGACTCGCCGAGCCCTTCTCCACTAACCCGGTTCCACTCTACAAGCCCCTTCTTCCCACTCACTGAATCGTCCTTAACTCACTACTCGGGACGATGGGACCGACTCGCGATCCGACTCGCCGAGTCCATGAACAACTCGTCGAGTCTATGAACAACTCGCCGAGTCCATGAACAACTCGCCGAGTCCATGCGAGCAGACTTCCCACTCGCTTCCAGATCCTTATCCGAACATCCTTCATGAAGATCTGGGGTTTCTGGGACTATCGGAACATGTTAGATTGCTAATCCTACGTGCAAACACGAAGGGTTGGACTTCTGACACTTAAACCCTTCGTACACAATACAGTTCATACAACTCGCCGAGTTTGAAGAACAACTCGTCGAGTACTAGGCAATCTTCATAGGACTCGCCGAGTTGTTCATCCAACTCGCGGAGTCTAAGGCCATATTCATAGAACTCGCTGAGTTCCACCTTGGGACTCGCCGAGTCCCTTGACCCATTTCCCATATGAGCCAAATCTGAGACATGCAACTCTTCAAAACCACAGATCTATGATCCTAGGGCATGCTTAACACGTAAAGTTGTAAACTTTACGTGCATGCATGGCCCTATAAGCTCAAAATGCAATTCCAAGCTCTTTAAGAGGTCATGCACTCCATGGGGGTCCTCTATCACTTCAACCACAGCAACTTTATGATTCTAACATGTCCATAAAGTCTAGATCTGAAGTCCTTTTGGATTATTAAGCACAAACACATGGAGTTTGGTGTTTTAGGGCTTGAAAACCACCAAATTGGGACAAAATGGGATCTAATGAACTAAAGATCAAGGTAGAGACTTTACTACCTGAATGGAAGCTTCTCCCAAAGTAGATTTCGGATCTACTCCCCCTCTTGCACTCTTCAAACTCTTCTTTTCTCCTTCTAAGCTCCAATGTGCCCCAAAAATCCTTCACAAGGCAACAAATCACTCAAACTTACAAATGGAGGCTAGGGTTTCGACAAGGAACGCTCTGAGGATGATAGAGGTTGAGATGGGGCTATAAGGACATTTAAATAGGGTGCAAACCCTAAGGATTTGGGTCTCCTCCTGATTGGTCTACTCGCCGAGTCTAGGCGTGGACTCGCCGAGTAGATCACTTAAAGCCCGTACCCATCTCGACATCTACTCGGCGAGTTAGGGCTACAACTCGCCGAGTAGCTCTTCCAAAAAAGAACCTTTAATCAAAACAAATACGTACCAGGAACTGGGCATTACAAATCTCCCCCACTTATCTTAGACTTCATCCTCGAAGTCTGCTGACTCCCGAAACAACTTTGGGTAGTGCTCCCTCATCTCCTCCTCCGCCTCCCAGGTCCACTCTGAACCCCTCCGGTGCTGCCACTGCACCTTCACCAACTGAACCGCCTTGTTCCTCAAGGTCTTCGTCTTTCGATCTAAGATCGCAACTGGTCTCTCGATATAATTCAGGTTGCTATCAACCTGAACATCCTCCAAGGGTACAACTGCCGACTCATCCACCAAACACTTTCTCAACTGAGAAACATGAAAAGTGTTGTGGATCTGGCTAAGCTTTGCTGGAAGATCCAACCTATAGGCGGCCCGACCCACCCGGGCCAAAACCCTAAAAGGACCAATGAACTTGGGGCCCAACTTGCCCCTCTTCCGGAACCTAATGACACCCTTCCAGGGTGATACCTTCAGGAGGACCATGTCACCCACCTGAAACTCCAAGTCTGAACGCCTTCTGTCGGCGTAACTCTTCTGCCGACTCTACGCAGTCTGCAGCCTGCTACGAACCTGTTGGATCAACTCTGTCGTCTTGAGCACCACTTCGGTGCTCCCGATAACGCGCTGACCGACCTCGCCCCAACAAATCGAGGTCCTGCACTTTCTCCTGTAGAGCATCTCGAAAGGAGGGCGGTCAATACTCGCATGGTAGCTGTTGTTATACAAAAACTCAGCCAAGGGAAGATAGGTATCCCAACTTCCACCGAAGTCTAGCATGCACGCTCGCAACATATCCTCCAGAGTCTGGATGGTCCGCTCGGTCTGACCATCTGTCTGCAGGTGAAAGGCGGTGCTAAAATGCAAACAAGTGCCCAACTCGTCATGAAATCTCTTCCAAAACTTGGAAGTAAAACGCACATCCATGTCCGAGATAACCGATACTGGCACCCCGTGCCGCGCCACGATTTCCCTAATATAGATGTCGGCCAGTTTCTCAGCCGATATGCTTTCCTAAATCGAAATAAAATGGGCGCTCTTGGTCAATCGATCCACGATGACCCAAATCGAATCTACTCCACGCGCAGTCCTGGGAAGCTTTGTGATAAAATTCATCGTGATATCTTCCCATTTCCACAACGGGATGTCCAACGGCTGCATCTTGCCATGCGGTCTCTGATGTTTGGCCTTGACCTTCCTGCAGGTCAAGCACCGCTCAACGTACCAAGCCACATCCTGCTTCATGTAGGGCCACCAATAATCTAGACGAAGATCCCTATACATCTTCATCGCCCCTGGATGAATAGAGAATCGGGATTTGTGCGCCTCCTCCATCAAGATCTGGCGCACGCCCCCGTGATACGGCACCCACACCCTACGGTGTAATGTCAATAGTCCTTGACTATCATAATCGAAGGAGGAAAGCTGACCCACTACACGCTCGTTCTTCCGATGTTCCTCCTTAATAGCCTCCCGCTGAGCCTCCCGAATCTGCACTAACAGTGGAGTTACCACTGTCATCCTCAGACAGATATCCCTGAGTGGCACTGCCTTGCGGCTAAGCGCGTCGACCACCACATTGGCCATCCCCGGATGGTAAAGGTGTTGGAATAGTGTCTAAGGCTGCAACTATATTAGGCAAGTATTTGACCCGGTTGTGCATGGTCCTTTTGGGTTGCCTTCACCATAGCAACTTGATAGGATGATTTATTAAGAGAGAGTAAATATTATTAAAGAATAATATATTGTTATTTGATTGATATAAGTCATAGAATTAATTAGAATTAACTTGGTGACTTAAAGAGATTAATTAAATAAGAGGGTATAAACTGTCAGTTGTTTGATAGTTAAGCTTTAGACTGTAAATCCATGTAGATATACTAGGGACGGATTCTAGAAGCTAGGATAGCTTCAAAATCGTCCAAGGAGTTATCTATAGAAAGGATTTGGATAGCCTTAAGAGAAGATTATCCAATTAGGGTTTAGGTTGTAACCCTTAAGGAGTCTACAAGTATAAATAGACCCCATGGGCAAGGGAAATCGACAATTCATCTAAAGCATAGAAACCCTGGCCGATTTCCTCCCCTCTCCTCTCTCCTAAATCATCTTTATTGCTATTGGTGTTTGTAAGCCATTAGAGGAGTGACAATTGTGACTCTAGAAGCTCCAAGACAACAAGGTCAACAAGGAACTCAAAGGTATGGTTCTAGATCTATTTCAATGTTGTTATTTAACCTAATTAGCCATTAGAAGTCTTGGATTAAAAGCATGTTTAATTAGAAAGCCTAGATCCAAGCATTAGGGTTTTGCATGCGCACATAGGAAAGTTCATATGGCTAAAACCCATCAGTGGTATCAGAGCCTAGCTTGGTTTTCATTAAATTGTTGCTTGATTAACTGAAACAAACCTGCAAAATTCGATTTTTGGTTTCTGAGTCATGGACTCGGCGAGTAGGTCTGACTCGGCGAGTCCCTTTGTGTACTCGGCGAGTCCAGGCGTCAGGAATGGCCAGATTCGGGATTTTTTCATAATTATCTTATGGAAACTTACCTTAATCATATTAGATCAACCCTAATCCGATTGTTTGATATATATGACTATAATCTTGATCTAATTAAAGATATTTATCAACTAATAAAATATTTAATTTCCTTATATGATAATTATTTAATTATTTTGATTATTTTGGTAATTATCTTGCAAGAAATCTTGAATAAATCAAATATAGATAATTAGGAAATTAATTGTTAATTGGAATTATTTGTTATTTGATCCTCCATGTTTTAAATGTTTAAAACTTGTCCTCAAGTTTTGAAATTTATATTTTGTGATTAAAAGTTTTAATTTAGACAATTTAAATTTCAAACCCTAGATTTTAAAAGGTTTAAAATACAACCCTATACTAATATGATATTACTAGAATAATATATATATACATATATATATATATATATATATATATATATATATATATATATATATGAATAACTAAATGCTAGTCTTACCGTTAGTAGACCTCATTCACAAAGCCGATCTATAAGGTGGGTATAAGGTTGCAGCCTATAAAATGGCGCTTAATGGGTGTACACTCACACCCACCGCTTGCTTGATCGGTGGAGGGTCGTTAGCCGAACGGGTAGGATAGGGCAACCTCATCCTCTCATTAAAAGTATAATAAGTAATACAAAGTAACTACACATATTTTAAAATTTTCCAATCTTAGTTACTTTAGGAAAAGTGAATTGATGCAATCCCATGAAATTACACTTTGCACCCTTGCTAAGAAGTTAGTGGAGCGTGTGTGGTTTATCGGCACACTAATTGGTTCTAAGCAAAGGTGGCAAAGGGTGATTCATTGTTTATCATAGTTCGATGAAGCGTGTGTGGTTTACCGGCACATCGAATAGGTGATCGTTACAATGAAGGCACCATGTGAATTTGCATGGTAATTCACATCCGCTTTGTGATCCTCGGTATCCCAGTCACAAACAAGAGGAGCATATCGAGATTTAAACATGACATTGAATAGTTTCAATGAATCTCATCCGAACCTAGGAATTCTCAATATACTTAGCACTGATAGTTTAGGTTTTTGTGATGGAGAATTAGTGAATCGTCATTCACTTACCTTCAATTTATTTGCATGCTAGATTACGGCATCCCTTTTCTAGTATGTAAATGTTATTGTTGGATCCTAGCCCTAATTTTTCTTATTGGGTGATAATTAGGGATTCTTATTCTAATCTATCTTTGCCCTTTCTATTTGTAGATGTCGAACGCTAACAACGTTGCTGCTAGTTCTTTCACGTTGATGAGCCTTTGCCAAAAGGTCACCTTCGATGGAACGAACTTTAGCGAATGGATAAGATACATTCGCACCATTGCCCGCTATGAGGATAAGGAGTATGTCCTCGATGAGAAGCTCGAGAAGATCAACCCTGAAATTGCTACTCCGGCTAAAATCACCGCTTTTGAAACTCATGAGCGAGATGCAACGAAGGTACATTGCATCATGATTGCCACCATGAACTCCGAATTCCAAAAGTCCTTTGAGGACATGTACTCTTACGAGATGCATCAAGACTTATTGGAGAGATACCATCAAAATGCGAGACAAGAGCATTATGAGATTTTCACCAACATGATTTTCGCTAAGATGGGTCATGGAGAGTCTCTTACCGTGCACCTGCAAAAGATGCAAAGATATGTCGACCGCCTTCGCAAGTTAAATGTTGACTTTGGGGAAGACTTGGCGATCGACATGGTGCTTCACTCTTTGCCTCCGATGTACAACCAATTTAGGATGACCTACCACATGAACAAAGAAGAGGTCACCCTAAGCAAACTCCAAGGTCTCTTGAGGGTTGCTGAGAGCAACTTCAAAGACAAGTCTGTTGCACCAACTCCCAATCCGCCTACTGCTCCTGTCTTGGCTATTGGTCAAGGAAAGGGAAAGAAGAGCAAAGCTTCATCAAAGAACTATCGCAAGGTTAAAGCCCGAGATGGTGCCTCTTCTAGTGGGACCAAAGTTGATCCCGCTAAGCCCTGTCCTAACCCGAAGGAGGCAGAGTGCCACCACTGCCACAAGATAGGACATTGGAAGAGAAGCTGCCTAGAATACCTGCAAGCGATCAAAGAAGGAAAGATCAAGCCATCTTTCGCAGGTATATATACAATTAAATCTAACAATTCTAATCATGCTATTTCTTGGGTTCTTGATACCGGTTGTGGTTACCACATTTGTTCTAATGTGCAGGGACTAAGAAGAAGTAGAGATGTGGAGCAAGGAAGAATCAATCTAATCATGTGGAACAGAAGATTGTCGCCTGTGACCAAGATTGGAGTGTATTCTTTAGTGCTTAGGAATAATTTGTGTTTAGATTTGAACAATTGTTGCTATTCGCCAGAAATGGCTAGAAACATCATTTCATTTCATGGTTTATATAGACAAGGATTTAGATTTTCTTTTAATAATGAGAATGGTTCTATTTTGGCTTATCTAAATGGTGTCTTTTACTTTGAAGTTATACCATGTAATGGAATATATGAAACTGTTATGATTGTTGATAACTTAGGAAATGATGTTTTGAATATAGATTCATCCACTAGTATGGATAAAGCATCCTTGTGGCATTGTCGCCTTGGACATGTCAACAAGAAACGCATAGCCCAACTCCAAAAGGATGGAGTGTTGGAGTCATTCGACCTTAGGGAAGATGACACATGCGATTCTTGTTTACTTGGAAAGATGACTAAGTCACCCTTCACAAGTACATGTGAAAGGGGTGAGGGTCTATTGGACCTAATACATACCAATGTATGTGGACCATTTAGATCAACCACGAAGGATGGAAACCGCTTCTACGTGACTTTCACCGATGATTATAGTAGATATGGGTATATCTATTTAATCAAGCAAAAGTCAGAAACCTTTGAAAAGTTCAAAGAGTTCAAGAATGAAGTGGAGAATCAATTGGGCAGGAAAATCAAGATGCTTCGATCCGATCGAGGAGGAGAGTACCTAAGTCTTGAATTCCACGATTATCTCAAGGAGTGTGGAATAGTTTCGCAATTGACGCCTCCTAGGAAACCGCAGTTGAATGGTGTGGCAGAAAGGCGTAATCGAACCTTATTGGATATGGTCCGCTCTATGATGAGCCGTGCTTCACTACCTATCTCTTTCTGGGGGTATGCCTTAGAGACTGCCGCCCATATCCTTAACCGAGTCCATACCAAGAAGGTTGCCAAAACACCTCACGAGATGTGGACAGGGAAAGCTCCCTCGTTGGCACATATCAAGGTTTGGGGTTGCGAGGCTTTCGTAAGACGAGATACTCACGACAAGCTCGAACCTCGAAGTGAGCGATGTATTTTCATCGGCTACCCGCAGACATCCTTTGGATATCTCTTCTATAGACCGAAGGACAATGTTGTCTTTGTTGCGAGGAGAGGAGTTTTCCGAGAGCGAGAACTCATAGGCCAAGGAGACAGTGGGAGGCAAATCGAGCTTGAAGAGATTCAAGAGTTGATAGATGAAGGAACCTCTACCGCTGGCACTCAACCCGAGGAGGAAACTCCGGTTGAACCGATTGACGAGTCCTTACCTCTTAGACGTTCCGATAGAGTTAGAGTTCATCCCCAGTTTTATGGTTTTCATATTACTACCGAAGGGGACACGTATATTAGTGATAGTACACTAATAAATCTTGATGAACCTAATAGCTATAAGGAATCCATGGCAGGCCCGGAGTCTACAAAGTGGAAAGAGGCAATGGATAGCGAGATCCAATCCATGTATGACAACCAAGTTTGGAATTTGGTTGATTATGTGCCCGGACGTAAGACCGTTGGGTGCAAATGGATCTTCAAGAAGAAGACCGACGTGGATGGAAAAGTACACACATATAAAGCACGATTGGTTGCAAAGGGCTTTACTCAAACTCCCGGAGTTGACTATGATGAGACCTTCTCACCAGTTGCGAAGATAAAATCTATTAGAGTGATGCTAGCAATTGCCGCATTTCATGATTATGAGATTTGGCAAATGGATGTCAAGACCGCTTTCCTTAACGGAAAGTTGGCTGAGGATGTTTACATGGCTCAGCCAGAGGGGTTTGTGGATCCGCAGCATTCGAATAGAGTGTGTAAGCTTGAGAAGTCCATTTATGGACTTAAGCAAGCGTCTCGCAGATGGAATCTTTGCTTCGATGAGAAAGTCAAAGAGTTTGGATTTGTACGAAGCGAAGATGAGTCATGTGTATATGTCAAAGCCAATGGGAGTATAGTAAGCTTCCTCGTTCTATATGTCGATGACATATTACTCATAGGAAACGACATCCCGACTCTGCAGGAGGTTAAGTCCTGGCTCGGGAAGTGCTTCGCTATGAAGGACCTCGGAGAGGCTTCTTATATTTTGGGAATAAGGATAGTAAGAGAAAGAAGTAAGAGACTAATTGGACTTAGTCAGAATACTTACTTGGATAAAGTACTAAAACGTTTTAGAATGGAAAACTCGAAAAAGGGAGAATTACCGATACAAAGTAATGCCAAGTTGAGTAAGAATCAAAGTTCGAGTACCGAAGCTGAGATAGCATAAATGAGCCGAGTACCATACGCTTCCGCAGTTGTCTCAGTCGTGTACGCTATGACTTGTACTCGCCCTGATGTAGCCTTCGCTTTGAGCATGGTTAGTAGATATCAAGGGAACCCTGGCAGAGCCCATTGGATTATGGTGAAGAATATCCTTAAGTACCTTCGGAGAACGAAGGAATGGTTCTTAGTCCTCGGAGGGAGTGATGACTTGAAGGTGCGAGGGTATAGTGACGCCAGTTTTCAGACCGACAGGGACAACTACCGTTCGCAGTCGGGCTGGGTTTTTACCCTAAATAGAGGAGCAGTGACATGGAAGAGTTCCAAATAGGAAACCATAGCTGATTCAACGTGCGAATCAGAGTACATTGCAGCGAGCGAAGCGTCGAAGGAGGCAATATGGCTAAAGAACTTCATCGGTGATCTTGGAGTAGTACCTGCCATAAAGGAGCCCATGGAGATTTTCTGTGATAATGAAGGAGCGGTTGCCTTGACCAAGGAACCGAGGGATCATGGTAGATCAAGACATATCGACAGAAAATATCACTTCATTAGACATCGTGTAGAAGAGGGACAACTCGTAGTGAAGAGGATATCATCAGAAGATAACTCAGCAGATCCGCTTACGAAGGGACTGAGTAGGGTTAAGCACTTGCAGCATGCTAGGAGTATTGGGCTGAAGGATGATATTAGCATAGATTAGATAGTATTAGAAACGTGTAATAGATAAATGTAATTAACATTTGATGATTAAATAAAGGAGTTTTATTTATAAGTAATGTTACTATCTTATGTTAATTGTTTAGCTATTGTTTCACTTTGCATGTTTTGACTTCCAGAATAATTGAGTTTATTAGGAATAATCGAATTGTTCAAATTGACCACAATCGTTCATATGTTGGAAGTAGATATGAATGAAGATTGTCATGAATTGGTGTGTAGATTGTCTAAATGGTGTTAGAAATAGCAAAGGGTTGCTGCAACGTTCATGAGTGCTTATGAACTAGTTTTGAGCATTGGAACAAACCCGCGCTTGCTGGAATCACCTTATGGAATATGATATAAAAGGGTGATCGCAAGACGATAATATCATATAGTCTTAAAACCTAGATATATGGTTTGTTATTTGTTAATTGATTGTACATTGATAATGCGAAAACGCATCAGTAACTCGGTGTTATAAAACGCATTGTTGTGTATAGTTGGTTAATGAATAAGTAAATGCATATAAGTCGAAGTTTATCTGTAACTTTTATCTAAGGAGGTAAAAGTGATATCTCGGCCGCTCGATGATTTGATTTGACTTATGTGCCGGGCCCAGTCAGAACTGAATTGATGTGTCCGATTAAGTTCTATGTCGAATAAATCAAAGATCGAGAAACCTAAATGCTTGACTAACCATTCCATAGGATTGTCAGCATGATATCTAACAGAGGAATGTACGATCCCTTATCTAAAGGACAAGATTGATTAGATCAGAGTTTGACAGCGTCTTTGAGAGCTACGATTGCAAACCGAATTGTACTTGTGCATATAGTTACTAGACATATCCAAGTGGGAGACTGTTGGAATAGTGTCCAAGGCTGCAACTATATTAGGCAAGTATTTGACCCGGTTGTGTATGGTCCTTTTGGGTTGCCTTCACCATAGCAACTTGATAGGATGATTTATTAAGAGAGAGTAAATATTATTAAAGAATAATATATTGTTATTTGATTAATATAATTCATAGAATTAATTAGAATTAATTTGGTGACTTAAAGAGATTAATTAAATAAGAGGGTATAAACTGTCAATTGTTTGATAGTTAAGCTTTAGACTGTAAATCCATGTAGATATACTAGGGACGGATTCTAGAAGCTAGGATAGCTTCAAAATCGTCCAAGGAGTTATCTATAGAAAGGATTTGGATAGCCTTAAGAGAAGATTATCCAATTAGGGTTTAGGTTGTAACCCTTAAGGAGTCTATAAGTATAAATAGACCCCATGGGCAAGGGAAATCGACACTTCATCTAAAGCATAGAAACCCTGGCCGATTTCCTCCCCTCTCCTCTCTCCTAAATCATCTTTATTGCTATTGGTGTTTGTAAGCCATTAGAGGAGTGACAATTGTGACTCTAGAAGCTCCAAGACAACAAGGTCAACAAGGAACTCAAAGGTATGGTTCTAGATCTGTTTCAATGTTGTTATTTAACCTAATTAGCCATTAGAAGTCTTGGATTCAAAGCATGTTTAATTAGAAAGCCTAGATCCAAGAATTAGGGTTTTGCATGCGCACATAGGAAAGTTCTTATGGCTAAAACCCATCAAAAGGATCTCGCAATCATAATCCTTCACCACGTCTAACCATCGACGCTGCCTCATGTTCAGATTCGGCGGATCCATAAGGTACCTCAAACTCTTATGGTACGTGTATATGGTACACCGGACTCCATAGAGGTAATGTCGCCAAATCTTGAGGGCGAAAACAACTGCCCCCAACTCCAAATCATGCGTCGGGTAGTTCGCCTCATGAGGCTTGAGCTGCCTCGAAGCATAGACAATGACATGCCCCCTCTGCATCAATACCGCGCCCAACCCTGAAATGGACGTGTCGCAGTAAACCACAAAATCCTCTACACCCTCTGGCAGGGCTAAGATTGGCGCCTCACACAATCTCTGTCTCAGCGTCTCAAAAGCAACCTGCTACTCGGGTCCCCACCGAAAGACTACGGCCTTCTTCGTCAGCCGTGTCAGGGGTACAACTATCTTGGAGAAATCCTGAACGAATCTCCGATAATAGCCTGCTAATCCCAGGAAGCTCCGAATCTCGGATGGAGACTTTGGAACCTCCCATCTCATCACGGCCTCGACCTTGGCCAGGTTGACCAAAATCCCGTTCTGGTTGACAAGGTGTCCGAGAAATTGCACATCGCGTAACCAAAACTCACACTTGGAGAACTTGGCATACAAGCTCTCCCTCCTCAGGGTCTCCAAAACCTCTCTCAGATGCTCTTCATGCTCTTCTTGTGTCTTGGAATAAACCAAGATGTCATCGATGAAAACTATCACAGACCGATCCAGCATCGGTCTGCATACGTGGTTCATGAGGTCCATGAATGCGGCAGGAGCATTAGTGAGCCCAAACAACATCACCACGAACTCATAATGGCCATAGCGTGTCCGAAACGCGGTCTTCTTTGCATCCTCCTCTCTGACCCTCATCTGATGATAACCCGAGCGCAAGTCAATCTGCGAGAACCAAGATGCTCCCTGAAGTTGGTCAAAGAGATCATCAATTCTCGGGAGTGGGTAACGGTTCTTCACCGTTACCTTGTTCAGCTCCCGATAATCTATACACATCCGATGCGACCCGTCCTTCTTCTTCACAAACAGAATCGGGGCCCCCCAAGGTGAACTGCTCGGTCTAATGAATCCCTTGTCTAGCAGCTCCTACAGCTGCGTAGACAACTCCTGCATCTCAGGAGGAGCCAACCGATACGGTGCCTTGGCTATCGGAGCCGCACCAAGAACGAGGTCAATCTTGAACTCCACATGTCGCTCCGGAGGTATCCCAGGAAGCTCCTCTGGGAAAACATCTGCGAAATCTCGCACCACCGGAACCTTGCTCACTGTTGCCTTACCCGCCTCCCGGGTATCCATCACATACACAACATATCCTGTGCATCCCTGCTGAAGGTAGCGTCAAGCCCTCGCTGCTGAACATACTGTGGGTCCACACTGTGGCCTCTCGCCATGAATCACTAACTCTCCCCCACTTGGGGCCCTGACTCGCACTAGCTGCTATGTGCAATCTATCACCGCCCCATTAGGGCTCAACCAATCCATCCCTATAATCACTTTGTTCCCACGCAACGGAATGGGAACCAGATCCACCAAATAGCGCTCCTCGAATAACCTCAGAACACAATCTCTGAACACTGATGACGCTCGCACTGATCGATCGTCGGAAATCTCCACCTCCAAAGGGCAATCCAACATGCCCGAAGACTCAGTGAACTTTTTGCTAAGCGCAAGGGAAACAAACGATCGGGTAGCACCCGAGTCGAACAACACCTGGACTGGGATATCGTTCACATGGAACGATCCTAGCACATATATATACATATACCGAGCACATATCAATATCATAACATCATATAAATAAATGAGAGGGAAGAATCATACCTGTCACCACATCGGGTGTTGCGCGTGCCTCCTCGGCGGTCAGCTGAAATGCCCGGCTCCTCACCACTGGAGCCTCTGCCTTGCCCTGCCGGCCATCTGTGATCCGCAGGGTTGCTGGAGCTAGCGCCTTCACTGGCGCTGCAACTGTCAACTGGGGGCAATTGGCCTTCTTGTGGCCCCTCTGGTTGCAGTGGAAACACAACAACTTAGTCGTCTGAATAACTACTGCTGGAGCAGTGCAATCCTTGCTATAGTGTCCAGACTTGCCGCACTTATAGCAGCCTGATGATCCTAACCTGCACGCCCCCTCGTGCGTCTTGCTGCATTTCCTGCAGCGGCCCCGTCCCTGTTGGCCTTTCGGCCCCAAATCTGATCCCTTGGGCTTCTTCCCCGAAGCCCCTCCTTACTGTCCCTCTTCTGCCTTCCATTTCCGGATGTGCTCCAAATCTATCTCCCTCTCCCTCGCCCTGGCAATCCTGGAGTCTAAGTTGGGGCAAGCTGAAAAACTAACGTGCTCCCCTATATATCAGCTCGGATCATGTCATGATAGCGGGTCCTCATCATGTCCTCATCACCCGCATATTGAGGCACCAACAACACCCTCTCCCGGAACTTGGCGGTGATCTCCACCACAGTCTCTGTCGTCTGCTTCATGTCAAAAAAACTCCCTGGCCAGCTGCTGAAGCTCGATAACCGGCGCAAACTCTGCCCTGAATCTGGTCACAAAGTCCGACCAGGTCATAGCCTCGATCGCTGAGGCTCCCAACGAGTCACCCACTGACTCCCACCAGTCTCGAGCTCGATCTCATAAACACCTTGTTGCATACCTCACCTTCGACCCCTCGGGGCAGAAGCTAGTCAACCGTGCAGACTCGATGTCTGCAATCCATCGTCTGGCGGCAATGGGGTCTTTCGCCCCATGAAAATCCGGCGCACCACTGCCCCGAAAGTCCTTAAAGGACAGTGTGCGAGATCCCAACTGGCCAAATGTCATGTCGCTCCTGAATGCCCGAAGGCGATCTTCCATAAACTCGATGATCCCCTCCTTGATCGACCCGAAGATAATGGGGGTCGACTCAAGGATACCCCTGGTGATCTCTGATGCGATGAACTCGCGTAGTCCCTCATCCACTGGCTCGGAACCTGATCCCGAACCTGACCCTTCTCCCGAACCACCATCTATCGGCCTCGATCGTAGTACCACCATTCTGCAATACATAATAACAATCATTAGTGATACTGATACTTCTTGAGGGATCACAACTACTTACAAGTTCTCTGGTCTTATCTTGGCCTTCCTTGGTTCGGGTACGGATCCTCTGCTTTCAGTAGTACGGGCCCATACTACCTTCCACATCTATCCATACCTTCTTCAAGGACTGCCTCGACTCCACCAGATCCCTTCCACTACTGTTGATCACCGCTATACTCATCCTAGGATTGCCCTAGGGAAATCTCAGGCCCCACCCTACCAGGTCCTCAGCTGCTGAAGGCCTCCTAGTAATGCCAATTAACCATTACCTGAATACCACCACATATGGTGAGGCTCGGATAATCCTTCGAGTAACAGACTCGTCCCTACAACGGTTAGACTCAAACGAGAGCTACGCAATAGGGCCAAATCCAACACTCTAAGATTATTCAACCCTGATCACATGTGACATGACGTATTCACCTAATGGCTAACTCCCACCACTCAGAGTCCCACAAAGCACAAAGCAAGCAGCATTCGAACTAAGGGAACAATCTCAAGCTACCGCGCCGGCTCCTTCCCCTTCGAAGAAGAGGTACCTGAAACCAAAACTGAAAACTGTAAGCACGAAGCTTAGTGAGTTCCCCCACTGTACCACATACCATATAACCACATAACATACATATATTGTCAGGCATATCTGGGTGCCCATCCTACCCCTTCGGTCCTCTCGACTGGATGTTGCCTAGCATACCTGGGTGTTGGCCTCCCTTTCGGTCCTCTCGACCGGGTACTGCCTAGCATATTTGGGTGCTGGCCTCCCTTTCGGTCCTCTCGACCGGATACTGGGGACTATTTCTCCCCTCTACTACTAGCACATAAAATGTATCACAATATCATAATCTATCTAGCAGGGTTGGGTATGACTACCCCTTCGGCCCTATCGACAGAATATCTTGGGGGGCTATTTCCCCCTACTGTCACTAGCACATAGCATCATATCATACTAGCACATAAACATAACACAGGTAGTAGTAATCCCTAGATGAATATCACAGAGACAATCATCTACATTCAACTCCTACTGGTGGGCCGACATTGTGGCCTTAAACCCACCGCTACCGGAAGGTAACTCACCTCGAAAGTAACTGCGGAAGTCTGCTTGCTAAGCGCCTGACTGCTGAATCAGAAATCCTCCGGCTATAAATCATAAACATAGGTTAGCCTCTCATTCACACCCTTACGTCAGATGACTGACCCTCCCTTCGACCCAGGTCAACTCCTTAGTCGAGGTCAACTTCCAGTTGACCGGACTCGCCGAGTCATGGCACTGACTCATCGATCCCTTCTCCACTAACCCGGTTCCACTCTACAAGCCCCTTCTTCCCACTCACTGAATCGTCCTTAACTCACTACTCGGGACGATGGGACCGGCTCGCGATCCGAATCGCCGAGTCCATGAACAACTCGTCGAGTCTATGAACAACTCGCCGAGTCCATGAACAACTCGTCGAGTCCATGCGAGCAGACTTCCCACTCGCTTCCAGATCCTTATCCGAACATCCTTCATGAGGATCTGGGGTTTCTGGGACTATCGTAACACGTTAGATTGCTAATCCTACGTGCAAACACGAAGGGTTGGACTTCTGACACTTAAACCCTTCGTACACAATACAGTTCATACAACTCGCCGAGTTGTTCATCCAACTCGTCGAGTACCAGGCAATCTTCATAGGACTCGCCGAGTTCCACCTTGGGACTCGCCGAGTCCCTTGACCCATTTCCCATATGAGCCAAATCTGAGACATGCAACTCTTCAAAACCACATATCTATGATCCTAGGGCATGCTTAACACGTAAAGTTGCAAACTTTACGTGCATGCATGGCCCTATAAGCTCAAAATGCAATTCCAAGCTCTTTAAGAGGTCATGCACTCCATGGGGGTCCTCTATGACTTCAACCACATCAACTTTATGCTTCTAACACGTCCATAAAGTCTAGATCTGAAGTCCTCTTGGATTATTAAGCACAAACACATGGAGTTTGGTGTTTTAGGGCTTGAAAACCACCAAATTGGGACAAAATGGGATCTAATGAACTAAAGATCAAGGTAGAGACTTTACTACATGAATGGAAGCTTCTCCCAAAGTAGATTTCAGATCTACTCCCTCTCTTGCACTCTTCAAACTCTTCTTTTCTCCTTCTAAGCTCCAATGTGCCCCAAAAATCCTTCACAAGGCAACAAATCACTCAAACTTACAAATGGAGGCTAGGGTTTCGACAAGGAACGCTCTGAGGATGATAGAGGCTGAGATGGGGCTATAAGAACATTTAAATAGGGTGCAAACCCTAAGGATTTGGGTCTCCTCCTGATTGGTCTACTCGCCGAGTCCAGGCGTGGACTCGCCGAGTAGATCACTTAAAGCCCGCACCCATCTCGACATCTACTCAGCGAGTTAGGGCTACAACTCGCCGAGTAGCTCTTCCAAAAAGAACCTTTAATCAAAACAAATACGTACCAGGAACTAGGCGTTACACGATGCAACACAATAACCACCCATCATACATCATACATACTTATAAAGCTAACATTTTTTCTTGAACCTCATGCATTTGAAACCCCCATAAAAATTTGCAAACACCTCATGCATTTGAAACCTCTTCTTTTAATGAATTCCACTCAAAAGTCTCTTAATAATGATGAACAATCCAAAGGTTTTATAACTTATATAATATATTTAATAAACAATTAATGGATACTCTACTATAAAAAGGTCAATCTCTTTGAGTAGACACACCAATACAAATCACATACAAAATTCACAAAGAAAACAAGTTTAATGTTTTTTGTGTTGGTTTGAGGGCATTGAACAATTTTTTGAACCATGTTATTATGCTGAAGTTTTTAATTTGTAAGTTTGTTATATACTAATTCTTTTTTTGTATTTTCTTGATTTAAGTATTCTTTTAAGAATATCATTGTATGTTGTGGTTGAAATTTGTCACACCCCCAAACCAAGGATGGCGAAAACGTCCGGGGGTGGACGATTTCATGTATAGTATCATAACAGCAATTACAATAGTGATCAAAGTAAACACAACCAACATAAATATAATTGAAAAAGTTACATCATAGCATGAGTTTACATGTTTCCAAATCAATTACATTATGTTGACAAAAATGAAATGTTTGACGCCTTACGTCCCATCCTCAAAAGCACCTGGTTATCTGTTTATGGATTTCCTAAGAATACAAGTAGTTTTGAAAGAGTGTCAACAATTAAGTTAGTGAGTTCATAAGATTTTGAAGGTGATTCTAAAATCCTTTCCTTGTAAAAGTGATGTTTGTTAAAAAAAATCCCATATTTTCTTATGTAATGCATTGTAATCTTAAAAGTCAAGACCGAAATGTACAAGTATTTTACCATACTTAAAGAAATTTGTGCAAGTTTAAATCGCATAAACTCGTTAAATTTAGAAGTAAAACCCGTAAATCTTATGTTTGTTAATACCACATGTGAGTTATTATAACCATACTATGACTCAGACGAACTCGTAATACGATGTTCTTCAGGCGTCACAAGTTAAATGACATTTGTCGCTTCAGACCTGCCGGTCTAGCTGTTGCATGCAGCTCAGGTATGGGTTTGTCAAACCCAATATATATCTATACACAACTATCATGATCTCCCCACAAGAGACCCTGGTTACAATTTACAGGACTTTTGACTTTGTTACTATGAAGGTAACACAAAAGGAATGTCTCAAAAATTTATTCATTAACAGATTTACGTGAACTGAACTGAAAACCTTTGGTAAATAAGTTGAATTGTAAATGATACATAAACTATACCTATTATAGTTTATCCAAAACGTTTGTAATGTAAAGGAACTCTTTTATGAAAATACATTGATGCTATGAATCCATAAACTATGCTTGTTATAGCTTATTATATGTGTTCTAAATGAATGAAGAATCTTATCATGAATGACTAAATTTCAGTTTATGATGATAAACTAACAAGAAAACACATTCAATCTAGAACTTATTGTTATACACTTTGCTCAACATAATACAAAGTGTTATGAAACTTATAAGTTGTTAACTAGTTTTTAACCTTTCTACATTGTTTTAGAAAAATCATAGAAAAATCATACGAAGTCAAAAACTGAATCCGTAAATTCTGAGAGTTCATAAAATGTGTCTAGTTTATTCATAAATTTTATTATGATTTTTTGAGGTCTTTAACGTGTTAAAATGTTCATATTTACAGATTGGTCCGAATTCGTTTCTGAAAACCATAAATCGTAGAAAAATCGTATGCAGATGCGCAAGTAGTCATTTTAAAGGTATGAACCTGAAATATTTGAATATTAAACAGTTTTGAAAAATATTAAGTTTAAGATAGTTAAAACAGTTCGTGAATAAGACTCAACTTTTCTGATGAAAGTTGTTGTTTGAGTTTAGTTGTGTTCTTGGTGTTTTAACTTGTATCCCCCCCACCCTAAAAATTGAAGAAAACATGAAAATGTAGGGGTATGGACTCATCTTATGTGATTTCAATAGATGGATGTTGAAGGAGAGAAGTGTTCAACTCAAGAACACTTGGAGGATTGCTTGAAGATTCGAGAATCTAACACAATTATGATGGAGTTGCGTAAGAACTCAATGATTTGAGTAAAAGGAAGTGTAATAACCATATGAAGGGTGATGATACTTATCAAATGTAGAAGGAAAGCTTGAAAAATGCCTTGGAAATCTCGAAATTGTGAAAGAGAATTTGAGAGAAAAGATGTGTTTGATCTTTGGTGGAAATGAGTGAAGTGAAGACAGGGGGTGGGTTTTCCAGCCCTTAGTACGTGAGTATGGCTGGGAAATGAGTGGGAAAGGACTATGAAGTGACTAGGGATGGTGGGGAGGGGTGTGGGTTGGTCATGGAGTGGGCATGGGGGTGGTTACTTGTGTCAAACACTATGGCAAAGTCAACACTCCACCACAAGATCTTACTTAATAGATCTTATTCTTAAATAAGGATCTCTTTAAAAATATGTTGAATTTATGAATATATGGGACCTTATATGTCAAAAAATAAGTTTGGGTGAAAATCCCTCATTAAAATAATTAAAAACAGAATTAAAACGGAGTCGTGGTCGAAAACCAGGTAGAAAGTGGAAAATCTGAAGTCAGGGTGTGGTTTCGGTCTTAGCAGCCTTAGAACCGGAGTGGTGGTTTAGTTGGTGAATTGGATCCGAGGGGGAAGGGACTACGGTCCGAGCAGGTACTGCAGGCAACTCATCAGGAGGGACCGCAGGCGAAGGTCAGATGCGATGCTCAGTTCTGGGTTCGGTTCAGCGTTGCGGGTCTTCATCAGCCTCGGTCCGATAGCTGCGGTTCCTTAAGGGGGCTTCGATCTTGGTTCTTGGGGCTTCGGCTCAAGGAGGGTTTGGTCCATATGGAGAGACTTCGGCCCTAAAAGGCTATTTTCCAAGGTATCATCCTGTTTCGAATGGTTTCTCACCAAGTCAAGTGTCGGGATGCCCCAAATGATTTCAAAAAGTTAAAGGAACTTTTGAGAGAGATTTGGGAAAGATTTTTAATAGAGAGAGAGAGAGAGAGTGAAAAAGATTGGGAGAGGCTTCTTTTGTGACCTTTTTGAGTGTTTGACTTCGCAACGCAATGTCCGTAAGCCCCGTTAAGCCATGTTTAAGGATCTTACACACTCCCGATGAGTATGCAACATTGTTTTATCGGTTTGGTTCATTACTTACCACAGTTTTAGGTTAAGGAAATCTAGATATACAAACTTTTTCAATTAATGATTTCTCATTAGAATAGCGAGTTGTATCGTAATTACATAGCGTAAACCTTAGTATACAAGGGTTAACTGAGTTGACCGGTTTGACTTGTTGACTTTGTTTGACTTTGACTTGACAAGAATTTTACGGTTGTCACAAAATTTTAATGTAAATTAAATAAGATTCATGTTATTGATCATATGTTATGGAAGGTGATATATATATATATATATATATATATATATATATATATATTTAATTAACTATTGTATACATATTTGTATGTTCCTGTTGTTTCAAAACAATAATTAATTAAAAATCATGAATATGTCATATTATACATATTATCCATGTAATCATTTTTTAAAATGCAAATTGTCTATCTTATCACTTTAGATTTTAGTATATGTTTAACATTTTAATTATAATAATAAGTGCTTTTTAAAAGTTTCTTTCACTTATTAATAATAACAAGTGGTTTTAAAATTAATAAGTAATAATTATAAATAATAAAATCAAATTACATGGATATGTCATATTATCTATGCAAGTCTTTTTTGAAATGCAAATTGTTTATCTTATCACTTTATTATTTAGTATATGTTTCACATTTTAATAATAATATTAAGTGTTTCTTAAAAAGTCTTCTTTAACTTATTATTAATAATAAGTGGTTTAAAATTAATTAATAACAATTTTAAATGATAATAACATCAAATTATAAATTACATTTAGCTATAAATAAATTGTATTTTAAATGAATATCATTATTGAAATTAGAAAATGATCGCATAAGTAAAAATATAATTAATCAATAATAATAATTGTTAAAAATAATACTAAATGGATAATTATATTAATGAGTAATGTGAGTTGATGTCAATAAATATTATTGTTCAAAATAATTGAGATTATACACACACACACACACACACACACACATATATATATATATATATATATATATATATATATATATATATTAGTGTAAAAATATTATCTCAAAGTTAATGTCAATAACATAACCATTTTAAACATATATTTTTCAATATTTTAACAATATATTTTTAATCTTCACTGTGCAACGCGCGACAATTCGTCTAGTTTTCTTATAATTACCTTTGCCACCGTGACACCTTCTTTTACGTGCACTCAGATAGATAGATTGGAGACAAATAAATGACAGTTGTGTGGGGCTAATGGTTTGAGATACATGGATGAGAGAAAGGTGTTATGTGAATTAGATTGGAGGTGGAGTTTCTCATCATCGTTGATGGTTGTGACTTTGGTTATTATTCATAGGTTTTATTGTGTGATTTTGGTCTTTGTCCAAATTCAAATGACTATTTCCCTTTAAATATTAATTTTATAATTTATTTTATATTAAAATATTATTAATAATTTAAAAAATGTCCGCTTTCACCCCATCCCCATCCTTATACCCATCCACCCATATTCTACACCCTTCTCCTCTTCAACCACCCCATCCCCATCCTCATACCCATCCAACCATATTCTACACCCTTCTCCCCTTCAATGTGAAGTGCCAATTCTTGATTATTTAGAACTAAAAACCACACCCATAGTAAAAAAATTCAATCAAATTATATAAGGACTTTTGAGTCTTAATTATTATTGGATTATTAATTAATTTTTAATGCTCTTGTTACCCAATCGTGCCATTTTTCGATTATTTAGAAGAGTCAGAATCTATCATGGCTTTTTTTATATTAGTTTGGTGGTTGCCATACCACACTAACCACGCTTTTCAAATGTCATGTTATTTTTATCTCACTTCACAAAACTGATGGGTGTCATACTACACCTTATCATACCCACCATAATACACATTTTATGCATGAAGTTCAATATTTAAAGGAATGACTACTCTTTATAGTGCGGTAAAATTGTAACGCATTCTATGCATACCACACTTTTATTTGGGGGGTTGGTGCACTGTTTACCGCATACCGCACTATATCACGGTATGCGGTAAGAGGTGTATTGCATGGTTCCTCCATTGCATGGTCTTAGAGGAACCGGTGACACAACTCAGTGTTATGTTAAGAAATGGATGCAACTGGAAATGAGAAATGAATAAAATGGAGTGAACGATAGGCTTTTTTTAGTTATAAGTACTAAAATGAATACCAAGAATATAAACAATAAATTAAAAAATATAATAATATTTGAAAAAAAAAAAAACTAATTTGCATTTTCTTTAAAAAAAAATATAACTTCCTTGGAGAAATGAGTAACTTTCAAAAACCCCTGCCACGATCACGTGCTCATCGTCGACTTATCATGTGACTTCTCCTCCGCCACCCCTACCCCCACCCCACCCCCAATCACAACCACTGTACTCTCTTTCTTCCCCTGTAATTTGCTCCTTCTCCCTCACAGAGCTTCACAACACTCCATTTTTACACCTCTACATTTCTAGGGTTTTTGTCCTTTAGCGCACAAACTTCATCACAAGAGCTCTGAGCAAATTTTATGTGAACAAACTTCATCAACAATGGGCTGTTTCCAGTCCAAAACCGCCAATGTTCAAACTCCTGATCAAGTCCCTGAATCCAAACCAGATCCAGGTAGTATTTCACAATCCTCTTATATTCCCTTACACTGATTTCCGATGTTGAATCTTGTCCTTTTCAAAACCCAAATCATGTAACTTTTAACAGCAACATTGTTCTATTTGCTTATTGTCGGTATCTCTAAGTTAAAAAGCAAGTGTAGCTCGTTAATAAGGAGTATTATTTTTGGATTTTTTATACCATCGATACTGATTGATTGTTTTCTTGTTATAAATTGCTGAAAAAAAGCCAATGGAGATGAAGGATCAGATCAACAAGATCAAGATCAAGGAGTCCCCGCATTCAAAGAGTTCGAACTGACGGAGCTTCGAGCTGCAACGAATGGGTTCAGCAGCGAGCTTATAGTTTCAGAGAGCGGAGAGAAAGCTCCGAATGTGGTTTATCGAGGGAAGCTTCGTAGCAATAAAGTCGTCGCCATTAAACGTTTTTCCAAGCTCTCTTGGCCCGACCCACAACAATTCGTGGTATGTATCCATGATTTTTGTGGCTTCTTTCTGCTTTTCATATTCAGTTTCTAGGTTTCTTTTTATTTCTTCTTTAAACAATGCTAAAGAGCTTGAATCGTGTTTCATGAGCACTGATTTCTTTGCAATAAATTTACTTACGGAAGTTTTTATTAAAAAAATCAAAATTTCACGATAAAGAACTGAAGTGAAAACGACTTGCTCTCTGTTGCAATTTGTCCCTCTTATGATTGTGAACTTAATAAGGAAAAGTTTGTTTCTATGAAAAGCGAGATAATGATTTCTTTCCTTTTTGAATGAAAAGGTAAAGCAATTTAGGGTTACCAAGAAAGTTGCTTTCTTAAGAAATGTGGTGGCCTTCTTGACACAAATACACATAACAAAATGTTAATTCCACAATGAAGGCTTTCTAGCTTTAATTTTGCTTTTTTATTTGCAATTGTGAAATATTCAAATATCCTAAAAAATGGATGGTTTTATTACTTGCTCTCGATCACCTTGTGCAAAAGACATAAATACCCTCCTTTTCTCATAGTTATCTTATTGAGCATTCTTTATAGGCAGAAGCTGCTGGTGTTGGCAAGGTTAGACACAAGAGATTGGTTAACTTAATTGGGTGTTGTGCTGAGGGAGAAGAACGTCTTTTAGTCGCTGAATACATGCCCAATGATACCCTCTCAAAGCATCTATTTCATTGTATGCTTTTCCATTATAATTCATACACAATACAACACACATTTCTTTTTCTCTCTCACTTTTCACATTTGGACTAGTTTTTTACTTTTTACTAATTGTGTTTTAACATGTTACAAATGTTAGGGGATAAACAACCTTTGCCATGGGAAATGCGTGTGAGAGTTGCAAACCATATTGCACAAGCTCTTGACCATTGCAATACTGAAAATAGGAAAATCTATCATGATCTAAATGCATATAGAGTCCTCTTTGATGAGGTACAAAGTACAATACATATTTTCCTCATGTTATGTACTTGATAAATGAATAATCTTTATTTGTAAATTAAGTTTTATTGCACTTTTTTATTTTTTTTGTGATAGGATGGTGATCCTCGGTTATCTAGTTTTGGTTTAATGAAAAATAGTCGAGATGGGAAGAGTTATAGTACTAATCTTGCTTATACTCCCCCTGAGTTTTTGCGGACAGGTGGCACCTCTTTCATACTTTCTCATATTTTAAAATTTCAGTACTTAAAATGAGGATTGAGGGTAAATTTGTAAAAAAAGTTAAAGACTTAATGAAAAAGTCTCATTTTGTGTTTTGCAGGCAGGGTTATTCCAGAGAGTGTGATTTACAGCTATGGAACTGTCTTACTGGATCTTTTGAGTGGAAAGCATATACCTCCAAGTCATGTAAATATATGTATTTTTTTTTTATCAGATTGAAGTCCATTAAGTAAAAAAGAAACAACACTAATTATCATGTGTTTGATTATTTCTATTCAGGCATTAGATTTAATACGTGGAAAAAACATATTGTTGTTGATGGATTCATCATTGGAAGGGCAATATGGTGATGAAGATGCAACTGCAATGGTGGAACTTGCTTCAAAGTGTCTTCAATACGAGGGGCGAGATCGTCCAGATATTAAGTTTCTTCTCACATCAGTTGCTCCCCTTCAAAAACAGACAGATGTGAGACTACACAGTCTTATCTTTCCCACATTGGATAAATGATATTAAAAAAAAATATTATTTTGAGTAGAAATTTGTAAAATTTTCAGGTTGCATCACATGTGTTGATGGGTTTGATAAAAACAGTAACTCCAGTAGCAGTGGCAGTGGCAGTGGTCCCCACCATAGTTTCTCCTCTTGGAAAAGCATGTGCAAGAATGGATCTTACTGCAGTACATGACATGTTGCTTAAAACAGGATACAGAGATGAAGAGGGGGCCGAAAATGAGGTGAGTATAATGCATAATAACAATGTACTTTTTACTCTTGTTAACAATATGAGAAATGTATTTTATTTTTTATTCATAATGGCAATAAAGTAAATTGGCTATATTGATATGTTGGTAAATCTTTATGTTGTTGAAGCTATCATTCCAAGAATGGACTCAACAAGTGCAAGACATGCTAAACACAAAAAAGTTTGGAGACATTGCATTTAGAGACAAGGATTTCAAAGGTTCTGTTGAACATTATTCCAAGGTAATTAATTAATTACTTATTTCTTGATTGATTTAAAAAAAAAAAAACAAATACAAATTTCAATTTAACCATTTTCTTGTTTCAAAATGCATAGTTGGTTTCAATGATGCCGGTCCCTTCGGGCACGATTTTTGTGAGACGGGCACTCTCTTACATGATGATCGGGCAGCCTGAGCTTGCATTGCGAGACGCAATGCAAGCTCAGGTTTGTCTGCCCGAGTGGCCCACCGCGTTTTACATGCAAGCGTTGGCTCTTTCTAAGCTTGGCATGGAAACAGATGCTCAAGATATGCTCAATGATGGGTCCGCGTTTGAAGCCAAGAGGCAAAATAGTTGGCGCAACTAGCTCCTGTATGTATGTACGCATCTGATGCGTATTTTGGTGTTGTACACATCAGATGAGTACTTTGTATGTATCAGATGCGTATATGTGCATCTGATACATAAAAGTGTGTGTGAAACACAATTAAGGGTAATCGAAGAAAGTTTGGGTTCGTAATATGCTATGAAGATAATGAGATAGGCCCGGGCATATTTGGGTTTATTTAATGAGGGGAGGGGTTGGGCACGATTGTTTATTGTTGTTGTGATGTAGACTATAGTATCATACGTAGAATTTGTATAAAGTGCCTTAAAGTTAAAAGGCTTGTATTCGAGTTTAAGTTATTTATGTGTCGTTTGCTTTTACCCTTCTTTGAAAGTGGGTCAACATAGTTTGGTTCGGTTTTGGCTTTTAATTAAAACTAAAATGAAACCAGAAGAATTCGGTTTCTATCTCAAAAAAAAAACGATTTTGTTTGGTTTTAGGTTAATTTTATCGGTTTTTAACCGCATAAAGCACTAAAAGTAGCAATCAAATGTAGGAGCTTGTTGTTGTTGAAATCAAAATCATTGAAAGCTTGAAAAAATATCTATCGAATCTCTCAATATAATGGGAAAAAATCTATAAATTCATATCTAAGAACAATAACCAAATGGAGTGCAATGAAAACTACGAGTTTAAAAGAATTAATCATGTAAGGAAGTTGTTCTAAAAAAATCATGTTAAGAAGTTAAGAGCTAATATATCTATACCCATCTAAAAAGTAAAAACCATTATATTTTGATCATTTATGGGGTTTAATAATTATATTTCAGTTACCTCAATAAAAACTATCAATATTTTATAATTTTGTAAAGTCAAACGTTTTTAAGTCACAAATATTTTGTCAAAATTTAGTGTTTTAGAGCATATATGTACGATATTTTGTCAAAATCTACGTGGACATATCTGAACGGCAACATAACACGGGGAACATCGCCCCTCCTGGCGGTGTTATGGTGCTTCTTGTGGTCGTTATGACATTTTGCAAGGGGTGATTAAGTCAATCAAATCATCTCTCTCTCTCTCTCTCTCTCTCTCTCTCTCTCTCTCTCTCTCTCTCTCTCTCTCTCTCTCTCTCAACATGTTATAAGATAAAAACATTATTTTTTTTATGGTGTGAAAGTTAAGATAACATATAAAAGTGGTGTAATAACATATATTTAATGTTCCTAGTCTAAACGTTCTAATAAAACCATGCATTTTGACAAAAGAATTATATTCTTCCTACTTTAACATGGTATAGCATGTCAAAATGTTCCATAGAAAAAAAATTAAAACTTAAGGGTTGTTATCAACAAAACTGAAATATAACAGTTAAATAATAAAAATAAAAAAGAAAATTGAGTAATCTAACCTCTTTTAAATGTTTACTTGAAAAAATAACCTAACTTTTTTCTTCTAGCAAAAATAACCACTTTGACCGGAATGAATATTCCGGACAAAGAAAAAACATTTTTTTAGTGATTCCAGAATGACATTCCGGACTACTATTCACATTCTGGATTAAAATTTCGGATTTTGAAAAAAAAAACTCCGGAATTTCAAGAACAAGTCTGAAATCCGAAGAAAAGTTCCGGAATTTCGAAAAAAAATCGTTTTTTACTTAAATTTAACAAAGAGTTAAACAAATATAGTAAATATAAGGGAGGTGATATTGCCACTGCAAATTTTAATGCTTCCACTGAAATAAAATTTGAATTGACAACTATGCCCCTAAAGTAATTACCGATGTATGCCAAATTATAATTTTTTGATGGTTTTATTATTTATTGTAAACCTTTTAATTACCGTTTCAACTCTATTATCCTCAGTTCCCAACCCGTAACCTCATTGTTTCCGGACAAAACAATTTTTTTTTCCGGTCATCATTTATTTTCCGGCCACCATTCTTCTTTTCTCAGCTACTAAATTTCCCAAATGCTCGAGCCAACCATACCCAACAACGCTCCACCTCCTTTATCCCAATTGTCTCTCTCACTGCTGAAAAAAAAACAGATCACCCACTCAAACAGACTAACCCTATTTATCACAAGCAACCTTGCGAGAGACAATGATCAGAACCAATAAACTCTATCACCCTTCTCGTCCCTATTTATCTCTGTCTCTTCCTCGTCGAGTTGATAGACACCACGAAAAAGATGACCGCCAAGGTAGGAACTTTATCCCACTTGCAACGCCTATAAACCTAGAGAGATTAAGAAAACAAACTTGGTTCTGCATAGAATCACAGGTTGTTTAAAAAAAGATTTGGATTTCAAACAAACTGGAGAAACTCACAACCATTTCATTGGAGAGTATCATGTTGGATAAAAAGGGTACCGATGGTGGGAATCGCCGGGAATTTGGTTTCTACTAACAAGGTCAACCATTTGGATTTAGTAGTTGAGAAAAGAAGATTGGTGGCCGGAGAAAAATGATGATCGGAAACGATGATGTTGGTGGGGATGATAGAGTTGAAACAGTGATTAAAGAATATATTTTTTTAATAACACAATACAATGGTACAATACTCATGAAATTTTTGTATCTTTTGAAGTCAACGAAGTTCTACTTTTACAGATGATTCATCACCTACAATACATCTACGAGGGATACTACCAGGCGAAGATCATGGGTTTTTTTAAATAAAGATTGTTATTTCTTTTTCTCAGGTAGTAGGGGCATAATTGACAATTTATATTCTTTCAGTGGAAACATAAAAAGTTACAGTGGCAATATCAGCGCCTAAATATAAATTATATACGATATTGATATTAGTGTATAAAATCATACATTTTATTGAAAAATTGGGATATTAAACCCTTAGAAATGAACATTTCGGATATAAATGGAAGATATTTTTTCAAAAAAAAAATGGGAAAAAACCTAAAGATAATTCCGGAAGAATTTGAAGATCAAATCCGGAACGGAGCATTCTTTGAAAAAAAAATGAAAAGTAGTCCGCAATGAGACATTTAGGAGATTGTAATCATTTTTCAAAAACTGAAAAAATGGTTATTTTCTTTATTAAAAAAAAAACTCATTTATATGAGTTAGATTACTCAATTTCCCAAATAAAAATGGTCAAAATATAGTGACATTTATGTATTTGGTCCTAAATAATTTACAAATTACATCATATTAAGATTGATTCACATCCTTTCTTATTTCAGGATTTAAAACAAAAAACCACCATGACCATACAAAATTGCTTCTTTTCTAAAATTAAACTCAATGGTTTAAGGTTTATATATATATATATATATATATATTTTTTATTTTTAGTTCGGTTTTTGTTTCTTTTGCATAAGAAAAAACCTCAGACTCGCACATTACCCTACAAATCATCTGGTCCATTAGGAAAGAGCAAATCATCCACAAAAGAAGGCATGTGACTATCCAAGAGTTGAGACCTTTAAAAATAACACCTAGGGAAAATCTTTTGATTTTTTTTTTTTTTAACTCAAGATGCGACAAGAGAAAAACATTGAAATCAAACACTTTTCTTTCGATTTACTTACAATAGATACATAAACCTAAATCCATTACAAATTAGATTCTAACCACATAAAAACCAAAAAGAATGTTTTAATTTTTTTAACCTCCAATCATTAATAAAACCTTCTGTTTACACCATTTCACATTTCAACCCTTGTTCAACATTTCTGTTTCTATTTTATTCACACCTCATTGGTGATCCATAAATCTTTCTTTGTTTTGTGATGAATGGAATATCTGATGAGTGACCACAAATATTATGGGCCATCCGGCTCTCAACCGGAAGATGAAGGGTGGCTGTTGTAGATTTAAACCCGATAAGGACCAGATTTGAAAAATGTAGTGGTATGTCAACTTCTAAGCTGTTTCATCATTTGGAAGCAAATCTGCTGCACTCTTGCGATTTCTTAACATATCACGAACCTTGTAATTTCCTCCATTTCCATCATTATCTTTCTTCATAAATTGAAATCCCATAAGATACCTGTATTCCCCTGTCCCAAGACACCTTGAGCAATAGCCAAGCCCACTCCCACCACATGTCTTGCACCTGTGTAAAACCTCAAATTGGTCAAAAAGTCAAACATTATGTTGCAAAAATAAACATTTGTGGGATGAACATGGTTACATATTTTGGTTATAGATTGAAAACATGGATGCATAATTCGTCTGGAAAAAAAAAACACTTTTTTTAGAAAAATGCTCAAGATTTAGGATACTTTACCATTTTGGCCACTCCCCATTTGGAAGCATTGCTAAGTCAACATTGTTTGTCCTTCCTGAAACAAAATATAAAGAAACATCACTTGTAACACATACATGACAAACATAGTACTACATGTTCTGTTCTTCTGTGTAACAAAAGGGCCCACAAGAAAAGGAAAAACTAGCAAGTGTTGATGCATTTGTGTTTTTTTATGGAAGTGAGGGAAAAAGCTAACCTTTTCCACAACAATCAAAACAATCTACTCTTCCACTCCCTTTGCATACGACACATGAAGGATCTGGTTTTGGTCTTTTCTCTAATCTAACATTAGACTGCAAGAAAAAAAAAGAGCAATTTGGATACCAGGTATTCTTCAAAAAACACCAACAAAACAAGGGCAAATCAAGAAATCAATTTTCAACTATTTGAGCTCCCAGTTATATGAACATAATGCCTTCGTTAATTCACTTTACTTCTAGCTATTTACTATGTTTTCGACTTATATACAAACAATTAAGAGGTCAAATGAGCATGGGAAGTTCGATTTGATCGCCTGTAAACGGAACAAACTTTGTATCGGATGAGATCTAAACAGTCACAACTTCAAATAATCAAAACCTGTTCAAAATCGCAACAGTTTTCCCCAAATCCATAACTCTCATGCTCCAACTATTTGTCAGGTTTCGATCAATACAGTAACGGATAATTAAATTAAGTTTCATTACGAATTACAGCAGCAACAAAACCAGCATGTATAAATATCAATTTAAGAAAGTGTTACCTTACCTCTGTTCTAACAATCCAAGATGGCTTCGGGGATGATAGCAGAGGGGTTCGAGGCGGTGGCGGTAGCGGTGATGGTGCTGGTAGGTTGCGACTGTCCGGAGGCGGTGCACCATTGCTTGAATTCGTGGCCTGGACGGCTGTTCGCGTGAAAAGATTGGATACTGTTCCGGTAAAGACTATCATTTTTTGTGCGAGTTATGAGCAACTTTATCCATTTATGTATGTACAAGAGTGCCTTTGGTTAGGCGGGATTGACTTCATTTGGTGGAATTGGAATATGAATTTTTATGTTTGGTTGTGAAATTGAATGGAATTGGATTTAAAAGGATTCCATAAAAATTTTATTTGGTTGATTTTAATATATTTTTAACATTTTTTTTTCTTGATAAAGAAATTATCTATGAACTTTAGATGGAACATACATAAAGGGTCTTGTGTCATTCGAAGACAACCACATATATAAAACGAAATTTTTTTGCGACAAACGTGTTATGTATGTGTTCACAAGATGTACAATTTATCGATGTAATAGGATGGGAATGTCAGTTACGGATGGCAGAGTTTCATAATGCTTTTCTTAGGTCACATGGATTGAAAGTTCCAAAATCATGTATGTAGATATAGATTTTAAGATTAAAAATATAGCTATAACGTGTTTATTGACTATGATGTATTTTTCATGTTATTAATCGGTCTATGTGGATAAAAACATAAGTGGTGAGGGTTTCTTCACCCATTATAGAGGTCATATATATTATTTTTAATGATTGTTGTGATGGAACCAACATGCTATTCAAAGAATTCAACATGAGACTTTCTTCTTCACACATGTTGTATAAAGATATTTCGGCATTTTGAATCAAGGGGACGAGCTTTAAAAGATGAACCGTATTATGAAACATCCATTATACAAGTACTTTGCAATAGGGGCGGAGCTTCAACTATTGATTTGGAGGGCCGGAAATATAATATGTATAAAAATCAATGAGCAGGGAGGGCACAGCCAAAATTTGATATTTTTGGGTCTAATATATATAAATTTAAAGTAGATGGGCTAATTGTAAAAAAAATCAGGAGGCTGTGCAATAAGTAACATGCGGAAAACTTTTAACATTGAGAGTACATTATCAAAAGTTCATACGATGACATCATAATTAACAAAATAAGTAATTGTAAAGTGTCTAACTATTTCAAATATACCATCATAATTAATCTTTAAATATCATCAAGCTTCTTAGCCTGCATAACATCACTACATACCCGCTACTAACATAAGTACATGTCAAAATAGAAAGTATGACATGGAAATCCTAGTTAACCGGAGAGGATCTAGACATCATAAGAACAATACGTAAATGAACAAGCATTTTATATATAAATGTAACAACCTCATAACTTCATCAAAGTTTATTTAAAATTTCTTAATATTTCTTTATAACTTTTTTAAAGCTATAGAACTACATTTTTGGAAAAACATTATATAAGTCAAAGTACATTGTTATAACTTCATAAATGGGTTTTCGATGTCTTGCCACGACTCCCCGTTTTTGCAAAGATAAGAGGTGATGGCTTGCTCCTTAGGAGATACGTTAAGACATCTAAGTGCATTGCATACCCTTTCCTCATAAACTCTTAATTAAACCCCCCAGGTTTCGAACGTTGCACCTCCCATGTGTAAGGTAATACCTTACCTGATAAGGGCGGGCTCCAGTTACTTGATTTTATATAATGTAACAAAACATCATAAACGAAAATACATGTAATAGTGCAATGCATGATATTTAATAAGGTACCGAAAATATATGGGAAAACTGCAATAAAGTCCCTACATATTGGCCTCATAATCGATTTAGCTCTTATATATTTTTTTTATTCAATTAAGTCCCAAATACCGGTAATCGTATTCAATTTAACCCTTTGACCCGGTCAACAGGTCATCCAACTTTCAAAATTACATTTTCGGCCCAGATTTCAAATTTTATTACAAATTTGGTCCAAATTTTACACTTTTGGCCCAGATTATAAATTTTGTTAAAAATTTGGTCCAAAATTTACCCTTTTTGCCCAAATTTTAGGATTTTTATTATGAATTCATCCTAACTTTAGTTCTCTTTACAACTTTTTTCTCAAAACTTTGTTTCTAATATGTTTTTTCTTTAAAACTCATATTTATACAAAAAAAACATATTTTCACATAAAAATCTTATTTTTTCTATATAAAAACTTTTTTTAAAAACTTTTTTGTATATGAAATATCTAATTATAAAAATAGGTTTGGATTATTTGTGTGATTGCTCTTAAAAAATCAATTAAGAAATTAAAAGTAACCCTAAATTATACTATTAAATTATAGTTTGTCAAAAACTAGTTACACTCATTTTAATATTATTTATTTGTTCTTTAATCACATTTATAGGAAAAGTTTAAATAATAGAAGATGATGCATATTGAAAACTTCATATTTTTTGTTTCTCGCTGAATACATGTTCATACATATGGTTCATCATCACTTTGGATTTCTTTATTTAAACTTCTTTGTAAAATCGGATTTATGTGTCAATTTTGTTTGTTGTAATAACAAAAAATAACTATCTAGAATGGAGCAATTGTCATTTGTCGATAAGGAGGTTTTTGGCAGAAAATGACATTTAACAAATGTAAAAAAATATTATAAACGTTGATAGTTACAACTCCTACTGAAATCAATATGGATTGTCATATATGAGATTATAACAACTTTACATACCTTTTGTCGTATATATGTGATCGAAGGTATGATTTAATTTACGAAAATGCAACAGATTGAAACATACATATAAACAACTATATTATAATCTCATAGAAAAAAGAATACACACTAAATAGAACACATATTAAAATATCTATATTAATAGTATAATTTAGGGTAACTAGTGTAACTAGTTTTTGACAAACTATAATTTAATAGTATAATTTAGGGTTACTTTAAATTTCTTAATTGATTTTTTAAGAGAAATCACACAAATAATCCAAACCTATTTTTATAATTAGATATTTCATATACAAAAAAGTTTTTAAAAAAAGTTTTTATATAGAAAAAATAAGATTTTTATGTGAAAATATGTTTTTTTTTGTATAAATATGAGTTTTAAAGAAACAACATATTAGAAACAAACTTTTGAGAAAAAAAGTTGTAAAAAAGACTAAAGTTAGGATGAATTTATAATAAAATTCTAAAATTTGGGCAAAAAGTGTAAATTTTGGATCAAATTTGTAAAAAAATTTAAAACTTGGGCCAAAAATGTAAAATTTGGACCAAATTTGTAATAAATTTTGAAATCTGGGCCGAAAATGTAATTTTTGAAAGTTGGATGACTTGTTGACCGGGTCAAAGGGTTAAATTGAATACGATTACCGGTATTTGGGACTTAATTGAATAAAAAAAATATATAAGGGCTAAATTGATTATGAGGCCAATATGTAGGGACTTTATTGTAGTTTTCCCAAAATATATAAGTAATGTTATCTTACATTGTCATTATACTTCGTCTTTAAGGTGCTCTCAAGGTAGACCCGATGGAAAATGATGGTTGTAGAGACATGTGTGTTGAATATATGTTGATGTGTTGTGTGATATTCAATATATGTCTCTAAAACCATCATTTTTGACAGTTGATGGAGCTGATCTCGTAACAATTGAACTTGTTCAATAGAGGGGTTGATTTATGTGTGTTCAAGAACAATCCATATTTGTTGAGCAATGGAAAAACTAACGATTTTAGAAAAAGTTTCCTCCGAAAGTGATGTCTGGAGAAGAATGATAGCCCCTTGATCGGCCTGCAAACATGTCCACGAAGGGAGCAGGTGTGTTGGTATTAACCGAAAAGGTAACTAAAGGAGAAATAGTATCATGTAAGGAGCGTAAAAATAACTCATGTGCTTTAGCTTGAGCAAGAAGATCATGAAAAGTAGTGGGAGATCGGGAGGCTCAAATAATATTTAAAAAGGTCTCAAATGATGAACTGAGACCACACATGAACCAATAAACCCTATATGGTTCATCGACATGATGTCCAACAGCCGCCAATTGATCACACATGAATTTGAACTTTTGCCCGAAATCAGCAACAAAGGATGAACCTTTTGACAATTAACAAAGTTGATATCGTAACGATTGAATCCACTAAATAAAGGAGTTGATATGTGGATGTTCAAGAGCATCCCAACCCTATTGAGTAGTGGAAAGACCGACTATTTCAGAAGAAGTTTCCTCTATAAGTGATGCCCAAAGAAGAATGATGGCCCGTTGATTAGCCTACAATCACTTTGTGTAAGCTGGATTCGATGGTGATTTATTATTAATAAGAAGTTCAAGAACCGGTTTGAGAAAAGGTACCAACAACATGCCCCAAATTTTTTTGATATGTGAGTAGAGGAACCATTTGATTATTCTGTAACGTCCAAAAATCACAAATAAATTTTTCATTTTTAATTAAAGGAAAATCATTGTCTCTAATAAAAACCCCAAGTCATAAGAAACCAGTATCAAGTATAAATATTCCAAAATCAATGTATCATAACATCTCCAAAACATGTCACCGAATGATATGTACGATCACGCATTCGTCTTGCCTCAGTCATCAAAAGTACCTGATACATAACACTTAAACTTTAAGCGAAAGCTTAGTGAGTTCCACCAAAATACCACCACACAAACATAAAACAACATGGATATTGGGTCCATAACCATCAGACTAGATTACCCCTAAGTCCACAACATGAGTATGGCTTGCCTTCCTAGCCTACAACTCATGTTTGGATTGCTCTCGAGCCCACAACATAAGTTTGGCTTGTCTTTTTGACCCACAACTTATGTCTGACTTGCTCTCGGGTTTGTTGGCTTCCGCACAAAGCAATATTGCTTCAACCAAACCGCATTATATCGACATATGCAACAGATAGACATATAACAACAAATAAATAAACATGCAAATCTTGACAGATATCTACATCGTAGTAACATCCTAATCCAGGATATATAATCTACTAGGCTGACATTAGTGCCTTCGACCCACAAGTTCAGTGAGGAAACTCACCTCATAGTTTGAAATGTAGTTGAAAGGATAACAACTCCAACTGTTGACTCTACATGTCACTTATACAACAAACAATGACCTAATCTCAAACTACTTACTCAAAATACCCAAAATACCCCTAAGTCAAACGTGGTCAAAATCTTGGTCAAAGTCAATTTCAAAAAGTCAAAGATTCCACCTAGGCTCAGTACGCCCAACGTACCAGAGTTAAATCCCCAATTCCTCATTAAGTACTTATTTCATCAATCCAAAGCACCAAGCTCCAGAGATCCATGTAACAAGGGACGTGTTAATGGGTAAAGTCTCTGACTTTATCCATTTACATGCATACAAGAGGGTATAAACTCAAACCCTTGGTCCAAAAGCCATCCAAAGCTCCAAAACTTCTACATGGATTAATGAGAGTGTTCAAGCTCTCATTTTTATGAACCCATGAGCTTAAAACTACATAAAACTACAATTCAAGGACATGGAGTAGCTCATACTCCACTAGACCAAAACTATAGGACCAAAATGTACACAAACTCTAGATTAGAAAGATCTAAGCAAATAACCCATCAAGAATTGGACTTTATACCTCTAAAAGATTCTTGAGGGTGAGATACTTCTGGATCTAGGTTGCCTTGAGCTTCCAAGATGATTCCAATTTGTTCTCCCTCCTTTAAGAACACCAAAAATGCACTTTCAAGCTCAAAGACTCATACAATGGATTAAGGTTTGCAAGTGGCGATTTGAGAGATGGAGGCTGATGAGGGAAAATGTTTTGGAGAGTTAAGGATGTTTAAATAGTGTTCAAACCCTAAAAAATTAGGGTTTGTTTATTGGCCACATACGCCCTACATACCCACATGCATGTGTGATTCATTAAATGGACTACGCCATGCGTACGCCCCAAGTATGCATGCCATAAGGAATTATCTTGTAATAATTTATTCACTTTGAAAGGAGGACGCCATGGGGGAGGAGTTGCATAAACAAAGAAGAAGAAGACGAAGTGAAGAAGGGGAGATGAAGAGATTAAGGGTGGGATTAAACGGTTGTAGATACAATGAGAATAAATTTCATCACACTGAATAAGGTGGAAGTGCATTTTATTTATAGATAAACAAATTACATATTACACTTTACAGAAAATATACAAGACATTAACTAGTGAGTATAATAAGACATTTTTGTATGCTAACTTTAGAGGAATCATATCATAATGCATTTAATAACCAAAGCTTTTATGTTTGTTGTTTTGAAAATGAATTAGAATGCAATATCTAAGGAATTTGTTGAATTGCTATTATTGATATACTATTGGTGGAAAAAAAAAGTCTTAGAGAAATCTAATGGGAATATTATTGATCAAATCACTTCTAAGATAGAAAATATTGTTTAACGAGAACAATATGAAAATTGAAAATAGATTTTTAAATATCAGAGTTTAGGAGTTGTATTTATGTTTTATTTTGAAAACAATCTAATGGAGCTACTCACTAAGATACCAAACCAAACTATACCGATTTTATTTATCCGCTGCAATCTCTAAGTATCGTGCAAATAAATTTTAATATGTGTTTTGCTAAGAAGAATAAGACACAACTTTTTTTTATCTAATTCCATAACAATCTATTTTTTTCCAGATTTTAAATGTTGGAAATCATCAATAACACCAAAACAATAACAACTAAGACTAAATGAATTATAAGCCAAAACCAACATGTTAGTCAAAACAATTTTTTTTTGTCAAATATAAAGTTTTTTTAATAATTATTTATATGTTACCAAAAGATTACATGCAAGCTAACTAAACCAACCAAAATAAAAATACACGAGAATTTATATGTGGAAAACTAATTTATATTTAAAAAGTTAAACCCAAAATGTTAGTTATTTTACGAAATTAATTATAAAGTAATAGGTTTTTTACATCTTTTATTTCTTTAGAAAAATAATAATACATTGATAAAAACAACAAAAAATATCTCTTTGCTATGCATTTTTTTAGATTTGATTAAAACCATAACCTTTTTGGATTGTTGGTCCATTTAAACATGTTTGTATGTAGAAAAAAGTCTCTCCCAAAATTCAAAAGACTAAAATACCCTTAGTATCTCTCTCTCTCTCTCTCTCTCTCTCTATATATATATATATATATATATATATATATATATATATATATATATATATATATTCTCTCTCCCTCTCTATTTCTCTCATGCATAAAGCCACCCACAATTCATCTTCTCAAACCAAACAACCTTTTTGCAGGCCCAAAACATTAATTATGTTCTTTAAACTAAAAATGATAAACACCCAAATCGAACATATCAAATAAATCCAAACTTTTTAACAGGGAACTCATCTTAATCCATCCTTCAAACTATTCAATCTCAAATCCATGTTTTTTTACTCGTTCATTGGGTGACGACAAGATGCAGGAGGAAGCGACTCAAGTTCTCAGTCACATAATCATTACATGCTTATCAAAAAACTCACAAGAAGTCAAAGAAATTGGTTCCAAGGTATATCTAGAGTTGAGCTTTGGTATGGGTTAGTTGGGTTGATTTGATGATCGATTGATAACCTTTTTTTTGAATGGTTTAATCTTCTTTATTTTGGTATATATGAATTTAAGTGATCAATCACCTGTTCATTAGGTTTCATATATACAAGATGACACCAATAACAAGAAATAAATGGAAATCGAGAGAGATAAATATAGAGAGAGAAAGAAAGAAAGTCATCCCTTTCGAATCAACCTTCACATGTCTCTTTCTTTTATCAACGATTGCATTAGGAAGGATGTAAACAAGCAAAGAACGAAGGGGAACTCCTCATTCTTGAATCAATTCACACAAGGCTTTAGATGTCGTGGAGCATAACCACAAAAAAAAAAAAAAAAAAAAAAAAAAAAAAAAACTAGATAAAGAAATTAGACCAATTTGGGTCTAAATATTGATGATAAAAAAAATGTTCATGTTGATAGAGCTCATGAAATCACAACGCATAAAATCTTTGTATTTTCAAACATACAATCTATAAAACATCAATTTAGATTCATTCACAGATACAAAAACAAAATCAAGTACAAAAGCATCCATGACAAAGAAATTGAAAGGGAATATATATTTTAAAGAAAACCCCAAAACCCAAATTAACAAAGAAACAAACGAACTTGAAGAAATCATCATATCAAAAAGTATGAAGCAAACGTTATCTTTATGAGCTTTTTTTATGGTTCAGTTGGGAAACGAGAGAGAGAGAGAGAGAGAGAGAGAGAGAGAGATTGTGGGCCTTATATTTTAATCTAATAAAACTGTAAATTAAATAGAAAAAAACATACAAAAAAAATCAGAAGGGAAATTTAGTCTTTTCGGTTTGGATAGGGACCAAAACCACAAACAAACACCACAAATCCAAAAAAGTATGGGTTGGACCAAATCCTATAATAATTACATACTGCAGGGACCATTTTTGTAGTTTTGTCTAATATATTTCTTAGGAAAAGGTAATAACCTAAATTTTTTGATAACAGAGTAATTTACATTAATGGTCCATGTGGTTTAAGGTAATTTACGTGTTTGTTCCATATTTTTTTTTTAACTTGGACCATCTATATAGTTTGATTTCATTTCATGCTTAGTCCCTATTAGACCTAAATTGACATTTATATTATTATTATTATTATTATTATTATTATTATTATTATTATTATTATTATCTTATTAAAAAACATTTATTAAAAAGATAAATACATGTGGTGTAACATCCTGACTCCCATATATAATTTTAAATTAATTTACATTCATAATGTCAGAGCAACTCGACAAGTTGGATGCCCCCAACTCGCCGTGTATAGGAGTTAATGGCCGCATGATTTTTAGAATCTACTCGATGAGTTGGAGGACCCCAACTCGACGAGTAGGTGCTGAGTGAGAAAACCCTAATTTTCAGGGTTTGTGTCCTATTTAAAGGATCTTAAGCCTTCATTTCTGCCTCCCTTGTCACCCTAATACTCTGTGAGAAACCCTAATCGAGCTATAACCTTTGTATGAGAGAAATAAAGGCTAATATTGTGTGTTTTAGTGCATTTTTGGAGGAAAGTTGAGGAGCAAAAGGTTTGAGACGAGAGGGAGCTTCTGGATCTGGTGGTCATTCATTCCAAGCTTTTGTTTGAGGGTAAAAAGTCACCACCTTGCTCATTGTTTGATTAGATCCCGTTTCTAGGGAGTTTAGGGCCTTTTTTTCCATCTTTCTTTGAGTTATTGAGTGTTTTCAGCTTGCCATGGGGATTAGACTTCAGATTTGGACCATATGTAGTCCCTTGAGCCCAAAGATCCAAGCTTTATCAAGCTGGTTGCAAATTTTTATGCATTAAACCCTATATGGAGCTTGTTTTGGCATTTCGAGCCCTATATTCCATGCATGGACGTACAACTTGCAACTTTACGTGGTATTTTAGCCTTGGGAGGTAGATCTAGGGTTTCAGACATTATTTTTGCTTAGAATCGTCTGAATGAGAATTGGTCTAGAGGGACTCGAAGAGTGCATGATCCAACTCGATGAGTCAGCTAGGGTTTTCTTCGATGGATTGGACACGCTACAACTCGACAAGTTGATGAGACAACTCGATGAGTTGAGTTGGATTTTCCTGATACTTCAGAGGAAGCGAAGGAACTAGACGAGTCGCATAGATGCCCTCGACGGGTTTAGTCAACATGGACTGTTGACTTGGGTGTTGACTTTCGTTGGCTTTTAGGGTTTAGTCAATTGTGGACCTTGGAGACCATGGAGGGGTAAATTGGTCTTTTCACCCTTTTTAGATTTAGTGGAGGAGTTAACTTAGCATATCAAAGTGATTATTACAAATTGCTTATTATAGATAATTAGATTATATATGCGGAGTCTAGACTGTTCGTGGGGTACTAGATATACTTGCTTACTTCCGAGGTGAGTCTTCTCAGTTCTCACTATACTTACCTGAGCAGTAAATTTGTGTGATCGGAAGGTCTTTGAGATATCGAACGGAGGGTCCTATGTGCTTATACTGAGTTATGTAATATTATGATGTAGCACCAGGTTCCTGGTACGTAAATGTTATTTGAGTATTTCCTTTCTTTTAGCCTTGGACTCGGCGAGTCATAGGTCCGACTCGTCGAGTGGATGCGGGACCCGGGACACGTTTAAGTTGGCGACTCGGCGAGTCCATATCCTGGACTCGGCGAGTCACAGTTGTTGGATGAAACCCTAAGTTTCAGGGGTTTGCACCCTATTTAAAGGACTTATCCTCCCAGGCCAGCCCCCATTCTCTCCCCAGAAGCTCCAAACCCTCGTTCTAAGCTTGTTCCTTGAGAGTTTGAGGCTATTGTGTGTGTTCTTGAAGGTTTTGAGGAAGAAGGGGAAGTAGATCAAGAGGAAGGAAAGGAATCCAGGCATCTTTGCACTCTTTCAGCAGTTCCTTTGAGGTATAATCCGTTTTTCCCCTGTTTCTATGCTTATTACTTCATGTAAGTCATTCTTGAGCCAAACCCCAAGTTTGTATGTGCAAATTACTTCGTAATATGCTGATTGGCCCTTAGATCTAGGCAAGATTGAGCTCCAGGAGCTCAGATCTGTTAGCTTTATGGCCCCATGTTGCTTGTTCACCCTAGATCTACCCTTTTGAGACATTTTGAGCCCTAAAATCCATATTGGTGAATATCCACATGTAAAGTTGGAAACTTTACGTGTGATTCGTGTCCTAGAAGTCCAGATCTGTGAATGGCATGGACTGGAATCGAGCAAATCTGTGTATTTAGTGGATGCATGGCAACGACTCGGCGAGTCGTTCATATGACTCGGCGAGTCTGTTCGCGAGTCTCCGAGTTTGTCCCCTTTTCGTAGTGTCGAGTGAGCAGTGAGTCACGGGGTGTGACTCAGTGAGTCAGAAGCTTAACTCATCTATGGAGGTACTCGACGAGTCAATGCCCTGACTCGGCGAGTTCAAGGCAATCTCCTTAGATCAAGAACAGACTCGCCGAGTTGTATGAACAACTCGTCGAGTCCATCTTCATCCGAAGAACACTTATGCTGAGACTCGCCGAGTTGTATGAACAACTCGCCGAGTCTTAGCATCAGTGTTCATCGGATGAAGATGAACTCGACGAGTTGTTCATACAACTCGGCGAGTAGGATGAAGGACTTGAATATTGGTTAAGAAGGTAAACCCGTCGAGTCGTCGCCTAACTCGACGGGTAGGATCGGGATTCAGGGCAGTCGTTTGGATAGGGACTCGGCGAGTTGGAAAGCCAACTCGGCGAGTCGGGTCAACTGAAAGTTGACTCTGACTTTGACTTAGGGCATGGTCAGGGGTAAAATGGTCATTTTACCCAAAGGTCAGTGAGCAGTGTTTGATTGGGTATATTGTGGGAATTGCAGCCGGAGGATTTCCGGAGCAGCAGCAGCAGCAGTAGGCAGTCAGTTTCCGATCAGATCAACAGCTACTTCGAGGTGAGTTACCTTCCAGTAGTGGTGGGTCTAAGCCACAACGCCGACCCACCAGTAGGAGACGTATGGTAGATGATTGTCTTTGTGATATCATCTAGGTTTACTACTACCTGATATGTTATATGCTAGCATGATACGTTGTATGTGATAGTAGTCGAGTTCGGTTGTTAGGACCGAAGGGTAGTTAGACACCCCAGATACGTCTGACAGTATATGATGATATGTTTGCGTGCTGGCTTGTTATGTTATATGCGATAGAGGTAGTATGAGGGGACCAGTCCCTGTGGTCGGTTGTTAGGACCGACGGGTAGTCAGCACCCCAGAATGGCTTGACATGGGTAGTCAGCACCCCAGAATGGCTTGACACGGGTATGACGGCACCCCAGAACGGCCGTACCGGGTAGTCAGGCACCCCAGAATAGCCTGGCAGTATGTATGTTACGTGTTTGTATGGTATGTGGTACGACGGGGGAACTCACTAAGCTTTGTGCTTACAGTCTTCAGTTTTGGTTTCAGGTACCTCCTCAGCTAGGGGAAAGGAGCCGGCGCAGTAGCAGCATGTCACACACACACTCTCCGGTTTCCGCATTTACGAGCTTCACTGGGATTTGTACTATGATATTTTGATTGAATGTATGAATTGGCTTTTAGACATGGTTCACTTGTGTTATGATTTGATCAGACAATGTGTTTAGTTTTTAATATTTTCTAAAGTAATGTTTTTAAAACGAAATTTTTGGTCATGAAAATTGGGTCGTTACAAGTTGGTATCAGAGCCCTGATTTGAGGGATTCGGACACACCCTCGGGAGTGTCTGAACTCAAATCGAGGGATTAAAAGATTTTCTAAAGGAAAAAATGTTTTCTAAAATTGAGAAAAAAAGTTTTGAGAAAGAACGAAGTGTGTGATGTGCGCGACTGGCCGAGCTCAAGTAAGTATCCCCAAAGTACCCATACAAGTTTATGTTATGTTTATCAGTTTTTGTTGAACAGCATGCTAGAATAGGACTAAGGATCTAGGAGTGATGCCTTATGTGCCTGTTTAATGTGTTTCAGTTGTATGAGAACTTGCATGCTAGTTATTGAGTAGACAGTAAGTAGGATAGCCTGATTAGGTTATGCCTGGTAGTATGAGCTTAGCACTTTATGCTAGCTCAGTTCCGAAGGTAGATAGAGTTAGTTGAGATTGTTACCCTTATCTGAATGCTGCTTGCTTCGTGCTACATGGGACTCTGAATAATGGGAGTTAGCCATTAGACGAATGCGTCACGTCACATGTGATCAGGGTTGAATAATCTTAGAGTGTCGGATTTGATCCTACTGCGCAGCTCTTGTTTGAGTCCAACCGTTGTAGGGACGAGTCGGGTACTCGAAGGATTATCTGAGCCTCGTCACATGTGATGATATTTGGGTAATGGCTAATTGGCATTACAAGGAGGCCTGCAGCAGCTGAGGACTGGTTAGAGTGGAACTAGAGATTTCCCTAGGGCAAGCCTAGGATGAGTATAGCAGTAATCAACAGTAGTGAAAGGGATCTGGTGGAGTCGAGGCATTCCTTGAAGAAGGTACGGATAGATGTGGAAGGTAGTATGGGCCCGTACTACTGAAAGCAGAGGATTCGTACCCGAACCAAGGATGGCCAAGATAAGACCAGGGAACTTGTAAGTAGATGTGATCCCTCAGGGAGTATCAGTATCACTAATGATTGTTGTGATGTATTGCAGAATGGTGGTACTTCGATCGAGGCCGGTAGATGGCGGTTCAGGAGAGGGGTCAGGTTCGGGATTAGGTTCCGAGCCGGTTGATGAGGGACTACGCGAGTTCATCGCGTCAGAGATTACCAGGGGTATCCTTGAGTCGACTCCCATTATCTTTGGGTCAATCAAGGAAGGGATCATCGAGTTGATGGAGGATCGCCTCAGGGCGTTCAGGAGCGACATGGCATCTGGCCAGTCGGGATCTCGCACACTGTCCTTTAAGGACTTCAGGGGCAGTGGTGCGCCGGATTTCCATGGGGTGAAAGACCCCATTGCTGCCAGGCGATGGATTGCAGACATCGAGTCTGCCCAGTTGACTAGCTTCTGCCCCGAGGGGTCGAAGGTGAGGTATGCAGCAGGATGTTTACGGGACCGATCCCGAGATTGGTGGGAGTCAGTGGGTGACTCGTTGGGAGCCTCAACTATCGAGGCTATGAGCTGGTCGGACTTTGTGACCAGGTTCAGGGCAGAGTTTGCGCCGGCGGTCGAGCTTCAGCAGCTGGCCAGGGAGTTTCTTGACATGAGACAGACGACGGAGACTATGGCGGAGATCACCGCCAAGTTCCGGGAGAGGGCTTTGTTGGTGCCCCAGTATGTCGGTGACGAGGACATGAGGAGGACTCGTTACCATGATATGCTACGAGCTGACATCCGGGAGCATGTTAGCTTTTCGGCTTGCCCTACCTTGGACTCTATGATTGTCAGGGCGAGGGAGAGGGAGATAGATTTGGAGCACATCCGGAAACGGAAATTGGAGGAGGGACAGGCAGGAGGGGCTTCGGGGAAGAAGCCCAAGGGATCAGATGGTAGGCCGAAAGGCCAGTCAGGACCGAGTCGCTGCAGGAAATGCGGCAGGCCACACGAGGGGGCGTGCAGGATGGGATCATCAGGCTGCTACAAGTGCGGCAAGTCCGGGCACATCAGCAGGGATTGGACTGCTCCGGCAGCAGTTATTCAGACATTAGAGTTGCTGTGTTTTCACTGCAACCAGAGGGGCCACAAGAAGGCCAATTGCCCCCAGTTGATAGTTTCAGCGCCGGTGAAGGCGCCAGCTCCAGCGACCCTGCGGATCACGGATGGCCGGCAGGGCAAGTCAGAGGCTCCAGTGGTGAGGAGCCGAGCATTTCAGCTGACTACCGAGGAGGCACGCGCCGCACCCGATGTGGTGACGGATATGATTCTTTCCCTCTATCTTATTTTTATAATGTTATGTTATTGATATGTGCTCTGTATGTATACGTATGCATTAGGATCGTTCCATGTGAACGGCCTCCCAGTTCCGGTGTTATTTGATTCGGGTGCGTCCCGATCATTCGTTTCCCTTGCGCTTAGCAAGAAGTTTCATGAGCCATCAGGCGAGTTAGATTACCCTTTGGAGGTGGAGATTGCTGATGATCGATCGGTGCGAGCATCGATGGTATTTCGAGATTGCGTGCTGCGTTTGTTCGAGGAGCGCTATTTGGTAGATTTGGTTCCCATACCGTTGCGTGGGAACAAGGTGATTATAGGCATGGATTGGCTGAGCCCTAATGGGGCTGTGATAGATTGCGCGCAGCAGCTAGTGCGGGTCAGGACCCCAAGTGGGGGAGAGTTAGTGATTCATGGAGAGAGGCCCCAGTGTGGACCCGCTGTATGTTCAGCAGCGAGGGCTAGGCGCTACCTTCAGCAGGGATGCGCAGGATATGTCGCGTATGTGATGGATACCCGGGAGGCAGGTAAGTCGACAGTGAGCGAGGTTCCGGTGGTCCGAGACTTTGCAGATGTTTTCCCAGAGGAGCTTCCTGGGATACCTCCGGAGCGACAGGTGGAGTTCAGGATTGACCTTGTTCCTGGTGCGGCTCCGATATCCAAGGCACCGTATCGGTTGGCTCCTCCCGAGATGCAGGAGTTGTCTACGCAGCTGCAGGAGCTGCTAGACAAGGGATTTATTCGTCTGAGCAGTTCGCCCTGGGGAGCCCCGATTCTGTTTGTGAAGAAGAAGGACGGGTCGCATCGGATGTGTATAGATTATCGGGAGCTGAACAAGGTAACAGTGAAGAATCGTTACCCGCTTCCGAGGATTGATGACCTCTTTGACCAACTTCAGGGAGCATCTTGGTTCTCCAAGATTGATTTGCGTTCGGGTTATCATCAGATGAGGGTCAGGGAGGAGGATATGCAGAAGACCGCGTTTCGGACGCGCTATGGCCATTATGAGTTCGTGGTGATGCCGTTTGGACTCACCAATGCTCCTGCCGCGTTCATGGACCTCATGAACCGCGTATGCAGACCGATGTTGGACCGGTCTGTGATAGTCTTTATCAATGATATCTTGGTTTATTCCAAGACTCGGGAGGAACATGAGGAGCATATGAGAGAGGTGTTAGAGACCCTGAGGAGGGAGAGCTTGTATGCCAAGTTCTCCAAGTGTGAGTTTTGGTTGCGCGAGGTGCAATTTCTTGGACACCTCGTCAATCAGAACGGGATTCTGGTCGATCCAGCCAAGGTCGAGGCCGTGATGAGATGGGAGGTTCCGAAGTCTCCATCTGAGATTCGGAGTTTCCTGGGATTGGCAGGCTACTATCGGAGATTTATCCAGGATTTCTCCAAGATAGTCGTACCCCTGACGCGGCTGACGAAGAAAGCTGTGGTCTTTCGGTGGGGACCCGAGCAGCAGGCTGCATTTGAGACACTGAGACAGAGATTGTGTGAGGCGCCGATCTTAGCCCTGCCAGAGGGCGTAGAGGATTTTGTGGTTTATTGTGATGCGTCCATTTCTGGGTTGGGCGCGGTACTGATGCAGAGGGAGCATGTCATTGCCTACGCTTTGAGGCAGCTCAAGCCTCACGAGGAGAACTATCTGACGCACGATTTAGAGTTGGGGGCGGTGGTCTTTGCCCTCAAGATTTGGCGGCATTACCTCTACGGGGTTCGGTGTACCATCTACACATACCACAAGAGTTTGAGGTACCTCATGGATCAGCCGAATCTGAACATGAGGCAGCGTCAATGGTTGGACGTGGTGAAGGATTATGATTGTGAGATCCTTTACCACCCAGGGAAGGCCAATGTGGTGGCCGATGCGCTTAGCCGCAAGGCGGCGCCGATCAGGGACGTTTGCATGAGGATGACCGTGGTGACTCCCCTGTTGCAGCAGATTCGGGGGGCTCAACAGGAGGCTATCAAGGAGGAGCATCGGAAGAGCGAGCGTGTGGTGGGTCAGGTTTCCTCCTTTGATTATGATAGCCGAGGACTTTTGACACTACACCGTAGGGTGTGGGTGCCGTATCACGGAGGCGTGCGCCAGATTTTGATGGAGGAGATGCACAAGTCCCGATTCTCTATTCATCCCGGGGCGACGAAGATGTATAGGGATCTTCGTCTAGACTATTGGTGGCCCTGCATGAAGCGGGATGTGGCATGGTATGTTGAGCGATGTTTGACCTGCAGGAAGGTCAAGGCCGAACATCAGAGACCGCATGGCAAGATGCAGTCGTTGGATATTCCACTGTGGAAATGGGAAGATATCACGATGGATTTTATCACGAAGCTTCCCAGGACCGCACGTGGAGTGGATTCGATTTGGGTCATCGTGGATAGATTGACCAAGAGTGCTCACTTTATTCCGATTCAGGAGAGCATATCGGCCGAGAAATTGGCCGACATCTATATCAGGGAGATTGTGGCACGGCATGGGGTGCCATTATCGGTGATCTCGAACAGGGATGTGCGTTTTACTTCCAGGTTTTGGAAGAGATTCCATGACGAGTTGGGCACTCATCTGCATTTTAGCACCGCCTTTCACCCGCAGACGGATGGGCAGAGCGAGCGGACCATCCAGACTCTGGAGGATATGCTGCGGGCGTGCGTGCTAGACTTCGGTGGTAGCTGGGATACCTATCTTCCCCTGGCCGAGTTCTCCTACAACAACAGCTATCACGCGAGTATCGACCGCCCTCCCTTCGAGATGTTGTACGGACGGAGGTGTAGGACCCCGATATGCTGGGGTGAAGTTGGCCAGAGGGTCATGGGGAGCACCGAAGTGGTGCTCAAGACGACCGAGAGGATCCAGCAGGTCCGGAGCAGGCTTCAGACTGCTCAGAGTCGGCAGAAAAGTTATGCCGACAAGCGTCGATCCGATTTGGAGTTCCAAGTCGGGGATATGGTTCTCCTGAAGGTGTCGCCCTGGAAAGGCGTCATTCGATTCAGGAAGCGGGGCAAGTTGGGCCCGCGATTCATCGGACCGTTCAGGGTCGTAGCCCGGGTGGGCAAGGTAGCGTATAGGTTGGATCTGCCAGCCGAGCTCAGCCAGATCCACAGCACTTTCCATGTTTCTCAGTTGCAAAAGTGCCTAGTGGACGATTCTGCAGTAGTACCTTTGGAGGATATTCAGGTTGATGACAGCCTGAATTATATTGAGCGCCCAGTCGCAATCCTCGACAGGAAGTCGAAGGAGTTGAGGAACAAGAAGGTGGAGCTAGTGAAGGTGCAATGGCAGCACCGCAAGGGTTCGGAATGGACTTGGGAGTCGGTGGACGAGATGATGGAGCATTATCCCGAGCTGTTTCAGGATCGAGCAGCAGACTTCAAGGACGAAGTCTAAAATAAGTGGGGGAGATTTGTAGCACCCGGTTCCTGGTACGTAAATGTTATTTGAGTATTTCCTTTCTTTTAGCCTTGGACTCGGCGAGTCATAGGTCCGACTCGTCGAGTGGATGCGGGACCCGGGACACGTTTAAGTTGGCGACTCGGCGAGTCCATATCCTGGACTCGGCGAGTCACAGTTGTTGGATGAAACCCTAAGTTTCAGGGGTTTGCACCCTATTTAAAGGACTTATCCTCCCAGGCCAGCCCCCATTCTCTCCCCAGAAGCTCCAAACCCTCGTTCTAAGCTTGTTCCTTGAGAGTTTGAGGCTATTGTGTGTGTTCTTGAAGGTTTTGAGGAAGAAGGGGAAGTAGATCAAGAGGAAGGAAAGGAATCCAGGCATCTTTGCACTCTTTCAGCAGTTCCTTTGAGGTATAATCCGTTTTTCCCCTGTTTCTATGCTTATTACTTCATGTAAGTCATTCTTGAGCCAAACCCCAAGTTTGTATGTGCAAATTACTTCGTAATATGCTGATTGGCCCTTAGATCTAGGCAAGATTGAGCTCCAGGAGCTCAGATCTGTTAGCTTTATGGCCCCATGTTGCTTGTTCACCCTAGATCTACCCTTTTGAGACATTTTGAGCCCTAAAATCCATATTGGTGAATATCCACATGTAAAGTTGGAAACTTTACGTGTGATTCGTGTCCTAGAAGTCCAGATCTGTGAATGGCATGGACTGGAATCGAGCAAATCTGTGTATTTAGTGGATGCATGGCAACGACTCGGCGAGTCGTTCATATGACTCGGCGAGTCTGTTCGCGAGTCTCCGAGTTTGTCCCCTTTTCGTAGTGTCGAGTGAGCAGTGAGTCACGGGGTGTGACTCAGTGAGTCAGAAGCTTAACTCATCTATGGAGGTACTCGACGAGTCAATGCCCTGACTCGGCGAGTTCAAGGCAATCTCCTTAGATCAAGAACAGACTCGCCGAGTTGTATGAACAACTCGTCGAGTCCATCTTCATCCGAAGAACACTTATGCTGAGACTCGCCGAGTTGTATGAACAACTCGCCGAGTCTTAGCATCAGTGTTCATCGGATGAAGATGAACTCGACGAGTTGTTCATACAACTCGGCGAGTAGGATGAAGGACTTGAATATTGGTTAAGAAGGTAAACCCGTCGAGTCGTCGCCTAACTCGACGGGTAGGATCGGGATTCAGGGCAGTCGTTTGGATAGGGACTCGGCGAGTTGGAAAGCCAACTCGGCGAGTCGGGTCAACTGAAAGTTGACTCTGACTTTGACTTAGGGCATGGTCAGGGGTAAAATGGTCATTTTACCCAAAGGTCAGTGAGCAGTGTTTGATTGGGTATATTGTGGGAATTGCAGCCGGAGGATTTCCGGAGCAGCAGCAGCAGCAGTAGGCAGTCAGTTTCCGATCAGATCAACAGCTACTTCGAGGTGAGTTACCTTCCAGTAGCGGTGGGTCTAAGGCCACAACGCCGACCCACCAGTAGGAGATGTATGGTAGATGATTGTCTTTGTGATATCATCTAGGTTTACTACTACCTGATATGTTATATGCTAGCATGATACGTTGTATGTGATAGTAGTCGAGTTCGGTTGTTAGGACCGAAGGGTAGTCAGACACCCCAGATACGTCTGACAGTATATGATGATATGTTTGCATGCTGGCTTGTTATGTTATATGCGATAGAGGTAGTATGAGGGGACCAATCCCTATGGTCGGTTGTTAGGACCGACGGGTAGTCAGCACCCCAGAATGGCTTGACATGGGTAGTCAACACCCCAGAATGGCTTCACATGGGTAGTCAGCACCCCGGAATGGCTTGACACGGGTAGGACGGCACCCCAGAACGGCCGTACCGGGTAGTCAGGCACCCCAGAATAGCCTGGCAGTATGTATGTTACGTGTTTGTATGGTATGTGGTACGACGGGGGAACTCACTAAGCTTTGTGCTTACAGTCTTCAGTTTTGGTTTTAGGTACCTCCTCAGCTAGTGGAAAGGAGCCGGCGCGGTAGCAACATGTCACACACACACTCTCCGGTTTCCGCATTTACGAGCTTCACTGGGATTTGTACTCTGATATTTTTATTGAATGTATGAATTGGCTTTTAGACATGGTTCACTTGTGTTATGATTTGATCAGACAATGTTTTTAGTTTTTAATATTTTCTAAAGTAATGTTTTTAAAACGAAATTTTTGGTCATGAAAATTGGGTCGTTACATATGCATTTTGTCTTTGTGATATATGCTATATTATTATGTGTTTTACCGAGTTAGGACCGGATGGTCCAAACCGTGTTGTGAGACCGGAGGGTCTTCACTGAGATATAGGACTGGAGGGTCCAACCCAAGTTGTGAGATCGGAGGGTCCTCACCGAGACACATGGCCGTAGGTTCCACACCGAGCCGTGAGACCGAAGGGTCCTCACCAAGACGCATGAGACCGGATGGTCCGTGCCAAGTTATAGCCATGAGAGGCTTATTATTTGTGTATGTGGTATTTTGGGGATCTCACTAAGCTTGATGCTTACTGTGTTGTGTGTTATGTGTTTCAGGTACTTCTTAGGATCGCGGGAAGGCGCCGACTTGATTGTACACACCTGTTCGAGACTATGATGAGGATTCTGGGATATTATCAGTTGTTTTGTTGAATTGTGTTTTTGACATTTGATACATTGGGGTTTTGAGAAAATGTTATACTGATTTTATGTGATTTAAAAATGAAACATTCGTTTGAAAATTTAGAGTGTTACATGTGGGCCCCATTCTAAAAAGCCTACCTTCTCTACTTATTCACCTAAGCCTTCGTGGTCGAGTCATCTTCTCTGACCATACCATTGGTTGTTGGAAAACTTATCACCACCACCACTAAGCACACTAATTTTGCTCTTAAGACATGTAATCAATGTACAGCTAGTCGAATCATGTGTACATCAATCACATTACCACACCATCTATCTCTTCCATTTTTTTTGTGTTCTCCGACCATACAACCACCATCCCCTCATCCCAACCTCCCTCACATTCTCTAGTGAGCTCAAAAAAATCAACCAAAAAAATTCTAAAAACAAACATGATGCAACCACTCAACCACTTTGGTGACCATGTGAGAAATTAATAAGCTAAAGCGAAACCATTGCTGTTGATTTTTTTTGATTAGGTTACCCCACACACAAAGAATTCCATCGGAAAAACTGTAAACCACAAACAGACAACGTCGCTGCCTCTATTTAATCTGTAAACCCACCTATAACCCACATGATTACAATATGTTTTTCTTTACTCGAGCATTGGTCATCTTCTTCAATAAGCACTTCCACTTGCACTAGTCATATTTTTTTGGCCATCAACATCACCATCGATGATATCAACCACTTACAAAAAACTCAAATTTGATGAATATAACCAATCCACCATTGATTGGTGACAATGGGTATAACTCTAGAACACTGAGTCGACGATGAAGAATCCCAAATCATCAACATTTCATTCGATAAATATAATAACTCAAGTCACTGTTACCATCATACCTTATTGTTCGCATGCAAAAAATAGATTCTTAAAAGGGAGACGAGGTGGGGAGGGGAAAGGTGAGGAAAACCTGTTCTTTAACCTTATAGATATGATGGAGTTTGGAGATATAGATAGAGGGAATCAATTGTTCTTCGTCGATTTAGAGCATCGAAAGAGTTAAGTAAGCATAACTTGTCGAAGAGGGACAATGAGGGAAAAGGGGAGGAAACATGGACACAATATTATTCGTCATAACTCTTTGGTTGTAAGCCCGATTCAATCAGTTAGATTTAATTTCATTTTCTTGGTATTATGCTTACAAGTAGGTTTCAAAAATGGAAGACATGGTAAAAGTGGGAGAGGTTGGTCAGATGAATAAGACAATGGGTGGGGAAAGGATAAGGAATGAGGGTTGTGAGGGTCAAGTGAGCCCATCTAGAAATACATATATAATAAAATTAATAAAAAAAAAGATATTGATAAGGGCACAATACTCTTTTTAATTGAGACATGGACCAAACACACAATAAAAACATATTATAGGGATGAGTCGAATTAAAAAATTAAATTAAGGACCAAATACATAAGTTATCCCAAACCACATGGGCCATTTATGTAATTTACTCTAAATAATACTACAATAAAAATATGTTTTGTTTATATAGACGCACCGTCACTCCGTCGCCTCAAAACAAATCTTATCAAAAACCCTAATTTCGACCAATAGCTCATCACATCGGTTGCAAAAGGGCGTAGCCGAAAACTGCTTAGGATTACCTTTTCCTAGGCCGTTTTCACCATACAGAAAACATTAAGCAACCATGGCGGACGTAATGTCAATGGAAGATATCCGAACGGAGGCCTCCCGTTTGAATATTGATTTGTCGGCAGTTGACTGGAACTCTGTTTGGGTTCCTCCCGGTGAAGACTTCGGTATCAAAAGGTAAAAGCTTAAATCTCTTACAGTCACTCTCTTTATTATACATGCTCGCATATGCGTTTAATTGCTGTTTTGTTTTCTGTAATAAACTGGGACGATTTCATCGTGCATCTATCGCACATTAATTTAGGGTTACCTGTGTTACATATCTATACGTGGTTTTTGAACCATTGACAATCCACTTACATTGTGTGTGTTTTTGAAAATTTCGCATCAAATACATGTATTTATGTATATGTATTATGTAATAGCTAAGAGTATCTGATATTTTCAGTGACGATGAAGATCTTAACGAGGAGGATTCATTGGAATTTGATGCTGGGTTTGGCAACATTATTGTTGTGGACAATTTACCAGTTGTTCCCCGTGAGAAATTTGAGAAGCTAGAAGGTGTAGTACGTAAGATTTACAGTCAAATTGGGGTAATCAAGGAGAATGGGCTTTGGATGCCTGTTGAGGAAGAAACTGGGAAAACTCGAGGTTACTGCTTCATCGAATACAACACTCCACAGGTATATACCTCTCTCTTGTCCCACAATTCTTGTTAAATAGCTTTCTTACTCTGCTACTCATTGGATCTATAGAAAAAAGATGATGTTTTTATCTTTTAATCTTTTAGCAAGATTGCAAATTGATTTTAATTTTTGTTTTTGTGGCATGGTTTGTTGTAGGAAGCTGAACTTGCAAAGGAAAAAACCAATGGGTACAAGCTTGATAGAGCCCACATTTTTTCTGTCAACATTTTTGATGAAATTGAGAAGTTCATGAGAGTCCCAGATGAGTGGGCACCTCCAGAATCCAAACCATACACTTCAGGGGTATGTACTTTCATTTGCATATAACTTTATGCCATGTATCTTGCATTCATATTTTAGTTATTTTCTTTATAAGTTGTCAACATTTATTGTGCATCAATACAGGAAAATCTACAACATTGGCTTACTGATGAGAAAGGTAGAGATCAATTTGTTATTCGTGCTGGATCAGACACAGAGGTTTTGTGGAATGATGCAAGACAAGTGAAAGCTGATCCTGTTTACAAACGACCTGTAATTAACCATCTTTTTTATCCTTTACTTTTCATTTTTCTGGTTTATTTATGGTTGTATTTACTAATTTAACCTTTCTTGGTTCTTTAATTTGTATACAGTTTTGGACAGAAAGCTTTGTGCAATGGTCTCCTTTGGGGACATACTTGGCAACTGTCCATAGACAGGGTGCTGCTGTGTGGGGTGGTGCTTCTACCTTCAATCGCCTTATGCGCTATGCTCATCCTCAGGTTATTACTTTGAAGTTTGAATTGATCTTACTTTTTTAATTAAATATATTTATTTGTTTAGGCTTTTAATCTTTGAATTTTGAAATTTGTGTTGTGAAATTGTAGGTTAAATTGATTGACTTCTCTCCTGGTGAGAAGTATCTGGTTACTTACAGCAGCCATGAGCCAAGCAATCCACGAGATAGTCATGTAAGGAGGTTTTTTATAGGGTTAAATACAAGAAATAGCAACACATTTTATTAATTAGTATTGTATCCTACTTTATTTTCTTCATATTACAACATTGTAATTTGAAAAATCTACTCAATTATAACAGTGTCATCCAAATACAAAGCAATTTCTACTGCTATAAATAAATAGATATTTTAATGTACAGTGTCTTAATAAGAAAAAAAATTGAAAGTACAATGCAATAGTTGGAGTGATGTTTCAAAGTACATGTTAATAATATAAACTTGAAATTACAATGCTATGATAGAAAGAAATGAAAATAAGAGGATACAATAAACAAATAAATGAAAACCCACATTACTATTTGTTGTAATTATAGAACAAAGAAATATTTTTTTGAGTTAACAGTTATAATTTTGTACATGATTAGAGGGTGGTGCTCAACATATTTGATGTGAGAACAAGCAAAGTAATGAGAGATTTCAAGGGAAGTGCAGATGAGTTTGCATTTGGAGGAAGTGGAGGCTTTTCTGGTGTTTCTTGGCCTGTTTTCAGGTGATGATATATTAATATTTGTTTGATTATAAATTAGTTGTAGAAGAGTTATTATGGTTATTTAAATATGGGTATTATTTTGCAGATGGGGTGGTGGAAAAGAAGACAAGTACTTTGCTAGACTTGGAAAAAATGTGATTTCTGTGTATGAGACAGAGACTTTTAGTCTTATTGATAAGAAATCAATTAAAGTTGAAAATGTGACTGATTTTTGTTGGTCTCCTGCTGATCCTATTTTTGCACTCTTTGTACCTGAACAAGGTGGTGGAAATCAACCTGCTAGAGTAAGTTGTTGTTACACATTAAAGAAAATCTTTTTTGACTATTTATATTTCAAGAATCTGAAAAATTCCATACTATTTATATATATTATAGGTGAGTCTGTTCCAAATCCCAAGCAAAGCAGAGTTACGCCAAAAGAACCTCTTCAGTGTGAGTGATTGCAAAATGTATTGGCAAAGTGAAGGAGAATATCTTGCAGTCAAAGTTGACCGATACACAAAAACTAAAAAAAGCACATACACTGGATTCGAGCTTTTCCGCATCAAAGAACGCGACATCCCAATTGAAGTTTTTGAACTCGAAAACAAAAACGACAAAATCATTGCATTTGCATGGGAGCCCAAGGGTCACAGATTTGCAATCATTCATGGTGATAACCCAAGGCCCGATATCAGTTTCTACTCAATGAAAGGAGGGAAAGTCTCTAAACTCACAACCCTAAAGCAAAAACAAGCCAATGCCCTTTTCTGGTCTCCTGGTGGCAGATTTGTAATTTTGGCTGGGTTGAAGGGCTTCAATGGACAGTTGGAATTCTTTAATGTGGATGAGCTTGAAACCATGGCAACTGCTGAGCATTTTATGGCAACCGATATCGAATGGGATCCTACTGGAAGGTAGGTAACATTTTCATAAATTTGGTTTAAAAGTGGCTGAATAATTCATAATTGTTTTTTGTTGAAAAGGTATGTTGCAACATCAGTGACTTCTGTGCATGAAATGGAAAATGGTTTCAACATTTGGTCATTCAATGGCAAGCTACTCTATCGCATTCTCAAGGACCATTTCTTTCAGGTAAAATTAATTAAGCACTAAAATTTAAATGTGTATAAATCTCGGTTTGCTTCTTTTTGGCTTAAAAAATTATAAACAAAACCTTGAAACAGTTTTTGTGGAGGCCAAGGCCACCATCATTCTTGAGCCCTGAGAAAGAGGAGGAGATCTTGAAGAATCTGAAAAAGTACAGCAAAAAGTACGATGTGGAAGATCAAGATATCTCATTGCTATTGAGTGAGCAAGATCGTGAGAAAAGGAAACAGTTGAAGGAGGAATGGAGTGAGTGGGTGAATCAATGGAAGAAGTATCATCAACATGACAAAATGGAGAGAGAAATGCTCAGAGATGGTGAAGCCAGTGATGTTGAAGAGGAATATGAAGCCAAACAGGTTGAGGTTGAAGAATTGGTGGATGTTTCTGAAGAGGTCGTTGCTGATGCTTAGAAACTTTTTTCAGTTATGTTGATCGACTATTTTTTGTATTTGTGTTGATTGTTTTTTTTGTCAAAGAGTTTTTCAGACATCACTGGTTTTTATTCTAAAGTCTAAACCCAAAAGTTTTGTTTAAAATTTTCTTTTATGTTGCGTGATTTGTTTATTTATCATATTAACAAGTAACAACCAACATATGTGTACATACAATATACTTTATGACAAAGGAAATTATATATGAACAATCAAACAAGGAATGATATCATGGTTTAACAAAGGAGGTTGTACAAATACAACAATCAAAGAAGGAAACGAGTTGCATGTACTTAAGAGGTTTTTTATTGAATTATCGGATCGTCCAGGTAGAAACTTAGCAATATCTACCCATCTGCAAATACCAAAAACGAATCACTTTTTAAGTCCACAATAATTTCAAACTTCAAATATGTTGAATAATTTTGTTCTAACGTTGTACGTTGAAAAAGCTACGTATGGTTTTAATTTTAGTTTTTTTTTTTTTTTTTTTTTAAATTAACTAAATTTCTGTCACAAAATTACTTTGTTATACAGTTAAACTGATCTGTAGATGGACGTAGACATCCTGGAGTTATTGGTGAAAGAAAAACTTTTGATCCTCATTGTTTTTGTTCATATGTTTTCTTTAAAACAATCATTGATCAGGGTTGCCTTGGACAAGGGATGAACACAATCATCCTTGATCAGTTTAGAAAATCTTGAAAAAGGTGATTGGAGAAGGACTTTGAAGAAGTATATGCAAAGAACAACCCCAATTGAAGTATCTAAACCATGCTCACAAGTATAAAGGAAAACACAATTGCTATTCCAGGAGTCAGAGGAGCGAACATTAAATTAATTCCTCACAACTCTTTTTGTAACATGACTCTTATTTGATCGTATAAAATGACTTTTTTTGCCCTTCCGGGAAAAGTCCTTGTTCAATTGCACTTCTGGGAAAAGTCCCATGTACACATATCGAGATTCCTAAAGTAAGTTTTCCACAATTACTTTCTTGCCCTTTAATTGACTACAAAATCTAAGTTTGATTTTTAAAGTCGGAAGAATAGAAATATGCTTGTGTGAAAAAGAGATCACTTTTGCTATAATTTTGATGTTTTTAGGTCTTGGGGGTAGATTTGGAATTTTCCATTTCAGTGAAGTGTATAGACCAATCCACCCTATTAACACAAAGCAAAAAAAAAAAAACTTGATCCGGGGCGTAGCCCGAGCTTTTTTACTAGTTATAAATATTAAAGACACTTGACATTTTATGTCACTAATGTCCGCATTTATTAGTGGAATAATGACTTAAAATGTCATTAAAACTTATAAATTTTGTGTCATACAAGTTATTATATGCTTTTATAATTTTATTAAATTTTATTAGGTTTTTTTATGTCACTGTAAGTTTTTGTTCTTTCTCGACAAAACTGTAAATTTAGTCCTTGTGGTTTGCAAAAAACTTTGGATAGAGTCTAAAAAGTTTCTGTTTGCATGAAAGGTCCAAAATCAAAACTTTTCTGTGGTTTTGGTACAAATAAATATGAAAAGACCATTTTAGCCTTATTATTTCTTTTTTACATTTATTTATTTCAGAATTTAAATAATTATTAAAAAAATAAAAAATAAAACTACACCCCCATCCCTCTCCATCCCTCTCCATCGTACCCTTCCCCCTTTTTTTTTTCTCTCTCTCTCTCTCTCTCTCTCTCTCTCTCTAACCTATCTTATTCTTCCTCCCGACATTTCACCTGCAATTTCTAGATGAACAAACCAGACCAGATCCATCATCACCCACCTCCAACAACCTTGCCAATTTCCAGCCACCTCTCCCATCGCCGACATCCATCGCCCACTCGACCCCACCTAAACCCACCGTAGCCTCTCTATCTCTCTAGATTTCTGGGTATGAACATAAAAATTCATATGAAATCATTTCTGGTTTTGAGTACCAAATACTCTTCTGTAATCTCCCCATTCTTGACCCTATTTAATGAAACCCACAAATTAGCTTGTCTACCCAGTGCTATGTCCTAATCACCAACAATCAGCGTCCCTAAATTTGAAGCTCTAGCCCTTTTCAACATATCCAAGAAATCAGAATCATCAGAAAACTCGATTTCTCAAGAACCAACCTGCAATAACAACTAAATCCTTTGAAAACTCCCACTTGAAATGCTTCAATGACGACATCGATTCAGTCTCCTTCGGTTCAGAGTAAGATGAGAAGTAGATATGAGGGATGAGAGGTGGGTGTTGAATTCGATTTCAGTTTCAGAAAGAGGCATACAAAGCTTTTTGATTTGGATCTTATGGGGGAAACAATTTCCAGAAGGAAACCTACACATACACACATACATAAATCAATTGTAGATTGGATTTTGTGGGTTTTCTTTTGTGATAGAGATTGCCGTGTGTACGTATTCTCATCAGAAATTGGTGGAGTAACCAGTGACATGAGAGAGAAAGAGTCAATCAGTCAGAGAGAGAGAGAGAGAGAGAGAGAGAGAGAGAGAGAGAGAGAGAGAGAGTACGGTGGGTGTGGGGATGGAAATTTTTTTTTTCTTTTTTTTTTAAAATCAAAATAGCATTAAAATACTTATAGAAAAAGGAAAAAAAAATCAAAAAGACATATCTGTTATTTTAAGTTTTTTTGGACCAAAAACCCAGAAAAACTTTGATTTTAGACCTTTCATGTAAGTTCAAAACTTTTTAAACCCTATCCAAAGTTTTTCGAATACCACATGGACCAAATTTGTAGTTTTGTCTTCTTTTTCTCTCTCTAAAAGTTTTAAAGAAGGGAATTTCTTTCTCTCTAGAAAAATATAAACATGAAAAAAATGCAAGGAAAGAAAAATGGAGTGCACCGGTTTTCCAAAGTGACGCCAAACAAAAACTAGAAACACAAAAGATTCAATATTCCTACGGTGGTTTCTCGTTGATACAATCTTCTGCCATTCACAATAACAATTATAGAACCCAAATATCGATTGTTTCTTTTTCTGCATCACTCTCTCTTGAAATTGATTTTTCAGAGATTGCAATGAAGTTAGGGCTTAAAGAATCGAAACAAGTCGTCTGTAACGCTGTTGAGCTCTGTTGCATCCTTGATCTTCAATTCAACTCATCAAAGGTCGGAATTGTAAGTGGTTAGCTCTTGTCACTACTAGAAAAAGACGTATTATGACGGAGATATGTAAACATGCTCTACACTTCTTATTTGTATTGAGGAACCACCACCCCTGGGTGAGATTTCTATTGCTCAAGTGAACCATCCCCATGCTTCGTTAAAGGCACACAACCCTATCTAAGAATAAGCTTCTGATGTAAAATACCGTCGAAACAAACATATATGATTGACGTTTTCTAGTCTTCATCTGGAAAATAAGTCGCGATGGAATGGATGGCCACATCTCGGGTTAGCTAGGCTCACAACGAGACTTCGCAAAAAATTAGAGTTCTTCATCACTCAATGAATCGACCAATCTTGAAGTAGCTAATTTCTTGAATAGTCACTCTTATCAGTTTTCTTCCCATTGTAACAATAATTTCCGACTTTGCTCCATGTCAAATGTGTACCCCACACTTATTTGCGTGTAATGTCTCTTGTTTTCTTCTCGTAATAATCCACCCCACTCTTGAATTTTCGCCCATCATTAATTTCTTAGCTAAAAATTTGCATGTCACAAAAATAAAAATCATCAAAAGCACTTTTATTCAAAACTAAAACTAAAAATTAAAATTAAAATCTAAAAATGAAAATAAAATGCAAGCTAATTTAAAAAGTCAGGCTGCGTCTCGATAAACGCTTCTTTTTGTGTGAGTCTTGAGCTTGATTCCCAACTTAAGAAACTCCTAATAAATTCGATGTCAATCCATCCATTACATTTAATATTATTTTTGGACCGATTCGTAAAATTTGACTCATCGTTTCTAAAATCGGCCAGTTGAGCGTGAATCTATAAAATCCAAGAATCTTGACAAGGGTTGGAAGCGGTTGGACACTAATCAGAAATGGATCTTATATCTGAACTCTTTCCAAAGACAGAATTTCCACCCTATGATTCAAAACACAATTTGGACAAACATGGTTCCGCATCGTGGCAATGATTAAATCACGATGTGGTTTTGTAATTCAACTTGTTCTTATTCTTCATACGAGTCGTCTGTTAGCAATCTTTCCAGCTCCTCCAAATATTTTTATGGATCTAATAGATCATCAAGTGTCTTCAACTCATGCTCAAGAATAACATCAAGTGTATCCATAAAAATAAAAATAAAACCACGACCTTGGTATGACTTTTGGTCAAATGACAAGTTTTGGAGGTTAGACTAAGGTGAGACCCTGTTTGATTCAATAGGTGGGTCATAGTAGTGTTCACGTGGAAGTAGACACTGTTCTTAGCCGATTTCGTGAGACAGACGGGTATTCTCACTATACTCGTGGGTCAAAGGCACCAAATCTGACCCATTGGACTGTGTTATATAGGGTGATAGTTGTCTTTGTGACTAATACATTTGTATGTTGGGCTGGGCCCATTTGCATGTTGGGTTGGATCCATTTACATGTTTGGGTAGACCCATTTATATAAGTTGGGGTGGGCCCATTTATTTATATGTTGGGTTAGGCCCATTTTATGTTGGGATGGGCCCATTTATTTGTATGTTGGGTTGGGCCCATTTATATGGTATGTTGTATTTTGGAGAACTCACTAAGCTTTGTGCTTACGGTTTTGTGGTTTAACATTTTCAGGCATTTCTAGTTCAAAAGGCAAGGGCCAATGTGATCGCACAACATCCCCTTGATTTTATTCCACATTGACATTTTATTTCACTATGATATTGAGAATATTTTATATTATGGTTGATTTGGAACAAATTGGTTGTATTGTTGGGTGTTTGAAAAATAGAAATTTTACTATCATTTTTAGGACGTATGATAGATTGTGGTATTGTTTCAAAACATTTTTGCCAATTTGTTAAAGTTTTGATTTTTGAATGACTTTAATTATTTTTCTTCTTAGGTTAATGTATTTATAAGAAATAAAGCACATTCGAAGGCTTGACAAAGTCTATATTATTCAAGCTTGTTGAGCTCAAAAGTTGTGCAAGATGTTATGTTGTTAAATTTTATAAAGTTCATCCGTTATTAATGTTTGCTGGATGATACCAAATTTGACGAAAATTTCATAGTTGAAAGTAATCGACAATTTTTTTAATATGTATTTTCTAAAATACTTGCTTCTTATATTTCATATGGCATATTTTTGGATGTTTTTATGCTATATGGATGATTAAGTTCAACATTAAATTGTATACAATCAGAAATAATTGCAAGTTCAATGAGTGTCCTTTTCACCAACCGCTCCCTTGTATGGTGGAGGGTCGTTAGTCGAATGGATTTGATAGGACATAATTTATCATTCTTTATGAGTCATTAGTGGAGCGTGTGTGGTTAATTGACACACTAACTTGGGACTATAAAGTTGAGTTGATGGCACAACTCGAAAATTATCATTATTGATGGAGCTTATGTGGTTTACGGACACATCAATTTGAGATGATAAATGAAATTGAGGTTATCAAGTGGGTTTGCATGGTTGCTCACATCTTGTTTGTGATCCTTGGTATCCCAATCACAAATTGAAGAACATAATCTGAGATTAAACATGTCATTGATATGATTCAATGAATCTCAAATGATCTAGGAATTTCAGAAGATTGAAATTGGTGAATCGTTTCACCTACCTTAATAAATTTGTAATTAGACTATGACATCCTTATTCTTAATTTCGTATTGTATTTTGGATCCCAGCCTTGAATATTAAATTGGGTTAAAATATTAAGGACTTATATAAACTAAATAAGACTATCTACTTATTATAGATGTTTGGAATCAGTGATGCTCCTGCTGCTCAAAGCTCCAATCAAAACTCCAACTTCACTCTCTTGTTGATTCTGTCAATAGAGAAGCCGACTGGTCCAAACTATATGGACTGGATGAGAAATCTGATGATGACTCTTTGATACGACAACAAAGAGTATGTCCTCGAGAAGCCTCTTATTGAAATCAATGAAACCACTGACACTCCTGAGGAAATTGCTTTCTATAACAAACACCATGACGATGCCACTAAGGTCTCCTGCATCATGGTTGCTACCATGGCACTAGAACTAAAAAAGTTCTACGAGGATTATTGTCCATATGAAATAAGCCTTGATCTTGTTGAAAATTTTCACAAGAAAGTGAGACAAGAATGCTATGAAGTGGTCAAGTCTCTTATGGCATGACAGTTGAAAGAGTGGGACTCTGTTTGTGCTCATGTGCAAAGAATGCAGAAAGGTAATGATAAACCCTAAGAGTTTGTATCTTTTAGGGTTTCACCAACTAACTATAAATAAACTGCTAAGGGTCAAACCCTAACAACTGATTCTCTCATATTTTCATTCTCTCTCTCTCTTGTTGGAAAAAAATTCATAATCCCTCTCCTATAGTTAGTGAATTTTGTACAAACCATAGATTTTGTTTTATTTTTGTTTTTTTTTGGTTTTTTTTTAATAGAGTTTGTGGGTATGACTTCATTAGAGGGGTTCTACTTTGGGTCTTTCATGTTTTGTATCTGTAACAACGTAATTTTCAAAACAAAATTTTCATTTTTCATCAACCAAGTTCATATAAAATATTCTCAAATATTTCCAACACTAGTTTTTGAAACATAACATATCCCAAGATCATAAAAAATCAAACTCTCTCTCTAGTGTGTACGAGTCACGCCGGCGCCTTTCCACGGTCCTCGCTAGTACCTGAAACACATAACACAACAACTGTAAGCATAAATGCTTAGCGAGTTCCCCAAAATACCGCATACAACACATACGCCAATACGACCCTCCGATCGACGTGTCTCAGTGGGACCCTCCAGTCCCGTAGCTCGTTGGACCCTCTGGTCCGGTCATAGCTCGTTGGGCCCTCCGGCCCGGTCTGTATCGTTGGACCCTTCGGTCCGGTCTTTAACATCATACATATAACACATAGCACATAATCTCATACATAACACACAAGACCCTCTGGTCAACATATAATACCACTCTAGGTGCGTATAGTGAGAAGACTCACCTCAGGTGTCTCGGTAAGTCTCTGACTCGGTAGAAATATGATCTAGCCTCCGCCTAATCACATAAAGTAAATACTCTCATAAATATAACTATACTCAAACCTTTCTTAACACCCTCAGAAAGGTAAAAGACCATTTTACCCCTCTCTTGGCTTAAAGGCCTCATTGTTGACCAAACCCTAAAAGTCAACAAAAGTCAACGGTCAAACTTTGACCCGACTCATCGAGTGCACTTGGGCGACTCGGCGAGTCTACACGTGTCTGCTAATTCTTTAGTCCCGCTTGGCACGTCGAGTTCCTCCCCTTGCTCGACGAGTCACCCCTGGCATAAATCGCGGGGCCACCCCGACTCAACTCGCCGAGTCTCAAGAACAACTCGGCGAGTTCCGCCTTAAACTCCAGTCCTCTAATCCCCCTCTGAATCACTGAGTTATTTCCCCAACTCGGCAAGTCTACACACTGAGTGGTTTACGGGAAACCCTAACCCTACTCGCCGAGTCTGATCTTTGGACTCGGCGAGTTCATGCCATGCACAAACTCCATAGACCTCCTGAGGTCAGATCTGTTCCTTTAAACCATAGATCTGACCTTCCCAAACATGATAATCATGTAAAGTTCAGACCTTGACACTCAAATAGCATCTAGATGGTCTTACTTGGTGATTTAGTCGCAAAATAACATCCTAAGTTCATGACTCCCAAAATAACTCCAAAAATCCCCAAGGGTTAAGGTCTATGGACCTCTTTGAGTCCAGATCCATAGCCTGAACTCGAGAAGGGACGAATTGCTCCACAAATCCATCCTCTAAAGGGGTTAGAAAACCCTAACTCTAGGAATCAACACCAAATCTGAAGAAGGTCCGAACAATACCTCAAGATGAAGTCTATTAACTCTGAAATCACCAGAATCACACCTCCTTCAGCCTCCTCTTGCCTTGGTTTCCTCCTTCTTGCAATTACACCAACAAAATGATCACAAATGGCCTCTCCTTCCTCACAAACGCTCTAGATCTCTTAGGGTTTCTCTCTGGGGTTTGGTAGCCGCAAATGACGGCCCTAAGGGCCTTTAAATAGGTCCCAAACCCAGGAAATTAGGGTTTCATTAAACAGCGTGGACTCGCCGAGTCCACTCATGAACTCGCCGAGTCCAGCTGTAAACTCGGATAAGAATCCGCGACCATACTCGGCGAGTTTAAACACCAACTCGCCAAGTCCTCTCTCAACTTCCAAAAATAAAGGAATAAAATATTATACCTGGGAATCCGGATGTTACAGTATCAGCTGACATTCACAAGATCTCAAGCAAGAAACCAAGAGGTTAGTATGTTATTTATTTTTGTTTTTAAAAGTTCGTTGCTATAACAAGAAAGAAACCAAGAGGTTAGTATGTTCTTTATTTTTTTTGATGTATATTGATGTTAATATAAACCAACAATTATAGCAAAAAAAATGTGTTGCTATAAGTATCATGAAATCTAGAATCACATGTAACTAGCTGTTATAAATATATGCCACAAAATATTTTACTATTGTGTCAAATAAAAAAATACCAATAAAAGTTATATCAATTTTAGAATTATATGAGTTTTAGAGGCAAAAATTATGTGCCACAAAATAGTTTTTGTCTATTATGACAAATAAAAAAATGTTACTAAACCCCCAAAAACTTAAACATCAAAATTAAAAAGTGCACTAAGGGGTTTTAGTGGAATGCTTCTGGTAGTAATATTTTTTTTTTATTTGTGCCCCTAACTCCCTTTAAGACATTTAGTGTCACTCTTTTGGATATATATAATAGCATTTTTTGTATGCCAATAAATAACGTTTTATTTGTAATGCTTGCAGTGTGTTATTAATAATCAAGGATATGATATGTATTATATTTGAGTCATTAAATATAACATCATATAAAAAAAAAACAATTCATTGTATAAAATTAAAATATAACATGTTAAATACAAAGAATCATTCCGTTGCTAAATAAATATAGGTTACAAATAATAACAACACACTATCTCATTTCTTTTCTCCCTGTTACCTTTAATCTAATACTCTTGTCTGTTTATAATCTCTTTAAAATTTGATTCAGTATATTCTACCATTGACAATGTTTTTTTGTTTTAATAGTAACTTGTTTTTATTTTTGGCGTAGCACAATAGAATTACTTTGTTTTAGTATTTATTTTTCAATTTATTTATTGAATGCTAAGCATTAATAGGTTTTTATTATGTTTTGATAGGCTGTTTTAGAATTAATCCGTTTTTTAATAACTACAATTCTTTGATTTACTTATTTCCGTTAGTATATATGTTTCTTAATAGTCACAAGTCACAAGTATTTGTTTTTTTTTTTGGTAAAAAGGTTAGCATTTTTAATCTAATTTACCAGTCTTATATTTCAAATTATTGGATTGTTGGAATTTAATGAAGAAGTGTTAATTAAGGCTATTTGGAAATTGTTCGTCTAACAGTTTCGATCGACATACAAAAAGAAAACGGAAGCTTCTATGTTTAACTGCAAGTACAATGATTGTTTATGTTTCGTCCAAAACAATCAATTTGTGCTAAAACAGAAAATAGAAGAAACGACAACAAGAAATTGTTCATTCTTGACAAGTATAACTAATTGGATATTTTATATAAAATAATGAAAAGCCTAATGATTTTTATATTCTTGATCCAAGAAAAATATAGGGACTAATTGTTTTACGTGCACATTGCATGAATATGAGTTTTTAGTTAAATATACGTAGTTACATTATTGCTTTAGAAAATTGTGTCCCACATTACGTCGTTCAGTTTTATGGTAGTATAAAAATATGGCATTATTACGTGGTTTCACCTTGGGCATGGACAACCTCATGTCACAGACCAAGTTTCCAAAAGTTTTCAGGATCGTATAGAGAACGTTGGAAGGATAAAGAGTACTTTAGTAGTCTTCGAAGAGATTAAAAATACTCTATGAGGTCCTAAAAGACGCTAGAAAATTATAGATATTCGTGGAATAAGATAGAACCACCCGGAAGACTTTGAAACGATCTAAAACACGCTATATCATACAAGAGCGATTTGGATTATACTAGGACGTCCTAAAGATCTCTAGAACATCATGAATAGTATTACATAATATGGAGTCTTGTAAAGATAAGACAGATATTGTTAGAACACTTTAGAATAATTAAGAATATACGGGACCTAGGAAGGAGGTCTCATTTGTAGAGATCATCGAGAAGTTGCCTTGTAAAAAAGTCGACTTCTATAATAGAAGCTTTCTTTCATACTTAAAGTGTTCCTTGTCGTGACTCTAGCTTTCTAAATTCGTTAGTACATCTAGACCGTCAAAGGTAGCATGACTTAGTTGAAGAAAAGCTAAATGACACACGAGATAGACTAGTCGTAAAAGTCATTATGTGACACTCAGGACCAGCCGTGAACCGAGCAACCACTTTTTTTTTTTACAGCTTGAAGTCATAAGATTTAAAAACCGAACATCTTCAAGAAGTAACCTGGTAGAAGTGGCATCGGCAAAGTGAATTTCGTTTAAAACAGTTAACAGATAATAATTTTTCCTTCGCCCCTTATTCCTAATAAAAGTAGTATTTATATAAATCTTTTTAACACTGATACCATTTGACGAGAAGGCACAGAGTAATAATATCTACCGAATTCCTTTATATATGACCATAAATTCGTGACATGTATTTAACATAAAGTTATGTGTTTTTTTGTTTCTCATATGTTATGGTTTAACTCTTTAAATCACTGTGAGATATATAGATTTGATAGGGGTGACAAATCGTACTATCGTTTTGTGTTTCTGTCTAACACAACATGACACGATGATGTTTTATGTAACACGAACGCGACACGACACGAAGTTGTATTTTTTTAACTAACACGAAAATGAACGAATTAAAAAACGATAAACACGACACGACACGAAAAATATAACATATACTAAAAACTAGTTTATTTAATAAATACTTTATTAAATATAACACGACAAACACGATAAATAACTGCTAAATCGTATCAATTTCGTGTCGAATTTTGAACATGAACACAACACGACATGACATCGTGTTTTTTACAGTTAAAACGAACACAAATTCAAATTTCAGTTTCGTCCAAATTTCGTTTTGTGTCATGTATTTTTGTCGTGTCGTGTCATAAATTGGCACCCCTAAGATTTGATGTATCTAAACCAGATTAAGTACAAAATTACAAATGCACCTAAAATAAAGATGTAGCGACAATCATTAATTGTGTTACATTCGTAATGAAGACTATTGCCATGCAAACGTTCACCTATTTCCTTACGTAAACATGCACTTGTTTCGTTCTATGAGGTATCGTGGTCCACAAATATACAATTGTCTAAAATAACAATTAAATTTGAATACTAATGAAGCATCTTCGTTCCCAAGAGGAGTTGCAATGTCCATGGTACTTTACAAAGATAATAATATGACAAATCAATGTATCAGCTTCATTATAATAAATAAGATGTGGTGAAGGTGTCGTGGTAGTTACAACTATCAACAACTAGTACAAAGCAAGATAATTACCATCAGTTAACGGAAAAAGTAGTGATGTACTCCTATAAATGTTATGTTTTTGATATATACATATATTTGTACACCATATGTTACTTTTTTTTTTTTTTAACAACAATTCTCATTACCAACCGAAAACAAAGCAAGAAAGACAATCACAAAAACACAATTACATTGGAAGAAACAATATGAGGGGTATTCAACCACTCAGTCCACACAAATTACAAGACTTCTTTCTATTGACAATAGAGAAAAATGAAAAGTAAACCACGGTGGAAGATAACACTTTGCTTAGGCTTAACATGATAAAAAAAACAAGCTTATTCTTGAAGTTCCAAATCGCACCATAGCAAGCCCCTACTACTGCATCAAAGGCTTTGATAGCCATCAAATTTCCTTGAAAGTTTTCCACCATATTCCGTAACGCTCCGTTACAAACCGTAATGCCCCACCAAAGACAAACTTTACGTGCCAGCTAGACAGCTACATCACAATCATGATCAGTGCATCATATGTTACTCATATTGGAAATATTGTTCCCCCTCCTCGTCATCTTTATCCTAAACCCAAAATGTCACCTTGAAACCAACTCAGCTTGTCATTTTTTCAGATTGTTTTGTGTATATATGGTTCACCGTCATTAACTAATAATTCGACGTAGCTAATATCAGGGTCACAAATTTAATTAATTTCAATCTAAGATAATCGATAAGAGGCACTATCATCCTTCGAAAAAGACTATAATGAATTTTTTCAATGTAATGTTCTTTGTAAGAAACAAGTAAAAATGTGAATTTCATGTTTTACTATGCCAATACATGCAAATGTTTCAATAGGTTTTTCAATTAAGGTTAATGAAAATGATGTTATGTTTCAGTTAACCGAAATGCCTCCTGTACCAGCCTTCCCTTTTTGTCATTGTTGATATGCTCCCACCGCAATCCACTATTTTTATTTTTTTGATCGATTATATTCTCAATTGATGAGTTTGCGTGTTATTAGTTTTTGATGGGTTATTTTTGAAAAATCATCTTAGTATCCACAACCCAAGAATGTCAACTTAAATCAATAAAAAATCCCCGCAAATACCTTTGTTCGGAAGAAAAATCTGAAGGAAATCAACGAATCGATATGTAATTATCATTTTGCAAAAAAGTTGTACCATATGGCATGCACAATTACACAGCTAATATGTATCTTATAATAAAAATATTCAAAAAATAGTGTTGTTCAAGATAATTCATATTTCTTACAACTAATTTATTTGAAACTCAAAGAGTTGATTGTATAATAAGAAATCTTGTATATGTTGGTAAAATAGGGCTATGAATGTATTGTTTTGAAAGAAATTCGATGATTAAATTTTGAAACTATAATATTAGGACTTAATGGAGTCAATTTTACTAATTCTTGGTTTTAGAATATATATATATGATAAAATAAAACGCATGAATAAAAAATCAGTTAAAATAGAGTTCATATGATAAAGATATGCACATTTGAAGTTAGAGGTTGAAGTAGACTTAAGTTAATGAAAGTATATTTCCTAAATATGCATCTTAAGGGGACCGTGTAAGATGATCGGATTACATATATTTGATTCAAATGAAGTACAATTCTATTTTGGGGGATGTTTGACCAAAACACGATTATGTTTCGAAAAAACAACTCGTGTAATGCTAAGAGGCTCTTAGTAGCAGGAATAAAGAGTAAGTCGGTCCGTAGCTTCATAAAACACATTTCCACACCTCTATTAGACTCAAAAAGTAGGGGTTAACGTTTCTAAAGGCTCTATAAGATCAAGTTGAAGCAAGTGGAAGGGAATCAAGGGAGAAAAACAAAAATCAATCTCTCTTCACTTGAATTAAGGTAAACTTCAGCGGTTTCACTAATAAAGACACCGCCCCTCCAAAAGCCCAACATTCATTGGCGAGTGCCCATTTTTAGTAAAATTGTCCAAGACATGAAAATTTACTTCGACATGACGATTAGACAGAAAACAATTTTTGAGTGTCTAAGGGCCCCACATGCTCAGGATTTCCTTATGACTATTCCTATTGACGGTGTTGGCCAACATATGCCGCCAGTAGAGTATCGTGCCATCCTCAAGTATTGCCTTATGATCCCTTTATTTCCGGCTGACGAGACTTGCCCTATTTGTCGTAAGGCATGTTTGGACTCCTTTGGGGAGTATGCAATTCATTGTAAAGAGCTCCCGAGTTTCAAGTACCGACACAATCTGGTTAGAGATGTTCTTTTCGACATATTTAGATGCGTTGGGGTTTCCGCCAAGGAAGAGGCACCTATGAATTTTTTGACTGACCCATTGGAAGGCAGATCAATACTTAGACCAGCTGATGTTTTAGTATTTGGATGGACTGGAGGAAAACATGCATGCATGGATCTAACAAGGGTTTCCCCTCTTGTGGGTCTGGGGAGTGGGGTTTTCACTATGGGGCAAGCTGCTTTAAAAGCTGCATTAAGCAAAGTGGCAAAACATGAGAAAGCATGCATGGAAAATCAACACACATTTATACCCTTTGCATTTGATACTTTCAGTTTCCTTGCGCTAGAAGTTGTGGAGCTACTCAATAGAGTACAACGGGTCATGCATAGTAATGTTATGACTCCAAAATCTATAGATGTTGTTCTTAAAATAATTAGTTTTGCCATCCAAAAAGGGGTTGCGGCACAGCTTGTTGCTCGTTTACCTGCTACGTCTATGTAAAACTTTATTCTTATATTTTATAAAAATGGCCAAAAATTGGTGCTAAAAAAACATTATGAACCCTAAATTCTAAATCTTCCTATATGATAAAGATAATGGTAGACAAGATTAATTGCTTAATTGATGGCTTAAAACATGTTAAAAAAGTATAAAGCTTGTGTTGTGGTGGTTTTGGAAATTTATAGGAACAAACTCTAAATGCTAACTTGTTAGCAACATGGAAGTGACAATGTGTTCTTGTAACACCCGCAAATTCAGACTAAACAATTAAGATATCATGAAGGATAAATATGATTTTTGATAGAAGACTATTTAGGATAAATAATCTTTACCAAAGTTATAATGTATGTGACAAGGATTCCGTACATATAAAGAACTCTGAAATCCTACTTTGTATGAAAAAGTTATGCTTCTTCGATGTTTTACGATTAAACCAACACAACTCTATGTGTCGTAAAAAGTGAATTTTTGATAGAATACTTATTAGCATAAGTAATTTAAACAAAATTCATAGTAGTCATAAACCGAGAACGGGAATATAGAGAACATCCAAATCTAACTTCGTGAGAGGAAGTTATGATTTTTCAAAGTTTCAGCGTAACAATATACGGTTCAGAAACCAGAATTGCAATCGGTCGATTGTTAGGAAAATGATCTAAATGAGAGTTGAAAATCTCATTAATAGGAGTCCGTCGATATAAAGAAAGTCAAGAACGGACGTCGGACGAGAGAGTTATGAATATCTAACGGACTTTAATAGTCTAAGCCTATTAAAAATATAACATTTAAAAATAAAGTCAAAATTCGCCGACGGAGTCTAATTGAACGTTGTCAATCTCATCGATAGTTATGTGTAGATGTAAAATGTGTCGAAAAAGGAGCTCGTATGAAGACGATAAAATTTTCGAAGTTTTATAAAAAATTTGCGTTCATGTGTGCGACGTGCCTCTAACGACCCACCCAATGGACAACATGTGTCAAACGCCTGGTGGATCCACGTCACCCGCCCCGACCAGGTGCATGGCATGCTTCAGTTTCCAGCCTATAAATTCTGTGTTTCTCAGCTTATTTTCTCATATCTTTCCTCTGAAGCCTCTCGAGATCATTTCTAGACCTTGCTCCCTTTACTTCCTAGTTCTTTGTTTCTTTAGCGAGGCCTTGCGGTGTCAGAGAGCCGACTATTAGAAGCTTTCGGGTCAGAGTTCTGCTGACATAATTCATGGTTTTCATCAGAATACTCTATAAGTTGAGCTAAACTTACTTTGTTTTAAGTGTTGTGACAACCCAAAAAATGCATCATAAACCATCGTTAATATTTAATGATGGGACGTAAAAATGTAATAAGGACAACCTTGTAACCATCTGATATATTTTAATATATTCAAATTTTTCGTCCTTAAATACGTCAACTATTAGGCTAAAAAATAAGTGCGCAAAAAATTGTGTCACTTTGAGAGCAGGTTAAAATATTTAGACTCTATAGGTTACCATGATTCCTTAAATATGAAATTCGCATGAATCTTCCGCATTATGGGTGAGATATGACATTTATAGTAAATAAATATCTACCGTACTTAAAAAGTAACAACGACAAAAACTATAAGGAGATTCATCGACTTTTGGAGAAAGTCACCAACTAGGCAATGTAGTACTACTTAAAGTAGGAATTAAGAGGCAATGAACGTCTAAAACGGAAGCCATGTGAGATAGTTATGATTTTTATAAAATTATAACGGTAATAAAAACTCTTTGCAAACGAATGTGGAAACTAGACAAAATGACCAAAAGTAAAGGTGTAGAGAACGACGAGACCTACATGAATATATAAGAGTCGTTAAATGAAGTTTGTATGCAAGAGTTATGGAATTTCAAAGTTGAATTTTCACCGTCATGCGCGCTCGCGCGCGCTTGAAACCCGGTACGTCGAGATATGGGATGACGTGGCACGATGAGATGAGGACACGTGGCAGGAATCTACGGTTCATGCGTATTTGCGCAGTGCACACTCCAAAACTTGCTATATATAGCAAGTTTCAGCAACTCATTTTTCTCATCCCTCTCATCAGTTCTCTATCTACATTGATTCACAAGCTACCTCCCCAAGCATCTCTCGATATGCTAACTTGTGGTTTCTACCCTACAACAATGTTTTCATAACTCATAGTTGAGTTCACGGCCCCACTTTCCAAAGTCTTTCGGGGAGGGGGGGGGGATACATGTCTAAAATGCAACTTTACATAGCTATAACTAATTTAAGTTAAATAATAATGCATGCTCGTAATAGTAGGATGATATTATGCCCGGGAGATAATCTGCCCAAAATTTTTGGCTAAGATTATGCCTAGTTGTTATATTGAACTATAATGTTAGATGAGATCATACCTAGTTCTCACGGTGGCCAATTGCCATGAAACGCTGAAACTCGTTATTATAATCCACCCTTTGGATAAAGCTTAATACCTAGTGTTACTGTGCCCAAATACGTCGCTACACAAAACACACTATATATATATATATATATATATATATATATATATATATATATATATATATATATATATATATATATATATATATATATATATAGTAAAACCATCTGAATACTATGCGAATAACAACACAACTGACCATGGGAGGCCCCCACAACAAGTGTTAGACGAGACACGATTCATCAACATGCTTATAGATTTTTAGTTAGATCCCGACCTATAATCGTTAAATGTTAAGTGAGCAGGAGAGATATGTATAGATCTATACGGGATTGACACTCCCACCTGTGGTTGCTAGATATAACCCGACTACAAGTCGAAGCAGGCATAACTTTCTAAACACATAACAATGTCTGATGAAGTGTCGTGGTTTTCGGGATCAACAGTCATAACTCGATTATAGGAACTCATCGTAATTTTGTTGAACTAAAACTAACTATCTTAGACTATTACTAGGAATCAACCTAAGAAAGTAGTGATAGTACATACAAAACTTGAGGAAGCAAGTTTAAGATAAACAAGATAAACTAAAACACCCACGATTTAAAAATCATAAACCTGTGGACTCACCAACATTATGTTGACCTCTCAAACCATATGTATTCTCAGGAGAATTAAACTTTTTGAAGGAGGAGATAACCCCTGTGATGCAGCTTGGAGTCTATGTGCTATACTTTTGTACTTTGATTTCGTAACCTACTTATAACTTGAACAACTATGTAACTTATTTAATTTAATGAATAAATAGAAATGTTTTTAGTACATACTGTGTATTACTCAATGTATATCTTTGGCCTGGAATCCTAACATCCTAACGTCACACAGCCTGTCGCTTCTGGCTAGAGGTGTGACAAGTGTAACTTATAATTATAGTCACAGTCTTTATCATGAACCTATAATTAAGATTTATCAGTGATTCCAAAGTCATTATACTGATTGATCTACTTACGGGAGTAATGTCTAGGCTGGATTTAGTGAGGTGTTTAAAGTGGGATTTCCAAATAGTATCCTTTGTATACCAAATTAACCATACCTCCGATATGATCCTAGCTGGTTATTATTTACTTAATAAATCTTGATGTGGGCATTATGATTGTTGAGGAATCTAGACTATCATTAGTCATAAGGAATATCAGACTAAGACTTAGTAATAATCATATCTATGTCATGTCAAGGGAAACGTCAAAGTGCTATGGCGAAACGCTGCCCAAATTCTGAGGCATCCACTCTAACAGTGAGTGCATAGTTACTTTCAGCTTACACACACACACACACACACATATATATATATATATATATATATATATATATATATAAATTACCTATTAAATGCTATATGTGATTACTATATGTGTACTTGATATTTTGGCTATAATATGGTATGATTTTATTTTTATAAATTGCTTTATCATATACTCATTGGGTAGTGAAGTGTTTTGGGAAAGATAAAATAATGGGTTGGGTAGTAAAGGGTTTTTGAAAAAATAAAGTAATGGTGAGAGGTCACGCATTGTATTACCGGGAACAATCGCTAACGACCACTGGCTATTCTAGGTAGTCCAGTGGAACACTAGTAGGTTCACCACCTGTAGGTGTTAGCGATCATACTTCTTAGGGAAAAGGAAAGTTGTTCGTTTGGGTATTCTATCCTCCTTAGGGTTTCCTTACTGACATATATTTCTATGGATTCCCTGAAGTAGTATTGTCTACTTACAGAGATCCCTTAGGGTAGGTTTCTTGAGATTAACATTAGGAATTTGAGAATGAGAATAGCAGCAATGGGTAATAAGGGATTATTTGTTTATTATGAAAAATATATAATTACAATATTGTGGGTTGAAAACCCTATCTACTTACCAGGCTCCCAAGCCTAATCCAGTTAGTTTCTTTGTATCTCAGGTAGCGGTTTGAACGTACAATCCACTGAGAGATTCAAGGAGTTTAGGCCATTAGTATAATAATTTAATGTAAGACATGTAATGATTACGTTTATGCTTATGTTTTGTATCAATTATGACATCCTAAGTTTTTAATAATCAATGAAAATTTTTTTCTTCAGAAATACTTTATATGGGACAAATTCTACATTTATAGATATCACTCTGATTGAAAATAAGCAAAAATAAAAAGGTCTTTTTGGATCATGATAATTAGGGCTGTCACAATTTAGGTGGGTTGCACCTGATCCCATATAGGTTGGGAAGGAGAACTAAGCATTCCTTATAAGGGGTGTGGATATCTTCCCAATCATAAGAAGTTTTAAATCCATGAGGGAAGCAAATCCGATAAGAACTCTGCAGTAAGCGTGCCCGGGCGAGAGCAATTCAAGGATGGGTGACCCCTTAGGAAGTTTTCGTGTCGGTAGCCCAAAGTGGAGAATATTGTGATATGTGCCAGACGGTGATGTTACAGTTCTCAAAACCTAAAGTTAGTTAAGGGCTCATAAATCTAATTGAAAGGGTAAACTAAAAGTATGTAGAAATATGGTTATATATTGGGTTGTAATATTCAACCACAACGTATTATTTTGTCAGGTCCTGAAACAAGAGATGATAAGGGACTTCATGATTTGGGAAATAATCTACAAAAGACATCTCAATGTGAGTAACCCTATCACACTCTTTGATAGTGGTTATCTACATATGTTTATATAATTGAATGGTAATTGGTAGTGGTTGAATGATAATTGACTGGATATTGTTAGTTGATAATAACAAAGTTTTTTAGATGATAATCACCGAAAGTTGCAGTTGATAATTCTTGGGATCTATAATTGATAGTTGTAGAAATCAAACATGATATCTAGATGATTTTGATAATCTATTTGAGCCAAGTCAATGGTTGGTGTCGCTAAATAAAAACATATAAATTGATGGCTCAAACCTTGTGGGTTGTATAAGTCAGAAGGGTTGGGCGAAGCTTAAAATTTTGAAAGACTTATATGATTGTGTATTTATATTGTTGATGATATAATTTTTGGATTAGGTGTCTAAGCCCATAACTATAATTGATATATATATATATATATATATATATATATATATATATATATATATATATATATATATATATATATGAATTGATAGTAGCACAGTCCTTTTGGGTTGCCCTCAAAACTAGAAACTAGACATGATAACTTTTGGAGAGAGGTTGAATTTATTATTTGATTAATAAATTGAAATAAATAATTTGTTAATATATTATGAGAATAATATATTAATTAGAAATATTAATATTAATATTTAATCAGAAACTAATTGGAATTAATTTTGGGATTACATGAATTAATTAAAAGTACAAGTGCTAAAGTGCAATTGTTCAATAGTTGAGCAAGAGGTTCCAGAACCTTCCTAGGGAAAGGTTGGAAGGTTTTCATATGGATAATCTAGGGTTTCTAGATTATCTCATATGGATAAATAAGGAGCTGGATAATTACCAATTTGAAATATTAATATTATATTCAGATTAGGGTTATCTAGAGGATCCTTGGTGCACTAGATAAAAGCCTCTCTACCCTAAGATTTTTGGCCATTCTAAGCTCTCAAGAGATAGCCAAAAATCTCATCTCCCTTCTCCTCTCTCCTCTTTCATCCTCTTGCTAGTGTTGGGTGTGAACCATTAGAGGCACGACATTTGTAGTGCTTGCTCTCTAAGCTTCAACAACACAAGGGTTTTTTTTGTTATTCATCAATAACAATCAAATGTATGTTTTCTAACTCTAGATGCTAATTTCGAAAATAGTATAGGATTCCTATGGTTTCCCAATTGATGTTCAAATGTTTTATGTTCAGTTAGAGAAAACATAGATCCTTAATTAGGGTTGCATGCACACATAGGTTTTTTGTTTGTTATGCTCAAAATCCATTAGTGGTATCAAAACCTTGGCTTGTTTTCTATTGAATGGATTACAGTTGTTGAATTTGATCAATTAGGTTTTAGGGCAATTAAACACTTTTGGACTTAGGGATTTTCGATTTTAGGGTTTCCTTGAGCCCTAAGTTTTGAAAATAAGGAAAGGGTTTAACCCTTTCCTTTGCCCTATAATTTTCGAAATTAATGTTTCCTTAACCCTTAAGGTTTCGAAAATGGCAAGGATTGAAATCCTTGCCTTCCTCCCTAAGATAAGATTTTTTCGGAAAATTAGGGTTTTGATAGAGATTTTCTTATTTTTGGTAATCAACTTTTATTTTATTTATTGGATAATTATAAAATTTGTTTTATCCCTCCCATTATTTTCCAAAATTAGGAGGAGAGGATTAGGATTAAATTATCTTGATTAATTTAATTGGATAATCCTCAATTGATTTAATAAATTAATTAAATTTTTCATTAATAGATAATTATTAAATCATTTGGTTTAATTTTAAATTTGAATTAAATATTTTAAAATTTTGAAATTTAGTAATTAAACCAAGCATTTTGAAAAGTTTAAAATACAACTTATACTATATGTAAAATTAAATATTTAATATTTAGTTTTTTCGAGTTTCGATCCGATGTCGGGGTGTAGCACTTGGTTCAGGGTATGTATGATTTATCTAAGTATTTTGCATTCGTAGCCTTGGACTCGGCGAGTGGTAGGCCCGACTCACCGAGTAGAGGCGGGATATCAAGCACGTTTAAGTTGGCGACTCGACGAGTCCATATTCTGGACTCGGCGTGTCCGCCAATCTGGATGAAACCCTAATTTCAAAGGTTTGTACCCTATTTAAACATCGTTTTGTTCCTCATAACGGCCCCCATTGCGTCCAGAACACCCCTCACGAAACCCTAACCCTTCTTTTTAGTAATTTGAGTGCTTTTGGTGCAATTCCTTGAAGTTTTGGAGAAAAGAAGAAGGTAGATCAAGAGGAGAGGAAGAAGATCCAAAATCTTTGTGCCATTTCAGAGCTTCTAGAGGTATTAGACTCGAAACCCTCTCTGTTCCTTCATTTTTATCTCATTAAGAGCTTAAGATAGTCATTTAAGGCCTCTTTTAGTCTTGTTCTTTGAGTAATGAGCTTATAGTGTTAAGGGACTTCAGATCTAGGCATGATTGAGCTCTAAGAGCTTGGATCTATTGCCTTTATGAGCCTAACTTGTGTATAAGTCCTAGATCTACTCTTCTAGTCATTGTTAAGCCTCTTATTTCCCTTTTGATGCATGAATACATGTAAAGTTGGAAACTTTACGTGTAAAACCTACCCTAAGAACCCAGATCTATGAATGGAATGCATTGGATTCAAGCGGAATCGAGCATATAGTAATTGCATGCATTCCACTCGGCGAGTCGTTCTTCGGACTCGGCGAGTCGAGTCACGAGTTCCCGATTTTCCCCTTTTGAGTTACGCTGAGTGGACTCAGTGAGTCGGAAGCCAAACTCTGTAATGGAGGGACTCGACGAGTTAATGCCCTGACTCGGCGAGTCCAAGGCAATCTTCTTGCCTCAAGAACAGACTCGACGAGTTGATCATACAACTCGGCGAGTCGCGGACCAGAGTGTTCATCGGATGAAGATGAACTCGACGAGTTGTTCATACAACTCGGCAAGTCGAATGAAGGACCATTGGATATATGTATAGAAGGAGAACTCGTCGAGTCAATGCCTAACTTGACGAGTAGGGACGGGAGTGAGGACAATCGACTGGATAGGGACTCGACGAGTTAGCGAGCCAACTCGGCGAGTCGGGTCAATTGGAAGTTAACTTTGACTTTGACTTTTGACTTGGTCAGGGGTAAAATGGTCATTTTACCCTAAGGACAGTTAGCAGTGTTTGATTGAGTGTTTCATGGGAATTACAGCCGGAGGATTTCCGGAGTCAGCAGTAGACAAACAGTTCCCACGCAGATCAGCAGCTACTTCGAGGTGAGTTACCTTCCAGTAGCGGTGGGTCTACGGCCACAATGCCAACCCACCATTAGGAGTTGTGTGTTAGATGATTGTCTTTGTGATATCATCTAGTTTTGCTACTAACTGATATGTTATATGCTAGCTCAATGTGTTATAGTTGTAAAGTTCGGTTGTTAGAACCAAAGGGTAGTCAGACACCCCAGATACGTCTGACAGTATGTGATGTCATGATTATATGCTAGCATGATCTGTGACAACCCGAAATTTCCATTCTGTACAACATATCAAGTCAATAGAAGTCAGAACAGTTACTGTTAATTTTCACACTATTTGGGATAAATTTGAGTATTCTTTGATTAACACTTTAGGAGATGCCAGGAGAGGGGATGTCCTAGGGTTTATTGTGCAACAATAACATTTCATACTTCAAGAAATTGGAAATTTATGACCCAAACATGGAGTTTGCGGTCCAAAACCCCAAGGGGTATATATATGGTCCTTGGCCATATTTATTCATTTGTTCCATTTCCAACTAGAGAAAAACCCGATTCTCTCTCAAGGATCTTCAGTTTTTCATCCCAAATCGTAAGTCCTTCTATCTAAGAGTATAATAGCGCTTGTAATGTGTCTTAAATCCAAGAAATCACAAGGAAACATCAAGATCAAAGTGTTTACGGCCCAAGAACACCTTGAACCGTAAACCCTTCTTTAAGGGCCAAAAGTGTGCTCTAGTCCCTTCCCTTCCTTGTGAAACTAGCCTAGACTCATACCTTAGTGTCGTGAACTCCTCAAAGGAGGTAAAGGGTGCCCTAATCTCTTCCAAGGACTAATCCATCAAGTGGAAACACTTCTAAGGGACATGTAAGGCTTCAAACCATCAAATGATCAAGAGCTTAGGAGATTACAGTCGTAAACTCAAGGGTTTACGACTGTAAACTCATTGTGTTATAGTCCTTGGGGAGTAAACTCAAGAAAGGGGTTCTTTGGAACCCTAAACCCAATAGCTTTGTCCTACAACAACTTAGATGCAATCCTTAGGACTTATAACACTTATATAAGGTGTTTAGCATGTTCTAGGATGTCTTAACATTGTCAATTAGTAGTTTAAAGACTAATTGGATGCATATATGTGTGATTATATGTTAACTAGGATCTTTGAGTGTGTACAAGTCTTCACTTGACACTTAGCAATCCTACATCGTTCAGTTCATCCAAACCACCATCTACAGGTGAGTTCATACCCCTTAATCAATGTTTTAAGTGATTTTAAATGCTTTAATGGGGGGAATACATGTAGAAAACAACACGCTATAGAATCAATCATATGTGATTCATAACTATGTTTTCATCCAACTGATTTCACATGCTTCAAAATGTGATACATGAAATGGTTTTCTGTCTTAAAATGTTTTGTTATCAAATGAATTGCTTTTTTAAATGTTTATACAATGACATCAAGTCATTGTTATTTATTGTTCAAAACTCTTAAATGTTTTACAAAACCTCTTTCATGTCCTTGGTCAAATCTATATCTATACACTTGTGTTCATATATATATATATATATATATATATATATATATATATATATATGTATTGATATGACATCTTTCATTCTTCAGTCAGTTCCCACACTCTTGAGTAGCAAGGGTGTATAAACTTTCTTAGACCACAAATACATTCCAGTAAACTATTATAAAGATAGTTTAGGGGATACAAAACATTATTCCTATTACAAGGAATCACACCAGAGTCAATTCATTCATGAGTCTATACTAAATGCTATATGAAGAGATATACTTACATGGATACACTTACATGGATACTTGTACCTAGATACTATACGATGCGATACTATTACATACTTTACGTGTAGATTAGTTCTGTCTATCCTAGTACAAAAGGATACTATACGGGACTAACCATTCCGGCACCCACCTGTTAGCAACAGAGGTAATGAACATCTACGGATGCCTACGGTTAATACTTATACTAGGGGTACCTTTACGAGACTAACCATTCCTACGACCTGCTGTTAGCTACAGAGGAAAATGAACATCTATGGAGGTTCAAGGTTAATACTTTTTGGCAGTCGCGATGTCGTGTTTATCCTAATATAAAAGGATAATACTTATATATGGCTTTATTTTCCCCATTACTTTTATATTGTGATACGTTCACATAAACGATGAGGTAGACTATATATTGTTAATAGTAGTCATACAGGAGGAAAAACCATCTTTGTTATAGCAAAACATTCAAGTATTGGTAGAAGACTACTTTCGAAACATTCAAGTCTTTGTAGAAGACTACTTTCAAAACATTCGGGTCTTGGTCGAAGACTACTTTTATAATAGTAGGAAATATGAGATTTTCTAGGGTTTTCACACTTATATCAAATGTTTCAATCAAAACTTTACATGGCATTCATAACAGCTTTCCAAAACAGACTAATGACACTTAAATACTTATGAATTCACCAGCTTTATGCTGATCTACTCTTTCAAAATAACTTGTATTCTCAGGTCACCAGTAGACAGGTACGATGACCAGGTTTTGAGAAGACGGAGCACAGTCAAGACTCATCTTTTATTTTGATTACATATTTTAGTGTCTTATTACATTGAAAGAACAAACATGTATTAAAACTTTAATTTTAATGCAATGGATGATGTTGTTGCTTGTTTACTACTTTACACTGTTATGATACTTCACATGACGTCATCCACCCCTAAACGTTTCCGCCGTTCTTGGTTTTGGGGTGTGACATGATCTGAGATATGTGTTAGGGGTAGTAGGAGGGGAACAGTCCCCGAGTTCGGTTGTTAGGACCGAAGGGTAGTCAGACACCCTAGGTATGTCTGATAGTATGTTATGTTATGATATGTGATAGTAGTAGTGGTAGGGGGTGAAACAGTCCCCGAGGTTTGGTTGTTAGGACCGGAGGGTGGTCGGCACCCTAGAATAGCCGCATGGGTAGGACGACACCCTAGAATGGCCGCACGGGTAGGTCGGCACCCCAGAATGGCCGTACTGGGTAGGTCGGGCACCCTATAAATGACTGACAAGTATGGTATGTTATATGATTGTACTGTATGTTATATGATTGTATGGTATGTGGTATGTTGGGGGAACTCACTAAGCTTCGTGCTTATAGTTTTCAGTTTTGGTTTCAGGTACCTCTTCATTGAAGGGGAAGGAGCTGGCGCGGTAGCGATACATCATACACATACACTGTTTCCGCCTTACAAGATTGTTCTGGGATTTGTACTATGATATTTTGTTGATTTCTTATTTTGGTTTTCAAACACGATTTATGATTGTGGAATGATTTGATCAGACAATGTTTTATTTACAAATGCTTTCCAAAGTATTGATTTAAAAATGAAATTTTTGGACGTGAAAATTGGGTTGTTACAAGTTGGTATCAGAGCCCTGGTTTGAGGGATTCGGACACACCTTTGGGGGTGTCTGGACTCAAATCAAGGGATTAAAAGATTTTTACAAAGAAAACGACTTTTATAAAGCTAAGATAAAAGATTTTTGAGAAGGAACAAGTTTGTGATGTGCGCAACCGACCGAGCTCGAGTAAGTATTCGCCATAGTACCCATACTAGTTATCTTATGTTTATCAGTTTCAGTAGAACAACATGCTAGAATATACTAAGGATCTAGGAATGATGCCTTATGTGCTTCAACTTATGAGAATTGCATGCTAGTAATGAGTAGACAGTAGTATGATAGCCTGTTTAGGTTATGTTTGATAGTATGAGCTTAACATTGTATGCTAGTGCAGTTTCTCACTATGAGAATAGATTTGCTTGAATAGTTTTCCTGCATCCGAATGCTGCTTGCATTGTGCTTACGAGACTCTGAATGGTGGGAGTTAGCCATTAGGTGAATACACCACGTCACATGTGATCAGGGTTGAATAATCTCAAAGTGCTGGATTTGGCCCTATTGCGCATCTCTTGTTTGAGTCTAACCGTTGTAGAGACAAGTCTGTTACTCGAAGGATTATCTCAGCCTCATCACATGTGATGGTATTTAGGTAGTGGCTAATTGGCATTACAAGGAGGCCTTCAGCAGCTGAGGACCGGTTTGGGTGGAGTCAGATATTTTCCCTAGGGTAAGCCTAGAATGGGAATAGCAGAGAATTAACAGTGGTGAAAGGGACTTGGTGGAGTCAAGGCAGACCTTGAGAAAGGTACAGATAGATGTGGAAGGTAGTATGGGCCCGTACTACTGAAAGCAGATGTTAGGCGTGTCAGACCCAACAAATAATAGGGGTACAATAGACTCTAAATACACTGCTTTAATGCACTAAAAAGTAGTACAAGGCAAGCAGGGTCGAACCACAGAGACACAGAATAAAAGTCTATACCTTTTTGCACAAGGTACTTTGGTCACAAAGGGGGGTTTGTTTGCAAAAGTAAATAACTAAATAACAATCTACTTTAAAAGCATGCACGAAATGAAATAGATTTGTAAGCAAATTGATTGAATGGTTCTAGTTCTAGTTCTCAATGTTGTTGTTCAACTTGATTATGACTTGATGTAATTCAAGATTGCTACTCTATGTTGGTACTGAAAGATATTAACACGCTCTAATAACTCTCGCTTGCCAAATTATCTAACCAAAACACGCTCTTTGATTAGACCTAGCTTTACTAATTCAACCTAAACACGCTCTTAGATTGTATTGGAAAACCGCATTAAGTTTTGTACAAGCTTCCCAACAATGTTCATTTCTTCTCATACGCTCGGAAGTGTGAAAACATGTGATATATGTTTTACAATAAGAAAACTTATTGCTTGTTACCAATTATTAACTCAATAGAACGATTAGGTGCCCTAAAAGTTAATTAACTGCACAAAAATTCAATTCATGAAAGTGGCCAATCAAACACAAATCAAATTCAAGGATTCTAATTAAACAAAAACATAATCACTAGAATAGAATCACAAATCAAACATCAAATCATATGCTTCAAGTCAAGCAATTAACATGTTTTGAACAAGAACTAGAAACTAGGGTTTCTTAGCCACACATGGCTAAGAACAAATCAAACAAGAATAATGATGGAATTGGAATGTTTAATCCTTACAAAAATGAAATCCAAATGTTTGCAATGATTAAGTCTTCTCAAAAGCTCCAAGAATTCTCCCAAAATTTTCCCTAGAATGCCAGAAACTACTCCAAAAACCGTCCCTCCTTCAAAATGACGTCTCCTGCTCTTTTATTAATGTTCACGTGACATGCCATGAGGCCATGCGTTTTTAGCATGGCCATGCCTTTTGCCCATGTGTTTTTCTTTGGCATGGCCATTTGTCTTGACCATGTGTTTTTGGCATGGCCCATGCTTTTTGCTAAAATTCCAAAACGTCTTCACTGTTAGCTCCATCTTCATGTTTTCTGCCATGGAATGACTGGTTCATCTTCTCTTCATGTTCAAAAGCTCTACACTCCAAGCATCCAAGCATCCATGCATCCAAGCTCCACGCTCCATGCTCCATAATGCCTGCAAAATAAATCAAAAATAGTGAAGTACCAGACATTCTTAATGAAATATGTAATTGCCCTAATAATCAACTAAATGCAAGAATTATGAAGTAGAATGCTATAAAAAGACGGAAATAAACATGCAAAATAGGTGCATAAAATGCACCTATCAAACCTCCCCAAGCTTAGACCTTTCTTGTCCTCAAGAAAGAACAAAATTGAGAATTGACCTAGAGAAGACGATAGGCGACTAAAAAGAAACTAAGATGAAAAGAATGGAAGGAACGAAAAGGACTAAATGGAATTAAGAATGTGTGCATGCAATAAAAGTAGAACTAAAGAAAATAACATATGTACAAAAAGATTTTTTTTTTCAAACATTAATGCAATGAACAAAACAAACAAACATATTCAATCCAATTAACCTCATTATGTCATACAGTCGAAGGTGTACCTGTCGGGCCTTGAGATAACTTGACATTAACCCCACAAAGATATATAACATGTAAAACAAGGTTTTTAGCCATTCCCTAACGCAACTCAACAAAATCAAAGATTACAACACTTGTTCACTTTTACAGGTATTGGGTTAGCACATGGAACAAATTATGGTCTTACTCTCGTGAAAACATGTGATGCAAAATATGCTCATTTTCATTTTTCAAATCATGACAATGACCGACTCTAGCTATTTATTGACTGACAACAATCTTTTTCTAAAAAATATTTTCTAAAAATTCCCTAATATTTACCCAGATTGGTTACATGTTTCAAACCACTTACACCAGTCAAAGTAGTTTATAGTCAGTCCCAATGTTTACAACCAAACATTTTTCAAACACATTATTCAATTAAACTATAAGCATAAATATATACAAACTATCTAATTATATTTTTCTGCAAATAAAGCTCATGGCTTCCTTTGAAATCCGTGTAACGGGCTTCCAACCAACACATCCAAATCAGATGACCTTAGTGTGCTAGATTTAAAGAGACCCCTCGGGTTTACTTGCCCGAACCTCAAAGGCCACAGATTAGCTTTATTTGTTATTATTAAGTTCATGACTTTCTATGGAACCCTTGTAGCGAACTTTCAACCCAATCAGTCCCAAACAATTTTGCTTTAGGCAATTAGGTGTAAAACACCCCTCGGAGTTTACTTGTTCGAATCCCAAAGGTCACAGATTAACTTAATAATATTTTTATTTATTTATTTATTTAAATTTTTTTTTATTATTATTTTTTTAAGGACTGATGTAAACGCGCAAAGACCCGTAAGTATAGTCAGAAACAATGTCCCCAAGCAGGGTATTTAGAAGGGAATAGATAGAAAAGACTTTTTAGAGCGCTGGAGAATTCGAGTCACTGGAATTTTATATTCATTTTATGACTCTTTGAAATTGGAGTTTGGATATGAATGAGCAATAACTCATAAGACCGGTCGTGTGTTCCAAGGGCTAAACTATATCTGTCTTCATGATTCGGTGTTGATAACCTTATCATTTTTTGTTTTGCACGAGTAGCTTTGGGAGACGTGTTCGTGTGAAATTAGGTTGCTTCAAGATTTTTAATAAAAACGAACAAGTTCTAATCTCAAGCCACGACTAATCTACCACTTCAACTTATTCAAGAGGATTAGGTTTCTTTAGATTGGTTTTTTTTAATGCTTTTAATTGAATGCATGAAAAGAAAATAAAAATAAGAAAACAGAAAATTAAAAATAAAAATTTTAATGCATGTTGAAACTAAAACCTAATGTACAAAGACCCCTCCCCAAGCTTAAGATTTATCATCGTCCTCGATGCTCGGAGAGGGTAGGGCAATCTACTAGCCGCGAGGGGCCCAACGCTGCATGAACTGCATGGCTTGTTGTACCGTTTGTGTCAATTGTTGAACGTCAGCGCGAATGTCAGCAACAGCTTGATCAAGGTGATCAAAACGCCTCATGTATATGTCGTGGTATTGAGTCGCCCGCCTGGTGTAGAAATGACGTGCAGTCGCTACTGGGGAAATAGAAGTGGACCCCCTCGCAGTGGGAGCAATAGGGATGTCGTCTTCATGGTCGAGGACTGGCCGCTCAGGAGCTCTCGGGATGGACGCGGGGGCACGTGGGGTGGAATTTGCAGAAATGTTCTTTGGTAGACACCACTGAGTCTGAGTGATGTCCTGCTGGAGTTGGAGAGAGCTGAAATCCCCAGCAGGAACTCGAAAGTGTGGCTCACCTTGCACCAACCATGTGATACTACCATCACCTTCTTGACGGAAGAAAGATGAGGCTACAAGGACATTTGAGGTGATGGTATTAGTGACTTGTGTGATTTTCTCGAGGCCTGGGCGCTTGCTCTCAAAAAGCTCGGCACAAGTAAGGCGGGTGGCAAGATAGGAGATAATCCCGCCACAATGAATAGGGTCCGAATCGCTAGTGGAGACCTTAAGGAGTTTGGAAGCAAGGAAGGCGCCAAAATGAGGTCTCTTCAAGCCGGTGACCATGCACCAAAGAATTTCTAACTCCATTTTACCGGCTCTGCTAACGTCTTCTTGGGGGAAGACAAGGTTAGCAATAATTCAGAGAGCCACCCTTAAGACTGGATGGATGATATGAGATGCTTTGGCGGATCGAGCCTCATACACATCAAGTCCTGTGATTTCCTTCCAAAAGGCTTTGGCTTGGGCTTTAAAAAGATTATTCTTCTCTCGCATGTAGCCTAATTTAGGACCATATGTATTGAATTTAGAAATCCCAACAAACCCACTAAGATCGTCTAGACTCAGTTTAAATTGCAAACGCATGAGACGAAAAGAGAGACATTTGGCATTGTCATTGAATTCCAAAGATTGTAAGAATTCAATGGTTGTGTTTTTATATGATTCCATTGGTGCCAAAGTGAGAAGTCTCTCCCAACCGATGTTGCTAAACAATCTATGGACGCGATCATAAACTCCTAGTTCTTGGAGAGTGGGAATATCTACAAACCGTTGTTGAGAATATTCGCGGTCCTTGAGGTGAAGGAATCGCTCACGTTGCTCAAGAGAGTTGTGAATGAGGGTGGTGACACCATATTTGGATTCCCATTGTTCTTTTGGTTGTGGGTTTTTTCGTTTTGGCATGATGACAAACCGGATTTATGACAACGAGTGGTGCCCAAAAATGATAACACAACTAGACAAGCACAAATGAACAATTATATGAAGCACAAGAACGGATTCACAATTATTCCAACCAAACAATTTTAAATTCAAAGCGTAAAACTTGAGATATGGAAGGAATTTACCGTTTAAACGCTTGGATTTGAGGTGTTGGCTTGTATTATTCACTTCATCTTCAACCTCAAGAATGCTTGAACTCTTCAATGGTGGAATGTCTAATTGGAGATGAAAGCTTCTAATCTTCCTTTCAAAAGCACCTCCCCAAGCTTGGTCTTGAACCCTATACAAGAATTTTTGAAACCCAATACAAGAATTAATTCAAATTATACAAATCAAAAACTAGGGTTTATAGGGTTTATGAAGGAAAATTCGATCTTTTACCCTCTAATTGAAGAAATCGATCTAGAGAATGAAGATCATGAAGTTAGGAATTGATAGTAACATACCTTGGTGGCTTAATCTTGGATTGATTGAAGAAGAAAATCGAAAAATTGATTACGATTTGGATGGTTCTTGGTTAACGAGTAAGGTGGGGGAGGAAGAACAACGCACGATCATGAGAAGAAAGGAAGAAGGAGAAACGGACGCGAGGTGGAATCGATTAGCCCTATGTTCACCGAGTCGCAGGCCAAATCTTGTCCATCGAGGCTGTGATATGCGTCCGTGAGTTTTGAGCCGTGCCCTTTTTCAACGAAGGCTGTGCGTTTTTTTTAAAAGGACTTGATCAATTCGCATGGGCCATGTGTTTAGGCCGTGCGTTTTTGGGAGCCCTGTGCGTTTTTTTTTCTGTTTGCTACAATCTTCGATGACACGCATGGTCTAGGACCTAGGCCGTGCGTTTTGGCCCTTACCCATGCGATTTGGAGCCAGCCCGTGCCAAAATCTTTTTTTTTCTTAAAAACCTCAAAGTGGAAGCATGGGCAAAATTATGACCATGCGTTTTTGGCTTACCCCGTGCGTTTTCTTTCTGTTAACATGAAATTCACGATTTTTTTTTTTTTTTTTTTTTTTTTTTTTTTTTTGTAAACAAAAATATATTTTCTTTGAGCATTAAATAGAAAAGTTATTTGCGTGGAACCCTCGAAAAGACGTAAAAACATTGCAACACAGATGAAGTAAATCAAAAAATAAAGAAAATAGAAAGAAATACTCCCGAGTTGCCTCTCGGTTAGCCGCCCTTGTTTCAAGTCTTTGGCTCGACTTTGCCCTTTAGATTCACTCAATGTAGTCCGGGCGTTCCAAGCTATCAACCTCCATATCTTTCTCTTGGAAACCTTCATAGAAAACCTTTAACCTGTGGCCATTAACTTTGAACACTTTTCCAGTTTTGTTACTCTTAATCTCAACTGCACCATGATCAAATACATTAGTAACAATGAACGGTCCTACCCACCGGGACCGTAGCTTACCAGAAAACCATTTAAGTCGAGAGTCATAGAGTAATACCTTTTGACCAATCTCAAAGGTCTTACGGGAGAGGTACTTATCATGGAATGCTTTGGTCTTGTCTTTGTAGATGCGTGAACTCTCGAATGCTTCATTTCTTATCTCCTCCAGCTCTTGGATCTCTAACTTTCGTTGAACGCCCGCTTCATCCATCTTCATGTTTAGCTTTTTGACAGCCCAGAAAGCTTTGTGTTCCAGTTCAACAGGGAGGTGGCAAGCTTTGCCAAACACAAGTCTATAAGGTGACATCCCAATTGGAGTTTTATATGCAGTTCGGTATGCCCAAAGTGCATCTTCTAATCTCAAACTCCAATCTTTGCGGTTTGTGTTCACTGTTTTCTCAAGTATGGACTTGATTTCTCGGTTTGACACTTCAGCTTGTCCACTTGTTTGCGGGTGATAAGCTGTGGACACCCGGTGTTGGACTCCATACTTCTTGAGAACTGATCCAAGAATTTTGTTGCAAAAGTGTGTGCCCCTGTCACTGATCAAGGCTTTTGGAGTTCCAAACCTACATAAAATGTTAGCCTTGACAAAATCTACAACAACTTTTGCATCATCAGTTCTTGTTGCCTTTGCTTCTACCCATTTGGAAACATAGTCAACAGCCAAAAGGATGTATAAATTCCCAAAGGATGAAGGAAAAGGACCCATAAAGTCAATACCCCATATATCAAATATTTCACAAACCAAGATGGGGGTCAAGGGCATTTGGTTTCGGGAACTCAAAGAACCGGTCATTTGACATCTCTCACAACTTTTACAAAAAGTGTAAGAGTCATGAAAAAGTCGGGGCCAATAAAATCCACAGTCTAAAATTTTCCTGGCAGTTCTTTGAGGACCAAAATGCCCTCCACAAGCATAACTATGACAAAAGTTGAGAATAGATTGTACCTCATGTTCTTCAACACATCTTCTTATTACCTGATCTGCACAATGTTTCCAAAGGTACGGTTCATCCCAAATGTACCTTCTCGCCTCTTTTTTGATCTTATCTCTCTGTGACCTCGTGAGCTCGGGTGGAAACTTTCCCGTCACCATGAAGTTGCATATATCCGCATACCAAGGTGGTGTTTGGATAGCAAACAAATGCTCGTCCGGGAATGTGTCATGGATGGGGATCGCATCTTCGGGTTGAACTATTCGGCTCAAATGGTCGGCGACTAGGTTCTCTTTCCCGCTCTTATCTTTGATCTCAATATCGAACTCTTGCAAAAGCAGCATCCACCGTATTAACCTCGGCTTCGAATCTTTCTTGGTAAGTAAGTGCTTTATGGCTGCATGGTCCGAGTATATGATCACTTTAGTTCCAAGGAGGTATTACCGAAACTTCTCCAGTGCAAAAACAATAGCGAGCAACTCTTTTTCTGTTGTGGTGTAGTTGCATTGTGCACTGTCAAGGGTCTTTGATGCATAGTAGATGACATGGTGTGCTCGACCCACCTTTTGACCCAATACTGCCCCTACAGCCGTGTTGCTCGCGTCACACATGATCTCAAACGGGAGATCCCAATTAGGTGGTTGGATGATTGGAGCAGAGGTGAGTAAATCCTTCAAACGATCGAAGGCATCCTTGCATGGCTGAGTGAACTCAAATTCAACATCTTTTTGGAGTAGTTGACACATCGGCACTGTAATCTTTGAAAAATCTTTAATGAACCGCCGATAGAAACCTGCATGGCCAAGAAACGAACGAACTTCCCGAACATTTGTCGGGTAAGGAAGACTTTTGATAACATCTATCTTGGCTTTGTCAACTTCCAAGCCTTTTCGGGACACAATATGACCTAGAATCAATCCTTTGTCCACCATGAAATGGCATTTTTCATAGTTAAGCACAAGATCTGTGTCAATGCACCTTTGCAAAATTTTTGTTAGATTGCTCAAACATTCATCAAAGGAGTTTCCATAGACTGTGAAGTCATCCATGAAAACTTCAATGATGTTTTCAACATATTCAGAAAAAATGCTCATCATGCATCTCTGAAATGTTGCGGGTGCATTGCATAGGCCAAAAGGCATACGCCTATAAGAAAATGTGCCAAAGGGACAAGTGAAGGTGGTTTTCTCCTGGTCTTCCGGGGCTACCGGAATTTGATGAAAACCCGAGAAACCATCCAAGCAACAGTAATGAGATTTACCCGCCAATCTCTCTAGCATTTGGTCAATAAATGGCAAAGGAAAATGGTCTTTTCTCGTTGAGGCATTCAACTTTCTATAGTCAATAAAAACCCTCCACCCGTCTTGCACACGGGTTGGCATCAAATCTCCCTCAGAATTCTTGACAACTGTGACCCCTGCTTTTTTCGGGACTACCTGAACGGGGCTCACCCATTTACTATCTGAGATAGGGTAAATCATACCTGCATCCAAAAGCTTCATGATTTCTTTCTTTACCACCTCCATCATGGGTGGATTCAGTCTTCTCTGTGCCTCTCGAGTTGGTTTGAAGTCCTCCTCCATGAGGATCTTATGCATGCACAAGGAAGGGCTCAACCCTTTTATGTCAGCAATTGTCCACCCAATAGCTTTCTTATACTTTTTCAGCAAAGTCACCAACTCATCTTCTTCTACCATGGACAGTTTGTTGGAGATAATGACAGACAAAGTCTTCTCTTCCCCAAGGTACGCATACTTCAAATGATCTGGAAGAGTCTTCAATTCTAGCTTAGGTGCCTGTACAACGGAAGGAAGAAGTTTTGTTTCAGAAATGGGCAATTTCACATTGCTATTATCATACCTTATTTTCTTCTTTTCTTCCATGCTCTCCACAATTTCCAGCAACTCTTCATCTAACTTTGGTGGTTCTTCTATCACTAACTCCTCTTCTTCTTCTTCGGGCATCTTCGGGCCGTCATATTTCTTTCCACTCCTCAAGCTAATTGCACAAGCATTGTGCTTTGGGTTCTTTTCAGTTTGAGGAGGTAGCTTTCCTTGATTCTCCATTTTGCTCACTGATTGAGCAAGTTGTGCCATTTGTTGCTCAAGATTCTTGATGCTTGCCTTGGTCTCTTGCTGAAAACTTCGGGTGCTGGTGGCAAGGCTTTTGATTATGTCTTCTAAGGACATATTTGAGGATCCAGCTTGTTGAGGGGGTTGTAGTTGCCTCGGTTGGTAATTTTGTTGTGGGAATGGAGGCCTTACTTGGTAATGGGGTGGGGGTCTTTGTTGATAACCCATGTTTTGGTTGTTGTTCCACCCTTGATTGCCTCGGGGCTGATCATAAGTTCTTTGATTATGCCCGGAATAGCCTCCTATAACATTTGCTTCTTCATATTCTTCTTCTTGCAATTGAGGACACATATCAGTCGGGTGTCCCACTTGAGTGCAAATGCCACAGGGACGGGGTGTGGATTGCACACCTTTGTCCTTAGCAAGCATCATTACCACCTTAGTCAATTCGGATAGTTGAGCTTCAATTTGAGGAGTGTGCACCTCTTTTACACCTCGAGGTGCATCTGTGTACCAATCTTCATCTTGACTAGTATGCTTTGAATCCTCCGCCATGTTTTTTATGAGATCCCGAATCTCCGTTGGGGTCTTGTCAGTCAAAGATCCTCCACTTGAAGCATTAAGAAGTCTTCTTTCCCAAGGAGTCATGCCTTCAATGAAGTATTGAAGGATTTGATACTCACTAATACCATGCTTTGGGCAACGGGCACAAAGCTTTTTGAACCTCTCCCAATATGTATGAAAGGCTTCTCTTTTGTGTTGTTTGATCCCAATTATCTCTCTTCTTAGGGCTGGGGCTTTCATTTCTGGGAAATATTTGTCTAAGAAGAGGCGTGCAAGATCTACCCATGTGTTGACCGTCCCCGATGGAAGGTCATAAAGCCAATCTTTTGCTGAGTCTTGCACTGCAAAGGGGAATGCCCTAAGCTTGATTTGGTCTTCAGTGACATTGTGCGGTTTCATGCCAACACACACAACATGGAACTCCGTGAGGAACTTGTGGGGATCTTCATTTTCTAAGCCTCTAAAGGTTGGGAGTAAGTGAATGAGACCGGATTTTAATTCAAGGTTTGTGGCTGCCGGATAGGTGATGCAAAGAGGTTGTTGAGTAACCTCTTGCCTCGCCCATTGGCGAAGGGTTTGTTCGGGTGGTGGATTTGGAGGCGGATTCCCTCCATGGTTGTCTCCCATGGTATGAGTAGTGGTTGAAGTTTCTATGGGTGTAGTGTTTGGGTTGTGATGAGTAGGTGAAGAGGGTGGGGTGGTATTTCTGGATGAGGATGGTTGAGGTGAAGGTAATGGACTTTCTGTTTCGGATGCGGACACACTTGAGAGGGTAATATCCTCCGAAATGTTAATGACCGGGGGATTGGATGATGAAGAAGTACTGGAAACCGGTTGCCTCTTACAAAGCTTGGCTTGCTTCCTTAACTTCTTTGCAGTCTTCTCTATCTCCGAGTCAATTGGCAGTGGTATACTTGTACGAAAAGATCTAGGCATAAACAATTAGTAACACCGTGTCCCCAGCAACGGCGCCAATTTGTTAGGCGTGTCAGACCCAACAAATAATAGGGGTACAATAGACTCCAAATACACTGCTTTAATGCACTAAAAAGTAGTACAAGGCAAGCAGGGTCGAACCACAGAGACACGGAATAAAAGTCTATACCTTTTTGCACAAGGTACTTTGGTCACAAAGGGGGGTTTGTTTGCAAAAGTAAATAACTAAATAACAATCTACTTTAAAAGCATGCACGAAATGAAATAGATTTGTAAACAAATTGATTGAATGGTTCTAGTTCTAGTTCTCAATGTTGTTGTTCAACTTGATTATGACTTGATGTAATTCAAGATTGCTACTCTATGTTGGTACTGAAAGATATTAACACGCTCTAATAACTCTCGCTTGCCAAATTATCTAACCAAAACACGCTCTTTGATTAGACCTAGCTTTACTAATTCAACCTAAACACGCTCTTAGATTGTATTGAAAAACCGCATTAAGTTTTGTACAAGCTTCCCAACAATGTTCATTTCTTCTCATACGCTCGGAAGTGTGAAAACATGTGATATATGTTTTACAATAAGAAAACTTATTGCTTGTTACCAATTATTAACTCAATAGAACGATTAGGTGCCCTAAAAGTTAATTAACTGCACACAAATTCAATTCATGAAAGTGGCCAATCAAACACAAATCAAATTCAAGGATTCTAATTAAACAAAAACATAATCACTAGAATAGAATCACAAATCAAACATCAAATCATATGCTTCAAGTCAAGCAATTAACATGTTTTGAACAAGAACTAGAAACTAGGGTTTCTTAGCCACACATGGCTAAGAACAAATCAAACAAGAATAATGATGGAATTGGAATGTTTAATCCTTACAAAAATGAAATCCAAATGTTTGCAATGATTAAGTCTTCTCAAAAGCTCCAAGAATTCTCCCAAAATTTTCCCTAGAATGCCAGAAACTACTCCAAAAACCGTCCCTCCTTCAAAATGACGTCTCCTGCTCTTTTATTAATGTTCACGTGACATGCCATGAGGCCATGCGTTTTTAGCATGGCCATGCCTTTTGCCCATGTGTTTTTCTTTGGCATGGCCATTTGTCTTGACCATGTGTTTTTGGCATGGCCCATGCTTTTTGCTAAAATTCCAAAACGTCTTCACTGTTGGCTCCATCTTCATGTTTTCTGCCATGGAATGACCGGTTCATCTTCTCTTCATGTTCCAAAGCTCTACGCTCCAAGCATCCAAGCAACCATGCATCCAAGCTCCCGCTCCATGCTCCATAATGCCTGCAAAATAAATCAAAAATAGTGAAGTACCAGGCATTCTTAATGAAATATGTAATTGCCCTAATAATCAACTAAATGCAAGAATTATGAAGTAGAATGCTATAAAAAGACGGAAATAAACATGCAAAATAGGTGCATAAAATGCACCTATCAGCAGAGGATCCGTACCCGAATTAAGGAAGGCTGAGGCAAGACCATGGAACTTGTAGTGGATGTGATCCCTCTAGAGGTATCGGTATCACTAACGGTTGGTATTATGTCTTGCAGAATGGTGGTACTACGACAGAGGCTAGTAGTTGGCAGTTCAGGAGAGGGATCGGGTTCGAGAACAGGTTCCGAGCCAGTAGATGAGAGGGTACACGAGTTCATCGCATCAGAGATCACCAGAGGTATCCTTGAGTCGACCCCCATCATCTTCGGGTTGATCAAGGAAGGGATAGTTGAGCTAATGGAGGACCGCCTCAGGGCATTTAGGAGTGACCTGACATCTGGCCAGTCAGGATCTCGCACATTGTCCTTTAAGGACTTCAGGGGCATTGGTGCACCAGATTTCCATGGGGCGAAATACCCCATTGCTGCCAGAAGATGGATCGCAGACATTGAGTCTGCGCAGTTGACTAGCTTCTGCCCCGAGGGGTCGAAGATGAGGTTTGCAGCATGGTGTTTTAGAGACAGAGCTAGAGACCGGTGGGAGTCTGTTGGTGACTCATTGGGAGCCTCGGCTGTTGAGGCTATGACATGGTCGGACTTTGTGACCCGGTTCAGAGCGGAGTTCGCACCTGCGGTGGAGCCCCAACAGTTAGCTAAAGAGTTCTTGGACATGAGACAGACGGCAGAGACTGTGGCAGAGATTACTGCCAAGTTCCGAGAGAGGGCGCTACTGGTGCCCCAGTATGCGGGAGATGAGGATATGAAGAGGACCCGCTATCAGGACATGCTGCAAGCCGACATTCGGGAGCATGTCAGTTTTTCAGCTTGCCCTACCCTGGACTCTATGATTGCCATGGAAAGGGAGAGGGAGATAGATCTGGAGCACATCCGGAAGAGGAAGTCAGAGGAGGGACAGACGTGAGGGGATTCGGGGAAGAAGCCCAAGGGATCATATGGTAGGCCGAAAGGCCAGTCAGGACCGGGCCGCTGCAGGAAATGCGGCAAGCCACATGAGGGAGCATGTAGAGTGGGATCGCCGGGCTGCTATAAGTGCAGCAAGATGGGGTACTTCAGCAGGGATTGTACCACCCCTGCACCTGTGATACAGACGTTAGAGTTGCTGTGTTTCCACTGCAACCAGAGGGGCCACAAGAAGGCCAATTGCCCCCAGTTGACAGCAGCATCAACGCTAATGAAGGCGCCAACTCCAGCGACCCTGCAGGTTACCAACGGCCGGTAGGGCAAGGCAGAGGCTCCAGTGGTGAGGAGCCGATCATTTCAGCTGACTACCGAGGAGGCACGCGCCGCACCCGATGTGGTGACGGGATCGTTCCATGTGAACGGTATCCCAGTACAGGTGTTGTTTGACTCGGGTGCCACCCGATCGTTCGTCTCTCTTGCGCTTATCAAGAAGTTCACTGAGTCTTTGGGCATGTTGGATTGCCCTTTAGAGGTAGAGATTGCCGATGATCGATCGGTGCGAGCATCAGCAGTGTTCAAAGATTGCGTTCTGAGGCTATTTGAGGAGCGCTACTTGGTAGACTTGGTTCCCATTCCGTTGCGTGGGAACAAGGTGATTATAGGCATGGATTGGATCAGCCCCAATGGGGCGGTGATAGATTGCGCTCAACAACTGGTGCGGATCAGGACCCCAAGTGGGGGAGAGTTGATAGTTCAGGGCGAGAGGCCACAGCGAGGGCCAGCGGTATGTTCAGTAGCGAGAGCTAGGTGCTACCTTCAGTAGGGTTGCGCAGGATATGTCGCGTATGTTGTGGACACCCATGAGGCGGGTAAGGCGACGATAAGCGAGGTTCCGGTGGTGTGAGAATACGCAGATGTGTTCCCAGAGGAGCTGCAGGGGATACCTTCGGAGCGACAGGTGGAGTTCAGGATCGACCTAGTCCCTGACGCGACTCCGATAGCCAAGGCACCGTATCGGTTGGCTCCTCCTAAGATGCAGGAGTTGTATAGACAGCTGCAGGAGTTGATAGACAAGGGATTCATTAGACCAAGTAGTTCTCCCTGGGGAGCCCCGATTCTGTTTGTGAGGAAGAAGGACGAGTCGCCCCGATTCTGTTTCCGAGGATTGATGACCTCTTTGATCAGCTGCAGGGAGCATCTTGGTTCTCCAAGATTGATTTACGTTCAGGATATCATTAGATGAGGGTCAGAGAGGAGGATGTAGAGAAGACTACGTTTCAGACGCGCTATGGCCACTATGAGTTTGTGGTGATGCCCTTCGGGCTCACCAATGCTCCTGCCGCGTTCATGGACCTCATGAACCGTGTGTGTAGACCGATGTTAGACCGGCCTGTAATAATGTTTATTGATGACATTTTGGTTTACTCCAAGATGCAGGAGGAGCACGAGGAGCATCTGCGAGAAGTTCTGGAGACTTTGAGGAGGGATAACCTGTATGCTAAGTTCTCCAAGTGTGAGTTCTGGTTGCGCGAGCTGCAGTTTCTCAGACACCTCATCAACCAGAATGGGATCTCAGTGGACCCGGCTAAGGTAGAGGCCGTGATGAGATGGGAAGTTCCGAAGTCTCCATATGAGATTCGGAGTTTCCTGGGATTAGCGGGCTAATATCGGAGATTCATTCAGGATTTCTCCAAGATAGTCGTACCCTTGACACGACTGACAAAGAAAGTCGTGGTCTTTCGATGGGGGCCTGAGCAGCAGGTAGCGATTGAGACTTTGAGATAGAGATTGTGCGAAGCACATTTCTTATCCCTTCTAAAGGGCGTAGAGGATCTTGTTGTATACTGTGACGCGTCCATTTCAGGGTTGGGCGCGGTGGTGATGTAGAGAGGGCATGTCATTGCCTACACTTCGAGGCAGCTGAAGCCTCACGATGCGAACTACCGACACACGATTTAGAGTTGGGGGCGGTTGTCTTCGCCCTCAAGATTTGGTGTCATTACCTTTATGGAGTCCTGTGTACCATTTACACGGACCATAAGAGTTTGAGGTACCTCATGGACCAGCTGAATCTGAATATGAGGCAGCGTCGGTGGTTGGACGTGGTAAAGGATTATGACTGCGAGATCCTTTATCACCCAGGGAAGGCCAATGTGGTGGCCGATGCGCTTAGCCGCAAGGCAGCACCGATCAGAGACGTGTGTATGAGGATGACGGTGGTGACTCCACTGTTAGAACAGATTCAGGAGGCTCAGCAGGAGGCTATGAAGGAGGAACATCGGAAGAGCGAGCGTATAGTGGGTCAGGTTTCCTCCTTCAATTATGATAGCCGAGGATTATTGACACTACACCGTAGGGTGTGGGTACCGTACCACGGGGGTGTGCGCCAGGTTCTGCTGAAGGAGGCGCACAAATCCTGATTCTCCATTCATCTCGGGGCGACGAAGATGTATAGGGATCTTCGTCTGGATTATTGGTGGCCCTGCATGAAACGTGATGTAGCATGGTACGTAGAGCGATGCTTGACCTGCAGGAAGGTCAAGGCCGAGCATCAGAGACCACATGGCAAGATGCAGCCGTTGGATATCCCGCTATGGAAATGGGAAGATATCACGATGGATTTTATCACCAAACTTCCCAGGACCACACGGGGAGTGGATTCTATATGGGTCATCGTGGATCGGTTGACCAAGAGCGCCCATTTCATACCGATCCAGGAGAGTATCTCGGCAGAGAAGTTGGTCGATATCTACATCCGAGAGGTGGTGGCGCGGCACAGAGTGCCAGTCTCCATGATTTCAGATAGAGACGTGCGGTTTACTTCCAGGTTTTGGAAGAAATTCCATGACGAGCTGGGTACTCGTTTGCATTTTAGCACCGCTTTTCACCCGCAGACAGATGGTCAGAGCGAGCGGACCATCCAGACACTGGAAGATATGTTGCGGGTGTGTGTGTGTTAGACTTTGGTGGTAGCTGGGATACCTATCTTCCTTTGGCTGAGTTCTCATACAACAATAGCTACCACGCGAGTATTGACCGTCCTCCTTTCGAGATGTTGTATGGGAGAAGGTGCAGGACCCTGATATGTTGGGGGGAAGTTAGTCATAGGCTCATGGGAGCACCAAAGTGGTGCTCAAGACGACCGAGAGGATTCAACAGGTTCGGAGTAGGCTTATGACTGCATAGAATCGGCAGAAAAGCTATGCCGACAAGCACCGATCAGACCTGGAGTTCCAGGTTGGAGATATGGTTCTTTTGAAGGTGTCGCCATGGAAGGGCGTCATCCGATTCAGGAAGCGGGGCAAGTTGGGCCCCAGGTACATTGGACCCTTCAGGGTTCTGGCCCGGGTGGGCAAGGTGGCGTACCGGTTGGATCTGCCAGCCGAACTCAGTCAGATCTACAACACCTTCCACGTCTCGCAGCTGCGGAAATGCCTAGTGGACGACTCAGCGGTGGTGCCTTTAGAGGATATTCAGGTTGATGACAGCCTGAATTACATTGAGCGGCCAGTAGCAATCCTCGACCGGAAGTCAAAGGATCCGAGGAACAAGAGGGTGGAGCTAGTAAAGGTGCAATGGCAGCACCGGAAGGGTTCAGAGTGGACTTGGGAGCTAGTAGAAGAGATGAGAGAGCATTATCCAGAGCTTTTCCAGGAGTAAGCGGCAGACTTCAAGGACAAAGTCTAAAATAAGTGGGGGAGATTTGTAGCACCTGGTTCCGAGTATGTATGATTTATCTAAGTATTTTGCATTCGTAGCCTTGGACTCGGCGAGTGGTAGGTCCGACTCGCCGAGTAGAGGCGGATTATCGAACACATTTAAGTTGGCGACTCGACGAGTCCATATTCTGGACTCGGCGAGTCCTCCAGTCTTGGTGAAACCCTAATTTCAAAGGTTTGAACCCTATTTAAACATCGTTTTGTGCCTCATAACGGCCCCCATTGCGTCCAGAACACCCCTCACGCAACCCTAACCCTTCTTTTTAGTAATTTGAGTGCTTTTGGTGCAATTCCTTGAAGTTTTGGAGAAAAGAAGAAGGTAGATCAAGAGGAGAGGAAGAAGATTTAGAATCTTTGTGCCATTTCAGAGCTTCTAGAGGTATTAGAATCGAAACCCTCTCTGTTCCTTCATTTTTATCTCATTAAGAGCTTAAGATAGTCATTTTAAGGCCTCTTTTAGTCTTGGTCTTTGAGTAATGAGCTTATAGTGTTAAGGGACTTCAGATCTAGGCATGATTGAGCTCTAGGACCTCAGATCTATTGCCTTTATGAGCCTAACTTGTGTATAACTCCTAGATCTACTCTTCTAGTCCTTGTTAAGCCTCTTATTTCCCTTTTGATGCATGAATACACATAAAGTTGGAAACTTTACGTGTAAAACCTACCCTAAGAACCCAGATCTATGAATGGAATGCATTGGATTCAAGCAGAATCGAGTATATAGTAATTGCATGCATGCCACTCGGCGAGTCGTTCTTCGGACTCGGCGAGTCGAGTCGCGAGTTCCCGATTTTCCCCTTTTGAGTTATGCTGAGTGGACTCAGTGAGTCGGAAGCCATACTCTGTAATGGAGGGACTCGGCGAGTTAATGCCTTGACTCGGCAAGACCAAGGCAATCTTCTTGCCTCAAGAACAGACTCGACGAGTTGATCATACAACTCGGCGAGTCGCAGACCAGAGTGTTCATCGGATGAAGATGAACATCATTTATATATATATATATATATATATATATATATGTTATAGTAGTTTTACATTTTACAACTCAATAAAAGAGCATATGCTCCTTACTACAATAAATTGTATGATTTTATTTGATAAATACATGTCCAAAATCGAATGTCATAAAAGCTATAGTATTTCAAAGATCAAAAACTTATGTCATATATATATATATATATATATATATATATATATATATATATATATATATTATAACTTGAAACTTATACATTTACTTATGAGATTTACCATTCATTTTAAGTGAGTATCGTACACTTTCACGTATATACTTATCAAACATACTCGGCTTATAGTTTATTCAACGTAAATCAATTTTCCTAGCGACTTATCCACTTATAAGTTAGGGCTATCTACTCTCGAACATTACGCCCCATATGTGTATCCACATATAAGATAGGGCGGTTTATTCATGTACATTAGTTAATGACTTTTATTGTGAGACGATATTCATTACCTAAGTATAAACACTTAGCATACCTCCTTACTATTATAACCACTAATCCTCAGAGCGAGATACATATGTATAAATCTATACGGGTTTGACACCCCTACCTGCGGTTGCTAGCTACAACCATGACGGTCAAGTCAAAACGGATGATTATTATCTATAGTCATTTATATGATGTCCAATGAAGCATTTTAGGGGGTTCTTCAGTCACAGACATCGGTTATATGACTCACTATAAACATTAATTGGATCTCTCATTCTCTACAAACCATGGATTTGGTTTCTCTCTCTCTCTCTCTGTCTCTCTCTCTCTTTCTTTCTCTCCCTCTCTCTCTATAAACCATGGATTTGGTTTCTCTCTCTCTACAAAACATTTTAAAGTATGGTTTTACTTAATATGAAAAAAATACTTTTTAAACATTTTAAAAGTACCATTACTGCATTAGCAGAAAACATGTAACTCTCACTAACCTTGTGTTGACCCTCAAAACTACATGTATGCTTAGAGAATGACAAAAAAAGCATTTCAAGACAATGGAATAGTCATGGATTTCAGGCGATATATTTGTATGGATCGGTTCAATTTCCCAACGTTTGCACCACGTGACGTTTCTGCTGTCGGCCGGGGTGTGACAACACGGTCACTATAAATCACTTATAGTTACATGTGTTTTTTGTTCTTTTATTGTTACTATTTTTACTTTTAGATAAACATAAAAATTAAAATGTCACTATAACGTACTTTTAGTTATATATATATATATATATATATATATATATATATATATATATATATATATATATATATATATATATATATATCAAAATAAATTACTTACAGTCATATATTACTATTTTTTTTGTATTCCAAAACATTAATTTTAAACATACATATAAAATTAAACTGTTATCATAAAATATTTATAATCACATGTGTTTTTAAATGTTATAATAAGATATTTACAGTCACAATGATCTATCGTGACCAGTGTTTTAAAAGACGCGCCACGGCGTGAAGCATGGCTTCGCCGTTACGAAAACTTCATAACGTTGTTATTAGGCGTGACGCGTGACAATGCGTGATATGGCGCGCCATGGCGCGTTATGGCGTGTTATGACACATGTTTTTTCGTTTGAGACACAGTTTTTTGCTCTTTGTTATGTCTTTTCAAATCGGAGATACAAGCATTGTGGTTTTTGTTAACTTTTTGTTATTAGTTATTGATCTAATACTTCTAAAATGTAGTTATATTTAAAATAAATTTATATTTATGTGGTAATATAATTTTAAATTAATACAAAATCGTCGCCTTACATCACGCCTTGAAAAACGCCATGGCTCGTTAAGCTTGAGGCTTGGCCTTGCCGCCACGCCACACCTCACGCCATTTAGAACCTTGATCGTGACTATTGGCTAATATTTGTCACACTTTTTATATAAAACAGTGACGAAATGCGTGAACATAGTTTGCAATGATGACAGTTTTTAGCTAATATGTAATTAAAACATCATTGAAATTTGATTAAAGCCTTTAGTGATACAATTAATCAAAACCATGACAACCCTCTTTTCAAAAACCATAACCATAGGTCATTTTGGTATTAGTGTTATGGACTTTGAAGACGGAGTATGTGGCTAGCACCGTGTCACTTAATTGTTCTTTACATGTTTGAGAACCAATGTCCTTTTCATGAACATTTGAACAACTTAATTATTCGGTTGATTTAAATATATGATAATATGAACTATGTATAATTAGAAACACAAAAATATATCAACAGACTGAAAACTATATAATAGTCTAGGGACCGAACTTGTAATTTAGTCTTATATATACGAAGAGATCCCGGAGGAAGAAATCAAAAGATCTGAACAGTTGAGATCATTTCAATGGCTGCCACTCCTGGACTTCTCACAGATTGGCCATGGAAACCACTTGGAAGCTTTAAGGTACAAAACCCTATTGAACACAACCAACATTCTCCCCCCTCTCTTCTCGTATGTGTGATTTACAACTTGTACATTCCAGAACTATTTCAAGATGTTTTTGTTTCTCGTATACTTGGCACATCACTCGTAATTTACTAGATAAAATCATGAATGGATTAGTTTTTTAAGTTATCTTGAATAACTTCCAAAGATTGATTAAGAGTTGTCCATCTTTCTTTTAAGTGTGAGTTGTCCATCTTCCTTTCAAGTATTGTCCGAATAAATTGATGTTGAATAAATTATTTGAAAATAACAACATACTTAAAAAAAACCAAACAAAAGTAGATATATAAGGACAAATTTTTTAAATAGTTAGGATTAGGAGGAAAACCTCTCAATCAATAGTTATTTCATGTATATAAAATCCATTAAATTATGTTTTGTCAATACTGAGTATATATAGTATCATTACATTGTGTTTTAAACGTGTATATCCACTACGTTTTACATCATCATCAAGAGTTAATTCCATTGTGTCATAAGTTTCATTTTTTTTTTTCGTTCTATATATCTTTGGTCTTATATTAACAATTTTATTGGATGTATGTGATTGAAGTACATGATATTGGTACCATGGGTGGTGAAGAGCATCTATCATTTTGTGACAGTTGAAAAGAAAGATACCATGTTCATCTTCATATTTCCCTTTCTTTTGACGAGATTTATTGGCAATCAGATCTGGATTTCTCTCAATCGGTATATAACAGCGAAAGGTAAAAACCGGATTGTTAACAAGACCATTGAATTCGAGCAAGTCGATCGTGAAAGAGACTGGTCATTCTCTTCTACCCTTCTCTTGTACATAATAAATGCTCATGTCAAGTTTTTTTTGGAATATATTTATACAAAATTAGATGCATGGTTATTACAAAAATATCCTTTATGATCATGTAACAAAGAAATTTATAATTTATCACATGAAATCTTATTTTATTAACTCTTGTATATTTTGCAGGGACGACCAAATAATATTCAATGGGTTGTTATTCTACGTGGGAAATTACTTTCTTGAAGGGGCTAAATACCTGCCATGGTGGAGGTCAGATGGGGTCATTATCGTAATTTTATTGCATGTTGGAGTGGTAGAGTTCCTTTACTATTGGCTTCATAGAGCTCTCCACCACCATTTTCTCTACAACCAATACCATTCCCACCACCATTCCTCCGTTGTGACCGAGCCCATAACCTGTAATACATACTCTCTCTCTCTCTCTCTCTCTCTCTCTCTCTCTCTCTCTCCCTCCTCTCTCTCTCTCTCTCTCTCTCTCTCTCTCCCTCCTCTCTCTCTCTCTCTCTCCCTCTCTCCTCATCTCTCTCTCTCTCTCTCTCTCTCTCTCTCTCTCTCTCTCTCTCTCCTCCAAAGAGATCACAAAATTAACTAGTTACGTTGAGTAACATGCAAAAATAATAACATGTAAGTACAAATTTAAATGTGAATGGTCAGTTTGGAGCCGACATATTTTGTTTTAATTTTTGAATTATATAGTAATTAACTGATACATTTATACGATTCTAAAAAAGTTTAATTAATAAATTGACCCAAATATATAGGTGAAATTTTGAGAAAACGACCTCTTTTTGAACAATTATTACGAAACAACGATTTATTGTATTTTTTTTTCTTTTCACAATTGCATCATGAGCAATCCCTCTACAAAACATATTAAAAATAAGGTTTGAAATAAAGTTATTAGATTGCAAATTGATATCATCCGTTTGTTATGTGAGGATGTCATTTCGTAAAAACAAATTTTATAAAATAATAATTTCATAAAATATATTTTGTAAAATGAATGATATTTATTAAAAGGATAGTTTTTGTTTGATACGTACACCCACATCAATTTTAGCCATATTAGTGAGTAAGCACAATATATATATATATATATATATATATATATATATATATATATATATATATATATATATATATATATATATATATATAAAAGGTTAGGTTATAATGTTTTCACTATCTATTGTGTGCATATATGATTGATTTTGGACCAATCATTTTAGTTATTTTAAAAAAAATATTAATGCATATTACATGTTGAAAATATAATGAATATTAATTAAATTTTCAGCATTTAATATGCATTAATTATTTTCTTAAAATAACTAAAATGATTGATCCATAATCAATCATTAATGCACATAATGGATAATAAAAACATTTGAACATATATATATATATATATATATATATATATATATATATATATATATATATATATATATATATATATATATATATATATATATATATATATATATATATATATATATATATATATATATATATATATATATATATATATATATATATATATATATATATACTTGTTGTGGATCAGTTTTTCAACAATCCCAGATATTGATAGGTTATGGTATGTTAAATAATACCCTTTTAATTTTTTAAAATTAATACAATTTTTAATAAACTCGAAAGTACAACAAAATGTATAGTGCTGCCATGGCATGGACCTACGGTATCGGCTGGGTCCTTATGAGAAAACGGAGCTTTCACAAAAAAGGACAATGCATAACAAAGATATAACAAAGATATGCATATTTTTATACATATAAAATCTTCACTATTTTATAATTTTATTTAAAATATATTTTATTGTTTTATTATAATTTTACTATATGCTCTTGTTCTGACATATGATATTATTTAACTATAATTTCACTGTATTTTTTTTTCTAATAGTTGACATTATCTTACTTAAATCTTGCTATATTTCTATATCGAGAATGTCAAATATCTGAAAATAAATGATTTCTGTAAAAAGAACCCCTAAAAGATTGATGACTTGTTTACCGCTAAAATTTCAAATATATAACTATTTACAAGTTTTTGTCTATTTATGTTGTATAAGAATTTTTCTAAAGGTTTCCATTGTAATTTCATATCAGCATTTCTATCCGATGAGATTTATTAAATACTCTGTTAATTAAAGCTTGAAAAAATTCGTTTATTTTAAAATTACAGCCAAAAAAAATATACTCAATTATATAATTAAACCTTATTTTGTATTTGAATGATATTTCTATTATTATTGATATTTGAACTACCACACTTTTTTACAAAAAAAAATAAAGCAAAATTCTATATATCTTTAAATTAATTAAGTGTTTGTTCTTAATATTTCTTTTATTTAACCTCAATCGACAGAATTCCAATGAATAACTACATATGAATTAGGATCAGTGAACACCCATTTATGCCGTACAAACCAACTACTTATGCAGAACATACCATATATAGTATAGTTATTTATTGAATAAGGTATCCTATCTAGACATTAGGTATAAGCTTTTACACACAAGATATACAAGCATTAATGGCTTAGGTATAAGCTTTCACATCAATGCCTTTTATTTTAGAAAGAATGCATTACCGGACAAAATTTGTTGGACCATATAATTTGTAAAATATTTTATTTTGAGGAATTTAATGGAAAACCTAATGCTATTGGTCTCTATCATTTGCAAAATTTTATGAATGGTCCTACTACCGTTAAAGATAACTTTTTAGTTGTTAGACTTTTATAAAAAAAACTATATTTACTTTTGTACCAAATTTGCAATATATTACAAACTTTAAGGACCAATTGTTTAATTTTGTAAATTTGAATATATATATATATATATATATATATATATATATATATATATATATATATATATATATATATATATATATATATATATATATATATATATTTGATAATATAATTTTAGTTATTTATGGTTTTTTAAATACTTTATTTATTTTGGTTCAAGTAAATAAACATAAATTCGATAAACAATATCGAAAACGTTTTTTCTTTAGTTTTTCTTATTTATGAATTGAAACGTTAATGTTTTCTTAATTTTATGTCGTTATTTTTATGTTTTTTTTAACTTGGATGCTTCATAGTTAATATGGTTAACAACTTTATGTTTGCATTTATCATTATAATTATTTCACCTTTTGTTTCTTTTTTTTGTTTTTTTTTTTTGTAATTTTAGTTATTTATTATTTTTATTTATTTTGATTCAAGTAATGAAAAATAAAAAAAAAACAAAAAACAAAAAAACTCAAACACCAAAATTGTAATATACTATAATATATTAATACATTTTATACTTTTTATTTTTATTTTTTTTTTGTTTTTTTGGTTTTATTTTATTTTTTGTATTAAATTTTATTTTTAATTTTTTTTCCTAATTTTTTTTTCGTTGTTTCGTTTTATTTTTCATTAATTTGATAATCTTTTTTTGATGTTTTTCAAAAAATATAAAATGTATGAATATATTAGAGTATGTTCCAATTTTGGTGTTTGAGTTTTTTTGGTTTTTATTATTATTTTTTTTATAATTTTGGTTATTTATGGTTTCTATAACTTTTTTATTTTGATTCAAGTAAAATAAAAAGGTTATATCTATATCTGTAATTTTGTCCACTTTTTTTCTTTATATATATCAAGGTTGCAAAAAACGCTCGACGTTAGCTAGTCGGTGGATTGGGGTTAAATGATTAATCGGCTTGGTGGAGATTAATCGGGGACTATTAATTGTTAATTTGTTGAATTTTAAAAAATTAAATATGACTAATATCATATCAAAATTCGTAAATACCACTAATATCATAACAAAATAGGTTACTATGATTAATACAACACTAATCATGTCTCAAATAGTTTCCATTGAGATAAAATTTCTTCAAAATGTTAAAATTTCATTGTTTTATATTGTTTCACTCATTATGTATGCATAGATTAATCGCTAAGCGCCCTCTAATCGGTCGAGTAACGCCTAGGGATTAATCGGAGATTAATCGGGACCTAGTCGAGATTTTTACAACAATGATATATATATATATATATATATATATATATATATATATATATATATATATATATATATATATATATATTCTTCTTTAGTGGTTATTTTATATATGTTACGAAAAATTAAAATTAAAGAAAATCAAAAAGTTGATTTATTGAGAAATAATGTTTCAATGTATGATATTTGTGATATATAATTATTAAAATATGAAAACTAGCTAATATTTTTAAAATGTAACTTGCAAATTAAATCCTATTTCTATATGAGATATTAATAGTTTAAATTTAAGATTATATTTTTCAATTTAATAATAGACTAAAATAAAAAATTAAAATAATAATAAGAGTTGGACTCTAAAGCAAGTTGTTACAACATTTTAAATTTAAGTTGTTTTTTTCATTTATTTGAATCAAAATAAACAAAAATATTAGAATATATATATATATATATATATATATATATATATATATATATATATATATATATATATATATATATATATATATATATATATATATATATATATATATATATATATATATATATATATATATATAATTTACAAAATTACATAGATGATACTTGAGGTTTATAGTATATTGTAAATTTTGTACAAAGATAAAATAGTTTTTTTTTCTCGTAAAAATCTATCAGCTAAAATGTTAGATTTAACGATGTCAAGATAATTCATAAAATCTTGCAAACCATTTGCAAACCATAAGGACCGCTTGACATTTTTGTATTTTGCAAACTAAAGATAACATGAAATTTTGTCTTACAACTATTTAGGCATAAGGAAACACGTAGTTATATGCACAAGGTAGTAATATTTACACGCTAGGTAATGTAGACATAGCGTCCAACAGTCTAAACCAGAAAAGTATGAATATCAATGCTATTATTCATTATATGTACAACTACTGTAGCAAATGGTACAACTATTAAATGCACAAGGTACAAGTAATTAATGAATGAACAATGTTTTTTTAATGACAGCTGTGACTCATCCCTTTGCGGAGCACATTGCGTATTTTGCATTGTTTGCAATCCCGTTGATGACCGTAGTCCTTAGCGGGACTGCATCAATTGCAGCAATGAGTGGTTATATTACTTACATTGATATAATGAACAACATGGGCCACTGCAACTTTGAGTTCATACCCAAATCAGTTTTCACTATCTTCCCTCCTCTCAAGTACATCATCTATACCCCATCGTAAGTGTCATGTAACAAAATATTTGTGTTTGATTTGACATATATTAAAATCAAATAAATTAAGTTTAAAGTGATTATTGATTTGTTTTTCATAGGTACCACTCATTGCACCATACTCAATTTCGCACAAACTACTCGCTTTTCATGCCATTTTATGACTATATGTATGGTACGATGGACAAATCTACAGACACATTGCACGAGAATTCACTATGCCAGAAAGAAGAGTCACCAGATGTCGTGCATTTAACACATCTAACAACACCAGACTCCATCTATCACATGAGGCTTGGATTTGCCTCTTTAGCCTCTAAACCACACACTTCTAATTCAAAATGGTACTTATGGATTCTATGGCCCATTACACTTTGGTCCATATTGATCACTCGAATTTATGGCAAAACGTTTGTAGTCGAAAGAAACGTCTTCAAAAGTCTAAACCTACAAACTTGGGCTATACCAAAATACATGATACAAGTATGCATTTCTTTATTTATATATATGTATATTTTCTTATTTTATTTTATTTTCAAGATCATTAATGAATGTTTGATATGTAGTACCATATTGATCGGCAAAGAAAAAACATCAATGACTTTATTGAAGAAGCTATTGTAGATGCTGATGTAAAGAATGTGCAAGTATTGAGCCTCGGTCTACTTAATCAGGTTTAAACTTATCTATTTTTTTTAAGAGCATCAACCAGTGTAGGTTCTTAAATGTTAAGAAGCAGTTTATGGAAAAAGAGAGCATAGTGGAATTTGGCTTTGGTCATTTTACTTGGCATCAAACAAGTCAACTGCATTAAGCTTTGCAAACAGATATGTGGGCCCCTAACACTTACATACCTTTATTGTTATGTAAAACGGGAAAATTTATTTTGAAAACTTTTGTTATTTAACCAGTTTATTTCAGTTTTCTTGATAAAAGCTGTGATAATTTTTTAATATTGAGTATTTTGACGATGGGAAAGTGGTTATAATGCTAAAAAAAAACTCTAAGTTTAATCATAAAATTTTCACTAAAATTTATATTAGGGATTTTTTTTTTTTTTTTTTTTACAACCTATCGATTTGTTAGATACACTTCAGTCTATGTTTTCTTTTACTACAGTATATAACTCGTATTACCTTTTATTAAAAGAAGAAATCACGTGTTGTAACAAAAATACAAAATAACCATGCGCCTTTTTTTTGGTTGCTAACCCGCTTGCCCTTGGCGCTCTATTATATATTTATTTATTTTTTTATTTAACATATGTCAATACACATTTTCACCTCATTTTCACCTCATTTAAGGATACAATTTGTTTCCATTTTAAAAAGATATATTATACGCCATTTATTAGTAATAGATATATACAAATGTATATATTATGATTAATATATTATGTAAAATATAATATTTAATCTTTACTAGTAAAAGATATCATTATTATTTTGTTTATTTGTAGTTTAAACTTATCTAGTTGTTTTTATGTGTTTTGCCTTCTACAAAATATATTTCATAGCCCTTTTTAATTTAACATAAATATGTAGTAAATTTAAATAATTAAACCACTACAAATAGCTAATTTGTACATTCAAAGTGAAAATAGTTATCGATACTGTTATATCTTAACTTTTACTTTTGGTTTTATAACAATGAAAGTAATGTTTAATATAATTTCAATTTTAATGGAAATGTTAATTTAAGGATTAATATATAAGAGATATATTAAACCATTACATAAACTAATAAGTTGGTGCTAATTCAAACTATATATATATATATATATATATATATATATATATATATATATATATATATATATATATATATATATATATATATATATATATATATATATAGAGAGAGAGAGAGAGAGAGAGAGAGAGAGAGAGAGAGAGAGAGATGATATGAAGTTGTCTTGGATTTAAAAAAAATATATACTATCATAGGTGTTTTAAGCTCACAAGGTAAAACGTGGACTTCCCATACGATGTGTCTCAAATTTATCACAAGGTAAAACGTGGACTTCCCATACGATGTGTCTCAAATTTAAATATTTTAGGATTACAATCAAGGATTATAAGGTTGGAGGAGTGGTGTCATCGAAACCGTATTCCCTCTCCCGCCATATAAGCGCCATCTCAAATTATACCACACGAGTATGGTTTCTTGCCACACCGGGGGGGGGGGGGATGTCACACTTTTATTTAATTATTTATCTTTTTGTTATTTTGTTAACTATTTTAATTTAATAAAACTTATTTATTTAATAAAAAAAACATAATTTAAAAAAGATAATATTTCATTAATTAAAAATACAAATACCATACATTACTTAACTTAAAAAAACCTAAAAATTTAGAAAAACAAAGTAGAAACATAAAACCTACAACTTAAAAAAAACACACACACACACACGTACACGAAACGATTAAAAATTTGAAAAAAAAAACTAGAAATTAGCCACGATTGATGTAACGATTTTTCACTTCCTCCTTCATCGCCAAAACCACTTCAAGCTCGGCTCCGATCATATTCAACGTGTCCATCGCTAGTATTCGCATGTCGCTCTCCCTTTTTTTCCGAAACAATTTTCAAAATCTTGTCCATTATGTCTTTTATACCTTTCATGTCGGATCCCATTTCTTTCAAATCATCTGAATCCGACGCTTTGCCTTTTGATTTGTCTCTTCCCATTGGTCGGGAAGGTGGTGAAACTGGAACATGTTCATCTTCGTTCAGATCAAATTGAACACGAGCATCTGATGTAATGTGGTCAGACTCAGATGTTCTGTTGCGTTTTGACCCACTGTCGATATGCTCGTCTGATGTTTTGCTACTCAGCCATTTCCTGTTATCTTTCAAAAAATTCCAAACTTCAAGAAACTTGAAAGTCTTCAGATTTTCTTTTTGATACACTTTCAACGCTTTCTTCAAAATCAGTTCATCGCTTTCTCCACTTTTCCATTGACGTTTCATGTTGTTCCACAAGTCATTAAACAACATGCTGACTTCCTTGTTTATCTTCCCCCATTTGGAGTACACTTGATGTTTTGAATGGTATTCTCCATGGTTCTTTCTTTTATGGAACCTGTGTAAAACGCGAATCCAAAAGCAGTTATGCTTTTGGTCTTTTCCAACCGCCGCATCTTCTGAAATATCGATCCAAGATTGTGCCAACACTAACACTTCCAAAGGTTCCCAACATCTAGCCTCCACCTTCTCTTTTTCTTTTAGTTGTTGCTCGAGTGGGCTGAGTCTCTGTAATGAATTTCGGTTCAGAATTAGAAACAGCCGTTTCTGGTTGTGTGTGATTGTTGAACAAACTCGGGTTGAGATAAAAAATTAAATGGATTAAAATCCGGGTCGGGTTGTAGTAGTGGTGGTGTTTGCGGTTGTGGTTGCGCTGGTTGTTGTGGAAAATACGGAAACATACCGCCATAGTGGTAATACGGAGGTGAGAAAATCGGTTGATCAAATAAAGGTAGTGGGGCGTTGATATTTCTGATTGGTGTTTTTTCTTTGCTGGGTCGTTTGGAAGATGACATTTTTCAAAAAAAAAAAAAAAGAGAAAATGAGTAGAGATATGATAAAAGGTTGTATAAAAATGTTGTGTAGAATGGCAAAATATATATATATATATATATATATATATATATATATATATATATATATATATATATATATATATATATATATATTAAAGTTTAAAAAAAAATAACCACAAAGACCATTCAACGGTCAAAAGCAGTCAAAAGCCAAGGACCAATAAAAAATCGCGGTATTCCCTAGCCGCACTGCGGCCAAGACCGCGGTCTGGAGGCGGTGTTCCTGGTCTACGTGTCACAAAGTGCGGTATGGGACCGCACCCACACCCTTCAACCTAAAGAAAATTGGAATAAATTACACGAATGGTCCTTATGGTTTGGGGTAATTTGCGTGTTTGGTCCCTAACTTATTTTTTTAACTCGGAAGGTCCCTATGGTTTGTTTTTGTTACGCGTTTGGTCCCTACTGTTTATTTTTGTTACGCGTTTGGTCCCTGTCTTATCTAAAAAGACTATTATTTAAAGATGAAAAAATGATGGGATAGATGAGTTAAGGTGATGGGGTGGGATTATGGGTGTATTTATTTAGATAAATTAAAAAAATCAGGGGCATAATAGTCTTTTTAGGTAAGATAGAGACCAACAGCGTAACAAAAACAAACAGTTGGGACCTTCCGAGTTAAAAAAATAAGTTAGGGACCAAACGCGCAAATTACCCTAAACCATAGGGACCATTCGTGTAATTTATTCAAGAAAATTGTGTTTAACTCGGTTATGAAAAAGGTAGTTTAGTATATTATCACCAAAGTCGAACACTCTCCGTATCATCGCAAAATGAGCCATAGTAGATAGTCAAATGCGGTGTTTATTATTTATTAACACCAAACTTGAGTTTCTAGCATTTCTTGTGAATGATATCTCAAATGTTTTTCAAAGACATGGAAAGTTTTATTTAAGGAAATCCTTGAGATAATTGTTAGAAGGATATAATGTTACTAAAGGTAATTACTAAAGGTAATTTAATATGTTTAACGATTCAGGGGGAGAAACTGAACAGAAATGGAGAGTTATTCATAAGGAGAAATCCAAGGGTAAATGTGAAGCTAGTGGATGGAAGTAGTTTAGTAATTGCAGTGGTGTTAAACAACATTCCAAGGGGCACCACTCAAGTTGTGTTTAGAGGCAACTTCAACAAGGTTGCTGCCTACCTTGCCCTTACACTATGCCAAAAGGGCATCCAGGTCATTTCTTTTTCTTCTTCATTTAGTGAGTTAAATCTTTTCCCAAATCCCAATCTATTGTATATATTTTCGACTTATTGGTATCAAGTTCATAAGGATGCAATATTCGGGGTACTCACCAGGAAAGTTGCATGTTTGTTACCATGGAAAGAAAGAAAATCCATAATCTACAAAATTATCAAAAGAGCATAATATAATTAGAATTATATATGTATATATGTATACACCTATATATATTTTTTGGGTTAATGTAGTAATTAAATAGGTAACAAATTATTATCTTTCACGAAACAACATTATTTTAAAAAAGTACAATAAGAAGGATATTTTGTAAAAAAAAACAAATAGTTCTTACTTATTTACAGCATTAACCATATTGTAGGTTGCAATATCTCAAGAAGACGATCATGTGATGTTGAAATCCAAGCTCAAATCAACTAATGGCCATGATAAGCTGGTGATTTCAAAGACTTACTCTCAAAAGGTACGTTATCTTCTTATCTTCTTATCATCATCATCAGCATCTAGAAAGAGTACATAATCAAAAGTCATTAATTAAGTTGTCAACAACATTTATTTCAATTGTATATAGTGCTTACAAAATTTACACAAGATGTTTGTTGCTAAAAGTTGATGCTTAGTTTTATTGGATGTTTATTTAATTTTGTGAAGACATGGTTGGTGGGAGACGGACTTAGCGAAGAAGAACAACTAAAGGCATCAAAAGGAACTCATATCATTCCATATTCTCAATTCCCTCCGAAGAAAGTGCGCAAAGATTGCTTTTACTATACCACACCATCAATGTTAGCTCCCAAGCACCTTCAGAATGTTGATTCGTGTGAGGTGAGTACGAAGGCTACAATTAGGGTTCTTTCTTTAAAAACATAATGACAAAATATAGTACAAATTATCACTTTTGCTACATTATACGACTTAGTTATCACGATACTTGAATTCATAAAACTTGTATATCTTGAAGGACGTGCATATGGCTTAAAGAAGTATTTATAGTGAAACATACTTATAAGGTTTTTAATATAAAGTCACAATTAAGAAGGAAACAGTCGAGTGGAGAAAGATAACGTCGAAATTATTCCTAAAATGCATGAATAACATGTGTGTATGCATTCACATAAAACCATTAACACGTACCAAATTTTTTGATTTCTCATAATTGGTGAGGCTTTGCATATAGTACTGATAATTATTGGTGTGTTAATTTGACAGAATTGGTTACCAAGAAGGGTGATGAGTGCATGGAGAATTGCAGGGATAGTTCATGGGATAGAAAGATGGAACGTGAACGAGTGTGGGAATGAAATCTTCAACATCGACAAAGTATGGGAAGCAAGTCTCCGACATGGATTTACTCCACTTATGAAATCTTTCACTTAAGCTGCAAGTGTTCGTACCAAAGGGTATCTGTTACACCCTTGTAAGTGATTATGATTAAGAAATAATGTTACTAGCTGAGTGTGTGTTTTTATTTTTATGATTTTATGGCTTCCTAGCTGTTCTCTATTTTGGGAAGAAACAATCTATGATATGATGTTAAAATTTTAAGAAAGCCAAGACACATTTCTTTTGTTTAATGGTACTTAAGTGCACTTTTTCAAAATTAAAATAGCTGTCTTATTCGTCATTATTATATCCTAATTAAATGTAAATTTATAACAAATAGAAAATATACAAAAGAAAAAACCATCTAAAATTAAAATACTAATGAAAATATGAAACTTAAATTTTGAATAGACATAACGACATAAAATGGTTTTTAAAATAACCTTTGAACACCCATTAATTTATGTAGTTAATTAATTGAAAAATAACTAATATAATTTTCTTTAAAAAGAAAGAGAGAGAGAAAGGAAAGACTAACTAGTCAAGGTGGCAAGATCTATCAAAAAAAGAGTCCCACATGGACAAATTACAGAGGAAGAAACAAGCGTGGGTCTTTCATTATAAATGCAATGGCCAATATCAACAACACAAAAAAAGGCCCCATATAATTCAGACCCAACTTAAAAGTGGTTAATTTAATTCCCTGTTCAATCTGCGTTTAGTCAAAAGTAAAGTTTTGTTGTTTATTTATTTATTTATTTATTATTTTGGAACCAACATTGTTAAATGATTGAATTCAATCTTCTCTTGAAACAATAGGTTCTAATTTGTTCATTCATAAAATGTTTTTCATTTTTAAAAAAATCGAAAACCAATGAGTTTCAGGTTGAATCGATCGGTCTGTTTTTTAATTAATACCATGGTAAAAAACCAAGATGAAACTAATAATCAACAACAAAATTGTTGGCTCGATAGTTATAGTTAATGACAACATTGTTTATATATATATATATATATATATATATATATATATATATATATATATATATATATATATATATATATATATATATATATATATATATATATATATATATATAGGGTTAGGTTATTTTGTTTTCACTATCTATTGTGTGCATGTATGACTGATTCTGGACCAATCATTTTAGTTATTTTAAGAAAGTAATTAATGCATATTACATGTTGAAGATATCATAGGTATTAATTACATCTTCAGCATTTCATATGCATTAATTACTTTCTTAAAATAACTAAAATGATTGGTCCAGAATCAATCATACAGGCACACAATAGATAGTTAAAACATTTGAACCTAACTATATATATATATATATATATATATATATATATATATATATATATATATATATATATATATATATATATATATATATAGTTAAGTTCAAAAGTTTTCATTATCTATTGTGTGCATGTATGATTGATTCTGGACCAATCATTTTAGTTATTTTAAAAAAGTAATTAATGCATATTAAATGCTGAAGATATAATTAATATCCATTATAAAAATCCTAAAAATCATAAAAATGCATAAAAAAAATACTTAGAGATCACAAATTATTTTTATTTTTTTTTATAAAAAATTGCAGGTTTTTGTTAAAATTCGCTAAAAAAAAATAAAAAATCAATATATATATATATATATATATATATATATATATATATATATATATATATATATATATATATATATATAGTTAGGTTCAAAAGTTTTCATTATCTATTGTGTGCATGTATGATTGATTCTGGACCAATCATTTTAGTTATTTTAAAAAAGTAATTAATGCATATTAAATGCTGAAGATATAATTAATATCCATTATAAAAATCCTAAAAATCATAAAAATGCATAAAAAAAATACTTAGAGATCACAAATTTTTTTTTTTTTTTTTTTATAAAAAATTGCAGGTTTTTGTTAAAATTCGCTAAAAAAAAATAAAAAATCAATTTTTGTTTGTAAATTTTTTTTACCGATTTTGTATAAAAAGCTGCAATTTTTTCAAAAAAAAGTTTTGTGATCTATACGTATTTTTTTTATGTATTTTTAGGGTTTTTTTGTTTTCCAAATTAAATTGTGGCTTGTGCACTATAAAAGGAATGCTAAAGCCTTATCCTCAGCCAACATATTAGAGAGTGAAACCCTAAGAGAGCATTTCCTTCGTCTTAAAGCTTGTGTGTGAGTGTTTTGAGCTAAAAGTGCCTTTGTGTGTTTGTGAAGAAGAAGTGGAGGTGCTTGTGGAGGCTAGGGTTTGGAGTTCAAGCTTGGATCTGAGTTCTTCAGAGGGAGGAGCTTCACTTAGAGGTAAAAAGCTCAGAACTTTCCTCTTTATTTTGGTTTGGTGTTGCATGGTCCATTTTTAGGGTTAAAGTCCCAAAGGTGGAGACTTTATGAACATAAGGGACTCCATGGACCTAGATCTGTCCCATTTCAGTGATATATGTGTTGTAGATCCATAAAAATCCTAACTTAGTCGTTATTATGGAGTCATGCTTGAGTTATGGGCTTTTAAGTGTTGGAAATGGAATGATATGGGTGTTGGTGACTTTTACAGCCATGCAAAGGCTTAAAGTCACCAACTTTATTGATTAAGAGGCTTAGGGACAGTCAGATCTGAAAGTTGGACGTGTGTCTTAACCGTTTAAGACCCAAAATCAAAAGGAGTATGAAACTGGGAGTTAGGTGGGGCGTAATCCCAGTACGCGCAGCGTAAGGGGTCGTGTTCCCTGATTCTGTGAAGTCGCCGGGTACGCCCAACGTACAGATTTGGTACGCGCAGCATAACCCGGAGGGTTGACTTTCGTTGACTTTTAGGGTTTTGGTCAACATTTGGACTTTTGGGTCAGGGAGGGGTAAAAAGGTATTTTACCCTTCTGTGGGATTGTAGGAATGGATTTAATCTAGCCTTTGAGAGCCTATATTTATTAGTATTGTTTATGTGATTAGGCGGGGGCTAGATCAGTGTTCTCGTGTGCGAGATTATCCAAGACACCCGAGGTGAGTCTTCTCACTATACTGTACCTGGAGGGCACTTATGTGTGACCGAAAGGTCTTATATGCTATGAGATGTATGTGCTATATGCTGATATGTGATATGTATGCGTTATGTATGCTATGTATGATAAGGACTGGAAGGTCAAGATGATATGGACCGGAAGGTCAAGAGGACATGGACCGGAAGGTTGATACGGGTAGGACCGGAAGGTCTACCGGGATTCGGGACGGAATTCCCCTGATACACTTGGACCGGAAGGTCCCACAGAGTTATGGCCTGGAAAGGCGTATGTGTTGTATGTGGTATTTTGGGGAACTCACTAATTATTTATGCTTACAGTTGCTGTGTTATGTGTTTCAGGTACTAGTGAGGACCATGGGAAGGCACCGGCTTGATCCGTACACACTGAGAGGATTTATGTATTTGAGATCTTTTGAGATTATGGGATTTGTTTGTTATGATGACATTGGATACAGTTTGTTTGATATTGTTTTGATGATTGAAAATATGGTTTAAAAATGAAAATTTGTTTTGAAAATTTACGTTGTTATATATATATATATATATATATATATATATATATATATATATATATATATATATATTGTAACGACCGAAAAATACAACCAATTTTAAATTTTTCAAAAACAACTCGATTCCATTAAATCATTACAAAAAGGTTTTCAATACAAAACATTTAGCGTATTCCCAGAATCGCATTACTACAAAATCATGAGGAGCGGTACGATCACGCCTTCGCCTTGCCACGGTCTCCTGAAGAACCTGAAAAACATAAAACCATAACTGTAAGCCCGAAAGCTTAGTGAGATATCCCCAAAATACCAACCACTTATACCATACACGCATAACATGCCACAACATATCTGATCACAGAACAACCATGCACTTCGGGTCTACTGTGTGACTGGTCCGCCACACCGGCCTACAGTCCACCTGGTCCACCCTCTGAGTCTAGCCATAAACCTCGAGTCTACAGTGTGATTGGTCCGCCCGCACCGGGCCTTCAATCCACCTGGTCCACTCTCCGAATCTAACCACATACATCGAGTCTGCAGTGTGATTGGTCCGCCCGCACCGGGCCTTCAATCCACCTGGTCCACTCTCTGAGTCTACAGTATGACTGGTCCGCCCGCACCGGGCCTTCAGTCGGCCTGGTCCACTCTCCGAGCCTCGGCACGTCTGGTCCGCCCTCTTGGGGCCTACAGCCTATCCGGACCGCTCGCTGGGCCTTCGGAACAACCGGTCCGCCCTGGGTATCTTGGCCTACAGCACAAACCAGGACCCACCTCAACCTAACTCCAGTCCGATCAACCATGTGCACATATACATACAATCATATAGCAATTCACAGTCAACAAGAAGATCAAACAGATCACATAACATATCATCATCCTAACCAGGATACCGACCTAACAGGTCACTAGCATAACATCTCCCTATCTCTCAAAATACCGATCTCAATCAGTTCTCTAACATATACCATCCTAGCTCTCAGGATGCAAACATATCAAAGCAGTAACATAACAACAACTACCCGGATCTCAATCCGATAAGGGGTGACCTTGGTGCCTTAGACCCTGTTGATATAGTGAGGATAACTCACCTCGAAACTGCCGGCCGAAAGGATAAGATCCCGCTGCTCCAAACTCCGACACGAACTCCTCCACTGAACACCAAAACACTCAGCTCAATAAATACCCTTAATTACCAAAATACCCCCGGAAGACAATTGGTCAACCCTTGGACAAGGTCAAAGTCAACCTTTGACTGACTCTACTCGCCGAGTCAACCCGATGACTCGCCGAGTCCCCATGCTCAGGACTTCCCTCAATCCGCGACCTAACTCGCCGAGTCACCCCGAGACTCGCCGAGTTCAACAACTCTGAGTCCACTCGCACACAACTCACTGAGTCATCCCTTGACTCACCGATTCTTGACTCGACCAGAAAATATTGGGACTCTTCGACAAGACTCGCCGAGTCTAAGGGTATCTTCAACCTACTCGCCGAGTTGTTCATACAACTCGCCGAGTTCCAAGCCATCTTCATCCAACTCGCCGAGTTGTTCTTCCAACTCGTCGAGTTCCAGCTCATCTTCAAGCAACTCATCGAGTCCACCCATGTGACTCGCCGAGTACCACCGGTCTGAATCCATACAGAAGCACTCCAGGCCATGCAATTGATCCAAAACATAGATCTAGCCTCCTACAACCCATCTATCACGTAAAGTGACAAACTTTACGTGAATCCAAAGAGATCTAGGCCTTTAACACTTTAGGGATAGGGTTTGGGACATGATAGCTTCACTACACACTCAAACACAGGGACTTTCAGGCATTCCAACCCTTCTCCATTCCAGGTCTGAGGTAGCAACCTCAGATCTAACCTCTAAACTCCAAAACACCAAAATATAAGCTCCCCACAAACCCCATAATGATGAATCCATAAGAATAACAGCCCAAGGATGAGATATTACCTCAAAAGAACGCCCCAACTGCAATGGAACTCGAATCCAAGCAAAGCCCCTTGCTCCAAGCCTCCTACCCTTCAAGATTTCCTCAAAAAATGCTTCTCCAAGCTTCCCAATGCAATATGATCACTCACACACGAAGGCTAAGGGTTTCTGGACTTGAGGATGAGTAAAGAGGCTGGGGGAATGAATGTTATGTTCTTTATATAGGGCTCAACCCCGAGAATTAGGGTTTTCTCCACTCAACGCCTACTCGCCGAGTCCACCTTACTGACTCGCCGTGTCGGCCACTTAACACGCGACCAAGTCGTGACTCTACTCGCCGAGTCCACCCATGGACTCGCCGAGTTCCCCTTCCAATTTTACTCTTTTAGCCCTTCAACTATACTATTTGCTATTCTGGGATGTTAACTATATATATATATATATATATATATATATATATATATATATATATATATATATATATATATATATATATGTTTATTGTAAACCCATTTGTTTTGAGCTCTTTTTGTTTTAGCGCATTAGGGTTAGGGTTAGCTTAGCTTGCCTTTATATTCTCCATCTCGTTGTTCTTTGCTTTTATGCTTTTCAAGAACCTTGTAATCTCTCTCTTTCATTAATCATATAACTCTATTATCATGGTATCAGAGCTGATTCGTTTGATGTTTGTTTGCTGCTAATGTATGTTTGCTTGTTAGTGTCCATTTGCTATTGTTGTTAGTTTGTTGTTGTTGTTTGAATTCTAGGGTTTGTTGTTCGATTTCTTGCTGCTCGATTGTTTGTTTCCGCTAGTTTGTTGTTCTTGTTCTATGATTTCTAGTCCATTATTGTGGTTATTTTTCTGTTGACATCATGACTGGAAATGATGATTCCCTTCAGTCAATCAGTACTCGATTGGATAGAGAGAATTACACTTATTGGAGCTATATTATGAAGTACTTCCTTCTTGGGACGGATTTGTAGGCTATGTCACTTGGATTAAATTCATTACTTGGATTAACAATTTTGTTACTTACTCAATTGGTATGCAATTGGCTATATATATGACACATCAAAGGAAGTGTGGAACCATTTGGAGAGACTATATACTCAGTCCAGTTTTGTTAAACAGTATCAGTTAGAATATAACATTCACGCCTTTCAGCAAAATGATATAAGTATTTAAGATTTCTATGCTGCTATGTCTGATTTATGGGATTAGTTGGCTCTTACTGAATCTTAGGAATTAAAAGATTTTGAGCCTTATATTGCTAGGAGGGAAGAGCAACGTTTGGTTTGGTTTTCGATGACATTGCGTTCTGATTTTGAAGGTCTACGTGCAACGATTCTTCATCGTTCCCATTTTCCCTCGGTGGATTCTGTTGTTCATGAGTTGATTGCTGAAGATACTTGTATCAAGTCTCACGCGGATAAAGGGTCTAAAGCAATCTCCACTCCTACTTCCACTACTGTGGTGCTTGCTGTTTCCACTAATCAGTCTCGTCAAAATCCAAGGATTTATTATGATGAATGTGCCTTCTGCAAATAGAAAAATCATTGGAAAGCTCGGTGTCCATTGTTAGTTAGCAAGGGTAAATCAGGTCAGACTCAGTCAGGACAACATCATAGATCTTATCAACAAAATTTTCAGCCACGTTCTTCTGCTGGTTCATGGACACTTCGCCCTCCACAATTTGATGTTAATGTTGCTCCATTAGCTGACACCGAGTCAGTTGGTAACATGCCACCTTCTGCATTAGATCCCAAGGTTTTTGAGAGTTTCAGACAGTATTTGGCCTCTAATTGTAGTACCGTGTCTGCACCTATGTCTCATTTTGGTCCAACTTCATCTGGTACCTCAGGTATACCTTCATATTTTTGGATTTTAGATTCTGGTACAACCCATCACATGTCTCCTTATTTTTCATCTTTTACTTCTTTGTCATGTGTGTCATCTATCTCTGTTATGTATGCTAGTGATAAATCTATGACACTCGAGAGTGTTTGGTCTATTTCTATTACTCATATGTCTCTCCCTGGAGTTTATTACATTCCTAAACTCACTTTGAATCTTGTTTCGGTCATCCAGTTGTGTAGGTTTGGTAATTGGGTGTTCTTTTTTGATTCTGTATGTGTTATACAAGACCAACACACTCAGAAAGTGATTGGGATCAGCCATAGGGTGGGATAACTTTATGTCTTGGAAGTTCTCAAAGTGCCTGCTATTGCTGCCTCCAACATTGATTTGTCTTCTTTTCATTTGAGTCCTTTTTCGTCTCAGTTTTATCTTTGACATTCTCGTTTGGGACATGTATTTGTATCATGTTTGAGTTTTCTAGCTTCCAGTGGTGTTTTGGGTGATTTGAACATTTATGATATTTCTGATTATAGTGGTTGTAAACTGGAAAAATTCTCTGCTTTACCTTTCAGTAAAAGAATGTCTTGCTCTATTGCTCATTTTGATATTATTCATTCTGATGTGTGGGGTCCTTCATCAGTATCCAAAAAGGGTGGGTCGGCCTATTATGTATATTTTAGAGATGATTATACTCGCTATACCTGAGTTTATGTAACACCCAAATTTTCATATTTAAAAACACGTTTTCATTCATAATTGTTATAAAACATCATTGTATCACATAGTCTAATCATAACATCACATCCCAAGATCATAATATAAAAACTCCTCGTGTGTGTACTGATCAAGCCGACGCCTTCCCGTGATCCTCACTGGTACCTGAAACACATAACACAACACTGTAAGCATAAATTCTTAGTGAGTTCCCCAAAATACCACACACAACACATATTAGCCAATCGATGCTATAACTCTGTTTGACCCTCTGGTCAATGTGTCTCAGTGGGACCCTCCAGTCCCATAACTCTATGGGCCCTCTAGCCCTAACTTTGTGGACCTTCCGGTCCTAACTCTGAAAACTTTGGTACATACATGGCATAAATCACATGGAAATCACATCATGCAAAATCATACAAAATACCCTATCACATAACTCTAATTACCACTCTAGGTAAAGTATAGTGAGAAGACTCACCTCGGGTAACTCGGTAAGATCTCGAACTCTGTTAAATCCGGTCTAGCCTTCGCCTAATCATATGAATTAAACACTCTAAATCAATACATCCCTTAAGGCTAGGCTATTCCCTCTCTTAGTACTCTCAGAAGGGTAAAAGATAAATTTACCCCTCTCATGGCTCAAAGACCCTAAAGTTGACAAAACCCTAAAAGTCAACAAAAGTCAACTCCCCGGGTTACGCTGCGCGTACCACACATATACGCTGGGCGTACCCGGTGTCTTCACAGAAAACAGGGTGTGCGACCCCTTACGCCGCACGTATTGGGATTATGCCCCGCGTAACTCCCAGTTTCAGACTCTAAGCATTTTTGGGTCTTAATCAGTTAAGACCCACGTCCAACTTCTAGATCTGACCATTTCTAACCCTCCTAATCCATAAAGTTGGTGATTTTAAGCCTTTGCATGGCTGGACAAGTCACTAACACCCATAACATTCCATTTCCCAACTCTAGAAGGCTCATAACTCAAGCATGACCTCATAACAACGACCAAGATGGCAACTTTATGGATCCATAACACAAATATCACGGAAATGGGTCAGATCTAGGTCCATGGAGTACATTACACTCATAAAGTCTCCACCTTTGGGACTTTTAACCCTAGAAATGGTCGATGTAATCATCTAACCAAATAAGGAGGAAAGTTTTGAACTTTATACCTCCAAATGCAGCTCCTTCCTCTGTAGATCTCAGATCCAAACTTGCACTTCAAGCTCTAGCCTCCACAAGCTCCTCTATTTCTTCTTCACTAACACACCAAGGCACTTTTAGCTCTAAAACACTCACTCTCAAGCTAAGGGCGATTGGGAGGCTCTCTTAGGGTTTCACTCACTATTATGGAGGCTGAGAAATGAGCCTTAGCATCGATTATATAGTGCACAAGTCCAATATTAGGGTTTGCGTCTGGACCCATTAAGCCCAGCGTACCCAGGCGAGTCTGCGTCCAAATTAAGCACATGAGTATGCGCAACGTACTCCCCAGTACGCCCAACGTACTCATTTTCTACAAGAACTCTTTCAAAGGACCACTTTTGACAACTTGACAAAAAGAAAGGATATAATAGCTTTACCTGGATTTCGGGATGTTATAGTTTATCTTATGAAATATAGATCTGATTTCCTTGGCATATACAACAATTTTAGATCTCTTATTAAAACTCAACATTCAACTATGATAAAGTGCTTCAGGTGTGACTTAGGGGGTGAATATACCTCTAACGAGTTTAATCTATTACTTGCTCCTGATGGTACCATACACCAGTCATCGTATATTGATACTCCTTAGCAAAACGATGTGGTAGAACGGAAACATCGTCATATTGTTGAGACAGCCTGCTCATTGCTCTTGTTTGTGCAGGTTCCTAGTGCCTTTTGAGGAGAAGCAGTGTGACCTGCTGTTTATGTGATTAACATATTCCTACTGCATTGAATTAAGGAATGTCTCCTTTTGAGAAGCTATATGGCCACTTACCATACTACTCTGCTCTACGAGTTTTTGGATGTACTTATTTTATTCTTCGTCCTCATGTTGAGAGGAACAAGTTAGGACTAAAATCTGCTATTTGTGTATTCTTGGGGTATGGTGTTAGACAAAAAGGATATTGTTTCTATGTTCCTGTGAGTTAGAAGTTATATGTTTCTCGGCATGTCACCTTTTTGGAACATATTCCTTTCTACTTGATTCCTGCTACAGCTCATAATGTAACGAAGTCAGATCTTTTGTATATTGATCATTTTGATGAGGATATAAAGGCTCGAGATTCATCTATGCCGCTTGATCCTCCTACTCAGGACACACTCCCATCTTCATAGAGTTCCTCGACTTATCTTGAGTCCGTACCTTTGACTATTGAGATTGAAGACCCACCTCCACCACCCCTTAAGAGGTCTACTCGTCTTATTAAGTCCACCAAGCTTCCAGATTTTGCCTACTCTACATACTTAGACCATCTCCAACCCATCTCCATTTTTCCCCATAAATAGAGTAAAAAATGGAGTAAATAGTGTTTCATCTCCAACCCTACTCCATTTTCTACCCTATTTTTTACCCCAAAAAGCATATTACTAGAATATTCCATTTTTATAACTTATATATACTGTCAAATGCACCCCTCTACTGATTAAACTCTATATTTATGATTAATTAATATAAATTAGTATATAACATGATATTATAAATATTAAATATTGCATTTAAATTATAATTAGTAGATAAATGAAACTAGAAATATATAAAATGAAAATGAAAGGGACTAAAATTGGCAACCAAACTTCACCTCCATTTTTGGAGATATGAATAGTATTCCCCCATATATGGGGGAATACTATTCATATCTCAAAAAAATGGAGGTGAAAATAGGGTAGGGTTGGAGAAGAATGGGGGAAAAATGGAGTTTGGGGGTGGGTTGGAGATGCCCTTAGGATCATTTGCTTCATTTATAGCGAGCATCCACCATCTTTCTGAACCTAAATCGTATAGAGAAGTTGTATTGGATCCTCTTTGGCAGAATGTTATGGCTGAGGAACTCACTGCTCTTTATCAGACTCATACTTGAGATTTGGTTTCCATTTTTCATGGGAAACATACCATTGGTTGTCGTTTGTTGTACAATATAAAAACAAAATCAGATGGGTCTGTTGAGTGGTATAAGGCCAAACTTGAAGCAAAAAGGGTATTCCCAACAGTACGGTTTTGACTATGAAGAAACTTTTACCCTAGTGGCAAAGATGACGACGGTACGTACTGTGATTGCAGTTGCATTTGTTCGACAGTGGAAGATTTTTCAAATGGTTGTCAAAAATGCATTTTTGAATGGTGACCTCCTGAAAGAGGTTTATATGTCTCCTCCCCCAGGAATTCAACACCAAACGGGTGAGGTTTGTCGTCGTCGCAGAGCTTTGTATGGTCTCAAGCAAGCACAAGGTGCTTGGTTTGAGAAATTATCCATAGTGATTACCTCTCTTGGATTTGTTCAGAGTAATCATGATCCGCCTTTGTTTATTAGATGCTCAAGTGCAAGATGGATTCTTTTGTCCTTATATGTGGATGACATGATTATTACTGGTGATGACCATAATGGTATTGAGTCTTTAAAGCATGATCTAGCTCGTCGATTTTCTATGAAGGATTTGGGCTTGCTGCGTTATTTCTTGGGTATTGAGGTAGCTCAGTCTAAGAAATGTTATCTTCTTTCTCAGACTAAATATATATGTGACTTGTTTGCACGGGCGGTCCTATCTGACAATCAGATTGTAGATACTCCTCTTGAAACCAATGCACAATACTCTCCTACTGATGGTATTTCTTTACCTGATCCGAATTTTTACCATACTATTATGGGAAGTTTAGTTTATCTCATAGTTACTTGTCTGGACATTACTCATGTTGTTGATGTTGTCAGTCAATTTATTACTAATCCTACTTCTGTTCACTTGGGCGATGTACTCCGTATTCTAAGATATCTTCGTGGCACTCAGTCTCAGACCCTCTTGTTTCCCTCGACGTCATCTCTGAGTTGCGTGCCTATAGTGATGTTGATTAGGATGGTGATCATCATGATCAAAAATCCTCCACCGTATTTTACGTGTTTCTTGGAGAGTCTCCCATTTATTGGAAGAGCAAGAAACAAGAGGTCATTTGTAGATCTTCCACGAAGGCTGAGTATTGTGCTATGGATGTGACTACATGTGAGATTATCTGGTTACGATGGCTTCTTGTATATATGAGGGTTTAAATTTCTTCACCTACTTCCCTGCATTGTAATAACAAAAGTGAGATACCAATTCAGAAGAATTCTATTTTCCATGAGAGGACGAAACACATTGATATTGATTGTCACTTCACATATCATCACTTACAGCTTGGGACCAAATCTCTTCCGTTTGTTCCATCCACCTTGCAACTTTCGATATTTTTATGAATGCTTTGTCAGTGTCTCGATTTCGGTTCTTGTGTGACAAACTCTCAACACTTATTACTATGACATTCTGAGTTTGTGTAACACCTCGTTTATTAAATAAATAAATAAATAGATAAAGTTGATGAATGGTCGGTAGCCCTAAAATTAATAATTATATAATAGGAGTTGGTCTCGAGGAGTTAATGGGCATAATTGAGAAGTTAAGGGTTGCTTAGTAAATTACAGAGTTGTTTTGAGAAGAATTTTAGATGTCGGGGTCTAAAGGGTAATTATTGGATTAATGTTGAAAAGATCCCTATGGGAGGGATCAAGCATGTAATTATGGGAAAGTTGTAATAAATCCGGGTATATATATGTTGCGATGACATCGAAGAACCCTAACCCTAAGTATTATGGCAGCCAACATTCTTCCTTCTGCCATTACCGGCGCCGCACCAGCCTTCAGGTCATCCTCACCACTGGCGACCACCGTGGCTGTTGGAGTCGGTGGGACCGCCGCCACCGATTACAATAGTTTCCCGACCAGTCAACCACCCTTTAGGAGCCTCCTGGTAGCCTCCATCACCATGGGAACCCCCCATCAGCCGCCGGTGCAGCAACGAGTCCGCCAGCTCGGTTCCGACACCGTTGTATCGTCATCATCGAGCCTCCTTGTCGCCAGCAACATTGAAGACTGACGAGGGGTAGAGAGCAGCCTCCAGGCGCTGCTACTTCACCTTTGCCGCTGACGTGTGATGTTGTCGCCGCCTTCTTCTTCCCCTTTTCTTCTCCTTCTTGCTGTTCGCCACCGCCATCATCGGGATCGATTGTCGTAGCCTTGTTTCATTATTGTTGAAGCCGAAGCCATCATCTGTCGCCGCTCAAATTGGTCTCTAAGGGTGCTGCCGACCGCTAGGACCGTCAAACTTCCCTTCACCGCTGCATGGTGTTCGTGTGGATGTGTATTTTCTCGGGGTCCGGTCTCTAGTTTGGAGTTTGTGCGCGTGTTTGGGTGTTTTATCGGAGTTCATGGAAGAGCCACCGCCACGACCGTGAGGTGGTGGCTGCCACCATGGGTGGGTGTATTTTCTTTAGTGTGTGTGTGTGTGTGTGATTTCAGATCTTGAGTTGTAAATTGTAACATGAATGGTATAATGAAAAGAAATTGAAAACCACCACCTTAGGGTGGTGGCTGCCGCCACCGGCCGTCGTGTCGGGTGGCAGTGCGCTTTGCCTCGTCGTGTCGACTCGTTTAGGGTGAATGAAACCCTAATGGGTCCAAAGAGACCCTAATGGGCTTAATAATTTTCTAGTAGGCTTAATAGGCCCAATAAAGCCAAATTGAACTAAAAGCCCAACAAATAAATAAAAGGAGTATTATTTGGGTTGGAAACCCTAATTAGGGTTTGGAAAACCCTAATGCTAATAAAACCCTAATTTGCGGAATTAATCGGGATACACGAGAATTATTAATAACTTGAGGCATTAATTAATAATCATTGGCAAGATCAATCTAAGAGATATTGGACTTAATGGATTACGTCCCTAGAGGATTAAGTCCTTAATGGGTTAAGTAGGGAAACTTAACCCTAATCGTCATTTTATGTGAAACCCTAATTTCACATGGGCCTGGAGTTGGGCCTTTCCATTGGGCTTTAGTATTTATTAATGGGCCATCCAATATTAATAAAATGGAATAGATAAATTAGTTGGGCTTTAGGGTAAGGCCCATATGAAGGATTAGGCCCAATTAGGAAAATTGGGCCATAGATGGACCATAGTTTGGGCCTAGATGGTTGTATGATATTGGGCCCTTAGAATGTGACATGTTGGACTGGACTGAACAATTGGGCTTTAGCGGAAGTCCATGTAGAGGTTTCGGCCCAATTTGGAAAATTGGGCCATACGTTGGGCTTTGATCCCTTGTTGACTTTGGGCCTATGGATTGGACCTTGGGCTTGGGTAAGCCAAGCTTGGGGTAATGTAGTAATTATCCAAAGTATGTAATTATAGTTATGTAGTGGAACCCAATTATTAATTGGGTGCTATTTTGATGTTGACAGATCGGGAATCTGTCATCTAGAAGTTGGGGTCGAGTCTGCGGGACTTCAGCAGTGTGGGATTGAGTCTACGAGACTTCAGCAGTGTAAGGTGAGCTTCCTTCCAGTAGAAACGGGTCTACGGCCACAATGCCGACCCATTTAGTTAGCAGTAGTTCCGGACTACTGTCCGATGAAGTAGTTCAGTATGCTTGGTGTCTTTGTGATACATACATGGTATGAGTTATGTGTTCTGGACTATGGTCCTATGCAATATGAAGTATACGTGTTCATATTATATGCTATGATTATGTTATGCTATTCAGTTAGTTCCGGACCTCAGTCCAATGCAGTAGTTAGAGTGCTTGATGTCTTTGTGATTCAAGTATGTTTTGTGTTATGTGTTCCGGACTCTGGTCCGATGCAGTATGCAGTGTATGTGTTCATGCTAGTTGATATGTTTATGCTATGTTCAATCAGTTTTCGGACTTCGGTCCGATGCAGGGGACGTGGTCCCAGTCAGTTCCGGACTTCGGTCCAATGCAGTTTCCGGACTTCAGTCCGATGCAGTGGGCAAGGCACAATATGTGTTTATATGTTATTGTTTGCTATGTGGTAGTTTGGGGGAGCTCACTAAGCTTCGTGCTTACGGTTTCAGTTTTGGTTTCATGTACTCAGTTTTTAAAAGAGGAGCCCGGGAAGATTGCAGTGCGCGCACCATTTGTTCAGCCTGGGATGTTTATACTCTGATATACTGGACAATTGTTATAATATTTTGAGATATATTGCTTATGATTTTTATATGAGGTTTATTGACTATGGTTTTTATTATTAAATTAAACGAAAATTTCAGACTGTATTTCTAGGATGTTACAAGTTGGTATCAGAGCCTTGGTTTGAGGGATTCAAGCGAACTCCCGAGTGTGTCTGAACTTAAACTAGGGAAGTGGTATAAAGTTTTCAAAAGAAAAGAGTTTTAGAAAAACAAAAAGAAACTTAAAAAGAAAATAGTTCTAGAAAAGGAAAAAAAAAGAATTTTTAGAAAGAAAAGAACTTTGAAAAGAGAAAAAGGGTGTGGTGCATGCAATCAGCCGAGCTCAAGTAAGTACTCCCAAATTACATATACAAGTTTATGTTATGATATGAGTATCAGCTTTATGAGAACTGCATGCTAGATTAGGACTAAGGATCTAGGAAGGATGCCTTATGTGCCTATTGTATGTGTATCAGCTTTATGAGGACTGCATGGTAGTTTAGGGCTAAGGATCTATGGAGGATTCCTTATGTGCCTTTTATATGTATACCAGCTTATTGAGAACTGCATGCTAGTACAAAGTAGTCAGTATGATAGCCAGAGTAGTATATGCTTGATTATACTCAATGTATGAATGTTGCTTGCTTTGTGCTTTTAGGAGTTCTCATTGTCTTTCACTAACTAGTAAACGTATATGTTAAGTTACATATTGCAAGGACTAAATAATTTCAGAAGGTTAGGTCTAGCTCTATTTCGTATCTCTTGTTTGAGTCCAACCGTTGTAGGGTAGGATCTCTCATTTGAAGAATTATCTAGTCTGAGTAATATGTAATATTATGCACAGTACCATTGACCAGACTCCTGTGATCCTCAGTGTGATCAAGGGGGACATTATAGAGATTTGTGATGAGAGACCGAGTGCATTATGCACTGAGGTAGCAGTCACGATAGAGACCCGTACGTTGATGTTTCGGGAATTCAGAGTTTATTAGGCTTCAGATTGTCATGCGGGTTAGGGACCCCATTGTTAGCAGCAGATGGTTGGCAGATGTCACCAACACTTTTCGTACCATACGTCATCTCGAAAGGAGACAAGATATGACTTACTTCCTATCTCTTGAGGGATAGAGCACGAGGTTGATAGGAAAAGGTTGGTAGCGAGTTGAGTAATGATGTGGTGGATGCTATGTCATGGGATGACTTTTAGACTAGATTATGGGCAGAGCGTGCCTAGGCGATTGAGGTGCAACAGTTGGCACAAGAGTTGTTAGATCTCCACTAGACGACTGAGACTATGGCAGAGTTCACTGCCAAGTCTCGGGAAAGAGCTTATATGGTACCACAGAATGCAACAGATGAAGAAATGAAGAAAGTAAGTTATCAAAACATACTGTAGAGTGTTAGCAGGGAGATCGTGAGTATCTCAGGGTGCAAGACCCTGAATGATATGACTTCTTGAGTTTGAGAACGAAATATGGACTTGGAGCACATTGATAAGAGGGAATTAGATCATTTGCTTATATTGAGGTGTCTCGGGAGAAGACCCAAGATTTTGGATCAACTTTTGAGAGACCAGCAGGGTTAGATTCAGTACAGCACTTGCGAGAAACTGCACAAGGGAGCCTTTCGTTCCAAGGGTTTGAGTAAATGTGACTATGGGTTATCCTCTATCTGTGTTGAAATATATTTTCAAGAGATGTCATATCCTAATTGCATGCCGAGAAGCATTAGCGAATAGTGATAGAGCAATTCCCTAGATTACGGGATTGGGAAAGTACAGCGTCATCTTGGTTTATTCCAAGACTGAGGAGCAGCAAGAGAAGCACCTGAGGGAGGTGCTAGAGACTTTGAGGAGGGAGAAAATTTTTGCAAGGTTCTCCAAATGTGAGTTATGGTTGTGCGAGGTGCAATTTCTTGGGCACCTTGTCAATCAGAAGGGTATTCTAGTCGTTCCGGCCGAGATAGAGGCCGTGACGTAGCGGGAGATTCTGAGGTCTCCAATTGAGATTCGAAGCTTCCTGGGTCTAGCGGGTTATTACCAAGAGATTTATTCGGGTTCTTGGAGGTGGTGTGATCTTTTGGACTAGCTAGTGTTGAAGCACTAGCAATGGTAAACGTGTTTTTCAGCAGATTAGGCATAGAATGGTAAGAAGGATTGAGAATCCTTCTAGTATTGTGTGTCGTATGATGTTAGTTGAAGCAAAATGGGGGAGAATCATCCAAGGATTTGGAAGTAGGAGCAGTTTTGAAACTGGGATAAGTTTTTCATTCTTGTTTGGAAGGAAGACAGCCTAAGCAGCTGTATGGTTTGAGGATAGTGTGAGATGGAAGTTCGGAAAAACTTACCAATGAGGAGATCATTTCCCGTAATGTTTGCTAGCAAGCCTTAGGGAATCATGTTAGGGATTCCAGTCAGGACATGAGTTCAGTTGAGTGTGGGTCAAGCGCGTGTTCGATCTAGTATGGAAAGTGTTGTAAGTCTGCGGGTGTAGCTGTAGCATTCACTAGCAGACAGATAGTGTTAGAGTGTTGTAAGTCTGCGGGTGTAGCCGTAGCATTCACTACCAGTTAGATAGTGTTAGAGTGTTGTAAGTCTACTGGTGTAGCCGTAGCATTCACTAGCAGCCAGACAATGATAGAGCGTTGTAAGTCTGCGGGTGTAGCCGTAGCATTCACTAGGTTGATAGATAGCGTGAGTGCGTTGTTAAGACACAGAAGGAGCAGTAGTACCCACCAGTTCGGGTGTAGCAGTAAGGATATGGAAATCCATGGATTGGATTTCGGAATTATCTGGATGGATTATATCTAGTTGAGCCAGTGATAGGACTGTAGGGACGCCACTGCAGTTTCGAGACCGAGGAAGCAATGAATTGCTAAAGGTTACTTGTTATACAAGGCTACAATTGGTCATGTAGCAATCACGTTTAGTTGTGGGTTGGTAACCTCAGGATTTGACGTGTGGAATCGATCAGTTAGATCAAAAGGCCGTTAGGGCCACAGTTAGAAGATAGCTAGTAGCAGCCAGTTTCAGAGAAGGATTTCGTTCCGAAGTTATGCGAGGCGACTAAGGAGGGAGTCCTTTGACTCTGCAACCGGGTTAGAACTCGGTATTATAGATAATAGGTAAACAAACTGAGACCAGTGTTGACCATTCACCAAGAATCTTTCTCCATCCTTCTCATTTATTAACTCCAATGCACCTCCTAGACAAACCTTGGCAATCCTAAAAGGGCCAGACCATCTTGACTTTAGCTTTCCTGGGAATAACTTTAATCTTGAATTGAAAAGTAAAACTAATTGTCCTTCATCAAATTCCCTTTTCAAGATCTTCCTGTCGTGCCATTTCTTAACTTTTTCCTTTTGAATTTTGGCATTCTCATACGCTTGCATCCTAAACTCTTCAAGTTCCACCAACTACTCCATTCTTTTCTTTCCAGCCGCCTTCATGTCTAAATTCAACTCTTTCAAAGCCCAATAAGCTTTGTGCTCCAACTCTAGTGGCAAGTGGCATGCTTTTCCAAACACTAGCTGATATGGGGATGTCCCCAAACTTGTTATATAGGCAGTCCTATACGCCCATAAAGTGTTATCTAACTTTAATGCCCAATCTTTTCTTGACCCATTTACATCTTTTTCAAGAATGGACTTCAATTGTTTGTTATTGGCTTCAGCAAGACCATTTGTCTGAGGATAGTAAGCAATGGCAACTCGATGCTTTATCTGGTACTTAGCTAAGACGGCCCCCAACATTCTATTGCAAAAATGAGTACCTTCATCACTGATGATTGCCCTAGGAATGCCAAATCTAGAGAATATATGCTTCTTTAGAAAATTGATTACAGTTCTCGCATCATTTCTCACACATGCTACAGCTTCAACCTATTTAGAGACATAATCTACTGCAACTAATATATACATCTTTCCATCAGAAGGCACAAAGGGTCCCATGAAATCAATCCCCCAAACATCAAATAACTCTACTTCCACTATATTACTTAGTGGCATCTCTTGTCTTCTTCCAATATTCCCAGTTCGCTGGCATCTGTCACATCTTTTCACAAACTCATACGCATCTTTAAATAGACCTGGCCAATAAAATCTTGAATGAAGGACACGCATTGCAGTCTTTTCACCTTGAAAGTGACCTCCATATTCTGAGTTGTGACATTTTTCTAGAATTTGAATTTGTTCCATTTCTGGGATACACCTCCTCCACATCTTATCTACCTTTCGTCTAAACAAATATGGCTCATCCCAAAAATAGAATTTAGCATCAGACATTAGCTTCTTCTTTTGATGCCAGCTAAACCCATCAGGAAATACACCACCTACCAAGTAATTCACAATGTTAGCATACCATGGGTGTTCTCCACTCACTCTCAAAATCCTCTCATCTGGAAAGCTATCTTGAATCACTGGTTGACCATATTTTATACTTTCACTTTCTAACCTTGAGAGGTGATCTGCAACCACATTCCCAACTCCTTTCTTATCCTGCACCTCTAGATCAAACTCTTGCAACAACAAAATCACCTGATCAGTCTTGCCTTGGCATCTTTTTTTGCCATCAAGTATCTGATTGCTGTATGATCCATGTATACAATCACTTTTGCACCAATAAGATACGATCTAAACTTTTCAAGTGAGAATACCACAGCTAAAAACTCTTTTTCAGTGGTTGTCTAGTTCAATTGGGCACCATTCAGGGTGGTGCTAGCATAGTAAACCGTGTGGAAAAACTTTCCTCTTCGCTGCCCAAGTACTGCACCAATGGCTGTATCACTTGCATCACACATGATCTCAAATGGCTCATCCCAATCAGGTGCAACAATGACAGGTGCACTAGTAAGTCTTATCTTTAACTCCTCAAATGCTCTTTTGCATTAACTATCAAAGATAAACTCTCGATCTTGCTCCAAAAGTTGGGTAAGTGGCTTTGCAATTTTTGAGAAGTCTTTTATAAAACGCTAATAGAATCCAGCGTGCCCTAGAAAGCTGCGAATGCCCTTGACATTGATAGGTGCTTCAAGTCTTTCAATAATCTCAATCTTTGCCCGGTCAACTTCTATTCCTTTTTCAGAAACCTTGTGTCCCAACACAATACCCTCTTTTACCATAAAATGACATTTTTCCCAATTTAGCACAAGATTATGTTGGACACACTTTTGCAATACTGCATTCAGGTTTTTCAAGCAAATCTCAAATGTATCACCATGGACTGAAAAATCATCCATAAAGACTTCGACAAAATTTTCAACCATGTCTGAAAAAATAGACATCATGCACCTTTGGAATGTAGCTGGGGCATTACATAAACCAAAAGGCATGCGTGTAAAAGAAAAGGTACCAAATGGACACGTGAAAGTAGTTTTGTGTTGAGCTTCTGGTGCAATAGAAATATGATTATATCCAGAGTATCCATCCAAAAAGCAGTAAAATGACTTACCAGCAAGACGATCCAACATCTGATCAATGAACGGTAATGGGAAATGATCTTTCCTAGTGGCGGTATTCAACTTTCTATAATCCATACAGATCCTCCAACCTGCCACTGTCCTCTTTGTGATCATTTCCCCTTTCTCATTTTCAACTACTGTTGCTCCACCCTTCTTGGGAACACAATGCACTGGACTAATCCACTCACTGTCGACAATCGGGTAAATAATCCCAGCATCTAACCATTTGATGATTTCCTTTTTCACAACATCCTTCATCAATGGATTTAGTCTCCTTTGGTGCTCAATAGATGTTTTCACTCCCTCCTCCAAATTTATCTTATGCATACACATCGCTGGACTGATTCCTTTTATATCAGCTAACTTCCATCCAATCGCTTTCTTATTTTGCTTGAGAACATCAATCAATTCTTTTTCCTGCATACTAGACAACTGAGATGAGATAATTACAGGCAATGTATCGTCATCTCTCAAATATGCATATTTTAAGTGTGTTGGAAGCTGCTTCAGCTCCAAATCCGGTGCTTTTTCAATAGAGGGTAATGTTGGCGCAGTTACCCTATCCTTCAAGTCCAACTCCTCTTTGACCCATCTCACATCTTCCTTTAGTTTCCATTCTTCAATTTCCTCAATATCATGAGTCACTTTACTCAATTGAGCCACTTCTACATGTACCAAGTTATCTATGACTCGTACAAATGAGCACTCTTCCATATTAAAAGGTTGCTTCACAGCCTTAAACATATTAAATGTCCTTTGCTCATCATTCACTCTCAATGTGATTTCTCCTTTTTACACATCAATCAAATCTCCAGCTGTAGCTAAAAATGGTCTTCCCAAAATTATTCCACAATCGTCATCGGCTTCGTAATCCAAAATGATAAAATCCCCAGGAACAAAGAGATTGTCGATTTTGATAACAATATCCTCAGTTTTACCTTCTGGATATACCACTGATTGATTTTCCAGTTGGAGTGAGATAGTGGTTGGCCTAGCTTCTCCAATTCCCAATCTTTGGAAAATAGACAAAGACATCAAATTTATGCTTGCTCCCAAATCACATAAGCCTATCTTATCTAACTTTCCAATTCTACATGGTAGAACAAAACTACCTGGATCATCCTTTTTCACAGGCAATTTGTTTTGGATTATTGATGTGCAACTTTTTGTCATTGCAATAGTCTCAAATTCTCCAAAAACTCTTTTCTTTGTAAGAATATCCTTCATAAACTTTGCATATGTGGGCATTTGTTTTAAGGCTTCAACAAAAGGGATGTTGATATGAAGTTGAGAAAGGATCTCTAAAAACTTTTTAAACTGCCCATCATCTTCCTTGGATTTACTTTTCCTAGGTGGGAAAGGTAAGGTTGTTGGTGCAACTGTCGCACCAATTCGAGCATCTTTTTCCTGGGCTTTCTTTTCATTTCCAACACTTGGACTTGAACTTCTTGGACCTTCCTTGTTCGGTTTCTTCTGCCCGTACTCCTCATCGGTTATGTCCTCAATCTCGACATACTCTTTTTCATCATCTTTCAATTCTTGCTTCTACTTATGAGTCTCAACACTTATCGGGTGTTGCTCATCATCGGTGACTGGTAAGTCATGATTCTTTGGATCTAACTCCTTTCCCGATCTAAGTGTGATGGCATTACATTGCCTCTTATCATTGACATTAACTGGATTTTGGGTGTTACTTGGCAACGTTCCAGGTTCTCGTGAGTTCAGTGCTTGTGCTAATTGCACTAATTGATTTTCTAAATTTCTCATAGCAATTGCTTGATTCTTTTCACATGCCTCGATCTTTTGATCTTGTTTGATCATAAACTCCATCATTGCTTTCTCGAAAGGTGACATCTCTTGATTTGATGAAGGCGCTGCTGGTTTTGAACTACTTCCTGATGCCTGGTGGAATGCACCTCCTTGTGGTCTGACTTGCTGATTTGGCATTTGATAAAACCCCGGTGGGTTTTGAGGCCTTTGCTGAAAGTACTCTTGCCGAGGATGCATTTGTTGTTGTTGTCCACCCCATGAGAAATTAGGATGATTTCTCCATCCTGGATTGTATGTTTCAGAGTATGGATTGTTTTATCGTGGGAAATTTTGACTTCCCATGAAAAATACAGATTCAGGATTCTGTGGGCACTCACTATAATCATGGACGCCTTGACAAACCGCACAAAAGTCAACCTTCTTCTCTTTCATCCCATTGCTTGACATCATATTCTTCATCATGCTCTTGATTGTTGCCAACTCGGCTGCTAATGCATCATTTTGAGCTGCAAGACGAACTTCAGCCGGTGTACTTCCTTTCGAACCACTTGCATGTACCCTATCTGTGGGCCACTGGAAACTATTGGTTGCTATTCTATCCAATATCTCCACGCTCTCCTCATAGCTCTTTGTGAGCAAAGCTCCTCCAGCTGATGTATCTACTAGCATGCGTCTTTGAGCATCCAAACCTTGGTAAAATGTCTCAAGTTTCACATCGTCAGGGAGTCGATGTGTTGGACATTTTCTTAGTAAATTGTTCCATCTCTCCCACACTTCCGATAACGATTCACCATCCATCTGTCGGAATGATGTGATGACGTTTCTTAGATTTGCATTTCGAGTGGGTGGGAAAAAGCTTTTTAGGAATTTTTTTCTTAATTCCTCCCAAGTGGTGATGGAATCAGAAGGCAAATACTCAAACCAGTCTCTAGCTTTCCCTTGTAGTGTGTAGGGAAATAATCTTAGCCTAAATGCATCAACCGTCATGCCTCTTTGTTTGAAATTATCGCACATCTGGTTAAAGGAACACAGATGAGACAAGGGCTCATCACTAGGCATACCTCCAAAGAGATATTGATCATCTGAAACATCACAGGCTTGAATTCAAAATTGTCAGCATTAATTGTTGCGCTGACAATTGGAGGGTTTGTTCCTTCGAAATCTCTATTTCCATTATTGTTTTCGTTTCCGTTATCTCCCATATCTTTTTGATTCCTAAGTCTCCTCAACCCTCTCAAAGTTCTTTCAATCTCCCAATCAAGCACAAATTCAGGTGGTCTGAATCTTCGACCGGCCAGAGTAAAATATCCTCAAGATGTTTAAGAGTCTAACAACTACCTAATGTTCTAACTTAAAAATAAAAACAGTCCCCCGGCAACGACGCCAAAAACTTGTTGACGAAAACTCGTACTTGCAAGTATACGAGGTCGTGCAAGTAATATAGTCGTAAGACCAGATATCGAACCCACAGGGACTATCCTATTCTAAGAAAGAGTGAACCAGGAAATTGATTGCAAAAGTGATACATTTTATTAAACTAAGGAAACAATTAAAATAAAATTAAACTAAATTCACCAAGGGAAAAACGAAAACTAAAATAATCGAACAAACAAGGAAAACAATTGAACAATTTAACAATTATGAGAAAAACGGGATTCAGTTGACTTATATGGGTTCAATGGTTCTTCAAATGCAATTAATTTGTCAAACCAATTATATAGAAACGAATAACTTAACACCAACAAAAGTTATCAATTACCTCTCGGTCTCATGATTCGATTTAAAAACATTCACTCATATCTCTATGTAGTTCGTGATTTTTAAAAAAACATTAAGTTCAATGGTTTTGTTAAAAATTCCCTAACACACGTCTATGTTAAATTTAAGCAAAATAACGAAACCGCACATTCATATTTAAACAATGTCACAAATAAAGTTTCTTTCGAAGTCAATATAAGCACGTAAATATTAAATTTAAACCAAGCAAATTACCCCTAACTAACGTTGATCAAGTGCTAGCAAAAATCAAAGTTACCCGTCAAAATTTATATTTTTAAAATAAGCACACATTTAAATATGTCATTCAATTTCAAAAGAATCGATTCAACAAAATAAACTACATTAAAATTATCATCTCACCCTAGTCAACCAAACCCACAAAATTACTACTCCATTAAACTAAAATTATGAACAATAAACAATAAAAATTAAGCATCATATTTTAATTCAATGTCTAAACAAAAACAATTACTTTTGAAAGGTAGAAACAAAAATCAACTACATGCAGCAAAAGAAAATAATAAACTAAATTAGTTTAATAAAAAAAAAATAACCAGATTATTGTTCCATGCATAGCCAAAACTCGTTGTCATTCATCCTCCTTGTATAAGTGGTTCATCCTTCTTAATTTTTAAGATAAAGGATGGATTTAATTGCTAAGAAAAAAAATCAAAGCGACAGTGGCGACTGAAGTTCTTCAATGAATGGCGGTTGTGGTTCTTTTTCGTAGGTTTATTTTCGTCGTATGATCTGTATCTCCTCCTCATGATCACGTAAACATAATATATAAAACATAATTACACAAAATAGCCTCCAACTTTCAAGAATGGTGCAGCCTTAACCCCTAGCTTTTAACTTTCCGCATGGTACAACTTTAGCCCTTGATCTTTCACTTTTACCATTGTACTGCTTTAGTCCTCCACATTGCACCTTATTTTTTAATTGGAACTCTTCCAGCAAACTAACCCCAATTTCCACGTCGATTTTGAACAGGAAAACGACCGATTCAGAGAAAACTCAAAACTTCAAACTTGTAGATAATTTTGTCTAGTTTCCGAAACATCTTGAATCGCCTAAATCGGAGTCCCGACAAGCCAGATATGATGAAAACATTGAGACGTGGACGCGTGGTCAATCTGTCAAACATCTTTTACTCGCCATTATTTGCTTGTGATGAATTTTTCTTCTTTATAATCCGTCAATTCCTTGCCAAAACCATTTGGACATTATAATATGAGTCCAACTCCCACCAAGACTCGTAGAATAAGTGGTGGGGGCCCAAGAAGCTTAGGCAATCTTGTATTCACAAGATAAAATCCGTTAATTCCTTTTAGATTTTCGAACTTCATAAGAGGAAGTCAAACTCCCACCATGACCCGTAGACTAGGCGGTGGAGAACCCATGAAACACAGGTTGCACTTGCATTAACAAGTAAAATTAATTCCGTCAATTCCGATGCAAAGCACGATGTGCTATATTTTGGATTTCGTGCAAGAAAACCAACTCCCACCAACCTGTAGAATAGGAGGAGGGGAACTCAAGAAACTTGAGTTGCACTTGTGATGACAAGTGGTGATGAAAGCCGTTAATTCAGATGAGAAGCACGTGGTGCTATATTATGGATTTCGTGTAAGAAAACCATCTCCCACCAACCCGTAGAATAGGAGGAGGGGACCTAAGAAGCTTAGGTGAACTTGTAAAAACAAGTTAATGAGCCGTCAATTCCTTTAAGAACTTTGGACTTCATAAGAAGAAGCCCAACTCCCGTCGTCCTGTAGAATAAGAGATGAGGAACCCATGCAAGACAGGTCAAAAACCTAACTAAATGGGTAGAAAAATACCAACCGAGAAATATTATGTCGATTACACTCATTAATAAAAAATTATCTTTTTAAGCTCAAAAAATGATGTAAATTGTAAAATCCGGGGACAAAAATAAGCTTTTTAGTTCATTTAGTGATCGAAAAACGAGCACTAAACAACTAGGGAGGTATCGATGGATATAGAGAAGCAGCTATGTAGCAACATATTATCTCAAGCAGATAGTAACCGGGCAGCTCAGTATTTCAGGTAGTTTTGTGTTTCAGGCAGTTCAGTAATTCAGGTTGTAAGTGTCTCAAGCAGTAATGGTATTTCTGGGATTTCATGTATGGTTAGAGACACATATAGCTTGGGGTATGCTAAGGCAATTACAGCAGGATTATCTGAATTTTGGTCAAGTATAAGTGGATCACAGGTATAAGTGGATCTGTGATTCTGTTTTTCTAGTGGGAGCTTTGAGTTATCAGGAGATGAGTAGGCAATTGAGAGACAAGTGGAATGGATTCAACAATATTGATTCAGTAAGAGTGGTTTGTCAGAGATTCAGACCATCTTGAGATAGCAGAATTCAGATGAAGTAGAAGTGACCTTGTTTCGAGAATTAGTTCGCCTGCTGATGTTAGGGCTTGTGATGTTTGGTTAGAGTTACCCTGAGAAGGCTTGGGTGTGCCCAGTATTAGGACCATGTTACTGGAGTGGTTTGGTGTGTAACAAATGGTAAAGAATGATTTCGAGGACGAAATCTAATTTAAGTGGGGGAGAGTTGTAACACCCCGTTTATTAAATAAATAAATAGATAAAGTTGATGAATGGTCGGTAGCCCTAAAATTAATAATTATATAATAAGAGTTGGTCTCGAGGAGTTACTGGGCATAATTGAGAAGTTAAGGGTTGCTTAGTACATTACGGAGTTGTTTTGAGAAGAATTTTAGATGTCAGGGTCTAAAGGGTAATTATTGGATTAATCTTGAAAAGATCCCAAGGGGAGGGACCAAGTATGTAATTATGGGAAAGTTGTAATAAATCCGGGTATATATATGTTGCGATGACATCGAAGAACCCTAACCCTAAGTATTATGGCAGCCAACATTCTTCCTTCTCCCATTACCGGCGCCGCACCAGCCTTCAGGTCATCCTGACCACCAGCGACCACCGTAGCTGTTGGAGTCGGTGGGACCGCCGCTACATGTTACAATACTTTCCCGACAAGTCAACTACCCATTTGGAGACTCCTGGTAGCCGCCATCACCAAGGGACCCCCCCCCCCCATCAGCCGCCGGTGCAGCAACGAGTCCGCCAGCTCGGTTCCGACACCGCTATATCGTCATCATCGAGCCTCCTTGTCGCCGACAACATTGAAGACTGACGAGGGGTAGAGAGCATCCTCCAGGCGCTGCTACTTCACCTTTTCCGCCTATGTGTGATGCTGTCGCCGCCTTCTTCTTCCCCTTTTCTTCTCCTTCTTGCTGTTCGCCACCGCCATCATCGGGATCGATCGCCGCCGCCTTGTGTTGTTGTTGTTGAAGCTGAAGCCATCATCTGTCGCCACTCAAATTGGTCGCTAAGGGTGCTGCCGACCCTAGGACCGTCAATGTGACATCCCCAAAATCTCGGCCAGAAAAGACCGATTTTCATTTATGCTTTTAAATATTTTCAGAGTAAATCCTTTTGATTTGAAAGAGTTGCGGAATTTGTTCCCAAAAACAAAACATGATAAAACATTTTTTACCGAAACATTTCATAAAAGAAATGTATTTTCATTATAATCAAAACTCGGGGTGTCATGTTCCGATACAGACCAATAAGCATAAACGAATACATTACAAGTCATATAACAAATATAAACATATGCAGACTTGTAAACAAAACAACTTGATGGTTCATCCATCTCATGCCCTTCCGCCACTACCTGTAATACAATTTAAAACTGAGTGGGTCAGGCTTGGGAGCCTGGTGAGCATATAGGGTTTTCAACCCACAATAAATATCATATTTAATTTTCACCAACCAACAATTACCCAATTACCCATTCCTTTTATTCTCACTTTAATGTCCCTAAAACAACTAATATAAGGGACCTAGTCTAAGAATATTTCATCGGGGCGACAACACATGCTTCGGGGGTACCTCAGCAATATAAGTCAAATAAGGCAACCATGAGGGGGATGGAGTACAGCGAATGAACACCCAAGTTCATTAACACCTACAGGTGGCGAACCTGCTAATGTTTCCACAAGACTGTCTAGAATAGCCAGTGGTCGTCATCTAAACTCCGCTAGATGACTCAATCAAACAACAACGAGGCTTCTCATCTGTTTATTACACACCAACTGTCTACCCATGTTCTACCCAACATATTAGTAGATAAAAATATACATTTGTATACATAGTTTAAACAAAACCTGTATAGCATGCTTTAATCAACACATATATCACATAACAGATGAGGCACACACACACACATAACACATATCTCATAAAGAAATAAGCAGATCTATAAGATAGAAGAGAGTGAATACTCATTCACACATAACACAACCAAATATATACACATAGCACGTATTTTTATATAAAATACTTCGTATTATTGTGTTAGAAAGAAAATAACTACACACTCACTTGATCAGAAGATGATTGGATAGCACTACGGCTTATAGAAGTAGTATTCCTCAGCAGATCTGGAAGATCTCCTCGAAAATCGAACTTCTCGCGGGCAGAGCTTCGAATCGGGAACCGCACTTCTCGGGATCTTCGGGGTCTCGGGACTTGCCTCGGGGCTAGAGTATGATACCGGGGCTTCGGGGTATCTTCGGCACGAAAAACGATGCAAAAGACTAGAGAGAAGAGAAGAAATGAACAAGAAATATGGCTGTCTTCGGATCCCTTATATAGAGGCTGGAGCCTCGGAGTACGCGGGGCGTACTGTAGTACGCAGCGCGTACTGCTTCCGAAATCGTCACTGCATGCGTCATCCGAAGTGTCGACACTATCAGAGTACGCGATAGCGTACTCACGTACGAGGGGCGTACTCCGGATCACACCAGTACTCGGCTTCGGATAAGGCTTCCGATTTTTGAATTAAATATAAATACAAAATGATTAATAAACTTCAGAAATTCATAACTTCTTCATACGAACTCCGTTTTCGACATTCTTTATACCCACGGAAAGGTGAGACCACGCTCTACGACTTTCGTTTAGACTCCGTCGGCTAATTTTGACTTTATTTTTATTAATTATTTTTAATAGGCCGGGACAGAAACTTTCGTTATAAATTCATAACTTCTTCGTTTGACGTCCGTTCTCGCCTAACTTTTTATCGCTTCGATACCAACAATGAGATCTTCGATTCTCATTTAGATTGCTTCGGCTAAAAACCGCTCGATCTCAAATCGAGTATTTCAGGCTGCATACCGCTAAGCCGGAACTTCGATAAATCATAACTTCGTCATACGAAGTCAGATTTGGGCGTTCTATATATATATTCGGAAACCTCGTTTCAACTACTACAACATTAACCAAAGATATTAAGTTTATTTTACACTTAAATTTTGACGCTTATTTTTATTCTTAATTAGTCAAACCACATAATTAAGCAATTAAGCACAAAACACATAATACTCAAATAATACAGTCTTATTATTTCAAAACGGGTTACAAAGGTTAACCTAGACTATTATATTGCTACAAATAGAAAGCCCGGAAACACAGGCGTTACAGTCAAACTGCCCTTCACCGCCGCTTGGTGTTCGTGTGGATGCGTATTTTCTCGGGGTCCGGTCTCTAGTTTGGAGTTTGTGCGCGTGTTTGGGTGTTTTGCTGGAGTTCATGGAAGAACCACTGCCACGACCGTGAAGTGGTGGCTGCCACCATGGGTGGGTGTATTTTCTTTAGTGTGTGCGTGTATGTGTGATTTCGGATCTTGAGTTGTAAATTGTAACATGAATGGTATAATGAAGAGAAATTGAAAACCACAACCTTAGGGTGGTGGCTGTCGCCTCCTGCCGTCACCGGCCGCCGTGTTGGGTGGCGGTCTGCTTTGCCTCATCGTATCGACTCGTTTGGGGTGAATGAAACCCTAATGGGTCCAAAGAAACCCTAATGGGCTTTATAATTTTCTAGTAGTCGTAATAGACCCAATAAAGCCAAATTGACCTAAAAGCCCAACAAATAGATAAATGGAGTATTATTTGGTTTAAAAACCCTAATTAGGGTTTGGAAAACCCTAATGCTAATAAAACCCTAATTTGGGGAATTAATTGGGATACACGAGAATTATTAATAACTTGAGGCATTAATTAATAATCATTGGCAAGATCAATCTAAGCGATATTGGATTTAATGGATTAAGTCCCTAGAGGATTAAGTCCTTAATGGGTTAAGTAGGAAACTTAACCCTAATCGTCATTTTATGTGAAAACCTAATTTCACATGGGCCTTGAGTTGGGCCTTTCCATTGGGCTTTAGTATTTATTAATTGGCCATCCAAGATTAATAAAATGGACTAGATAAATTAGTTGGGCTTTAGGGTAAGGCCCATATGAATGATTGGGCCCAATTAGGAAAATTGGGCCATATATGGACCATAGTTTGGGCCTAGATGGTTGTATGATATTGGGCCCTTAGAATGAGACATGTTGGACTGGACTGAACAATTGGGCTTTAGCGGAAGTCCATGTAGAAGTTTCGGCCCAATTTGGAAAATTGGGCCATATGTTGGGCTTTGATCCCTAGTTGACTTTGGGCCTATGGATTGTACCTTGGGCTTGGATAAGCCAAGCTTGGGGTAATGTAGTAATTATCCAAAGTATGTAATTATAGTTATGTAGTGGAACCCAATTATTAATTGGGTGCTATTTTGATGTTGACAGATCGGGAATCTGTCATCTAGAAGTTGGGGTCGAGTCTGCGGGACTTCAGCAGTGTGGGATTAAGTCTACAGGACTTCAGCAGTGTGAGGTGAGTTTCCTTCCAGTAGAAACGGGTCTACGGCCACAATGCCGGCCCATTTAGTTAGCAGTAGTTCCGGACTACAGTCCGATGTAGTAGTTCAGTATGCTTGGTGTCTTTGTGATACATACATGGTATGAGTTATGTGTTCTGGACTATGGTCCTATGCAGTATGAAGTATACGTGTTCATATTATATTTTATGATTATGTTATGCTATTCAGTTAGTTCCGGACCTCAGTCCAATGTAGTAGTTAGAGTGCTTGATGTCTTTGTGATTCAAGTATGTTTTGTGTTGTGTGTTCCGGACTTTGGTCCGATGCAGTATGCAATGTATGTGTTCATGCTAGTTGATATGTTTATGCTATGTTCAATCAGTTTCCGGACTTCGGTCCGATGCAGGGGACGGGGTCCCAGTCAGTTCCGAACTTCGGTCCGATGCAGCTAGTTCTGGACTTCGGTCCGATGCAGGAGACAGGGTCCCAGTTAGTTCCGGACTTTGGTCTGATGCAGTTAGTTCCGGACTTCGGTCCGATGCAGGGGACGAGGTCCCAGTCAGTTCCAGACTTAGGTTCGATGCAGTTTCCGGACTTCGGTCCGATGCAGTGGGCAAGGCCAGATATGTGTTTATATGTTATTGTTTGGTATGTGGTAGTTTGGGGGAGCTCACTAAGCTTCGTGCTTACAGTTTCAGTTTTGGTTTCAGGTACTCAGTTTTCAAAAGAAGAGCTCGGGAAGATTGCAGTGCGCACACCATTTGTTCAGCCTGGGATGTTTATACTCTGATATACCGGACAATTGTTATAATATTCTGAGATACATTGCTTATGATTTTTATATGAGGTTTATTGACTATGGTTTTTATTATTAAATTAAACGAAATTTTCAGAATGTATTTCTGGGTGTAAGTCCCTAATCTGCCCGTGTATCAATCAGATCCGTTTGATGGTGCGGAATCCCAATCAAACGGATGATGTCAGATCAAATAAGAAGAGAAGGAGAAGAAGAATAATATGAATCTTGAATGTATTGATAATATGAATTAAGTTCCTTACACAAGATTCACCCACACAAATGTTCCTTTCTCTCTGGCCGTAAACTCCTTAGGGTTCATCAATCTCTACTTCTCACCTTAACACCTCTATTTATACTTGAATATGGGCCAGAAACACATGGGCCGTAAATGAGTTTACGGCCGTAAGGTGTTTACAGCCGTAAACTCAGCCGTAAACTAGGCCATAAATTCATAAAATATTACACAAAAATATAATTGCCCAGAAAAGTAAAGTATAAACCATATTTTGACCCAAAGAATAATATGAATCTTGAATGTATTGATAATATGAATTAAGTTCCTTACACAAGATTCACCCACACGAATGTTCCTTTCTCTCTGGCCGTAAACTCCTTTGGGTTCATCAATCTCTACTCCTCACCCTAACACCTCTATTTATACTTGAATATGGGCCGGACACACATGGGCCGTAAATGAGTTTACGGCCGTAAGGTGTTTACGGCCATAAACTCAGCCATAAACTAGGCCATAAATTCATAAAATATTACACAAAAATATAATTGCCCAGAAAATTAAAGTATAAACCATATTTTGACCCAACAATCTCCCCCTTGGTTTATAGCTTTCTTTTCTTAATTGACCCAACAAGCTCCCCCTAAAAAGTAGCTGGCTTTCTTGATAATCTTCATTGGGTGCTTGGCTTCAGCATTAATCTTCAAATTCTTCACAGCATCAGGATGAACATATGAATCTTCAATGAATGACTTCATCTTGAGCGGTTAGGTTTTTCTTCAGAATTTGGCATTAAACGCACGTTGGGTGAGGAGGTTTTACGTACAGATTCTTGAAAGATGGCGCTTTCAGCTTGAGAATCTTCAGAGAGAACAAATCTTCTGGATCACTTCAGCAGGTACAATGATAGTAGCAGACTGATTGAGGAGGCTTCAATGCAATCTGTCACATAATCTTCAATTTCTGCTTCACCTTGCTTCTGGGGTTGAAGGATTGAATGTTGAAAGAATGATCTTCATTTCTTGCTCCTTCGAATGAGAATTCTTCGATGCTCACGGATGAAGCCTTTGGCTCAGAAATCTTCAACACAAACTCCATGAGTCTTATCTATACCTGAAATCACTTTTCAAGACAAAACAAAACTAAAAGGAAACTTAGCACACAAAATAAAATGGAAACAAAAATATTTTGGATTTTTGATTTTTCTGAACAAGAAATAAAATAGAAATAACACTATTTTTGGATTTTTTATTTTTTTATTTTTCTTTGATTTTTGAATTTTTTTTTGTTTTTTTCATTATTTTTAATTTTTAATTCTCCCTTAATATTTAAATTAGAAGAAACTATGGCAAATTTAACAAAAATATAAATGATATCTAACTTTAAGAGTGATTCGGGATCAAAGTTTTTAGATATCCGTTATCCACTTGTCGGTACCTTTCATATTCACATCTTGTCTGGTCGATCGTCGGTATTGTTGTCCACTTAAACACGAAAAATTGTGACAAATTTAGGACATACTATTTGTTACAAGACAAGGTGAACTTAAGTTCCTAAAAAAAATTATATCTGATCCTAATTTCTTAGATACTATATCTTAAGGACCATTCATCTGACGACGACCAGGGATATTGTTGTCCACATAAATTGAGCAGCGAGATCTACAGACAATCTGTATGTGTTCAATTTTTAAGTGTACTAGAACGTGTTTCCCGCTTCCTGATATGCCCCAGCCATCAAGAACTTCCAGAGTACTCCTTACACCAGGTGAGCAGACAACCATTCAAAGAGAGAAGAGATTCAGAATTCTATTGCTAACTACTTCAGAGGGGTTGAGAAGAAGAAGGTTGCATATGCTGTGTACCAGGTCGGATTAGAAGTCGTGCAAAGGAGACAACATATGGCTAACAGATGAGAAGTATTTCACACATATATATATCCTGCAGAGAAATAGAGTTGCATATGTTGTGTACCAGGTCGGATTAGAAGTCACGCAAAGGAGACAACATATGACTAACAGACGGAAAGAAAGAAAATGATATTCTACAGACCTAATTTATCGGAATTTACCAGTCGCCCCATCCAACCGGAATTAAGGACAGAATCCGCACATCGAGGAAAAGTTAAACAACGGTTCAAGTACGGGTTCATTTAATGTGACGAGTAGATTCCCATATATATCTCCCTGCTCAACCTATCCGAGCATCGTATTGTAAGGCTGAATGGATCTAACTAGGTCAAAATTTGTCAAGTCTATAAATTTCCTAAGTTCAACTCTCCCTAGTCAAGTCCATTTAAAATTTTTCGTGCCTACCGACGCATCAAGTCAGAGCATAGACCCTTCAACTTCGGGTACGTTACGCAGACTCAGGTTGCCTGTTATCACTTGATAATATCACTTCCCAAAACATCTCCCTCAAACACATTTCATAACCAACAATATTTTCTGATTTTCTAATGTTTTTGGATTTTTTTTAAATTTTCTAATTTTTGTTTTGTTTTTATTTCCCTCCCTAAATTTGTGCATAGGAGAGAAACGAAAATAAATGCGCAAATTTAAACTATCCTAAAACAAAAATTAGTCTTTAAAGCGAATCAGATTAAAAAAAAAATTCAGGAGTATAGAGAAGAAAACGCAAACCGTAATTCACCGATTGAATCTGCATTCAGAAGGTCTGAGAACAACAAGCATAATCTCAGAACAGATCCAAAAATTCTTCATATCATTAAGCACTAAACCCATTTTTGACCTCTTCCTTTCCCGCAAAAGGACACATACTCTCAAGCAAAAGTCTGAATGTTGTACAGTTGAGAGATGTCCCCAATCATATGCCAGGAGCAGCCACTACCAACAAACCGAAGTCTGATCATATGCCTCCATAGCTGCTCTGACACAGAGCGGGATCAGTTGGTCTTTGGAACCCAATCCATTTTGAAACTGGGTCGACCTTTGTCATCAACGCACGATACTCTCTCCCATGACATATCCTGCTTATCACAAACAGAAGATGTAGAAACGCTAGAAGCATTAGGAGATTTGGGAGAGTGAGCCTTTGGAACCCATTTGTAGTTGGGTTTAACCCATTTCTTTTTCGATCCTATGGGTGGCTTAGTACTTGATTTGGAACTTGAAGCTGACTGCCGAGATGACTTTGACCTAACCGGTCTTGGCTTCACAGGAGCATCTCTTGGATTGGGCTTCTTGGCAGGCATTTCCTTCTTGCCATTAGGATTCAGATTCTTTGCCTTGTGGGTTAGATTCTTGGCCTTCTGCGCGTTCCAGTCATCATGGTCTGAATGTGACCTGGATGGGTTTCTTTTGAAGTATCTCCCTCTTGGCGCGTTCTGCCAGCCTTGTGCATAGTAGGGAACGTATGCGCTATTTGGACAATTTCGGGTAATGTGAACAGGTGTTCCACAGTGAAAACATGTCTTTTTCTTCACTGTGAAGTTGTTTCTTCCTGCCCCTGGTGGCGTATCCTTGCCTTGTCTCTTGTTGTTCCCACATGCACACTTGCGACAGGTACTCTGTTGCGCTGGAATTGGAGGCCTGGGTTTACCAACGGCAGGTTGATTAGAAGCAACAGATTTAGAGTTCAAGGGGTCGTTTGTTTGTTCAGAAGAACTCTCCTTGTTCTCATCCTCTGCTACTTTACCTGCACATGTAACAGAAACGTCAGTATTTTCAACATTAATAACTCCTCCCGACACAAATCCAGCTCGTTTGCCATATCGAAGATGTGCCTCCCTGTCAGTTTCGTCCTGTGTCATAGGGATGGATGTGTAGTTATGATTATAAGGAGGAGGTACACTATCATACCCTAGACCCTTGTTTTGATTTTCTTTGAATTTTAATTGGGTTTCATATAAGGACTCGATTGTCTGACTTGACGCAGTATAATTTTTGAAACTGACATTAGTTTTTCCACACTTGATTTTTAAAGCGTCAAGTTCTTCAGTTACAGCAGCAAGTTGTCTCTTAACATAATCATAATTTTCACACTTGTTGCTATACTCTTCCTGAAGTTTCCTAAAGTCCTTGGTTTTTGCTTCTAATTCAGCGTTCAGGGGTTTCTGTCCTTTCCTGAGTTGATATCGTTCATATCTCAGGTCTTCAACTTCTCTTTTAAATATATCAATTTGATCCCGAAGAAATTTAATCGTATCTTCACATGATTGAAAACATGAAACTTCACATGAATGAGAACATGACACTTCATTGACGAGAAGGTTTACAGAACTCTTTAAAGCGTCAAGCTCTTCAATTAATTCAACAATACTAAGACGATTGAGATCTTTTGTCTTCTTGATGACAACTACATTCATATCCCACGATTTTGGAAGTGAATTCAATAGCCTTTTGTTTATCTCAGATTTGGTCAAAAAGATCCCAGCAATATTCATCTCAGTAGTGAGTGTGGTAAATCGCTGCAACTGAGCTTCCAGGGTTTCTCCAGGGATATAATCGAACATGTTGAAATTTTGTCTTAAGATATCCTGACGACTCTCTTTCATGTTTTCAACTCCCTCGTAGACCTTAAAATCAATTAAAAAAATAGCATAACTAGAAGCTAAGATAAAAATTAAACGTCAAATTTAAAATGCCTTTTTTTTAATAAAATAATCAACCTTAAAAGTCAAATTTAAAAAATTAAACTTAAAAGTCAAACTTAAAAGTCAAACCAAAAAGCTAAATTTGAAATTTTAAAAGTTAAACAAAAAAGTCAAAGTTTAAAATCAAAGGTCAAACCTGAAAGTCAAAATCAAAATTTAAGGTCAAAAGTTAAAAAAAATAAAAGCCAAAAATCAAAATATAATTTTTTTATTTTATTATAATGATTATTATTATTTATATATATATATATATATATATATATATATATATATATATATATATATTATTTTGGATGAAAAGGAATTTTAAAAAAAAAAAAACTAAAAGAAATTGAATTTTGGGTTAAAAGTGTCAAATCTTGAAAGTTTAAACCGAGAATAACGAGTGTTTAAGAATTAAAAGCGGGAGCAAAAGAACATCCAACAGTTTGGATGAGATGGAAAAGGCGCTGAGTTGATGTGCAGTAGGTCGTGTGTTCGAAACTCGGCACCGCCAAATTCGCTTCTGATTTTTTTATATGAGTGAAGCGAGGCTGCGCTTGCGAGGCCGAGTAAGCTGATGCGAGGAGGCTGACTGCAAACCGAGGTGCGAGGCCGTAAACCACAGGTCGTGTGTTCGAAACTCGGCACCGCCAAATTCGCTTCTGATTTTTTTATATGAGTGAAGCGAGGCTGCGCTTGCGAGGCCGAGTAAGCTGATGCGAGGAGGCTGACTGCAAACCGAGGTGCGAGGCCGTAAACCACCGAGGCCGAGTCCGACGCCGTAAACTCCGAGCCGTAAGCTCGGACCGTGAACCTTCTGAACCCTAGCCGCCGGCCTCGCAAAAAACACCGATTTTTGACTTTTTTGCTCCAAAACTCGATCAAAAACCTTTTTTTATGAAAAACACGAAGAACAAACCCCCCTTATTTTTGCGAGATCTACCCAAAAACGCAAAAATATTTCGAAAATAAGATCTAATAATGACCCAAATCTGACAAAATTGACTGATACAACTTGGCTCAGATACCAATTGTAAGTCCCTAATCTTCCCGTGTATCAATCAGATCCATTTGATGGTGCGGAATCCCAATCAAACGGATGATGTTAGATCAAATAAGAAGAGAAGGAGTAGAAGAATAATATGAATCTTGAATGTATTGATAATATGAATTAAGTTCCTTACACAAGATTCACCCACACATATGTTCCTTTCTATCTAGCCGTAAACTCCTTAGGGTTCATCAATCTCTACTCCTCACCCTAACTGTAACGCCGTGAATTTCAAAATAATTTTTCACATATTATAAAAACATTTCTCATTTAATTTTCATAAAAACATTAAGTTAAAATCCCAATTCACATCATACAAATCCCAAGATCATATATATATATATATATATATATATATATATATATATATATATATATCAAAATCCCATGCGTGTGTACAGATCAAGCCGGCGCCTTCCCACGGTCATCACTAGTACCTGAAACAAACAACACTAACACTGTAAGCACAAAGCTTAGTGAGTTCCCGAAAATACCACATAAACATATATTAGCCACTCGAGGCTATAACTTTGTGGGTCCGTGCACCCAAGCTCTGTGAACCCTCAGGTTCTAACTCTAGGAACCTTACGGTTCCAACTCTCTAAACATGCACAGGATAAATCACATAGACATCATGCAGTACAACACATAGCATACACATAACATACACATACTCTAACACATAACTCTGATTACCTACTCAAGGTAAAGTATAGTGAGAAGACTCACCTCGGGTATCTCGATAACTCGCGAATCCTGGAAATCACTCGTGCTCGATCCTCCAAGCTATAATCCTCCTATAACATCATATATCTCTTAATTAACACTTTTACCACTAAGGTTGACTACTCCTATCAAGTCAACACTGGTCAACTCTGGTCAACGGTCAACGGTCAACTTTGACCGGACTCGGCGAGTCTATACGTACTCACCAACTCTCTAGGATTCTCTTTTGACACGTCGAGTACTCCCCTGACTCGACGGGTTCCACCTGGCATGAATCGCGGGGCCACCACGACTCAACTCGCCGAGTCTCAAGAACAACTCGGTGAGTCCCAGCTCGACTCAGTCCACCTGTCAACCCTCTCTAACTCTCTCTGACTCACTGAGTCAACTCATAACTCGGCTGGACCACTCACTGAGTGGTTAAGGTCAATCTTCATGCTACTCGCCGAGTCTGTTCTTCAGACTCGGCGAGTCCATGCCATGCATCAACTCAAACTTGCTTCTGAGGTCAGATCCGCTCCAACAACTCATAGATCTGGCCCTCCTAAGCTTATTTATCACGTAAAGTCCACATCTTGGTGCTCATAACACACCCCATGACTCATAAATGGTGTTTTGACCTTAAGCACAAAGACCCCAATCCAAAACCCCCATAGATTCATAAAAAGCTTGGGTAAAGGGACACTCTGGACCTCCAAAAGTCCAGATCTAGAACCTAACTCACTTAAGGGACCAAGGAAGCACTAGATCTAGCCACAAAAGGGCTCAATAAGCCCTAAATCAATATAAACATCAACATAACAGAGAATAGCTCGAAGGTAGTACCTCAAATGTGATGTTCTGGTCCTCAAATCTTCAGGAAGTGGCTCCTCTTGATTCCCCCTTAGCTATTGCTTCCTTTCCCTTGCAATATAACACATCCAAGGTCAATAATGGCTCCTTGCTTTGCTCCAAACGCTCAAACTCTCTAGGGTTTCACTCAGGGGTCTGGTGAGCACAAATGACGGCCTTAAGGCCCTTTAAATAGGTCCCAAACCCGAGAAATTAGGGTTTCATTAAACAACATGGACTCGCCGAGTCCATACCTTAGACTCGCCGAATCCAGGCGCGAACCCGCCTCCAGAACCGCGATCCTACTCGGCGACTTTGAGCTCCAACTCGCCGAGTCCCCTCACAAAACACCAAAAACATAAGCATAAAAGATACCTGAAAATCCGGGCTGTTACAACTCTCCCCCACTAGAACTAGACTTCGCCCTCGAAGTCTCGCTCTGAAAATAGCTCCAGATGTTGCTCACGCATCTCACGCTCCGGCTCCCAGGTCATCTCTGATCCCTTCCTGTGTTGCCACTGGACCAACACCAGGGGTACCTCCTTGTTCCTCAGAACCTTGATTTTCCGATCTCTGATGGCCACTGGTCTCTCGGCATAATTCAGGCTCGCATGCACCTGAATATCCTCTAATGGAACCACTGCCGACTCATTGGCTATACACTTCCTCAGCTGCGACACATGAAAAATGTCGTGAAGCTGCCCCAACTCTGCTGGCAAATCCAAACGATAGGCTACCCGGCCTACCCTCGCGATCACACGGAATGGACCAATATACCGAGGCTCCAACTTGCCCCTCTTCCTGAATCGAATCACTCCTTTCCAAGGAGAGACCTTCAGGAGAACAAAGTCTCCGACCTGAAACTCAAGCTCGGACCGGCGCCTGTCTGCATAACTCTTTTGTCGGCTCTGAGCGGTCAACAACCTCTGTCTGACCTGCTGAATCTGCTCTGTCGTCTGAAGTACGATCTCTGTACTGCCCATCACCCTCTGCCCAACCTCTCCCCAACAAATGGGGGTCCGACACCTCCTCCCATACAACAACTCAAAGGGCGGCATACCAATGCTCGAATGATGGCTGTTGTTATAGGAAAACTCTGCCAAGGGTAAATACGCATCCCAGCTACCCCCGAAATCCAACACACATGCTTGGAGCATGTCCTCAAGCGTCTGAATCGTCCGCTCACTCTGACCGTCTGTCTGGGGATGATATGCGGTACTAAAATGCAGTCTAGTACCCAACTCCTCATGAAATTTCTTCCAGAATCTGGAAGTGAAGCGCACATCACGGTCTGAAACAATCAAGATCGGCACCCCATGCCGAGATACCACTTCCCTCACATACACTCCGCCAATTTCTCTGCTGAAGAACTCTCACTAATGGCAAGGAAGTGAGCGCTCTTCGTCAACCTGTCCACAATCACCCAAATTGCATCAACTCCTCTAGTAGTCCTCGACAATTTGGTGATGAAATCCATAGAGATCTGTTCCCACTTCCACTAGGGAACCTCCAATGGCTGCAACTTGCCGTGCGGCCTCTGTTGCTCGACCTTAACCCTACAGCAGGTCAAGCACCTCTCAACAAACCACGCAACATCCCTCTTCATACAGGGCCACCAATACTCCTTTCTCAAATCCAAATACATCTTAGTGGCCCCCGGATGGATCGAAAATTTCGACCGATGAGCCTCCTCCATCAAAATGGTACGCGTTCCTCCGACAAACGGCACCCAGATATGCCCCTGAAAAGTCATAAGCCCCCGACAATCAGTAACGAACTCTGAAACCAAACCAACAACCCGTTCCCTCTTCTGCATTAGCACCGCTCCCAATCCCAAAATCGATGCATCACAGTATACCACAAAGTCCTCCATCCCTTCTGGGGGAGCTAACACCGGGGCTTCGCACAACCTCTGGCGAAGTGTCTCAAAGGAGGCCTGCTGCTCGGGGCCCCATGAAAAAGCAACACCCTTTCGGGTCAATCTGGTGAGTGGCACTGCGATCTTAGAGAAATCCCTGATAAACCTCCGATAATATCCTACCAACCCTAGGAAACTCCTGATCTCGGAAGGTGACTTCGGCACCTCCCAACTCATCACCGCCTCAACCTTGGCCGGATCGACCATTATCCCTTCCTGGTTAACGAGATGTCCTAAGAACTGGACCTCCCGCAACCAGAAACCATACTTGGAGAATTTAGCATAAAGCCTCCCCGATCTCAGAACTCCGAGAACCTCTCTCAGATGCTCCTCATGCTGCTCTCTAGATCTCGAATATACCAGAATGTCATCGATAAACACAATCACCGACCGATCCAACATCGGCCTACACACTCGGTTCATGAGATCCATGAACACCGCCGGGGCATTGGTGAGCCCAAAAGGCATCACCACAAACTCATAATGCCCATAACGCGTCCTAAACGCTGTCTTCTGGACGTCCTCATCCCGCACCCTCACCTGATGATATCCAGACCTCAAATCGATCTTGGAGAACCAAGATGCTCCCTGTAACTGATCGAACAAATCGTCGATCCTCGGCAACGGGTAACGGTTCTTGACCGTCAGCTTGTTCAACTCCCGGTAATCAATGCACATCCGGTGTGAACCATCCTTTTTCTTGACGAACAGGATAGGCGCTCCCCACGGCGAGCTTCTTGGCCGAATAAACCCCTTCCCCAGCAGCTCCTGGAGCTGTGAGGATAACTCTTGCATCTCTGGAGGTGCAAGGCGATAAGGCACCTTAGCGATAGGCACAGCCCCCGGAACCAAATCGATACTGAACTCCACCTGCCTCACAGGAGGCACACCCGGCAACTCCTCAGGAAAAACATTCGGGAACTCACGCACCACCGGAACCTCCTCAACTGAACTCGGCCTCCCGGAAACCACCCGTGTATCCATCACATACGCCACAAAACCCTTACAGCCCTGCTGTAGACACTGCCTTGCCCTAGCGGCCGAACAAAACGCTGATCCTGAACGTGTACCCTCGCCGTACACCGAAAGAACTCCCCCACTAGGGTCTCGTATGGTCACCAGCTGACGCTCGCAGTCGATAACCCACCGAATCTGCTCAACCAGTCCATGCCCACAATGACACAGACATCACCCATCGCAATAGGAACCAGATCAATCGGGAACTCAACACCGAAAATCTCGACTATGCAACCTCGGAGAACCTCCGTGGCATATATCACTCTCTCATCAGCTATGGAAACTCTCAGAGGCCGACTCAATGCCTCACGACTAACACTGATATGCTGACTAAAAGCCAAAGATACAAAAGACCGACTCGCACCCGAGTCAAATAACACCAAGGTAGGTACAGAATTCACAAGAAAAGTACCTACGCATAACATAACATAAGCATAATATCTCAACATCAAAATAAATACATGAAAGAATACATACCAGCCACGACATCGGGCGCTGCGCGGACCTCCTCCGCGGTCAGCTGAAAAGCTCTCCCTCGTACCCTCGGCGCCTCGGCCTTTACCGGCCGACTCTCTGGAGCTCTGATGGCGGCAGGGGCAGATCCCTGAGGTGCTCCCTGAGATGACCCTCGCAACTGCAGACACTCTGCCTTCCGGTGTCCGGTCTGATTGCAGTGGAAGCACACTGCAAACCCCTTGGGGCAATTCTTGGCCACATGCCCCTCCTTGCCACATTTATAGCAAGATCCTGCTCTGCAGACTCCATCGTGACCCTTGCCACACTTCCCACAAGTGCGGCACTTCTGGCTCCCTGGTTTGGGATCAGCGGGCTTGGCCCGCTTGGCTGCCGGCTGAGACTGTGCCGTTCGCCGATCCCTCCCCTAAGACTCCGCCTCCTCCCTGGCCTGAGTCTCCAGCTCAATCTCCCTCTTCCGGGCATTTGCCTGAAGCTCAGCAAATGTCCGGTACGAGGAGTTCGCCGCGAACTCCCGAATGTCTCGCCTCAAAATACTCAAATATCGGCTCATACGTGCCTGCTCAGTGGACACGTGCTCAGGGCAGAACATCGCCCTCTCATGGAACATCCTGGTGATCGCTGTAACTGACTAAGTACCCTGCTTGAGGGTCAGAAACTCCTGTACCAAACGCTCCCTCTCCACCTGGGGAACGTACTCATCTCGGAACATGACAGTGAACCTCTCCCAGGTCACTGCCGCAAGCTCAGCAGGCGTATAATGCGCCGTCACAAACTTCCACCAGTCCTTCGCTCCCAAGCGAAGCTGGTTCAGCGCGAACCGAATCTTCAAATGCTCAGGAGATGAGCAAGTGAAGAAACACCCCTCTATATCAGATATCCACCTCATAGCTGCCACCAGATCCTGGGTCCCATCAAACTCTGGTGGTTTTGTGTTGCTGAACTCCCGGAACAGCAACGCATCACCACCTTGTGGCCTCGCGGCAGCAATCGCTGCGGTGGCCGCTGCAAGAGCAGCCTCAGAAAGAGCGGCATAACGCTCGTCAAAGGTCTCAATCAGCATGGTCTTAATAGACCCGAACATCTCTGGTATCTCTGCCCTGATGGCCGCAGCCACCTCCTCATGGATGATCCGGCGGATCTCCTCATCACTGGTATCACTGCTCTCAGGCATCAAACGTGTCCTCACCATGATCTACCTCTGAAATACAACATACAAAAAATTAGAACCCCTTCGAGCATACTCACACTCGACAACTCATTCCTCCTTGATCCTTAATATTCCCAAGATTCTTACTTGGGCTGTACACCGCTCCGGTGCTTTCAGTAGTACGGGCCCAATACTATTGTCCGCATCGTCTCAGAATACACCCCAAGTCCTCCTCTTCGGATCCAAACTTCCAAGTACTCTATCATGCACAGACTATTCTCTAATAGATCCCTCATAAGCCTCTCGCTGCTACCTACTCACTCTCAAGCATCTCATAGCAGCTCACCACTTCCTAGGCTAAGGCATCACAAATCAGGCCACTCTAGTCCTAATAGGAATACATAGCCTACTCTAGCATGCGAATACATCATATCAATATCAATAGCACATAACATGAGGGTATTTTGGGAAATCACCATTCGGGCGCGGACTGATCGTACACACAACTCTGCTCTGCGTTTCTTTTCAAAATCTTTTACACTTTTTGAAAATACTTCTCAAATCCTTAGTTTGAGTTCAAATACGCCCGAAGGTGTACTCGAATCCCTCAAACCAAGGCTCTGATACCAACTTGTAATGTCGTGAATTTCAAAATAATTTTTCACAAATTATAAAAACATTTCTCATTTAATTTTCATAAAAACATTAAGTTAAAATCCCAATTCACATCATACGAATCCCAAGATCATATATATATATATATATATATATATATATATATATATATATATATATATATTAAAATCCCATGTGTGTGTACAGATCAAGCCGGCGCCTTCCCACGGTCATCACTAGTACCTGAAACAAACAACTCTAACACTGTAAGCACAAAGCTTAGCGAGTTCCCCAAAATACCACATAAACATATATTAGCCACTCGAGGCTATAACTCTGTGGGTCCGTGCACCCAAGCTCTGTGAACCCTCAGGTTCTAACTCTGGGAACCTTATGGTTCCAACTCTCTAAACATGCACATCATAAATCACATAGACATCATGCAGTACAACACATAGCATACACATAACATACACATACTCTAACACATAACTTTGATTACCTACTCAAGGTAAAGTATAGTGAGAAGACTCACCTCGGGTATCTCGATAACTCGCGAATCTTGGAAATCACTCGTGCTCGGTCCTCCAAGCTATAATCCTCCTATAACATCATATATCTCTTAATTAACACTTTTACCACTAAGGTTGACTACCCCTATCAAGTCAACACTGGTAAACTCTGGTCAACGGTCAACGGTCAACTTTGACCGGACTCGGCGAGTGCACTAGGGCGACTCGGCGAGTCTATACGTACTCACCAACTCTCTAGGATTCTCTTTTGACACGTCGAGTACTCCCCTGACTCGACGGGTTCCACCTGGCATGAATCGCGGGGCCACCACGACTCAACTTGTCGAGTCTCAAGAACAACTCGGTGAGTCCCAGCTCGACTCAGTCCACCTGTCAACCCTCTCTAACTCTCTCTGACTCACTGAGTCAACTCATAACTCGGCTGGACCACTCACTGAGTGGTTAAGGTCAATCTTCATGCTACTCGCCGAGTCTGTTCTTCAGACTCGGCGAGTCCATGCCATGCATCAACTCAAACTTGCTTCTGAGGTCAGATCCGCTCCAACAACTCATAGATCTGGCCCTCCTAAGCTTATTTATCACGTAAAGTCCACATCTTGGTGCTCATAACACACCCCATGACTCATAAATGGTGTTTTGACCTTAAGCACAAAGACCGCAATCCAAAACCCCCATGGATTCATAAAAAGCTTGGGCAAAGGGACAATCTGGACCTGCAAAAGTGCAGATCTAGAACCTAACTCACTTAAGGGACAAAGGAAGCACTAGATCTAGCCACAAAAGGGCTCAATAAGCCCTAAATCAATATAAACATCAACATAACAGAGAATAGCTCGAAGGTAGTACCTCAAATGTGATGTTCTGGTCCTCAAATCTTCAGGAAGTGGCTCCTCTTGATTCCCCCTTAGCTATTGCTTCCTTTCCCTTGCAATATAACACATCCAAGGTCAATAATGGCTCCTTGCTTTGCTCCAAATGCTCAAACTTGCTAGGGTTTCACTCAGGGGTCTGGTGAGCACAAATGACGGCCTTAAGGCCCTTTAAATAGGTCCTAAACCCGAGAAATTAGGGTTTCATTAAACAGCACGGACTCACCGAGTCCATACCTTAGACTCGCCGAGTCCAGGCGCGAACCCGCCTCCAGAACCGCGATCCTACTCGGCGACTTTGAGCTCCAACTCGCCGAGCCCCTCACAAAACACCAAAAACATAAGCATAAAAGATACCTGAAAATCCGGGCTGTTACAACTCTCCCCCACTAGAACTAGACTTCGCCCTCGAAGTTTCGCTCTGAAAATAGCTCCGGATGCTGCTCACGCATCTCACGCTCCGGCTCCCAGGTCATCTCTGATCCCTTCCTGTGTTGCCACTGGACGAACACCAGGGGTACCTCCTTGTTCCTCAGAACCTTGATTTTCCGATTTCTGATGGCCACTGGTCTCTCGGCATAATTCAGGCTCGCATCCACCTGAATATCCTCTAATGGAACCACTGCCGACTCCTCGGCTATACACTTCCTCAGCTGCGACACATGAAAAGTGTCGTGAAGCTGCCCCAACTCTGCTGGCAAATCCAAACGATAGGCTACCCGGCCTACCCTCGCGATCACACAGAATGGACCAATATACCGAGGCTCCAACTTGCCCCTCTTCCTAAATCGAATCACTCCTTTCCAAGGAGAGACCTTCAGGAGAACAAAGTCGCCGACCTGAAACTCAAGCTCGGACCGGCGCCTGTCTGCATAACTCTTCTGTCGGCTCTGAGCGGTCAACAACCTCTGTCCTCACCATGATCTACATCTGAAATACAACATACAAAAAATTAGAACCCCTTCGAGCATACTCACACTCGACAACTCATTCCTCCTTGATCCTTAGTATTCCAAAGATTCTTACTTGGGCTGTACACCGCTCCGGTGCTTTCAGTAGTACGGGCCCAATACTACTATCCGCATCGTCTCAGAATACACCCCAAGTCCTCCTCTTCGGATCCCAATTTCCAAGTACTCTATCATGCACAGACTATTCTTTAATAGATCCCTCATAAGCCTCTCGCTGCTACCTACTCACTCTCAAGCATCTCATAGCAGCTCACCACTTCCTAGGCTAAGGCATCACAAATCAGGCCACTCTAGTCCTAATAGGAATACTTAGCCTACTCTAGCATGTGAATACATCATATCAATATCAATAGCACATAACATGAGGGTATTTTGGGAAATCACCAATCGGGCGCAGACTGATCGTACACACAACTCTGCTCTGCGTTTCTTTTCAAAATCTTTTACTCGTTTTGAAAATACTTCTCAAATCCTTAGTTTGAGTTCAAATACGCCCGAAGGTGTACTCGAATCCCTCAAACCAAGGCTCTGATACCAACTTGTAACGTCGTGAATTTCAAAATAATTTTTCACAAATTATAAAAACATTTCTCATTTAATTTTCATAAAAACATTAAGTTAAAATCCCAATTCACATCATACAAATCCCAAGATCATATATATATATATATATCAAAATCCCATGCGTGTGTACAGATCAAGCCGGCGCCTTCCCACGGTCATCACTAGTACCTGAAACAAACAACACTAACACTGTAAGCACAAAGCTTAGTGAGTTCCCCAAAATACCACATAAATGTAACGCCTGTGTTTCCGGGCTTGCCATATTTAGCAATATAATAGTCTAGGTTAACCTTTGTAACCCGTTTTGAAATAATAAGAATGTATTATTTGAGTATTATGTGTTTTGTGCTTAATTGCTTAATTATGTGGTCTGATTAATTAAGAATAAAAATAAGCGTCAAAATTTAAGTGTAAAATAAACTTAATATCTTTGGTTAATGTTGTAGTAGTCGAAACGAGGTTTCCGTATATATATAGAACGCCCAAATCTGACTTCGTATGAGAAAGTTATGATTTATCAAAGTTCCGGCTTAGCGGTATACAGCCTGAAATACTCGAATTGAGATCGAGCGGTTGTTAGCCGAAGCAATCTAAATGAGAATCGAAGATCTCATTGTTGGTATCGAAGCGATAAAAAGTTAGACGAGAACGGACGTCAAACGAAGAAGTTATGAATTTATAACGAAAGTTTCTGTCGCGGCCTATTAAAAATAATTAATAAAAATAAAGTCAAAAGTAGCCGACGGAGTCTAAACGAAAGTCGTAGAGCGTGGTCTCACCTTCGCGTGGATATAAAGGACGTCGAAAACGGAGTTCGTATGAAGAAGTTATGAATTTCCGAAGTTTATTAATCATTTTGTATTTATTTTTAATTCAAAATCGGAGGCATTATCCGAAGCCGAGTCACCGGTGTAATCCGGAGTACGCCCCGCGTACGAGGTTACGCTATCGCGTAACTCCGATAGTGTCGACACTTCGGATGACGCATGCAATGACGATTTCGGACGCGTACGCGCTGCGTACGCCTGTACGCCCCGCGTACTCCGAGGTTCCAGCCTCTATATAAAGGATCCGAAGGCAGCCTCCTTTCTTGTTCATTTTCTTCTCTTCTCTCTAGTCTTTTGCATCGTTTTTCGTGCCGAAGCTACCCCGAAGCCCCGATATCATACTCTAGCCCCGAGGCAAGTCCCGAGATCCCGAAGATCCCGAGAAGCGCGGTTCCTGAGTCAAAGCTTTGCCCGCGAGAAGTTCGATTTTCGAAGAGATCTTCCAGATCTGCTGAGGAATACTACTTCTATAAGCCGTAGCGTTGTCCGATCATCTTCTGATCAAGTGAGTGTGTAGTTATTTCTTCTAATACAATAATACGAAGTATTTTATATAAAAAATACGTGCTATGTGTATATATTTGGTTGTGTTATGTGTGAATGAGTATTCACTCTCTTCTATCTTATAGATCTGCTTATTTCTTTATGAGATATGTGTTATGTGTGTGTGTGCCTCGTCTGTTATGTGATATATGTGTTGATTCAAGCATGCTATACAGGTTTTCTTTAAACTATGTATACAAATGTATATTTTTATCTACTAATATGTTGGGTAGAACATGGGTAGATAGTTGGTGTGTAATAAACAGATGAGAGGCCTCGATGTTGTTGTTGTTGTTGTTGATCTAGTTATTCAGCGGAGTATGGATAACGACCACGGACTCTTTCTAGACAGTCCAGTGGAACGCTAGCAGGTTCATAACCTGTAGGTGTTGTGAACGATGTGTTCACCGGTGTACTCTATCCCCCTCATGGTTGCCTTTAGGATATCTATTGTTGAGGAAACCCCTTCGCAGTGATGTCCGTCCCGATGAAAATCCTAGATTAGGTCCCTTGAGATAGTTGTTGTTTTAGGGACGTAAAGTGAGGATAACGGGAATGGGTAATCGGGATAGCGATTGGTTGTTGAAATTAAATATAACTTATTTATTGTGGGTTGAAAACCCTATATGCTCACCAGGCTCCCAAGCCTGACCCACTCAGTTTTATTTGTATTACAGGAAGTGGCACAAGGGCGTAAGATGGATGGATCATCTTGTTGTTTTGTTTACAAGTCTGTATATGTATATATTTGTTGAATGACTTGTAATGTTTATCGTTTATGCTTTATGGTCTGTATCGGAACATGACATCCCGAGTTTTGATTATATAATGAAATGCATCTCTTGATGAAATGCTTTGATAAATATTATTTTATCATGTTTTGTTTTGGGAACAAATTCCGCAACTCTTTCAAATCAAAAGGATTTACTCTGAAAATATTTAAAAGCATAAATGAAAATCGGTCTTTTCTGGCCGAGATTATGGGGATGTCACAGTTGGTATCAGAGCATTAGTTTAAGCGAACTAGGAATTTGTAGGATTTCTAGACTTAAACTTAGAATGCTAAATGGAATGTTGAGATGTGTGTCTGTTGGATTTTAGACACGAGCACTAGTTTATTTTAGGAAAGTTGCCTAAAATGCTTTTATGTGCTAAATGTTATATGTTGCCATATATGATATTATTTGTTCGGATCTACGGTTTGTTGCCAACCGGATCTGAAGGTTTATGTGTTTAGGATTCTAAGCGTATGTATACGATATTAGAACTAGCATGTAATCGTTTGGAGTAATAAGGTGAAATTATTCGGTGTGTAGATCAAAATGGTGAGAACAAGGAGTGGCGTTGGAAACGCGGATGAAGACAGGAATCAACCGCCAGTGATTGAGCAGATACCTGTTGTAGCAGCAGCACCAGAACCAATAACAATGGCTGCGGTGCAAGCCATGATTCGGGCTATGCTAGCCGAACAAAGGGAGGAGATGCGACAGATGTTGCATGATAATAGGGAGGAACCTATTATACCTATTGAGGAACCCGAATTGATTCCCGAGCAATCGGAGGAAGGGAACAATAGTCGCATTATGAGTCAAGTTGGGACTCAAGAGGAACGAAGGAACGATCCAGAAAGGAGAAACAACAAGGATGGGCGTATATACAAGAATTTCTTGGGCGCCAAACCGCCAAGTCTTTCTGGGAGCCCAAAGCCTGTTGAGATAATGGATTGGATCTCCGAAATGGAGATGGTATTTGAAAGTTGCCACTGTAGCAACAAGCAGAAGACCGTCTTTGCAGTTAGACAACTGAAGACTGGAGTCTTGAGTTGGTGGAAGTTGTTGGCAGATACTATGCCACGAGGAGAAGCCCTGAAAATGTCGTGGGAGGAGTTCTTGGAACAGCTGAGGGTGCAGTATTGTTCAGAGATAGATCTGATTGATCTGAACAATGAGTTCCAAAACTTGAAGAAAGGGAAGATGAGCATAGATGACTATGCTACTGCATTTACTGAGAAGATGAAGTTGTTTCCGTACCTAGTGCCAACGGAACTCTCCAAGATTGAGAGGTTTGCTAACGGACTGCCCGCTGACTTTGGTCCGACAGTCAAAATGGCAACCACTCTGAAAACGGCTGTTCGTGCAGCTAAGAATGTGGAGGCCCAGCAGAAGGAAAGGGGTCTGGAAAGAATAGATGTTGGAGAAAAGAGGAAGTTCGATGGAACTTCAGGGTCCAACAAGAAAAACAAGTTCTCGAAGTCTGGTTCGAGGGGAGGTGGAGGTGAAGCGAAATGGTGCGACAAATGTAAGAAGAAGCATCATGGAAGATGTGAGGTGCCGAACACATGCTACAAGTGTGGAAAGTCAGGGCACTATGCCAATGAGTGTAACCTCACAAAGAAAGTTTGCTATGGTTGTGGTGAGGAGGGTCATATGTCAAGGGACTGCCCGAAGAAGAAGGAGGCAGCTAGACCCAACATTCCGCCAAAGCCAAAGGCGAGAGCATTCCAGATGACACTGGAAGCTGCTAAAGATGAAGCTGATGTCGCTTCAGGTACCTTTCTCGTTAACGAATTGCCTGCCCAAATTTTATTTGATTCTGGAGCCAACTACTCCTTTATATCGCATGAATTTGGTAGAAAGCTAGCTTTGCCTGTTGTTAGACTAGATAATGCTTTATTAGTCGAAGTTGCTAGTGGCAAGTTTGTACCTGTTAGCTATCGCATGAAAAACATCTTAATTGATCTGAATGGGAATAAGTTCCACGAGGAATTATTGCCTATCGAACTTAATGGTTTCGACATCGTATTGGGAATGGATTGGCTTAGCGCCAACGACGCCGAAATTTTATGCAAGAAGAAAATAGTCAAAGTAAACCCGCCTGGGAAAGATTCGTTTATGGTGTATGGAGATAAACGCAGAGTGAATTCTGGAATCATTTCATTGATGAAAGCCAGAAAATGTTTGACCAAGGGGTGTACATCGTATTTAGCATTCGTGATTGATGCTAAGAAGGAAAAGAAGGTGATGCAGAATATTCCAGTTGTGTGTGATTATCCGGAAGTATTTCCCGAAGATCTTCCTGGATTACTGCCTGATCGACAAGTGGAATTCCGTATTGACTTGTTGCCAGGAATGACGCCAATTGCAAAAGCACCTTATCGATTAGCACCGACGGAGATGAAGGAGCTAATGATGCAACTTCAGGAGTTATTGGACAACGGTTTCATTAGACCTAGTTCATCGCCCTGGGGAGCTCCGGTGTTATTTGTAAAGAAGAAAGATGGAAGTATGAGAATGTGCATCGATTACAGAGAGCTGAACAAGGCAACAATAAAGAATAGATATCCATTGCCGAGGATTGATGACATGTTTGATCAATTGCAAGGTTCGAGCTATTTCTCGAAGATCGATCTAAGGTCAGGATATCATCAGCTGAAAGTAAGAGAGCAAGATATCGAGAAGACTGCATTCAGAACAAGATATGGACACTACGAGTTCTTGGTTATGTCGTTTGGACTAACCAATGCTCCAACAGCGTTCATGGATTTGATGAATAGGGTTTGTAACCCGTTCCTTGATAAATCCGTGATAGTGTTCATAGACGACATTCTGATTTACTCGAAAAGCCAGGAGGAGCATGGCAGACACTTGCGAGAAGTGTTAGAAGTTTTGAAGAAGGAGAAGCTTTATGCAAAGTTCTCCAAATGTGATTTTTGGATTCGTGAAGTCCAATTCTTGGGTCACGTGGTCAACCAAGAAGGGATAATGGTTGATCCAGCGAAGATCGAAGCTGTGACGAAGTGGGAACAACCGAAAAGTCCCACGGAGATTCGAAGCTTTTTAGGATTAGCCGGATATTACCGAAGGTTTATCCAAGGCTTTTCTTCGATCGCTAGTCCATTGTCAGCTTTGACCCACAAAGGAGCTACTTATGCTTGGAGTGAGAAGCATAAAGAAGCATTCGAGAAGTTAAAGAAGAAGCTATGCGAGGCACCGATACTTTCTCTACCCGATGGAGTTGAAGACTTCGCTGTTTATAACGATGCGTCTGGGGTTGGATTGGGTTGTGTTTTGACCCAAAGAGAAAAGGTGATAGCATATGCGTCTCGACAGCTGAAAGAGCATGAAAAGAACTACCCGACTCATGATTTGGAGTTGGCAGCGGTAGTTTTCGCTCTGAAAATATGGAGGCATTACCTCTATGGAACGAAGTGCAAACTTTTCACTGATCATAAGAGTCTCCAATACCTCTTTAGTCAGAAAGAATTGAATATGAGGCAACGACTCTGGCTAGAATTACTTAAAGACTACGACTGCGAGATACTTTACCACCCCGATAAAGCTAATGTTGTTGCTGATGCTCTCAGTCGAAAAGTCAATCCTGAAAGGAAAAGGCCAAGAGCGTTGAGAATTGAAGTTGTCTCAACTATTTTGGAAAGTATAAAGAAAGCTCAGAGCGAAGCTGCTGAGAAGAATGACAGAAAGGAGGAACGTTTGGGCAAAACGTTGGTGTTCGGTGTAAACAGTCATGGACTGAAGGTGTTCCAAGATCGGATTTGGATACCTAAGACAGGAGGAGTCAGAGATCTTCTGATGGAAGAAGCTCACAAGACCATGTACTTGATTCATCCGGGTAGCACTAAAATGTATAGGGACCTGAAACCCTACTACTGGTGGCCGACGATGAAGCTTGATGTTGCAAAGTATGTGGCCGAGTGTGTGACTTGTGCGAGAGTCAAGACACAACATCAGAAACCGTACGGGAGTTTAGAACCTTTGTCTGTGCCTATGGGCAAGTGGGAAGACATTGCTATGGATTTTGTCACTAAACTGCCCAGAACAAAGAATGGTCACGACATGATTTGGGTGGTCGTTGATCGATTCACTAAGAGTGCGCATTTCATTGCGGCCAGGGAGAAATGGTCTATGGAGAAGCTTGCGAATTCTTACGTGAAGGAAATTGTGAGGCTTCACGGTGTTCCGTTAACGATTGTGTCGGATCGTGATAGCCGTTTCACATCGAGGTTTTGGAAAAGTCTACAAGAGGAATTGGGTACCAAGTTGTGTTTAAGTACAGCTTACCATCCGCAGACTGATGGTCAGAGCGAACGAATGATACAAACACTTGAAGATATGCTGAGAGCATGTACTCTGGAATTCCTAGGTAATTGGGATGAACATTTACCGTTGGTAGAATTTTCCTATAATAATAGTTTCCACTCGAGCGTTAAGATGGCACCGTACCAAGCTTTGTATGGACATAAGTGTTGTACGCCGTCTTGTTGGCTTGAGGCTGGGGAAAAGCAGTTTATGGGACCGGAGTTGGTTCATCAAACTGCTGAAAAGTTGAAAATAATTAGGGAAAGAATGTTAGCAGCTCAGGATCGTCAAAAGAGCTATGCTGACAAGAAGCGAAGACCGATAGCTTTTGAGGTTGGGGATTCGGTTTTGCTTAAAGTCTCGCCGTGGAAGGGACTTATAAGATTTGGAAAAAGGGGAAAGTTGAGTCCAAGGTTTATTGGACCGTTTAAAGTTCTTCAGAGGATTGGGAACCAAGCTTACAAGCTCGAATTACCCGAAGAACTGAATGGAATTCACAACACTTTTCATGTGTGTTATTTGAGGAAGTTCACGGGAGAAGTTCCCGACATAATTCCAATTTCTGAATTGAGAATTGATGAGAACAAAAGGTTGATTGAAGAACCAGAGGCAATTGTTGACCGAAAGACTAAGAAATTGCGACGCAAGATGGTTGGGTTAGTGCTTGTCCGATGGAAACACACGAATGGGCCGAATCTCACCTGGGAGACGGAGAGTGACATGATGGGTCGCTATCCGCATTTGTTTGTTGATGTGTGATTCCGGGGACGGAATCATTCTAAGGTGGAGAGAATTGTAACGCATGTGTTTCCGGGCTTGCCATATTTAGCAATATAATAGTCTAGGTTAACCTTTGTAACCCGTTTTGAAATAATAAGAATGTATTATTTGAGTATTATGTGTTTTGTGCTTAATTGCTTAATTATGTGGTCTGATTAATTAAGAATAAAAATAAGCGTCAAAATTTAAGTGTAAAATAAACTTAATATCTTTGGTTAATGTTGTAGTAGTCGAAACCAGGTTTCCGAATATATATAGAACGCCCAAATCTGACTTCGTATGAGGAAGTTATGATTTATCAAAGTTCCGGCTTAGCGGTATACAGCATGAAATACTCGAATTGAGATCGAGCGGTTGTTAGCCGAAGCAATCTAAATGAGAATCGAAGATCTCATTGTTGGTATCGAAGCGATAAAAAGTTAGGCGAGAACGGACGTCAAACGAAGAAGTTATGAATTTATAACGAAAGTTTCTGGCGCGGCCTATTAAAAATAATTAATAAAAATAAATTCAAAAGTAGCCGACGGAGTCTAAACGAAAGTCGTAGAGCGTGGTCTCACCTTCGCGTGGATATAAAGAACGTCGAAAACGGAGTTCGTATGAAGAAGTTATGAATTTCCGAAGTTTATTAATTATTTTGTATTTATTTTTAATTCAAAATCGGAGGCATTATCCGAAGCCGAGTCACCGGTGTAATCCGGAGTACGCCCCGCGTACGAGGTTACGCTATCGCGTAACTCCGATAGTGTCGACACTTTAGATGACGCATGCAATGACGATTTCGGACGCGTACGCGCTGCGTACGCCTGTACGCCCCGCGTACTCCGAGGTTCCAGCCTCTATATAAAGGATCCGAAGGCAGCCTCATTTCTTGTTTATTTTCTTCTCTTCTCTCTAGTCTTTTGCATCGTTTTTCGTGCCGAAGCTACCCCGAAGCCCCGGTATCATACTCTAGCCCTGAGGCAAGTCCCGAGATCCCGAAGATCCCGAGAAGCGCGGTTCCCGAGTCGAAGCTTTGCCCGCGAGAAGTTCGATTTTCGAAGAGATCTTCCAGATCTGCTGAGGAATACTACTTCTATAAGCTGTAGCGCTGTCCGATCATCTTCTGATCAAGTGAGTGTGTAGTTATTTCTTCTAATACAATAATACGAAGTATTTTATATAAAAAATACGTGCTATGTGTATATATTTGGTTGTGTTATGTGTGAATGAGTATTCACTCTCTTCTATCTTATAGATCTGCTTATTTCTTTATGAGATATGTGTTATGTGTGTGTGTGCCTCGTCTGTTATGTGATATATGTGTTGATTCAAGCATGCTATACAGGTTTTCTTTAAACTATGTATACAAATGTATATTTTTATCTACTAATATGTTGGGTAGAACATGGGTAGATAGTTGGTGTGTAATAAACAGATGAGAGGCCTCGATGTTGTTGTTGTTTTTGTTGATCTAGTTATTCAGCGGAGTATGGATAACGACCACGGACTCTTTCTAGACAGTCCAGTGGAACGCTAGCAGGTTCATAACCTGTAGGTGTTGTGAACGATGTGTTCACCGGTGTACTCTATCCCCCTCATGGTTGCCTTTAGGATATCTATTGTTGAGGAAACCCCTTCGCAGTGATGTCCGTCCCGATGAAAATCCTAGATTAGGTCCCTTGAGATAGTTGTTGTTTTAGAGACGTAAAGTGAGGATAACGGGAATGGGTAATCGGGATAGTGATTGGTTGTTGAAATTAAATATAACTTATTTATTGTGGGTTGAAAACCCTATATGCTCACCAGGCTCCCAAGCCTGACCCACTCAGTTTTATTTGTATTACAGGAAGTGGCACAAGGGCGTAAGATGGATGGATCATCTTGTTGTTTTGTTTACAAGTCTGTATATGTATATATTTGTTGAATGACTTGTAATGTTTATCGTTTATGCTTTATGGTCTGTATCGGAACATGACATCCCGAGTTTTGATTATATAATGAAATGCATCTCTTGATGAAATGCTTTGATAAATATTATTTTATCATGTTTTGTTTTGGGAACAAATTCCGCAACTCTTTCAAATCAAAAGGATTTACTCTGAAAAATATTTAAAAGCATAAATGAAAATCGGTCTTTTCTGGCCGAGATTCTGGGGATGTCACATAAACATATATTAGCCACTCGAGGCTATAACTCTGTGGGTCCGTGCACCCAAGCTCTGTGAACCCTCAGGTTCTAACTCTGGGAACCTTACGGTTCCAACTCTCTAAACATGCACAACATAAATCACATAGACATCATGTAGTACAACACATAGCATACACATAACATACACATACTCTAACACATAACTCTGATTACCTACTCAAGGTAAAGTATAGTGAGAAGACTCACCTCGGGTATCTTGATAACTCGCGAATCCTGGAAATCACTCGTGCTCGATCGTCCAAGCTATAATCCTCCTATAACATCATATATCTCTTAATTAACACTTTTACCACTAAGGTTGACTACCCCTATGAAGTCAACACTGGTAAACTCTGGTCGACGGTCAACGGTTAACTTTGACCGGACTCGGCGAGTGCACTAGGGCGACTCGGCGAGTCTATACGTACTCACCAACTCTCTAGGATTCTCTTTTGACACGTCGAGTACTCCCCTGACTCAACGGGTTCCACCTGGCATGAATCGCGGGGCCACCACGACTCAACTTGCCGAGTCTCAAGAACAACTCGGCGAGTCCCAGCTCGACTTAGTCCACTTGTCAACCCTCTCTAACTCTCCCTGACTCACTGAGTGGTTAAGGTCAATCTTCATGCTACTCGCCGAGTCTGTTCTTCAGACTCGGCGAGTCCATGCCATGCATCAACTCAAACTTGCTTCTGAGGTCAGATCCGCTCCAACAACTCATAGATCTGGCCCTCCTAAGCTTATTTATCACGTAAAGTCCACATCTTGGTGCTCATAACACACCCCATGACTCACAAATGGTGTTTTGACCTTAAGCACAAAGACCTCAATCCAAAACCCCCATGGATTCATAAAAAGCTTGGGCAAAGGGACACTCTGGACCTCCAAAGGTCCAGATCTAGAACCTAACTCACTTAAGGGACCAAGGAAGCACTAGATCTAGCCACAAAAGGGCTCAATAAGCCCTAAATCAATATAAACATCAACATAACAGAGAATAGCTTGAAGGTAGTACCTCAAATGTGATGTTCTGGTCCTCAAATCTTCAGGAAGTGGCTCCTCTTGATTCCCCCTTAGCTATTGCTTCCTTTCCCTTGCAATATAACACCTCCAAGGTCAATAATGGCTCCTTGCTTTGCTCCAAACGCTCAAACTCGCTAGGGTTTCACTCAGGGGTCTGGTGAGCACAAATGACGGCCTTAAGGCCCTTTAAATAGGTCCCAAACCCGAGAAATTAGGGTTTCATTAAACAGTGCGGACTCGCCGAGTCCATACCTTCGACTCTCCGAGTCCAGGCGCGAACCCGCGTCCAGAACCGCGATCCTACTCGGCGAGTTTGAGCTCCAACTCGCCGAGTCCCCTCACAAAACACCAAAAACATAAGCATAAAAGATACCTGGAAATCCGGGCTGTTACACTAACACCTCTATTTATACTTGAATATGGGTCGGACACACGTGGGCCGTAAATGAGTTTACGGCCGTAAACTCAGCCATAAACTAGGCCATAAATTCAAAAAAATATTACATAAAAATATAATTGCCCAGAAAAGTAAAGTATAAACCATATTTTGACCCAACATTGGGATGTTACAGTTTGAAGAAGGATGTTAGCATAGATATGTTTATTATAATCCCACTTGTTTTGGGCTCCTTTTGTCTTTATCCCATTAGGGTTAGGGTTAGCTTAGTTTGCTTTGATATTTCCTATCTTGTTGTTCTTTGCTTTTATGCTTTTCAAGAACCTTGTAAGTAACATCCTAAAATCTAATATCGGGTTCTTAAATTAACAAAGTAAATAAATGAAAGATGATTTATATAGATAAATCACCAAGGGATAATTATATCATTAATTCATATGAAGTTTTGAAAATTATAAGTGAAAATAAAAACATGTTAAAAGTTAAAGGGTCATTTGTGACAATCGGGTGAAACTTAGGTTTGACTAGAGATTTGACCAACTTACTAACTCGAACTAAGTTTGTGAAGATTAGGATGGAGAGGGACCATTTTGGAAGTTAGTTGAAGCTTCTAAGTTAGTTTGGAGTTAGTTTGAAAGACCTTTTGCAAGGATGGACCAAAAGTGACAGCTTGAGAAATTTTAGAGCTAGTTAATGGGTCTTATCTCCCATTTTCTCGGGAAGAACATGATTGAGAGAAAAGGAGAGAGCTAATGGTGATTTTGATTCTTAAGAACTTCCAGGATTAATTCAAGTGGAGATTTGAGCATTCAAACAAAAAAAAAAGTTGAGTCAAAGGCTTTTAGGTATAATCTATCCTCCTCCAACTTTGTTTTTTAGTTCATGATTAGGGTTGAACCCCAATGTCGATTTTAGATTGTTATGATGGTTAGGGTTTGGTTTTCGAACCACCATTGGAATGAATTGGATTCAAAACATAAGGTGTTACTTGATTCCTTGATGCATACATGGAATTATTCACCATAAGGGCACTTTTGGAAATCTTTTGATAACCACATAATGATTGACATCTAAGAAGTGAATGACATTCATGAACATGAATTGACACTCAAGAGATGGAATTGGAACATAAACATGAAGGATCATTCCTTAGCCTCCATTGTTGTGTTTTTGAGCTCATTGTGTGCATCTTGGTGTGTTTTGGTTCATATTCAAGAAGAAGGAGTTTGGTGCAAGGTTGTTGATCAAGGAAGAGCTTGTGGATCCTGATTCTTTACTTTATTTCCATCTTGTTTGAAGTAAAAATCAATGACCTTGCTCGTTAGAAGCTTAGATCTAGTTTATATGGGTTTTGGACCTTTTTTTGGCCCTATGAATGAGATCTAGTGGTTTGATAGCACTCCGGGATCTATGAGTTGCCACTCTTGGTGTTTCTGAGGTTCAAGGTCCATAAAGTTTGCATCTTTAGGATTTAGAAGCACCCTTATATGAGATTATGTCCCTTTATTGAAAGTAGAGTGCTATATCTTGAAGGTGGGTCCTTATGGAGCATGCAAAGTCACCAAGTTAGCGACTTTCTTGTTCTAGACGCTTATTAGGGTTTAGATCTGTGGTTTGGACTTTTGGTCTTAAGTATTATGTGCTTAACTCGAGTTGGGCTGAATGGGTGAGTATGTTGGGCGTACAAGCAGGTACGCTTAGCGTACAAGCCCTCAAGAGAGTACGCTGCGCATACAAGACCTCGGATGGGCCATTCCTTTTGGGCTTTGATGCATAGGGTCTTGTTGGGCCATTCGAAGACGAGTGTTTGGACTAAGAGAATGGGTAGGCTTTAAGGTAAGTCCCATGTAAGGGTTTATGTGACATCCTATAATCTAGGTCAAAGACTGTGAATGATCAAGTTCACAATAAGTCTCGTGGTAAATTGACTCATTGAGTTTTATTGCATCTAATGTAAAATAAATGAGTTATTTCAACTATTATAAGATACCAAATGGTATCATCTTACCTCCAAATATTTAATATGACAAACAAGCCAAACAGCTCAAACGACAACCTTAGGAATGCATCTGAAAAAATGAAATTTTGTATTAAGCCGTTGTGAGAAAAACAAACACTCTAGTCTCGTAGTACGTGTTTCCATGTTTCTGAAAATATAAAGAACGCCCAAAACGGAGTTCGTATGAAAAAAGATACGACTGTTTTAAGAATCCAAACCAGTATAATACTGTTTTTCTTAAAACCACTAAAACTGTTTCTATCCGTTTAGAGACTTGAACACCTCAAATGCAAATTCAGAAAGCAATTTTAGACTCAGGCTATAGCCTAATATTTAATTTCATGTTTGAAATATTTTTAGAAGAAATATTTATAAAGAGTGAAAATCAGACGTTTTCAGATTTATTAATTGTGAAACATTAAACTATTGATTTCGACATGATTCCTATTCTTGGAAATTCATTTAAAATATAAATTAGAAATCCAATCCGACAGATATGCAATTTTTAACGATATAAATAACCCTATATTTCTAAATGTGTGTACAATTAATTTATAGATAGATGTGTGTGGGTGTGTGTATGTATGAAACATAAGTTATAATCAATTATAATTGTTTTGGTATACATTTTATAAAATATGAAACTTATCGGACATGGACATCAAAAAATCACAATATAAATGTTAAATAATAAAAGCACTTAAAAAGACCAATACTTAATACATTAACATTTTAACACTTCTAACATATAAATTTGAGAGTATATAAATAATGAATTTTGGTGTTATATTTGTTACCATACAAGTTTTTTGTTGCTGTTTTTTTTTTCATACATATCAAATACATACATACATACATGTGGGTGTATATTTTGCTAGTACTCTATAATATATTACAATAATATCTATTATACAACCAAAAATAATTTATTTTATTAGCTCAAATAATGAAGTACACTTATACGATTCCAAAAATCTTCCCTGGATCATTCCTGTATCTTCCATATCTTGATTTAAAATCAAGATTCCGTGCATAAAATCATTTTATACATAACCTACACACATACTCTATCTATCACAACCCAAATTCACAATCAAAAAGACTTCAGAGATGCAAGACACACTCAAAGATTTCGTAGATAACAATACATACGAAACCATATAAGATTATAACGATTGACTTCAAAATGATAACAACTGCCTCATCATTCTTCATCTCGTTTCTTCTTCTTCCTTTTGATTTAAATTAACAGCAGCCTCCAAGTTCTTCTTCATCCCCTGTCAAACGACCCAACCCAAACAACCATCGATTTCTGTCAAAAATAAAACCCAAATCACCCCTCAATGGCTCATGTTGATATTCACCACCCCTACAGCCCCTTTCCCATGAACAGATAAACAAAATCCCAAAAGAAACATTTTTTTTACCTGTGGTTGATCGAGACTGCCAAAACAAGGGGGAAACATCGGGATTGTCGAGCAAACACCACCGAGGCCCTGACCAGCGACGTATGGCTGCCAACCGGACTTCCATCGGACATCTTTTGCCTCTCGTACCTCACCCACGCATCTCCCCTTTGCACACCGCTGCTGGAATCGAAGCAAGCAGTCGAGAAGCTGCTTGAACAGCAGCCTCGCTGCCTCCCTCTTTCTTCCCCTTCGGACTCGTCGACCCGGAGACTCCTCCCTCTTCGCGAATCAACCGACGAAGCGCGCCTCCGAGATTTCGTCTACCTTCGTTCACTGCTTCCGTTCATCTGCCTTCGCAGCCTTCGTTTAATTCTTTCCCCTTAACCCGATCGGTATCCTTTTTCCTTCCGTCCCCTTCGCGATTGCACCCCCGAAACCAACGGCAGCCCCGCTGCCTTCTTGTTCGTTTTCCCCTCTCTTCGTTCGTTTGATTTCAGTCGTTCATTCCCGTTCCAATCGCCTTTGCTTCGTTCATATTTCCTCCCCGATCGATCAAATGAACGAATACATAAAAAGCCCTAATTTATAGGGGTGTTCGTTTGGATGGATCGGTTTGATCCGATCCAATCAAGTAAATCCAAATTGATTTCGGTTTTCAAAACATGGATCCGAATTGTCCAAACTAAATTCGAATCCGATCCGATCCGATCCAAGTACAATTCAGTTGGATCGGTTTTTATAATTCGGTTTTCAAAAACCGAAACATTTTAAAACGACATATAATTATAATATTACCTAACTTTACACAAGAAGCAAAAACAAATAATTTAGTTCTGATTTGAAATTTATAAACAACTAATAAGAAAATATATTATAGTAAAATATTTTATAGATATAAAACTTTCAAAAGAAAATGCATATTAATGTTTTTTTATCGGGTGAAACGTTTTGAACATATTTGAAAAAATAAAATACAAAATTAATAAATAATTATAAATATATATTATAAATAGATAAATAATAAATGTTTATTCGGTTTTTTTGGACTATTCGGTTCTTAATTTGTAAACAAAAACCAATCCGAAATCCAAAATAATAATTCGGTTTTGTTGAAAACCAATCCAAAAATCCGAATATCCGAACCAAATAGTCCAATCCAAATTGTCCAATTGGATAATTCGGTTTTATCCGAATAGTGAACAACCCTACTAATTTATATTATAATTGTGAAATGACCAACCTGCCCCCATTATTAAAACACTTATTCCAAATAAGTCCAATCCCCAAACCTTAAACCCATTTATTTAAAACAACCCCTCATTTTTTTTGCAAAACAGTCCTATTCATTCAATTAAATTACCAAAAAACCCCTATAGTTTAGTGAAGATACGAAACAACCCCTATGGTTTAAGTTTGTTACAAAATGGACCCGAAAGTATCTCACAAATTCAAAAATTATGGATTTACAGTGTCTCACGTCAAGCTTCTCAAAGAAAAAGAATGTGAACGATTGGAACTCATGTTTCAAGGGTCAGTGCTTACAGCCCCTTTTTAATATTTTAATTATTTTTGGGGGAATACATATGCCTAAATATTTTTATACAAATCAATTTCTTTTTTATGCAAAAATACAATAAATCTAGTTTATAAAAATATTATTATTTAACAATTTACCATATTGTTATGAATAAACTAGTATAAATTTTTCATATACATATTATGGTGATTTTATCATGAAATAACCATTTGACACAACAAATACTACACGATACAAAATTTTGTGATTTTTATCTTACATTTTTATATTATAAAAAGCACGTTATAATTTTTTTTAGTATTTCAATGATTCAAACTATTACTATGCATGTTCATTTATATGTTTAAGTACACAACGTTTATACATATACATATGTTCATTAAATTGAAGCATTCATGTTTATAAAAGTGAGCACATTACACTTTTACACACATGTCAAACATACTCAACTTTTATAAACCTTATATAACACTATTCATTATGCCTACAACTTACCCACAAGTAAGTGAGGGCTGATAATTATCAGAAACTTTTTAGTTAAGGGCTTTTTGGTGAGACGTTACGTTATTCATTAGCTGAGTTTAAACACCTAGCATACCCACACTACTGTAATCGTTAATCTTCGGAGTGAGATACATATGTATAGATCTATATGTGGTTGACATCCCCACCTGCGGTTGCTAGCTACAAACCTCGACCGATCAATCGAAGCGGGTGATAAGTGTCTACAATTTTTACTAAAACATCTAATGAAGCGTTGTATGGGGTACAATCAAGTCATATAGCTTGGTTATAGGACTCACTATAAACATTAACTAGAATCTCTCTCTCTCTCTCTCTCACCAACAACCATGGGCTTGGTTGCTTTGAAAACTATTTTTTAGTATGAAATTACTTATGTAACATAACAATTTGGTTTTCAAGGATATTCAAAGGTTTATTATGAGCACAACTTAAAGTATGGAGTTACTTATACAAAAGATACATTTTGGATTTCAAGGATTTATTACAAACACAGTTTAAAGTATGTATTTAATTATACTTAAAATACATTTTAGGCTTTTAAAGACTCATTGCAAACACAGTTTTAACTATTGTTATACATACAAAGATAATACTTTTTAGACTTATTAATAGTATTACTGCTTTTAACAAAACACCTATAACACTCACCAACATTATGTTGACCCTCAAAACTACATGTATTCTCAGAAAATCTTTAAACATACATTCAAGACGGATTGGATTACAGGTGACCTAGTTTACTTGTTGTTGTATAATATGCGTATCAGTTAAGGTAATTTGTAACACCATAAATTCTCAAACAAAATTTTCATTTTAATGTCACATAATTCTCATAACATATTTCACAAAAATCCCATTTACTTAATTTACAAAACGCAACTCCATAATTGTTTGATTAATAAACCAGGATCCTTAAAACACAACTCTTTCTCTGGTGTGTACAATCAAGCCGGCACCTTCCCACGATCCTGAGAAGAACCTAAAACACATATCACATAACACGGTAAGCACGAAGCTTAGTGAGTTCCCCAAAATACCACATACACAAATAATAAGCCTCCCATGGCTATATCTGGCATGGAACCTCCGGTCTCATGCATCTCGGTGTGGACCCTCCGGTCTTGTGTCTCAGTGAAGACCCTCTGGTCTCACTACTCGGTTTGGACCCTCCGGTCCTGTCTCAGTGGAAACCCTCTGGTCCCACAACTCGGGTTGGACCCTCCGGTCCTGTCTCAGTGGGAACCCTCTGGTCCCACTACTTGGTTTGGACCCTCCGCTCCTATCTCAGTAAACACAGAACATAACATATATATCACACAAACAAAATGCGTAATGTAACTTAAGTAAGCACATAAGACACTTCAATTACACAAAGTTACCACTCATGGCACGTATAGTGAGAAGACTCACCTCAGATGATGAACATCTCCTATACACGCTGCTGCTGCACCGACCTGTAACACTGGACCAAAATCCACAATTACCCAATTAAGACCTAAGTCCAAATCCTCACTCTTTAGGTCTAAAGGTAGTCCACTAACTAGCCCATCAATAACCTAAAACTCATTGGGCCCACCAAGTCCCAATAATGAATGGGCTCTCCCGCGGCCCAACTCTTAAGTCCAAGCAACAAGCCTAACACAAGGGCCCAAGGCATATATATAATATTTCTTTGCTCAAAATCTCTATTACACAAGCTCAAAGATCCGGGCCCAACCCTTAAGGCCAAAAATAAGATTTTAGCCCAAAAAGCCCACAACGAGGTTACGAGGGGTGTACCTCCCTTGGTACGCTCAGCGTACACAAGCATGCATGAAATCTGATCAGGGACACCAACTCAGTATGTGGGGCATACTAGGATTACGCTTGGCATATGTCCAATATGGCTTTTCTCACATTCTTGGTCTTAACCCGTTAAGACCTTAGCTCATATCACAGATCTGGACACCCTAAAGGCTCTTACTCCATAAAGTCTGTGAGTTTAAGCCTTTGCATGGCTGATAAAGTCACAACCACCCAAAACTCTCATTCTCTTATCTCAAAATGCTCATATCTCATGAATGAGTTGATTCAAATGTCCAAGTCTCGATTTTTATGACACTATACTCCTAAAGACACTCAAAGGAGCTGATCATAATCTCTTGAGCTCATTTTCTCATAAAGCATGCAACTTTGGGACCAAAATCCTAAAATGGTCCAACATAATGCACAAAACAAAAGAGTGAGAAAGCTTCGAGCTTTATACCTCCAAATGAAGCTCCCAACACATATATGCTTAGATCTATAGCCTGGACTCCCACTCCTTCTTCTTCAAAGCTCCTTCTTCACTCCAAGAACACACAAAATCACTTAAATGCTCTCAAATAGACACACACAATCTCAAGAATGAGGATTAGGGTTTGAGAGGGTTGATTGTCTGAGGATGGTGGCCAAGAATGAGGCCATCTTATTCTTTATATAGGGACACCCCCTCATTTAGGGTTTTCACTTTGTGCCTAGTACGCCTAGCGTACACTCTGGTATGCCCTGCGTACTAGGTGGCTCTGCTTAAAAGTCATGCACATGTGTACGCTGAGCGTACTCACACATACGCCCAGCGTACTCAGTTGCTACCTTTCTTAAATAAGGGACCTATCTTGACAAAACTTCAAACTTCCATAGATTCCTCGATATAAATCCGTTTCCAATGAACCTCATATCCACAGAAAGGTGACAAGAAGCCCTACACTCCTAGAAACTCGTCGCAACCCTGAGGCTTCCTCATGCCCGGGTTGCAGCCCACGAACCCTAATTACGAACGATCCGAAACAGGATGTTACACAATTCATGTATTATTATTATTATTATTTGTAAAACCTTGTATTTAAACATCAAGATGGAAAGTAAATGCTATTTTGTTTATTGTTGTACTTGTTCTATATATTCAATTTACCTGTGATTCATGAATCTAGTCTCCCAACCCGGCGTGTTCCTCCGCCTCGAGTGGGGGTGTGACAGATTGGTATCAGAGCTAAATTGGCTATAAAGAACTCGTATGTGACAACCCGAAATTTTCTATCCTGTACAGTTAAGCACTTCATTAAAAGTCAAACTTACTCTTACTAACTTTTAGCACAGTTTAGAGTCCGTTTGAGCATTCTGAGCTTTAATACATCAAATGATTAAGTGAATAAGTGTGTCAGTTGAACTTAGAAGCTGTGAAACAAGCCTTCAGCCCTCAAGAGAGGAGTTTACGGCCAAGACCTTGGAGTTTACAGCCGTAAACTCAAGGTGGCCATAAACCCCTTGTATATATGTGACACTTAGTCATTTTCCTGTCATTCATCACACTTCTAGCTAGAGAATTTAAAATTCTCTCCCAAGGATCTTCAAGTTTTCTTCCAATCTTCACTAATGATCAGTGTGTGTGTTCAAGTCTTCACTTGACACCTAGCACCTTATCCAACACTTTTATCCAAACCCCTCACTACAGGTGAGTTAATACCCCTTAATGTATCTTTTAAATGTTTTTAAATGCTTTTATGGGGGGAATAAAGGTTGAAACATTATAGTTATTATCTTAATCACATGTGATTAATAACTATCAAAGAATTAGATTTACTATACTTTCCTCAGTTTTATCAAGCAAACTACTTCAAACTGTTTACCAAACTTGTTTTACACGTTAAACTCTTTATGAAACTTGTTTTTATATGCCAAACTGCTTTTAAATTGTTTTATAAAGTGACATCAAGTCATCTATGTTTGTTTTTAAACTCTTCAAAAGGTTTTAAGAAACTTCTTTTTAAACTTGTGCATATATTGTCAAAATCATGTCTAATGCATATATAGTTATATAAGTAAGGTTTGAAGGACTTAGGACTGATGACTAACTTTATTTCATGTCCCTCGTTTGGTTGTGGACTTAGAGTACCCGGTTGTTTGTCCGAGTGTTGTTTGATCCTTAGTTATATATTATGTATATATGTATAAGACATAAAAGATTTTATCGAAGTTCAGTACATTCAGTCATACAAACAATTCTACTAGTAAACTATAATAGGCATAGTTTAGGATAATACTATTCATTACTTCTAGTTCAATGAAGCATACAAAGAGTCAGTTCATTCATGAGTCAATACTTACTATTATGAGAAACTATACAACTATACTATGATGAGGTACTAAGAGAACTTACTATTATGAGAAACATTACATATACATTTACTAGTAAACAGAAGGAACATACACCAACATAACGTTTAGAATATGAGATTTACTTCTACATGCCGCGGATTCCACCATTGTCATGTTGGTAACTAGAGTCTCCTGGAGGGAGAGCGGGCATTGTGTGTATAGATCTATACGGGACAGACTATCCTGCACCCCGACTGTTAGCAACAGTCCCCTGCCGACCAAGCCAAGGGGTGACAAATGTCACTTTTATTTCGACGTCTTTCATCGTCTTGTTTTACAGCCGTCAATCAGTATGGTTACAAATCTCACCTTATCTTATAATTCATTGGCTTTAAGATAAGTAATATCAAGGTAGTTTCTGCATACGAACTGCAGTACTAAATCATTTTCCCATTGCATTCATTTTGTGATCTTTTCACATAAACGGTAATGTATAAACTACATTTTGTTAATGATAGTCATACTTAGGAAGAATACGCACTTTTACAACAAACAAACATATAAAACTTTGATGCCTTGGTAGAAGGATACTTTTTGTAGAAAATATATGATTTTCTAGGAGATACAATTACTTATACAAACATTTACATTGTATATATATACCAACATTTTCTTCAAACTTATACTAACATGTATTACAAACATTTACAAACTTATACATCAAACACTTACAAACATTTTCATACAACCAATAACACTAAATACTTATGAACTCACCAGCTTTTATGCTGATAAACTCTTTCAAAATAACTTGTAGTCTCAGGTCATCGGTAGACAGGTACAGTCGACCAGGTTTTGAGAAGATGGAGCTCGTTCAAGACTCATCTCTTATTTTGATTTACATTTTTGAGTGTCTGATAAACCCCATAGAAAACAATTGTATTAAAATTATATTATTAATGCAATGGATGATGTTGTTGCTTGTTTACTATTATTCTATGTTGTGATACTGTACATGACGTCCTCCACCCTAGAACGTTTCCGTCGTTCCGGTTTTGGGGTGTGACAGATTGGTATAAGAGCATTGTTTATAGTGAATCAAGTATATCAACCCATAAAAGGTCTGCGAACTATAAACACAGCGGGATTAAAATACTCTGATCAAGAGTTTATACTTTTAAATACTAAAATATTAAACCAAGTATACATACCTGCATTCATACAAAAATTAGTGTCACTAGGACAAAACAAAAGTATTACGATATTTGAATATCACAAGTAGGCTTGGGGATGTATGGTCAGTCCTGGGAGTGACATAGCCTGATCAACTATGTTGGTCCGAGGAGTGATTAGCATATGCCTGAGAATGGTTGTGATATGGCAACAAGTCTAAAAACTTACCAACAATACTACAATGAAAACATTAGAACATAAACCTAAAATAGTATAGGAGTATTTTGTATTACCATAATTACTTATCTGAAAGCTAAAAAGGTCTTTATTGGTAGGTCAATAGTTGCTAAGTGTATAAGCTAAGGTTATATGTAATTAAGATGTTATAGAGTTAGAATTTGTGATCTTTGCTCTACTCCCTATTCCTTGTTTGGTTGTGGGTTTAGAGGTAGGGTCACTTATTCGAAGGTCTATCCTGTTTTGATTACATATAACTAGTATGCACTATACAAGTATTGAAGTAACGGATAAGGATCATCTTATAATTATCTAGATAGTACATCTATTAATTTCTTCTTTATCCCTATTCTCGTGTAGATAACATGGCTGGATTCCATCCCCACGACGACCTGTACTTCCCAAACGAAGGCAATGCAGAATGGCTTGAAGAAGAACCAGAGGATGATCACCCAATCCCTATGGATGATTACTTGGCTGAAGGCTTTTCTGATGGTTCTGACTCCGAGCGAGAAGTGGAGAACCTACCCCCGTTGGCTCCTGTCCCAAATCCTAACCCTCATCCGGCTTTTCAAGACTCGACGCCTCCATGGGTGGAAAGCTTGGAAACATGGAGCCAAGAGCAGAATCAGCCCACGCCATACAATGGAGACCGAAGCCTTTATGACCTAAGCGGAGGAGGCTCAGCAAACAGGGTCTTGCCAACCCTGGTCCGCAGAGTTGCCCGAAACGAAATTCAGGGCAGGACAGCTCTCCATCGAATCACGGAAGTTACTGCCAATGCGGGAATGCATACCACCTGCACCATTCATCTAGAAGATTCCTTTGAGAGATCTAGGAGAGACCATGAGGCCCTGCAACAAGAGCTAGCTGAGACTCGAGCTGAAGTCATAGAGCTCCGAGTAAGCCACACTTGCTTGATATGGAGCGCCAGCTGGTTGAACTAAGGGTTCACCCAAGGGATAACCGTCACCAGTAGGAGATACTCTACCTTTCTTTCCTTTGGCATAAGGAATTGTTTTCCTATCTATGCTCCAAGTAGCAATTTTCTATATAACTATCCCTGTACTCTAAGTACTTTTTAGTTAGGCCTTTAAGCGGTAAAACTTTTTCTTCTTCGGATATGATGTAAGACCTACTCCAAGGCAAATTTTTCCCGTACTTATTACGTCTTAAATATCAATGATATTGACAGTCGACTAATTCCCGTGACAATCCTTGTTCAAATACTTTCATTCTACTATCAATAGAATTCCATCTAAAGCTTATTTTCGCCAAATTATTGAGCTGTGGCAATTTAGCTCAAGGTTCACTTCCAATTCTTAGTGAAGGTTGGATCATGTTATCCAACAACCAATGATAGCCTCGTTTGAAATACCAATCGTCATGTGACCATTCTGTGAACTTACTTCAACTCTTTACCAGTACTGCATCATAGGGATGTGGGTCCAACCATCGAGAACAATTCAACCAAACGAAAATTTACATTTATGTAAATGAGTAGAATACATCTAGTTCCCACCATAATCACTCATGAACTCCTTTTCTTTCGTATAAAAGAATCATGTCGTCATCCAAAAATAGTCAGCCGAACGAAGAAACCCCGATCCTTCATATAGATTCCGCGACGTTCCAAGCTGTCGTAACAGCTGCTATGACTGCTGTCATGGCACAATTTTATTCTAACAATCCAAACGAAAGTAGAAATAACATCCACGTTTTAGACTAAGGTAACAACCAAGGAAACCAACAAATGCCAACCCATGAAGGCACCTTAACATAGAAACGAAAGAGTTAGAAACGAATATTTTGGGATAAGAAGAAGTGAAAATCATCCCAAAGATCGGCCAAGAGATAGCAACTAGTGGCAGCCTTTGCAGCCACGACATCTGTAACTCCTACTACCATTCCGGCTAATATCCCAGTTGTCCCTATCCCGGCAAGGCGTTATGCTGGAAATCTACCTAAATGCACAAAGTGCAATTACCATCACCTGGGCGCCTGCCAAGTGTTGCATTGTCAAAAATCCAACAAGAACGGGCACACTACCCAATTCTATAGAGTACATATCCTTCACATTAATTCAACCACCAACGTCGAAATTAGTCGTATATGTCATTTATGTGGAGTGATGGGACACTTCAAGAGGGCTGCCTAATAGAGAAGAATGACGGTGGAATAGGAGGAGTTTGATCTCAGAATAACAAAAGACATCAAAGGATCCTACTATAATATATGTATACTTCCAAAACAACAGTAATTAATTATGCTTATAAGCTGCTAAAAACTTGTGCAACTCGAGTCTTATCTTTTTGGGAGACCCAGTCGGTCAAGGGACTCTTGTGCTGAGTATATTGTATACTTTCTTATTCTGGTATACCATGTTCGCAGCAGTAGTCTTGTAGATAACCTAAAGTACTGAAACTTTGTCAAGGTTGCACCAATATGTTTTTGTAGCACCCTTCTAAACTAGTCTAAAGCCTTTTACTCCGAGTAGTCCGACATTATCATGTGACTTGAGTCTATTCGACACTCACAATGCCAGCTTCATGCGTAAATTTCTTTTCGAATCCTTCCCGAAGAAACCTCCCCGGAGTACCACTCGTACAGTACGTCAAGTTCAATCCGAAGACCAATACGGTTAATCTATCGCTGAGGAATGTATACTCAAGGGTGGTATATAACAAAGGTTCTACAGGTTTAGAATTGATGATTCCGCTTTAACTTCTTTTCCTTGTTTGGATATGAGCTTAGAGAAGAATCATTTTTTCGATTGCCTTTTCAATCTTAATTATATACGACTCATATACGGGAAGCTGTGATTGATGAACCAAATATGACTTCTGATAGATGAACTTCAGACTGCCCAAGGCTACGAGTGATCGTGCTGCCATGCGAATAAACCTAGAATCCAATTAAGTGCCTTTCACGCCGATCGGGACAAGAGATATAGATAGAACAGAAGTACCTATCCTTTTCCTTACTTCATGAGAAATCGTATTTTTGGAACATCCCAACATCTTTCCAAAAAAACTCCCCGGACTACCTCCACAACGTCAAGTTGAGTTTAGAATCGACTTAGTTCCAGAGGCTACCCTCGTAGCCAAATCGCCCTATCGTCTAGCACCCGCAAAGATGCAAGGATTGTTTGGTGAACTTAACGAGTGGCCCAACAAGGACTTTATTAGACCAAGCTTCTCACCCTGGAGAGCTCCCGTCTAGTCCGTCAAGAAGAAAGATGGATCGTTTCGTATGTGCACCGACTATAGAGGACTCATCAAGCTTACCACTAGGAATCGTTGCCCTCTGCCTCGCATAAATGATTTATTCGACCAACTTCAAGGGGCAAATTAATTTTCAAGGATAGATCTGAAATTCGGGTATCACCAGTTATGAGTGCTAGAGGAGGATGTCCCCAAGGCAACCCTCTGAACTCGTTATGGACACTACGACTTTGTAGTGATGCCATTCAGATTGACCAATGCACCTGCAGTATTTCTGGACTCAATGAATAGAGTATGTCATCCTTACTTGGATCAGTTTTTCATTGTCTTCATAGATGACATACTTATCTACCCTCGTAGTAAGGAAGAGCATAGTAAGCACCTATGTCCGATCTTGGAAACATTACGATCAGAGAAGCTCTACGCAAAGTTCTCTAAATGAGGGTTTTGGATTCGAAGAGTCGAATTCCTGGGTCATGTTATCAGTGAGGAGGGAATTCATGTAGACCCTTCCAAAAACCAAGGCCATTGAGAATTGGTCAACACCAAAGATGCCTACAGAAATTCGCCAATTTCTAGGTCTCACTGGCTACTGTCGTAGGTTCATTCAGAACTTTTCTCGAATTATGAAATCTCTTACAACTTTGACCAAGAAGGGAGTGGCCTTTGACTGGGAAGAGAAGCAAGAGAAAGCGTTCCAAAAATGCCGAAGCAGGCCTTATGCACCGCATCGATGCTATCCCTCCCAGAAGGAATAGAAGACTTTGTGGTCTTTTGCGACGCATCAAATCAAGGGATCGATTGTGTTATGATGTAACGAGGTAAGGTCATATCCAATGCCTCCCGTCAGCTTAAGACACTCGAAGCCAGCTATGTAACACACGATCTGGAGTTAAGGGCAGTGGAAATTGCTCCGAAGGTCCGGAGATCATTCGGAAAACGACAGAGGAGATCGTTCAGATTCGTGAACGATTGAAAGCCTCTAGAGACCGCCAGAAAAGCTACGTAGACAAGAGAAAGGAACCTTTGGAATTCCAGATGGGAGACCATGTTCTTTTGAAAGTCTCACCCTGGAAGGGCTTGATACGCTTCGGAAAGCGTGGAAAGCTGAATTCAAGATATGTAGGGCCTTTCAAGATTCTTGCTAGAATCGGCCTTGTAGCTTACAAACTCAACCTACCCCACGAACTTAGTAACGTACATTCTACTTTCCTCATCTCGAACTTGAAAAAGTGTCTGATTGAAGAGACTCTTGTCATCCCACTCGACGGGATCGAGGTCAACGAGAGCCTCAACTTCGTGAAAGAACCAGTAGAGATCATGGACCGAGAGGTCAAGCAAACGAAACAAAGCGTTTCCCTGATAGTGAAGGTTCGCTAGAACGCCAAGCGAGGACCGGAATTTACTTGGGAGCGCGAGGATCAGATGAATTTGAAATATCCTCATCTTTTCTCTTAGTTATTTGTAACTATTTCTTACTTAAACTCTAATTTCGGGACGAAATTCCCTCTAACGGGGGGATGATGTGACAACCCTAAATTTTCTATCCTGTACAGTCAAGCTCTTCATTAAAAGTCAAACTTACTCCTGCTAACTTTTAGCACAGTTTAGAGTCCGTTTGAGCATTCTGAGCTTTAATACATCAAAGGATTAAGTGAATAAGTGTGTCAGTTGAACTTAGAAGCTGTCAAACAAGCCTTAAGCCCTCAAGAGAGGAGTTTACGACCAAGACCTTGGAGTTTACGGCCATAAGCTCAAGGTGGCCATAAACCCCTTGTATATATATGACACTTAGTCATTTTACTTTAATTCTTCACACTTCTAGCTAGAGAATTCAAAATTCTCTTCAGAGGATCTTCAAGTTTTCTTTGAATCTTCAATAATGACCAGTGTGTGTGTTCAAGTCTTCAGTTGACACCTAGCACCTTATCCAACACTTTCATCCAAACTACTCACTATAGGTGAGTTAATACCCCTTAATCTATCTTTTAAATGATTTTAAATGCTTTTATGGGGTGAATAAAAGTTGAAACATTATAGTTATTATCTCAATCACAGGTGATTAATAACTTTCAAATAATTAGATTTACTATACTTTCCTCAGTTTTATCAAGCAAACTACTTCAAACTGTTTACCAAACTTGTTTTACACGTTAAACTCTTTATCAAACTTGTTTTTATATGCCAAACTGCTTTTAAATCGTTTTATAAAGTGATATCAAGTCATCAATATTTGTTTTTAAACTCTTCAAAAGGTTTTACAAAACTTCTTTTTAAACTTGTACATATATTGTCAAAATCATGTCTAATGCATATATAGTTATATAAGTAAGGTTTGAAGGACTTAGGACTGATGACTAACTTTATTTCATGTTCCTCGTTTGGTTGTGGACTTAGAGTACCCGGATGTTTGTCCGAGTGTCGTTTGATCCTTAGTTATATATTATGTATATATGTATAAGACATAAAAGCTTTTATCGAAGTTCAATACATTCAATCATACAAACAATTCTACTAGTAAACTATAATAGGGATAGTTTAGGATAATACTATTCATTATTTCTAGTTCAATGAAGCATACAAAGACTCAGTTCATTAATGAGTCAATACTTACTATTATGAGAAACTATACAACTATACTATGATGAGGAACTAAGAGAACTTACTATTGTGAGAAACATTACATATACATTTACTAGTAAACAGAAGGAACATACACCAACATAACGTTTAGAATATGAGATTTACTTCTACATGACGCAGATTCCACCATTGTCATGTTGGTAACCAGAGTCTCCTTGCAACGATCAACTTTGGAGGTATTAATTTTATTAATTTCTCGAATTTTATTTAGGCCATGATTAGGAATTTGCATCTTGGGATGGTTTGGACTCGCATTTTGGGTCGAAGGGTAAGTAGCACATAAGCCGTACGCGGGGCGTAACCCCCCTGGTACGCTGGGCGTAATGCTTAAATGAAACGCGGGGAGGAGGAGCGTACGCGCAGCGTACCTTATGGGAGCAATGGGCCTTGGTGCGGGCTGTTCTTTGGACTTAGAGCCTTTTAGGAGCAGTGTTGCCTCGATCACAGGTATGGGAGCAATGTTGATGCATCGAGACCGTGTGATAGCTTACGCCTCAAGACAGTTGAAGCCTCACGAGGCTAATTATCCTATGCATGATTTAGAGTTGGGGGCAATGGTGTTCTCCCTCAAGATTTGGAGGCATTACCTTTATGCGGTCCGTTGTACGATTTACACGGATCACAAGAGCTTGAGGTACCTCATGGATCAGCTGAATCTGAACATGAGGCAGAGATGATGGTTAGATGTGTTGAAGGATTATGACTGTGAGATCCTTTATCACCTAGGGAAGGCCAACGTAGTGGCCGATGCCCTGAGCCGCAAGGCAGTAGCGGCCCTGATCAGAGACATTTGTTTGAGGATGAGGGTGATTACTCCATTATTGGAGCAAATCAAGGAGGCACAGGAAGAGGGCCTCAAGGAGGAGGAGAGACAGAAGTGTGAGAGGATCGTAGGCCGAGTAGCTTCCTTTGACTATGATAGTAGAGGATTGTTGACCCTTCATGGGAGAGTTTGGGTGTTGTACTGGGATGGAGTACGGCAAGTGTTTCTGGATGAGGCTCATAAGTCTCGATTTTCCATTCATCCAGGGGCGACGAAGATGTATAGGGATCTTCGACCCTATTATTGGTGGCCCTACATGAAGCAGGATGTCGCATGGTATGTGGAGAGATGCCTGACCTGCAGAAAGGTTAAGGTAGAACACCAAAGACCTCATGGCAAGATACAGTCGTTAGACATTCCAGTGTGGAAATAGGAAGACATTACCATGGATTTCATCACGAAGCTTCCCAGGACTGCACGTGGAGTGGATTCTATATGGGTTATAGTGGATCGGTTGACAAAGAGTGCTCATTTTATATCGATCCAGGAGAGTATATCAGCAGAGAAGTTAGCTGATATTTATGTACGAGAGGTGGTGGCACGGCATGGGGTGCCTGTTTCAGTGGTGTCAGACCGAGATGTCCGTTTTACTTCCAGATTCTGGAAGCGGTTTCATGACAAGATGGGCACTCGTCTCCTTTTCAGCACCGCTTTCCACCCTCAGACGTACGGACAGAGCGAGAGGACGATTCAGACTCTTGAGGACATGCTCCGGGCATGTGTCCTAGATTTCAGTGGCAGTTGGGATACGTATCTTCCGTTAGCGGAATTTTCGTATAACAACAGTTACCACACGAGTATTGACCGGCCTCCCTTCGAGATGCTCTATGGGAGAAAGTGCAGGACCCCAATTTGTTGGGGGGAGCTCGGTCAGCGTGTTATTGGGAGCACCGAAGTGGTGCTCAAGACGACATAGTTGATCCAACAAGTTCGTAGTAGACTGTAGACTGCGCAGAGTCGGCAGAAGAGTTACGCCGATAGGAGGCGTTCAGACTTGGAGTTTCAGGTGGGTGACATGGTCCTCCTGATGGTATCACCCTGGAAGGGTGTCATCATATTCCGAAAGAGGGGCAAGTTGGGCCCCAGGTTCATCGGTCCTTTTAGGGTTTTGGCCCGAGTGGGTCGGGTCGGTTATCGGTTGGATCTTCCGGCAGAGCTTAGCCAGATCCACAACACTTTCCATGTTTCCCAGTTGAGGAAGTGTTTGGTGGACGAGTCAGCAGTTGTACCCTTGGAAGATATTCAAGTTGATAGCAGCCTGAATTATATTGAGAGACCGATTGCGATTTTGGATCGAAAGACAAAGACCTTGAGGAATAAGGTGATTCAGTTAGTAAAGGTGTTGTGGCAGCACCAGAAGGGTTTAGAGTGGACGTGGGAATCCGAGGAGGAGATGCAGGAGCATTATCCAGAATTGTTTTCAGATTCAGTAGTGGCGGACTTTGAGGACGAAGTCTGATTCAAGTGGGGGAGATTTGTAACGATCAACTTTGGAGGTATTAATTTAATTAATTTCTCGAATTTTATTTAGGCCATGATTAGGAATTTGCATCTTGGGATGGTTTGGACTCGCATTTTGGGCCGAAGGGTAAGTAGCCCATAAGCCGTACGCGGGGCGTAACCCCCCTGGTACGCTGGGCGTAATGCTTAAATGAAACGCGGGGAGGAGGAGCGTACGCGCAGCGTACCTTATGGTACGCCTAGCATACGCGACCAGCTGGCAAACCCTAATTTTAAGGGTTGAGATGTATTTAAACCCCATTATTGCCTCCCATTTGGCCTCCTCTCTTATCATTCACCCTAGAGAAACCCTAGTTCGTCCCTTTTGCTCTTTGCTTGTGTGTGCTTGATCTTTGAGATTATTTTGTGAAGAAGGAAAAGACGAGAAGTGGTAGAAGAAGAACTTGAGTATTTTGAGCTCAAGGATCTCGGATTACCTCTTCCAAAAGAGGTATAAAGCACTGAACTTTCTTCTTCATATGCTAGATCTAGAGTTGTGGAAGTTTTTGGTACATTTTGGGCCCAAAGGTTGGACCTTTATCATAGAGATCCATTTTTTGAGAATGGGATCTCCATCCTCTAGGATCAAAGCACCTCTTTAGCAATAAAGTTTTGATCTTGGAGGTTTGCATGTGGCCATACAAGAGATCTAACCATTTCTATGGAGTTAGGACATTACTTTTTGAGATTTGAAGCTTTGTGAGTCATCCAAACCATTAAGTAAGCAACTTTATGGCTTGGTACAGAGAATAAGTCATGGATCTGAAATTATAGCTTCTGAATCGATGGAATAAGCCGTTAATGGAAGTTGGTTTATCAAGGCTGCACGCTGGGCGTATGAGGAGGTACGCATGGCGTACCAACCAACAGCCAGTACGCTCAGCGTACATAGAGGTACGCCCCGCGTACCAGGTCAGTTTGGGCTTCGAACATTTGGGCCTTGGTGCGGGCTGTTCTTTGGACTTAGAGCCTTTTAGGAGCAGTGTTGCCTCGATCACAGGTATGGGAGCAATGTTGATGCATCGAGACCGTGTGATAGCTTACGCCTCAAGACAGTTGAAGCCTCACGAGGCTAATTATCCTATGCATGATTTAGAGTTGGGGGCAATGGTGTTCTCCCTCAAGATTTGGAGGCATTACCTTTATGCGGTCCGTTGTACGATTTACACGGATCACAAGAGCTTGAGGTACCTCATGGATCAGCTGAATCTGAACATGAGGCAGAGATGATGGTTAGATGTGTTGAAGGATTATGACTGTGAGATCCTTTATCACCTAGGGAAGGCCAACGTAGTGGCCGATGCCCTGAGCCGCAAGGCAGTAGCGGCCCTGATCAGAGACATTTGTTTGAGGATGAGGGTGATTACTCCATTATTGGAGCAAATCAAGGAGGCACAGGAAGAGGGCCTCAAGGAGGAGGAGAGACAGAAGTGTGAGAGGATCGTAGGCCGAGTAGCTTCCTTTGACTATGATAGTAGAGGATTGTTGACCCTTCATGGGAGAGTTTGGGTGTTGTACTGGGATGGAGTACGGCAAGTGTTTCTGGATGAGGCTCATAAGTCTCGATTTTCCATTCATCCAGGGGCGACGAAGATGTATAGGGATCTTCGACCCTATTATTGGTGGCCCTACATGAAGCAGGATGTCGCATGGTATGTGGAGAGATGCCTGACCTGCAGAAAGGTTAAGGTAGAACACCAAAGACCTCATGGCAAGATACAGTCGTTAGACATTCCAGTGTGGAAATAGGAAGACATTACCATGGATTTCATCACGAAGCTTCCCAGGACTGCACGTGGAGTGGATTCTATATGGGTTATAGTGGATCGGTTGACAAAGAGTGCTCATTTTATATCGATCCAGGAGAGTATATCAGCAGAGAAGTTAGCTGATATTTATGTACGAGAGGTGGTGGCACGGCATGGGGTGCCTGTTTCAGTGGTGTCAGACCGAGATGTCCGTTTTACTTCCAGATTCTGGAAGCGGTTTCATGACAAGATGGGCACTCGTCTCCTTTTCAGCACCGCTTTCCACCCTCAGACGTACGGACAGAGCGAGAGGACGATTCAGACTCTTGAGGACATGCTCCGGGCATGTGTCCTAGATTTCAGTGGCAGTTGGGATACGTATCTTCCGTTAGCGGAATTTTCGTATAACAACAGTTACCACACGAGTATTGACCGGCCTCCCTTCGAGATGCTCTATGGGAGAAAGTGCAGGACCCCAATTTGTTGGGGGGAGCTCGGTCAGCGTGTTATTGGGAGCACCGAAGTGGTGCTCAAGACGACATAGTTGATCCAACAAGTTCGTAGTAGACTGTAGACTGCGCAGAGTCGGCAGAAGAGTTACGCCGATAGGAGGCGTTCAGACTTGGAGTTTCAGGTGGGTGACATGGTCCTCCTGATGGTATCACCCTGGAAGGGTGTCATCATATTCCGAAAGAGGGGCAAGTTGGGCCCCAGGTTCATCGGTCCTTTTAGGGTTTTGGCCCGAGTGGGTCGGGTCGGTTATCGGTTGGATCTTCCGGCAGAGCTTAGCCAGATCCACAACACTTTCCATGTTTCCCAGTTGAGGAAGTGTTTGGTGGACGAGTCAGCAGTTGTACCCTTGGAAGATATTCAAGTTGATAGCAGCCTGAATTATATTGAGAGACCGATTGCGATTTTGGATCGAAAGACAAAGACCTTGAGGAATAAGGTGATTCAGTTAGTAAAGGTGTTGTGGCAGCACCAGAAGGGTTTAGAGTGGACGTGGGAATCCGAGGAGGAGATGCAGGAGCATTATCCAGAATTGTTTTCAGATTCAGTAGTGGCGGACTTTGAGGACGAAGTCTGATTCAAGTGGGGGAGATTTGTAACGATCAACTTTGGAGGTATTAATTTAATTAATTTCTCGAATTTTATTTAGGCCATGATTAGGAATTTGCATCTTGGGATGGTTTGGACTCGCATTTTGGGCCGAAGGGTAAGTAGCCCATAAGCCGTACGCGGGGCGTAACCCCCCTGGTACGCTGGGCGTAATGCTTAAATGAAACGCGGGGAGGAGGAGCGTACGCGCAGCGTACCTTATGGTACGCCTAGCATACGCGACCAGCTGGCAAACCCTAATTTTAAGGGTTGAGATGTATTTAAACCCCATTATTGCCTCCCATTTGGCCTCCTCTCTTATCATTCACCCTAGAGAAACCCTAGTTCGTCCCTTTTGCTCTTTGCTTGTGTGTGCTTGATCTTTGAGATTATTTTGTGAAGAAGGAAAAGACGAGAAGTGGTAGAAGAAGAACTTGAGTATTTTGAGCTCAAGGATCTCGGATTACCTCTTCCAAAAGAGGTATAAAGCACTGAACTTTCTTCTTCATATGCTAGATCTAGAGTTGTGGAAGTTTTTGGTACATTTTGGGCCCAAAGGTTGGACCTTTATCATAGAGATCCATTTTTTGAGAATGGGATCTCCATCCTCTAGGATCAAAGCACCTCTTTAGCAATAAAGTTTTGATCTTGGAGGTTTGCATGTGGCCATACAAGAGATCTAACCATTTCTATGGAGTTAGGACATTACTTTTTGAGATTTGAAGCTTTGTGAGTCATCCAAACCATTAAGTAAGCAACTTTATGGCTTGGTACAGAGAATAAGTCATGGATCTGAAATTATAGCTTCTGAATCGATGGAATAAGCCGTTAATGGAAGTTGGTTTATCAAGGCTGCACGCTGGGCGTATGAGGAGGTACGCATGGCGTACCAACCAACAGCCAGTACGCTCAGCGTACATAGAGGTACGCCCCGCGTACCAGGTCAGTTTGGGCTTCGAACATTTGGGCCTTGGTGCGGGCTGTTCTTTGGACTTAGAGCCTTTTAGGAGCAGTGTTGCCTCGATCACAGGTATGGGAGCAATGTTGATGCATCGAGACCGTGTGATAGCTTACGCCTCAAGACAGTTGAAGCCTCACGAGGCTAATTATCCTATGCATGATTTAGAGTTGGGGGCAATGGTGTTCTCCCTCAAGATTTGGAGGCATTACCTTTATGCGGTCCGTTGTACGATTTACACGGATCACAAGAGCTTGAGGTACCTCATGGATCAGCTGAATCTGAACATGAGGCAGAGATGATGGTTAGATGTGTTGAAGGATTATGACTGTGAGATCCTTTATCACCTAGGGAAGGCCAACGTAGTGGCCGATGCCCTGAGCCGCAAGGCAGTAGCGGCCCTGATCAGAGACATTTGTTTGAGGATGAGGGTGATTACTCCATTATTGGAGCAAATCAAGGAGGCACAGGAAGAGGGCCTCAAGGAGGAGGAGAGACAGAAGTGTGAGAGGATCGTAGGCCGAGTAGCTTCCTTTGACTATGATAGTAGAGGATTGTTGACCCTTCATGGGAGAGTTTGGGTGTTGTACTGGGATGGAGTACGGCAAGTGTTTCTGGATGAGGCTCATAAGTCTCGATTTTCCATTCATCCAGGGGCGACGAAGATGTATAGGGATCTTCGACCCTATTATTGGTGGCCCTACATGAAGCAGGATGTCGCATGGTATGTGGAGAGATGCCTGACCTGCAGAAAGGTTAAGGTAGAACACCAAAGACCTCATGGCAAGATACAGTCGTTAGACATTCCAGTGTGGAAATGGGAAGACATTACCATGGATTTCATCACGAAGCTTCCCAGGACTGCACGTGGAGTGGATTCTATATGGGTTATAGTGGATCGGTTGACAAAGAGTGCTCATTTTATACCGATCCAGGAGAGTATATCAGCAGAGAAGTTAGCTGATATTTATGTACGAGAGGTGGTGGCACGGCATGGGGTGCCTGTTTCAGTGGTGTCAGACCGAGATGTCCGTTTTACTTCCAGATTCTGGAAGCGGTTTCATGACAAGATGGGCACTCGTCTCCTTTTCAGCACCGCTTTCCACCCTCAGACGTACGGACAGAGCGAGAGGACGATTCAAACTCTTGAGGACATGCTCCGGGCATGTGTCCTAGATTTCAGTGGCAGTTGGGATACGTATCTTCCGTTAGCGGAATTTTCGTATAACAACAGTTACCACACGAGTATTGACCGGCCTCCCTTCGAGATTCTCTATGGGAGAAAGTGCAGGACCCTAATTTGTTGGGGGGAGCTCGGTCAGCGTGTTATTGGGAGCACCGAAGTGGTGCTCAAGACGACATAGTTGATCCAACAAGTTCGTAGTAGACTGCAGACTGCGCAGAGTCGGCATAAGAGTTACGCCGATAGGAGGCGTTCAGACTTGGAGTTTCAGGTGGGTGACATGGTCCTCCTGATGGTATCACCCTGGAAGGGTGTCATCAGATTCCGAAAGAGGGGCAAGCTGGGCCCCAGGTTCATCGGTCCTTTTAGGGTTTTGGCCCGAGTGGGTCGGGTCGGTTATCGGTTGGATCTTCCGGTAGAGCTTAGCCAGATCCACAACACTTTCCATGTTTCCCAGTTGAGGAAGTGTTTGGTGGACGAGTCAGCAGTTGTACCCTTGGAAGATATTCAGGTTGATAGCAGCCTGAATTATATTGAGAGACCGATTGCGATTTTGGATCGAAAGACAAAGACCTTGAGGAATAAGGTGATTCAGTTAGTAAAGGTGTTGTGGTAGCACCAGAAGGGTTTAGAGTGGACGTGGGAATCCGAGGAGGAGATGCAGGAGCATTATCCAGAATTGTTTTCAGATTCAGTAGTGGCGGACTTTGAGGACGAAGTCTGATTCAAGTGGGGGAGATTTGTAACGATCAACTTTGGAGGTATTAATTTAATTAATTTCTCGAATTTTATTTAGGCCATGATTAGGAATTTGCATCTTGGGTTGGTTTGGACTCGCATTTTAGCCCAAAGGGTAAGCAACCCATAAGCCGTACGCGGGGCGTAACCCCCCTGGTACGTTGGGCGTAATGCTTAAATGAAACGCGGGGAGGAGGAGCGTACGCGCAACGTACCTTATGGTACGCCCAGCGTACGCGACCAGCTGGCAAACACTAATTTTAAGGGTTGAGACGTATTTAAACCCCATTATAGCCTTCCATTTGGCCTCCTCTCTTATCATTCACCTCAGAGAAACCCTAGTTCGTCCCCTTTGCTCTTTGCTTGTGTGTGCTTGATCTTTGAGCTTATTTTGTGAAGAAGGAGAAGAAGAGAAGTGGTAGAAGAAGAACTTGAGTATCTTGAGCTCAAGGATCTGGGATTACCTCTTCATTTGGCATCCAAAAGAGGTATAAAGCACTGAACTTTCTTCTTCATATGCTAGATCTAGAGTTGTGGAAGTTTTTGGTACATTTTGGGCCCAAAGGTTGGACCTTTATCATAAAGATCCATTTTTGAGCATGGGATCTCCATCCTCTAGGCTCAAAGCACCTCTTTAGCAATAAAGTTTTGATCTTGGAGGTTTGTCTGTGGCCATGCAAGAGATCTAGCCATTTCTATGGAGTTAGGACATTACTTTTTGAGATTTGAACCTTTGTGAGTCATCCAAGCCATCAAGTAAGAAACTTTATGGCTTGGAACAGAGAATAAGTCGTGGATCTGAAATTATAGCTTCTGAATCGATGGAATAAGCCCTTAATGGAAGTTGGTTTATCAAGGTTGTACGTTGGGCGTACGAGGAGGTACGCACGACGTACGAGCCAGCAGCCAGTATGCTCAGCGTACCTAGAGGTACGCCCCGCGTACCAGGTTAGTTTGGGCTTCGAACATTTGGGCCTCGGTGCGGGCTGTTCTTTGGACTTAGAGCCTTTTGGGCCGTAGGGGCCATCTAAAGTCAGTGTTTATAAGCCACGTATGGGTGTGGGCCTAGTGTGAGGCCCAATAAAGAGAATTGGACCCATTGTGGAAATTGGGCCATTAGTGGACCTTTAGTGGGCCATTGGAGGACTTAGAAGGAATTAAGGGTTTGGGCCATGTTTGTGATCCACACCATAGTAGGGTTAAAATGGTCATTTTACCCATAGAGGATTCCCTATTCTGATTAAGTGTTTTTATATGTCCATGATAGTCGGGAAGCAGCCGGAGCAGCAGTCAGGGGTTCCCTCTTCAGGTGTTCAGCAGTTAGCATTGCGAGGTGAGTTTCCTTCCAGTAGGAACGGCTCTACGGCCACAATGCCGACCCGTTTAGTTAGCAGTAGTTCCGGACTTCGGTCCGACGCAGTAGTTCAGTGTGCTTGGTGTCTTTGTGATTCAAGCATGTTTATGTGTTATATGATCCGGACTTTAGTCCGATGTAGTATGCAGTAAATATGTTTATACTAATTGATATGTGTTTATGTTATGCTATGATCAGTCAGTTCCGGACTTCGGTCCGATGCAGGGGATAAGGTCCCAGTTAGTCCGGGCTTCGGCCCGATGTAGTTTTCGGACTTCGGTCCGATGCAGTTTTCGGACTTCGGTCCGATGCAGGGGGACAAGGCCCTAGTTAGTCCGGGCTTCGGCCCGATGCAGTTTCCGGACTTGGGTCCGATGCAGTGGGCAAGGCCCATTATGTGTTTACATGTTATTGCATGGTATGTGGTAGTTTGGGGGAGCTCACTAAGCTTCGTGCTTACAGTTTCAGTTTTGGTTTCAGGTACTTCCGCAAGTAAAGGGAAGAGCTCGGGATGATGGCATCACACACACCACAACTTCAGTCTTTTCCTGGGAGTTTGTTTTGATTCATAGTTTGATTTGGCACAAATGCTCATGACATTTTATTATGGGTTGAGATAATTGACACATGGTTTTATGATGTGACGATCAGAATATGATTATTATTATTATTATTAAAACAAAAATTTTTGGTTCGTATTTTTGGATGTTACACTCCTGGAGGGAGAGCGGGCATTGTGTGTATAGATCTATACGGGACAGACTATCCCGCACCCCGACTGTTAGCTACAGTCCCCGGCCGACCAAGCCAAGGGGTGACAAATGTCACTTTTGTTTCGACGTCTTTCATCGTCGTGTTTTACAGCCGTCAATCAGTATGGTTACATATCTCACCTTATCTTATAATTCATTGTCTTTAAGATAAATAATATTAAGGTAGTTTCCGCATACGAACTACAATACTAAATCATTTTCCCATTGCATTCATTTTGTGATCTTTTCACATAAACGGTAATGTATAAACTACATTTTGTTAATGATAGTCACACTTGGGAAGAATACGCACTTTTACAACAAACAAACATACATAACTTTGATGCCTTGGTAGAAGGCTACTTTTAGTAGAAAATATATGATTTTCTAGGAGATAGAATTACCTATACAAACATTTACATTGTAAATTTACCAACATTTTCTTCAAACTTATACTAACATGTATTACAAACATTTACAAACTTATACATCAAACACTTACAAACATTTTCATACAAACAATGACACTAAATACTTATGAACTCACCGGCTTTTATGCTGATAAACTCTTTCAAAATAACTTGTATTCTCAGGTCATCGGTAGACAGGTACAGTCGACCAAGTTTTGAGAAGATGGAGCTCGTTCAAGACTCATCTCTTATTTTGATTTACATTTTTTAGTGTCTGATAAACCCCGCAGAAAACACTTGTATAAAAAATATATTATTAATGCAATGGATGATGTTGTTGCTTGTTTACTATTATTCTATGTTGTGATATTGTACATGACGTCCTCCACCCCAAAACGTTTCCGCCGTTCTGGTTTTGGGGTGTGACATCGTATCCTCGAAAGAGGAATACAACTAGAGAAACTAGCTTCTAATAAAAATATTATTAAAATTAATTACACTACTTCTTGAGTACTTACGGTACGGGGAATCTGGTTTGAAATGCCTCTTGGGTTGTTGGATTTCAGAATGGCTTAATTGCTAAAATGGTCCTACCCTTCAGTGTTTCCTTTCTGGCCCTCGTCTGTGCGTGGTAGTCTTGGAGTAGAAAACAAAATTTTAAAATACTACAAACCCGACCAATAATAAAATATAAGAGTTATATACACTTTGACCCGTGATGAGAACACCTAATAAAATTCTAACATAACTCCAAGTAAAACTACCAGCTCAACCCTTTAGGTCAAACGCCTCAACAAAGTTTAGTACCATATATAAGACATACCATAAATGAACCTGGAATGTACGCCTATGTTATTTATGGTCGGGTCGCTGAACAACCAAACTTGAGCAAGGAGTTTGACAAACTACAACGGCTGAAAGTTTTAGAGATTAAAGGTTGTTCTCAAGATTTGCTGCAGAAACCTAGTACCCTGGAAACCATATATTAACCCCAAAACAAAATATACATTTTAAATACTTAAAAATCTGGAATGATGTTTAGGTCTTCCTAGTTCTCCTAATCCTAAAGAAAAACAAAGAACCAATAGCCCCACTACCGTCGTAGCAGAGAAACCCATAGTTCCCAATTGAGCATTCAATAGTCTCCAAACTTCTCTCTATATCATTTGAAATCGGTAGGATTTAAATTCTCTCTATAATTAGAAATTTGTAGGATTTCTAGAATCGATCATTCTCTATAATTTGGAACCTTACCATGGAAGGATCAGAGGTGATTGTTTACACCTCCCGATTTAACGACCTCGCAAACCTTTGCCCATGAATGGTGAACCTGGAATTCAAAGAGATTGAAAGGTACATCTAGGGATTAGCTCCACCAGTTCAAGGTTTGGTTACTACATCTAAACCCACTACTTTTGATAGTGCTAAGAAATTGATTTATCAGTTGACCGAGCATCGTATCCGTCAGGGTACCATGACCTCATAAACCGAAAAGAACTAGGTTGGGAGTACAAAAGGAAGTTCCATGGCAATTCATAGGGGAATTTCAAACATCACAGACCCAGTCCATAACTTGTGGTTATGTACACTGTAATCAAAAACACTCCCCCTTAATTAAATCTCTACTCTGGGAATTTACCGCACTATACCAGGTGTAATTTCCACCATGTCGGGAACTGTATGGTTTGCAACATCTGTAACTTGAGAGTTCACACCTCTAAGTTCTGTAGAAAGGCCCAAATAATACGACTTCAACCATCACTGTAGGTGGAAACCGAAATTTCATCGAATGCAACCAACCAGGGCACTTCAAGAAAGAATGAATGGAACTCAAGAATCAGAGTAACAAAGGAAGAGCATTCGTGATAGGTGCTGGAGATGCTTTCTAGGAACCAACTGTGGTTATTGTTTAGATTCATTTTTAACAATAAATGATGAAAACTTAATGAATCATACACAGTAGAAGTAGCAAACGAACAGTTAGAAAGCACCTTAAAAATACTCACTAATTGCCATCTCACCTTGAATAACGACGCCTTTCACGTCAACCTAATACCTAGGGCCATTGGAAGTTTCAATGTGATCATCGGAATGGATTAGTTATCACTTCGAGCAAAGATTTTATGTTATGAAAAGTCCATCCAACTACCTTTACCTAATAACGAAGCCCTCATGATTTACAGAGACAAATCAAGAAAGATTCTAAGAATCATCTTTTGCATGAAGGCAAGAAGGTGTTTGCAGAAGAGATGCTTCGCTTTCTTGGACCACGTGGTGGCTATGCAAGATAAGGGTAAGGAAATCAAAGACATACCACAAGTTTGCAATTAACCGAACGTGTTTCCAAAAGATCTACCTGGAGTACCTCCAATTAGAAAAGTCGAATTCCGAATCGACCTAATCCTTGGTGTAGCACCAATGACAAGATCTCCTTATCGTCTGGCTCCATCAGAAATGCAAGAACTACCCAGTGAACTCCAAGAACTTCTTGACAAAAGCTTTATCCGGCCAAGCTTCTCTCCATGAGGAGATCCGATATTTTTTTTTGTCAAAAAGAAGGATGGATCGTTCATGATATGCATCGACCATCGAGAGTTGAACAAACATGCTATCAAGAACTGATATCCCCTCCCGAGGATCGATGACCTATTCGACCAACTACACGGATACTGTTACTACTCAAAGATCAGTCTAAGATCCGGCTACCATCAACTCATAGTGCATGAAGTAGACATTCCAGACGACCTTCAGGACTCGGTATAGTCACGAATTGAAACATCCGAAAAACATGGTCAAAAAATTTTGTTTTTAAAATATAAATAAAACCATAATCGACATCCATTATATAAAATCATAAGTCGTGTATCTCAAAAATATCATAAACAACTATCAATATATCAAAATCATGTTACAAATGATCAAAGTAAATCAACCCAGGCTAAAAGTTGTGGTGTGTGCCATATAGTCATCCTGAGCTCTTACCTTTACTAGCGGAAGTACCTGAAACCAAAACTGAAAATTGTAAGCATGAAGCTTAGTGAGTCTCCCCAAACTACCACATACCATACACATAATCACATAATAACATGCATTGGGCCTTGCTCACTACATCGGGCCCCACCCGGTATCGGACCAAAGTCCGTGTTGGATTAGTGTCTAAGCCCATAACTATATTTGGTATGTACTTGACCTGCTTGTAGCATGTTCCTTTTGGGTTGCCTTCACCGAAGCAGCTTGACTGGATGAATAATGGAGAAAGAGGTTATTATGGTTTATTAATATATTATATGAATAATATATTAAAGGATAAATCATATTAATTAACTAACATTGGCCAAGAATTAATTTAGAATTAATTTTGTGGTCAAAAGAGGTTAATTGAATTAAAGGGATTGAACTTTTAATTATTGGATAATTGTAATGCGGGTTGAAGAAACCCTATGTAACATCCTAAGTTTTGCCATTTGTAATCCCTGGGAATGGAAAGTTAAGTCATGAATAGCCTAAGGGCTAGTTTGTAAATTTGGGACCAGGAGGAGTACGCTGCACGTACAAAAGGGTATGCTGCGCGTACTAGGGTGCGCCCTAGTACTATAGGCGTAATCTTGTGTATGCTGGGCGTACTCATTAAAGATGAAAACCCTATTGCCCTGGTTTGAGAGCTATATAAACATCCTTATGGTTCATTTTCTCTCATCACTCTTAGCCTCCTGGTGGTTGTCGAGGCCAACAAAATTAATAACCCTAAATCTTTTACACTAAAATAGTGTATAGTGGTAAAGGGATCAAATCCACGGAGATTGGTTCAATTTAATAACTCTACGAAAAATCTCTTTGTAAAAATACTTAGAAAATGACAATAAATTATAAATGGGGGTTTTGGTGTTTTGAAATACTTGAAACAAACTAAAATTAAACTATGATTTAAATAGACAATTAGAACAAAAATAAGAGTTTGATGTAAAATCAATAAGAGAGATGGTTGACATAAAGTTTCCTCACTTTGACTTTTGATGAAAATATCATTAGAATCCAATGGTGCAATACTTGATTTAAATCCTTAATTTGGCTATAGTAATCCAAGGAGCTTGAGATTACCTAGACTTTTCTTAATTGTTGAAATGGTTAGAGAAGCTCATACCAATTTCCTTAGTCAAAGTCACTAATTCGAAATAGCATGTAATTAGTGAAAGTCAACTAGGATTAAGAACCAAAAAGTCACCAAATCCAAGAGGAGTCAAAAGCTTCCACTACCATATTGGAGAAAATGTTTTTATCATTGTGTGAAGTAAAACTAACACAAGAATCACTTGTTGCTTCCTAATTTGAAGATCCTTTACTTAATCAAGAGATTAGCCAACTAATCACCACAAACACATGTAAACTCATAAATAAAAACATACAAGCAATGATAAGATGTTAAAACACAAAACATTTTCATAAAGATTCAAATACAAATTCATGGATTCTTCAATATTCAACAAAAGTTCAAAGGATTCAACAAAAGTCAACCAAGATTTGTGTAGCCAAGCATGGCTAAACTCAGGAAAACAAAGTTAGTTAATATTGTTCCAAACATTTGACAAGAATCAAGAAAAGAAAAGATGAAGTTCTTCAAGGTTTTTGGCCTTCAAATTGCTCCAAAACTCCACAGAGAATGCCTCCAAATCGGATGTAAAAGATAAGACTGAAAAGGCACACCAACCTTCCTAATATAGAGCTCTAGACAAAATCTCGAAATTGCCCTTTTCAGGAATCCACACAGGCCACGGGCTTTCTTATGCGGGCCGCGTGACTTTGATGGGTTTTTGGGCTCCTTCATGTCTTGGGCCCCCACAACTAGTCGATTGGCCCAGTTCGAGCCCAATCAGCTTCTAGCCTATTTTTATGCAAGATTTCTTCATTTTAAGCTCAATTAGCCTCTCCAAATCACTCGAGGCTTCCACAAACTCCCGATCATCGATCCCTGCATCGCGCAAATTTAAAGTTTAATTCTTCCAGCCCTTCAAATAGTTGACAATCCCACTCCATGCATCACCTCCACAACCATCAAGCCCAAAATCTCTGTTTTCCTCCAAGTCCAAATGCTTCCAAAAGATCCTGCACATTCCTGCTCCACTAGTCTCCTTAAAATCTGCAATTAAGCTCACAAAACTCGAAAGTACCCGAAAGTGGTCATAAAATAACAAAAAGGAAAATATGCATGGAAATTATCTAAATTGTGAATGAAATATGATAAAATAAATTATAAAAAGAAGTAAATAAAATGAAGCTATCACCTCCATCCTTCATAAATGACCCAAACCCTAGTTCTTGTGTGAGAGTGTGAGTTGGTGGGTATTTTGAGCTCTTGGAGGTGAAGGCATTGCACCAAGAAGTTGGAGAAGAAGATTGGCTTGTAGATATGAAGTAGGTTTGTGTCTTTGAAGCTCTAGAATGTAAAAAGCTTAAAAATCTATGCTTGTATATCATAGATCTAGCCATTCTAGCATTTTGGAACCATTTCTTGTCCCAAAAGTTCCAAGATGATGTATGTTGTGTTTTGGACGAAATGATCTGTCCTTTTAGACTCTTGTTGGGGTGTTGAGTGATAAAAGTGAGGTCCCAATGGCTTATGAGGTCCATGCAAGTAGTAGAAAGGTCTTAATGGATTAAGACCATGGATTAAGAACTTTATGGACATCTAAAGTGATAAAGTTCAAGGCTTTATGAATCCTAGGCATATTTGGTCGATGGATCTGGAGTTTGGGCTTAAGAAGTTAAGCCATTTAGCACTTATGAGGATTTTTGTGAAACTCGCGTACGCCCCGAGTTGGAAGCTGTACGCCCATCGCACATGGTCAACAGCCCCGTTTTCCGGTCAACATGAGCCGCGTACGCCCCCTGTACTTCCTCTGTTGGGATTATGTTATTTGGGCTTCGAGTATTGGGCCGTTTAAGGACTAGCTGGGCTTGGACCTTTGCTGGACTTTATGGATATGGTGTTTTGGGCGAAGTCTTGGTAATGGATCTTGGAGTTAGGCCCAATTAGGTGGTTGGGCCCAATTTGGAAAGTTGGGCCAATGATAGGCCTTGTCATATGAACTTGAGGATAATGGATTCGGTGTTGGGCCTTGGCCTAAGTTAGAGGAAAGGTAAATTGGACTATTATAATATGTAGGATTCGTGGTCAAGAATTATATTCCCATTTATTGACTTCTTTTTCGCTATTTTGGATAGTTCGGGATTATCAGTGAGGCGGTGGTTCGGGAATCTGCTTCTTTGGTTCAGATCAGCATTTCAAGGTGAGTTATCCTCACTATATCGACAGGGTCTAAGGTACCAAGGTCGGCCCTTTCTCGGATTGTGTACTGGTATTGCTTGATATTTTTATTGATCTTTTAGATCTGTGTCCTGGTAGCAGGACGGTATGATGTTTAGTGACCTGGTTAGGTCGGTATTCTGGTATATAGGATGATGCTATGTTTAGTGACCTGGTTTAGGTCGGTATCCTAGTTAGGATGTTGTTATGCCATATGATCTGTTAGATCAGTTTGTTTATATATGGACTATTATGTGATTATCTGTTTATGTGCACATGATTGATTGGTATGGGCTTGGGTTGAGGCGGGTCCTGCTTCGTGCTGTAGGCCAACATACCTAGGGCGGACTAGGTAGACTGCAGACCCAGAAGGGTACATAGTCTGGCCAAAGGTCCGACGAGCGGTCCAGATAGGCTGAAGACCCTATGAGGGCGGTCCAGACGTTCCAAGGCTCGGAGAGTGGGCCAGATAGACTGAAGGCCCAGTGTGGACGGTCCAGTCATACTGTAGACTCAGAGAGTGGACCAAGTGGACTGAGGGCCCGGTGCGGGCGGACCAGTCACTCTGTAGACTCGAGATGCATGATTGTTCTGTGTTTGTTATATGATATATTTATGGTTGTATGAGGTTGGTATTTTGTGTGCAACTCACCAAGCCTTCGAGCTTACATTTATCGATTATTGTTTCAGGTTCGGCGGATGACCGCAGGAAGGCGAAGGCGTGATCGTACACTTTCCTCGATTTATGATTATGATTTCTGGGAACTCTAATACGAAACTATTTTGGAAACCTTTTTGTAATCACTATTAGTATTTTAAATGTTTTTGAAAGTTTAATTTTGGTATGAAATTTACGAGTGTTACACCCTAAAGATAAGGTGGACGAAATCCTTATGGATAGCCCATAAGATTTCGTCCAAGGGCTTGTTTCTGGAATGTTCTTGTGGCCTACTTAGAGCCTAAGCAACCGAATGAGGACTTTAACTGAAACCCTAATTCCTCACCTATATAAAGGACCCTAGGCTTCACAATTTCAGCTACCATTTTAACCCTAGAGATCATAGAGTCGGCTTTGATCCTTCCCCCTCTCTCCAAGATCATCCAATTTCTTTGGTGTTTGTGATTCATTAGAGGCATCACATTTGAGGTGCTAGGTTTCTCAAAAGCTCAAGATCTTCAAGCCACAATCAAAGGTATTATCTTAACTCTTCATTAGATGTAGATTTCGATTTTTTAATTTATGCTAGATTTGGGTTTGCAAGCCTTGGATAATTATTGCAAGTACAACTAGAAAAACTAGATCCAAGCATTTTGGTTTGCATGTACACCATAGGATTGATGTATTGCTCATAATCCAACAGTGGTATCAGAGCCTAGATCGTTTTTCTTTTGTATTTGATGCATTGTTGTAATTGTTCAAAGGCTGAAAATCGAAATTTTTTGCTTCTGCCTAATGAACTCATCGAGTCACATGTTGCACTTGACGAGTCAGGGCAACTCGACGAGTCCATTCTCTGACTCGGCGAGTCGGGCATTCTGGTTGCTGATTTTCGGGATTTTAACTAAAATTGAATTAGGATAATTACTAAAAACATTTTTGGCTGTTAAAATCCGATTTTTACAATATGGTATGGATTATCCTAATGCAATTCAAAGATAATTGTCATAAATAAGATAATTACTTGGTTTATATGATAAATATTAATTATTTGTAATTTGATTTGAATTATCTAGACAAGAAAATAGATTAGGTCAAATTATGTGATAAATATTAATAATATGATTAATTAATTATTTTTAAAATTTTATCTAAAAGTTGTTTTTAAAAGTTTCAAAACTTGCCCTCAAGTTTTGGGATTTAAATTTTTAACTAAAAGTTTTAATTCTAAAATATTTCAATTCCAAACCGTAGAATTTTACAAGTTTAAAATTCAACCCTATACTATTATAATATTATAAGATTTATAATTATATATATATATATATATATATATATATATATATATATATATATATACATATATATATATATGTAGAGAGAGAGAGAGAGGTAGGTTCAAATGTTTTTCACATCTATTATGTGCTAGAATGCACCAATAGGAATTTAGTATTAATTATATGTATATTAAATGTTATCCATACTTATAACTCATTTTTATGGAAACTAATTAAATTCGTCATTAATGTCAACAATAATATTCTTTCAGAATAAATTCATATCTAGAAGAATGAGAGTGTATTGCAGCAGAATGAGAGTGTATTCTAGTAGAATACACTCTCGTTCTTCATATTCCATACAACATTATTGTATTTTAAGTGATTGAGTCTTGAAACAAAGTACGAACTCATATATAAAAACCTAGATGGAAATTCATTCTGAAAGAATGTTATTGTTGTCATTAACGACGGATTTAATTAGTTTCCATAAAAAGAGAATTATAATTATTGATATCATTTAATATACATATAATTATGGAAATCATTTAATATCTATAATTATTTAATTAAATAATTATTTAATTTACTAAATTTCTATTGGTGTATTCTAGCACACAATAAATGTAAAAAACAAAATAACCTAGCCCTATATATATATATATATATATATATATATATATATATATATATATATATATATATATATATATATATATATATATATAAGCTTAAGTTAGTCTTACTATTAGTAGGCCTCATTCACGAAGCCGATCTATAAGGGGGGTATAAGGTTGCTGCCTATAAAATGGCAGTTTAATGGGTGTCCATTCTCACCCGTCGCTTCCTTGATTGGTGGAAGGTCGTTAGCCGAATGGGTAGGATAGGGCAACTAATTCCCCATTAAAAGTATAATGATTAATAAAGTAACTAAATGTTTTTTTAAATATTCAATCTTAGTTACTTTAGGAAAAATGTTAAATGATGGTATTCCATGAAATTCCCTTCCAAGTCGTTAGTGGAGCGTGCGTGGATAACCGACACACAAATTTGGGACTAGCAATGGTGGAAAAGGGTGACTCGATGCTTATCATAGATCAATAGAGTGTGTGTGGGTAACTGACACATTGATTAGGTGGTAAATGACATCGAGAGTACCAAGTACATCTGCATGGTTATTCACACATTGTTTGTGTTCCTCGGTATCCTAGTTACAAACTTGAAGGGCATATCTAGATTTAAACATGCCATTGAAAAGTTCAACGAATGTCAAAAGATCTAGGAATTTCAATACATTTAAAACTTAATTGACTTTTTCGTTTTTCATGGTGGAAATTGGTAAATCGTCATTTACCTACCTTCAAATTATTTGCAATTAGATTACGGCATCCCTCTTCTTAATTGTAAATAATTGTGTTGGGTCCTAGCTCTAATTTCTCATTTGTGTGTTTAATTGGGGATTCTTATCTAATCTAAATTTTGTTCCTTTTCTATTTCAGATGTGTACTTCAAACAACAACAATGCTTCTGGCTTGACCCCTTCCGGCTCATTCTCACTCATGAACTTGTGTGGGAGGGTGATATTCGATGGGTCCAACTTTAATGATTGGATCCGCAACATTCGCATGGTCACCCGTTACGAGGATAAAGAGAAAGTTCTCGACAAGGAGCTGAAAGAGGTCAATGTGAACACTGCCACTCCCGTAGAAATCACTGCTTACGAAACTCATAAGCGAGATGCTACGAAGGTTCATTGCATCATGCTTGCAATGATGACTACGGAACTCCAAAAGTCCTACAAGGACTACTATCCCTATGAGATGCATCAAGATTTGATGGAAAGGTACCATCAAAGTTCCAGGCAGGAGAGGTATGAGATCATCATTGCGATGATCACTACCACAATGAAGGATGGAGAGTCCATCACGGCCATTTGCCGAAAATGCAGAGATACGTGGACCGCTTGCTGAAGTTTACTGTTAACTTCGATGAGGATCTGTCCATAAATATTATTCTACACTCCTTAACTGCTTGCTACGACCAGTTTCGTATGACCTACCACATAAACAAGGAGGAGGTCACTCTAAGCAAGCTTCAAGGCCTATTAAGGACTACTGAGAGTAGTCTGAAAGGAAAATCTATTGCATATACTCCTACTGCTGATGCCCCTATCTTGTCTATTGGGCAAGGAAAAGGAAAGAAGAGGAAGGCTCATTTTAAGAGCCACAAGGGAAAGTCTCACAGTGGTACCTCTAGTGGAACCAAAGCTGGTCATGCTGCTCCCTCTTCCAACCTGAAGGATGCAGAGTGCTTCCACTACCACGAGAAAGGGAATTGGAAACGAAGCTACCCGAAGTACTTGCAGGACATCAAGGATGGGAAGATAAATCCCACCTTCGCAGGTATTTATACTATTCATTCTAATAACTCATCACATGCTATGTCTTGGGTCCTCGATATAGGATGTGGTTTTCACATTTGTTCTGATTTGCAGGGTCTAAGAAGAAGCAGGGATCTTGATCATGGGGAATAGGAAAGCGTCGCCTGTCACCAATATTGGATTTTACTCTTTAGTGCTTAGTAGTGGGTTAGGTGTAGATTTGAATAATTTTTGCTATTCGTTAGAAATGAAATGAAACATTATTTCTTTTCATGGTTTGTATAAACAAGGTTTTAGATTTTCGTTCAATAATGAAACTAGCATACCACATAACACGTAATGGGACGACATTGGTGCCTTCGAATCATGGATATAGTGAAAAGACTCACCTCGGACAGTTGAACCCCATGGATACTCTCTGAATGCAGATATGCTAAAATCCCCACGCAATCAAACAAATAATCACCCAATTAACAATTAGGGTCCACACCTAATGCAATAATCTATTCATAGGGTCCACACCTAATCCAATAATCTAATTGGGCTCGAACCCTTACTTGGGCCTTACCCAAAAGCCCACTAATTATCCCTAATCCAAAACACACCTTCTCAGATTGCCCAACAAGGCCCCAAGCAACCAAGCCCAAAAAGGTGGCCCACACCGAAGCCCAAATACACAAACCCAATTAGACCGAGTACGCGGGGCGTACAAGTATCTACGGCACAACGTACTTGCTTGGATGTTTGTACGCTTCGCGTACTTTCTTGTATGCCCAATATACTCACTTAATCAGTCCCAACTTGATTTTGCCACTTAATCCATTAAGAGAAACCTCCACAACACAGATATGACCTTCTTGAGTTGGACTAACACATAAAGAGACCAACTTTATGTTAATACATGGCTAAATGAAGCTCTTAAGCTAAAAAGGGACTTAATGGTTGACTTAATGCATACATGACAACATAAAACACATAAAGCTTGCACCTTTATGCCCAAGGATACCTAGATGAACTTAGATCAGAATGGACAAATCCAAAAACAAACTAACTCATCCATAAACCCAAAAAAAAGACCAAAACCATAATAAACGAGCCTTGAAGAGATCTAATCACACATAAGTCAAGATGTAAACTTGTTACCTCAAAAATATTCCCCACAAGGTGATGATTCTGGATCTAGGGTCTTTCCACCAAGCCAAACAACTTCAAGTTTCTCTTCTTTCCTTTGCAAGGGCAAAATTTGCACCAAAAACCTTCTAAGAGCTCAATAACACCATCAAGAGGATACAAGATCGATTTAGGGTTTTGAGAGGGTAGAGGTTGACCTAGAGATGAAGGAAAAGGGCTAACATTATGCTTATATAGGGTACAACCCTAAAAATAGGGTTTTCAACCTGAACCTCGTACACCCAGCGTACCTCCTTGTATGCCTAGCGTACGAGATCTTGCACCCCAAACCACTTCGCACTTACGCTACGCATCTCTCCAGCTACGCCTCGGTACGCCCTGTGTACTATGGTTTTCCCCAAACCCTAAATCATCCGAAGACCATGACTTTCTCAATACGACTCCGATTTCGACCTTCGTTATATCCATGGAAAGGTATCGAGACACTCTAAAATATTATCAACTCATACTCCCCATAAAGTATCCCAAACAAACATGCACTTTCCATAAAAGCCAGAGCTGACAAATTACCAAAATGCACTTTGATTCGAAAATGCAAAATGAATACCCGAAACATCCAAAATACATTATCCAACTCCAATAGGGTCCAAAACTCAATTCCTCAAGGATTCGAAGCATGCTATTACCTAATCCCCGATCACCATCCGCAACATAGGAACAATTCAAAACAATGTGTTACAACTTTCCCCCATTTAAAATAGATTTCGTCATCGAAACCCTTCCATGCCATCTCCAGTATGCCCCTACAATTTGAGCAACACGGACACAACTCCGAGCATACTCTTCCCTTCCCAAGGCAACTGAAACCGACCCTCGCATGGCTCTACTAACCTGAAGAAGAACGAATCTTAAACCCTTGCAGGAAACCACCTCTACCTTTCCCGAAACCTAAAAGCTTAAATTGATCTTAATTCCCGACAGAACGCCCACATTGAACCACTATCATACCATTTCCTCATGAATACCAGTCTAAAAAAATACTTCCAACCCTGATTATCTTGATGCTTCCAAAGGAACAAAATGAATGATCATGAATAGTTGCAGAACACTATAGTTGATAGAAGGCTCATATAATCTTTCGGTGTAGAAGATCCCACTGTAACAGTTAGACACATACAAGATCTACGCAACCAGGTCCAATCAACCACTTTGAGATTATTTAATCCCACTACGAGCGACTTAGCATATGCCCCGAATCACAAGCAAGTCCACACACAAATCACAAATCACTAAAACCACTCCGACTCACCTTGCTGCCACCTAGCTGCTTTCCAAGAGCAGCCTAGACCTCCCTGATCCAAACTTGTCCTCCAACTATCTGAAACACCGGACTCCTACCCGATTGTTGAGCCAAAAGACACACAAACACATAATAGCCCTACATGAATCCCTAGATAAACCTTATCTAGGGATAATAGCCCAAACCACCTCGTCACCAAACCAACTACTAAAAGAATGCCACAAGACCAACTGTAGTATCATATCATACCCAGTCTCCAACAACCTACATTCTTCTGATTCCAAACACGTTGTGGCCCTCCCACAGACAGAACCAACCCAATACACAACATAATGGATCGATTTGCCATCAAAACTAAACCTATTCATTACCATTGAACGCATTCGATTGATGCCCTTGGCATATATTTACCCTAATTCTTATTCCACCGGAACGTAAATCCTACACAAAACATGCGTGATACCAGACTTGAGATCTTACCCAAAACCAATTTGATATTCCACTCATAACCTGAGATCCACGAATCTACAATTGCATCTCACACCACAACCTTCTGATTCCCGATGACCCCTCACCTGACCGATAAATAAATACTCCCAAACCTTCTCTAAGACTACCATTCTCGCACCTGGTCCAACCACCAGGTTCCCAAGAGTCCAAACAACAAGGCTACCTAGCCTAAAAACCCCTCTGTGTCACATACTGATCACCCACATGATCCTGCAACTCAAGATCCAATACCTTGACCCAACGGTCCCTACCCATCAAGAGCCATTCAGGACCAACTCTACCTCGGACCCCCAATGGTCCTCATCCTAGAATAAAGAATAATTCCCCGACCATCCTGACTGGTGTGCATAAGGCACAACTGATTCCTCCTCCCTGCTTGTGACAATCTCAAAAATAGTCTACCTTGAGCTGATGAATGCTACAATGCCATCACAGTTTTATAACACATTCAATTAACCATTATTACCACCCATGGCCTTACCACACTCAAACCATCACAATACCACGCATCCTGAGCCGAATCATGCAACCAATCAAGAGTTCGGGTCATGCATTCGAATCCCACGACCTAATATGAATAACAAAGGAGATGCCAACCTACAGTTGGGAGTTTCCTGAACTCCCACCAACACAATCTCAATCTGAACTGTCACTTAATTCTCCCCCACTTGGACTCGAAGAAGCTCTCTCACCTCTTAATCCTTATAGATCTCCGACCCATCTCCCTCAAATAGTATGAACTTCCCATACTCTGCGCTAAACAATACTAGTGTCCCATTGCTAACCAACTCCATGATCACCCAACTCCTGAAACCAAGAAGGATGCTCCTAAAATCTTAGCCAATCTTATAGCCCAAATCATCTCCCACAATACCATAATAATTCCCTAATTTCTTATGTTGGCAACTAAAAACTATAACCCTTGCTCTGAATTGACAGATCTTTATTGCAACTTCTATTCTCAGAGAATCATTAAATTTTAATTGACTATATCCCCTATGAAAATAAAATTCCCCCACTTCTGAGGACAAAAAAACTCATGCAACTGACACTACTATCTTCCTACTACCACTCCCTTCCTAGCACAACAACTCTTGAACCTAAAAGTTCTACCATAGGCAACTGTCGCTCTTACCGGAACAAAAACTAAAACTGTTGAACCCTAACGAACACTGGAGAACCAACCCGCCGAATCCTAACCATAGACCTTCCACACAATACCCCTGAACCGATCTCGACCACAACCAGAATAATAACCGCACACATTGGAACCTACTACACCAGATACAACCCCTCAAGAACCCATTAATGATTCCCAACATGCAAAAGACATAAAACAATTCTCGAAGTTATAACCCAATGATAACAGAGCAATAAACCAAAGATAACACTTACCCAAATCAATATAAAATTCCAAGCAACATGAAAACTGATAACAAACAAAAAGAACACAAAACATAACATGCCCACAAAAGCATCAGCCGGAGCACGGCCTCCCCTGAATGATACTGCAATTACCGGCTCCTGCCCTAACCTTCACGAATCTCATAGATCCACAAGGTAGTGGAGTAGGTGCACTCACTGATATTGCCCCCCTCATCGAACATACGAAGCTCTCGTGGCCCACTTGGTTGCAAAGAATGTTGGATAAGGTGTCTAAGTCCATAACTATATTTGGTATGTACTTGACCCGAGAGTAGCATGGTCCATTTGGGTTGCATATCATCATGACAATTTGATAGGATGATACTTGAGAGAGAGAGGTTATCTATGATTCATTAATATATTATAAGTTCTAATATATTAATATGAAATCATATGATTTAATTAGTATTGATCAAGAATTAATTTGGAGTTAATTCTGTGATCAAAAGAGACTAATTAAATCAATGGGGACTAATTTTGTAAATTTTATATATATATATATATATATATATATATATATATATATATATATATATATATGGTTTGGGCTTATGATACATGATGAACTAAGTTTATGGTGGAACCCATAAAGAATTAGCCCACTTGATTAATGGATCATGGATAATAAGCCAAAAGGTATGGATTAGGGTTTACCATAATCCTAGACTATATATATGACACTCCATTGCTAAAATCGGCTAATGCAAGTGTTCTTGGAGGGCCATAGCCGACTTTGGTGTCTAGCACATTCTCTTAAGTTCATCCCTTGTCCAACAGTGTGTTGTGATTCCATTTGAGGCATTCATAGTATTAAAGGCCATAACTACAAGCTACTACAAAGAGGTATGTCATCTAACTCATTTATATGTTGATTATGTCAAATGCATTCTAGTTTTAGGCTTAATGTCTTGGAAACAATATTGCATGTATAATTAGTGAAAACATAGATCCAAGGCATTTAGGGTTGTATGTACACCATAGGATGCTGTAGTATACCAAAACCCATCAGTGGTATCAGAGCCATGGGTTGTTTTCAATTATACTTGACGCTACTTGTTATTTAAGCTTGAAAAATCGATTTTCTGCTATTCTGGACAGTAAACTCGCCGAGTCCAAGCACAATTCTGATCAAATCGCCGAGTTTGTTCTTTCACTCAACGAGTTGGTGCTCTAGAGTGTAGATTTTTGACTTTTAAGGCTGGAGTTGGACTAGGATCATCACCCTAAACTGTTTTTGAACTTATTAACCTGTTTTTGATGTGGTAATGATCATGCTTATCCAATTTAAAAGATCATTTTCAAAGTTTCATGATTTGTATTAGTTTAAAAGATTAGGCTAATTTCTTAAAACTTGTTTGATATGAATTATCTTAACTTATGAGTTTAATTAGATCATAGGCAAATTTTTTGATTTTGTAAGTTACAATAGTTGATCTAAATGTTTTTTTTGATGAATTCCATAACTTGTCGTCAAGTTATGGAAAGTGAAGGTTCTTATTTTTAAATATCATCTTAAATGGTTTTATGTCATCCAGAACATGAAGAGTCCTTTTCGTAAGTGTTTTATGAACTCCATAACTTATTCTCAAGTTATGGATTTTCAAGAGTCTTTTCATTAAAACCTATATTAAACTCATAAGTTATGGATTCCAAAAGTTTTTGAATAGTTCAAAACTTGCCCTCAAGTTTTGGAATTTGTAAAATGTAAAAGTCTAGCTTTTGAAACCTTTAATTCCAAACCCTAGAATTTTAAAGTTTGAAATTCTACCCTTATACTATTATAATATTATAGGTTTAATATTTATATATATATATATGTATAAGAACAAAGTCAGTCTTACCATTAGTAGGCCTCATTCTCGAAATCGATCTATAAAGGGGGTATAAGGTTACTGCCTATAAAATGGCAGTTTAATGGGTGTCTACTCTCACCCACCGCTCCCTTGACTGGTGGAGGGTCGTTAGCCGAATGGGCTTGACAGGACATTTTAATTTTCATTATAAGTATAATGATAATTATAAAATAACTAAAATTTTATTAAATTCCCAAACTTAGTTACTTTTGGAAAAATGTGATTTTGGTGCTAACCCATGAAATTGCACTTTGCACCTTGTTAAGTCGTTAGTAGAGCATGTGTGGTTAACTGACACACTCACATGGACTGACAGTGCATGGCAAAGGGTATCTTGATGTTGTAGACCAATGGAGCGTGTATGGTTAACCGGCACATTGAATAGGTGGTTGTAACATTGGCTGTACCAAGCTAATTTGCATGGTTATTCACACCTTGTTTGTGATCCTCAGCATCCCAGTCACAAACTTAAAGGGCACAATCGAGATTTAAACATGCCATTGAAAGGTTCAATGAATCTCAAAGGATCTAGGAATTTCAATTCACTTAAAGCCTAAAGTTTGTTTTTCGTTTTTCGTTGTGGAAATTGATAAATTGTCATTTACCTACCTTCAAATAGTTTACAATTTGATTACGACATCCCTCTTCCATATTGTAAAATATTGTGTTGGGTCCTAGCCTTAATAATTCATGTTAGGTGTTATATTAAGGACTAAAATCAACTAACTTGAATTTCTCCCATTGTAGATGTCTAGTTTAGACAACTATGGTCTTCGTAAATCTCTTGGAACAAGCTTTCCTCTTGAAGATGATGTTCCACAACATCATGCTTCACTTCCTCCACCTCCTCCATTTATTCTCCCTAACCCACAAGTTCAAAGACTTGAAAAGTTCAAGATCACTCAAGCCCTATTGGATAGCAAACACAAGGATGGAAGGTCTGTGTGTACTCATGTCTTGGAGATGAAGTCACATATTGACAGGCTGAGAGTATTGGGTGGCGTCGTCTCAAGGAAGTTGATTGTTGACTGGGTTCTTCAATCACTTCCCGAGTCATATAGTGAGTTCATTAAGGACTACTACGTGACAGAACATGACATGACCCTTATTGATCTTACCTATTTGCTTGTTGCTGTTGAATCAAAAATGATTTAGCACACTGGAAAAGCAAATTTGATTGCAAGATCTACTTCTCAAACTTCCACGGGCATTGACAATGGAGACATTGGAAGTCCAGAAAAGATTTCTCTTCCCAGTGGAAAGGGATCGGCCATAGTCAACCCGGTTGACCAAATGGTAAAAAGAAAGTCTAAGTTTGTGATTGTCTCATGTGCCAATGTAAAAGAAGCCATTTGTTTCTACTGCCATTTGAAGGGACATTAGAAGCGAAGCTGCCCTGACTAACTGAAAGACCTGAGAGAAGGTAGAATAACAAAGGTTGAATCTCCTTCAGGTAAGTCCAATATCTAACTCTATTAAGTTACTAATTGTTGGTTCTTAATACATGATGTGACAAGGTTACATTTTGATGCTTTGTAGGATCATGCAAAAGGAAGGAAGCTTAAAGGAAGAGTATGTTGAATCTGGTCGCGAAGATGGATTTCAGTCGCATTGTTCGATGATCGGATTTTTTAGTTGCTGCTTAAGAGTTATGATAGATTGCTTAGAAATTTGTAATAACATAGTTTTCATTTGTAATTGCATTGTAAGGAAAAGTTTTTCCGCATTTTATAAATAAATAAAATTTTGTTTTATTTTATTATATCTCCTTGCAATGGCATTTGTGAAAATTGATGTGTGTATGTTTCTATGTTAGCAATATGAATTTGATTCTTTCATTTGTGGTAGTGTCAAAATTTACCAAATAAGAAAAGATTCTCATCACCCAAGTTTCAATTGGATAGAAACTTGTAATCATGCAACTTGTATTGTGCGATGAATGAGAATCTTCAACTTTGGGAAATTAAGACTAATTCCTTATTCGCATGTATATGTGACTCAAGTGAAGGACTAGGGGATCGGATACACTGGGTGTGCGCTGGTCAGGTCCACCACAAAGAACGATGAGACTATTCGTCATGATTTACTAAATTTTAGTAAATATGGTTATGCTTACAAGTTTAAGTATAATTCTGAATCATTGGAAAATTTTCAATGTATGGCAGAATGAATGAGAATAATCAAATTAGGTAGAAAGATAAAAGGTTCTCCAATCTGAAAAGATGGGAGAGTACTTTAGTATCGTGTTTTATGATCATCTTAATGATTATGAAAAACCATATCATAATTGATCCTCTAAGGACACCTTAGCGCACTTGTATGGCTAAGAAGAGGACTCGTGAGTTGTTGAAATGGTTAAATATAGAAGATGAGTCATACTTCGTTCCAAAAACAAGTCTTAGAGTCATAGTCCAAGCATGTGCCTTGAGTGACACTAAATTAAGAAGGTTTATAACACTTATCAAATGTAGATTAAAATGTTTTAAACTCTTGTACATTTGAAATTGGTAAGTTGTGATGTTTTGGATAAAACAAAGACCAAATAAAGCCAATTGTGTGAAGTGTTTGTCTTCATAAGAATCCACACTAACTCTTGAATATTTGTTTGTCAAGGAATGGTCCTTGACAAGAGAGTCTTATATGGAAAGAGTTCAGTGGGAGTCTTAAAGACCTTGAAGAGTTTCAAGTACTAATCAAGAGTAAACCTATTGATAATCACTAACACACGACTTGAGGTTTGTAACCTATCGTGGTGACATATTCTTATTTATGTGCTCATTCCAGTTAAAAGTTGACTATGCATGTGAGTTCTATGAGTTCTCAATTGTTTGCATAAACAACTTGGAAGCAATGGTAGGCCCTTGTGCTGCCAAGTGGCATGAAATTAAGATTAAACAAGTTCAGTCCATATGGGTTTGGGTTTGTCACTAACCTTGTCTTGTGATAATGCTTATGACAAATTCACATGGATAGGAACACATACACTATAAAATCTAAGTGTCATAAGGTTTCTCTCCAATTCATGAAAATGATTGTGAGGAAACGCTTTCACTAAGTAGATTTTAATAGTCAGCAATTGTGATATTTGCATTCTCAAATTCGATTATGATTACGACATCCCTTGTCATAATTCAAATTGTGAGAAATGGAAAAAGGTCTAAACATTTGAGACTTATTGCTGAAAGTTCTTAAATTGTTTAGCACATGTGAGCTATCTAAGGAAAGTTGTATGAGTTTGAGAAGCCTAGATAAAGTCTTATCGAAGCATCTCATATCAGAAATCTAAACTTTGGTAAGGAAGTCAATGAAGTATTGATTTCTAGAAGTCCATCTGATTTCTGGGTACATGTCAAATCTAGTGGGAGCATAAGTATAATGCTAATAGAAAAATAATTATTATGCTAGTGGGAGCATAATCAATTATGGTGAATGTTGCAAGTTAGCAATGTTAATTATAGAAAACTAAAGTTTCAATTCGCAAAGTTTCAGGGTTTGAAAAGTTGTTCTGCTATAATTAAAGGAGAGGAAGCTATACTTCATTTCAATCTAAAAGCTTAGATTGAGATTTTAATTAGGTTTAGTCAAATATATATATATATATATATATATATATATATATATATATATATATATATATATATGAATGTCATGTTGGAATGGTTCAACATATGGAAATTATATATATGGAAATGATAATTGTGTTCTCAAAATTCGATTATGATTACGACATCCCTTTTCATAGTCATAATTATGAGAACATGGGAAACAAAAAAAATCTATAGCAAAAGACTGGTCGAGTGTCATGTCTTTATGTGAGATATCATGAATCGTGTCCTATATGATTCGTGTATAGGATCAATTACATGTGCTATAATACTCATCCGTTCAAAAAAATTCCAAAAATGCCTAAGGCATTAAGAAGGAAAAGGACTAGAACTGGATGTGACTAAAGTCGTTAAACAACTGTTAAAGGAAAATCTAAGGTTCGCCAAGGAGTGTTCGCTTAAGGATAGTTGGAAGTATAGTAATGGATGAACTGTATCGACATTATTATGAATAGAAAGGATTCTATTAAAAATGAGTTGTCATATGGAAAATATGGAAATGTTTCCATAATGGGAATTGGATATAAAGAATACGTGGTTAGAAATTTGTTATGCAAGAAGGATGTTAAAAGGAATGTACTTTGAATTTGAGACTTCACTTCCTTGGAATTGTCTTGTAACAATCTCCAATGGAATACTTTGTAATATCGTTGGTTAAGTCTCTGTGACTTTTGGTATCTAGACATTATAAAGGAATCACTGCATGATAGTTTAGAATCTAACACATTTTGACAGTGACAAGAGTTTAGAGTTCTTACACTAGTGATAAAAATTTGGAATTGAGAAATGAGTTTCGTTTTAGATGTGTTCAATTGATCTATTTCACAAAGTAAAGACCATAGACAAACATAGTGTGCATGCTTAGAGCATGGCATAACTATTGTTTAGACAAACATGGTGTGCATGCTAGGAGCATGGCATAACTATTGTTTTAATTCAAGTGTTAAGTTGATTATTCGAAACATTATACAATGAATAATAAGTAATCAATATGACTTAAAAGCTTTAGGGCCATATGGGATTTGTATTATTCTTGTGTTTCACTTTGCATGTTTTGACTTCCCGAATAACTAGGTTATTCAAACCATCACAATCGATCATACTTTGGAAGTAGGTATTGAGGAAAGACTGTCATGAATGGGTCTGTAGTTTGTCTAAAGGTGTTTAGACATAGCACAAGTTTGCTTTCAGTGTTCACGAGTACCCCTGGAATAAGATTCGAGTATTGGATTAAACCAACACTCATTTGAATCACTTCATGGATTTTATCACGAGTGATCATGAGACGATAAATATCTTATATTCTTCAAATGGAAAGATATGAGTTGCAGTCTACAAGTCGGTTGCACATTGATGATATGTAAATGCACTGGTAACTCAGGGTTATAAACATATCATTGTGTGTGATTTGATGAGTAGATAGAGAAAGCATATGAGTCGATGTTTATCCATTCCATTTACCCTTAGAGGGATAAAAGCAATATTTGTGGGCCCTCGATGATTTAGTGATGACACCCCTAAGTGCTTGGCCAAGCCTGGACAAATTTGATTTGTTCAATTAGTCGATTGTCATAAATCGGAAATCGGGAAAAAATAGATGGACAAAGAGAATGATTATAATCCACGTCTCAGTTCATATGATATCTAGAATGGAGGAATATATGATCCCTTATCTAATGGATGTGTCATTGACTATGTGAGAGTTTGACGAGGGCTATTAAGAGCTACGATTGCTAGTTAGGTTGTGGAGTCGTACTTGCAATTATATTTATTAGAATTATCAAAGTGGGAGACTGTTGGATAAGGTGTCTAAGTCCATAACTATATTTGGTATGTACTTGACCCGAGAGTAGCATGGGCCATTTGGGTTGCATACCATCAGGACAATTTGATAGGATGATACTTGAGAGAGAGGTTATTTATGATTATTAATATATTATAAGTTATAATATATTAATATGAAATCATATGAGTTAATTAATATTGATCAAAAATTAATTTGGAATTAATTATGTGATCAAAAGAGACTAATTAAATCAATGGGGACTAATTGTGTAAATTATATATATATATATATATATATATATATATATATATATATATATATATGTATATGTATATGTATATGTATATATAAAGTTTGGTCTTATAATACATGATGAACTAAGTTTATGGTGGAACCCATAAAGAGTTAGCCCACTTGATTCATGGATCATGGATAATAACCCCAAGAGTATGGATTAGGGTTTACTATAATCGTAGACTATATATATAATACTCCATTGCTAAAATCGACTAATGCAAGTGTTCTTGCAGGGCCATAGCTGGCTTTGGTGTCTAGCACATTCTCTCAAGTTCATCCCTTGTCCAAAGGTGCGTTGTGATTCCATTTGAGGATTTCATACTTTTGGTGCTAAGTTCTTAAAGTCCATAACTACAAGCTAATACAAACGGGTATGTCATCTAACTCGTTTTTATGTTGATTATGTCAAATGCATGCTAGTTGTAGGCTTAATGTCTTGGAAACAATATTGCATGTATAATTAGTTAAAACATCGATCCAAGGCATTTAGGGTTGTATGTACACCATAGGATGTTGTAGTATACCAAAACCCATCAAAGAAAACATAACGGGCTTCCCCTTGAGGACAATCCCTACTGACATGATCAATCCTGCTACACTCGTAGCAACCCATACCTCTGGAATGGCAAGCTCCATCGTGCAGTTTCCCGCACAGGCTACACTTACTCCAACACTGTTAACCTCTCACACATTGATCAGAAGTCTTGGGTCTCTTCCCGAGACCCTTCACTATATGCACCTACTGTCACACCCCCAAACCAGACGGCGGAAACGTCTGGGGGTGGAGGACTTCATTTTTAGTATCACAACACACGCATCATAGTAATCAAAGTACAAACAACCATTGTATTTAAAAGTATAAGTATTTACATGTGTTCAATCATTATACATTGAAACCAAAATATTTATACAAAAGAAGAAGATATGACTCAAATTAGCTCCATCTTCTCAAAGAGCTCGAGGAGTACCTGCTTATTATTTCCCTGAGAATACAAGTACTTTAAAAAGAGAGTATCAACATAAACTTGAGTGAGTGCATAAGTCTTTATGTTTGAAAGAATGTATCTGTATATTTAATATGTAAACTGTTCCAGAGAATCCTATATTTTATGTTGTATATGAAAAGTAGTCTTATTCTCATAAAACTGTTCTATTTGTAACCCAAAGTTCTGTATTTGTAAAACTTGTAACTGAGAGTGTGCCTGGTTTCACCAGTTGTCATTGAAAACTGTAATATAGCATTGTAGTTTGTATTTTGTAAACTGGTACTTTGAAGATGTACTTATGTTTAGTTGTTTATACACTAACGTATAGTTAATATCTTTTTAATGAGTTATTATACCCATACTGTGACTGAATGGCCTGAAACAAACGCTTTGAAGGCGTCTAAACTGTTGATAACAATTGTCACTCATTGGCGTGTATGCCTGACTATAGCTAGCAGCCTGAGTGTGGGGTTGTCAATCCCAACATAGATCTACACACAACTTGTTTCGATCCCCTGACTGGAGACTTTGGTTATAATTATCAGGACTTTAACTTAGTTGTTTATATGAATTTAAACTACCTGAATTGAATGTCTCATAAAAAGCATATAAATGTTACATGTATATTGAAAAGCCAATCATTCTGAAATAAATGATTGATTGTATGTCCGTGAATTAGTATTCTTGACATGTATTTGAAAAATGTAAACCTTTGATTTGTTTTGAATCAAACATTTGTTTCTTGTAAAACGGTGTATTCTAGTATAATTGAATCATGAATTATTGTTCTAGGTATCATAAATTATACCAATTATAATTTATATGTACTTTATGAATTGGTATTTAACTATTTTTGCATGTAACCCCTTGCTCAACATGTTACAAAGGGTAATTAAGCTAATAAAATAACTTTTATATTTATATACATATACAATTTTATATATAAGTAAAATCTAAATGACGTTCGGACAAATAACCGGTACTATAAGTCCACATCGAAATAAGGAAAATGACCTAGAATGAGTTATTAGTCCTAGGCCTCTTAAAACTTATATATATATATATATATATATATATATATATATATATATATATATATATATATATATATATATATATATATATATGTATATATATATATATGTAAGTCCCTAAAACATTAGAAAATTTAGGGGGAGAAATAAAACCAAAACAAAAATTTTAAAATTTTAAAAAAAAAATTCAAAAACATTAGAAAATCAAAAAAATAAAAAATATAATGTTAATGGAATGTACTTGCAGGAGATGTTTTGGGAAATGAAATTAGCAAGTGATAACGGGCAATCTGAATCGGTGTAACGTACCTAAGTTGAATCGTCTACGCTCTGTGTTCGATGCGCTGGTAGGCACGAAAGATTTAAAATGGACTTGACTAGGAAGATTTGAACCTAATGAATTTAAGGACATGACAAACTTTGACCTAGTTAGATCCGTTTAACCTGATGTCACGACGCTCGGATAGGTTGAGCAGGGAGATATACATGGGAATCTACCGGTCACATTAAATAACCTGTATCTAGAACTATGGATTCACTTTTCCTCGATGTGTGGATTCTGTCCTTAATTCTGGTTGGATGGGGTGACTGGTAAATTCCGATAAATTAGGTATGTAGAATATCATTTTCTTTCTTTTCGTCTGTTAGTCATATGTTGTCTCCTTTGCGTGACTTCCAATCCGACCTGGTACACAACATATGCAACTCTATTTCTTTGCAGGTTATATATGTGAAATACTTCTTATCTGTTAGCCATATGCTGTCTCCTTTGCGTGACTTCTAATCCGACCTGGTACACAGCATCTGCAACCTTCTTCTTCTCAACCCCTCTATAGTAATAAGTAATAGAGTTCTGAATCTATCCTCTCTCTGAATGGTTGTCTGCTCACCCGGTGTAAGGAGTACTCTGGAAGTCCTTGATGGCTGGGGCATATCAGGAAGCGGGAAACACATTCTAGTACACTTAAAATTGAACACATACAGATTGTCTGTAGATCTCGCTGCTCGATTTAGGTGGACAACAATATCCCTGGTTGTAGTCAGTTAAATGGTCTTAAGAAAAATTTATTTAAGAATTAGGGCCAATCATGATAATAAAGTTACAATTTTTTCATGTTTAAGTGGACCACAATACTGGCGATCGATCAGATGAAGATGTGAAGATAAGGGTACCGAAAAGTGGAATTAGGCTGTCCAACAACTTTGATCGCAAATCACTCTTAAAGTTAGATATCATTTTATTTTTGTTAAGTTTGTTCATATTGTTCTTCTAATTTAAATATTAGGGGAGAGTTAAAAATTTTAAAAACCAAACAAAAATCAGAAAATTAAAAATAAAAAAAGGTTTTATTTCTTGTTCAGAAAAATCAAAAAAAATCCAAAAATATTTTTGTTTCTGTTTTAGTTTGTTCTAAGTTTTCGTTTAGTTTTGTTTTGTGTTGAAAAGTGATTTCAGGTGAAGATAAAATTCATGGAGTTTGTGTTGAAGATTTCTGAGCCAAGGCTTCGTCCGTGAGCATCCAAGAATTCTCATTCGAAGGAGAAAGAAATGAAGATTATTCTTTCAACATTCAATCCTTCAACCCCAGAAGCAAGGTGAAGCTGAAATTGAAGATTATGTGACGGATTGCATTGAAGCCTCCTCAATCATTCTGCCGCTATCATTGTACCTGCTGAAGTGATCCAGAAGATTTGTTCTCTCTGATGTTGTCTCTGAAGATTCTCAAGCTGAAAGCGCTATCTTTCAAGAATCAGTACGTCAAGCCTCCTCACCCAATGTGCATTCAGAGTCAAATCTTGAAGAAAAGTTCAAGTGCTCAAGATGAATTCATTCATTGAAGATTCATCAAGTTCATCTTGAACTTATGAAGAATTTGAAGATAAATGTTGAAGCCAATCTCCCAATGAAGATTAACAAGAAGAGCCAGCTACTTTTTAGGCGGAGCTTGTTGGGTCAATTAAGAAAAGAAAGCTATAAACCAAGGGGGAGATTGTTGGGTCAAAATATGGTTTATAATTTGCTTTTACGGGCAATTATATTTTTATGTAATATTTTATGAGCTTTCTGACTAGTTTACGGTCAGGTGGGGTTTACGGTTGAGTTTACGGCCGTAAACCCATTTACGGCCCATGTTATCTGACCCATGTTCTCCAAGTATAAATATAGGTGTTAGGGTGAGGAGTAATGATTGATGAACGAGAGAAGAGAGAAACTAGAGGGCATTTTGTGTGTGTGAACCTTTTGTATCCGGATCTTAATTCTAATCAATTCATACAGATATTCATATTATTCTTCTTCTCATTCTCTTCTATTTGATCTGACATCATCCGTTTGATTAGGATCCCGCACCATCAAACAGATCTGATTGATACACAGGCAAATTAAGGACTTACAATATGCATATGTCATGTCATTGGTAAACTATCCAAAACTGTCACAAATTTTTCGTGTTTAAGTGGACCACAATACTAGCGATCAGTCAGACGTAGATGTGAAGATCAGGGTACCGACAAGTGGAATAAGGTTGTCCAACAACTTTGATCCCAAATCACTCTTAAAGTTGGCTATTATTTTTGTTTTTGTTAAATTTCTTCATAGTTTCTTCTAATTTAAATATTAGGGGAGAATTAAAAATTAAAAAAAAACCAAACAAAAATTAAAAATCCAAAAATAGTGTTATTTCTGTTTTATTTCTTTTTTAGAAAATATGAAAAATCCAAAAATATTGTGTGCTAAAATTTTCTTTTAGTTTTGTTTTGTCTTGAAAAGTGATTTCAGGTATACATAAGACTCATGGAGTTTGTGTTGAAGATTTCTGAGTCAAAGCCTCATCCGTGAGTATCGAAGAATTCGCATTCGAAGGAGCAAGAAATGAAGATTATTCTTTCGACATTCAATCTTTCAACCCCAGAAGCAAGGTGGAGCTGAAATTGAAGATTATGTGTCGGATTACATTGAAGCCTCCTCAATCAGTCTGCTGCTATCTTAAACCTGTTGAAGTGATCTGAAGTTCAGTTCTCTCTGATGTTCTCTCTCTGAAGATTCTCAAGCTGAAAGCACCATCTTTCAAGAATCAGTACAAGAAGCCTCCTCACCCGACGTGCGATCAATGTTAAATCTTGAAGAAAAGTTCAAGTGCTCAAGATGTAGTCATTCATTGAAGATTCATCAAGTTCATCTTGAAGTTGTGAAGAATTTGAAGATAAATGCTGAAGCAAATCTCCCAATGAAGATCAACAAGAAGAGTCAGCTACTTTTTAGGGGGAGCTTGTTAGGTCATTTAAGAAAAGAAAGCTATAAACCAAGGGGGAGATTGTTGGGTCAAAATATGGTTTATACTTTGCTTTTCTGGGCAATTGTATTTTTCTGTAATATTTTTGGAGTTTACGGTCATGTTTACGGTTGAGTTTACGGCCATAAACACCTTACGGCCGTAAACCCATTTACGGCCCATGTTCACCAAGCCCATATTCTCCAAGTATAAATATAGGTGTTAGGGTGAGGAGTAGAGATTGATGAACAGAAGAGAGTGCACGGTCTAGAGAGAAGAGTGTGTGTTAGTGTGTGTGAATCTCTTGTATCCGGATCATAATTCATATCAATACATACAAGATTCATATTATTCTTCTTCTCTTTCTCTTCTATTTGATTTGACATCATCTGTTTAATTGGGATTCCGCACCATCAAACGGATCTGATTGATACACAGGCAAATTAGGGACTTACAATATATATATATATATATATATATATATATATATATATATATATATATATATATATATATATATATATATATATATATATATATATATATATATATATATATATATATATATGAATTTTTGGGGAAAAATATAAGTTTATAAAAGAGTTTAGTATTTTGAGTATTTTTGATGAATTAATGTTGTTTTATCACAATTTGGTATCTTTTATTTTTAACACAAAGTTCTTGTGTTATACTTGTATTCCCCCCTTAAAACAGTATAAATTATGAAAATACGGAGGTATGAACTCACTTGATAAGTGATGATTTGGATAGCGTTTCGTTTTCTGGAAAGGAGTTTATTTGGTGAAAAACTGGCTTTAATTGGGCAGAGTTTCGACTAGAGAGATGTTGTTTTTCTCATGAATATCGGGGCTTTGAGGCTTGCTTAGGGTTTTAGACTTGATACCGAGGATTTAGGGGTTGTATATAAGTTTGTGGAAGTGAAAGAAGTGAAAAGAAATGGAAAATGAGGTGAAAAATGTGAAAAACCTAAAAAGTCTCACACCCTTTATATAGGGGTGTGAGGGTGCGGTCCGAGGGGTGAGTCAGCAGCGACAGGCGTTGTCAGCAGCGAGGGCCACGAGGCCGAGGTCTGGATGCGAGACAGGGAGGCGAGGGGCATCGGATTCGGAGTGGACCGAACTTCGGTCCAATCAGAAGGTGCCATGCGAGACTTCGGTCCAATCATCAAATGACACGTAGCCGACACAGGGAGGCCTCGCATGCGAGGTGACGTGGCAGAAGGGTGACCATGCGATTTTTCCCAGTTTTCAACATTTTTCAATTTTTGTGCGAAAAACTTGCGAAATCAATAACTTTCGCATACGAACTCCGTTTTTGACGTTCTTTATATGCACGCGTAGATAAAATTATACTCTACGACTTTCGTTTAGACTTCGTCGGCTAATTTTGAATTTATTTTTAATATTATTATTTTTAACAGAACCGGATAGGAAAATCTATTAAAAATTCATAACTTCTTCATCTGATGTCCGTTTTTGTCTGTCTTTTTTCCGTTGTACAACTATTGACGAGACTTTCAGTTCTCGTTTAGGTTGTGTTGGCTAAAAATCACTCGATCTTTATTTCATGTTTTTAGTTGTACACTACTATACTGAAACTTAGAAAAATCATAACTTCCTCATATGAAGTCAGACTTTGGCCTTCTTTTTATGAAAGTTCTCGGTTTAACATTATCTACAACTTTCATTTAGATTGTTATGGCTAAAAAGCCTTTAATTGAAAATTCAGTTTTTACACTGGATAGTGTTTTGCCGGTTTTGTCACGGATCTTCGGTTCACCATAACTTATTTATTATAACTCAGATTTTAGTGTTCTTTATATTTTTGGAAACCTTGTTACAATCTTTACCACTTGGCTCATCCCAATCGAGATTGTTTAATACTTTATTTTTGAGGGTTAATTATGTAAATATACACAATATGCTAAAATTTCTCTTTATTATTAAAAGGAAGTACAAATTGACCTACATTATTGCATAGGTTTGAAATAACGGTTTGTTACATTATCCCCCCGTTAGAGAGAATTTCGTCCCGAAATTTTCATTACAAATAGACTAGGGAAAAAGATGTGGATATTTCTCTTGAATTTGATCCTCCTGCTCCCAAGTGAATTCAAGTCCCCATTTTGCATTCCAGCGAACCTTCACTATCGGAATACGGCTTTGTTTGGTTTTCTTAACTTCCCTGTCTAGTATCTCTACAGGTTCTTCCACAAAATTGAGGCTCTCGTTTATCTCGATCTCCTCGAGTGGTATCACAAGAGTCTCGTCGGATAGACACTTTTTCAAGTTCGAAACGTGGAAGGTAGGATGAATGTTACTTAGTTCTTGGGGTAATTGAAGTTTGTAAGCCACAGGACCAATTCGGGCAAGAATCTTGAATGGTCTTATGTACCTTGGATTCAATTTGTCACGCTTTCCAAAGCGTATCATGCCCTTCCAGGGTGAGACTTTTAACAAGACGCGGTCACCAACCTGGAATTCCAAGGGTTTTCTCCTTTTGTCAGCATAGCTTTTCTGTCTATCTCTAGAAGCTTTAAGTCGCTCCCGAATTTGTACGATCCTCTTGGTAGTTTCTTGAATAACTTTTGGACCAGTGAGAGCACTGTCAGGAGTTTGACCTCTAGCTAGCTGTGTGTCACCCACTTCAGGCCAGCACATAGGGGATTTGCACTTGCGGCCATAGAGGGCTTCGAATGGAGCAGCCTTTATGCTAGTGTGATAACTGTTGTTATAAGAAAATTCAATAAGGGGTAAATGAATATCCCATGCCTTTCCAAAGTCTATCATGCAAGCTCGTGACGTATCTTCTAATGTTTGAATCGTCCTCTCACTTTGTCTGTCGGTTTGTGGATGGTAGGCTGGACTCATGTCCAACCTAGTTCCCAGAGAGTTTTGTAAAGACTGCCAAAAACGAGAGGTGAAACTACTATCTTGGTCCGAAATAATAGATATTGGTACACCATGCAGTCTAACAATCTCCTTGAGGTAACTTCTTGTTGGCTTCTCCATCCTGTCGGTCTCTTTGATTGGTAAGAAGTGTGCAGATATCGTTAATCTGTCGACGATTACCCAAATATTATCATAACCACCCGATGTCTTGGGTAACTTGGTTATGAAATCCATTGTAATCTGCTCCCACTTCCATTCAGGGATTTCATGTTGTTGTAATAAACCTGAAGGTTTCTGGTACTCTACCTTAACTTTGGCACAAGTAAGGCACTTGCCTACAAAGGTAGCGATTTCGGCCTTCATGTTAGGCCACCAGTATAGTTTGTTAAGGTCCATATACATCTTGTATGAACCTGGGTGGATGGAGTATCGGATTTTGTGTGCTTCAGTCATAACCACATCTCTATAACCACCGAACTTTGGTGTCCAGATCCGGTTCATGAAATATTAGACACCATCATCCCTAACTTCAAAGTTCTTATCCATTCCTCTAAGGGTTTCATCTGCCACATATTTGGGTTTCAAGGATTCAAGTTGAACATCTTTGATCTGAGTGCACAGATGGGAATGGATTGTCATGGTCAATGACTTTACCCTGCGTCTCGAGTATTCTTTTCTACTAAGGGCATCAGCTACTACGTTTGCTTTACCAGGGTGATAAAGAATTTCACATTCGTAATCGTTCAGTAGCTCTACCCATCGTCATTGTCTCATGTTCAACTTTTTCTTATCAAAGATGTGCTGGAGACTTTTATGGTCTGTGAATATTGTGCATTTCGTTCCATATAAGTAATGTCTCCAGATCTTCAGAGCAAAAACCACTGCTCCTAGTTCAAGGTCATGTGTTGTATAGTTGACTTCATGTGTCTTTAGCTGTCTCGAGGCATAGGATATAATCTATCCTCTTTGCATAAGAACACATCCAAGCCCTTGATTAGAAGCATCACAGTACACTACGAAATCGGCTGTCCCTTCAGGGAGAGATAGGATCCGTGCACTACACAAAGCTCAATTCAGCGTTTGGAACGTTGTTTCTTGCTTTTCTCCCCAGCTAAGGATTACACCCTTTTGGGTCAGGGTAGTAAGAGGCTTAGCTATTCAAGAGAAATTTTGAATAAATCTGCGATAATAGCCAGCAAGACCTAAGAATTGACGGATTTCTATAGGTGTCTTGGGAGCTGAGCAGTTTTCAATTGCCTTTATTTTGGAAGGGTCGACGTGTATTCCTTCTGGACTGACCACGTGACCTAGGAAATCAACCTTCCTGATCCAAAATTCACACTTTGAAAACTTCACATATAGCTTCTTCGATCTAAGAGTTTGTAATATTTGATGAAGATGTTGGCCATGTTCCTCTTTTCTTTTAGAGTAGATAAGGATGTCGTCAATGAAGACTATGATGAATTTGTCCAGGAATAGACGACACACTCTGTTCATTAGGTCCATGAACACTGCAGGTGCATTCGTCAATCTGAATGGCATCACCATAAACTCATAATGACCATAACAAGTTCAGAACGTGGTTTTGGGAACGTCTTCCTCCAAAATTCATAACTGGTGATACCCGAATCTTAAGTCTATCTTCGAGAAGTAGTTCACACCTTGAAGTTGGTCGAACAGATCGTCAATGCAAGGCAGGGGGTATCAATTCTTGATGGTAAGTTTATTCAGCTCGCGGTAGTCTATGCACATACGGAATGATGCATCCTTCTTCTTTACGTACAAAACCGATTCTCCCCATGTAACACCGAAAATTTCAAACAATTTTTCATTTAAAAATAATCGTTTAATTCTTAGAAACACTTGTTTAAAATCTCATTCATAATCGAATTACAAAACATGACTCCATTTTTCACTTGTATAGAAAACCAAGATCCTCAAAACATGACTCTTTCTCTGGTGTGTACAATAAAGCCGGTGCCGTCCCGTGATCCTGAAAGAAACCTGAAACACATACATAAAACAAAACACTGTAAGCACGAAGCTTAGTGAGTTCCCAAAAATACCACATAAACACATATTAGCCACTCGAGGCTATAACTCTATGGGTCCGTGCACCCAACTCTGTGAACCCTCAGGTTCTAACTCTGGGAACCTTCCGGTTCCAATTCTATAAACATGCACAGCATAAATCACATAGACATCATGCAGTATAACACATAGCATACACATAACATACATATACTCTGACACATAACTCTGATTACCTACTCAAGGTAAAGTATAGTGAGAAGACTCACCTGGCAAGCAGAAAGCAGATATCCCCACACTTGAATCTCGAACTCGTCGCCGCCTAATACATAAGGCATATACTCTCATGAATATAACTCTCGAGACTAGAATCAACCCTCTCATGGCACCCTCTTAAGGGTAAAAGACCATTTTACCCCTCTCTTGGCCCAAAGGCCACATCGCTGACCAAGCCCTAAAAGTCAACGGTCAACTCTTGGTCAAAGTCAAAGTCCTCAGTCAAAGTCAACCCTCCTGGTTGACCCTGCTCGCCGAGTCCCCATGCTCAGAACTTCCCCAATCCGCGACTCAACTCACCGAGTCACCCCGAGACTCGCCGAGTCCCACAACTCTGAGTCCACTCGCACACAACTCACTGAGTCATCCCTTGACTCGCCGATTCTCGACTCAACCAGAAATATTGGGACTCTTCGACAAGACTCGCCGAGTCCAACAGCAGACTCGCCGAGTCTAAGGCTATCTTCAACCTACCCGCCGAGTTGTTCATACAACTCGCCGAGTTCCAGGCCATCTTCATCCAACTCACCGAGTTGTTCTTCCAACTCGTCGAGTTCCAGCTCATCTTCAAGCAACTCGTCGAGTCCACCCATGTGACTCGCAGAGTACCACCGGTCTGAACCCATACAGAAGCATTCCAGGCCATGCAATTGATCCAAAACATAGATCTAGCCTCCTACAACTCATCCATCACGTAAAGTGGCAAACTTTACATGAATCCAAAGAGATCTATGCATTTTCACTCTAGGGTTTGGGTTTGGGACAAAATAGCTCCATCAACCACTCACAAACAGGGACTTTCATGCATTCCAACCCTTCTCCATTCCAGATCTGAGGTAGCAACCTCAGATCTAACCTCTAAACCCCAATACATCCAAGGATATGGTCTCTAACACCCCCAAAATGATGCATCTAAGAAATAGCAGCTCAAAAACGAGATATTACCTCAAAGGAACGCCCCAACTGCAATGAAACTCGAATCCAAGCAAAGCCCCTTTGCTCCACGCCTCTTACCCTTCATGATTTCCTCAACAATTGCTTCTCCAAGCTTCCAAATGCACTTGATCCACTCACACACATGGGTTAGGGTTTCTGGACTTGAGGATTAGTAAGGAGGCTGGGGAAATGGATGTTATGTTCTTTATATAGGGCTCAACCCCGAGAATTAGGGTTTTCTCCACTCAGCGCCTACTCGCCGAGTCCATTACTCTGACTCGCCGAGTCGGCCACTTAACACGCGACCAAGTCGTCACTCTACTCGCCGAGTCCGCACATGGACTCGCCGATTCGCTCTTTCCCAATTTACTCTTTTAGCCCTTCAACTCTACTCTTGATATTTCGGGATGTTACACCCCAGGGTAAGAAGCTTGGTCTTATGAAACCTTTGCTTAGGAGTTCGTTAAGCTTGCTCGATAATTCCTGCATCTCAGAAGGTGCAAGACGATAAGGGGATTTGGCTACAGGGGTAGCTCCAGGGATTAAGTCGATTCGGGATTCAACTTGTCGTTCGGGAGCACCCCTGGAAGATCATCGGGAAATACATCGGGAAAGTTGCAGACCTCAGGAATGCTCGCAATATCTTTCACTTCTTGCTTTTTTTCTACTTCGTTAGCTAGGAATGCACAGTACTCCTTGCGAAGGTATTTATGTGCCTTGATGCAAGAAATGATCTGAATGTTCGTTCTAGGTTTGTCGCCGTAAAAAATAAGAGTTTCATTTGTTGGAAGGTTCAAGCGAATAGCTCTTTCATAGCATAGGATGTCGGCATGGTTAAGGCACAACCAATCCATACCTATTATGACGTCAAAACTTTTGATAGATACCTACATATGGTCTATTGGGAAAGATAAGTCATTCAAGGTAAGGGTACATCCTATGTATATATCGTTGGTGGATTCGGATTTACCATTAGCCATTTCTACTGTGAAAGTTTCATTTAGTGGTTGGGAGTTTTAATTTAGTAGATGTTTAAAATTATGGCTCATGAAGCTCCTCTCAACACCACAATCAAATAGAATGCATGCATAAGTATTGTTGAGAAGGAACGTACCCGTGACCACCGCAGGGTCTGCCACTGCTTCTTCGTGACCCAGTGCTAAAATTCTCACAACCCCACCGGCATTTCCAGCTTTTGGACAATCTCTCTTGAAATGCTCCACATCACCGTATTGTAGCATGCTCGACTTACTCCAGTGAAAGGTACTTGGTTAAGTGGTTGAGGTGGTGTTCTATAGAATCGGGCAGTATGCGCTTTCCTGTTGCAGTTACTGTTGGAATAGTGTCTAAGGCTGCAACTATATTAGACAAGTAGTTGATCCGGTTGTGCATGGTCCTTTTGGGTTGCCTTCACCATAGCAACTTGATAGGATGATTTAATAAGAGAGAGTAAATATTATTAATATATTATGGGAATAATATAATGAATAATATATTGTTATTTGATTAATATAAGTCATAGAATTAATTAGAATTAATTTGGTGACTTAAAGAGATTAATTAAATAAAGGGGTATAAACTGTCAATTGTTTGATAGTTAAGCTTTAGACTATAAATCCATTGGGATATGCTTTGGACAAATTCTAAGAGTGTTAGGATAGCCAAAATCGTCCAAAGGCTTATCTATGGAATGGATTTGGATAGCCTTAAGAGAAGATTATCCGATTAGGGTTTAGGTTGTAACCCTTAAGGAGTTTACAAATATAAATAGACCCTATGGCTGATGGAATTCGACACTTGACCTAAAGTAAGGAACCTCTGGTCGAAATTCCTCCCCTCTCCTCTCTCCTAAATCATTCTTCTTGCTATTGGTGTTTGTAATCCATTAGAGGAGTGACATTTGTGACTCTAGAAGCTCCAAGACCTCAAGATCAACAAAGAACTCAAAGGTATGATTCTAGATCTGTTTCAATGTTGTTATTTAACCTAATTAGTTATTAGAAGACTTGGATTCAAAGCATGTTTATTAGAAAGCCTAGATCCAAGCATTAGGGTTTTGCATGCGCACATAGGAAAGTTCTTATGGCTAAAACCCATCAGTGGTATCAGAGCCTGGTTTGGTTTTCTTTAAATTGTTGCTTCATTAACTGAAACAAACCTGCAAAATTCGAGTTTTAGGTTTCTGAGTCACCGACTCGGCGAGTCCCAAGGTGGACTCGGCGAGTAGGCCTGACTCGGCGAGTCCCCTTGTGCACTCGGCGAGTCCAGGCGTCAGGAATGGCTAGATTCGGGATTTCTTTGTAATTATCTTATCTAAACTTACCTTAATCATAATAGATCAATCTAAATCCGATTTTTTGATATATATGACTATTATCTTGATCTAGTTAAAGGTATTTATCAACTAATAAAATATTTAATTTTCCTTATATGATAATTAATTAATTATTTTAATTATTTTGGTAATTATCTTTCAAAAGAAATCTTGAATAAAATCAAATATAGATAATTAGGATATTAATTGTTAATTGGAATTATTTGTTATTTGATCCTCCATGTTTTAAATGTTTAAAACTTGCCCTCAAGTTTTGAAATTTATATTTGTGATTAAAAGCTTTAATTTAGACAACTTAAATTTCAAACCCTAGATTTTAAAAGGTTTAAAATACAACCCTATACTAATATGATATTACTAGTATAATATGTATATGTATAACTAACTGCTAGTCTTACCGTTAGTAGGCCTCATTCACGAAGCCAATCTATAAGGTGGGTATAAGGTTGCGGCCTATAAAATGGCGCTTAATGAGTGTACACTCACACCCACCACTTGCTTGATTGGTGGAGGGTCGTTAGCCGAACGGGTAGGATAGGGCAACCTCATCCTCTCATTAAAAGTATAATAAGAAATATAAAGTGACTACACATACTTTTAAAATTTCCCAATCCTAGTTACTTTAGGAAAAGTGAATTGATGCAATCCCATGAAATTACACTTTGCACCTTGCTAAGATGTTAGTGGAGCGTGTGTGGTTTACCGGCACACTAATTGGTTCTAAGCGAAGGTGGCAAAGGGTGATTCATTGTTTATCATAGTTCGATGGAGCGTGTGTGGTTTACCGGCACATCGAATAGGTGGTCGTTACAATGAAGGCACCATGTGAATTTGCATGGTAATTCACACCCGCTTTGTGATCCTTGGCATCCCAGTCACAAACAAGAGGGGCATATCGAGATTTAAACATGCCATTGAATAGTTTCAATGAATCTCATCCGAACCTAGGAATTCTCAAAAACACTTAGGACTAATAGTTTAAGTTTTGTGATGGAGAATTAGTGAATCGTCATTCACTTACCTTCAATTTATTTGCATGTTAGATTACGGCATCCCTTTTCTAGTATGTAAATGTTATTGTTGGATCCTAGCCCTAATTTTTCTTATTGGGTGATAATTAGGGATTCATATTCTAATCTATCTTTGTCCTTTTCTAATTATAGATGTCGAACGCAAACAACGCTGCTGCTAGTTCATTCACGTTGATGAGCCTTTGCCAAAAGGTCACCTTCGATGGAACGAACTTTAGCGAATGGATAAGATACATTCGCACCATTGCTCGCTATGAGGACAAAGAGTATGTCCTTGATGTGAAGCTCGAGAAAATCAACACCAAAATCGCTACTCCAGCCGAAATCACCGCCTTTGAAACTCATGAGCGAGATGCAACGAAGGTACATTGCATCATGATCGCTACCATGAACTCCGAATTCCAAAAGTCCTACGAGGACATGTACCCGTACGAGATGCACCAAGACTTATTGGAGAGGTACCACCAAAACGCGAGACAAGAGCGGTATGAGATTTTCACTAACATGATTTCCGCGAAAATGGGTCATGGAGAATCTCTTACCGTGCAATTGAAAAAGATGCAAAGGTATGTCGACCGCCTTCGCAAGTTAAATGTTGACTTCGGGGAAGACTTGGCGATCGACATGGTGCTTCACTCTTTGCCTCCGATGTACAACCAGTTCAGGATGACCTACCACATGAACAAAGAGGAGGTCACCCTAAGCAAACTCCAAGGTCTCTTGAGAGTCGCTGAGAGCAACTTCAAGAACAAGTCTGTTGCACTTACTCCAAATCCGCCCGCTGCTCCTGTCTTGGCTATTGGTCAAGGAAAGGGAAAGAAGAGGAAAGCTTCATTGAAGAACTATCGCAAGGTGAAAGCCCGAGATGGTGCCTCTTCTAGTGGGACCAAAGTTGATCCCGCTAAGCCCTGCTCTAACCCGAAGGAGGCAGAGTGCCACCACTGCCACAAGATAGGACATTGGAAGAGAAGCTGCCCAGATTACCTGCAAGCAATCAAAGAGGGAAAGATCAAGCCATCTTTCACAGGTATATACACAATCAAATCTAACGATTCTAATCATGCTATTTCTTGGGTTCTTGATATCGGTTGTGGTTATCACATTTGTTCTAATGTGCAGGGACTAAGAAGAAGTAGGGATGTGGAGCAAGGAAGGATCAATCTAATCATGGGGAACAGAAGATCGTCGCCTGTGACCAAGATTGGAGTGTATTCTTTAGTGCTTAGGAATAGTTTGGTTTTGGATTTGAAAAATTGTTGCTATTCGCCAGAAATGGCTAGAAACATCATTTCATTTCGTGGTTTATATAGACAAAGATTTAGATTTTCTTTTAATAATGAGAATGGTTCTATTTTGGCTTATCTAAATGGTGTCTTTTACTTTGAAGCTATACCATGTAATGGAATATATGAAACTGTTATGATTGTTGATAACTTAGGAAATGATGTTTTGAATATTGATTCTTCCACTAGTATGGATAAAGCATCCTTGTGGCATTGTCGTCTTGGACATGTCAACAAGAAACGCATAGCCCAACTCCAAAAGGATGGAGTGTTGGAGTCATTCGACCTTAGGGAAGATGACACATGCGAGTCTTGTTTACTTGGAAAGATGACTAAGTCACCCTTCACAAGTACATGTGAAAGGGGCGAGGGTCTATTGGACCTAATACATACCGATGTATGTGGACCGTTGTCACACCCCAAAACCGAGAACGGCGGAAACGTTCTGGGGTGGAGGACGTCATGTATGCATCACAACAAATGTAAAGTAGTAAACAAGCAACAACATCATCCATTGCATCAATAGTATAATTTTAGTTACAAGTGTTTTCTTTCATAGTACAAGATATGATAATAACTTATCAAAATAAAAGACGAGTCTTGACTGCTCCGTCTTCTCTAAACCTTGTATCGACACCTGTCTATTTGTAACCTGAGAATACAAGTTATTTTGAAAGAGTAGATCAGCATTTAAGCTGGTGAGTTCATAAGTATTTAATGTCATTGCTTTAATTAGTTGATATGAAAAACTGGTAAATGAATGATGAAACAGTTAGTATAAGTATAAAAAGCTCTAGAAAATCCCATATTTCCTACTAGTATAAAAGTAGTCTTCTACCAAGACTCGAATGTTTTGAAAGTAGTCTTTTACCTAGACCTGACTGTTTTGAAAGTACGCATCTCTTGAAAATGTGATGGTTTTTCCTTGTTTAACTCTTATTAGTAGTCTCTTACGTATACCTGAAATGGTATCAACTTTAAAACATCCGTAGATTGTTCATTTACCTCTGTTGCTAACAGTCGGGTTTAGGAATAGTTAGTCCCTTATGTATACCCACGATGGTATCAACCTAGAACATCCGTAGATTGTTCATTTACCTCTGTAGCTAGCAGTGGTTGTCGGAATGGTTAGTCCCTCAAAGCATGATGTGGTACTAGGAGATAAAGTCCCAGTCTACCTCGTCGATGATGTGATTGAATCACAAGGTAAAGATAGAAAGGCGAACACTATAACCATATCTAGACATATAACATGTAATATTAAATTGCCATATAATTTCTATGTAAAAGTATTCATGTATAAGTATTCGTATAAGAGTATTCCTTCATATAACATGTAGTAGTAATTTGCCATATAATGTTTATGTAAAAGTATTCATGTATAAGTATTCATGTAAAAGTATCCCTTCATATAACATGTAGTAGTAATTTGCCATATAATGTTTATGTAAAAGTATTCATGTATAAGTATTCATGTAAAAGTATTTCTTCATATAACATGTAGTCTGGACTCATGAATGAACTGACTCGGGTGTAATTTCTTGTAGTAGTGAAAATGTTTTGTTTACTCTAAACTATTCCTATAATAGTTTACTAGAATGTAATTGATGAGTGACCAAGTAGGTTTATACACCATTGATATCTATTTGTATCGGAACAAAATTAACTGATGGAGCATTTATGACCATATATGTATACATGATATATAACTAATATTTAAACGACTTTCGGACGAATACCCAATATCCCACCAGACCACATCTCAAGGCGCGAAAAGGAAATAGGGTGGATAGCCTTTCTAAGTCTTTTAAACATTTCTTATATAACTATACATATAGAGGCATGCAATTTATAATATAAAAGCATAAAGAAGTTTTGTAAAACCGTTGAAAAGTCTAATAAAGATTTGTGACTTGATGTCAGTTTATAAAATGATTGAAAGTATTTTGTTTGATAAGACAGTTTAAGTACACGTAAAACCATTATTTGAAAACACCTTTGTAACCAATTTTGAAAGGAAGCTTACAGTATGTAAGACAGTTTGATAACGAGCTTTAATCATGTAAAAACATTTAAGAAAGTCATTTGAAGTAATATGTTTAGTGAAACTGTTGAACTTGTAGTGAATCTATTTGTATACTAGTTAAAAATCACATATGATTGATTTATTAACAAGAAGTGTCCCAAAATAATCGTATGTTGGTAGTATAAAAGGTGGACACATATACATACAGTATAAGCGGAGTGTTTGGTTTATATATAAATAACAACACTTTTCAATTTCCGAAAGATATGATATTATCGTGATACATTTTGCACACGAAAGTTTCTTTATAATGATTATAAATCACATGCTATTCCGTTGATAAAAAGTATAAAACGAAACTTTATATAACATATGATAATCATCGTGTGTTTTACTTGTATTCCCCCCCCCCCCCCCCTTAAAAGCATATAAAAATACTTATAAAACATTTAAAAGTGTGGATTACAGGGGTATGAACTCACTTGATAGTTTGAAGATAGCGAGATGGAAAACCGGGCAGAATTTCGTCTCGGGAAACGGATTTTTCTCGGGATTCTCGGGAATCTCAGGAGTAAAATCGACCCTCGGGACTTGAGCAAAAAGGCCAGAGCTTCGGGTTTGAACGGGCACGGAAAACGAGGCAAGATCGAGAGAGAAAAGAGAGAATTGAGCAACTTTTTCGGAAAGCCTCGCATCCTATTTATAGGAAGGCTGAACCGCCTCCGTACGCGGGGCGTACGCTCATACGCAGCACGTACGCGTACGTCATGCGTGACCGAAGCCTCGACTGCCTCGGCTTCGGATGGGACGGGTTGTTGGGTACGCGGGTCGGATGGGACGTCGGGTCGGACGGGTCGGAGCTTCGGACGGGTCAGATTCTTCGGATATTGGCGACGTGGACGATCCGAAGCCCTTGATCTCAGTACGCGGGGCGTACTTCGGTCCAATCCGATGACTCCCCTTCGGATATTACCGGGAATTTATAATTAAATTTATATTTATTTTAAATAAACTTCAAAAATTCATATCTCCCTCATACGAACTCCATTTTTGACGTTCTTTATATCCACGCGAAGGTGAGACCATGATCTACAACTTTCGTTTAGATTCCGTTGGCAAAATCCGAAATTATTTTTATTATTTATTTATTAAAATGACGTGATTAAGGAATTTTCTTCTAAAATTCATAACTTTCACATCCGAAGTCAGATTTGGACGTTCTTTTTATGTACGATCATAGCTTGAGGTTGTCTATAACTTTCATTTAGATACATAAGGCTAAAAACTATTGCATCGAAAATTCGCGTTTTACGTTTAATCGCTGATGCCGGTTTTGCCGAGAATCTTCGGTTGGTCATAACTTCTTCGTTATAACTCGGATTTTAGGGTTCTTTATATGCACGAAAACCTTGAAACGATTCCTACTACTTTACTTAATCCAAACAAGATTTTAGGAAAGTTATATTTTGACCTAAATTTGATTTGCGTCCCAACATATCGACTTGAAATATCGGGTTGTCACAACCGTTTAGATCAACCACGAAAGATGGGAACCGCTTCTATGTGACTTTTACCGATGACTATAGTAGATATGGGTATATCTACTTAATCAAGAAAAAGTCAGACACCTTTGAAAAGTTCAAGGAGTTCAAGAATGAAGTGGAGAATCAATTGGGCAGGAAAATCAAGATGCTTCGATCCGATCAAGGAGGAGAGTACCTAAGTCTTGAATTCCACGATTATCTCAAGGAGTGTGAAATAGTTTCACAATTGACGCCTACTAGGACACCGCAGTTAAATGGTGTGGCAGAAAGGCGTAATCGAACCTTATTGGATATGGTTCGCTCTATGATGAGTCCTGCTTCACTACCAATTTCTTTTTGGGGTTATGCCTTAGAGACTGCCGCCCATATCCTTAACCGAGTCCCTACTAAGAAGGTTGCCAAAAAACCTCACGAGATATGGACAGGGAAAGCTCCCTCGTTGGCACATATCAAGGTTTGGAGTTGCGAGGCTTTCGTAAGACGAGATACTCACGAAAAGCTTGAACCTCGAAGTGAGCGATGTATTTTCATCGGCTACCCGCAGACATCCTTTGGATATCTCTTCTATAGACCGAAGGACAATGTGGTCTTCATTGCGAGGAGAGGAGTTTTCCGAGAGCGAGAACTCATAAGCCAAGGAGACAGTGGGAGGCAAATCGAGCTTGAAGAGATTCAAGAGTCGATAGATGAAGGAACCTCTACCGCTGGCACTCAACCCGAGGAGGAAACTCCGGTTGAACCGATTGACGAATCCTTACCTCTTAGACGTTTCGATAGAGTTAGAGTTCTACCCCAGTTTTATGGTTTTCATATTACTACCGAAGGGGACACGTATATTAGTGATGGTACACTAATAAATCTTGATGAACCTAATAGCTATAAGGAAGCCATGGCAGGCCCGGAGTCTGTGAAATGGAAAGAGGCAATGGATAGCGAGATCCAATCCATGTATGATAACCAAGTTTGGAATTTGGTTGATTATGTTCCCGGACGTAAGACCGTTGGGTGCAAATGGATCTTCAAGAAGAAGACCGACGTGGATGGAAACGTGCACACATATAAAGCGCGATTGGTTGCGAAGGGCTTTACTCAAACTCCTGGAGTTGACTATGATGAGACCTTCTCACCAGTTGCGAAGATTAAATCTATTAGAGTGATGCTAGCTATTTCCGCATTTCATGATTATGAGATTTGGCAAATGGATGTCAAGACCGCTTTCCTTAACGGGAAGTTGGCTGAGGATGTTTACATGGCTCAGCCCGAGGGGTTTGTGGATCCGGAGCATCCGAATAGAGTGTGTAAGCTTGAGAAGTCCATTTATGGACTTAAGCAAGCGTCTCGCAGATGGAATCTTTGCTTTGATGAGAAAGTCAAAGAGTTTGGATTTGTACGATGCGAAGACGAATCTTGTGTATATGTCAAAGCCAGTGGGAGTATAGTAAGCTTCCTCGTTCTATATGTCGATGACATATAAATCATAGGAAACGACATCCCGACTCTGCAGGAGGTTAAGTCCTGGCTCGGAAAGTGCTTCGCTATGAAGGACCTCGGAGAAGCTTCTTACATTTTGGGAATAAGGATAGTGAGAGAAAGAAGTAAGAGACTAATTGGACTTAGTCAGAACACTTACTTAGAGAAGGTACTAAAACGTTTTAGTATGGAAAACTCAAAGAAGGGAGAATTACCAATACAAAGTAATGCCAAATTGAGTAAGACTCAAAGTCCGAGTACCGAAGCTGAGATAGCAGAAATGAGCCGAGTACCATACGCTTCCGCAGTTGGCTCAATCATGTACGCTATGACTTGTACTCGCCCTGATGTAGCCTTCGCTTTAAGCATGGTTAGCAGATATCAAGGGAATCCTGGCAAAGCACATTGGATTGCGGTGAAGAATATCCTTAAGTACCTTCGGAGGATGAAGGAATGGTTCTTAGTCCTCGGAGGAGTGATGACTTGAAGGTGCGAGGGTACAGTGACGCCAGCTTTCAGACCGACAGGGACAACTACCGTTCGCAGTCGGGCTGGGTCTTTACCCTAAATGGAGGAGCAGTGACATGGAAGAGTTCCAAGCAGGAAACCGTAGCTGATTCAACGTGCGAATCAGAGTACATTGCAGCGAGCGAAGCGTTGAAGGAGGCGATATGGCTAAAGAACTTCATCGGTGATCTTGGAGTTGTACCTGCCATAAGTAAGCCAATGGAGATTTTCTGTGATAACGAAGGCGCGGTTGCCTTGACCAAGGAACCGAGGGATCATGGTAGATCAAGACATATCGACAGAAAGTATCACTTCATTAGACACCGTGTAGAAGAAGGACAACTCGTAGTGAAGAGGATATCATCAGAAGATAACCCAGCAGATCCGCTTTCGAAGGGACTGAGTAGGGTTAAGCACTTACAGCATGCTAGGAGTATTGGGCTGAAGGATGATATTAGCATAGATTAGATAATATTAGAAACGTGTAATAGATAAATGTAATTGACATTTGATGATTAAATAAAGGAGTTTTATTTATGAGTAAGGTTACTATCTTATGTTAATTGTTTAACTATTGTTTCACTTTGCATGTTTTGACTTCCAGAATAATTGAGTTTATTAGGAATAATCGAATTGTTCAAATGGTCCACAATCGTTCATATGTTGGGAGTAGATATGAATGAAGATTGTCATGAATTGGTGTGTAGATTGTCTAAATGGTGTTAGACATAGCAAAGGGTTGCTGCAACGTTCATGAGTGCTTATGAACTAGTTTTGAGCATTGGAACAAACCCGCGCTTGCTGGAATCACCTTATGGAATAAGATATAAAAAGGTGATCGCAAGACGATAATATCATATAGCCTTAAAACCTAGATATATGGTTTGTTATTTGTTAATTGGTTGTACATTGATAATGCGAAAACGCATCAGTAACTCGGTGTTATAAAACGCATTGTTGTGTATAGTCGATTAATGAATAAGTAAATGCATATAAGTCGAAGTTTATCTGTAACTTTTATCTAAGAAGGTAAAAGCGATATCTCGGCCGCTCGATGATTTGATTTGACTTATGTGTCGGGCCCGGTCAGAACTGAATTCATGTGTTCGATTAAGTTCTATGTCAAAATAAATCAGAGATCGAGAAACCTAAATGCTTGACTAACCATTCCATAGGATTGTCAGCATGATATCTAACAGAGGACTGTACGTTCCCTTATCTAAAGGACAAGATTGATTAGATCAGAGTTGACAGCGTCTTTGAGAGCTACGATTGCAAACCGAATTGTACTTATATAGTTGCTAGACTTATCCAAGTGGGAGACTATTGGAATAGTGTCTAAGGCTGCAACTATATTAGACAAGTAGTTGATCCGGTTGTGCATGGTCCTTTTGGGTTGCCTTCACCATAGCAACTTGATAGGATGATTTAATAAGAGAGAGTAAATATTATTAATATATTTTGGGAATAATATAATGAATAATATATTGTTATTTGATTAATATAAGTCATAGAATTAATTAGAATTAATTTGGTGACTTAAAGAGATTAATTAAATAAAGGGGTATAAACTGTCAATTGTTTGATAGTTAAGCTTTAGACTATAAATCCATTGGGATATGCTTTGGACGAATTCTAAGAGTGTTAGGATAGCCAAAATCGTCCAAAGGCTTATCTATGGAATGGATTTGGATAGCCTTAAGAGAAGATTATCCGATTAGGGTTTAGGTTGTAACCCTTAAGGAGTTTACAAATATAAATAGACCCTATGGCTGATGGAATTCGACACTTGACCTAAAGTAAGGAACCTCTGGTCGAAATTCCTCCCCTCTCCTCTCTCCTAAATCATTCTTCTTGCTATTGGTGTTTGTAAGCCATTAGAGGAGTGACATTTGTGACTCTAGAAGCTCCAAGACCTCAAGATCAACAAAGAACTCAAAGGTATGATTCTAGATCTGTTTCAATGTTGTTATTTAACCTAATTAGTTATTAGAAGACTTGGATTCAAAGCATGTTTATTAGAAAGCCTAGATCCAAGCATTAGGGTTTTGCATGCGCACATAGGAAAGTTCTTATGGCTAAAACCCATCAGTTACGACACTGCATTTCTTGGCAATTTCCGGTCTGGTGAAAATTGCACTTGTTGCATTTAGGGAAGCTACCAGCATAGGGCTTAGTTGGTGTTGGGTTGTTAGGGGCAATAGCAGACACAGTAGCAGGTATGGTAGCAGGTACAGTAGTGGCATTGACTGCCACTATTTGTTGCTTCTTTGAAGGTTCCAGAGGATATTTTACCTTCCTTTTGTTCCAACCCTTGTTGTTGTTGTTATTGTTGTTGTTGTTGTTGTTCTCCTTAGGTTGTTCTGGGGAAATAACCACCGAGTTCTGATGATTTCAGTGGTCAATAAGTGACTGTGCCAGTTCCTTGGCACTATCAAAGGTAACAGGTCTAGAGGCAATGACACTTGCCTGTATCTGGGGTGACAGTCCCCAAATATACCTTTCAATCTTTTTGCTCTCTAGAGCAACCATTTCTGGGCACAACATTGCCAAGTCACAGAACCGATTCGTGTAAGTTGTTATGTCTGCACCGGCCATGGTAAGACCCCAGAGTTCTTGCTCCAGTTTTTGAATTTCCCCTCGCGGACAGTATTCCCGCATCAACATGGTTTTTAAGTTCTCCCAGCTTATAGTATTAGCCAATATCAAAGTCAGTGACTTAACATGGCCATTCCACCATGTTAGGGCCTTATCTGAAAAAGTACAGGCAGCAAATTTAACTTTGCTACCTTCTGGACAGGAGCAAATTTAGCAGATTGCTTCTGTCTTCTCAATCCACTGCCTTAAAACCATCACTCCTCCAGTTCCATTAAAGGTCTTGGGTTTGGCATTCGAGAAGTCTTTATAAGTGCACTCTCGCGAGTTCTCATGACTCTCGCCATGGTTAGAAGGATGTGCACCAGCTCTCGATCCACTAGCACCAGGAGTATTGATATGAGACATGGCAACCGCTACAGTTGTTGTGACCGCTGCTTGAAACATAGCAGCATCGAATTGAGGAGGTGGTGGTGGAGGTGGCGTCGGTGCTTCATTTCTATGTCTTGAATTTCTACGAGGAGGCATCTTTTCTTATAAGAATTAAAAGGTAAAAATATGGTAAGATATCAAGAAGGAATATGAATTTGATATCTCTGAACTAAACAATTAAATCAATATGGCTCTTGTAAAGGATTGGAAATAGAAATCTATTGCAATTACAACTTGCAATAGGATGATATGAATTTGAGTGGTTATTTTTCAAAGAGTATGAAAATATATGTCGATTGTGTTGATATATTAAGTATATGTAATCTAAATACTTGACCTTAAAGCAGGTCTATCACAATACTGGGAAAGCATCAACATCAAACCGACCTAACGAAACTAAAATTTTCGCCGTCGTATTGAAAGACATGAAAAATAACACTAAAACATATTTTTAATCCAAAACATTGGAATACGATGTTTATGAAAATTGTAATAACTCTTGTTAAAGTAAAGTGCTTGTTACTTTATTGATACTTGGTTTGTACATATCGTGAAAAGTAGTACATAAATTCGATATATAAAAATATAATGTAGAAGTAGTGTAAACACTACTTGCGACGGGTATGGCTCCTAGTACTGGGCCCTGCCTTATGGGATTCTGACTCCCTCAAACACCTCTCTAGAGCAGTCTGACGCTCTTGGAGTGCTCTCATTTCAATCTGAGCCGCAATCATTTCCACATGGAGCATATCAGTGTGGTGTCTGGTTTCATCATGATCTCTGTCTAGATGATGAATATTTGTGGCGTTTTGTTGGGAGGCAGCCATGACTTCTAGTATTCGGTTGATCGAAACTCTCGCCTGATCAATTTGACGAGCTATACGATGAACGATGACAGGAAGGGCCCTGTCGGTTGACCCTCCGTTACTAAGGTCATAGAAATCTTGTTACATTCCAAAAGGTGGGTGCTGGCCCTGTTGTCTGCTCCAGTGGTGTATATGCTCTCCCCAAACTGGCATCGGCCCTTGATACCCTTGTCTGACTGGGGAAGGTAGGATCGATTGTGGGGGATTGTATACTGCAGGTTCCGTATCCGTACAACTTGATTCGTTGTCTTCAAATGGTTCTTCATCAGAGTCTTCTTCCAGATCCTCTTCCGGATCCTCCACTACCTATCCTTCGTTGCCATGGTTTGGATAATAAGGGTCCCCTGGTAGATGATATCTTGCCATTGTGTTTGTTCGAGAATAAGGTCATGAGAAATGCATGAAAAACTAAAGCATATTGATGTTTAAAATATTCTTATAGTATTTTATGTTCTGCTCTAGAGTTTCTTATGTAGTTGGTAAGTTTTAGACATGTCACAACACTACTATCACTCCCAAACACATGTCGGTCATATCTGAAATCAATATAGTTGATCAGGCTATATTAATTCTAGATATGATTACATAACTGCCCATGTTTGACTGTAATGTTCAACTTCCAAATACTTTTAAGTTCTTATGACTATGTACTTATAGGTATGAGTGTTAGTATACTTCTTGTAAAAATACTTAAAGTTTTAAAAAGTATACTTGAAGTCAGAGCTCCTAGCCCCAATGTATTTATAGTTTGTATATCTTTTATGGATTGATATACTGAGTTCACTATAAACAATGCTCTGATACCAATCTGTCACACCCCCAAACCAGACGGCGGAAACGTCCGGGGGTGGAGGAGTTCATTTGTAGTATCACGACACATGTATCATAGTAATAAAAGTACAAACAACCATTTTATTTAAAAGTATAAGTATTTACATGTGTTCAATCATTGTATATTGAAACCAAAATAGTTATAAAAAAGAAGAAGATATGACTCAAATTAGCTCCATCTTCTCAAAAAGCTCGGGGAGTACCTGTTTATTATTTCCCTGAGAATACAAGTAATTTGAAAAGAGAGTATCAACATAAACTTGAGTGAGTTCATAAGTCTTTATGTTTGAAAGAATGTCTCTGTATCTTGAATATGTAAACTGTTTCAGAAAATCCTATATTTTCTGTTGTATATGAAAAGTAGTCTTATTCCCATAAAACCGTTCTACTTGTAAACCAATGTTCTGTATTTGTAAAACTTGTAACTGAGAGTGTGCCTGGTTTCACCAGTTGTCATTGAAAACTGTAATATACCATTGTAGTTTGTATTTTGGAAACTGGTATTTTGAAGATGTACTCACGTTTTGTTGTTTATACACTAACGTATAGTTAATATCTTTTTAAAGAGTTATTGTAACCATACTGTGACTGAATGGCCTAAAATAAACGTTGTGTAAGCGTTTAAACTATTGACAACAATTGTCACTCATTGGCGTGTATGCCTGACTGTAGCTAGCAGCCTGAGTGCGGGGTTATCAATCCCAACATAGATCTACACACAACTTGTTTCGATCCCCTGACTGGAGACTCTGGTTATAATTATCAGGACTTTAACTTGGTTGTTTAAATGAATATAAACAACCTGAATTGAATGTCTCATAAAAAGCATATAAACGTTACATGTATAATGAAAACCCAATCATTCTGAAATAAATGATTGATTGTATATCCGTGAATTAGTATTCTTGACATGTATTTGAAAAATGTAAACCTTTGATTTGTTTTGAATCAAACCTTTGTTTCTTGTAAAACAGTGTATTCTAGTATACTTGAATCATGAATTATTGTTCTAGGTATCATAAATTATACCAATTATAATTCATATGTACTTTACGAATTGGTATTTAACTATTTTTGCATGTAACCCCTTGCTCAACATGTTACAAAGGGTAATTAAACTGATGAAATAACTTTTATATTTATATACATATACAATTTTATATATAAGTAAAATCTAAATGACGTTTGGACAAATAACCGGTACTATAAGTCCACATCCAAACAAGGAAAAGGACCTAGAATGAGTTATTAGTCCTAAGCCTCTTAAATCTTATTTATATTAATATATATATATATATATATATATATATATATATATATATATATATATATGTGTGTGTGTGTGTGTGTGTGTGTGTGTGTGTGTGTGTATACAAATATGAATTTTTGGGGAAAAATATAAGTTTATAAAAGAGTTTAATATTTTGAGTATTTTTGATGAATTAATGTCGTTTTATCATGATTTGGTATCTTTTATTTGTAACACAAAGTTCTATTGTTATACTTGTATTCCCCCCTTATGACAGTAGAAATTATGAAAATACGCGGGTATGAACTCACTTGGTAAGTGGTGATTTGGATAGCGTTTCTTTTTCTGGAAAGGAGTTTATTTGGTGAAAAACCGGGTTTAATTGGGTAGAGTTTCGACTGGAGAGAGGTTGTTTTTCTCAAGAATCTTGGGGCTTTGAGGCTTGCTTAGGGTTTTAGACTTGATACTAGGGCTTTAGGGGTTGTATATAAGTTTGTGGAAGTGAAAGAAGTGAAAAGAAATGGAAAATGGGGTGAAAAGTATGAAAAATCTGAGAAGTCTTGCACCCTTTATATAGGGGGGCAAGGGTACGGTCCAAGGGGTGAGTCAGCAGCGACACGCGTCGTCAGCAGCGAGGGCCACGAGGCCGAGGTCCGGATGCGAGACAGTAATGCGAGGGGTGTTGGATTCGGAGTGGACCGAACTTCGGTCCAATCAGAAGGTGCCACGCGAGACTTTGGTCCAATCAGCAGACGACAAGTAGCGGACACGGGGAGGCCTCACATGCGAGGTGACGTGGCAGAAGGGTGACCATGCGATTTTTCCTGGTTTTCAACATTTTTCAATTTTTGTGCCAAAAACTTGCGAAATTCATAACTTTCGCATATGAACTCTGTTTTTGACGTTCTTTATATACACGCGTAGGTAAAATTATACTCTACGACTTTCGTTTAGACTTCGTCGGTTAATTCTGAATTTATTTTTAATATTGCTATTTTTAACAGACTACGACAGGAAAAATCGTTAAAAATTCATAACTTCTTCATCTGATGTCCGTTTTTGTCTGTCTTTTTACCGTTGTACTACTATTGACGAGACCTTCAATTCTCATTTAGGTTGTGTTGGCTAAAAATCACTCGATCTTTATTTCGAGTTTTTAGATATACATTGCTATACTGAAACTTAGAAAAATCATAACTTCCAAATACGAAGTTAGATTTTGGCGTTCTTTTTATGAAAGTTCTCAGTTTACATAATCTACAACTTTCATTTATATTGTTATGGCTAAAAAGCCTTTTATTGCAAATTCAGTTTTTACACTGAACAGTGTTTTGCTGGTTTTGTTGTGGATCTTCGGTTGGTCATAACTTCTTTGTTATAACTCAGATTTTAGTGTTCTTTATATTTTTGGAAACCTTGTTACAATCTTTACCACTTGGTTCAACCCAATCGAGATTGTTTAATACTTTATTTTTGAGGGTCAATTATGTAAATATACACAGTATGCTAAAATTTCTCTTTATTATTAAAAAGAAGTGAAAATTGACCTACATTATTACATAGGTTTGAAATAACTGTTTGTTACACCTACTTTGGACCCCTCCTTCTCAGGTGCTCCAAATCAATCTCCCGCTCACGGATTGATAGCGTGCGAACTCTACCAATAGTCATAACCTGAGCATGGATTGCACCCAATCGCTCATCCAAGATCTCCATTATCCCCTTCTTGACCGCACCAAAAATCACAGGAGTCTGCTCCAAAATACCATGGGTAATCTCCGACAAGATGAATTCCCGCATCTTCTTGCTAATCGGCTTAGTACCTGCACCTGAGCCGGAACTAGAACCAGAACCTCCTCCATGAGTGCTTATCACCAAACTGAGATATCACAAGCCAATGATCAGAACATACCTAAGAATCTTCTTCCACATGCTTCTTAGTTTCTCCAAGACTCTCCCCGGTTCGAGTATGGATCCTGTGCTTCTAGTAGTACATGCCCAATACTACCTTCCACACCGATCCATACTTTCCCCAAGAATCATCCTGAGTCCTCTAAGTCACCTTCTCAAACTGATGCACCAAAGCTTACTAAACAGGGCGACTACAACTGTTGCAACACTCCTGAGGTTTTCCTAGGTTCCCCACCTCACCCTGCCATCAGCTACTGAGGAACTCCCCATAATGGCTTCCTCCAAGGTCTTTACCTAGAATGTCGTGGGCTCCCCTCATGGCCTGATATCCAAATGCCACGGGCTCCCCTGGGGTCTTCTATACACGTATCACAGAGACAACAAACATACCACATAACACGTAATGGGTCGGCATTGGTGCATTCGACTCATGGATATAGTGAGAAGACTTACCTCAGACAGATGAATCCCATGGATACTCTCTGAATGCAGATCCGCTAAAATCCCCGCGCTATCAAACAAATAATCACCCAATTAACAATTGGGGTCCACACCAAATCCAATAATACATTAATGGGGTAAAACGATCATTTACCCCCCCCCCCTCACCCCCACTTAGTTTAGTCCAAGACTAAGGCTTAAACTTCATAGCATAAAGGCCCACCAACCAATAATTATCCAAATCCCATTTATGGCCTAATTTTCCAAATTGGGCCTTAACCCTTACTTGGGCCTTACCCTAAAGACCACTACTTATCCCTAATCCAAAACACACCTTCTCAAAAAGCCTAACAAAGCCTCAAGCAACAAGGCCCAACAAGGTAGCCCAATTAAACAAACCCACTCAAACTGAGTACGCGGGGTGTACAAGCATGTACGCGTAGCATACTCTCTTGGAGGCTTGTACGATGTGTGTACCTGCTTGTACACCCATCGTGCTCACTTAATCAGCCCTAACTTGATTTTCCAACTTAATCCAAGACAAAGCTCCACAACACATATATGACCTTCTTGAGTTGGACTAACACATAAAGTTTTCAACTTTATGTCCATACATGGCTAAATGAAGCTCTTAAGCTAAAAAGGGACTTAATGGTTGACTTAATGCATACATGACACCATAAAACACATAAAGCTTGCACCTTTATGCCCAATACCAAAATAAATTTAGATCTGAATGGACAAACCTATAAGCAAACTAACTCATCCATAAATCGAAAATAGAACCAAAACCATAATAAACTAGCCATGAAGAGATCTAATCACACATAAGTCTAGATGTAAACTTGTTACCTTCAAAAGCTTCCCCACAAGGTGATAATTCTATATCCAGGGACTTTCCATCAAGCTAAACAACTTTAAGTTTGTCTTCTTTCCTTCCCAAGGGAAAATTTTGCACCAAAAACCTTCTAAGAGCTCAATAACACCATCAAGAGGCTACACGGTCGATTTAGGGTTTTGAGAGGGTGGAGGTTGACCTAGAAATAAAGGTAAAGGGCTAAAATTATGTTTATATATGGTACAACCCAATAAATTAGGGTTTTCAACCCGATCCTCGTACGCCCAGCGTACGAGGTCTCGTACCCCGACCCACTTTGCACTTACGCTACGCGTCCTTCCAGCTATGCCCTGCGTAACCTCCCTCGCCTCAGTATGCCCTACGTACCTCCTTGGTACGCCCCACATACTAGGGTTTTCTCTAAACCCTAAATCATCCAAAGACCAAAACTTTCTCGATACCACTCCGATTTCGACCATCCTTATATCCATGAAAAGTTATCCAGACGCTCTACAATATTACCAACTCGTACTCGCCATAAGATATCCTGAACAAACCTCAACTTTCAATAAAATCATGAGCCGACAAATTACCGAAATGCCCTTTGATTCCAAAACACAATGCAAATACCCGAAACATCCAAATTACATTATCCAACACCAACTGGGTCCAAAAATTAATTCCTCATGGATCTGAAGCTTGCTAATACCTAATCCATGATCACCATCCCCAACTTGGGAACAATTCGAAACAAGGCCTTACATGTGTAAAGGCTCTAACCCTAACCGTCTGATCAAAACTAACCACCCAAATTCATGATGCTCAGCTAGAAGCACACAAATTCAAGAATATCATGGAGGAAAACCTTTGAGGCACGGAAAAATAGCTCGACCTCATGGAAGACGGAACACGATATTTCACGAGCCAAATTTGGACCCCAAAATTTGGTGTAGTCAGGAGTCTAGTTCTAAATGAAGCTCTCAAGTCGAGATATTCAATACATCTCGGATGAGATAAGATGTATCTCGATCTCATGAAGCTTTATTGGTAACCCAACATGAAGGCAGAGATTGCCAACTATGTCAGTAAATGCTTGACTTATTCAAAAGTTAAGGCAGAGTACCACAAGCCATCAAGTGGACTACAACAACCATCTTTCCCAGAATGGAAGTGGGGATAGATAACCATGGACTTCATAACTAAGTTGTGAAGAAATTCAAACAACTATGACACCCTTTGGATAATGGTTGATCATTTAACCAAGCCTGCCCATTTGCGTAGCTATCAAAGAAATTGACAAGATAGAGAAACTCACCAAGACCCATCTCGAAGAGATAGCCAGACTACATTGTGTGCCAATAACTATTATCTAGGACCGAGATAGTAGATTAACTTCCATATTTTTGGCAATCAATGAAAAGGTTCCTAGGAACCAAACTTGACATTAGTACTGCATATCATACTCAAATGGATGGACAAAGTGAAGCAACTATACCAAAATTGGAAGACATGATCCATGGTTGGGAGATAGACTTTAGTAATTCAGGGGATACTCACTCACCACTAGTTGAATATTCATATAACAATGGTTATCACACTAGCATAAAGGCTGCTCCATTTGAGACCTTATACAAACGCAGATACCATTATTCGATATGTTGGCCAAAAGTTGGAGATACCTAACTAGCTAAAAAGCATGTTGTAGATACCTTACTCACTATCCCTAAGATTATTCATGAAACAACACAAAAGATTGCTCACATAAAAGAAAGATTAGTTGTCGCATGTAGTCGTCAGAAAAGCCATGCTGACTTAAGACACAAATCCTGAACATTCAAAATAAGAGACCGTGTCCTACTAAAGGTCGCACTATGAAAAGATGTCATTATATTGAAAACAAAGGAAACAAAATCCCCGTCACATCGGACCTTTTGAAATATTGGAAATGGTTGGTCCTGTTGGAATAGTGTCTAAGGCTGCAACTATATTAGGCAAGTATTTGACCCGGTTGTGCATGGTCCTTTTGGGTTGCCTTCACCATAGAAACTTGATAGGATGATTTATTAAGAGAGAGTAAATATTATTAATATATTATTAGAATAATATAAAGAATAATATATTGTTATTTGATTAATATAAGTCATAGAATTAATTGGAATTAATTTGATGACTTAAAGAGATTAATTAAATAAGAGGGTATAAACTGTCAATTGTTTGATAGTTAAACTTTAGACTGTAAATCCATATAGATATATGATGGACGGATTCTAGAAGCTAGGATAGCTTCAAATCATCCAAGGGGATATCTATGGAAAGGATTTGGATAGCCTTAAGAGAAGATTATCCAATTAGGGTTTAGGTTGTAACCCTTAAGGAGTCTACAAGTATAAATAGACCCCATGGCTAAGGGAAATCGGCACTTCATCTAAAGCATAGAAACCCTGGCCGATTTCCTCCCCTCTCCTCTCTCCTAAATCATCTTTCTTGTTATTGGTGTTTGTAAGCCATTAGAGGAGTGACAATTGTGACTCTAGAAGCTCCAAGACAACAAGATCAACAAGGAATTCAAAGGTATGATTCTAGATCTATTTTATCATTGTTCTTATTCTTAAATAGTCATTAGAAGTCTTGGATTCAAAGCATGTTTAATTAGAAAACCTAGATCCAAGCATTAGGGTTTTGCATGCACACATAGGAAAGTTCTTATGGCTAAAACCCATCAGTGGTATCAGAGCCTAGCTTGTTTTCATTAAATTGATGCTTAATTGTCTGAAACATAATTGTAAAATTCAATTTTGTGTTTCTGAGTCATGGACTCGGCGAGTTCCAAAGTGGACTCGGCGAGTTGGCCTGACTCGACGAGTCCCTTTGTGCACTCGGCGAGTCGAAGCGTCAGGAATGGCTAGATTCGGGATTTCTTCATGATTATCTTATGGAAACTTACCTTAATCATATTAGATCAACCCTAATCCGATTTTTTGATATATATGACTGTTATCTTGATCTAATTAAAGATATTTATCAACTAATAAAATATTTAATTTCCTTATATGATAATTAATTAATTATTTTGATTATTTTGGTAATTATCTTGCAAGAAATCTCGAATAAATCAAATATAGATAATTAGGAAATTAATTGTTAATTGGAATTATTTGTTATTTGATCCTCCATGTTTTAAATGTTTAAAACTTGTCCTCAAGTTTTGAAATTTACATTTTGTGATTAAAAGTTTTAATTTAGACAATTTAAATTTCAAACCCTAGATTTTAAAATGTTTAAAACACAACCCTATACTAATATGATATTACTAGAATAATATATATATATATATATATATATATATATATATATGTATGTATAACTAAATGCTAGTCTTACCGTTAGTACGCCTCATTCACGAAGCCGATCTATAAGGTGGGTATAAGGTTGCGGCCTATAAAACGGTGCTTAATAGGTGTACACTCACACCCACCGCTTGCTTGATTGGTGGAGGGTCGTTGGCCGAACGGGTAGGATGGGGCAACCTCATCCTCTCATTAAAAGTATAATAAGTAATACAAAGTAACTACACATATTTTAAAAATTTCCCAATCTTAGTTACTTTAGGAAAAGTGAATTGATGCAATCCCATGAAATTACACTTTGCACCCTTGCTAAGAAGTTAGTGGAGCGTGTGTGGTTTACCGGCACACTAATTGGTTCTAAGCAAAGGTGGCAAAGGGTGATTCATTGTTTATCATAGTTCGATGGAGCGTGTGTGGTTTACCGGCACATCGAATAGGTGATCGTTACAAGGAAGGCACCATGTGAATTTGCATGGTAATTCACACCCGCTTTGTGATCCGCGGTATCCCAGTCACAAACAAGAGGAGCATATCGAGATTTAAACATGCCATTGAATAGTTTCAATGAATCTCATCCGAACCTAGGAATTCTCAAAAACATTTAGGACTAATAGTTAAGTTTTTATGGTGGAGAATTAGTGAATCGTCATTCACTTACCTTCAATTTATTTGCATGTTAGATTACGGCATCCCTTTTTCTAGTATGTAAATGTTATTGTTGGATCCTAGCCCTAATTTTTCTTATTGGGTGATAATTAGGGATTTTTATTCTAATCTATCTTTGTCCTTTCTATTTGTAGATGTCAAACGCTAACAACGCTGCTGCTAGTTCTTTCACGTTGATGAGCCTTTGCCAAAAGGTCACCTTGGATGGAACGAACTTTAGCGAATGGATAAGATACATTCGCACCATTGCTCGCTATGAGGATAAGGAGTATGTCCTCGATGAGAAGCTCGAGAAGATCAACCCTGAAATCGCTACTCCGGTTGAAATTACCGCTTTTGAAACCCATGAGCGCGATGCAACGAAGGTACATTGCATCATGATAGCCACCATGAACTCCGAATTCCAAAAGTCCTATGAGGACATGTACCCGTACAAAATGCATCAAGACTTATTGGAGAGATACCACCAGAACGCAAGACAAGAGCGTTATGAGATTTTCACTAACATGATTTCCGCTAAGATGGGTCATGGAGAATCTCTTACCGTGCACCTGCAAAAGATGCAAAGGTATGTCGACCGCCTTCGCAAGTTAAATGTTGACTTTGGGGAAGACTTGGCGATCGACATGGTGCTTCACTCTTTGCCTCCAATGTACAACCAATTTAGGATGACCTACCACGTGAACAAAGAGGAGGTCACCCTAAGCAAACTCCAAGGTCTCTTGAGGGTCGCTGAGAGATACTCAAGGTTTGGGGTTGCGAGGCTTTCGTAAGACGAGATACTCACGACAAGCTCGAACCTCGAAGTGAGCGATGTATTTTCATCGGCTACCCGCAGACATCCTTTGGATATCTCTTCTATAGACCGAAGGACAATGTTGTCTTTGTTCCGAGGAGATGAGTTTTCCGAGAGCGAGAACTCATAGGCCAAGGAGACAGTGGGAGGCAAATCGAGCTTGAAGAGATTCAAGAGTCGATAGATGAAGGAACCTCTACTGCTGGCACTCAACCCGAGGAGGAAACTCTGGTTGAACCGATTGACGAGTCCTTACCTCTTAGACGTTCCGATAAAGTTAGAGTTCTACCCCAGTTTTATGGTTTTCATATTACTACCGAAGGGGACACGTATATTAGTGATGGTACACTAATAAATCTTGATGAACCTAATAGCTATAAGGAAGCCATGACAGGCCCGGAGTCTGCGAAGTGGAAAGAGGCAATGGATAGCGAGATCCAATCCATGTATGACAACCAAGTTTGGAATTTGGTTGATTATGTGCCCGGACGTAAGACCGTTGGGTGCAAATGGATCTTCAAGAAGAAGACCGACGTGGATGGAAACGTACACACATATAAAGCGCGATTGGTTGCGAAGGGCTTTACTCAAACTGCCAGAGTTGACTATGATGAGACCTTCTCACCAGTTGCGAAGATAAAATCTATTAGAGTGATGCTAACAATTGCCGCATTTCATGATTATGATATTTGGCAAATGGATGTCAAGACCGCTTTCCTTAACGGAAAGTTGGCTGAGGATGTTTACATGGCTTAGCCAGAGGGGTTTGTGGATCTGAAGCATCCGAATAGAGTGTGTAAGCTTGAGAAGTCCATTTATGGACTTAAGCAAGCGTCTCGCAGACGGAATCTTTGCTTCGATGAGAAAGTCAAAGAGTTTGGATTTGTACGAAGCGAAGACGAATCATGTGTATATGTCAAAGCCAGTGGGAGTGTAGTAAGCTTCCTCGTTCTATATGTCGATGACATATTACTCATAGGAAACGACATCCCGACTTTGCTGGAGGTTAAGTCCTGGCTCGGGAAGTGCTTCGCTATGAAGGACCTCGGAGAGGCTTCTTACATTTTGGGAATAAGGATAGTAAGAGAAAGAAGTAAGAGACTAATTGGACTTAGTCAGAACACTTACTTAGAGAAGGTACTAAAACGTTTTAGTATGGAAAACTCGAAGAAGGGAGAATTACTGATACAAAGTAATGCCAAGTTGAGTAAGACTCAAAGCCCGAGTACCGAAGCTGAGATAGCATAAATGAGCCGAGTACCATACGCTTCCGCATTTGGCTCAATTATGTACGCTATGACTTGTACTTGCCCTGATGTAGCCTTCGCTTTGAGCGTGGTTAGCAGATATCAAGGGAATCCTGGCAAAGCACATTGGATTGCGGTAAAGAATATCCTTAAGTACCTTCGGAGGACGAAGGAATGGTTCTTAGTCCTCAGAGGGAGTGATGACTTGAAGGTGCGAGGGTATAGTGATGCCAGTTTTCAGACCGACAGGGACAATTACCGTTCGTAGTCGGGCTGGGTCTTTACCCTGAATGGAGGAGCAGTGACATGGAAGAGTTCCAGGCAGGAAACTGTAGCTGATTCAACATGCGAATCAGAGTACATTGCAGCGAGCGAAGCGTCGAAGGAGGCAATATGGCTAAAGAACTTCATCGGTGATCTTGGAGTTGTACCTGCCATAAAGGAGCCCATGGAGATTTTCTGTGATAACGAAGGAGCGGTAGCCTTGACCAAGGAACCGAGGGATCATGGTAGAACAAGACATATCGACAGAAAATATCACTTCATTAGACATTATGTAGAAGGACAACTTGTAGTGAAGAGGATATCATCAGAAGATAACCCAGTAGATCCGCTTACGAAGGGACTGAGTAGGGTTAAGCACTTGCAGCATGCTAGGAGTATTGGGCTGAAGGATGATATTAGCATAGATTAGATAGTATTAGAAACGTGTAATAGATAAATGTAATTAACATTTGATGATTAAATAAAGGAGTTTTATTTATGAGTAATGTTACTATCTTATGTTAATTGTTTAGCTATTGTTTCACTTTTCATGTTTTGACTTCCAGAATAATTGAGTTTTTTAGGAATAATCGAATTGTTCAAATCGGTGCGTAGAATGTATAAATGGTATTAGACATAGCAAAGGGTTGCTACGACATTCATGAGTGCTTATGAACTAGTTTTGAGCATTGGAACAAACCCGCGCTTGCTGGAATCACCTTATGGAATATGATATAAAAGGGTGATCGCAAGACGATAATATCATATAGTCTTAAAACCTAGATATATGGTTTGTTATTTGTTAATTGATTGTACATTGATAATGTGAAAACGCATTGGTAACTCAATGTTATAAAACGCATTGTTGTGTATAGTTGATTAATGAATAAGTAAATGCATATAAGTCGAAGTTTATCTGTGACTTTTATCTAAGAAGGTAAAAGCGATATCTCGGCCGCTCGATGATTTGATTTGGCTTATGTGTCGGGCCCAGTCAGAACTGAATTGATGTGTTCGATTAAGTTCTATGTCGAATAAATTAGAGATCGAGAAACCTAAATGCTTGACTAACCATTCCATAGGATTGTCAGCATGATATCTAACAGAGGACTGTACGATCCCTTATCTAAAGGACAAGATTGATTAGATCAGAGTTTGACAGCGTCTTTGAGAGCTACGATTGCAAACCGAATTGTACTTGTGCATATAGTTACTAGACTTATCCAAGTGGGAGACTGTTGGAATAGTGTCTAAGGCTGCAACTATATTAGTCAAGTATTTGACCCATGTCGATCGCCAAGTCTTCCCCAAAGTCAACATTTAACTTGCGAAGGCGGTCGACATACCTTTGCATCTTTTGCAGGTGCACGGTAAGAGATTCTCCATGACCCATCTTAGCGGAAATCATGTTAGTGAAAATCTCATAACGCTCTTGTCTTGCGTTCTGGTGGTATATCTCCAATAAGTCTTGATGCATTTTGTACGGGTACATGTCCTCATAGGACTTTTGGAATTCGGAGTTCATGGTGGCTATCATGACGCAATGTACCTTCATTGCATCGCGCTCATGGGTTTCAAAAGCGGTAATTTCAACCGGAGTAGCGTTTTCAGGGTTGATCTTCTCGAGCTTCTCATCAAGGACATACTCCTTATCCTCATAGCGAGCAATGGTGCGAATGTATCTTATCCATTCGCTAAAGTTCGTTCCATCGAAGGTGACCTTTTAGCAAAGGCTCATCAACGTGAAAGAACTAGCAGCAGCGTTGTTTGCGTTCGACATCTATAAATAGAAAGGACAAAGATAGATTAGAATATGAATCCCTAATTATCACCCAATAAGAAAAATTAGGGCTAGGATCCAACAACAACATTTACATATTAGAAAAGGGATGTCGTAATCAAACATGCAAATAAATTGAAGGTAAGTGAATGATGATTCACTAATTCTCCACCATAAAAACCTAACTATTAGTCCTAAATGTATTGAGAATTCCTAGGATCGGATGAGATTCATTGAAACTATTCAATGGCATGTTTAAATCTCGATATGCCCCTCTTGTTTGTGACTGGGATACCGAGGATCACAAAGCGGGTGTGAATTACCATGCAAATTCACATGGTGCCTTCATTGTAACGATCACTTATTCGATGTGCCGGTAAACCACACACACTCCATCGAACTATGATAAACAATGAATCACCCTTTGCCACCTTTGCTTAGAACCAATTAGTGTGCCGGTAAACCACACACGCTCCACTAACTTCTTAGCAAGGGTGCAAAGTGTAATTTCATGGGATTGCATCAATTCACTTTTCCTAAAGTAACTAAGATTGGGAAATTTTAAAATATGTGTAGTTACTTTGTATTACTTATTATACTTTTAATGAGAGGATGAGGTTGCCCTATCCTACCCGTTCGGCTAACGACCCTCCACCGATCAAGCAAGCGGTGGGTGTGAGTGTACACCCATTAAGCGCCATTTTATAGGCCGCAACCTTATACCCACCTTATAGATCGGCTTCGTGAATGAGGCCTACTAACGGTAAGACTAGCATTTTAGTTATACATATATATATATATATATATATATATATATATATATATATATATATATATATATTAATCTTGTAATATTATATTAGTATAGGGTTGTATTTTAAACATTTTAAAATCTAGGGTTTGAAATTTAAATTGTCTAAATTAAAACTTTTAATCACAAAATATAAATTTCAAAACTTGAGGACAAGTTTTAAACATTTAAAACATGGAGGATCAAATAACAAATAATTTTAATTAACAATTAATTTCCTAATTATCTGTATTTGATTTAATCAAGATTTCTTTCAAGATAATTACCAAAATAATCAAAATAATTAATTAATTATCACATAAGGAAATTAAATATTTTATTAGTTGATAAATATCTTTAATTAGATCAAGATTACAGTCATATATATCAAAAAATCAGATTAGGGTTGATCTAATATGATTAAGGTAAGTTTCCATAAGATAATCATGAAGAAACCCCAAATCTGGCCATTCCTGACGCTTGGACTCGCCGAGTCCACTATGGAACTCGCCGAGTCCATGACTCAGAAACACAAAAATCGAATTTTGCAGTTAAGTTTCAAACAAATAAGCAACAATTTAATGAAAACCAAGCTAGGCTCTGATACCACTGATGGGTTTTAGCCATAAGAACTTTCCTATGTGCGCATGCAAAACCCTAATGCTTGGATCTAGGCTTTCTAATTAAACATGCTTTGAATCCAAGACTTCTAATGACTAATTAGGAATAAGAACAATACTAAAACAGATCTAGAATCATACCTTTGAATCTCTTGTTTGATCTTGTTGTCTTGGAGCTCTAGAGTCACAATTGTCACTCCTCTAATGGCTTACAAACACCAAATAGCAAGGAGGATGATTTGGGAGAGAGGAGAGGGGAGGAAATCGGCCAGGGGTTCTCTACTTTATATCAAGTGCCGATTTCCCTTTGCCATAGGGTCTATTTATACTTGTAGACTCCTTAAGGGTTACAACTTAAACCCTAATTGGATAATCTTCTCTTAAAGCAATCCAAATCCATTCCTTAGATAGCCTTGGACGATTTGAAGCTATCCATAGCTTCTAGAATCCGTCCACTATCTATCCAATATGGATTTACAGTCTAAAGTTTAACTATCAAACAATTGACTTATATTAATCAAATAACAATATTATTACTCTTTATATTATTCTCATAATATATTAATAATATTTATTCTCTCTTAATAAATCATCCTATCAAGTTGCTATGGTGAAGGCAACCCAAAAGGACCATGCACAACCGGGTCAAATACTTGCCTAATATAGTTGTAGCCTTAGACACTATTCCAACTGTTTCGTACAATGTTTTGTATAATGTTTGAACTCTCCTACAAAACCCTATGTTTCCTACTAACTGTAGCTTTCTACCAAGGCATCTAGTGTTTGTGTTTATGTCTCTTGTTAGAGTGTGTGTTTTCCCAGTTATGAGCATCATTAACCAAAAATATAGTTTTTACATTACCGTGCAGCATGTGAATATTCACGAAGTGAATGTAATGGGAAAATATTATAGTACCATAGTATTTGTAATAAGTGACTACCGTTGTACTAACTACCTTAAAACAAAAGGTGTTCAAAGTAACATGTGATCGACCTGTATCCTGCTACTGACTCTAGTAAAACGACGATGTAAGACGCCGTAAGAAATGACATTTGGCACCCGTAGACTTGCAAGTCTCACTGTAGCGAGCAGCAAGGTGTAGGATAGTCAATCCAGTATAGATCTATACGCAAACTCATACGCTCCCCTATTAAGGAGATTTGGGATACAAAAGCGGTCATGGCAGGAAGTGCCATGACCCGCTCAATGGTTCACATAACTGCGTAAATGTATATGTAATGAATGTGCTAACGGAAAGTGTACTCTTTCTCTGTCTAGACTGTATGTACTGTAATGTTCTGCGTGTACTAGTTGTAATGTATGTTCTCTCTCTATCTAGCATGTATAGTAATGTACTGACTCATGAATGAACTGACTCTTTGTATGTTTCATTGTTCTAGTAATAGTATTTGTATTCTCCTGTGCTACCCCTATGGTAACTTACTAGTGATGTAATTGGTACGTATGAACATGGAAGTATACCCTTGCTACCCAAAGGTATTGAATGGACTGGAAGAACCTTTATGACTATATATGTACACATGATATATAACTAATATTTAAACGACCTTCGGACGGAGACTTGATACCCCACCAGACCACATCCCAACAGAGAAAAGGAAATAAGGCGGGCTGGCCTTCCTAAGCCTTTTAAACATTGCTTATATAACTATACATACATATACATGAATTTCATAATAAGTATAACAGAGCTTAAGTAAATGTATTTGATATGTATAAGAATTTGTAAAATAGTTTGAAGCAAAACAGTTTGAACAGTAGGAAAATCACTGGTTTTGTAGTTATTAATCACATGTGATTGATGTAATAACTATAAGTATTCAACTTGTATTCCCCCCATAAAGCATTTAAAAACATCTAAACCATTGATTAAGGGGTATGAAATCACCTGCAGTGAGTGGTACGGATGATATGAAGATGTAGGATTGCTAGGTGTCAAGTGAAGTCTTGAACACACTCTAGGATCCGAGTTAACATATAATATCACATATATGTATCCAATTAGTCTTTAAACAACTAATAAACAAAGTCAAGACACCCTAGGACATGCTAAACACTTTATACAATTGTTATAAGTCTCAAGGATTGCATCTAAGTGTTGTAGAGAAGGGCTAGTGTGCTTGGGGTTCAAGGAACACTCCTTTAAGGAGTTTATGGTTTTATGGTCACTAAAAAAAGGGTTTACAGTCATAAACCCTTGGGTTTACGGTCGTAAGCTCACCCCCTTTGTGACCATTTGTTGTTTGAAGCTTTAAGAGTCCCAAGAAGCTTTTCTACTTGATGTATGTGATCATGGAAGGAACTAGGGCACCATTTCACTCCTAAATGGAGTTTACGGTCCTATTACCATTTTCCTTTGAGTTTACTACCGTAAACTCCTAAGGTTTATGGTATTTGTGGGTTTTCAAGTCCTTAGTTCATCATGGTAATAGTCTAGGTTAGATTCTAGGCATAAGGAATAAATATGGGACATTTATACAACTTTTAAGGTGTTTACGGTTTTAGGAGATCCCCAAACCATAAACACATATAAATGTGAGGTTTTTGTTCTTTTTGATTGATAAACTCATCAAGGATGGATCTAGACAAATCCCTAAGGCATTGTGAAGCATCTAGACACCCTAAAGCACCCTTTGGCACTATACTTGGTGTTTACGGTTTTGGGAGCCTCCCAAAATCATGAACACCTTTTTCTTGGTGTTCTTGGGACTTTTCCTTGATATTAATATGTATAGTAGGCTTTAAATGACTTTAGGATAGAAGTACTTACTTTGTGGAAGCTTGAAATGAACTTAAAGTCCAAGAACACTAGTGTGTGTTCTTGGTGTTCTTGGTGTTTTGGAAATCTAATCAAAACATGAAATTTGATGGATTAGAGGATGTATAATCACTAGATGTTGTGATATAACAACTAATTAAGCCAAGAAGTACTTACATTTTCGGGAAATTGGGCGAAAACCGCGATGATAGTTGAGAGTGTTTTGGAGTTTACTCTTTAGGGTGAAAATGAGAAGTGATGTTCTTTGGGGAGTAAACTCATGCTTAAGCATGAGTTTATGGTTTTTGAGGGTAGTTTACAGCCCAAACATAAAAGTTTGGTCGTGAACTTCTAAGCTACGTGGTATTCGCGGTTTTGAAATTTCAAGACCCGAGACGGCCCATCCGTTCACCCGTTCGTTTAAAGATTAATTATTAAAATAATCAAACGAACATTAATTTCCTAAAAACAAATCAAAGTGAACTTGACTTATAATATGAAGTGATTAACTTTTAGGGTTTGACCGAATCAAAAATTCCGGGTTGTCACAGAAGTGCAGGACCTCGATATGCTGGGGTGAGGATCTGTTGGAATAGTATCTAAGCCCGTAACTATATTTGGTATGTACTTGACCCGGTTGTGCATGGTCCTTTTGGGTTACCTTCTCCAAAGCAACTTCACAAGTTAATTTAAGGAGAAAGAGAGAATATTATGGTTTATTAATATATTATAAGAATAATATATTAAAGGAGAAATCATATTTATTTGATTAGTATTAGTCATAAATTAATTAGGTATTAATTTGGTGACTAAAAGAGACTAATTAAATAAAGGGGTATAAACTGTCAAATGCATGATAGTTGAGTTTTGGGCTGGAGAACCTTATGGACTAAGGGGAACGAAATTATGATGGGGATCCATCATATTTTCGTCCAAAGGCCCTAATCTAGAAGGTTCTACGGGCTGCTTTGTGATTAAGCTGTCCATTAGGGTTTAGGCTGAAACCCTAGCAACTAGCAGTATAAATAAGACCCCTAGGCTATGGAAATTGGCTACCACTTGATTTTAATAGAACCTTAGGCCGATTTCTAGAATCTCTCACCCTCTCTCATATTGCGTTCTTGCTTGTGGGGTTTGTGAACCATTAGAGGAGTTGCATTTGTGACTCTAAGCTCAAGATCAAGGAGACTACAAGGATTCAAGCTACTTGGAAGAGGTAAACCACTTAGATATGTTTTTCTTATGGTAATTTCGAATTATATATGATAGATCTAGGTTTGTAAGTCTTGGAATCAAAGCATGTACAATAGAGAAACCTAGATCCAAGAATTAGGGTTTGTATGAGCACATAGGAATGTTTCTTATGCATAAAACCCAACAGTGGTATCAGAGCATGGTTAAGTTCAATTGTATGTGATGCTTAACTATTTTACTTGTTGAAAATCGATTTTTTTTGCCTCTGCCTGACTCAACTCGGCGAGTCAGTATCTGGACTCAGCGAGTTGGTCCTACTCAGCGAGTCCAAGTCTGACTCGGCGAGTTTGTGCGTCAGATAGAGGGTATTTCGGGATTTAGCTGCTGTTTTGACTTGGATTTGATACCTAAATCGTTTTTTGAAGTCAAAATACGAATTTTATCTTAATTAAATTATTATCCTTGCCAAAACAATAGATAATTTCAAATCTTTTAAATATTGGTTGTTTATATGATAAATATGGATTATTTAAAGTTATTTGGTAATTATCTAATGACTAAAATAAGATTAGGTCAAATATATATAATTATGAAATTAATTTTTTAATTTAAATTATTTGTTATTTGATCCCTTGTGTTTTGAAAAGTTCAAAACTTGCCCTCAAGTTTTGAAATTTAAATTTTGTGATTAAAAGTTTAATTTTGAATAATTTAAATTTCAAACCCTTAGAATTTTACAAGTTTAAAATTCGACCCTATACTATTATATATTATTACAAGCTTAATTAATATATATATATATATATATATATATGTGTGTGTGTGTGTGTGTGTGTAACTTAAAATGCTACTCTTACCATTAGTAGGCCTCATTCACGAAGTCAGTCTATAAGGTGGGTATAAGGTTGTTGCCTATAAAATGGCGCTTAATGGGTGTACACTCACACCCACCGCTTGCTTGACTGGTGGAGGGTCGTTAGCCGACCGGGTAGAATAGGGCAACCCTCTCCTCATTAAAAGTATAATGTAAGATACAAAGTAACTACATGTTTTTCAAATTCCCAATCTTAGTTACTTTAGGGTAAAATGTGAAAATGATGCTAATCCATGGAATTACACTTCGTACCCTTGTCAAACGTTGGTGGAGCGCGTGTGGTTAACCAGCACATCAATTTGGGGATGACATTAGTAGCGAAGGGTGACTCGATGTTTGTCATAGATCAATGGAGCGTGTGTGGTTTACCGGCACATTGATTAGGTGATAGAGACATTGAGTGCACCATGTTGATTCGCATGGTTATTCACAATTTGTTTGCGATCCTCGGTATCCCAGTTGCAAATTTGAAATGCATGTCGAGATTTAAACATACCATTGAAAAGTTCAATGAATCTCAAAGATCTAGGAGTTTTCAATACATTTAAAACCTAAATGTCTTTTTCGTTTTTCATGGTGAGAATTAGTGAATCGTCATTCACTTACCTTCAAATTATTTACTTTTAGAGTACGGCATCCCTTTCTAAGTTGTAAATAATGTTTTTGGATCCTAGCCCTAATTTCTCATTTGGGTGTTTAATTAGGGATTCATTTCTAATCAAACTTTGTTCCTTTCTTTTTCAGATGTATGCAAACAACAACAACAACAACGCTTCTGGGTCATTCTCGTTGATGAACCTGTGTTAGAAAGTGACATTTGATGGTTCAAACTTCAATGAGTGGATGAGGTATATTCGCATGATCACACACTACGAGGACAAAGAATATGTCCTCGATGAAAAGCTTGAAAAGATCATCCCAGATGTTGCTACTCCTGAAGAGCTGGCCGCCTTTGAGGCCCATGAGAATGATGCTACAAAAGTTCACTGCATCATGCTGGCCACCATGAACCTCGAACTCCAAAAGTCCTATGAGGACATGTATCCGTATGAAATGCATCAGGATTTGCTGGACAGGTATCACCAGAGCGCGAGGCAAGAGCGCTATGAGATCATCACTAACATGATCACCGCTAAGATGGGGAGTGGAGAATCCCTAACCTTTCATTTGCAGATAATGCAGAGGTATGTTGATCGTCTTCTCAAACTTAACGTTAAGTTTGATGAGGATTTGGCTATCCACATAATCCTCCACTCCTTGCCCTCCTGCTACAACAAGTTTAGGATGACCTACCACATGAACAAGGAGGAGGTCTCCTTGAGCAAGCTCCAAGGACTCTTGAGGACTGTTGAGAGTAACCTCAAAGACAAATCTATTGCACCGTCCCCTGCTGTGGCCGCTCCTGTGATGGCAAAGGTCAAGGAAAGGGTAAAAAGAGGAAGGATCCATGTAAGAGCCACCATAAGGGGAAGCCCCGAGATGGTTCTTCCTCAAGTGGGACCAAAGCCGGCCCTGCCAAACCCTCTTCCGATCCCAAAGAAGTAGAGTGCTTCTATTGTCACCAAAAGGGCCATTGGAAGCGAAGCTGCCCTCAATATCTGCAAGACATAAGAGATGCGAAGATTAAGCCCACCTTTGCAGGTATGTATTCTATTAAATCTAATAACTCATCATCTGGTACTTCATGGTTTCTTGATACAGGGTGTGGTTACCACATTTGTTCTGATATGCAGGGCCTATAAAGAAGTAGGGAGGTGGAACATGGAAAGATGAACCAGATTATGGGAAACAGAAGATCATCGCCTGTGACCAAAGTCGGTGTTTATTCTTTAGTGTTGAATAATGTGTTAGGGATAGATTTAAACAATTGCTTTTATTCGCCAGATATGGAAAGAAACATTATTTCATTTCATGGGTTGTTTAGACAAGGTTTCAGATGTTCTTTTGATAATAGTAATGGTTCTATTAACGTTTATTTGAATGGTGTCTTTTATTTCAATGCATTACCTTGTAATGGGATTTATGAATCTGTGATGGTTGTTGATAATTTAGGAAATAATGTTTTGAATATTGATTCATCTACTAGTCTAGACAAAGCATGCTTGTGGCATTGTCGCCTTGGCCATGTCAACAAGAAATGCATAACCCAACTCCAAAAGGATGGAGTGTTGGAGTCATTCGACCTTAGGGACGATGACACGTGTGAATCTTGTTTACTTGGGAAGATGACCTAGTCACCCTTTACTGGCACTTGTGAAAAGGGTGAGGGTTTATTGGATCTCATACACACCGATGTGTGTGGGCCCTTTAGATCCACCACAAGGGATGCTTGCCGCTTCTACATGACTTTTACAGATGATTATAGCAGATATGGATATATCTATTTAATCAAGCAAAAGTCGGAAACATTTGAAAAGTTCAAAGAGTTTAAGAATGAAGTGGAGAATCAGCTGGGCAGGAAAATCAAGATGATTTGGTCAGACCGAGGAGGAGAGTACCTAAGTCTTGAGTTTCACGACTATCTAAAAGAATGCAGAATTGTTTCGCAATTGACGCCTCCGATGATGCCACAATTGAATGGTGTGGCTGAGAGACGTAATCGGACCTTTTTGGACATGGTTCGTTCTATGATGAGTCAGACTTCGTTACCAATAGCTTTCTGGGGGTATGCCTTAGAGACTGCTGCCCATATCCTTAACTTAGTTCCCACCAAGAAGGTTTCCAAAACTCCTCACGATATGTGGACAGGGAAGGCTCCCTTGTTAGCACATATTAAGGTTTGGGGTTGTGAGGCTTTCATAAGAAGAGAGACTCGCGACAAGCTCGAACCTTGTAGTGAGAAGTGTTATTTCATCGGCTATCCGCAGAAGTCTTTTGGATATCTTTTCTATAGACCGAGTGACAATGTTGTTTTCGTTGCTAGAAGAGGAGTTTTCCGAGAAAGAGAATTAATAAGCCAAGAAGACAGTGGGAGGCAAATTGAACTTGAAGAGATTCAAGATCAAAGCGATGAAGGAACCTCTGACACTGGCACTCAACTTGAGGAGGAAACTCCTGTTGAACCTGTTGACGAGTCCCTACCTCTTCGACGTTCCACTAGGGCTAGTGTTCCACCCTAGTTGTATGGTTTTCATATTACTATTGAAGGGGATACATTTATTAGTGATAGTACACTAGTAAATTTGGACAAACCTAGCAGCTACAAGGAAGCCATCGCAGGCCCGAAGTCTGCAAAATGGAAAGAGGCGATGGACAGCGAGATTCAGTCCATGTACGACAACCAAGTTTGGAATTTGGTTGATAATGTACCATGTCGTAAGACAGTCGGGTGCAAGTGGATCTTCAAGAAGAACACGAACATGGATGGTAAAGTGCATACTTATAAAGCGCGATTAGTTGCAAAGGGCTTTACTCAAATTCTCGGAGTTGACTATGATGAGAACTTCTCGCCAGTTGCGAAGATAAAGTCTATTAGGGTAATGCTTGCAATAGCTGCGTTTCATGATTATGAAATATAGCAGATGGACGTGAAAACCGCTTTCCTTAATGGAAAGTTGGCTACGGATGTTTACATGAATTAGCCAGAGGGTTTTGTTGATGCGAAGCATCCAAATAGAGTATGCAAGCTTGAGAAATCCATTTATGGATTGAAATAAGCGTCTCGCAGATGGAATCTTTGTTTTGATGAGAAGGTTAAAGAGTTTGGCTTTCTGGAAAGCGAAGATGAATCTTGTGTGTATGTCAAAGCCAGTGGGAGTATAGTGAGCTTCCTCGTATTGTATGTCGACGACATACTGCTCATAGGAAACGATGTCCCAACCTTGTAGGAGGTCAAGTCCTGGCTTGGGAAATGTTTCGCTATGAAGGACCTCGGAGAGGCTGCTTATATTCTGGGAATAAGGATAGTAAGAAACAGAGAAAAGAGACTGATAGGACTCAGTCAGGATACATACTTGGATAACGTACTAAAGCGTTTTAGTATGGAAAATTCCAAGAAAGAGGAGTTGCCAATCCAAAGCAATACCAAGCTGAGTAAGACTTAGAGCCCAAGTACAGAGGCAGAGATAGCTGATACGAGCCGAGTACCTTACGCTTCCGCAGTAGGCTCTATCATGTACGTTATGACTTGTACTCGTCCTGATGTGGCCTTCGCTTTGAGCATGGTCAGCAGATATAAGGGGAACCCTGGTAGAGCCCATTGGATTGCAGTTAAGAATCTCCTTAAGTACCTGCGAAGGACCAAGGAATGGTTTCTAGTCCTCGGTGGGAGTGATTACTTAAGGGTAAGATGGTACAGTGACGCTAGTTTTCAGACAGATCGGGATAATTTCCAATCGCAGTCGGGCTGGGTCTTTACCCTATATGGAAGAGCAGTGACTTGGAAAAGTTCCAAGCAGGAGACCGTAGCTGATTCAACGTGCGAATCAAAGTACATTGCGGCGAGCGAAGCGTCAAAGGAGGCTATATGGTTGAAGAACTTCATTGGAGACCTTGGAGTTGTGCCATCCATAAAGGAGTCGATGGAAATTTTATGTGATAATGAAGGAGTGGTTGCCTTCACCAAGGAACCGAGAGATCATGGTAGATCTCGACATATCGAAGGAAAATACCATTTTATCAGACATCGGGTAGAAGAGGGACTCCTCATTGTGAAGAGGTTATCATCAGAAGAAAACCCAACAAATCTCCTTACGAAGGGACTGAGTAGGGTCAAACACTTGCAGCACGCTAGGAGCATTGGGCTGAAGAATGATATAAGTTTAGATTAGATAGGAAATGTGTAATAGATAGCTTGTACTTGACATTTGATGAATAAATAAAATTGTGTTATTTATGAGTGAAGCTACTATCTTGTGTTGGCTATTTATCTATTGTTTCCATTTTGCAGGTTTTAACTTCCTGAATGATAGGATTATTCAAACAGTCCACAGTCGGTCATATTTTGGAAGTAGATATGAATGAAGACTGTCATGAATTGTTTGTAGATTGTCTAAAAGGTTTTGGACATAGCAAAGGCTTGATGCAAAGTTCATGAGTGCTTATGAATATGATTTGAGCATTGGAATAAACCCGAGTTTGCTGGTATCACTTCGTGGTGTTTTACCTTAAGGGACCGCAAAGCGATAATATCATATAGTCATAAAACTTAGAGATATGGTTGTTGTTTGTTGGTTGGTTATGCATTGATGATGTGTAAACACATCAGTAACTTGATGTTATAAAATACATTATTGTGCATAATTCAATTAGTAAACAATGGATGCATATGAGTCGAAGTTGATCTATTCCTTTTATTTTATGAGAATAAAAGTGATATCTTGGCCACTTGATGATTTGATTTGACTTATGTGTCGGGCCCAGTCAGAATGAAGTTGATGTGTTCAACTAAATTCTATGTCAAACAAATCGGAAATTGAGGAACAAGTGTTGGATAATAAGCATTGTCAGCATGATATCCAGAACAGAGGATTATACGATCCCTTATCTGAAGCACAAGTTGATCAGAGTTGACAGCGAAGTATAAGAGCTACGATTGCTAATCTGATTCTGAAGTCGTATGTGAGATATAGTTACTAGACTTATCCAAGTGGGAGACTATTGGAATAGTGTCTAAGCCTGTAACTATATTTGGTATGTACTTGACCCGGTTGTGCATGGTCCTTTTCGGTTGCCTTCTCCAAAGCAACTTGACAAGGTAATTTAAGGAGAAAGAGAGAATATTATGGTTTATTAATATATTATAAGAATAATATATTAAAGGAGAAATTATATTTACTTGATTAGTATTAGTCATAAATTAATTAGGAATTAATTTGGTGACTAAAAGAGACTAATTAAATAAAGGGGTATAAACTGTCAAATGCATGATAGTTGAGTTTCGGGCTGGAGAACCTTATGGACTAAGGGGGAACGAACTTATGATGGCGATCCATCAAATTTTCTTCCAAGGGCCCTAATCTACAAGGTTCTATGGGCTACTTGGTGATTAAGCTGTCCATTAGGGTTTAGGCTGAAACCCTAGCAGTTAGTAGTATAAAGAAGACCCCTAGGCTATGGAAATCGGCTACCACTTGATTCTAAGAGAACCCTAGGCCGATTTCTAGCATCTATCACCCTCTCTCATATTGCCTTCTTGCTTGTGGGGTTTGTGAACCATTAGAGGAGTTGCATTTGTGACTCTAAGCTCAAGATCAAGGAGACTACAAGGATTCAAGCCACTTGGAAGAGGTAAACCACTTAGATCTATTTTTCTTATGGTAATTTCGAATTATGTATGATAGATCTAGGTTTGTAAGTCTTGGAATCAAAGCATGTACAATAGAGAAACCTAGATCCAAGCATTAGGGTTTGTATGAGCACATAGGAATGTTTCTTATGCATAAAACCCAACAAGTCAAAGGGTCATGGGGAGTATCGAAGTGGTACTCAAGACTATAGAGAGGATCCAACAGGTTCGGAGCAGGCTTCATACTGATCAGAGTCAGCATAAAAGTTATGCCGACAAGCATCGATCGGTCATGGAGTTCCAGATCGGGGATATGGTACTCCTGAAAGTGTAGCCTTGGAAGTGTGTCATTTGATTCAGGAAGCGGGGCAAGCTGGGCCCCATGTATATTGGACCTTTCAGGGTTATAGCCCGGGTGGGTAAGGTGGCATATCGGTTGGACCTACCGGCTGAACTCAGTCAGATTCACAGTACGTTCCACGTATCCCAGTTGCGAAGTTGCCTGGTGGATGACTCGGCAGTGGTTCCCATGGAGGATATTCAAGTAGATGATAGCCTGAACTACATTGAGCAACCTGCGGCGATCCTAGACCGGAAGTTGAAGGATCTGAGGAACAATAGGGTGGAACTAGTGAAGGTGCAACGACAGCATTGTAAAGGCTCAGAATCGACCTGGGAGCCGGAGGAAGAGATGACGGAGCACAACCCCGAGCTGTTTTCGAATTCAGCAGCAGACTTCGAGGACGAAGTCTAGAATAAATGGGGGAGATTTGTAACACCCGGTTCCTGTTACGTATTTAATTCCAAGTATTATTGTATTTTAACCTGGGACTCGACGAGTTGAAGGCCCAACTCGCCGGGTAGACTCGGCTTTACACGCGGATTTTAAGTGACCTACTCGACAAGTCGGTAGACCGACTCGGCGGGTAGCAGATGCCGGAGTGAAACCCTAAATTTGAGGGTTTGCACCCTATTTAAACAACTTATCTTCTCCCATATCAGCCTTCATCGTCCCTCACACTTCCAGAAGACCTTAAACTGAAACCCTAGCCTTGTTTGAGTGATCTTAAGCCATTTTTGTGCATTTTTGGTGGTTGTGAAGTTTGAGAAGAAGAAAGGAGCTTGGGAATTCCAGTTGAAGCTAGAAGATTCAAAGATTGTGTTCCATCTCCAGCTCATTTAAGGTAAAAAAGCTTCAATCTTGACTTTCCATGTGTTTAATCAACTTTAGGGCTTGGATTTTGGTACCTTTAGGGCATTTCTAAGCCATTTTCAGGTTGTGGGGTGTAATGTGGAGTTATGGCTTCAGATCTTGGACTTTGGAAGGGTCTCATGGCATAAAGGTGCCAGTTCTATGGCCATGAGAGCCCCGTGCATCTTGTAGGTCTCATTTTTGGTGCTTTTGAGCTTAAAGACCCATGCATGGACGTAAAGTTCGTGACTTTATGTGTTATGTTGGCCCTAAGAGGTCATATCTACCCTTTGGAAGAGATGAGCTCAACGTAAATCGAGTTTATGGACATGGACTTAGTGGACTCGGCGAGTTGTTCTTGAGACTCGGTGAGTCGGGTAATGGATCCCCAACCTTTACTATTTTGAGGAGTCTGGTTAAGTCTAGAAGGGGACTCAACAAAGATGGACATGATTATAGACTTGGAAATCATGGGACTCGATGAGTGTATGAGCAAACTCGGTAAGTCCAAGGCAATCTCCCAACCCATGAAGATGGACTCGACGAGTTGTTCACACAACTCGGCGAGTCATAGACTAAACACATTCTTATGAGGGAGATGAACTTGACGAGTTCAAGGGTGAACTCGGCGAGTCGGTTGAAGGAGGTCCCGATATTATGGTTGAAGGAGGACCCGTCAAGTTGTTGCTAGACTCGACGAGTAGAGTCAGGGGTTGAATCATTTTGGAGGAATAGGGACTCGACGAGTTGGTAGACCAACTCGGCAAGTCAAGTCCACTAGAGGTTGACTTTGACCTAGATTTGAGTTGACCCTTGTAGGGGTTCTGAGTACCGATTGATGATTTAGAAGAGTTGTCGTGTAGGGATTGAGGAGTCGAGGAAAGTCGATTTTCATGCCAAGGACAATACAGACACTACGCGACATTGAGGTGATTTACCTTCCAGTAGAAGTGGGTCTAAGGCACCAAGGCCGACCCACTAGTAGTCATTGTAGTTGAGATGATTGTCTTTGTGACAACTATCTGATTTGTTATTACTTGATATGTTCGATGTGCCAGTATGTTATCTTCTATGTGATAATGGTAGTAGGAGGGGCACAGTCCCCCGATCGGTTGTTAGGACCGAAGGGTAGGTCGGACACCTCAGATATGTCTGACAGTCAAGTTCACAATAAGTCTCTTGGTAAATTGACTCATTGAGTTTTAGTGCATCTAATGTAAAATAAATGAGTTATTTCAACTATTATAAGATACCAAATGGTATCTTATAATCCAAATATTTCATCGGACAAATAAGCCAAACAACTCAAACGACAACCTTAGGAATGCGTTTCAAAAACTGAATTTTCGTATTAAGCCGCCGTGAGAAAAACAAACACTCTAGTCTCATAGTATGTGTTTCCCTGTTTCCAAAAATATAAAGAACGTCCAAAACGGAGTTCATATGCAAAAGATACGACCGTTTTAAGAATCCAAAACCAGTATAATACTATTTTTCTTAAAACCACTAAAACCGTTTCTATCCGTTTAGGGACTTGCACACTTCAAATGGAAATTCTGAAAGCTTATTTAGACTCAGACTATAGCCTAATATTTAATTTCATATTTGAAATATTTTTAGTAAACGTATTTATAAAAAGTGAAAAATCCGACTTTTTCAAATTTATTAATCACGAAACATTAAACTATTGATTTCGAAGTGATTCCTATTATTGCAAATTCATTTAAAGTATAAATCATGATTCCTATTATTGCAAATTCATTTAAAGTATAAATCAGAAATCCAATCTGACATATATGCGATTTTTAACTATAAAATAACCTTGTATTTCTAAATGTGTCTGCAAATATATAGGTATATGTGTGTGGGTATGTGTATGTACGAAACATAAGTTATAAACAATTATAACTATTTTGGTATAGTTTTTTATAAAATATACAACATATTGAATATGGACATCAAAGAATTACAATATAAATATTAAATAATAAAAGCACTAACGTATTTACATGTATAGGTGTAGATATCCAAGACGACTTAAAAAGACCAATACTAAATAAATTAACATTTTAACACTTCTAACATATAAATTTGAGAGTGTATATAAATAATGAATTTTGCAGTTATATTTGTTACCATACACGTTTTTCTTTGCTATTCTTATTTTTTTTTCATACATATCAAATACATATATTAAATACATACATACATATATACATACATGTGGGTGTATATTTTGCTAGTACCCTGTAATATTTTACAATAATATCTTTTACACAACCAAAAATAATTTATTTTATTAGCTCAAATATTGAAGTACACTTCTTATACGATTCCAAAAATCTTCCCAGGATCATTCCTACATCTTCCATATCTTGATTTAAAATCAAGATTCCGTATATAAAATCATTTTATACATAATCTACACACATACTCTACTTATCGTAACCCAATTTCACACTCAAAGACTTCACATATGCAAGACGCACTCAAAGATTTCATAGATAACAATACATACTCAAAGATTTTGTAGATAACAATACATACGAAACCATATAAGATTATAACGATTGACTTCAAAATGATAACAACTGCCTCATCATTCTTCATCTCGTGTCTTCTTAATAAACAGCAGCCTCCAAGTTCTTCTTCATCCCCTGTCAAACCACCCAACCCAAACAACCATCGATTTCTGTCAAAAATAAAACCCAAATCACCCCTCAATGGCTCATGTTGATATTCACCACCCCTACAGCCCCTTTCCCATGAACAGATAAACAAAATCCCAGAAGAAACATTTTTTTTACCTGTGGCTGATCGGGACTGCCAAAACAAGGGGGAAACATCGGGATTGTCGAGCAAACACCACCGAGGCCCTGACCAGTGACGTATGGCTGCCAACCGGACTTCCATCGGACCTCTTTTGCCTCTCGTACCACACCCACGCATCTCCCCTTTGCACACCGCTGCTGGAATCGAAGCAAGCAGTCGAGAAGCTGCTTGAACAGCAGCCTCGCTGCCTCCCTTTTTCTTCCCCTTCGGACTCCTCGACCCGGAGACTCCTCCCTCTTCGCGAATCAACCGACGAAGCGCTCCTGCGAGATTTCGTCTACCTTCGTTCACTGCTTCCGTTCATATGCCTTCGTAGCCTTTATTCCATTCTTTCCCCTTAACCCGATCGGTATCCTTTTTCCTTCCGTCCCCTTCACGATTGCACCCCCGAAACCAACGGCAGCGCCGCTGCCTTCTTGTTCGTTTTTCCCTCTCTTCGTTCGTTTGATTTCAGTCGTTCATTCCCGTTCCAATCGCCTTTTCTTCGTTCATATTTCCTCCCCGATCGATCAAATGAACAAAGACATAAAAAGCCCTAAGTTACATTATAATTGTGAAATAACCAACCTGCCCCCATTATTAAAACACTTATTCAAAATAAGTCCAATCCCCAAACCTTAAACCCATTTATTTAAAACAACCGAAATGGACCCGAAAGTATCTCAAAAATTCAAAAATTGTGGATTTGCAGTTTCTCACGTCAAGCTTCTCAAACAAAACAAATTCAAACGATTGAAACTCACGCTTCAAGGGTAAGTGCTTACGACCCCGTTTTTAATATTTTAATTATTTCATTTCCTTTTTATGCAAAAATATAATAACTCTAGTTTATAAAATTATTATTATTTAACAATTTACCATAATGTTACTAATAAACTAGTATAAATTTTTCGTATACGTATTATGGTTATTTTATCAAGGAATAACCATTTCACACAACAAATACTACACGATACGAAATTTTATGATTTTCATATGACATTCTATATTATAACAAGCACGTTATAAAATTTTGTTGTATTTCAAGGATTCAAACTATTACTATGCATGTTCATTTATATGTTTAAGTATACAACGTTTATACATGTACATATGTTCATTAAATTGAAACATTCAGTTTTATAAAAGCAAGAACACTAAACTTTTACACACATGTCAAACATACTTGACTTTTATAAACCTTATATAACAATATTCATTATGCTTAGAACTTACCCAAAAGTAAGTTAGGACTGAGAGTTATTCACAAACTTTTTAGTTAAGGGCTTTTTTGTGAGATGTTATGTTATTCGTTAGCTGAGTTAAAACAATTAACATAACCACACTACTATAATCGTTAATTTTCGGAGTAAGATACATATGTATAGATCTATATGGGGTTGAAATCACCACCTACGCTTGCTAGCTACGAACCTCGGCCGATTAATCGAAGCGCGTGATAGGTGTCTACAATTTTTACTACTACGTCTAATGAAGCGTTGTAGGGGGTACACTCAAGTCATATAGCTCGGTTATATGACTCACTATAAACATTAACTAAAACATCTCTCTCTCTCACTAACAACCATGGGCATGGTTTCTTTTAAAACTATTTTTAAGTATGGAATTACTCATGCAACATAACAGTTTGGTTTTCGAGAATATTCAACGGTTTATTATGAACATTGTTTAAAGTATGGAGTTACTTATACAAAATATACATTTTGGATTTCATGGATTTATTACAAACACAGTTTAAAGTATGTGTCGATACCGTTGAAAAAGGGACTATGTGTCAATACCGTTCCGCTCACACAACTAAACAAAATGGTGTTGCTGAAAGGAGAAATAGAACTTTACAAGACGCTGCAAGGACGATGTTGTGTGACTCCAAGTTACCGGTTTTCTTTTGGGCCGAGGCGATTAACACTACTTGCTACGTTCAGAATCGTGTGTTGATCAACAAAGCTCAGATGAAAACACCATATGAGATTCTATATGATCACAAGTCATCAGTCAGTCATTTCTGTGTATTTGGCTGCCCTTACACCCTTCTTCACCTAGAGTCCAACCCAAAGTTTAATGTCAAAGTTGATGATTGTTACATCGTAGGGTATGTTGCACGCACCGCATATAGGGTCTACAATAAGAAGACGAAGCAGATTGTGGAATCCTATGATGTGTGCTGGTTGGAGGAGAATGAAACGGATGCTCGAGTGGGTCCAGATTGGTTATTTGATTACGCATCGCTTTTCAAGTCTATAAATGTGTCTTCGGATAGTTCATCTGGGTCTTCTTCTGGTTCGAATAATGTTTCTGAAGACGAAGACGAAGAAGTTGTCTACAGACCCCCAACGGTATCCTCTTCACCATCTGAGCGGGAGTCCTCTACTTCACCTGAGGGGGAGTCATCTGTACCACCTGATAGTCCAAAATCTCCAGTTCAGAATGATACTCTTGATGCTGATGCTACACCTCTTACTCCTGTTGAAAGAGAGTTCATGTCTAGAGATGCTTCTGCTGTCACTTCAACTTTTATGGAACTACTCTTTCCTGAAGACATTTCTAATAAGTTTGTAGCAGAGTCATCTAATGTAGAACAATCAGCAAATGATGGAGGTGTCAATATTCACAATCTTCCCGTCTCACTTAATGATATCAGCCAGGAGATACCCTCAAGAATTCAACGCGATCATCCGATCGAGAACATCATTGGTCAGCTGGGTGATGGAGTTAAAACCAAAAGTCAGGGTGGAGATGTCAATCCATGTCTCTATTCTTGCTTTATCTCTCAAACAGAGCCCAAGAATGTTGAAATGGCTTTGAATGAGCCCAACTGGGTAGATGTTATGTATGAAGAGCTAAATCAATTCGAAAAGCTTAGGGTTTGGAAATTGGTTGAGTTACCAAAGGGCAAAAAGTCTCTTGACACACGTTGGGTCTATCGAAACAAGCAGGATGATTCTGGAGTTATAGTGCGAAATAAAGCAAGATTGGTGGTTCGCGGGTTTCGACAAGTCGAGGGTCTTGATTATACTAAGGTTTATGCTCCAGTAGCTCGCTTGGAGGCTATTCGTATATTCCTTACATATGCTTCCCACATAGCATAAATCACAAAGACATAATGCATAGCATGCCACATACAACAGGATAACATAATACTCAATGTAAGCACATAAAACCTTTAAGTCACACATAACTACCACTCAAGGTAAAGTATAGTGAGAAGACTCACCTCAGATAACTCGGGAAATCTCGAGCTCGAATACTGATCTAGCCTCCGCCTAATCACATAAAATAATTATCTCTAATTAATAACAACTCTCTAGACTAGGCTAATCCCTTCTTATCATCTCTCAGAATGGTAAATGACCATTTTACCCCTCTAATGGTCCAAAAGTCCAAATGTTGACCAAACCCTAAAAGTCAACGACAATCACAGAGGGCAGTATGCGGGGCATAGCAACCCTGTACGCGGGGCGTACTCTGGCGATCCAGAATCGGGGATCCCAACCCCTACACGGCGCGTTCTAAGATTTACGTCCAGCGTAAGTCTCAGTTTCATGTTCTTCATGCTTTTGGTCTGAATCGATTAAGATACAAGCTCATATTCCATATCTAGTCCTGCTACTGCCTCTTAACCCATAAAATCGAAGCCTTTAAGCCTTTGCATGGCTGTAAAGGTCACCAATCACTCCACACTCTTTTCCTTTTTCCTCATTAAGTCCTTAATTAACTCATGCATGACTCAATATTAACGATCAAGATTGGATTTTTATGAACCTACAACACATTTTACACAGAGATGGGGCAGATCAAGACTTATGGAGACCAGTTACTCATAAATTCTCCATCTTGGGACAAAACCCTAACATTTGGTCCGTAATGCACAAATCCAAAATGAGTAAGAAAGCTTTGAGCTTTTTACCTCCAAGTGGTGCTCCAACCTCTGTAAAGCTTAGATCCAAGGCTTGCACCCCAACTCTAGCTTCCATAATGGCCTTTGCCTTTTCTTCACAAACACACAATGGTATTTCAAGCTCATCAACACACGCACACAAGCTTAGAACGAGGGTTTGGCTATCTTAGGGTTTCACTCTCTGATAATGGTGGCTGGGATGGAGGCTATAGCATTTCTTTTATAGTGCTCATGCCTTATTTAGGGTTTTGAATCCGGTCCCATTATGCGCAGCGTAACTTAGCTACGCCCAGCGTACCAGGTAGAGTCCGCATCCATTGTAAACTCATGAGTACGCGCAACATACTCTTCAGTACGCCCAACGTACTCATTTGCTACACTTTTCTTTTATGAGCTAAACTTGACAACTTGGAAAAGAATAAAGGTTAGAGAGATATACCCAAATTCCCGAATGTTACATATATATATATATATATATATATATATATATACACACACACACACACAAAGAGAGAGAGAGAGAGAGAGAAGGAGAGAGAGAGAGAGAGAGTGAAAGAGAGAGAGAGAGAGAGAGAGATGGAAAGTATAAAATATGTATGGGTTTTAATTAATTATCTTTTTAAAACAGTATAATTACAAAACAAAAAAACATATTTAAAATATTTAATTAAATATTTTTGACATCACCCTCTATAACATATGATCAGTATATTAATGATTAAACCACAATATACAACGACTGTATTACAATAATCCAAAAACAAAGAAAATATAAAAACGAATTCGTATAACAAACATACAAATTAAAAGCTCTAATATAATAGAATATCTCCAAAAGTGGTCATAAGACCTCAACCCAACACAAAAACCTTTAAGTTTGTTTTCCTTTTGAAATTTATATATGATTTGTATGCATATCTTCCCAAAAGATTGACCTTTTATAGTAAACTTTTCACTAAATGCTAATTAAACATATTATAAGTTATAAAACTTTTGAGTGTTAAATCATAATTAAGAAAACTTTTGAGTTTCATTAGTTAAAAAAAAGGTTTCAAATGAATAGGAAGTTAAAAAATGGGGCTTCAAATGCATGAGATTCAAGAAAAAAATGCTAGCTTTATAAGCATGTATGATAGATATAGATTTCTATAGATATAAAAGAGGATCTATAATACAAGATTTTTTAACATAGTTTTTTTTTTTTATGAAAAAAACTAATTTTATCTTGGGCTAATGTCATAAAAACCCTCAAGTTTTTAGGGTTTTGTCGGTTTTGCCCAAAGTCGAATTTTATGTCCGTTTTTACCCTAACGTTTTCCAAAAAATGTTCGGTTTTACCCTTTTACCGGTGATAACAGGTTACCATTATATTAACTTCGCAAAAAAAACCCTTAAGTTTATAGTTTTTTTACGTTTTTACCCTTAAGTTTATAATTTTTTTTACACTTTTACCCTATGTATTTTTTTTTCATATTATACGTATTCAAGCAGAAAAATCAGATGAATATGTATATTTGTAACGCCCCGATTCTCAGGTATTGTTTAAATATGATTTGTTGGGTTAAGCTCTACTCGACGAGTTGGTTGACTTACTCGTCGAGTAGCAGCGGGGTGGGATCGCGTGTTAAGTGACCTACTCGACGAGTCCATATTGGGACTCGGCGAGTAGGAGCTGGCAGATGAAACCCTAAATTCCAGGGTTTGCACCTCTATTTAAAGGAGCCTCAGCCTCCTTTGGCCTCTTTGCAGTCTTTAAGACTCCTTAAAACCCTAATACGCGTGTGTGTACCCATTGTGTGTTTGAAGCTTGAAAAGAGGATCTTTAGAGGGAGAAGGCTTGGAGGAGAAGGAGATTGGACCAAGTAGAGTGTGGGAATCAACACTTATCTCAGTTATCATCTTCTAGAGGTAACCAAATCGCCTTTTTCCTTGTGAATATCTTCTATTGGATGAGTTTTAGGGTTTTTGTGAGATATTAAGTTGGAAAGATGAGTTATGGGCTAGATCTGAGGTTGTAACTTCAGATCTGGACCCTCCTTGGATTCTAGAACTTCAAGTACTTCAGGAGATCATGGCAAGGAGAAGGCGTGACCGTACCGCTCCTCATCCTTATGTTATGATTTTGGGACACTCTGATGGATATTGATTTGAAAACATTTTTGTAAACTTTGCTATTTGATTTTTAATTATGATCGAAAAAGTTTAAGTTTGGTGTAAATTTATGGATGTTACAAGTTGGTATCAGAGCCTTGGTTTGAGTGAATTGGAGGAACACTCGTGTGAATCCAGCGTTATGTGTGGCTAGCATACACCAGCACTGCAGGGGCTGATGGAAGTTCCATGGTGGTGTGAGTTGAGCAGAGCTGTGGGATCAGTTGTGAGATAGGCGATGTCCCCTAGTAGTGAGGGTTGAGCGCACATTATGTTGAGTATAGTATTAGGGAGTTGTGGTGATACTTGAGACAAATATGGGTAGGTGTGGAAGGTAGTATGGGTCCGTACTACTGGAAGCACAGGACCCATACGCGTAGCAAGGAAGTCACAACCCCTAGGATTTGTGGGTTTTGGTCTCCCGATATTATGTTGTTTATCTGATGTCTTGAGTGTACCTTTCAGTATGGTTGTGACGAGACGTTTTGCTGCTGGGTCCGGATCAGGATCAGGATCCGGATCAGGTTCAGGGTCGGGAGATAGAGGGTCAGAGGTGTCGGTAGCACCTGAGCCCGTGGTTCAGATAGGGACTGAGGAGCTAGATGCCAGGATCCGGGAGATTCTGAACGATGAGGTCACTGCGGCTTTCCAAGCGCAGCTACCAGAGATGTTTGGGTCGATCAAGACCGCGATGGTTGAGTATTTTGACGAGCGATATGCAGCTCTGGCAGAGACAGCATCCGTTGCAGCCACTTCGACTGTAACTACGGAAGGGGTTGGAGGAGGAGCCGGCAGGGCTTTCCAGTACCGGGACTTCGATAATACAAAGCCCCCTACATTTGATGGTACACAGTATGCGATCGGAGCTATGCGGTGGTTGTCTGACGTGGATGGATGTTTCTTCAGGTGCTCATGTCTTGCTGACCAGAAGGTCAGGTGTGCTCTGAACCTGCTTAGGCTCAGGGCAAAGGACTGGTGGAGATTGCCGACAGGTTCATATTCTGATGATCAGCGGGCTGCTATTACCTGGGTGCAGTTCCGGGATATGTTTCGCACCCGCTACGTTCCGCGTGTGGAGCAGGAGCGGCTTGCTCAGGAGTTTTTGACATTGAGACAGGATGGGGAGTCTGTGATGGAGATTACCCGGATGTTCACTGAGAGGGCTATGTTTTTCCTGGAGTTTGCGTCAAAGCAGTCTCAGATGACTCATTATCTGAGTATGCTCAAGACTGATATACGGCAGTTTGTGGCTACTCAGCGTTGTGATACCATCCTGGATCTATAGGAAGCCGTGAGGCAGCGTGAGTTGGAGATAGAGATGCACCTGGAGGAGCAGCGTCAGGCACCGGCACAGTCTCAGCCGACGCCTAAGCGGTCTAAGACCTGTGATACACGGTCTTGGGGTTAGCGGAGCTGCACTTGTGGAAAGTGTGGTAGGGTTCATTCGGGAGTTTATAGAGCAGGTGGTGGGTGCCACAAATGTGGCAAGGTGGGGCACTATGTAAGTCCCTGATCTGCTTGTGTATCAATCAGATCTAATTGATGGTGCAGAATTCCAATCAATTGGATGATGTCAGATCAAATAGAAGAAGAGAAGGAAAAGAAGAAGATGACGAATCTTGTATTATTTTATGATTAGAATGTAGATCCAAATACAAGATTCACACTCACTAACACACACTCACTTCTTCGCTCTAACTTTCTCTCTCTACAATATGCACTCCTCTCTCTCTCTCTTCTAGTCTTATACTCCCCACCCTATATACATATATATATATATATATATATATATATATATATATATATATATATATATATATATATATATATATATATATATATATGACATATGGGCCGTACACCCGTGTATGGCCGTACACACAAACCGCAACACATACAACATTACATAAAAATATATTTTTCTAGAAAAGCAAAGTATAAACCAATATTTAGACCCAATAATCTCCCCATTGGTTTATAGCTTTCTTTTCTAATTGACCCAACAAACTCCCCCTAAAAAGTAGCTGGCTTTTCTTGTTAATCTTCATTGGGAGCTTGGCTTCATCATTAATCTTCAAATTTCTTCACAGCATCAAGATGAACATATGAATCTTCAATAAATGACTTTATCTTGAGCAGTTGGGATTTATGCAGAATTTGACATTAAACGCATATTGGGTGAAGAGGCTTGATGTACTGATTCTTGCAAGATAGCGTTGTCAGCTTGATAATCTTCAGATAGAACATCAGAGAGAACAAATCTTCTGTATCACTTCAGCAAGTTTATAGAAAGCAGCATATTGATTAAGGAGGCTTCAATGCAATCCGTCACATAATCTTCAATTACAGCTTAACCTTGCTTCTTGGGTTGCAAATTGAATGTTGAAAGAATAATCTTCATTTCTTACTCCTTCGAATGAGAATTCTTCGATGATCACGGATGAAGCCTTGGCCCAGAAATCATTGACACAGACTCCATGAGTCTCATCTAGATCTGAATTCATTGTTTTAGACAAAACACAAACTAAAAGAAAAATTAGCACAAAAAATATATTTTTGGATGTTGGATTTTCTGATTTTTGTATGATTTTTGAATTTTTCTGATTTTTTTATATTTTTTTTTAATTTTTAATTTTAATTCTCCCCCTAAATTTGTGCATTAAGGAAAACTATGAACAAATTTAACAAAAACAAAAAATATTTGGGATCAAAGTTGTGAGATAGTCTTAATTTTGTTTATCAGAACCTTCACCTTCATGAATAAATATGGTCAATTGTTGGTATTGTGGTCCACCTAAACTCGAAGGATATAGACAAACTTTTCTAAATAAACCATTTAGCTGACGACGACCACAGGTATTGTTGTCCACTTAAATTAAGCAGCAAGATCTACAGGCAACCTCTGAATGGTTCAATTTTAGTTCCACTAGAACGTGTTTCCCCCTTCCTAATATGCTCCAGCCATCAAAGACTTCCAGAATACTCCTTACATTAGGTGAGTAAACAATTATTAAGGAGGAAGTTAGATTTACAAATAGGTGCATATGTTGTGTCCCAGGTCGGATATATTTCAATCATGCAGAGGGGACAACATATGGCTAACTAGGATAGAGGAATTGAGAGGTAGAATGTTGTATATGTTGTGTCTCGGGTCGGATCTTCCGATCACACAAAAGGGACAACATATGACTAATAGATAGAGATGTTGGATTAGTGTCTAAGTCCATAACTATTTTGGTATGTACTTGACCCGATGGTGCATGGTCCTTTTGGGTTGCCTTCGCCAAAGCAACTTGATAGGATGAATTATGGAGAGAAAGGATTAAATATGATTTATTAATATATTATGGGAAAAATATATTAAAGGAGAAATCATATTGTTTAATTAATGTTAGTCAATAATTAATTGGTAATTAGTTTTGTGACAAAAAGAGATTAATTAAACTTAAGGGACTGGAACTGTAATTATAAGATAATTGCAATTTGGGCCATGGATTGCCTTTTATTATAAGGTGGACGAATTCTATGGGGGAAGCCCACATGAAATCGTCCAAGGTCTTATGGAAAAAGGCTACATGGGTTGCTTAGGGCTTAAGCATCCAAATTATGGTTTCCTTGTTAGATAACCCTAATTGCCTCACTATATATAGATCCCTTAAGGACCAAAAACGTGGTCAAGCTTCTTGCTAGGGTTTCACACGAGTTTTGGCAGCCTCCATCCTCTCTCCTCTTCATACTCTTGCTTCTGGTGTTTGTGAACCATTAGAGGAGTGACACTTGTGACTCTAAGCCTTCCAAAGTCAATACAAGGAGATTTGGGATTGTTATTGCTACATAACAATCAAGGTAATATTATAAACCTAATCTCATGTTAATATGATTACTTGTATGCTAGAATTAGGGTTTATAGTCATGGATAACTTGCATGTACAATAGAGAAACCTAGATCCAAGCATTAGGGTTTGTATGAGCACATAGGATGTCTTATGACGAAAACCCATCAGTGGTATCAGAGCCTAGACTGGTTTCTATTGTATTGATGCTTGATATGTTTGAAAAATTCAATTTTTTGGTTTCTGGAGGCTGGACTCGCCGAGCCCATGCAGACTCGACAAGTCCAAGCTTGACTCGCCGAGTCAACTCGTCAGATGGAGGGTATTTCACGATTTCTTGTTGTTTTTGCTTATGGATTGTTACCTTATCATATTAGATCAATATAAATCCGATTTTTTGATATATATGACTATATTTTTGATCTAATTGAAGATATTTATCAATTAATAAGATAATTGTTTCCTTATGTGATAATTGTTTAATTATTTTGACTAAATTGATAAATTGTTTTGCAAGAAATCATTAAACAAATCAAATATGGATAATTATGTGATTAATTGTTAATTTAGATTATTTGTTATTTGATCCTTGTTGTTATGAAATGTTTCATATTTTCCCCTTTAGGTTTTATAGTTTAAATTTGAACCCAAAAGTTTTGTTGTTTTGAAATTTAAATAGCTAAAACCCTAATGTTCTGAAATGTTTCAAAACTTGCCCTCAAGTTTTGGAATTTAAATTTTGATTAAATGGTTTAATTTTGATGTATATTTAAATTCTAAACCCTAATGTGTTGAAATGTTTCAAAACTTGCCCTCAAGTTTTGGAATTTAAAAGTTGATTAAAAGTTTAATTAGGAATGTTAAATTCTAAATCTCTAGTATAGTTTTGAAAAAGTTCAACTCACACCCTTATGGTTTTATTAATTAATTAAGGTGTATAATTAAAAGAAGTTTAATAAATCCATAAAAGTTTAGGTTTACAATTTAATTAAATTAAAAGTATAATTGTTAAATTTGACATCATAGTATTTTAAAAGTATTAAAATACACCCTATACTATATATATAACATTAAAAGTCTAACATTATATATATGTATGAGTAAAAGTCAGTCTTACCGTTAGTATGCCTCATTCACGAAGCTGGTCTATAAGGGGTGTTTAAGGAAATTGCCTATAAAATGGCGATTGAATGAGTATCCACTCTTACCCACCGCACTCTTGACTAGTGGAGGGTCGTTAGCCGAACGGGTAGGATAGGACGAAACCTTCCATTATAAGTATAATGAAGTATAAAAGTAACTAAATGAAGTATAAAAGTATAAAACCTTCCATTACTTGACACGTCGAGTACTCCCCTGACTCGACGGGTTCCACCTGGCATGAATCGCGGGGCTACCACGACTCGACTCGCCGAGTCTCAAGAACAACTCGGCGATTCCCAGCTCGACTCAGTCCAACTGTCAACCCTCACTAACTCTCCCTGACTCACTGAGTCGACCCTTAACTCGGAAGGACCACTCGCTGAGTGGTTAAGGTCAATCTTCATGCTACTCGCCGAGTCTGTTCTTCAGACTCGGCGATTCCATGCCATGCATCAACTCAAACTAGTTTCTGAGGTCAGATCCGCACCATCCACTCATAGATCTGGCCCTCCTAAGCTTATTCATCATGTAAAGTCCATATATTGGTTACCATACAACACCTACAAGGCTCTTTTTGGAGAAATAACCTCTAAAATGGCAACCCTAGCCTCCAACCCAAAAAGGGAGGACATAAAGCATGACATTAGGGACTCTCTGGACCTACTAAGGTCCAGATCTAAGCACCATAACCCCATGGGACCTCTCACACTTCCAATACAAAGCAAATAAGGCATGAAGAAACCCTATATTTGACCAAATCAACAAAAATATGGAAATGAGCTCTGAATGATACCTCAAGAAGCCTCCTCAGATGAAATGAAAGAAGATCCCAGCTCCCCAACTCTTCTAGCTTGACTTTCCTCTTCCTTTCTTGCAAAAACACACAAATTTGGTGAACAATAGCCTCTTATCTCACTCACACGAATCCCTCAGCTGCTTTGGTGCTCTCAAGACCCAGGTAGCCGCAATGAAGGGCCATAAGGTCCTTTAAATAGGGCTTAGGACCGGGAATTTAGGGTTTCATTAAACAGCGAGGACTCGCCGAGTCCATTCCTTGGACTCGTCGGGTCCGGGCGCGAACCCGCGTCCTGAACCGCGATCCTACTCGGCGAGTTTGAGCTCCAACTTGCCGAGTCCCCTCACAAAACTCCAAAAATATAAGCATAAAAGATACCTGGAGATCCGGGCTGTTACAATTCTCCCCCACTAGAACTAGACTTCGCCCTCGAAGTATCGCTCTGCAAATAGCTCCGGATGCTGCTCACGCATCTCACGCACTGGCTCCCAGGTCATCTCCGATCCCCTTCGATGCTGCCACTGAACCAACACCAGGGGTACTTCCTTGTTCCTCAAAACCTTGATTTTCCGATCTTTGATGGCCACTAGTCTCTCGGCATAATTCAGGCTAGCATCCACCTGAATATCCTCTAATGGAACCACTGCCGACTCATCGGCTATACACTTCCTCAGCTGCGACACATGAAAAGTGTCGTGAATCTGCCCTAACTCTGCTGGCAAATCCAAACGATAGGCGACCCGGCCTACCCTCGCAATCACACGAAATGGACCAATATACCGGGGCCCCAACTTGCCCCTCTTCCTGAATCGAATCACTCCTTTCCAGGGAGAGACCTTCAGGAGAACAAAGTCGCCGACCTGAATCTCAAGCTCGGACCGGCGCCTGTCTGCATAACTCTTCTGTCGGCTCTGAGCGGTCAACAACCTCTGTCTGACCTGCTGAATCTGCTCTGTCGTCTGAAGCACGATCTCTGTACTGCCCATCACCCGCTGACCGACCTCTCCCCAACAAATAGGGGTCCGACACCTCCTCCCATACAACAGCTCAAAGGGTGGCATACCAATGCTCGAATGATGGCTGTTGTTGTAGGAAAACTCTGCCAAGGGTAAATACGCATCCCAGCTACCCCCGAAATCCAACACACATGCCCGGAGCATGTCCTCAAGCGTCTGAATCGTCCGCTCACTCTGACCGTCTGTCTGGGATGATATGCAGTACTAAAATGCAGTCTAGTACCCAACTCCTCATGAAATTTCTTCTAGAATCTGGAAGTGAAGCACACATCACGGTCCGAAACAATCGAGATCGGCACCCCATGCCGAGATACCACTTCCCTCACATACACCTCCGCCAATTTCTCTGCTGAAGAACTCTCACTGATGGCAAGGAAGTGAGCGCTCTTCGTCAACCTGTCCACACTCACCCAAATTGCGTCAACTCCTCTGGCAGTCCTCGACAATTTGGTGATGAAATCCATAGTGATCTGTTCCCACTTCCACTCGGGAACCTCCAATGGCTGCAACTTGCCATGCAGCCTCTGATGCTCGGCCTTAACCCTACGGCAGGTCAAGCACCTCTCAAAAAACCACGCAACATCCCTCTTCATACAGGGCCACCAATACTCCTTTCTCAAATCTAAATACATCTTAGTGGCCCCCGGATGGATCGAAAATTTCGACCGATGAGCCTCCTCCATAAAAGTGGTACGCGTTCCTCCCATAAACAGTACCCAGATACGCCCCTGAAATGTCATAAGCCCCCGACCATCAGTAACGAACTCTGAAACCAAACCAACAACCCGTTCCCTCTTCTGCATCTCAGGTTGCACAGCCTCGACCTGTGCCCCACGAATGGCGTCCAATACCGGAGCTATCACGGTCAATCTCAAACATACACCCCGCAGTGGAGTGCTCTCCGCCCTGCGGCTCAACGCATCGGCTACCACATTAGCCTTGCCTGGGTGGTATAGGATCTCACAATCATAATCCTTGACCACATCCAACCACCTTCTCTGACGCATATTTAGGTTGGGCTGATCCATCAAATACTTCAAACTCTTATGGTCCGTGTATATCGTACACCGAACCCCATACAAGTAGTGACGCCAAATCTTGAGGGCGAACACCACTGCCCCCAACTCTAGATCATGGGTGGGATATCTCGTCTCATGAGGCTTCAGGTGCCTCGATGCATACGCTATCACATGCCCCCTCTGCATCAGCACCGCTCCCAAACCCAAAATCGATGCATCACAGTATACCACAAAGTCCTCCATCCCTTCCGGGAGAGCTAACACCGGGGCTTCGCACAACCTCTGGCGAAGTGTCTCAAAGGAGGCCTGCTGCTCGGGGCCCCATGAAAAAGCAACACCCTTTCGGGTCAATCTGGTGAGTGGCACTGCGATCTTAGAGAAATCCCTGATAAACCTCCGATAATATCCTACCAACCCTAGGAAACTCCTGATCTCGGAGGGTGACTTCGGCACCTCCCAACTCATCACCGCCTCAACCTTGGCCGGATCGACCAATATCCCTTCCTGGTTAACGAGATGTCCTAAGAACTGGACCTCCCGCAACCAGAAATCACACTTGGAGAATTTAGCATAAAGCCTCCCCGATCTCAGAACTCCGAGAACCTCTCTCAGATGCTCCTCATGCTGCTCTCTAGATCTCGAATATACCAGAATGTCGTCGATAAACACAATCACCGACCGATCCAGCATCGGCCTACACACTCGGTTCATGAGATCCATGAACACTGCCGGGGCATTGGTGAGCCCAAAAGGCATCACCACAAACTCATAATGTCGATAACGCGTCCTGAACGTCGTCTTCTGGACGTCCTCATCCCGCACCCTCACCTGATGATATCCAGACCTCAAATCGATCTTGGAGAACCAAGATGCTCCCTGCAACTGATCAAACAAATCGTCGATCCTCGGCAACAGGTAACGGTTCTTGACCGTCAGCTTGTTCAACTCCCGGTAATCAATACACATCCGGTATGAACCATCCTTCTTCTTGACAAACAGGATAGGCGCTCCCCACGGCGAGCTGCTCGGCCGAATAAACCCCTTCCCCAGTAGCTCCTGAAGCTGTGAGGATAACTCTTGCATCTCTGGAGGTGCAAGGCGATAAGGCACCTTAGCGACAAGCGCAGCCCCCGGAACCAAATCGATATTGAACTCCACTTGCCTCACAGGAGGCACACCCAGCAACTCCTCGGGGAAAACATCTGGGAACTCACGCACCACCGGAACCTCCTCAACTGAACTCGGCCTCTCGGAAGCCACTCGCGTATCCATCACATACGCCACAAAACTCTTACAGCCCTGCTGTAGACACTACCTTGCTCTAGCGGCCAAACAAAACGCTGATCCTGATCATGTACCCTTGCCGTATACCGAAAGAACTCCCCCACTAGGGTCTCGTATGGTCACCAACTGTCGCTCACAGTCAATAACCGCACCAAATCTGCTCAACCAATCCATGCCCACAATGACACAGACATCACCCATAGCAATAGGAACCAGATCAATCGGGAACTCAACACCGAAAATCTCAACTACGCAACCTCGAAGAACCTCTGTGGCATATATCACCCTCTCATCAGCTATGGAAACTCTCAGAGGCCGACTCAACGCCTCACGACTAACACTGATATGCTGACTAAAAGCCAAAGATACAAAAGACCGACTCGCACCCGAGTTAAATAACACCAAGGCAGGTACAGAATTCACAAGAAAAGTACCTACGCATAACATAACATAAGCATAATATCACAACATCAAAATAAATACATGAAAGGATACATACCAGCCACGACATCGGGCGCTGCGCGGACCTTCTCCGCGGTCAGCTGAAAGGCTCTCCCTCATGCCCTCGGCGCCTCGGCCTTCACCGGCCGACTCTCTGTAGCTCTGATGGCGGCAGGGGCAGATCCCTGAGGTGCTCCCTGAGATGACCCTCGCAACTGCGGACACTCTGCCTTCCGGTGTCCAGTCTGATTGTAGTGGAAGCACACTGCAAACCCTTTGGGGCAATCCTTGGCCATATGCCCCTCCTTGCCACATTTGTAGCAATATCCCGCACTGCAGACTCCATCGTGACCCTTGCCACACTTCCCACAAGTGCGGCCCTTCTGACTCCCTGGTTTGGGATCAGCGGGCTTGGCCCGCTTGGCTGCCGGCTGAGACTGTGCCGGTCGCCGATCCCTCCCCTGAGACTCCACATCCTCCCTGGCCTGAGTCTCCAGCTCAATCTCCCTCTTCCGGGCATTTGCCTGAAGCTCAGCAAATGTCCGGTACGAGGAGTTCGCCGCGAACTCCCGAATGTCTCGCCTCAAAACACTCAAATATCGGCTCATGCGTGCCTGCTCAGTGGACACGTGCTCAGGGCAGAACATCGCCCTCTCATGGAACATCCTGGTGATCGCTGAAACTGACTCAGTACCCTGCTTGAGGGTCAGAAACTCCTGTGCCAACCGCTCCCTCTCCACCTGGGGAACATACTCATCTCGGAACATGACAGTGAACCTCTCCCAGGTCACTGCCGCAAGCTCAGCAGGCGTATAATGCGCCGTCACTAACTTCCACCAGTCCTTCGCTCCCAAGCGAAGCTGGTTCAGCGCGAACCGAACCTTCAAATGCTCAGGAGATGAGCAAGTGAAGAAACACCCCTATATATCAGATATCCATCTCATAGCTGCCACCGGATCCTGGGTCCCATCAAAATCTGGTGGTTTTGTGTTGCTGAACTCCCGGAACAACAACGCATCACCACCTTGCGGCCTCGCGGCAGCAATCGCTGCGGTGGCCGCTGCAACAGCAGCCTCAGAAAGAGCGGCATAACGCTCGTCGAAGGTCTCAATCAGCGTGGTCTTAATAGACCCGAACATCTCTGGTATCTCTGCCCTGATGGCCGCAGCCACCTCCCCGTGGATGACCCGGCGGATCTCCTCATCACTAGTATCACTTCTCTCAGGCATCAAACGTGTCCTCACCATGATCTACCTCTGAAATACAACATACGAAAAATTAGAACCCCTTCGAGCATACTCACACTCGACAACTAATTCCTCCTTGATCCTTGGTATTCCAAAGATTCTTACTTGGGCTGTACACCGCTCCGGTGCTTTCAGTAGTACGGGCCCAATACTAATGTCCACACCGTATCAGAATACATCCCAAGTCCTCCTCTTCGGATCCCAAATTCCAAGTACGTTATCATGCATAGATCACTCTCTAATAGATCTCTCATAAGCCCCTCGTTGCTACCTACTCACTCTCAAGCATCTCATAGCAGCTCACCTCTTCCTAGGCTAAGGCATCACAAATTAGGCTACTCTAGTCCTAATAGGAATACCTAGCCTACTCTAACATGTGAATACATCATATCAATATCAATAGCACATAACATGAGGGTATTTTGGGAAATCACCGTTCGGGCGCGGACTGATCGTACACACAACTCTGCTCTGCATTTCTTTTCAAAATCTTTTACTCTTTTTGAAAATACTTCTCAAATCCTCAGTTTGAGTTCAAATACGCCCGAAGGTGTACTCGAATTCCTCAAATCAAGGCTCTGATACCAACTTGTAACACGGTGAATTTCAAAATAATTTTTCGCAAATTATAAAAACAATTCTCATTTAATTTTCATAAAAACATTAAGTTTAAATCCCAATTCACATCATACAAAATCCCAAGATCATATATATATCAAAAATCCCATGCGTGTGTACAGATTAAGTCGGCGCCTTCCCACGGTCATCGCTAGTACCTGAAACAACAACACTAACATTGTAAGCACAAAGCTTAGTGAGTTCCCCAAAATACCACATAAACATATATTAGCCACTCGAGGCTATAACTCTATGGGTCCGTGCACCCAAGCTCTGTGAACCCTCAGGTTCTAACTCTGGGAACCTTCCGGTTCCAACTCTATAAACATGCACAACATAAATCACATAGACATCATGCAGTACAACACATAGCATACACATAACATACACATACTCTGACACATAACTCTGATTACCTACTCAAGGTAAAGTATAGTGAGAAGACTCACCTCGTGTATCTCGATAACTCGCGAATCCTGGAAATCACTCGTGCTCGATCCTCCGAGCTATAATCCTCCTATATCATCATATATCTCTTAATTAACACTTTTACCACTAAGGCTGACTACCCCTATCAAGTCAACTCTGGTCAACGGTCAACGGTCAAATTTGACCGGACTCGGCGAGTGCACTAGTGCGACTCGGCGAGTCTATACATATTCACCGACTCTCTAGGATTCTCTTTTGACACGTCGAGTACTCCCCTGACTCGACGGGTTCCACCTGGCATGAATCGCGGGGCTACCACGACTCGACTCGCCGAGTCTCAAGAACAACTCGGCGATTCCCAGCTCGACTCAGTCCAACTGTCAACCCTCACTAACTCTCCCTGACTCACTGAGTCGACCCTTAACTCGGCAGGACCACTTGCTGAGTGGTTAAGGGCAATCTTCATGCTACTCGCCGAGTCTGTTCTTCAGACTCGGCGAGTCCATGCCATGCATCAACTCAAACTAGTTTATGAGGTCAGATCCGCACCATCCACTCATAGATCTGGCCCTCCTAAGCTTATTCATCACGTAAAGTCCATATCTTGGTTACCATACAACACCTACAAGGCTCTTTTTGGAGAAATAACCTCTAAAATGGCAACCCTAGCCTCCAACCCAAAAAGGGAGGACATAAAGCATGACATTAGGGACTCTCTGGACCTACTAAGGTCCAGATCTAAGCACCATAACCCCATGGGACCTCTCACACTTCCAATACAAAGCAAATAAGGCATGAAGAAACCCTATATTTGACCAAATCAACAAAAATACGGAAATGAGCTCTGAATGATACCTCAAGAAGCCTCCTCAGATGAAATGAAAGAAGATCCCAGCTCCCCAACTCTTCTAGCTTGACTTTCCTCTTCTTTTCTTGCAAAAACACACAAATTTGGTGAACAATAGCCTCTTATCTCACTCACACGAATCCCTCAGCTGCTTTGGTGCTCTCAAGACCCAGGTAGCCGCAATGAAGGGACATAAGGTCCTTTAAATAGGTCTTAGGACCGGGAATTTAGGGTTTCATTAAACAGCAAGGACTCGCCGAGTCCATTCCTTGGACTCGTCGAGTCCGGGCGCGAACCCGCGTCCTGAACCGTGATCCTACTCGGCGAGTTTGAGCTCCAACTCGCCGAGTCCCCTCACAAAACTCCAGAAATATAAGCATAAAAGATACCTGGAGATCCGGGCTGTTACATAACTTGAATTCGTTTTCTCCCATTTTGTAGATGTCAAAGTTCGACAACTATGGTCTTTTCAAATCCCGTGGAACAAGCTTTCCACATGAAGATGATATTCTACGATTCGATCAAGGAATGAGAGATCATGCTTCACTTCCTCCACCTCCTCCAATTATTCTCCCTAACCCACAAGTTCGAAGGCTTGAAAAGTTCAAGCTCACTCAAGCCCTTTTGGCAAGTAGACATAAAGAAGGAAAGCCGGTGAGTGCACACGTCCTAGGGATGAAGTCACACATTGATAGGTTAAGAATGTTGGGATCCGTTGTCTGTGAGGAAATGGCTGTTGATTGGGTTCTTCAGTCACTTCCTAATTCATATAGTGAGTTCGTAAGAGAGTACTATATGATGAACCGCGACGTGACCCTTATAGATCTCACCTATATGCTTATTGCTGCTGAATCAGCAATGGTTTGGCGCAATAGAAAAAGCAAAGTTGATTGGTGAATCTGCCTTCAAGACCTCTATAGATATAGACAATGGCAACGAAAGACATGCTATGATCAAAAAGTTTGATCATAAGAGAAAGGCAATGTCTGAAGTAGTTCCATGTGTTGTTCCAAAAGAGTCGATTTGCTTTTATTGCCAAGAGAAAGGGCATTGGAGACGAAGCTGCCCCATTTACCTAAGAGATCTAAGAGATGGGAGAGTCGAAATGTATGGCTCTAATATAGGTAAAATCCATTAACTAACTCTTTTAAGCTTCTATTCTAGATTCTTAATACATAATGTGATAAGATTACAATTGAAGTTTTGTAGGATCGAAGAAAAGAAAGGAAGCTTAAGGGAAGAAATGAGCAAAATCTAACCGTGAAGGAATGGATTTCGATCGCATTTCTCGAAGATTAGATTTTTGAGCTACTACTTAGAGTTAGAATTAGATTGCTAAGAAAGATGTATTAGCATAGTTTTTCAATGAATTGCATTGTAAGTACAAAATTTTTCCGCAATAAAATAAATTTTGATTTTATATTATTTATTTATCCTTGCAACGGCGTATATGAAAAATTGATGTTTGAATGTTTCTATTATTAGCAATAATGGATTTGGTTCTTATTATGTTATTTATGGAAAGTCGAGAATTTATCAAATAGGGAGAGTTTCTCATCGCCCAAGTTTCAATTGGACAGAAAATTGGAATCATGCAACTTGGTTGCACGATGAATGAGAAATTTCATATTTGGAAATTAGACAAATTCATTGACAAAGTGTCGAGTGAAGGACTAGGAGATCGAATACACAAAGTTGCGTGTTGATCAAGTCCACCATAAGAGTAACAAAGATATTCGTCATGATTTACTAAAAGTTTAGTAAATATGATTATACTTATAAGATTAAGTGTAATTCTGAATTGATTGAAAAAGTTTAAATCAATAGCAAAACGAATAAGAAGAATCAAGTAGGCAGAAAGATAAAAGTTTCTCCATTCTAAGAAGAAGGGAGAGTACCTTTCATGCTTTATGATAGGTCTTAATGATTAAGAACCATATCTCAATTGATCCTCTAAGTGAGTCTTAGTACAATTGTATGTCTAAGAAGAGAAATCAAGAATTGAAGAAATGGTTAAATCAAAAAGTCAATCATACTTCGTTCCAAAACAAGTCTTAGAGTTAAGATTGTGACAATGAGTGACAAGTATTAAGAAGGTTTATAACATTCATCAATTGTGGAAAGTTGTGATGTCTTGGATAAGACAAAGACCAACTAGGACCAAAGTTATGAAGTGTTTTGTCTTGATATAAGCTACACTAACTCTTGAATATTTGTTTGTCAAGAAATGTTTATTGACAAGAGAATCTTATATGTCAAGGAGTCAGTGGGAGTCTTAATGGTCTTGAAAGGTTTCAAGAACAAATCAAATAAACCTTATCGATCATCACTAGCACGCGAGTTGAGGTTTACAACCTATCGTGTTGACATCATTTTGTTTCTGTGCCAATCCAATCGAGTTAATTATGCATGTGAGTTCTATGAGTTCTTATTTTGAACGGATAAAAGGCAAAGCACCATAATCAATGAAAGGTACATTGATAGGAAAGGGTGAGCTGCTTAACTACTTGGAAGACATGGTGGGCAGCTGTGCTACCATAAGGCAAGAAATCAAGACTAAGAAAGTTCGGTCCATATGAGTTTGAATTTGTCGTAAACTTTAGTTTTAACAAATTCACATGGATAGGAACACATACACCGTTTAAATCTAAGTGTCATAAGATTTCCTCCTTCATGAAAATGATTGTGAGGAAATGCTTTCACTAAGAGAGATTTTAAGAAGATAGTGATTGTAAAATTGCATTCTCGAATTCGATTATGGTTACTGTATCCCTTTCCATAATTTGAATTGTGAGGTTTGGCAATTAGTCTTAAGTGTTTAGACACACATATGAACTATCGAAGGCAAAGGTGTATAAGTTCAAGAAGCCTTGATAAATGATTATCAAAGCACTAAGTATTAGAAACATGAACTTAAGAAATTCAATAAGTATTGTTTTTCTGAAAGTTTAGTTGTTTCTGAATACATGTCGAAGCTAGTGGGAGCATAAGTGTTATGTTTTATAATAATCATCATGATAGTGGGAGCATAAATGTTATGATTGTATGATTATTAAGGAAAGTATTGCAAGTTGGCAATATTACTTATAGAAAACAAGAGTCATTCTTTGCAAAGTTGTAAGGATGGAATAGTTGTTTTGCTATAATTAAGGGAGAGAATATTATGCTTCATTTCAAATCTAAAGGTTTAGGTTAAGAAATATTAATAAATTTAGTCAAGGGGACATAGTGTGTTCTTAAAAATTCGATTATGATTACGGCATTCCTCTTCACAATTCGAATTTTGAGAACATAGCAAATAAAACATTATGCGTCGTGTCCCATACGCTTCGGGTATAGGATCAATTGTGAATGCTTTAATGTTTGACCATTCTAAAATTTTCCAAATGTCTAGCGCATTTAGAGGGAAAAGGGACTAGAATCGGTTTTGACTAAAATAATTAAACAACTATCAAAGGACAATCCAAAGTTCGACGAGGATTGGTCGCTTGTGAGTAGTTGGAAGTATAGTATTGAAAGATATGGAAATGTTTTCATACAGGATGGACCATATCAACATTATTATGAATAGAAAAGATTCTATTAAGAATGAGTTGTCATATGGAACATATGGAAGTTTGCCCAAATTGGGAATTGAATATTGAGAAATCTATGACTAGATTAGAAACTTTTATGCAAAAGGATGTTCAAAGAATGTACTTTGAGTGAGAGACATCATATCTAAGGAATTGTCTTGTAACAATCTCCGATAGAGGACTTTGTAATATCATTGGCAATAGTTTTTGTGACTTTGGTGCAGTGACATTACGAAAGGATAGTTGCATAGAATGTTAGAATCTAGCATATTCTATAAGTAGCAAGAATTTGATATTCTTTAACTTATGAAAAATGGATTTGGAAGTTGTGAAATGAGAATGATTGGAAATATGTTCAATTTGACCTATTTCACAAAATAAGAACCATAGGTAAACATTGTGTGCATGATAGGAGCATGGGACAAGTGTAATAATTCAAGTAAGAAGTTGATTACCCGAAACGACAAATAATGAGTAATCTATATGGTGATAAATAAAAGGAGTTTTATTTATACTCAAAGGTTTGAGGCCATATGGGATTAGTATTATTCTTGTGTTTCACATTTTCATGTTTTGACTTCCAGAATAACTGAGTTTATTAAGAATAATCGAATTATTCAAACGGGCCACAGTCGTTCATATGTTGGACATAGATATGAATGAAGATTGTCGTGAATTGGTGTGTGGATTGTCTAAAGAGCATTAGACATAAGCAAATGTTTGTTGCAATGTTCATGAGTGCTTATGAATATGAATTTGAGCATTGGATCAAACCCAAGCTCATTTGGATCACTCCATGAATTGTATCACGAGTGATTGGTGAGACGATAACATCTTATATTCTTGAAACCGAGATGTGTGAGTTGTATCTTGCAAATCGGTTGCACATTGATAATATGTAAACGCACTAGTAACTTGGTGTTATAAAACATATTGTTGTGTGTGATTCGGTGCGTGAGTGCAAGCAAGCATTGTATCAAAGTTTATCCGTTCCTTTTATCCAAAGTAGGATAAAATCGATATCTTTGGGCCCCTCGATGATTTAGTGATGACAAACGTAAATGCTCGGTCGGGCTAGGGCTAATTTGATTTGTTCAATTAGTCAGTCGTCATAAATCGGGAATTGAGATACAGTACAAAGAGAATGATTTGAAATCATATCTCATATGATATCTAGAATGGAGGAATGTATGATCCCTTATCTAAGGACACGCGTATCTGATAGGATCAGAGTTGACAGCAGCTTTGGAAAGCTACGATTGCAGATCAGGATCTGAAGTCATACGCAGAATAGTTGTTAGACTTATCCAAGTGGGAGACTGTTGGATTAGTGTCTAAGTCCATAACTATTTTGGTATGTACTTGACCCGATGGTGCATGGTCCTTTTGGGTTGCCTTCGCCAAAGCAACTTGATATGATGAATTATGGAGAGAAAGGATTAAATATGATTTATTAATATATTATGGGAATAATATATTAAAGGAGAAATCATATTGTTTAATTAATGTTAGTCAATAATTAATTGGTAATTAGTTTTGTGACTAAAAGAGATTAATTAAACTTAAGGGACTGGAATTGTAATTATAAGATAATTGCAATTTGGGCCATGGATTGCCTTTTATTATAAGGTGGACGAATTCTATGGGGGAAGCCCACATGAAATCGTCCAAGGTCTTATGGAAAAAGGCTCCATGGGTTGCTTAGGGCTTAAGCATCCAAATTAGGGTTTCCTTGTTAGATAACCCTAATTGCCTCACTATATATAGATTCCTTAAGGACCAAAAACGTTGTCAAGCTTCTTGTTAGGGTTTCACATGAGTTTTGGCAGCCTCCATCCTCTCTCCTCTTCATCCTCTTGCTTATGGTGTTTGTGAACCATTAGAGGAGTGACACTTGTGACTCTAAGCCTTCCAAAGTCAATACAAGGAGATTTGGGATTGTTAATGCTACATAACAATCAAGGTAATATTATAAACCTATTCTCATGTTAATATGATTACTTGTATGCTAGAATTAGGGTTTATAGTCTTGGATAACTTGCATGTACAATAGAGAAACCTAGATCCAAGCATTAGGGTTTGTATGAGCACATAGGATGTCTTATGACCAAAACCCAACAAGAGATAGTTTCATAGATAAGAAAGTGTGTAGAAATAGAGTTGCATATGTTGCAATCCAGGTCGGATCTTTCGATCACGTAGAGGAAGCAACATATGACTGACAGATAGAAAGCAAGAAAATAATTTCCTACAGACCTACTTTTTCAGAACCCCCCAGTCGCCCTATCAGAACAAGAATTAAGGACATAAGTCCGTACATCAAGGAAAAGTCGAACCACAGTTCTAGATGCGTATTAATTTAGTGTATCCTGTAGGATCCCGTGTTTATCTCACTACTCAATCTACCCGAGCATCGTATGGTCAGTCCAAACAATCCTATCTTAATCTACACTTTCAAATCCTTCGTGCCTACCAGCACATTGAACACAGAATCTAGACAATTCAGATTATGTCCCTTACACTGGTTTAGACTGTCCGTTATCACTTTATCTTAATATCACTTCCCAACAGACACCTACTAAAGAAAAACTATAAAAGATTGTCTTTAAAAAACGAATCAGATTAAGATAAACTCAGGAGTATAGAGAAGAAAACTCAAACCGTAAGTCACCGATTGAATTTGCATCCAGAAGGTCTGAGAACACCACGCATAATCTCATAACAGATCCGAAAATTCTTCATGGAATTAAGCACAAACCCCATGAGTGAATCCTTTCTCCCCTTCCCACAAAGGACACATACTCTCAAACAAAATTCCGAGTGTTGTACAATTGAGAGATGCCTCCTATCATGTGCCTGGAACAACCACTACCAAAAAACCGAAGTCTGATGATATGCCTCCATAGCTGCTCCGACACAGAACAGGATCAATTGGTCTTTGAAACCTAGTCTATTTTGAAACTGGGTCGACATTTGTCATCAATGTAAGGTACTCTCTTCCATGACATATCCTGCTTATCACAAACAGAAGATGTAAAAATATTAGAATCATTAATTGATTTTGGAGATTGAACCTTTGGTACCCATCTGTAGTCGGGTTTAACCCATTTCTTGTTGGATCGGATGGGTGCCTCGGCACTTGATTTTGAACTCGAAGCTGATCGCCGAGATGACTTTGACCTAGCCGGTCTTGGTTTCGCTGGAGCATCTCTTGGATTGGGCTTCTTAGCCGACATTCCCTTCTTACCCTTGGGATTTTGATTCTTGGCCTTGTGGGTTTGATTCTTGGCCTTCTAGGCATTCCAGTCACCATTTTGTGATTGGGATCTAGAATGATTTCCTTTGGAGAATCTCCCTCTTGGCACATTTTGCCATCATTGTGCGTAGTAGAGAACATATACGCAATTTAGACAATTTCTGGCAATGTGTCCAGGTGTTCCACAGTGAAAGCAAGTCTTTTTCTTCATTGGGAAGCTGTTTATTCCTGCCCCTGGTGGCGTGTCCATGCCTTGTCTCTTGCCTTTCCCACATGCACAGTTACAAAAGGAATTCTGTTTAACTAGAATTGGTGGCCTGTATTTCTCAACAGTAGGTTGATCGGAAGCAGCTGAGTTCGAAGCAACAGATTCAGAGTTCAAGGAGATGTTGGTTTGTTCAATGGTGTGCTCCTTGTTCTCATCCTCTGCTACTTTACCTGCACATGAAGTAGAAGCATTAGTATCGTTCAACTCAATACCCTCAGTTGCCTGTTCAATAGCTGGTTTACCGTATACCATTAATGGTTCTCGGTCAATCTCTTCTTGAGTCAAAGGTTTTGCAGTGTAGTTGTGATTATAGGGAGGAGGGACAACTTCATAACCTAGACCCTTTTGCTGGTTATCCTAAAATTTCGTATTATGTTCCATCGTGGACGCAACTACCTCACTTGATACATCGAATTTCTTAAATGTAAATTCAGCATCATTATATTTAGCTTTCAAAGCATCAAGTTCGGCAGTTACAGCAGCAAGTTTTTTCTTAATGTGATCATAATTTTCACACTTGTTGCTGTAATCTTCTTGCAGTTTTCGGAAATCCTTGGTTTTGGTCTCTAATTGAGCTTGTAAGGGTTTTTGACCTTTCCTTAGAGTATAGCTTTCGTATTTTAGGTCCTCATTTTCCCTTTTTAGCAAATCAATTTGTTCGCGAAGAAATTTAATCGTAGCTTCACAAGATGGAGTACATGAAACTTCATTTACCAGAATGGATGAGGAACTCATTTTTTTTAAATGTCCTTTGACTAAAAACTCAAAAGTCAATCTTAAAAGTCAAATTTACCAAGTCAAACTCAAAAGTCAAACTTGAAAAATCAAACTTAAAAGTTAAACCGAAAAGCTAAATTTGAAAATTTAAAAGTTAAACGAGAAAGTCAAAGTTTAAAGTCAAAGGTCAAATTTTAAAAGTCAAATTCAAAATTTAAGGGCAAAAGTCTAAATTAAAAGTCAAAAATTAAAAACTAAAATTTTTGGTTCAAAATGTAATTTAAAAATGAAAGAAATTGATTTTTAGGGTTAAAAGTGACAATATGCGAAATAAGGAACAGAGAGGGACTCTTTATGAATTAATTTTGGAAGGAGTGAATCAAGATGTTGCCTAGACCAACTGGTAAGACAGATGGATTATAAACCAGGGGACCCGAGTTCGATCCCCGGCAACCCCCAAAACTCCCCTGAATTTTTTTAATGAACACTGCAAAGACGTGAGCTGATCAGCACATCGTCCGAAGCCGCTTAGCCGAGAACACCTTCCGAAGCCATACACGCGAGAAGCTGCTGAGTCGCACACCGAGCTGCACACGTCCGAGCCGTACACTGAGGCCGCACACTTCGAGCCGGCCACACACACCGATCTGCACAGGTCCGAGCCGCACACCTTCAACAGATTCGCGAAAAAACAACGTTTTTCACCCCTTTTTGCTCCAAAACTCGATCAAAAACTCGTTTTTATAAAAAAAAATGCAAAGAAGAAACCCCCCTTATTTTGCCACGATCTACCCAAAAACGCAAAAATCCTTTCAAAATAAGATCAAATAAGCTCCATATCTCCAAGCTCTGATACCAATTGTAAGTCCCTGATCTGCTTGTGTATCGATCAGATCCAATTGATGGTGCAGAATCCCAATCAATTGGATGATGTCAGATCAAATAGAAGAAGAGAAGGAGAAGAAGAAGAAGATGATGAATCTTGTATTATTTGATGATTAGAATGTAGATCCAAACACAAGATTCATGCACACTAACACACATTCACTTCTTCTCTCTAACTTTCTCCCTCTATTATATGCACTCCTCTCTCTCTCTCTTCTAGCCTTACACTCCCCACCCTATATATATTTGACATATGGGTCGTACACGGGTGTACGTCCATACACCCGTGTATGGACATACACACAAACTGCAAACACATACAACATTACATAAAAGTAGATTTTCCTAGAAAACCAAAGTATAAACCAATATTTAGACCCAACACACTATGCCAGGGACTGCTGTCAATCTGCCCCTCCCGTAGATATGAGGATTTGTTACCATTGTCATCAGGTTGGTCATGTGAAGACCAACTATCCGCAACTCACCGCCAGGTCGGTGCAGGGTTCCGTGCCAGCTACTGTGAATATTGGAGATGGGAGGCCAGTCAAGGTGGAGCCTCCGAAGGCTCAGGGTCGTTCCTTCCAGCTCACGGCCGAGGAGGCCAAGGCAGCACCGGATGTGGTTGCTGTTACGTTTCTATTCTCTGTCTCAGTTATTGTATTTGTCTTAAGCTTATTGATTATACATGTGGTTAGGTACGTTTTAGTGAACTCTTTGCCCGCTTTGGTATTATTTGACTTGGGGGCGAGTCGGTCGTTTGTATCTCAGACCTTCTCTAGAGGGTTGAGTGTGCCGATAGATGATCTTGAGTGTCCGTTGCGAGCTTCGATCGCCAACAAGCACGGGGTTTCAGATTCTTCGGTCTACTGAGGATGCGAGTTGGATATTTTCAGGGTGTCCTTCCCGATAGATTTTATTCCTATCCCCATGGGGGATGTATGCGTCATTGTAGGGATGGACTGGCTTAGCTGTTTTGACTCCATGATCGACTGTGAGGGACAGCGAGTGGTGGTTCGAACCCCAAGTAGGGGAGAAGTGGTAGTATATGGTGAGGGCACCAGGTTAGGATCAGGGTTTTGTTCGGCAGCCAGGGCTTGACAGTATATTCAGCACGGGTGTGCCAGTTATTTGGCGTATGTGGTAAATACGCGGGTTAGAGAGCAACTCTCAGTTTCAAAGGTCCTGGTGGTTAGAGAGTTTGCTTATGTGTTTCCGAAGGAGTTACCCAGAGTGCCTCCCATGAGGCAGGTTGAGTTCAGGATTGATCTAGTGCCAGTTGCGGCCCCTATCGCCAAGGCGTCGTACCGTTTGGCACCGCCTGAGATGCAGCAGCTATCATCTCAGTTGCAGGAGCTGCTGGGTAAGCAGTTTATTCGTTCGAGTAGTTCACCCTGGGTGAACCGATCCTTTTTGTCAGGAAGAAGGACGGTTCGCACAGGATGTGCATTGACTATAGGGAGTTGAACAAGTTAACGGTGAAGAACCGTTATCCGCTCCCGAGGATAGACAATCTTTTTAATCGGATGTAGGGTGCATCTTGGTTTTCCAAGATTGATTTGAGATCAGGATATCACTAGGTCAGGGTGAGGGAGGAAGACGTGGAGAAGACCATGTTTCAGACTCGTTATGGTCATTACGAGTTTGTGGTGATGCCGTTTGGGCTCACCAATGTGCCAGCAGTGTTCATGGATTTGATGAACCGAGTCTGCAGACCGATGCTCGATCGCTCGGTCATTGTGTTCATAGATGATATCTTGGTGTATTCCAAGACCCGAGAGCAGCATGAGGAGCATCTCAGGGAGCTGCTAGAGGTGCTGAGGCGAGAACGGCTGTATTCCAAGTTCTCGAAATGCGAGTTTTGGTTACGAGAGGTCCAGTTCCTCGGACATCTCATTAACTAGGAGGGGATTTTGGTCGATACGGCCAAGGTGGAGGCGGTTATGCAGTGGGAGACTCCGAAATCTCCCTCAAACATCAGGAGTTTCTTGGGTTTAGCAAGGTATTATCGAAGATTCATTCGTGATTTCTCCAAGATTGTCGTACCCCTCACTCGTCTAACGAGGAAGGGGTGGATTTCCGGTGGGTCCCTGAGCAGCAGAGGGTGTTTGAGACCCTCCGGCAGTGTTTATGTGTCACACCCCAAAACCATGAACGATGGAAACGTTCTGGGGCGGAGGACGTCATGTACAGTATCACAACAATGAAAAGTAGTAAACAAGCAACAACATCATCCATTGCATTAATAATATAATTTTAATACAAGTGTTCGGATATGTCTAATAGACACTAAAGTATAAATCAAAATGAAATATGAGTCTTGAACGAGCTCCATCTTCTCTAAACCTTGCATCGGTAGTTGTCTACTGTTGACCTGAGGATACAAGTTATTTTGAAAGAGAGTATCAGCTTTAACGCTGGTGAGATCATAAGTATTTTAGTGTCTCAATTTGTATGTAAGTATTTGTACGTATATGAAATGTAAGTATTTGTACGTATATGAAAATGTAAGTATTTGAAAACGTTTTGAACATCCTAGAAAACCATATGTTTCCTACTAAAAGTATCCTTCTACCAAGGCATCTAGTATTTGTGTGTGTGTCTCTTGTAAGAGTGTGTCTTTTCCCAAATCCGACTATCATTATTCAAAATATAGCTTCTACATTACCGTACATCGTGTGAATGTTCACGAAGTGAATGTAATGGGAAAATGAAATAGTACTATGGTGTAGTATCAAATAACTACGACCGTACTAACTACCTTAAGTCTATTGTAATCTTGTAAGTACTATAGTATTTGTAATAAGTGACTACTTCTGTATTAATATTGCCTTATTTGAGGGATAAGGCATAATGTGATGGCTAGATCCCATGCTAGACGCTCCCCTGTCAAAGGGATTTTGGGACCCATACACGACCCATGCATGTTTGCAAGCCGTGAACATCCACATTACTATGATCATGTATACCCAATATAACTATCACAATGCGTTGTGATTCACTGGTATAGTTAGATCCTGAAATCGTTCCATGCTATAGCACCTAGTGATGTCTGTCCTATTATCGTATATGTAAATGCACTCATGTAAACGTATCTATGTAAACGTACTCATGTAAGCGTAATCATCTAAATGTAATCATGTAAACGTAATCATGTAAATGTAATCATGTAATAGTATAGTAGTGTACTGTAATGTTCTGCTTGTGCTAGCTGTAACGTGTGTTCTCTCTCTATCTAGCATGTATAGTAATGTACTGTGTGTACTAGCTGTAATGTGTGTTCTCTCCCTATCTAGCATGTATAGACTCATGAATGAACTGACGCGTGGTATGATTCCGCATTCTAGTAAACATATTAGTATCTTCCTAAACTACCCATATGGTAGCTTACTAGTAATATAACTAGTACGTATGAACATGGAAGTATACCCTTGCTACCCAAGGGTATTGAACTGACTGGAAGAACCTTTATGACTATATATGTACACATGATACATAACTAATATTTAAACGACCTTCGGACGGATACCTGATACTCACCAGACCACATCCCAACGGTTAAAAGGAAATAGAGCGGATAGCCTTCCTAAGTCCTTTAAACATTTATTATATAACTATACATATATATATATATATATATATATATATATATATATATGCATGCATGCAATTGATATATATAAAAGCATAAAATAAGATTTGTAACACCTTTGAACATGATTATTATCTAAGAAAAGGTCGACATGATGTCAGCCTATAAAACGGGTTGGAAGTATTTGTTTGATAAAACAGTTTAAGTGTAAAGAAACATTTGTTTGAAACACAATTTTAAATGAGTTTGAAATGAAACATACAGTGTAAAATGAACAGTTTAATAAGGAGTTTTAAACATATAAAACGTTTATGAAAATCATGTGAAGAAAACTGTTTGGTAAAACAACTAATGAGTAGTAAATCATTTGAATGCTACTTATTAATCACATGTGATTGATATAATAACTAGCAAGATTATACTTGTATCCCCCCCCATAAAAACATTTAAAAACATATAAAACATTGATTAAGGGGTATGAACTCACCTGTAGTGAGTAGTACGGATGAACTGAAGATGTAGGATCGCTAGGTGTCAAGCGAAGTCTTGAACACACTCTATGATCCTAGTTAACATATAATATCACATATATGTATCAAATTAGTCTTTAAACAACTAATAAACAAAGTCTAGACACCTAGGTCATGCTAAACACCTTTATCAATTGTTATTAGCCTCAAGGATTGCATCTAAGTGTTGTAGGGACAAGCTAGTGTGTGTAGGGTTCAAGGAAAACTCTCTAATGGAGTTCACGGCCCTAAGGTCATCAACAAAGGAGTTTACGGTCGTAAACTCATGGGTTTATGGCTGTAAGCTCCTACTTACTTGACCACTTGATGTTTTGAGGCTTTATAAGACCCTAAGAAGCATTTCTACTTAATGGCAAGGTCCTTGGAAGAGATTAGGGCACCTTTCAACTCCTTTGGGGAGTTTACGGCCCTGGAACCACTTCCCTTAGAGATTGCGGCCGTAATCTCTCATGGAAAGGTTGGTTTTGGTGTTTTCAAGCCCTAACTTAACTAGGAATGAATCTAGGCTAGTGTCCAAGGCTTAAGGAGAGTTTAAAGCACAATTTGGCCCTTTTGTTTGGAGTTCACGGTCCAAGAACTTCTTGGGCCGTGAACACCTTACTCTTGGTGTTCTTGGGGTGTTTTTTAGTCCTAGATACATTAGGATATGAGTCTAAGCTAGTTTCATTGCAAGAGGAAGGGACTAGGCACTCATTTGGCCCTTAAAGAATGGTTTACGGTCCAAGATGTTCTTGGGCCGTAAACTCTTTAATCTAGTTGTTTTCTTATGATTTCTAGTGTATTAGACACATAACGAGTCTTATAACACACATAGATAGAAGTAATCACGTTTTGGGACGAAAGTCCGAAGATCCGTGAGAGAGAATTCGGCTTTTCTCTAGTTGGAAATGTAACAAATGAATAAATATGGCTTAGAACCATATATATACCCCTAGGGTTTTTGGCAGAAAATACTTTTATTCCGACAGTGAACTCTAATATCATAGAGTTCTGGAATAACAGAGTTGCACGATACCCTAGTGCACCCTCTCTCCTGATATCTCTTTAAGTGTAAATCTTGAAATACTCAAACTTATATCAAAAGTCTGAAAATTTACTGCAACTGTTCTAACTTCTATTGAGTTGATATTGTTTGTACAGAATGGAAATTTTGGGTTGTCACATTATGCGAAGCACCGGTGTTGACACTCCCCGAGGGAGTTGAGGATTTTGTGGTATTTTGTGATGCATCCATCACCGGGTTGGGGGTAGTCCTCATGCAGAGAGGACGGGTGGTAGCCTATGCATCGCGGCAGCTGAAGCCGCATGAGATGAGATACCCTACGCACGATCTTGAGTTGGGAGCGGTGGTTTTCGTTCTCAAGATTTGGAGGCATTATCTGTACGGGGTCCGATGTACTATATATACGGATCACAAGAGTTTGAGACACATCATAGATCATCTGAACCTGAACATGAAGCAGCGCAGGTGGCTGGATGTGTTCAAGGACTATGATTGCGAGATCCTTTACCATCCTAGTAAAGCGAACGTGGTTGCGAATGCTCTGAGTCGCAAGTCATTTGGGTCCTCGACCCCAGCCAGGTGTATGAGGATAGTGGTGGATTCCCCGCTGGTGGGTTTGGTCAGGGATGCTCAGATTGAGGGTATGAGACCAGAGAACTGGAAGTTGGAGAGGAATAAGGGCGAAAGCGCCTGGTTCTTTCAGGATAGTCGAGGATTGTTGACCCGTTACGGTCGGGTTTGGGTTCCGATGTCCGGAGGGGTCCGGCAGACAGTGATGGAGGAGGCTCATAAGTCTATTTTTCTATTCACCTGGGAGCTACCAAGATGTACCGTGATTTGAGTTCGGGTTATTGGTGGCCTGGCATGAAGCGAGATATCGCTTGGTTCGTTGAAAGGTGCTTCACCTGTAGGATGGTCAAGGCCGAGAATCAGAGGCTGCATGGTAAGCTGCAGCCTCTGGAGATTCCCATGTGGAAATGGGAACGGATCGCGATGGATTTCTTCACGAAGTTGTCGAAGATGGCAAGGGGGTTCGATGCTATATGGGTCATCGTGGATCGATTGACCAAGAGTGCCCATTTCCTAGCCATACGGGAGAGTTTGTCGGCAGAGAAGTTGGTCGACCTGTACATCAGAGAGGTTGTCTCTCGCCATGGGGTTCCAGTTTCTATCGTTTTCGATCGAGATGTCATGTTTACTTCCCGTTTTTGGCAGAAGTTCCATGAGGAACTGGGTACGCGACTGCATTTTAGTATGACGTTCCATCCGCAGACTGATGGGTAGAGTGAGCTGACCATTCAGACCCTCGAGGATATGTTAAGGGCGTGCGTCATTGATTTCGGTGGGAGTTGGGATTCCCACCTACCGCTTGCAGAGTTCGCCTACAACAGCATCTATTATTCCAGTATTGGCGCCCCGCCTTTCGAGCTGTTGTATGGGAAGAAGTGTAGGACCCCAGTCTGCTGGGGCGAGGTTGGGTACACGGTGATGGGTTGGACAGAGGTAGTTTTGTAGACTACCGAGATGATACAACGGATTAGACAGCAACTGCAGACCACTCAGAGTCAGCAGAAAAGTTATGCCGACCGACGCCGATCTGAGCTGGAATTTCAGGTGGGCGACATGGTTCTTCTGAAGGTCTCACCCTGGAAGGGTGTGATCCGCTTCAGGAAGAGGGGAAAATTGGGTCCCCATTATATTAGGCCGTTCAGGATTGTTGCCAGGGTTAGCAGGGTGGCTTATAGGCTAGAGCTTCCGGAGGAGCTCAGCTGGATCCACAACACATTTCATGTTTCGCAATTGCAAAAATGCATTATGGACCAGGAGGCAGTGGTATTGTTGGATGACATTCAGGTCGATGAGTGCCTGAACTATGTGGAGAGGCTTGTGGCTATTTTGGAAAGGAAGAAGAAGACTCTACGGAACAAGGAACTACCTTTAGTTAAGGTACAGTGGAAACATCGGAGGGGATCCGAGTGGACATGGGAGCCAGAGGCGGAGATGCGCGAGCAGTACCCGACATTCTTTATCCCAGCAGACTTCGAGGGCGAAGTCTAGTTCAAGTGGGGGAAAGTTGTAACGCCCCGATTCTCAGGTATTATTTAAATATGATTTGTTGGGTTAAGCTCTACTCGACGAGTTGGTTTACTCGTCGAGTAGCAGGGGGTGGGATCGCATGTTACGAGTCCATATTGGGACTCGGCGAGTAGGAGCTGGTAGATGAAACCCTAAATTCCAGGGTTTGCACCTCTATTTAAAGGATCCTCAGCCTCCTTTGGCCTCTTTGCAGTCTTTGAGAGCTCCTTAAAACCCTAATACGCGCGTGTGTGCCCATTGTGTGTTTGAAGCTTGAAAAGAGTATCTTTGGAGGGAGAAGGCTTGGAGGAGAAGGAGATTGGAGCAAGTAGAGTGTGGGAATCAACACTTATCTCAGTTATCATCTTCTGGAGGTAACCAAATCGCATTTTTCCTTGTGAATCTCTTCTATTGGTTGAGTTTTAGGGTTTTTGGTGAGATATTAAGTTGGAAAGATGAGTTATGGGCTAGATCTGAGGTTGTAACTTCAGATCTGGATCCTCCTTGGATTCTAGAAGCATAAAATTACATTTTTGGTCATGATTGAGGTCCCTCTTGAGCATGAAGCTCCATTAAGAACTTAAAATAGGCATTTAGAGCCTTTATAGCCATGCATGCACGTAAAGTTTGCAATTTTACGTGATAAGCATGCCCTAGAAGCTTGGATCTGTGATTTGGAGCCGCTGCATGGCTCAAAACAAGTCTGTATAGAAAAAGGACTGAATGGACTCGGCGAGTCGTAAGGTTGACTTGGCGAGTCACATGAGGATGGTCGTGAACTCGACGAGTTTGATGAACAACTCGGCGAGTCCGATGAAGATTACCATCAGACTCGACGAGTTGAAGAACAACTCGGCGAGTCGGATAAGTTTTCCCTAGGATATGTATGTGTGTGTATCCGTCGAGTTGCAAGGAGGGAACTCGACGAGTGGCCTTCAAGTTTGGACAAGAATCGAAGGAACTCGATGAGTCACCCCGATGACTAGGCGAGTTGGAATGTGCTTCAAGGAACTCGACGAGTAGCCATGGATACTCAGCGAGTTGGGGGTCAACATGGACTGTTGACCTTAACTGAGGACTTTGACTTTGACCAGGGTTTGACTAGTGGGTTATGGAGTACCTTATAAGGTTAAGGACTTATGAGTATATTGCACCATGATCATAGGTGGTGGAGCATGTGTCAAGTGATCCGAGAGTTGGGGTTTATCTTTCGAGTCGACATCTGCAAGGTGAGTTATCCTCACTATATCGCTAGGGTCTACGGCACCAAGGCCGACCCTTTAGTTGTTATTGTTATGGTATGCTACATGTGGTTATGATCTGTTAGATCGGAATCAGGGTAGACAGTATGTTATGCTCTTATGATCCGTAAGGATGGGTATGTTAGTGACCTGCTAGGTCGGTACTGTAGTTACGAGAGAATTTTATGATTGATGATCAGTGAGATAGATATATTTGATGTTTGTATATACCAGTATATGATAGTTATGCGCACATGGTTATTTGCTTGTTGGTTGGGTTGAGGCGGTTCTGCTTTGTGCTAAAGGCCAACATACCCTATGAGCGGTCCGGGGAGACTGCAGGCCCACGAGGCGGACCAGTCATGCCGAAGGCTCGGGATAGATTCAGATAGACTGTAGGCCCAGTAGGGTGGTCCAGTCAGGCCGATGGTCAGTATGCATGTTGATTGATTGATTGTTACTGATATGGCTTTGTCAGTGTGGTATTGGTATTTTGGGGGTAGCTCACTAAGCCCTCGGGCTTATAGTTTCAAGTTTATTGTTTCAGGTACTTCAGGAGATCATGGCAAGGCGAATGCGTGACCGTACCGCTCCTCATCCTTATGTTATGATTTTGGGACACTGATGAATATTGATTTGAAAACATTTTTGTAAACGATGTTATTTGATTTTTAATTATGATCGAAAAATTTTAAATTTGGTGTAAAATTTATGGAAGTTACAATATTATGAAAAAAAAATATACTTAGGGTAAAAGTGTAAAAAAAATTATAAACTTAAGGGTGAAAACGCAAAAAAAAAATGGTAAACTTAAGGGTTTTTTTGCGAATTTAATATAATGGTAACCTGGAAAAACTGTTATCACCGGTAAAAGGGTAAAACCGAACATTTTTTCAAAAATGTTTGGGTAAAATCAAACACGAATTTCAACTTTGGACAAAACCGATAAAAACCCTGGAAACTTGATGGTTTTTATGACATTAACCCTTTTATCTTCGGAATAAAATAGTTATTCAATTTGTTTATTTATGGGACATATTATTTTTGTTTTTATTATTTTATCATTGTTTGTATAAGTTGTTTGTTTAGTATTTAAAAACTATATTAGCACAAATCATCAAAAAGTTTGTAATTAACAAACTCGATCTTTAAAATATAAAAATTTCTCCAATAAGTTTTTTGTTGGGAAAAGATTCATAAAAGCTCCTATGTAGAATCTAAAATGTTTACGAGTTGTTTGTAAAGTCAAAGCTTTAGACCTTCTTCACTTTTCTCATCACTAAGATTAAGGTCTCATACACGTGCCAGTTGAAGACTAATTCAGGTATATAAATCTAACATCAGTAGAGAATGTTAGGAGATTAATGTCGTATAGTAAGAAAAAAACCTAAACATGTTTACGGTTGTTTGTAAAGTCAAAGCTTTAGACCTTCTTTTCTTTTCTCATCATTAAGATTAAGGTCCCATACACCTGCCAATTGAAGAGTAATTTAGCTATATAAATCTTGTCATTGTATCAAAAGTTAGTGGTCATACCCCATGAATTGGAACCTTAAAATTTGATTCAATTAAGCAACTTTGTGGTCTTCTAGCTCTCCCCATGTGCACTACATTGAAAGCCCCGAAAACGACGTGCAACAAAGGAGATTGGCAGCCACGAAAATAATGAGTAGTAGATACAATGAATGAAGGACGTCAGTCCAGCTGCAACAAATGGAGGATGGCGATGGTGGTCCAACAACAATGAACGAGGATATCAATTCCAATTTTAAAACAAACACATAACATGATGGTGATGGTTGTCCGACATCAATGTACTTTTTTTTGTCTATCTTTAGAAACTCACAACGTTAAAAAAAACTCTTTAAAAGACCCATCAATTAAAAAAAAGATGGGTAGATTATGGCTAAAGGTGGACGGTGTGTAGAACACGACTGAAGTAGAAGGCTGGCGGTACAGCCATAACAAGGTTAAGCGCTCTCTCTCTCTCTCTCTCTCTCTCTCTCTCTCTCTCTCTCTCTCTCTCTCTCTCTCTCTCTCTCTCTCTCTCTCTCTCTCTCTCTCTCTCTCTCTCTCTCTCTCTCTCTATATATATATATATATATATATATATATATATATATATATATATATATATATATATATATATATATATATATATATATATATATATATATATACTAGTTGTGAGACCCGTATATTATACGGGTTGATTAAAACAAAATGTTAAATACAAACGATTAAATGAGAAATTTATTTGAATTTGAAATTTGAAATAAATAAAAATTATGAGAAAAAAAACATGCAAAAAATAAAAAAATTAAAATTATTGTTTAGTTATCAGACTTGTGTACTAAACAGGTTAATTATAACAAAATGTTAAACACAAAGGTTTAAACTGTAAATTTATTTAAAATTGAAATTGAAATTTAAAATTTAAAATTTGAAATTAATATCATTATGGTAGGTTTAATTTATGAAAACTAATTAATAATATATTAGAAATGGAAAATGAAATAAATGACAAGTGGAAAATAAATATATCTCTAAATTATGACAAAATGACATGTGACAAATTGAATGAGAGGAGGACATGTGGCAAAATCATTCTTATTTATTAGGGTATATATATATATATATATATATATATATATATATATATATATATATATATATATATATATATATATATATATATATATGGAAAATGAATATGTGGTTGTTATGCACCTAAACTTAGGTATACAACCTTTTAAACAACCTAGTTTTAAGCAAAACAAATCTAATTTCATTTTCTCTTAGTTTTGTTTTAATAGAATACCATTGAATTAAGTTCAATTATGGAATAAAAAATATCAACTATATATATTTTTATTGCAAATAATTATTGAAGTTTATAGAGAAATTAAAAAACCAATATTTTTTAACAAATATAATTCAAACATTTTGTCTTTCAATTAAAAAACTATATCCAATGATTTTGCAAAAAGTTTGATTGATTATGACATGTTCTTCTTTTATTTTTTATTTTATTAGTTTTTATTTAGAATTTTGTATCGTTGATTAAATGGTCACGACTTTTAATGCTTTAATTTCTTAGACACAATGAAGACAAAAAAATAAAAAATAAAAAAAATAACATAAATTTGATCGCTTTAGTAAGTCACATGATTAAGGAACAATAGTAAAAGAAATATCATGATTAGTTTGGATATAAATAGGTCAAAACTACATTGTTTTGAGGGTTTTATATATAAGTTTAGATACATGACAGTCATATATTCGTTAATCCCATATATATATCGCCTTTCTTTAACCGTCTTTTTTTTCATTTTCCTATTATTAATTCACCCTCGTACGATTTCAAATCCATACATCTTATTCAATTTCATTCTCATTTTCAATACAATATCATTTGCAATGGATTCTATTTCTAGGTCCGTTGAAAGATATGTACAATGGTCCGAATAAAAGAAAGTGATGTTGCTTACATTTACACCTTGGAAAATAACTAGGTAAATCAACAAAGATCGCGATATTTTTAGGAAAAAGTTTATATTGTACAACGCATATTGTACAAGTTTAAGCAGCAACTTGGGAGATTATATTGTACAACGCATCAAATTGATTCAAAATTGAAAGTTAAGCAGACAAAAGATAAAGAGTTTAATGTTTTTTTCACCCACGAGATGAATACCGTGGAGCACGGTGTTTCCGACAAATAAGTTTTAAACCAAACAAAAAATAAGTATCATGAACGCCATAACATGAAGGATTTTCATTACGATATGGTGTGAGATATTTAAAAAAATCATATTTTTATAGAATTTAGTGATTGTAGTTAGATTAAATTTGTCGGTTTGTCATTTAATTTAACGTTTGTAGTGTTTTGAAGTATTTATTTTCATTTTAATTGTCGCTTTAAGATTTAATTTATGTTTTATTGTAATGTGCTTTTTTTAATAAATGTTATTTTTAACTTTATTTTATAAATTTTTTGTTTTTTCAGTTAGAAAAGTTTAATTTATAAAATAAATAATCAAAATTGAGTGGGTTGGGAGTGATAAAAATATGAGTGTCCATATGTTATGGGATTAGAAAGATGTAATAGAGTGGTAAGATAAAGATGTGAGATTGATGTGACAAGTGGGACTTGTCGGTGAACCTAAAAAAAGAGAATGTCACGTTGTAGAGTGGATTGTATTGTTATATGTAAATTTTGCCTGAGGTAGTTCTACATCCTACTGTTTCGACTTGTCATCATAAGTGCTACGAATAAAATTACCCAACATACGATTGAGGTTCTCCACTAGTCCATCCGTTTGAGGTTGTGTTGTACTGCAAAAATTCAAACTCATAACCATTCATTTCCATAAGGTGATAACTTAGAATCTCTTTTAGATATAATCAACTTAAGGAATCCATGAAAACGAACCACTTCACGAAGAAAATAGTTGTGCCACATGTGAATAATGAGAGGTCTTATTAAAAGCGATAATATGACCCATCATCGAGAATCTGTCAACCACAACGAAAAACAGAGTCCACCCTGTATTAAGTACGGGGAAGTCCCAAAACAAAATCCATAGTGAGGTATTCCCGTATAACGTTTGGAACTTGTAAAGGCATATAAAGATGGTGTTTTATGTTTTTCCCTTTGCTATTCAGCATACATAGCACTCACGAACGAATTTTACCAAATCTCACTTTAACTGAGGGCAGTGAAACCATCCTCCACACTATGCATGATCTTATCATAGCCTAAATGACCGTTCTACTCATCACTATGTAGATCTAATCAAAATTTCCCTTAAATAACTCTTAGAGATACATAAATGATTAGCCTTAATAAAAATCCGTTGGTAACATGATATCCACCTGTTGTTCTCTTTATCACATATTGTTCCCATAAGTCATTTAAATCGTCATCATCAACATATAGGTCTTTTAGAAACTCAAAGCCCACAACCTCTTGTTGCATAATTATGAGTATTTGAGCTCTACAACTTAGTGAATCGGCCACCTTATTTAACTCCCCTGATTTGTGGTTAAGAACAAATGGTAACTTATGAACATAATTTGACCATCTCATGTGCATATTACTAAGGTTCTTCTTGTGGTTTAAGTATTTTAAAGCTTGATGGTTAGTATTTAACAACGGGAATTTCATTTAAAAAGGTAATGTTCCTAATGCTTTAATGCTTTAAAAATTTGTATTTTTTCATAAGTAATCCATTTTTGGTGTGCATCATGAAGTGTCTCAGTGTAGAATGAAATTGGTCTCTTCTCTTGAGACAAAACATCCCCAATACCAACTCCACTAGTCGCACACTTTACTTGAAACAACTTATCAAAATTCAGCAATGCTAACACATGGGTAGTCAATAATCTCTCCTTGATCAGTGCAAATGCATCCTCTGCCGCTTTATCCCATTGAAATTTCCCTTTTTCAAACATTCAGTAATGGGTGCAACTATGCTACTGAAAATTTTAATGAATCTTAGATAGAATGTCGCTAACCCATGGAAACTCTTGACTTCTGAGACTGTTTTAAGTGTAGGCAACTCTTTAATTGATTTGATTTTGTAATTATCAACCAGAATACATTCAACACTTATATCATAACCCAGGAATGTTAACCTTTCAATCACCTACTCATATTTCTTCATGTTAATAAATAAATTATTAGTATTCAAAACATCAAATACGCTTTTCAAATGCCCAACATGATCCTTTTCACAATGACTATATATCAAAATATCATTGAAATATACCACAAAAAATTTACAAATAAAGGGGTGTAATACTTGGTTCATCAGTCTCATAAAAGTGCTTGGGGAATTATGCAAGGGTTCATACTCTCACAAATAAAACCCTTCTACAACAACTCTTTAAGTTTCTCCTATAAAATGATGTTTTCCTTTGGGCTCACTCTACAATATGGTAGATTCTATAAACTAGCTCCCAAAACTAAGTCTATGCGGTGTTAGATATTATGTAAGGGAGAAAGTGTCACAATTCCAAATTTTATACCTAGTAAAGTCCAAACTCTAATCTAGCACAAGTGAATCAACATTGCACTCCTTGTTACATTGTAGCCTCTATATCCATTAGGGCTTACTAATAAATTAGTAACTAAGCATGGTTTGTAGACTAAGTAATTTATGTGAGTATAAACTAATATAAATCAAAGGATAAAGGGGCTAAAACATAAATATATAGCATATATTGGTGAATTCGGTCCATTTACTCTAGAAACAACTTGAATTCGGTATTGGGAATCTTTTCCAAATGGAGTATTCGGTCACCATTCTTGAAACAAGGAGAATTCGGTCTTGCTATGACCGAATTCACATGATTTTGGCCCATTAAGTACCAAATTCTCCAAGGCCCAATCCACTATGACCAAAGTCCCATCGCTATATATATATATATATATATATATATATATATATATATATATATATATATATATATGCTTAACCGAATTCAACTTCATTTCCCCACTTTTCACACCGAATCCTTGCCAAATTTTCTCTTAAAAGTCATAAGTTTTTACCCACATTTCCTTCAAATCTTCATAACTTTATCTAGAACACACCTACAACACTAAGAACATTCAACAAGATCTTCAAATCTTCAAGCCTTGACCGAAAACACTATATCCCCACCGAAAACCCCATTTTTCCAACCGAACACACATTTTCAACATTTCCCAATTAATTTCCAATTGAATTGTAAGTCCTCTTTATATAATTAGATTAGTTATTCAATATATTTAAATTAATATATTATTAAATTAAATACGATATCGTGTACAATTATTATTAGGATACGACTATTGTCACGTATTCTAACCCAAGGATCATTCACGATCACTCTGAGTCTGATCAAGCATGCGTACTAGAGGTGAGTTCATACTCCTACTTTTTCTCTATTTTTCAATGTTTTTAGGGGGAATACAAGTAAAACACAAGGAAATTTTGTGTTAATATTCAAAGGTTCGCAATCAGTTTTAAAACAGGTTAGTCTATTTCATCGAATTTAAATCATTTTATAAAGTGTTCCAACTACTTCAAGTGGTTTTACACTTTATCTTCCCAAAATATATATATATATATATATATATATATATATATATATATATATATATATATATATATATATATATATATGATTATACAACTTTTTAGATAAACTTCAACCCTTTTGGAACATGTTGGACAAAAGGGTATCTTTCTACATCATTTTATTGTGTTATACAAACTGTTAAATTCCAAGGTTTTTCCGTTGCATACAAAACATACATGTAAACTACAATAGGTGTAGTTAAGGAACCACATACACAGTTTTACAAAGTCAAGGATATCATACTAAAATAATTATTTAAATATAATTATTGTACACTATTAGTACAAGGTATACATACATTTTCAAATGCAAGAAAACATTTGTATTCTATACGTATTTAGTTAATACAGGGTTGTGGGGCACTACTTTGTTGTACCCATTAGGGTACGTTAACTAAGTCCTATAAAGTATAACCATAGTCTCCTAGAGGGAGAGCGTGAGTTTGTGTATGGATCTATACAGGACTGACAATCCCATGCCCTGACTGCTAGCTACAATTTCTAGGGTAACAAATGTCATCTCATTTGGACGCCTGAAGAACGTCGTAGAGGCAAATCTATCATTTTAGCATGGTTATATGAAACTCACAATAGTATCAACTAAGACGTTTAGCATACGGGAAATACATAGCTTCAAAGGTTTTATTATAACTAATAAGACTAAAGTACACTATTTTACACACTACTAGTGGATTCCAGGTATTCATACAAAAGGGGTTAACATATATTTTTAAAGGGACCCATAATGCTAATCCTATGATCTCTTAGTTTATACTTGAGGGTCATATATGACTTGTATACACTAAGAATTTTAGGGGGAAAACAGGTATGGGTCGGGTCACTAAACACACGCACAACTAGGGTCGCTATATACAAGTACAGTACACTATTTTCTAATACAAGGCATACATTATTTCCTAATACAAGTACAGTACACTATTTTCTAACACAATACATACATTTATGAAAGAACATATAACAAGGTACATGCATACAAAAAGGTTGAAATACAAACACATTCATATTACATTACTTTTCCAAGTACGAGTCAACAAAATTTACATAACATTAGAAAATATAGGATTTTATGGAAGGATACAATTACATTTCAAAAAGGACCATTACAGTTAACTCTGTAAGTACTTAGTGAATGCGATATGGTTATATATACAATAAAAATCCAACATGCAGTGGGATGTGTGATCTCTGCTTCATTTTTTGTTCCTTGTTTGGTTGTGGGCTTAGGGTAGAATTACACAGCCAATTGTCTGTTCGATCCAAATTATACATAACTCGTGTACACTAAATACTCGTAGAAGGAACTATCATGGAACACATTTATTACTCTACATCACATCAGAAAATATAGGACTTTCTGGAAGAACATACTAAGGTTTTTCAAGGAACAAAGAACATGCTTTCTCAAAACAAATGCTTATGAACTCATCAACTTTAACATTGACATTCTTTAAAATTGTATTCTCAAAGCACTAGTAGGCAGGTACTTGCACATGTTCTAGAAGACGGAGCATTGTAGCTTCAAGTCTTTTCTTTGCTATTTACTTTTGGAGTCGATCATAAGTGATTCGAATACAATGTAAACACTATATTATTAATACAATGGTTGCAGTTGCTTTGATTACTATTATATAATGGTTGTGATACTATACATGACGTCCTCTGCCCCCGAACGTTTCTGCCGTTCCGGTTTGCTGGTGTGACAGAAAGAATATTCAGTAATCACTCATTAGTTCTCGAAACTCTTCAAGCATGGAATTTAATATTTTAGGAGTTAATTTCGTTTACTCTTCTTATTTTTTTATCACTAATGCTCGAACTACCACCACGTGCACTTCCTTGGCTACCTGAATGTACAAACCTTAACCCATCATCAAAAGTCACGAGTGATTCAACAACTGTTTTAACGCTTTAATGTTAGATAGTATAGACACCTAATTGCTCTTTGGAAGTGTAACATCCAAAAAACCATGATAAAAATTTTCATTTTTATAAAACTTTATCATAAAACCATAAAATGATCAACCATTTTCAAATGAAATCCATAAAATTAGAGTATCAAATAATCTCTCAAAACATAAATCAACAGGAGGACATGTACGATCATGCCTTCGCCTTGACCCGACCATGTAATGTACTTGAAAACATTGAAATCAACAACTATAAGCCACAACTTAGTGAGTTCCCCAAATATATATACACAATGCATGCACATCGGGCCTACATTATAAGACTGGACCACCCCCGAGCCCACATCATAAGACTGGAATGCCCTCCCGACCCTCAGCTTATGACTAGATTGCTCCCAAGCCTAAAACATAATACCAGAGTTCCCTCTTGGCCCTCAACTTATAATTGGATTTCTCCTGGGTTTGTTGGCTCACAACACAAAGCAGTATTGCCTCAACCCAACCGCACCATGTCGACATATGCAATAGATAAACAAAAACTAGCAAATACAGGTAATCATACATATCTACTTATCTAATAGATCCATACAGCATACCAAAATCCTTCACAAAAGGGCACATACTGTAGTACAAAATTATAGTGAGAAAACTCACCTCACAGTCTAAAAGATGACAATACTGATCACATGTCCGATAAGCGGCTCTACATGTCACCTATACAGCAAACAAGGGGCCAATCCTTAAACTACAACCCCAAACCCTAAGTTTTACGTAAAGTCAAAAATTGGTCAAAAAGCCAATGGTCTAGTCAAAGTCAACACTCCAAAAGTCATTCATCCAGTCACTACGTCGTGACCACCTATTGGTCAAGTCATGGCATAATGGAGGGAAAATAATTGTGGATCAGACCCTCGTCACTTTGTGATAACCAAAGTATCATGTTGTTACAGACGCTCTAGACAGACTAGAGCCTTAAGCTCTTAATCCTTTAAGCCATGCAACCAGACCTTCCAGAAGGCCTTTTCTATCTCAAAATACCATAAAAATCATAGCTTTTTAGACATGAATGTCCTAAACATAAGCTAGGTTAAAATGAAAGGAAAAAAGAGATCAAATCATATGCATGAAACCCAAAACTCACTAGCACTCCAGATTTGGGACAAAGGGTATCGAAGGAGTCTTAAGAACTCATAAAGTTGCCAACATTATTAGATCTCAACACTCACACTTCCATAAATGATAAGAAAATTAAGCCAAACACTAGATCTAATAAGATCGAGCTAAAAAGGTAGGAACTTCAGGACTTAAAAGAGTCCTAATGCAACTCAAGATGATGATGGAGTGGCTAGCAAGCTGAAATGATGCACCAAATGCTTTCTCTTCTTATTTAAGGCTTCAAATCACCAATAATGGAGATCAAAGATCAATAATGGAAGATTAGGGTTTTTAGAGGGTGAAGGGAGGTGACAAAGGTTGAGGGTGAGCAAACCCTAGCCCTCACTTCCCTTAAATAGAGGAAAATTAGGGTTTTAGCATGAAAGGGTTGTCATGTTGTGGCCATCATGTGGTCACGTCGTGAAAATTAAATGAGATGTATGTTTCCTCCGGCACAGTCACTTCGTGACACACAAGTTTTCACGTCGTGACCAAGGTTTAAATCTTTAAAATTTAATTAATAACTCAAAAGAAATGCTTACATGGAACTGGGTGTTATAATTCTCCCTACTTGAACTAGATTTCATCCTTGAAATCCTAAGGTAGTGCTTGCACATCTATGACTCGGGCTCCCATGTCCACTTCAAACCTTTCTAATGTTTCTACTGAACCTTGAATAGGGGTACTACATTTTTGTGCAAGGTCTTCATTTTCCTATCCAGAATAGCCACCGACCTCTCCACATAATTTAGGTGCTTACATACCTTAATGTCGTCTAACGGAACCACCACCATGTCATCAACCAAGCACATCTGAAACTGAGAAACATGGAAGGTGCTATGGATCTGACTAAGATTCTCAGGAAGACCCAATCGGTAGGCCACATTATTTACCCTGGTCACCACTTTGAACAGTCCGATAAATCGGTGGCCCAACTTTCCCTGCTTCCTGAAGCGTATAACACACTTCCAGGGTGATACCTTCAATAGAACCATGTCCCCAACCTAAAACTCTAACTCAGAACGTCTCCTATCAACGTAACTCTTCTTCCAGATTTGTGATGTCTGTAAACTCTGCCTAATCTAATGAATAAGCTCTGTTGTCTGTAGAACCAAATTGGTCCTCCCCATGACCCTATCACCGACCTCTCCTTAACAAAAATAGAGTACAACATTTCCTTCCATATAGAAGATTGTATGGGGGTGCACCAATGTTGGAGTGATAGCTAATGTTGTAAGAAAACTAAACTAAGGGGAGATAGGAGTCCTAACTCCCACCAAAATCGATGACACAAGCCCTTAGCATATCCTCGAGTTTTTGAATAGTTCGCTCACTTTGACCATCAGTTTTAGGGTGATAAGCAGTGCTGAAGTGCAGTCTCATACCCAACTCCTCATGATAACTCTGCCAAAACTGAGAAGTGAAGCGCACATCATGTTCGAATACGATGGAAACCGATACATTGTGGCGAGCAACGATCTAGCACACATATATGTCGGCCAATTTCTTGGCCAAAGAGCTCTCGTGAATGGCAAGAAAATAGGCATTCTTTTTCAAGAGATCAACAATAACCCACATAGCATCAAATCCCTTGGTCATCCTCGACTATCTGTAACAAATATGATGATTCTTTCTCCTGATTCCCTTGGCTTGAGCTTCCCTGATCAGATCCAATAGCGTTGAAATGACGATCATACTCACACATAATCCGCTAGTGGGAGTATTAGCCGCCTTGCGGATCAAAGCATTGGTGACCACATTAGCCTTCCCTGAATGATAAAGAATTTGCATTCATAATCCGTGACCATGTCAATCCACCTACGCTGCCTCTTGTTCGGATTTGGCTGATCCATAGGATATCTTAGGCTCTTATGATCTGTGTAAATGGTACATCGGACCCCATAGAGATAATGACGCCAAATCTTGAGGGCAAATACCACAGCCCCTAACTTCAAACCGTGTGTTAGATACCTAACCTCATGTGGCTTTATCTACCTGGAAGCCTACGCAATGATCCTACCCAGTTGCATGAGTACCGCCCCCAAAGCAATGATCAAGAAGTTATGTTGCTTTATCTTGTGTTGGATACCTAACCTCATGTGGCCAATGACACTCTTTATCTACCTGGAAGCATATGCAATCCCCCGATCCATGATTTCCACTTGTTCTTCAACGAAGTGGAGTTTAGTGTTGATTTGGATCTCATTGAGAGGGACGGAAAGAGTGTCATTGGACAAACACTTCTTGATGTTAGATACGTGGAAACATCATGTACATTTTTTAGTTCCTGAGGAAACTTGAGTCTATATATAACAATACCAAATCTTGCAACAATTTTGAAAGGTCGTATGTATAGCAGGTTTAGCTTTCCTCGCTTTCCGAATTGTTCCACACCTTTCTAAGGAGAAACTTTCAACGTTACTCGGTCTTTGACTTGGAATTCCAGAGGCTTACATCTCATGTCAGCATAACTCTTTTGATGATCATGTTCAACCTTTATTCGCTCTATTATTTGAACAACCTTCTCTGTGGTCTCTTGGATGATTTATAGACCAATAAGTAGTGTATCTCTTGCATGTTCCTTGTCTAGCTCAGTGTATCCGATTTTAGCCCAATATATCGTCAATCGATATTTATGTCCGTAAAGGGCCCCAAATGGCGCATCTTTAATGCTAGTGTGATGACTGTTAATGTAGTAAAACTCAATTAAAGGTATATGAGTATCCCGTGCATTTCCTAAGTCTATCACATAGGCACGGAGCATGTCTTCATGTGTTTGGATGACCCTTTCACTCTGACCATTGTTAGGTTTTTATTCAGAAAATAATCTAATTATAGTGACAAATTCGACATAATTAGCAACGAAATCATTTTTAGATTTGAATAAATAAAACCATTTTAACCCACCGAGGATCATTTTGCAAGACTTATAAAGATTAAGACATAACCAACGGAAATAATAAGTTTACAACTTACTCTTAAGCCTTTAAGAAAAAAAAAACAAAGCTTTTGTTCTAGATGAGAGTTCAAGTAAAGTATCAACTTCTTCTTACTTTGATCTTAACACTTTAAGAGACAAAACTAAAGAGAACATGGAGATGGGGATCCTAAAATGTTGTGGTTTTTGGCTAGCAAAAGAAGAGATACATGCAAGCCTTTTAATCAACTTAATCCAAGTCCTTACCCATTGAGTCTTGATGCTTTATGACACCATGCCTCTAGCAACAAAAGGCTACAAGTGTAAGAACATGGCTTTATGATTACATAAATGCAAGCATGTCTTCTTATCCCTGACAATGATGGACTTCGTGCTTATTCCTTAGGAAGATCCTTAGGAATTAATGAATGAAGGATAGTTGATTCTTAGGGTAGATCCATAAGAATAAAGAAGATAATGGGGATGGGTAATTAGGTTGATTGTTTGATGATTAAACGTAATAATTATATTATTGTGTGTTGAAAACTGAAACATTCCAAAAATGCGACCCAAAAATTTTTGTTTTAATATTACTAAAAATCACAACATCGAATGTCATATATAATAAGAACCATGGAATGAGTAACTCAAAAGTCATAGTAATTGTGTCAAAACAAAATTATATCAATCATATCAAAATATTTGAATAAAACTCCCAAGATAAAACCGAAGTTGTGGTGTGTGCGATGCCATCAACCCGAGCTCTTACCTTTTCTAGCGGAAGTACCTGAAACCAAAACTGAAACTGTAAGCACGAAACTTAGTGAGCTCCCCCAAACTACCACATACCATGCAATAACATATAAACAACTATTGGGCCTTGCCCACTGCATCGGACTGAAGTCCGGAACTAACCAGGGCCTTGCCCTCTACATCGGACCGAAGTTTAGAAACTGCATCGGACCGAAGTACGGAACTGACTGGGACCCCGTCCCCTGCATCGGACCGAAGTCCGGAACTAACTGCATCGGACCGAAGTCCGGAACTGACTGGGACCTTGTCCCCTGCATCGGACCGAAGTCCGAAAACTTATTGAACATAGCATAGCATAAACATATCAACTAACATGAACACACATACTACATACTGTATCGGACTGAAGTTCGGAACACATAACACAAGTACGTGCTTGAATCACAAAGACGTCAAGCACACTGAACTACTGCATCGTACCGAAGTCCGGTACTACTGCTAACTAGACGGGCCGGCATTGTGGCCGTAGACCCGTTCCTACTGGAAGGAAAACTCACCTCGCAACGTTGGCTGCTGAGATGCTAGATCTGAAACTGTCTAACTGCTGCTCCGGAACTCCCCGGATACAAATCCCATAAACACTAAATCAAATACTGATAACTAGTCTCAGTGTAAAATGACTATTTACCCCTGGACAAGTCAACTTTCATTTGACCAGACTCGCCGAGTTGGACCGCCAACTCGTCGAGTCCCCATCATCCATTCTAATCCTCTACTCGCTTCTACTCATCGAGTTTGGCAAAGACTCGACGGGTTCTTCTTCGATACTAACATCGAGTCTAATCTTTATCCGACTCGTCAAGTTGTATGAATAACTCGTCTAGTTCCCTTTCAACAGAAGAACACACCCAGTCTTTGACTCGCCGAGTCGTATAAAAAAATCGTCGAGTCCGACTGCTTCCAGATCCAAGTCTTAACTCACTGAGTCCTAACTCAGTCACTGATTCACCCTAAACTCTCAAATCGGGGAAAAACCAAGGACTCGCGACTCGACTTGCCGAGTCTGAAGAACAACTCGCCGAGTCCCAAGCATGCCATTACTATACTGTCGATTTTTCTCGATTCCAATGCATCCAATTCATAGATCTGGGTTCCTAGGACAGATTTCACATGTAAAGTCTCTAACTTTACGTTCATGCATGCTCATAATAAGCTAAAATGCTCAATAAGGAGCTAAAAGAGGAGATCTAGGTTTGGAATGGGTGCTTAGCTCAATAAAGGTGGCAACCTTGAGCTTAAGGAGTCCTGAAATGCTTAGATCTGAAACCCATTCATCTTAGCTACCTATAAATCGACCTCAAAGTCTAGAAAAGGCTCAAAAACCACACTAGCAAGCTTTTAAGGAGATCTACATGATGACAAGACAAGATTCGAGCTTTATACCTTAATGGAAGCTGGAATGACACAAAAAATCTCAGGTTTTCTTTGCTTCTCATGAGAACCCCTCTTCTCTCTTCTTCTTCTAACTTCAAAATGCACCAAAATCCTCCACAAAATGAGAAATACTCCAAGAATGCTTAAAGGAAGGCTAGGGCTTAGTAAGGGACGTTCTGAGGGTGATAGAGGCTGGTTTGGGGCACATAATAATGTTTACATAGGGTGCAAACCCTTGAAATTAGGGTTTCATCCAGACTGGCACACTCGCCAAGTCCAAGAATATGGACTCGTCGAGTAACCAGCTTAAAACGCGTGCAGAACCCATCTCTACTCGACGAGTTGGGCTACAGACTCATCGAGTACCCCTCTAGAATTGAAAATTACTTTATTTAAATCACATACCAGAAATGGAGCGTTACAACTCTCCCCCACTTATCTTAGACTTCGCCCTCGAAGTCTGCTGATGTTGAACCTGAGAATAACTCTGGATAATGCTCTCTCATCTCCTCCTCAGTCTCCCACGTCCACTCTGAACCCTTTCGGTGTTGCCATTGCACCTTCACTAACTGAACCACCTTGTTCCTCAAGGTCTTCGTCTTCCGATCTAAGATCGCAACTGGTCTCTCGATATAATTCAGGCTACTATCAACCTGAATATCCTCTAAGGGTACAACTGCTGACTCGTCCACCAAACACTTCCTCAACTGAGAAACATGGAAAGTGTTATGGATCTGGCTAAACTCTGCTGGAAGGTCCAACCGATAAGCAAGCCGACCCACCTGGGTCAAAACCCTAAAAGGAAAAATAAACTTGGGGCCCAGCTTGCCCCTCTTTCGGAACCTGATAACACCCTTCCAAGGTGATACCTTCAGGAAGACCATATCGCCCACCTGAAACTCCAAGTCCGAACGCCTCCTGTCGGCGTAACTCTTCTGCCGACTCTGCTCAGTCTGCAATCTGTTACGGACCTGCTAGATCAACTCTGTGGTCTTGAGCACCACCTCGGTACTGCCGATGACTCGCTAACCGACCTCGCCCCAACAAATCGGGGTCCTACACTTTCTCCTGTAGAGCATCTCGAAAGGAGGGCGGTCAATACTAGCGTGGTAACTGTTGTTATACAAAAATGCCGCTAATGGAAGATACGTATCCCAACTGCCACCAAAATCTAGGACACATGCCCGAAACATGTCCTCGAGAGTCTGAATCGTCCTCTCGCTCTGCCCGTCCGTCTAGGGGTGGAAAGCAGTGCTAAAATGAAGACGAGTCCCCATCTCTTCATGAAACCGATTCCAAAACCTGGAAGTAAAACGGACGTCTCAATCTGATACTACTGATACAGGCACCCCATGCCTTGCCACTACCTCGCGCACATAGATATCGGCTAGCTTCTCGGCCGATATGCTCTCCTAAATCGGTATGAAATGCACGCTCTTTGTTAGCCGATCCACTCTCTTTGTCAGCCGATCCACTATGACCCAAATCGAATCAACTCCACGTGAGGTCCTGGGAAGCTTAGTGATGAAATCCATAGTGATATCCTCTCATTTCCACACAGGAATGTCTAACGGCTGCATCTTGTTGTGGGGTCTCTGGTGTTCTGTTTTGACCTTCCTGCAGGTCAGACATCTCTCTACATACCAGGCTACGTCCCGTTTCATGCAGGGCCACCAATAATCGGGTCAAAGATCTCTATACATCTTCGTCGCCCCTGGATGGATGGAGAACCGGGACTTGTGGGCCTCATCCATCAACACCAGTCGTACTCCTCCCCAATATGGCACCCAGACTCTTCCATGAAGGGTCAACAATCCTCGACTGTCATAATCGAAAGAAGCTACTCGGCTCACAATCCTCTCACACTTCTGCCTCTCCTCCTTCAGGCCCTCGACATGTGCCTCTTTAATCTGCTCCAACAATGGAGTAATCACCGTCATCCTCAGACATATATCTCTGATCGGTGCCACCATCGCCTTGCGGCTCAGGGCGTCGACCACAACGTTGGCCTTGCCCGGATGATAAAGGATCTCACAATCATAGTCCTTTACCACATCTAACCATCGACGCTGTCTCATGTTTAGATTTGGTTGGTCCATGAGGTACCTCAGACTCTTGTGATCCGTGTAAATGGTACAGCGGACCCCATAGAGGTAATGTCTCCAAATCTTGAGGGAAAACACCACTGCCCCCAGCTCTAAATCGTGTGTTGGATAGTTAGCCTCGTGAGGCTTCAACTGTCTAGAGGCAGAAGCTATCACATGCCCTCACTGCACCAACACTGCTCTCATTCCTGTGATCGAAGCATCACAATAGACTACAAAGTCATCCACTCCCTCTGGCAGGATAAGAATCGGTGCCTCACACAAACGCTATCTAAGGGTCTCAAATGCTACCTGCTGCTCAGGCCCCCAGCGAAACACCACCGACTTCCTAGTCAGTCGGGTGAGTGGAACTGCTATCTTGGAGAAGTCCTGGGTGAATCTCCTGTAGTACCCTACCAATCCTAGGAAGCTCTGAATCTCAGATGGAGACCTCGGGACCTCCCACTGCATCACGACCTCTATCTTGGCCGGTTCCACTAGTATACCCTTCTGGTTGACGAGGTGTCCAAGAAACTACACCTCGCGCAATCAGAACTCGCACTTGGAGAACTTCGCGAAAAGTCTCTCCCCCCTCAAAGTCTCTAGCACCTCCCTCAGGTGCTCCTCATGCTACTCCTGAGTCTTGGAATAAACCAAGATATCGTCGATCAACATTATCACAGACCGATCCAACATCGGTCTGCATACACGGTTCATGAGATCCATGAACGCGGCTGGAGCGTTGGTGACCCCAAACGGCATCACCATAAACTCATAATGACCATAGCAAGTCCTAAAAGTTGTCTTCTGAACATCCTCACCTCTGACCCGCATCTGATGATAGCCGGAGCGCAAATCAATCTTGGAAAACCAAGTTGCTCCTTGCAGCTGATCAAACAATTCATCTATCCTCGGGAGTGGGTAACAGTTCTTCACCATTACCTTGTTCAACTCCCAGTAATCTGTACACGTACGGTGCGACCCATCCTTCTTCTTCACAAACAAGATCGGGGCCCCCCATGGTGAACTACTCGACCTGATGAAACCCTTGTCAAGCAGCTCCTGCAGCTGCATAGACAACTCATGCATCTCTGGAGGAGCCAACCGATACGGCGCCTTGGCTATCGAAGCCGCACTTGGAACCAGATCAATCCAAAACTCAGCCTGTCTCTCCGAAGGTATCCCAGGCAGATCCTCTGGAAAGACATTCGGGTACTCAAGTACCACCGGTACATCGGCAACAGTCACCTTGCCCTTCTCCCGGGCATCTAAAACATAGGGGACGTACCCCGTGTAACCCTGCTGGAAGTAGCGTCGAGCTCTCGCTGCCGAACAAAGAATCGGTCCATGTTGTGGCCTTTCACCCTGAATCACTAACTCTCCCCCACCAGGGGTGCGGACCCTCACTGACTATAGCTCACAATGAATCACTACCCCATTGGGGCTCATCCAATCCATACCCACTATAACCTTATTCCCTCGCAGGGGAATGGGAACCAAGTCCACTGAAAATTGCTCATCAAATAACTGCAGCGAACACGCCCTATGTACTCTCGCGACCCTGACGGTCCTATCATCAGCTATCTTAACCTCAAGTGGACAATCCAGCTCCCTCGAAGCTCTGCTAAACCTCTTGCTAAGCACAAGTGAAACAAATGATTGGGTAGCCCCCGAATCAAACAATACTGTAGCAGAAATGTCGTTCACTAAGAATGACCATATATTTATATATATATACATATATATATATATATATATATATATATATATATATATATATATATATATATATATATATATATATATATATAAAAACATATAATCATAAGAAACAATCATTAATAATAAACAAATGAAGGGAAGATACATACCCGTCACCACATCAGGAGTCGCTCGCGCCTCCTCTGCTGTCATCTGAAAAATTCTACTCTTCGCCACTGGCGCCTCACTTCGGCTCTGACGGCCGTCTGTAATCCTCAAAGTTGCAGGGGCAGGTGCCGCCACCTTCCCTGCTGCTGCCAAACTCGAGCACTGGGACTTTTTATGTCCCATCTGATTGCAATGGAAGCAAATCAGATCAGATGCTACGGTAGCGGTGGGAGTAGCTGTACAATCTCTGCTCATATGCCCGGTCCGGCCGCACTTATAGCAACCGGGACTCCCTGCCTTGCACGCCCCATCGTGCAATCTCCCACACTTGCCACACGAACTGTGGCTCTACTGTCCTATAGATCTGTGATCTGATACCTTAAGCTTTTTGCCCGAACTCCCTGTGCCAGATGTCGCCTCTGGCTTCCTCTTCTTCTCCATCTCTAAATCAATCTCTCTCTCACGAGCCCTAGCAATTATGTCATCCAACGTTTTACAGCTGGACCGGCTCATAATTTGACGGATATCACTCTGCAACATCTCATGATACTACAAACTAAATGACATTTAGTGGCATAGAAAAAGTGCCACTAAAAACCGAAAATGCACCATTAAAGGCCCCCTGGGGAATCAGCGACACAAAAAAAAAGTGTCACTAAAGGTCTTTAGTGGCACTTTTTTGTTGTGTCGCTGCAGCCTTATTGGATTTTAGTGGTACTTTTTTTTATTATGCCATTAAAGAACTTTTGAGTTTTGGTGGCACTATTTTTATGCCACTATATAATTTCTAAAATAAATAATATTTCATGCTTTTAGTATCATATTTTTTTACCACAAAAAAATTATATTCAAAGATTTGGTCCAATTTTTTTTAAACTTAAATAGAATATAATATAATAAAAAGACAATTAATAAATGAAAAACTTGATATCACTATTTTAACTATTATACATACTTAAAACACATGTCTGCAAAAAAAAGTTTAAATGTTGTGGAAGTATTCAAAACATAAAACCATCAAGCTAAATAAAACTTGATTGACCTTGAACTTTGTATAATGCTCCTCTTGTTTATCCAAATAACGAACCACCAACAAAACCTATTTAACCACAATATATTATTAATTAACTCTATTTATGAAATAATCTAAAGAATAAGAAGATTAACAGAAAAAAAAAATCAACATATTAGATGCAACAACAAATTCATTTATGAAGACATAAATCAACAGAGCAACTTATTGCCATGGATAATTTGAAAGTCACTGGTGGAAGACTTGGAAGTCATTAGTGGAAGACTTAGTGGGTTTTAACGGTGTATTTTCTAGACCTCCAGATCAAGCAAGCAAAAAAAGGACACGTATGAAGTTGGTGGGTCTAATAGGTAATTACTAACAAAAGATAAAGAAAAACATACATAGATTATAAATCGCTTGACATATTTATAAACCATATATGATTTATAAACACAATGAATCTACTATTCCAAATCATTTTCCAAAAAAAAAAACATTCCAAATCCTACCCACCAAACACATGACGAATTCCAAATATATTTACAAAATAAAATAACTACTTTGCTTTAAAGTTTAACTCCAAATGAGACCCAAATACAAGAACAAACAAAACTAAATTTTAATCAATTTTCAAAGAAAACATAAGAACAAGAACCCTTTTTCCTGGTCCTATACTCTTGTTACCTATTACAACTTGAGACCCAACACTAAACAGTCATAACATATGCAAGAAAACTCATGAAGAACAATGTAATCTCGCTGAAGATTTTTATCGAACACCTTGTGTGCAACTTTTCGAACTCCACCTTGGTACAAAAATTATTGGTAAAAGGACCCTAAATTTAAATTATAAACCTTAAAGAACGACAACTCAACCAAAATAGAAAATAGTTTTAACACCTTGTTACTTAAATTCAAAATTGCAAAATTTTCAAGAAAACCTCCAAAAAGAAACGTACCCAAATGCTGTGAAATTTGAATTCTGAAGTTTTGTCTTGTTCTTGATTGGTCACCTTTGTATTTCACCCTTGATCGATCCCTACTGAAATCAGCAACCAATAACTCTGAAAAACAGCACCGTCCATTGAAGTTTCTAATTTAACATCTCACTTTTATCTTACATTAAAAAGCTACACAAATTACCTTAATAACTATCTGGAAGTGAAACTTCAAAGAATATTTAATCTTTTAGAGAAACTTCAGTACTTGACATCAAAATCCAAATTGTCTACTATGAATTACCTTGACATAAAATCTTAAAATCATATAAGTGTGTATAGAGTTAAGAAATCATACAAGCTCTAAATTCATTGCAAACTTAATTTTAGTTCAAAATATACCTAGACACTACATAGTTGGAAAATGTAGTTTAATCCCACTGTAAAATGATTTTTTTTTCGTTTGAGCATTTTAACAAACACCTTGTCTTCATCTTTTTTTCAATGATCTCAACAACATAATACTTAACACTATGATAACCTATAACCATAATTCTTCAACATTACCATAGCTATATAATAACAGAACATAAAAACTTGCGACAGAAAAGAAGAAACCAGAACAAGAAGAAGAATGAGAAATTGGTGCCTGATGTTGACGAAATCGCAGGAATCAATAGAAAGACCCAATTTCGTCAAACCCCCTCTAACAATTGCATCTACTCGACCTAATCAAGGAATCAATAAAAAGACCCAATTTAATCATACCTTTGAATATACAGTTAGAGGAAAATTGAGAGGAGATATGAAGCTACATCCACATTAGACAGCAAAACACCTGTCTTCATAAAATATGGTCACCGCCTCACCGGTGTATCCTAGCTCCAGTTGTGGCTTCGTCGAAGGTGGTCACCGGCTTTGGAGGCGACAACCACAATGTGGGCCCGATAGTGAGTAGGCAACGACGAGGACTACCGATGAGTCGATGAGTGGATGACGACAACCAGGGGTGAGCGACATGGGAGAACGGAAGAGGGAATAAAGTGAGATAGATTATCTATTGGTTTTACCCAATGAAACTTTTCCCTAATAATTTGGCTACATTTGAAAAAACTCGCTGAGATTGAATTTTTGGGAGGCGCGTTTTTTTTCTCTTTAAAATTTTGGACGTAAGGCGGGGAAAATAAGTGGGAACCGAAAACTTTGTAGTGTCATAAAAAAATATGTGCCACTAAAGCTAATACTACAGTGGCACAAAAACATATTGCCACTAAAAACTTGTGTCATTAAATGTAATTTTATTTGTAGTGTTACGGGCCTTCTTCATTTCCTCATCAGCTACGTACTAAGGAATGAGAAGAGTCCTCTCCCTGAACTGGGCGGTAATCTCTGCCACTGTCTCTATAGTCTGAGTGAGATCCTGAAACTCCCTGGCTAACTGATGCACCTCGATAACCGGTGCAAACTCGGCTCTGAACCTGGTAGTAAAATCAGCCCCAAGTCATCGCATCAAGTGTTGTGTCATCCCCGATGACATGCCCGATCTCCTCCCACCAATCTCGTGCCCTGTCCTTCAGAAGACAAGATGCTAATGTGACCTTGTCCCCCTCAGGACATCTGCTGGTGCGAAATGTGTTGGCGACATCTGCCAACCACCTAGTACTCGCTTTGGGGTCCCACACCCCATGATAGTCAGGAGCTCCACAGGCTTTGAACTCCCTGAAAGTGAGCGTGCGTGACCCCATCATGGTCGTCACCTCAACACGAAAGGTGCTCAACCTCTCATCCATCAGCTCCAAAATACCTTCCTTGATCGAACCAAATATCACAGGAGTCTGCTCAAGTATGATGAAGGTAATCTGTGAAGAGAGAAACTCCATAGTCTGATCATCCAAATGCTCGGCTCGCGAGCTTGGTCCTGATCCCTCACCGGCACCTGAACTGCCGACTGCTGGTCTAAGGCGTAAAACCACCATTCTGAAACACATAGCGACAAATGTCAGAAATACTGATATATCTCGAGGGATCACTATTACTACGAGTTTCCTGGTTTCGCCTTGGCCTTCCTTGATTCAAGTACGGATCCTCTGCTTTCAGTAGTACGGGCCCATACTACCTTCCACATCTATTTGTACTTTCCTCAAGAACTGCCTCAACTCTACCAAATCACTACTACTACTATTGATCTCTGCTACTCTCATCCTAGGCTTGCCCTATGGAAATCTCTGACTCTACTGAATCCAGTCGTCAGCTGCTGAAGGCCTCTTTGTAATGTCAATTAGTCATCACATGGGTACCATCACGTGTGACGAGGTTCAAATTATCCTTCGAGTAAAAGACTCGTACCTACAACGGTTAGACTTAGATGTGACAACCGTCAAAATTCGAGTCGGTTCTAGATTTGAATAAACTTAGTTGCACATATAGGCACGACACATAATAGACTTAGTAACTAGAAGTTAAGTTATAACCTACTAGAAACTTGGAAACAAGTATGATTGAATGATAATGTACTTAGATTTCACATTGATATGTGAATTCTACTACTACTTAACTGTAGTGACTATCCATATTTGGGTCACTCTTTGACTCGAACACCATTTCATTAATCATATACACACATCATGCACTTGACCTAGTAGTAGAAATTAGGTCAAAGTCTCATAGAAACTTAAGTCAAAAGTTGCAGACTAGGACTAGTATACTTGATTCCTCAATTTCGCTTGAATCTCGGAATCACTACATGGAATGCCAATAAACCGATAAAAATAAATTACAAACATTATTTATAACTATAAAAGAGTTATAATACCATAAGTTAATTTAAAGTCGCAAATATTCTATTTTTTTATATCCAAAGATTTACAAAATCTCAAGACCCTAAAAGCCATAAAAACTCATATTTATAAACTTTAACCTTAAAAATTCTATAAAAATAATTATGAAACTTATAATATGATCTTATAATAATTAAAATTATGAAAATGCATTTAAGGAAAATAAAATTTAAGTCATTAACAATTACCCTAAATTTATAAGTCAAAAATCAAGGTTTCATGAGCAAAAACTTGGTTAGGGTGTATATTTTATAAAAAAGTTTGATATTTTTATAAAAGAATTGAATTTTTTTATAAAATTAAAAGAGAGGGAGGGCATTTTACACTCAAAACCGTCCACCCTCTTCCCAAGATACTTCCCCTCTTCCCAAAACACATAATCACTCCTCTCTCACACTCCATCTCCTTCACTTTTCTCTCTCTCTCTCTCTCTACACTCTCTCTCTCTCATACACTCCACCATTTACCACACTCAAACTCTCTCTTTCCCTCTCTAAAACCACGAAATTATCCAGCCAAGAACATTTCTTAACCTTCAAATCTTCATCTTCTAGGGTTGTTCTTCATGGTAATCACGAAAATCCTTCAATCTCCTTCACTTTTCTTTCTAGTTTTAAAGTTTTTTCTTGCATTTCCTTGTTCTTCTACACCATTCTCTTAGAAAATTTGTGTGAATTTTTATTCACTTCAGTTTTGATGATGATGGTGGTAGATTTTCACCAAACACATCTTGAATGTTACAAAATGGTGAAGATCCATGACCTAAACCTAAGTCAAAACCATGGAAATGCACTTTTCTACATGTTTTGGTGGAAAATCACCACATGCATCCAAAGTTTTCTTTCAAAAACGAATTTTAAACACTTCAAACTCATGAATGAACTTCAAACAAACATGCATGTGATGATCTTCAAGCTTAGAAGCTAGATCATCAAAGTATGTTGTTAAAAGCTTTCAAATATGTTCATGAAGGATTTATTTCCAAATAAATATCTAAAACTCCTTTTCTGACCAAATCCAATTTTTCCCAGATTCCCATCAACAAGATAATATGATCTGTAAATTTCCAGAGAATAATTCATTTTTCTCGAATTATTATAATTAATGCAATAAAATAGAGCAATAAATCATATAAAATACTTTATGAGGACTATAAATCCTAGGCAAATTCTTGGATGACCCATATTCCAAATACTGACTCCAAATTAAATTTCATCAGTTTTTGTTATAGTTTAATATGGTTTTGAATTTTCTTTTTGTTTGGCTCCAATAAATCATAAAACCACTTTAGATAATGTGAAAATGATATATAACAATTTTCAAAGTTTCTAACAGAGGTGTAAGACTTAGAAAAATATTTTCAGAATTTTTGATAATACATTCCTATTTGTCCCCGAGTTTTGTATTTATAATGGCCTAAAAATATAAAAAATAGTTCTGCTCATCCAAAATTCATGAAAATTTACCAAAACACCTTTTAGTACATTAGGAGGCCACATAACAATTTTTATCAATTTTATCTTCTATATACTATTTTTATCCTATTTTCTAAGATTAAATACACAAAATCGGATTCCAGTAGATAAAAATCACCTTTGAGATTTTTCCCAGATTATTTATACTGTAAACGAACTTTAAAAAAATTTTGGTAATTAACTTTAACTTTTTAATAATTATTCTCCAATTAATGATTATTTAAGAGGATAAAATAAAGAAAAATAGAAAGACTAATTGAAAAATATATTTTGTAGCTTCTACATGTAAATTAGAAGTGTGACAAAAATTTTGGACAATTTTGGAAACTTTTTTCTATTTATTTCAATTTTTATTAGAATAATTTCTCAAAAATCATAAAATTTGGTTAAATAGTTTGGAAATCCATTTTTATATTTTTCCCAGCTTAAGTATGTCTAATGGCAGTATTATTAAAAGTTTGAAAATTTTAATGATCTGGATTCTATTTTTCACAAATTTATATTTTTATGAAGGCTTAAAATTTTGGAAAAATAGTTAATCATATCAAAAATTCAAAGGAAAATTTATGGAATCCCTCTACTGTGTTTAGAATCAAAATGCAAAGTTTGAGAATTTTTGAAAACTGTTTGATAATATTTTGGCTTTTTAAGAGCTTAAAAACATATTTAAATGTGTTGAAATACCCTCAATTGTTATTACAAAAATCTGGAAAATTAATATCTAAAATTGTCTTGATCACATGAATTAAAAAAAAAACTTCACCATTTCAGAAAAATGCTTATAACTTATCAATATTAAATTTTGACACAATATTGACATAATTCTATTGTAATAGCAAGTATACTAGTGTTATCTTTCTATTAGAGACTCATTAGTGTGTAACATCGTGTAGAAATCGATAGTGGTACGAGTGGAGCGTAGATCAAGGCATCATTTGCATCATCTCAATGCATGGTGAGTATTCACACACTCCCCTATTTTCAGTTTTTATGTTTTGGGGTGGAAAAGCATGTCCCGAAAAACTATTATTTGTTCGTTGTATTTAAATTGATTTGTATCAAACATGATTGCTATTTTATTGCTATATCTCTCTATGTATGTCTATGCAACACAGAACATGAGAACTTATCGTCTTAAGGCCCTTCCCTTACACTTTTCTCTAACCATTAACTCTTTGAGCCAATGGTCATTGTGGATAGCGCTATTAGAAATTGACAACTCCTCACTCGCCCAATTGCTGAAATGCATGATACCATATAATCTATGGAACGATAAGCATAGATCTTGATAGGGCTTCAGTCATAGGCTTGGTTGAGAACTCATTGTTTGCTCATACACATACAAACTTGTTATTTATTATGGCAATAAACTCGTTTATCAATTATAGCCATGAACTTTGTTTCTCATTATAGCAATAAACTTTGTATCTCATCATAACAACGAACTTTTATTACTGGAAACTTATATACATGTTTTAGCAACAAAATTGATTGCTCATTTTAGCAATGAAACTTGTTTACTTGTTTGAGTAACGAACCTTATCGTCCATGAGAATATGAACGTTGCATCTCATTTAGGCAACATACTTTATCTCTCATGATGACAAAGATTTTTTTTTACAAACTTATTTACTCATTTAACAATATACTTTTATTATTGGAAACGTTTATCAAAACTTTGATTTTAATTCATGGAAACAATATTATTTTGTTTATCTGTGAGTACTCACCAACTATTTTTATAGTTGACGCTCGTTTTGCATGCTCTTTCAGGAATCATCGAGTAAGTGGTACTTAGGGACACTTCACTGTTAGGAGCATTCGCATGTGTTGTATTCCAATTTTCATTGTAATTTCTTTTAAAAGTTGTTCAAACCCATTGTAAATTTGTAATGATTTTTAATACTATGGTTGGTGTTGTCTTTTATCTATTGCTATGAAACCCTTTATACTGCCACGCCTCGTGTTTCCGTTTTAGCGAGGTGTGACAGAAAATGGTATCAGAGCCGAAGGTTATAGAGAATACCGGTTTCCTTTGGAGAACCACAACTATAGCCAAAAAATTTCAAAATGTTTTTAAAATACTGAACATATTGTTGGTATAACTAATTCGAGTACGCTGTATTGGACTTTTTAAGTATAGCCTGGCCAACTATGCTTAATTAAGGAAAATTAATGCAAGGTTGGAAACGTTTATAGTAGAATTATGTTCAAAACAATTTTCAACTTAAACTTTTGAAAAACAAAATTTTTTCGGTGTGCGTACGGGCATTGCATATTATAGGCATTCATCTAGATACACTTAGAAACTAAGTGCACTTTTATAACAATGCCTTTATTTAGAAATACTCCTATCCCTTATCAAGTGCTAGGTTAACCAATTAGGTTGTATCACTAGCCACTCTAGGAGCAATGCACTTAGTACTGATAATGGGTATTCCTCGGTAGCTATTGACTTTAGATGTAAGGTTAGTAGCTAGATATACACTAGTGATAATCTTAAGTCGAAACCTATACCAAATATTCCTCAATATCTCTTCATCGTCTTCGTACTAGAGTTACAACTAGGAAAGCGTTGCGATACCGACACGGATGAAAATTGGAGCATCGCGTAAGGAGATAGACGAGTCGTTTCTAATTAATCACTTGGATACCATTGGTGGGCATTCCAGATTCAACTCACAATGAGACACAAAGGTTTAACCTATTACTACTAATACGTAAGACCTTATTACTACGCTATAATTTAGCTTTAGGTTGTTTCCACCTTCAGGTTAAAACTTAACATATGATATCCCTTTGACCTCTATAAAGGGCCATGAAACTGCATTGACACCATCAAACATTTTTCAAACACTTTTTCTTGCCCTTTATCTTAGGGAAAAAGACATCGGTACTCATCTTATACTCACCTTGTACTCGCCTTAATATTTAGGTACATCAACTACACTAATATACTTATTCCTTACTTCTTAATCTTCCATCGAAAAATTATTTCGCTTCATCGGTTTTATTTATCATCAATAAAATATTTTATAACCACTTCAATCAACTTAGTAGACATTTCTTAACAATGTAAGCAATATTCTCGCTAAAAATCTTTTGACAACTTGCTTTAACTTAACACTTTTCTTCAAAACTCAATTTAACCATTATTGGTTTTAGCCTTGCTATTTCAATTTTATTTCAAATCCATTTCAATGGATAGATGTGTTTTTAAGGGCATATAAACCATTTTAAACCTTGCTTACCATTTTGACATGTTTTCGAAAACTTAGAAACATTTCCTTATATAAAAGTGTTTAAACTCTATACTATAAAACTTAAACATATAACATTGAAGTCCTATTATATGTAAAAGCGTCATCAGATTTTCCAAACCACTTTTGCATTGACACATTTAACCGCTTTCTCATTTAGGCATTGTAATTTACTTTAATGTGTTTTCTCGAAAACACAACATGATATTTATGCAAATGTTTACTTCAAACATGTTTATAAGACATATCTAACGCTTGTAATTCAAAACATACCTTATTTGTGTACTTTGCTTCAATATAGTTTTATAATCTATACATATTCTAAAATATAAAGCATTGTAAAACTTAGTGTTCACTTTTAAATTTCCAGTGGCGCACTTTCGACAATGCACAATTATTCATCTAAATATGTTAAGTCTTTACCTTATCCGTTTTAACCATTGTTGGACTCCAGTCAAAAAGGTCAAAGCTGTCGGCATTTCAATTACAAGTTTTAGTGTTTCTTCTTTTTCACAAATGGAGTTTAACTTAATAGATAACTCATAAATTTTTAGAAAACACTTTAAAACTCCCACATGTCTATTTAATCATCAATATACATCAAATATTGAAGTTTGAAATATATCTCAGCCTGGTTTTAATCTACCTATAAGTATTGTTCTTATAATTTTAACAATAACAATCATTGCCGTTGCAACCTTCCTTTTTCTTTCCCCAACACTTGATTTCTTGCTCTTCTTATGATTTTAGATCTCGCACACCCATAATAGTAACATAATACATTGTCTAACTTTGTTTCTGTCTATTTTGCTTCTCCTGGTATCATGTTTGTACATATACATACTAGAAGTCTATCCTTTCGTTTTGAGCGACTAATACATGTATAGCCGTGAGGAATAATTTTTATTTAGTCAACTTGATATATTCAATTACGTATTTTATTATATACATCTTGTTTTTATTTTGAAATCTCTATAAACAAGTGATCCTTATTTACATTTGCTCTTTCGTTCTAAATTCAGAAACTTGATATAAAATGCAATTTTCATTGTATTTTTCCTTATAATTAATACACAAGATGAATACTCTTATGCTTATAATTTTTCTATATCCGGAAAATATATGTGAAAGATATATTTCCTTATGTTTCTTCTTTTCTTTAAATACATCAAAAGTTTTGAATTTTACGATTATCTATTCTCTAAATGATTGTTTTTGTAGAAACACTAAACTATGAATGCACTATTTTCAAAGATTAACATTTTTACACCTTTCTTAAAATAGTATGTTACTTTGCAATTTTTAGTATCCTTAGCCCTACTCTAGCATTCACTCCACATATCAACATACTAGTTGCAATTCATAAGCATGGTTAATCTTTGGGAAACCCTTACTTGAGCTCGGCCGATCGCACGCAATGTATTCTCCCTTTTACTTAAGAAAACCTTTTTAGAAAAATTTGATTATTTTTATTTTGAAAATATTATCATTTCCTCAGTTTGAGTTCTAACACACCTAAGGGTGTGCCCAAATCCCTCAAATCAAGGCTCTGATACCAACTTGTATGTAACATTCGGACTCCCAAGAATGATATTTAATTATTTTATATTTTTTTGACAGGGCAACTCAACAAGTTGGAAGCACCAACTCGCCAAGTAGAGAATATTATGGCCGCGGGATTTTAGAGTCTACTCGACGAGTCGGAGGAACCCGACTCGAAAAGTAGGATCTGAGTTGGAAAACCCTAAATTTCAGAGTTTGTGTCCTATTAAAAGGACCTTAATCCCTCATTTTCGTCTCCCTTATCATTCTAACCCTCTATGAGAAACCCTAATCGTGTGTAACCATTTGTAAGAGAGAGAGGAGATAACTTTGGGTGTTTTAGTGCACATTTGGAAGAAGCGTGAAGAGCATCAAGCTTTGGAATGAAAAGAGGCTTGTGGATCAAGTGTTTCTTTGTGCTAACTTCAGTTTGGAGGTAAAAAGCTACCACCTTGAGCATTTCTTTTGATAAATCTCTTTCTAGAGAGTTTTAGGGTTTTTCCCCTTATCTTGTGGTTCCTGAGTTGTTGGAGCTTATCATGGAGTTGAGACTCCATATCTGGAAAAAAGGAGGTCCCATGAGCTCAAAGATCCAAGCTTTATCAAGCTTTGGGAAAGTCTCCATGCATGAAACCCTTTATGGAGCTTGTTTTGGCATTTTGAGCCCCAGATGCCATGCATCAACGTAAAGCTTACAGCTTTACATGATAAGTGAGCCTTAGAAGGCTAGATCTTGAGTATGAGACATATTTTCTACCTAAAAATGTATGATTGAGGAAATGGTCTGAAGGGACTCGACGAGTCGGTGAGCTGACTCGACGAGTCGGTTAGGATTTTCCACGATGAGTTTGGACATGTGTAACTCGGCGAGTTGATGAGACAACTCGACGAGTTAAGTTGGATTTTCACGACATTTATGAGGAAACGAGGGAACTCGACGAGTCACATAGATGCACTCGACGAGTTGGGTCAACAGGGACTGTTGACTCGAGTGTTGACTTATGTTGATTTTTAGGGTTTGGTCAAGACATGGATTGGAAACCATAGAGGGGTAAAATGGTCTTTTACCCTTTACAAGGGTTAGAGAAAGAGGTTAGCTTAACTTATCTAGGTTGAGGTGATAAGTGTTAATTAGAGATGATTATGACGTGTAGGCGAGGATTGGACCGTTCGAGGGTTATGAGGATTTTTTGCTTACTTACGAGGTGAGTCTTCTCACTATACTTATCATGAGTGGTGACATTGTGTAACCGAATGGTCTTGTATGCTTATATTGATAATTGTGATATCCTGCATTATGTCTTTGTGGTTTATGTTGTGTATTGTTCCGAGCTTTATTGAGTTAGGACCGGATGGTTCAACCCAAGTTGTGAGACCGGAGGGTCCTCACTGAGTCACATGTACCGGAGGATCTTTATGAGATATAGCCATGAGAGGCTAATGATATGTGTATGGTATTTTTGGGAACTCACTAAGCTTTGTGCTTACCGTGTTATGTGTTATGTTTTTCAGGTTCTTCTCAGGATCACGGGAAGGCGTCGGCTTCATTATACACACGAGATGGAGTTTATGTTTTTGAGGATCCTGGATTTTATCAAACAATTTATGAATTTGTGTTTTTGACAATTTGACAATTGTGGTTTTGGAAATGTGATATAGAGAATTATGTGGTTTTGAAAATGAAAATTTTGATTGAAAATTTACGGTGTTATATTGTAACAACCCCATAACCAGATAAAAATTTTCATTTTCAATTAGGAAATTACAGTTGTATATTGTTTCCAAAATCCATTACATAATAAACATGTCAAATTATCAGAGTAACAACATCAGTTGGTGGGGAAAATAATGGATACTGAATGTCGCGCCATCAAGCCGAGCCCTTCCCCTTAGTACCGGAAGTAGCTGAAACCACAATACAAACTATAATCAAAAGCTTAGTGAGTTCCCCAACTACCACATAACATACAATCGCAAACTACCACACCACATACATATGATTTCCATGGGCTACCCCATGATATTTTCCCTGGAATTCCATGGGCTACCACCATGGTCTTCCATACAAGTGCCACGGGCTACCCCCGAGGTCTTTCAGACAAGCAAGCACGACAACTATCATTCCACATGTCAAGTAATGGGGCGACATTGGTGCCTTCGACCCATTAATATGGTGAGAAGACTCACCTGGGTCTGCTGATAAATACTAACTGTTTGGCTACTGCTCTAGCAATCTCACACTAAATATACACAAATTAACCTAATCAGAATTAGGGCACAATTCAAAATCTTGGACCAAAACCCTATAACCAAACTCCTAAAATAAGACCCAAAAGCCTTTTATCCTTTAATGGGCCTAACTATCTCTGGTCCCAAAAGCAATAATGGGCCCTAAGTCCCAATAGGCCCAACAACGTCACTTAACGCCCATTAGACCGCTCAAAGGCCCACCTAATCTAAACAGATCAAGGACCAAAACCAATTAGGGCCCAAATGACTCAAAAGCCTAACACAAACCCAAAAGCTCACTGGGAGCATGCATGGGGCGTAATCCTTGAACACCCAACGTACTAGCCCGCCATGCAGTACATACTGTGTACACCTTCGTACGCTCAACGTACTGGACAACTCAACCCATATTACCGTTTGACATTTAACCCATGCAGACATTGAATCCCAATACCAGATCTTGGTTAGAAAAAAGTTCTTAGTGCATAAAGTTGGCAACTTTATGCTTGGCATGACTTATGGGAGCCCAACATCCATTTTAGTCCATCAAAACTCACTTAAAGGTCGTAGACTCATACATGGCTTCATATCGATCAAAAAGATTTCATTTTTATGCTTCTAACATGCCAAAGGGACTAAGATCTAGCCTTTCCAGCCTCTGGAGTTGCCCAAACTCAGAAAGGAGATTCCATGGACCAAAATGAGCTTATAGCAAACACTAACTTTAATAATCAAAAGGATCAACAAGTTAGCAACTTTTTACATCCAAAAGCTTCCTAAGATGAAGTAAACTCGGGATCTTGAAGCTCAACCACATCCAAGGCTTGCTCACCAACTAATTCTTCTTGCAAACACACCAAAATGGGCCATTGTTAACGTTACCGTATGCGACTACGTTAAATCTGACGGAAAGCACTGACGGGACGTTATCAAGCCAATGTCTTGGTTGGGTCTCGGTCTTAGCCTGAAAAATCCATTGCTAGGATGAAAACTCACCTTCCCCCATGAGGAAGAATATTGCTCGTAATCCACTCATTCTCCCATGACCCATCACGTCATGACAAAGAGTCGGATGACGCCCAGAACTGACGTCACATGGCTGCCAGACGGCGTGACCGTACTTCTCCTAGTAGTAAAGTGCCATGTCTCACTCCCACATAGGGCGAATCACCCCCATTCCATTAGCAATAGGTATAAAGGATCCCTTCCTGCCCAAGGAAGGGGATCATCTTCTTCCCTGTACAATTTTACCTAAATCTCTCTTAGAAAGAAAGCTAACTTGATCGTCGGAGTGATGTCCCAGGAGAACCCTCGGTCGTCCTCTAACGACCCTTCTGTGTTGTCTTCTTAGGCAAACCACCAATATCAACTCATCAACAAACGTCCAATTCCCTGAAGAGCATGTCACAAGATTTGGCGCCATCCGGACGTATTCCCAGAGTGATATAGCCAATAAACAACGTTGGTTTTCTACAAAAGGGTGACCTAAACCAAACAGCAATCGGGACGGTAGAAGAAGGTCTGTTTAGAACACTGGTGATAGTAAATGAGGAACATCACCGCGAGTGTAGACCACAAGCCCCAATACAGGTGCTAATGGCACGGGCCCCGCCAATTACGACAGAAATAACAGAGCCACTACTCAAGAGTAGTTTACGGCAACTATCGTCAGAAGGTTCGATAGCACATCTCGATTTTCTGCGGAAACCTCCGTATGATGGCAACGAGGTACTCACTATCTCTAAATCCCGTAAGAGAAACGCAACTCACCAAACGGAGGATGAGATAGAGGTACTCTCGAGAAATCTACTCAATATCACTTTTTTCGAGTAGCGATCCTAGGCTGTTGAACTGGGATCCACGAGATCCACTCTTCATATCTGGATTCATTCGCCATACGAAAATCCATCGGATATACATCGACAATGGTAGTAGCTCTGATATACTCTATGAGCATTGTTTCAAGCAACTACCGGAGACATGGAAGGAGGGGATAAGGCCCCCGAATGGAGGACCATTGGTGGGGTTTACTAGTCAAAAATTGTGGCCATTGGGCACTATCCGGACGCCTTTAACGTTTGTAAGTCATGACAAAAGGGACGGAATCACAAGAACAATTGAATTTTCTTTGATTTGGTTTCTAGCAGAACACAATATTCTGCTCGGACGATCAGCAATCTCCCTACTACGGTTTGTGCCATTGATGATACATGTCATATTTAAACTTAGCACACGCAAGGGATCAACGACAATTATTGCCACAAAAACCAGGGCGCAACACTACCATCAGACCATAGTTGCTCCTAAGTTGGTGCGAGCTCCAAAAAAGTTGAAGGAGGATTGTTCCACTGAACAACACTAGGTAAATGCAGAATACCCAGAGAAGCTTGTGCAAATCGATGCTCACCTTTCAGGAAAGACCAAGGCATGACTAGTAGTGCTCTTAAAGCAATATTCCGCCGTTTTCGCCTGGAGGCCAACAGATCTGACAAGCGTAGACCGACAGGTTATAGAGGACAGTCTCGACATCACACCCAGAAGCAATCATGTCATACAAAAGAAGAGGGGTCATGTGGAAGAGCAGAACAGGGCTATAAATGCAGAAGTAGCCGACCTAGTGAGTGTCGACATACTTAGGGAAGCGATGTTCCCGACATGGATAGAAAATCTCATTATGGTAAAAAAAACCCAATGGGTCATGGTGAATGTGCATTGACTACTCAGACCTTAATAATGCTTGTCCAAAGGATCATTACCCCCTTCTAGAGATAGATAAGAATGTCCAATCGCTCGAAGGGTTTCCGTTCAAAATGTTTCCTTGACACGTACAAAGGTTATCATCAAGTACAGATGAAACAAGACAACCATGCGAAAACAACTTTTCACACCGAGAAGGGAACTTTCTACTACCAGAAAATGTTGTTTGGACTCAAAAATGTGGGTGCTACATATCAGAGACTAATGGACAAGATATTCGTTGATCAAATTGGTAGGAACATCGAGGTCTATGTTGATGACATGGTAATCAAGAGCCGTCACAAAGAAACATTACTCCATGATGTGGATGAGACTCTAAAAACGCTAGCTAAAGCGCGGATGAGGTTAAACCCAACCAAGTGTACTTTCGGCATAGAAGAAGGTCAATTCCTTGGGTATCAGACATCCAAGGAAGGGATTTTGCCCAACCCCATCAAAGTCCAAGAGTTCCTCGAGTTGAAAACTCCCCACAACCTCAAAGGTGTACAAGATATCAATGGTCGACTAACGGCATTAGGAAGATTTATTGCTAAATCAGCAGAAAAGGCGCTTCCCCTGTACCAAACCCTCAAAGGGTGGTTAGATAAAAAGCAATTCAAATGAACAGAAAGAGAAAACGCAACATTACAATAAGTGAAAGATGCCTTACACTAGCTACCGGCCCTCGCTTGCCCGCTATTAGGAGAAACGCTACAGATGTACCTAGCAGCATCAGAAGAAGTTATCTCCTCCGTGTTGGCGGTGGAAAGGGAAGGCAAACAGGTCCCCATCCACTTTTTAAGTAGGGACTTGCAAGGGCCAAAGGTTAATTACCTAGTCTTAGAGAAACTAGTCCTCACCCTAGTATACGCTGCCAGGCGGCTACGACGGTATTTTCAAGCTCACAAGGTGGATGTCCTAACCAGTTACCCGATAAAGCAAGTTCTACTAAGGCCGGAAAATTCCGGACGCCTGGCCAAATGGGCCATAGAATTAGGCAAACATGATATCCATTACCACCCTAGGACTAGTATCAAGGCCCAGGCCCTCGCAAATTTCCAAGTCGAAATCCCAGATACTATCAAGGGAACACCAACGACAATCTTCGTCGACCCATTGGAGCCTGATCCTTCAAAGCCCCAAAGGTGAAGCAAGTAAGGAAGGCCTAGGCGTAGGCCTGATCCTTCAAAGCCACAAAGGTTAAGAAATCACTTACGCACTGCGATTTGATTTCCAAGTATCTAATAACGAAGCAAAATATGAGGCACTCCTAGCAGGCCTGATTTTAGCAAGGGAGGTTGGGGCAAAGCAATTAACAGCTCTCAGTGATTTTTTACTCATCACGAACCAAATAAACTAAACATATGAAGCCAAAGATCCAAGGATGCAGAAATACATAGATACAGTCTGCAACTTAACAAGCACATTTAATAACTTTTCAATAAAGCAAATCTCCCGTGGAAAAAATGCGAGGGCGAACGTTCTTAGCAAGCTAGCCTCAACTTCCTTTGATCACCTAACAAAGAAAGTGTTAGTCGAAGTGCTTCCACAGAGAATCATTGATAACCAAAAGGTTAATATAGTCTCGACTACCCTAGAATGGACCAAACCATATGTTGATTACTTACGCCACGGTGTACTCCCAGATAAATCGGCGGAAGCGAGAAAAGTTAAGGTCAAGGTGTCACATTTCGCAATTAGATACAACCAACCGTATCGAAGAGAGTATTTAAGCCTATGGCTAAGGTGCATCTCTAATACAGAAGGACAGGCGTTGCTGGGCGAAAGTCATTATGGAGACACAGCAAGCACTCACAGGCAAAATACTCCGCCTAGGATTATATTAGCCAGACATATACAACGAGGCAGCAGCCCTAACCAAGAAATGTAAAGAATGTCCGATATTCTCTCCTTTCCATAATCAATCGAACATGTCGTTGACCAACATCACTAGCCTCTGGCCCTTCCATCAGTGGGGGATTGACATAGTGGGACCATTCCCACCAGCGCCAAGGGGTGTGAAATTCTTGTTAGTTGTTGTGGATTATTTTACAAAGTTGATAGAGGCGGAGCCACAGGCTACCGTCTCAGGAAAGAAAATGATAAATTTCATGACCAAAAATATCTTAGATCGCTTTGGCACACCCAAAGTTCTCATAAGTGATAATGGCACATAATTTGAAGGTAGCCCCTTCAAGGAATGGTGTGAAAGAAAGAAGATCCATCATCGGTTCACGTCCGTGGCGCACCCTCAGGCCAATGGACAAACCGAGATATCAGACAAAACCATAGTTAATGGTTTAAAGAAAAGGTTACTATGATCAAAGTCTGCCTGGGTAGACGAGCTCCCGACAGTGTTGTGGTCATATCGTACCACCGTAAGGTCGAGCTCAAAAGAAACGCCATTTAGCCTTACCTATGGGATGGAGGCAGTCCTCCCATTGGAAATAGTGTCACAACTAGAATTTTTGGCTAGGAATTCTATCTATATATGATCAACTCTTGTTGTATCTTGTAACCCTAATTTTTTTCCGGTTCAACCCCCTTATTGGACCAGGATCCTTTTTATGGGACTTATTGGACCTAAAATGTCTCACCTTGTTTTCAATGGCCTTATTGGGTCGTAGACGACTTCCTTGAACCTCAATCGGCCGAAAACCCATTCTTTTTTTCATGTTGGGTCGTAAACACCTATGTAAGCCCACATGGATCAAAACTCCCTAATGGGCCAAAGCAAGAACAAGTCCAAAACATCCTTTCTTTCTTTCCCCCTCATTCTCGACCCTATACAAAAAATAAAGGAAAATATGGGATAATATCATGGAGACACCTCATGTTTACATGGTGAATATCAATGCAACACACAACATACAACAAGAAAATCTCATACTTCCATGCAATATCTTTTCTCTCTTCTCTCTTCTCTCTTCTTCTTAATCACGACCAAGGAGCAAAACACCAACCAACTTCATTTTTACTCTCAAACTCACCCAAAGATTTCTCTCTAGCGCTCTCAAGAAAAATCTCTTTTCCCTCTCTAAATTTCGTGTGTGCTTGGGTGTGTGTCCAAGAATACTTCATCAAAGACCATCACCTTGAAACCTCATAAGTTCGAGATCTACTCAAGGGAGCTTGTTAGAGCCAAAATCTCCTTCAAACTCTTCACCGAAACCGAATCCAACACCCCAAAGTGAGTTCATACCACCTATTATCATTTTTTTACTTTGTTTTGGGGAGAATACAAGTTGCTTGTGTAGATCTATGTGTTTAAGCATGATTATGTGTGTTTTACCATGTTAAATGTTGTGTTTATATGTTGGAACTTCATAAATCTCGATAGATCAACTAAAATATGGTGATATTGGTAAACAAAAACACTCCATGCAAATTATTATGAAGATGAAAGGATTAAAACATATTAAGGATGTTTGAAACTAAAAAAATCGTGTAAAGGGCCAAAAATTGACAAAGTAAAACAAAAAGTGAGGATCTTTTGTCAACTCACAGTTTTAAAAGCACTAAAAGAGTATTTTAAAAAAAAATGGGTCTTCATGGTTTTAAAATGGCCAAAAGTGTAAATTTTCACAAAATGGGCCTCAAATTGGGCCTTCACGGTTTTTATAGGCTAAACTTGTAAATTTTTCGCTTTTATGATTTAAATTATCTTTTTAGACAAATTTGAGCCAAAAATGTAAAATTTTGGTTAAAAGGGCTAAAAATGTAAATTTATTTAAACGTGGGCCAAAAGGATAAATTATTCACAATTGGTCCGAGAATGACAATTTTCATAAAATTGAGGCCAAAAGTGTTATTTCTAACAAAAGGGGCTAGAAAGGTTTTTTCATTTAAACAAGCCCAAAAATGTAAATTTCGGTCTTAAAAGACCTAAAGTGTCATTTTTACCAAAAATGTGCTTTAATTGTAAATTTCGATTTTAAGGACCAAAAATGTCTTTTTACAAAAAGTGGGCCTTTTATGTAATTTTGGTAAACAACTAAGCTTAAACAACCAACATAAGAACAAACAGATCAATTACGTCATTTACACTTCTTATTGGGCCTGGAATATAATTTACATGTTTAGTGGGCCTTAGTTGTCCCCTTACATGTTTATTGGGCCTAGAATATACCTTACATGTTTATTGGGCCTTAGTTTTCCATTTACATGCTCAGTGGGCCTGGAATGTAATTTACATGTTTAGTGGGCCTTAGTTGTCCTCTTACATGTTTATTGGGCCTGGAATATACCATACATGTTTTTTTGGGCCTTCATGGTCCATCTACATGCTTGTTGATTTCACACATTCACATACATACTCGTTGGGCCTTGAAAACTAAATACATACATGGAAAAAAAATATAAACTATACAATTCAATATTCGCGTAAATTCAGTTAAGGCTTTTGTGAGACATTTCGTTTGACACCTATCTAGTGTACAACCATAGCTTGTAGTTATAACCAAAGTCTCCTGGAGAGAGAGCGAGAGTTTGAGTATAGATCTATACGAGGATGACACCCCACACCTGAGCTGTTCGCTACAGTTAGACTAAGCCAGTCTAGGGTGACAAACTTTACCTTAAACAAGTCGGCGTCTGAAAAACGTCATGACGGGCGGATTAGTCATTATCAAGTATGGTTATAACGAATCACAAAGAAATTAACTCCACTGCAAAATTTACGGAATACATCAACTATTCTACAATTACAATTCTATACAAACACCAACATACGATCTTTGGGTCTTAATACTACCACACTTTTACAAGCAGAAAATATCAGATTTCCTGGGAACAACTTATGCTATACATCACCTTTTACTTACACATAAAACATGGGATTTTCTGGACTACTTCCCTAATAACTTTTTAAATCACACACGCTTTAATACGAGATTTGATGCAAAGCGTTCAAACCATTTACTTCTTTTACAGAAAATATCGGATTTTCTGGTGTTTACAAAGCGATACAAACTTTTCATACAAATACACTTATGAACTCACCAACATTTTATATGTTGACCGTTTTCAAAATAACTTGTATTCTCATGAAATCGTTACGTATGTGGACATCAAGGTCATGTGGAATTTTGTTTCATTTTGTTGCTATTATAAACATTGATATTTTGGGATGTAACTCATGTAAACAATTACAATGATGTAAACTCTGTATTATTGTATTATTTCTTGTGTGATGATCATGCATGCTTTGTTTCAATTATATTCATTGTGATGATATTACAAGATGAAGTCACCCCAACCCCCGGACGATTCCGCCGTACTCTTCGGTTCGGGGGTGTGACAGATTGGTATCAGAGCATTGTTTATAGTGAACTGGCATATCTAATCGTACAAGATATGCAACTATAAATACAATGGGACTAAACTACTATGAACAAATTAATTAAAATACATACCTAGGTTCGCATTAATACAATAACAATAAAAGTCTTTGGAGAAATTGAACATCGTGGTAAAACCCGGACAGTTATGTAGTCGTATTGGGGATAAATAGAGCCTGATCAACTGTATTTATTCATAATACGACAAACATATGTTTGGGAGTGATGATGGTGGGCAATGAATCTAGAAACTTACCAACCTTGTATCCAAAAAGCTTTAAGAAACTAACACATAAACAATTAAAATACTATAGTAGTATTTTGGAACGCTATCTACATACACACCTCTCACGCCTCCACTTCTCGTGTAGACCTCATGGCTGAATTCCCGCAAGATGAGCTTTACTATCAGGCCTTGGTGGCCCATGAGTGGATCAAGGAAGAACCAGAAATGCTTCAAGAAGAAAATTTAGAAGCAAGACCCGAAGAGTATATGGTAGCGGACTATGAGGATGACGAATCTGACGAGGAGTCAGATGAAGACATTAAGGAAATATCTAGTGAACCCCATCCTATGGAGACCCCACCAAACCAGCACGTAGTGCAGGAGAGCAGTATTGATCGTATAATCTCTCTCGAGCAAGAAGTAGCCAACCTCAAGCAACAACTCTTTGCGGCCGAAGCTATGGCCGTTCAAGCAAGGCAGAGAGAAAATGTGATCACTCAGAAGGCGAGCGAATTGGCCGAACTTCTGGTCCATCAGTTCGACATTTGAGTATCGTCGTTACTATTGATAGGGCTCTCTTTTCAGTTATTATTGCATGTAGAATCGACTCTATGGTTAAGTGACTACACTACTCATAAAGTCGTTATGCTATCAGATCATATTTTCCCTATTGTAGGCCTTTTTAAGGCAAGTTTTCATGTATTAAAATGGTTATTACTAGTTAAACAATTATGTGTTTATCATGACGTTGCTATCTGCTATGTGTTCTATTTTCCATATTTCATGGATTCACTTGTATGCACAACCGAACCACCAAAACCGCTAGATACTCAAGGATCTCGAACCCAAAATAATCTATGCATGCTATGGATAGACTTAGCATTCGTGCAAGACCTACTACTACTTGTCACCATAAATACATCTCAAGGATGTAGGTGGAAACAGTGAGAATCATACAACAAAACGCGAAGTGACCATCGTTACTTACGAGCTTGCTTATCATCATGCAGCAGAAAAATGTCATCCCACATAAATAACCAGCACACCAGTGAGACACCGATCCTATGAATAGACTCCGCTACCTTCCAAGCCGCAGTGACAACTGTTGTGATAGTTGTCATGGCACAACTCAACGACACAAAGGGAAATGAAAATGAAAAAGGTGTCAACAACTCCAAGCGCAATAACAACCAAGGGAACCGACGAGGGGCTGCTGACAGGAACACCCCCGACTAGAAACCTAAAAGCAAGAAAAAAGAAATCCCGAAAAGAGAGGAAGGATAAAACAGCACAAGAGCCCTCGAAGAGACAACATACTGTTACGGTTCATGTTGCCACGACACCTACCACACCAACATCAGTAAGACCATATGCTGGAAACCCTCCAACATGCAGCAAGTGCAGTTTCCATCAAAAGGGAGCCTGCCGAAAGTTACACTGTAAGAATTGCAATAGGAAGGGGCACCCTACCGGTTCCTGCAGGGCATCAACATGACTAATCCCCTAGAACACCAACATCAGAATGAGCCCGACCTGTTATGAGTGTGATGAATCTGGACACTTCAGGAGGGACTGTCCAATAACAAGGATGTGACATCCCCATTTTCACGGCCAGAAAATACCGGTTTTGTTTATGCTTTATAAAAATTAGAGTATCTCTTTTAATAAAAATGTTGCGAAATTTGTTCCCAGTAAAACATGATAAATACGTTATCAAAGCATTTCCGAAGAAATGTATTTTTATTCATTTTTAAAAACATTTGGGATGTCATCGTCAATACAGAAACATAAGCATAAACAGAACTTACATTCTTTTATACTAGTGATCTACATCTCTTTTCAATCTCTCAGTGTAATGTAACTTCATATCGACATCTGTGATAGAAATAAGCTGGATTGGGTCAGGTTGCGAAACCTAGTGAGTACATAGGGTTTTCAACCAACAATAATATAATTGTTATGTTTAAACCTCATCTTCTTTACTCTTAAGGATCTACCCAAAGAATCAACTATTCCTCGTTCACTACTAGAAAAACAGCCTTTTACGACGCGCAATGCGTGTCGTCAAATGCTCAGACGACGCGCAAATGTGTGTTAAGGAAGGCCCTGTCATAACGAGAGACGACACGCTTTTGCGCGTCGTCTAGTTACGACGCACATTTACGACACGCATTTACGACGCGCAGTTATGACACGCAGTGTGTATCAAGGAAGGCCCTGTCATAAAGAAAAAGGACACACATTTGCGTTTCGTAACCTTACGACACGCGTGTTTATGACACGCAATGCGTATCAAGGAAGCCCTTGTCATAAAGGAAGATGACACGCCATTGCGTGTCATAATTTTAAATGTTTTTAAAAAAATATATTTTTGATAGAATTACTAATTTTCAAATTAAACAACATATTAAATTATCATAATAAAAAATAAAATACAATAAATAAGAAAGGTAATTCATTCCACTAATATGTCAAATACAAATAATCATTCCAATAGTAAGTAAATGTAATACATTACTAATATTACATAATATTTATTATAAAGAAACAAGACATGTACAAATGGTTGGATCCCTTTAAATGCTTGATTTGCCATCAATTCCTTCTAATTGTCTGCCCTACTACCCCTGCATTTCAATCAAGACACCTAATCAATAAAAAACTTCAACAATTATTTTCTTTCCTTTTTAAAGTTAGTTCTTTTAATACAAAGGAAAAAACTTTAAAGGAGAATAAGGAAATATTGAATGGGTAACAGTGTTAGCAAGGCCACCATACCCTACAAACATGTAAACAGACAAACGAGAACATTAGCAAGGCCAAGTGGGTAACAGCATCTGTGTAGATGTGCATGTATGATGCTCCATATTATTGTTTTCATTCCTAGTAATAAAACAAAATAAGAAATTAAGAATTTTAATGGTATGACATCATTAGAGAAAATTATTAAGACACTATGGAAAAAAATTACCCGTAATCAAGGTCTTGATCAGATGTTTACAGTCACTGACTTCTTTGGAATGTTCTACAGGAACCTGAATGTTTAAAACATCATGCCAAATAGTTTGTATGTATGTAGCCAAGAACATACGAGTGTTTTAAGTTTATATATGAAGTTAATAAGTAAAATGCTCCCTATTTCTGTAACACAGCCATGAAATCAACTTACAGTGTAACAATTCTTGTAAGTTTGTCAATAGAGATATTATAGAAGGAATAGGTCCCTCCATTGATGTTATTTCCAGTTGTGTTTCAAGTAATTTGACAGCTTTTCGAATTGCTGGACAAAACGAGCAAGAGTTTCTAAGAGAAAACGAGAAAGAGTATTGTGTACAATCAGCCAAAGCCCGAACGGTGATTTCCCAAAATACCCTTACTTATTTTTGTTATGATTTATTATTTAGATATTAGTGATGCATGCTAGGAGATAGGCTAGGTATTTCATCTTTTAGGGCTAGAGTTGTCTGATTTGTGATGCCTTAGCCTAGGAATTTTGCTATCTGTGATGTGCTTTGAGTATGTGCGGAGTAAGAGTATCCAACAGGAATATTTTAGGGACAGAGCTTTGAGTAGAGGTGTAATCTAGGAGAGATACCTAGATGACCATTGGAGGAGCCTGTTGAGAGAGTAGATAGATACCCACGAGGGGTAGAGTTGCTTGAGTTCGGTGATACCTTTTGAGGGTGAGTAGACCAACTGGAGTTGTAACCTAGAGTGGTTTTACGTGTTGGTAGAGATTATTCGATGCCAGAATGTTGCTTGCTTTGTGCTTTGGGAACCCTTAATGATGGGAGATAGCTACTAAGTGGATATGACGATATTCAGGAGGTAGATGGTTGGCGTCATAAGGAGTTCTTCAGCAGCTGATGGCAGAGAAGTGTGAGAACCTAGGAAGAGCCTATGGAGTGACCTTAGTCAGATGAGTAAGCTAATAGAGGAGAGTATTCGCTGGGGAGTGACCAAGTTTAACAAGATTGGTGATCGAGAAGGTTGAGCAACTACTTAGGAAATATGGGACGATCCGTGTGGAAAGTATGGGTAGATGTGGCAGGTTGTATGGTCCCGTACTACTGAAATCAGAGGACCCGTACTCGAAATAGGGAGAATTCTAGAGGTTCTAAGTAGCAGATTGAGATGAGATAACATGGTTCGAGTACCATGATTCGTAGCAGATCGAGAGGTGATCACATGGTTCGAGTACCATGATTTGTGGCGGTTAGTGCTTCTGGTTCTACCAACTATACCATTGTGATTGATTAGACTGAGATTAAATGTGATAGAGTGTGGGGCCAGAGGGACCTGTCGAACGAGTTTCAATGGAGCATACCTTGAGAGGGAAATCGAGTTAGTTTCCGAGAGATTTTTAGTGAGATACCAGTTGGAGTCGCAAGACTCAGGGATGAGTAGAGATGATGCTTATTAGAGGATCACGGTCTGAGTCGAGCAATTGACCGACAGATGAGACTTCACCTTTTGTGGCAAGAGTTGCGTTGTCCCCGTTTCCTGGGAGAAGCAAAAGAGATAGCGAGCTTCCGGTTTCAGAGTTTGGAGGTAAACCTCGTGGGGGTAGCAGAGGGTTGCAACCTTTTTGTTGGATTAGTGTCTAAGTCCATAACTATTTTGGTATGTACTTGACCCGATGGTGCATGGTCCTTTTGGGTTGCCTTCATCAAAGTAACTTGATAGGATAAATTATGGAGAGAAAGGATTAAATATGATTTATTAATATATTATGGGAATAATATATTAAAGGAGAAATCATATTGTTTAATTAATATTAGTCAATAATTAATTAGTAATTAGTTTTGTGACTAAAAGGGATTAATTAAACTTAAGGGACTGAAATTGTAATTATAAGATAATTGCAATTTGGGCCATGGATTGCCTTATATTATAAGGTGGACGAATTTTATGGGGGAAGCCCATATGAAATCATCCAAGGCCTTATGGAAAGGGCTCCATGGGTTGCTTAGGGATTAAGCAACCAAATTAGGGTTTCCTTGTTAGATAACCCTAATTGCCTCCTATATATATAGATCCCTTAAGGACCAAAAACGTGGACAAGACTTCTTTAGGGTTTGTAGATGGTTTTGGGTAGCCTCCATCCTCTCTCCTCTTCATCCTCTTGCTTATGGTGTTTGTGAACCATTAGAGGAGTGACACTTGTGACTCTAAGCCTTCCAAAGTCAATTCAAGGAGGAATTGGGATTGTTATTGCTACATAACAATCAAGGTAACATTATAAACCTATTCTAATATCTAATATGATTACTTGTAGGCTAGAATTAGGGTTTATAGTCTTGGATTCAAAGCATGTACAATAGAGAAACCTAGATCCAAGCATTAGGGTTTGTATGAGCACATAGGATGTTCTTAGGACCAAAACCCATCAGTGGTATTAGCGCCATGACTGGTTTCAATTGTATTGATGCTTAATGTGTTTGAAAAATTCAATTTTTTGGATTCTGGAGGCTGGACTCGCCGAGTCCATAGTTGAACTCGTCAGATGGAGGGTATTTTGCGATTTCTTGCTGTTTTTGCTTATGGATTGTTACCTAATCATGTTAGATCAATATTAATCCGATTATATGATATATTTGACTATAATTTTGATCTAATTGAAGATATTTATCAATTAATAAGATAATTGTTTCCTTATGTGATAATTGATTAATTATTTTAAGTAAATTGATAAATTGTTTTGCAAGAAATCATTAAATAAATCAAATATGGATAATTATGTGATTAAATGTAATTTGAATTATTTGTTATTTGATCCCTGTTGTTATGAAAAGTTTCATATTTTACCCTTAGGTTTTATAGTTTAAATTTGAACCCAAAAGTTTTGTTGTTTTGAAATTTAAATAGTTGAAACCCTAATGTTTTGAAAAAGGTTTCAAAACTTGCCCTCAAGTTTTGGAATTTAAATTTTGATTAATAGTTTAATTTTGTTGCATATTTAAATTCTAAACCAAAATATTTTGAAATGTTTCAAAACTTACCCTCAAGTTTTGGAATTTAAAAGTTGATTAAAAGTTTAATTAGGAATGTTAAATTCTAAAACCCTAGTATTGTTTGAAAAGTTCAATTCACACCCTTATGGTTTTATTAATTAATTAAGGTGTATAATTAAAAGAGGTTTAATAAATCCATAAAAGTTTAGGCTTACAATTTAATTGAACTAAAAGTATAATTGTTAAATTAGACCACCTAGTATTTTGAAAGTATAAAATCCACCCTATACTATATATAACATTAAAAGTCTAACATTATATATATGTATGAGTAAAAGTCAGTCTTACCGTTAGTAGGCCTCATTCATGAAGCTGGTCTATAAGGGGTGTTTAAGGAAATTGCCTATAAAATGGCGATTGAATGAGTATCCACTCTTACCCACCGCACTCTTGACTAGTGGAGGGTCGTTAGCCGAACGGGTAGGATAGGACGAAACCTTCCATTATAAGTATAATGAAGTATAAAAGTAACTAAATGTTTTCATAAAATTCCCAATTTTAGTTACTTAGGCAAAAGTGAATTGATGCAATTCCATGAAATTACACTTTGTGCCCTTGAGAAGACGTTAGTGGAGCGTGTGTGGTTTACCGGCACACTAAATGGTTCTAAGCAAAGGTAGCAAAGGGTGACTCAATGTTTGTCATAGTTCGGTGGAGCGTGTGTGGTTTACTGGCACATCGAATAGGTGACTGTAACATGTGAGGGCACCATGTAAGTTTGCATGGTTATTCACACCCGCTTTGTGATCCTCAGCATCCCAGTCACAAACAAGAGGGGCATATCGAGATTTAAACATGCCATTGAAAGTTCAATTAATCTCAAAGGGTCTAGGAGTTTTCATAGATTTAAAACTTAAATTTCTTTTTCGTTTTTTGTGGTGGAAATTAGTGAATTGTCATTCACTTACCTTCAAATGTTCTGCAATTAGGGTTACGACATCCCTCTCCCGAGTTGTGGAACATTGTGTTGGGTCCTAGCCTTAGTATCTCATTTGGGTGATTTACTAAGGACTCAATCAATCAACTAACTTGAATTCGTTTTCTCCCGTTTTGTAGATGTCAAAGTTTGACAACTATGGTCTTCTCAAATCCCGTGGAACAAGCATTCCACATGAAGATGATATTCCACAATTCGATCAAGGAACAAGAAATCATGCTTCACTTCCTCCACCTCCTCCAATTATTCTCCCTAACCCACAAGTTTAAAGGCTTGAAAAGTTCAAGATCACTCAAGCCCTTTTGGCAAGTAAACATAAAGAAGGAAAGCCAGTGTGTGCACATGTCCTAGGGATGAAGTCACACATTGATAGGTTAAGAATGTTGGGATCCGTTGTCTGTGAGGAAATAGCTGTTGATTGGGTTCTTCAGTCACTTCCTAACTCATATAGTGAGTTCGTAAGAGAGTACTATATGATGAACCGCGACGTGACCCTTATAGATCTCACCTATATGCTTATTGCTGCTGAATCAGAAATGGTTTGGCGCAATAGAAAAGCAAAGTTGATTGGTGAATCTACCTTCAAGACCTCTATGGATATAGACAATTGCAACGAAAGACATGCTATGATCGAAAAGTTTGATCATAAGAGAAAGACAATGTCTGAAGTAGTTCCATGTGCTGTTCCAAAAGAGTCGATTTGCTTTTATTGCCAAGAGAAGGAGCATTGGAGACGAAGCTGCCCTATTTACCTAAGAGATCTAAGAGATGGGAGAGTCGAAACGTATGGCTCTGTTTTAGGTAAAATCCATTGACTAACTCTTTTCAGCTTCTATTCTAGATTCTTAATACATAATGTGATAAGATTACAATTGATGTTTTGTAGGATCGAAGAAAAGAAAGGAAGCTTAAGGGAAGAAGTGAGCAAAATCTAACCGTGTAGGAATGGATTTCGATCGCATTTCTCGAAGATTAGATTCTTGAGCTACTACTTAGAGTTAGAATTAGATTGGTAAGAAAGATGTATTAGCATAGTTTTTCAATGAATTGCATTGTAAGGACAAAAATTTTCCACAATAAAATAAATTTTGATTTTATTTTATTTATTTATCCTTACAATGGCGTGTATGAAAAATTGATGTTAAAATGTTTCTATTATTAGCAATAATGGATTTGGTTCTTATTATGTTATTTATGGAAAGTCGAGAATTTACCAAATAGGGAGAGTTTCTCATCGCCCAAGGTTTAATTGGACAGAAACTTGGAATCATGCAACTTGGTTGCACGATAAATGAGAAATTTCATATTTGGAAATTAGACTAATTCATTGACAAAGTGTCAGTGAAGGACTAGGAGATCGAGTACACAAAGTTGTGTGCTGATCAAGTTCACCATAAGAGTAACAAAGATATTCGTCATGATTTACTAAAAGCTTAGTAAATATGATTATACTTACAAGATTAAATGTAATTCTGAATTGATTAAAGGGTTTAGATCAATAGCAGAACGGATAAGAAGAATCAAGAAGGCAGAAAGATAAAAGTTTCTCCATTCTAAGAAGAAGGGAGAGTAGCTTTTATGCTTTATGATAGGTCTTAATGATTAAGAACCATATCTCAATTGATCCTCTAAGTGAATTCTTAGTACAATTGTATGTTTAAGAAGAGGAATCAAGGATTGAAGAAATGGTTAAATCAAGAAATCAATCATACTTCGTTCCAATAACAAGTCTTAATGTTAAGATTGTGACATTGAATGAAAAGTATTAAAGGTTTATAACATTCATCAAATGTGGAAAGTTGTGATGTCTTGGATAAGACAAAGACCAACTAAGACCAATTTATGAAGTGTTTTGATAAAAACTACACTAACTCTTGAATATTTGTTTGTCAAGAAATGTTTTGACAAGAGAATCTTATATGTCAAGGAGTAAGTGGGAGTTTTAATGGTCTTGAAAGGTTTCAAGAACAAATCAAATAAACCTTATCAATCATCACTAGCACACGACTTGAGGTTTACAACTTGTCGTACTGACATTATCTTGTTTCTGTGCCATTCCAATTGAGTTAGTTGCGTATGTGAGTTCTATGAGTTCTCATTTTGAACGCATAAGAGGCAAAGCACCTTAATCAATGAAAGGTACATTGATAGGAAAGGGTGAGCTGCTTAACTACTTGGAAGACATGGTGGGCAGCTGTGCTACCATAAGGCAAGAAATCAAGATTAAGAAAGTTCGGTCCATATGAGCTTGAATTTGTCGTAAACTTTAGTTTTGACAAATTCACATGGATAGGAACACATACACCGTTTAAATCTAAGTGTCATAAGATTTCCTCCTTCATGAAAATGATTGCAAGGAAATGCTTTCACTAAGAAAGATTTTAAGAAGATAGTGATTGTAAAATTGCATTCTCGAATTCGATTATGGTTACCGTATCCCTTTCCATAATTTGAATTGTGAGGTTTGGCAATTGTTTACACACACATATGAACTATCTAAGGCAAAGGTGTATAAGTTCAAGAAGCCTTGACAAAAGATTATCAAAGCATTAAGTATTAGAAACATGGACTTAAGAAATTCAATAAGCATTATTTTTCTGAAAGTTAAGATGTTTATGAATACATGTCGAAGCTAGTTGGAGCATAAGTGTTATGTTTTATAATAATCATCATGATAGTGGGAGCATAAAAGTTATGATTGTATGATTATTAAGGAAAGTATTGCAAGGTTAGCAATATTAATTATAAGAAAACAAGAGTCATACTTTGCAAAGTCGCAATAGTTGAAGAGTTGTTTTGCTATAATTAAGGGAGAGAATATTATGCTTCTTTTCAAATCTAAAGGTTTAGGTTGAGAAATGTTAATAAATTTAGTCAAAGGTACATAGTGTGTTCTTAAAATTTCGATTATGATTACGACATTCCTCTTCACAATTCGAATTTTGAAAACATAGCAAATAAAACATTGTGCGTCGTGTCCCATACGCTTCGGGTATAGGATCGATTGCAAATGCTTTAATGTTTGACCATTCTAAAATTTTCCAAATGTCGAGCGCATTTAGAGGGAAAAGGGACTAGAATTGGTTTTGACTAAAATAATTAAACAACTATCAAAGGACATCCAAAGTTTGACAAGGATTGGTCGCTTGTGAGTAGTTGGAAGCATGGTATTGGATGGACCATATCGACATTATTATGAATAGAAAAGATTCTATTAAGAATGAGTTGTCTTATGGAAATTATGGAAATGTTTCCATATTGGATGGACCATATCGACATCATTACGAATAGATAAGATTCTAATAAGAATGAGTTGTCATATGGAAAATATGGAAGCGTGTCCATATTGGGAATTGAATATTGAAAATCTATGACTAGATTAGAAACTTTTATACAAAAGGATGTTCAAAGGAATGTACTTTGAGAGAGACATCATATCTAAGGAATTGTCTTGTAACAATCTCCGATAGAAGACTTTGTAATATCATTGGCAATAGTCTTTGTGACTTTGGTGCAGTGACATTACACAAGGATAAGTTGCATAGAATGTTAGAATCTAGCATATTCTATAAGAAGCAAGAATTTGATATTCTTTCACTTATGAAAAAGGATTTGGAGTTGTGAAATGAGAATGATTGGAAATGTGTTCAATGAGATCTATTTCACAAAGTAAGAACCATAGGTAAACATTGTGTGCATGCTAGGAGCATGGGACAAGTGTAATAATTCAAGTAAAAAGTTGATTAACCGAAACGACAAATAATGAGTAATCAATATAGTGATAAATAAAAGGTGTTTTATTTATACTCAAAGGTTTGAGGCCATATGGGATTAGTATTATTAAGAATAATCGAATTATTCAAACGGGCCACAGTCGTTCATATGTTGGAAGTAGATATGAATGAAGAGTGTCATGAATTGGTGTGTGGATTGTCTAAAGAGCATAAGACATAAGCAAATGTTTGCATCAACGTTCATGAGTGCTTACGAATATGAATTTGAGCATTGGATTAAACCCACGCTCACTTGGATCACTCCATGAATTGTATCACGAGTGATTGGTGAGACGATAACATCTTATATTCTTGAAACCGAGATGTGTGAGTTGTATCTTGCAAATCGGTTGCACATTGATAATATGTAAACGCACTAGTAACTTGGTGTTATAAAACATATTGTTGTGTGTGATTTGGTTAGTGAGTGCAAGCAAGCATTGTATCAAAGTTTATCCGTTCCTTTTATCCAAGGCAGGATAAAAGCGATATCTTTTGGGCCCCTCGATGAGTTTGTGATGACAAACGTAAATGCTTGGCCGGGCTAGGGCTAATTTGATTTGTTCAATTAGTCAGTCGTCATAAATCGGAATCGAGATATAGTACAAAGAGAATGATTTGAAATCATATCTCATATGATATCTAGAATGGAGGAATATATGATCCCTTATCTAAGGACACGCGTATCTGATAGGATCAGAGTTGACAGCGGCTTTGGAAAGCTACGATTGCAAATCAGGATCTGAAGTCATACGCAGAATAGTTGTTAGACTTATCCAAGTGGGAGACTGTTGGATTAGTGTCTAAGTCCATAACTATTTTGGTATGTACTTGACCCGATGGTGCATGGTCCTTTTGGGTTGCCTTCACCAAAGCAACTTGATAGGATGAATTATGGAGAGAAAGGATTAAATATGATTTATTAATATATTATGGGAATAATATATTAAAGGAGAAATCATATTGTTTAATTAATATTAGTCAAGAATTAATTAGTAATTAGTTTTGTGACTAAAAGGGATTAATTAAACTTAAAGGACTGGAATTGTAATTATAAGATAATTGCAATTTGGGCCATGGATTGCCTTATATTATAAGGTGGACGAATTTTATGGGGGAAGCCCATATGAAATCGTCCAAGGCCTTATGGAAAGGGCTCCATGGGTTGCTTAGGGATTAAGCAACCAAATTAGGGTTTCCTTGTTAGATAACCCTAATTGCCTCCTATATATATAGATCCCTTAAGGACCAAAAACGTGGACAAGACTTCTCTAGGGTTTGTTGATGGTTTTGGGCAAACTCCATCCTCTCTCCTCTTCATCCTCTTGCTTATGGTGTTTGTGAACCATTAGAGGAGTGACACTTGTGACTCTAAGCCTTCCAAAGTCAATTTAAGGAGGAATTGGGATTGTTATTGCTACATAACAATCAAGGTAACATTATAAACCTATTCTAATATCTAATATGATTACTTGTATGCTAGAATTAGGGTTTATAGTCTTGGATTCAAAGCATGTACAATACAGAAACCTAGATCCAAGCATTAGGGTTTGTATGAGCACATAGGATGTTCTTAGGACCAAAACCCATCACTTTTCACCAGAGTATTTTGGGCAGTATGTTTGTTGCGACGTATTTCTTATACCATGAGAGAGTCATTATGGGACTAAGATGGAAGAGAACAAGGAGGTGCCTTATTGAGGGAGGCATACTTTTAGCAGCAGTTCCAGGTGATCAATAGGAGTATATCGGGGCGGTGGCCCTCATTGTCTATGTCGTGAATCTACTGTGAGAGTGAGGTCTCTTGCTTTTAAGATGATTCCTGCGTTGGGAGGCTGGTCGAAGGATCAGAGGAGATAATGCATTATTCCCGGACCGAGGGTCAGGGCTATTTCGGAACAGTTGGGGTATCCGGCGGTGTGTCGGTCTAAGGCTTCGAGATGATTAGAGGCAGTCACATTGGGAGGATTTCGAGATTTTGTCTGAGTTACGGGATATTTGGAGTTGCTTGGTTTCCATTGGGAATATCATTGAGTGATTTTGTGGTACTTTCCAAAAGTCAAGTGTGGTGTAACTAGTGAAACAGTCTGTGAAGTAGATTGTTGGTATGCCAATTGGTGATGGTTCGAATCTTGAGTGGGGGAGAGCTGGGTATTCTATTGCGAGGATTAGCGATTCGTTCAAGTGTGGTTAGGGAACTGGTTATGGAGATCTGCGGTGCGGACACTTGAGACCTGGGTTATTGGTGGATGAACCAAGGTGTAAGGCGGGATGATGTTGTTGGGTTTAGAGCATTCTAACACTCCTAAGTGTAAATGCAACCCTAAATACCTTGGATCTATGTTTTCTCTATTATACATACAAATATGAACATCCAAGGTATTATCCTAATCTAGCACACACAACAATGAATATAACAAGATAGAATACATACCTCTTTGATGTAGAATGTCTTCATGAAGCTTGAGTGCCTAGTGCCCCAAGTGTGACACCTCAAATGGTTCACACAACACCAAATACACTTGGAATAACTTGAGAGAAATCTACACTTCATGAAATCGGCTAGCCCTTCTATATCACATACTAGTGACCGATTTTGTCAAGAATAAGATCTTTATATAGTGTTACAATTAGGGTAAACCCTAATTGTCATGACTTTCCATTTCCTTGGATCCATGGGTTCAAATACACCATGGAGCACCCATGGACCATCCTATGGGTTTTAGCCCAACTTGATTATCCATGGAGCATTAGCCCACTATATAAGTATGGATGATTTACACAATCAACCCATATATTTAATTAGTCTTCTTTTGATCACTTAATTAATCCTAGATTAATTCTTGATCAATACTAATTAAATAATCTTATTATTCTTATTATTAATATACTAGAACTTATAATATATTAATAACCATAAGTGTCTTATTTCTCTCATTATAGTCTATCCAAGTGCATGATGCCATGCAACCCAAATGGACCATGCCGGGTCGGGTCAAGTCTTACCAATTATAGTTATGGACTTAGACATTAATCCAACAGATGTATGATTATATGCTTAAGAAAGGATGAGTGGATCCACAGTGGGTGGCCGTTGGTCAGAGAATTTTTTGGGGCTAGGGATTTTTTTTCGGGTTTTCAAATGTTGAGTTCGAGGTGATCTATACTCCAAATTTTTTTCGGGTGCAATAGCTGAGATTTGCGGGTATAGGTACAGATTGTGATCTATACTCCAGAAGGGCCAACAGTTGATTTGTCAACCAATTTCTGAGTCGGTATGAGTAGTTTCCTATGGGTGGTGATCAGTAGAGGATGGAGCTTCGAATTTTCGTCAACGTGTATTCAGTCGTTGACGATTCCTTCGTATTTCTATTTGGGAGATGGGAGTATTTCGAGGTTTCGAGTTGCATAAGTGGAAGATCAGTGGTTGAGGCAAGACAACGTGAGATGCTGTGATGGTGTACCGAGGTACCCATGTATGATGTCCTATTTTTTGGCCATGTTGAGACTCAAGTGTGAGATGGCGAGTAGAGTACCGAGAGATTTTGTTTCAGTAGGAACCCATCAGTTAAGTGTTGCCTGAGTGGGACTATCTAAGGGTGTATCTGTGTGCTGAGAAAAGTGCCTTTCCTCATCATGGAGTGGTGGTGCATAAGCTGGGTGGGTGTAAGCACCTATCTAGGTTGAGCTGCGGAACATGAGTTGGTGAACTCAGTGTAGTGATGCCTTGATGATGAGATTATGGGGTGATAAGAGAGCAAATGGATTCGGGTGGGAGTAATCGCTTGGGATTATCAGTAGAAACCATGGAGTGAGCCCATGGTGAGTCAGTGAACGAGAGAGTGTTGTAAGACTACGGGGAGCCGTAGCATTCATGAGTCAGTGCGAAAGGGTATCGTGGTACTACGGGGAGCTGTAGTATTCGCTAGTCATTGAGAGAGTGTCGTAATACTGCGGGGAGCCGTAGTACTCACTAGTCAACAAGAGAGTGTTGTGATATTGTGGGGAACCGTAGTATCCATTGGTTAGCGAGAGAGTGTTGTGATACTGCGGGGAGTCGTAGTACTCATTGGTTAATATTCACTGCAGGGAGCCGTAGTACCCACTAGAGTTTTCAAGTTCGGGAGAGTCAGATCGAGTACCGCAACGACAGATAGGTCTGTCCTTCCTCAGGGTCGGAAGTTCCTGTTGGGATCAGGTGTCTTTGGAAGAGATTGTTGTATGATATGGGGCCCTTTCGGTGGTGCTTCTCGGGTTATCGAGTTCAATCTATGTGTTGATAAGGAGCGATTTTGAGGGCGAAATCTAATTCAAGTGGGGGAGAATTGTAACATCTTGTTTCAGATCGTCCGAGATTAGGGTTTGTGGGCTGCAACCCTAGCATGAGGAAGTCTCGGGGTTACGACGAGTTGCTAGAAGCGTAGGGCATCTCCACACAACGTACCTAGTCAAGACATTTCATAAGTCTCTTGAAGGGTAAAATTGTCAAATACTTTCATTCAGTTCAGAAAAGAAACAATCTTACTTGTTCTCAATGACAATGTCAATAAAGAATCTCCAACCATTTTGATGATCTTGTTGGTTCCCACGCAGCTAGCACACCGTTTTTGCTCTATATCATCGTCAAGATCAAATTAATTTATTATTAAATGCTTTTCGTTAAAGTGTTTCCAAGAAATGGAAAAGAGAAGTAATATATATACACTTACCTGTAGAGAAAGGATTAAATTGACAATATCATTCAGTTACTCAGGTTCCATTTTTTTCACTAACAATTTCTTGTTGCATAGTTGAGAGTAGTATACAACACTGAGGACAAGATAGTAATTCAACCATTAGAGCAACCCTTTTGAAAATTTTCAATTTTGGATATTTAGAAAGATTGTATTATACCTTTACTCCTTCAACAATATAATTAGAGACTTACCATCCATGATCTTGATGTGAAAAAGTCCATGACCCTTTAGAGATATGTATATGCTTGCTTTTAAAGTCTCGAGAAGAATTATCTTTAACCTAAAACAAGAATTAATGAATAAGTAATCCAATACAAAAGTTACAAAAATCTCTTATGAGTTTTAGAGGCTTGTGAAGCTTTAATGAATTCATGTCCATTCATTAAAGTAGTCAGACACTAACATGGATACAAAAAACAAGTCCTTATATGTAAATAAATCAGGTCATATATGATATATCCTATGAAATTTACTATCATATGATATATATATATATATATATATATATATATATATATATATATATATATATATATGATGAGTTTTGAGCATTCTAACACTTCCTAAGTGTACATGCAACCCTAATAACCTTGGATCTATGTTTGTCTAATTATCATGTAAAGTTGAATTCCAAGTTTATATTCCTATCTAGCATACATGGGGAACAATTTTTAACTTGAATGAAAGATAGAATAACTTACCTGGTTGTTGCTTATGATCCTTGAAACCTTGTGAGCCTAGCACCCCAAGTGTGATGCCTCAAATGCTTCACACAACACCAAATGATTTTGGAATGACTTTAGAGAGAATAGACACTTCTAAAATCAGCCTAGCCCTCACTTGTTCATGTGTGTAGCCTATTTTGGTGGAGAATGGGTTCCTTATATAGTGTTGACACATCTAGGGTTACACCATGTAAACCCTAATGTGTCATGACTCTTCATTTCCATGACCCATGGGTTTCTAACTCCCATGGAGCATCCTATGGGTGGAACCCAACTTGATAATCTATGGAGCATCTTAGCCCACTATACAAGTTATGGATGATTTACATAATCAACCCATATATTTAATTAGTTATCTTTTGATCACTTAATTAATTCTAAATTAATTCTTGATCAAACTAATTAAATAATATTATTAATATATTAGAACTTATAATATATTAATAATCCATAAGTGTTATTTCTCTCATTTAGTCTATCCAATTGCATGGTGCCATGCAACCCAAATGGACCATGCCGGGTCGGGTCAAGTACATACCAGAAATAGTTATGGACTTAGACACCTTATCCAACAGTCTCCCACTTAGATAAGTCTAATAACTATAACTGTAATACTTCAGGAACCGAACGGCAATCGTAGCTCTTTCAAGGTCTCTCGGAACTGAGAAGATGATGATACACCATTTAAGATAAGTGATCATATAATCCTCTATTCTAGATATCAGCTGGACAAATACATGGAACAACGTCTTACTTATTGTGCAGCAGTTTGTTTCCCGATTTCCAATTTGTTTGACAAAGAACTTAATTGAACACATCAACTTAGTTCTGACCAGGCCCGGTACATAGGTCAAAACAAAATCATCGAAGGGCCCATATATCAGCTTCTAATCCAAGAAGGAACAGATAAACTTCGACTCATATGTTTGTTCTACTACTCATTGAATTATACACAAAAGCACGTTTTATAACATCGAGTTACCAATGCGTTTACGTACAATCAATGCATAACCAAATAATAAGTAACAAATCATATCTCTAGGTTTGAAGACTTATATGATATTACCGTCTCACGATCACTCGAGATAAATTCCATGAAGTGATTCCCGTGAGCGTGGGTTGAGTCCAATGCTCAGAACTTATAAGCACTCATGATTGTTGTAGCCATGTCCAACACCTTAGACCTCTGCAACCAATCATGACAGTCTTGATTCATACCTACTTCCGACATATGACCGACTGTGGAGGTTCGAATAATATGATATACCAAACATAATTATTCTGGAAGTCAAAACATGCAAAATAAATATAGTAAACGATCGATAAGAGATAGCAACACTTTACTCATAAATAGAACACCTTTTATTCATCATCTAATGTCAATTACACTTTACAAATTTCCAGGCTATCTAACTACTAAATCTAATATCATCCTTCAACCCTATGCTCCAAGCATGTTGGAGATGCTTAACCCGAGCCAGTCCCTTCGTGAGGGGATCTGCTGGATTCTCATCTGATGATACCCTCTTCGCCACGAGGATTCCTTCTTCTATTCGATGTCTGATGAAATGGTATTTTTTGTCGATGTGTCTGGATCTCCTGTGATCCCTTGGTTCCTTGGCTAAGGCAACTGCACTTTCACTATCACAGAAAATTTCCATTGGCTCTTTAATAGCTGGTACAACTCCAAGGTCTCCAATGAAGTTCTTTAGCCATATAGCCTCATTTGTTGCCTCGCTCGCTGCAATATACTTTGATTTTCAAGTTGAATCAGCCATTGTCTCTTGCTTGGAACTCTTCCAAGAAATTGCTCCTCTGTTTAAGGTAAAGACCCAGCCTGACTGAGAGCGGAAATTATCCCTATCAGTCTGGAAACTAGCATCACTATACCCTACAACTCTCAAGTCATCACTCCCACCGAGGGTAAGAACCCAATCCTTAGTCCTCCATAGGTACTTGAGGATATTCTTTACTACAGTCCAGTGTGTCTTGCCAGGGTTCCCCTGATACCTGCTAACCATGCTTAAGGCAAAGGCTACATCAGGTCGAGTACACGTCATAGCATACATGATCGATCCTACAACCGAAGCATAAGGTATTCGACTCATATCTGCTATCTCAGCCTCAGTACTAGGGCTTTGTGTCTTACTCAATCTGGCGTTACTCTGGATGGGTAACTCTCCTTCCTTGGAGTCCTGCATGCTGAATCTCTTCAGCACCTTATCCAAGTAGATACTCTGACTAAGTCCAATTAGTCTTTTACTCCGATCTCTCAAGATCCTTATCCCTAGAATATAGGCAGCTTCTCCTAGGTCCTTCATAGAGAAACACTTCCCAAGCCAGGACTTAACTTCCTGCAGAGTTGGGATGTCATTTCCTATGAGTAGTATGTCATCCACATACAAAACCAAAAAGCTAACTATACTCCCACTAGCCTTGACATATACACAAGATTCATCTTCGCTCCTAGAAAAGCCAAATTCCTTGACTTTCTCATCAAAGCAAAGATTCCATCTGCGAGGTGCTTGCTTTAACCCATAAATGGATTTCTCAAGCTTACACACTCTATTAGGGTACTCTATATTGACAAAACCCTTTGGCTGACTCATGTAAACATCCTCAACCAACTTTCCATTAAGGAAAGCGGTTTTGACATTCATTTTCCATATTTCATAGTCATGAAATGCAGCTATGGCTAACAGGACCCAATAAACTTAATCTTGGCCACTGGAGAAAAGGTCTCATCATAATTAACTCTCGGAGTTTGTGAGAAACCCTTTGCAACCAGTCGATCCTTATAAGTGTGTACCTTACCATCCGTGTCGGTCTTCTTCTTGAAGATCCATTTGCACCCTACAGTCTTACGACCTGGTACATTCTCAACCAAGTTCCAAACTTGATTGTCATACATGGACTGTATCTCGCTGTCCATTGCCTCTTTCCACTTGACTGACTCAGGGCCTGCTATGGTTTCTGCGTAACTGTTAGGTTCATCCAGACCTATCAGCGTCTCATCACTAATAAGTGTATCACCTTCCGCAGTAATATGGAATCCATAGTAATGCTCAGGTGCATTCCTAACCCTTGTGGAACGCCTCAGAGGTACAGACTTGTCAATTGGCTCAACAGGAGTTTCCTCCTCAAGTTGAGTGCAAGGGTTTGAAGTCCCTTCACCACATGAATCTTGAATTTCTTCAAGGTCAACTTGCATCCCACTGTCTCCTTGGCTTATGAACGATCTCGGAGTTATATCGAGGAAGCTATGGAAGTTTGAAGTTTGGCAGGATAAGTCCCTCATTTGAGAAAGGTGGCAGCTGAGTACGATGGGCGTATGTGTGTGTACGCTTAGCGTACTCATGCGTGTGATCTTTAATCGGAGCCACCTAGTACGCTAGGCGTACCAGAGGGTACGTTGGGCGTACTAGGCACAGAGTGAAAACCCTAATTGAGGGGTGTCCCTATATAAAGAATGAGATGGCCTCAATCCTGGCCACCATACTCAGTCAATAAACCCTCTTAAACCCTAATCCTCGTTCTTGAGCTTGTGTGTGTCCATTTGAGAGCCTTAAGTGATTTTGTGTGTTCTTGGAGTAAAGAAGGACCTTTGGAGAAGAAGGAGTGAAATTCCAGGCCTTGGATCTGAGCATATCTGAGTTGGAAGCTTCATCATGAGGTATAAAGCTCCAAGCTTTCTCACACTTTTGTTTTGAGCTTCATATTAGAGTATTTTAGGGTTTTTATCCCAAAGTTGGAGACCTTATGAGTTATTGAGCTCCAGAGACTACGACCAACCCCGTTTGAGTGTATTTGGTGGTGTTGTGTCATAAAAATCAAGCCTTGGATGTTGGAATCAAGCCATGCATGAGTTATGAGCATTTTGAGTTAAGAGAGTGAGTGTTTTGGGTGTTTTTGACCATTTTAGCCATGCAAAGGCTTAAAGTCACTGAATTTATGGAGTAAGGGCTATTAAAGAATCGAGATATGTGATTTGAGTCAAGGTCTTAACTGATTAAGACCAAGTGAGTAGAAAGAGTGAATCTGGGGAGTAGCTGAGTGTAATTCCAGTACGCCCCGCGTACTGCCCCAGTGTCCCCGATGGCCAATCTAGATTCATGAGTACGTTGAGCATACCAAGGGAGGTACGCCCCGCGTAACCTCACTGTGGAGTTTTGGGCTAAGTCTCATTTTTGGGCCTTGAGTGTTGGGCCTGAAGGTTGGGCTTGTAATAGAGTTATGGACCAGAGGATTATATATATGTGCTTTGGGCCCTTGAGTTGGATTTTCCATTTAGATTTTAGAGTTGGGCCTCGGGAGAGCCCATTTGTTATTGGGCCTTAGTGGGCCCAATGGGTTTTAGGTTATGGATGGGTTGGTTGGTGGACTACCTTTAGACCTAATGAGTAAGAGTTTGGACCTAGTTCCTAATAGGGTTAATTGTGGTTTTGGCTCAGAGTTAGAGGTCGGTGCGTAGCAGCAGCGTTTATAGGGGTTGTTCATCATCCGAGGTGAGTCTTCTCACTATACTTACCATGAGTGGTACCTTTGTGTGGTTGAGATGTTTATTGTGCTTATCTGTGTATCTGATATTCTGCATTATGTCTTTGAGATTTATGTTGAGTATTTTTATTAGGAGCTTACTGAGTTGGGACCAGAGGGTCCCACTGAGACACAGAGATCGGAGGGTCTTATTGAGTTATAGCCTAGAGTGGCTAATGAGTTGTGTGTGTGGTATTTTGGGGAACTCACTAAGCTTCGTGCTTACCGTGTTATATGATATGTGTTTCAGGTCATTCTCGTGATCGCAGGAAGGCATCGGCTTGATTGTACACACCAGTGGAAGAGTTATGTTTTGAAGATCCTGGATTATTAATCAAACAATTATAGAGTTGCGATTTATAAATTAAATAAATGAGATTTTTTGTGAAATGTGTTATGAGAGTTATGGGATTTTAAAATAAAAAAAATTGTTTGAAAATTTACGGTGTTACAGTTATGTTATACTATGATATAAGTACAATAACACTCAATGCGGAACGGTTTTATGGTATTAAAACTACTTTTCACTTGTATTAGAAAATAAGGGGATTTTCTGGAACTCATTCTATCATTTTCTTAAAACTAAGGCAACCATTAATGAAACTAATACTTATGAACTCACCAACTTAAATATTGATTCTCTCTTTCAAAATAACTTGTATTCTTAAGGAACCAGTAGACAGGTACACCTCCAAAGCTTTTGAGAAGACGACATTGTGTCGTGTTGCGTCTTTTGTCTTTTACAGTATCTACTTTTGATGTTATATATACAATGTTTGAACACTTATGTAAAAACCTATACTTATTAATGTATTGGTTGTTGTACTTTGATTACTATAATACATGTGTTATGATACTTAACATGAAGTCATCCACCCCCGGACGTTTCCGCCGTTTAGATTTGGGGGTGTGACATTGAAGAACTTTTATCGGGGACACTGGTGGAACCTTTGGAACCCCCTAGCAAGAAACCCAAGTTACTTTTCTTGCGAAGCGGGGGCTCGGTGCTAGCCGTCTCAACGCCACCGGCAGAAGAGGTTTCCAGCAAAGCAAATCGCCTCTTTACATGTCGGAGACTCCTTAGGGACCTGGAAGGGGCAGGATCCTTCTGAGAAGCATCGGTAACAACGACATCCTGCAGATCTGGCTCCTTGCCAGCGCTAACAGCATCTTCTGAACCGACGGGAGACTCAGGTATAGCCCCGATACCCCGACCGGAAACAGATGGCGGGAGAGTCTCTATAAGGTTGATGTCGCGACACTCAAGATCACCGTCGAATAAACCTCGTAGAGCTCTCTCTAAGGAGGTAATCTCCTCCACAACTAACGAAAAACAAATATAACAATGGTTAACAAGATTACCGAATTCAAAGTACTTTTTCGAGTAAAAAAGGGGAGAAAGGGAAAGCAGAAGAAGAAGCATCATACCTTCTTTCTCGACGAAAAACTCAGGCATTTTCCCACGAGCCCTCCAAGTGGTGCTCATCCCGCCAGCAGCCAAGAAGTAGTCGAGCCAAGCATCACCATAGATGCTAACCTTCTCTAAGGCATCTGCCAACTCTTTGTCAACACCAAAGAGCGTTGGAGCATGGTCTACATACGCCTTAGTCTTAGGATAGCTAAGCACCAAAAGGTACTATTCACCCACAAAAACTTCTCTTGCCAATTCTTTTTGGATTTTTTTTATCATGGATGAGGGTATGGACTCCTCTTCGACGAGAAAGGGTCTGAGTCCCAAATTAGGTGGAAGCATTGAAAAAGTGCTTGAACGTTGACACAGTCGGCTGTTAACCTAGGGCACGACAGAGAAGCTCAAAACCCAAAATCTTGTTTATGGCGATTGGAGTCGGTTCCCTCACAGAAAACCCGTATTCGCGAATGATCAGGTTGCAAAAGTCTGTAGTGGGTAAGCATAGACCCGCCTCGAACAAAGCAATCAGAATGCCGACCTTGCGCTCAGGGGGACTATAGATCGATGCATCAGGGAGAGGAATCTGAACCCTATGTTCAGCAACAAACCCAAACCGGAACTGGAAGGATTCCTATTCCTCAGCAATGAGTTCCCTTACTAAAGGACGAGCGACAACCATGGAAGAATGCAAGGAAAGATCGAAAGGGTTCTTTAAAGCAAAGAAGCAAAGTGATAAAGGCAGAGAGTGAGGAGGAAATGCCTAGAGAAACAAGGGTTTAAATGCTACAAAAAGAGCAGCGAACCGTCTCATGATGAAACCGTCGAACAACGGCAGCTCCGTCTTGTCAACCGCACAGACTAGCAACAGCAGTCCACCACGTGTCTATGACTAGACCAAAATGAATCTGCTACGTCCCCAACGCAGAAGCCTACTGGTCTAAGGGACTTTTAAACATTAATGTATGCGACCACGTTAAATCTAACGGAAAGCACTGACAGGACGTTATCAAGCCAGGGTCTTGGTCGGGTCTCAGTCTTACCCCTGACAGGCCAGCGCCAGGATGACAACTCACATTCCCACACAAGGAAGAATATTCCCCGTAATCCTCTCATTCTCTCATGACTAATCAGGTCATGAAAAACAACTAGATGACGCCTAGAACTGACATCACCTGGTTGTCAAACGGCGTGCACGTACTTCTCCCAGTAGGAAAGTGCCACGTCTCACTCCCATATGGGTAGAATCACCCCATTCCATTAGCAATAGGTATAAAAGTATCCCTTCCTGCCCAAGGAAGGGGATCATCTTCTTCCCCATACAATTTTACCTAAATCTCTCTCAGAAATAAAGTTAACTTGATCGTCGAAGTGATGTCCCAGGAGAACCCCCGGTCGTCCTCTAACAGCCCTTTTGGGTTGTGTTCTCAGGAAAACCACAAAGATCAACTCGTCAACAAACATCTAATTCCTTAAAGAGCATGTCACGACAGCCACTAATGTCTCTTTCAAGCTCGATTATCGCTTTCAATGGTAACTTGGGTCTTAGGGACGTTCAAAGGAATTGGAGGTTGGTAAGAATGAGGGTCCAAGGTCATAAATGAGCTTAAATAGGGCTCATGCCCTAAAATTAGGGTTTTGGTGAAAGGCTATGTACGCCCCGCGTACGTAGCTAAAGATCCCGACTCTACATGTCCCATGTACGCTAAGCGTACATAAACGCACACCCAACATATGGAGGGACTTCTTTCGCAATAAATCAATAACTTGGGGGCTAAAAGGGACATACCAGAATCTAAGTGTTACATGGCCTTCCCTATCTTATATATAAATGTACTTTTTAAACCAAAAGTATGTGTTTACTATGTATAAATGGCCTTCCCCTACTTATATGGACAGTTATCACCCGATATGACTCTTCTGTCAAGGTTGTAGCTAGCAACCACATGTGGGGTGGTTAACCCCTATAGATTTATACATAACGTTCCTCGCACACTTAGGATTAATGGTTATAGTTTAGGGGTCTTTGCTAATTATTACACTTAGTTGAGGAATGTGTCTCATGTAACCCCTTAGGTTGAACAAATCTAAAAGTGTGTGTGCCTTAACTTTAAGTGTCAAAATTATTAGGCAAAAAGTTTGACCGAGTACAACTATTGTATAAAGTTTTTAACAAAATTTTGGCAGGATAACGAATGTAAATGAGTAAAAACGAGGTTTTAACCAATGTAAAGCCTACATACCAGTTATGTATATAAAGTCTCAATAGATGTGCATATCAGTTTAAATAAACTCTTGTTTATAAAATACATAAATAATGAATTATAATTATATAAGTAATAAATAATCCTTTAACATTTATATAAAAGATAAATAACAGTTATAATTCAAGTATTCACCCTCGAAAACATTTAAAAAGTTTGAAAAAATGGGTCGTGAAACTCGCCCTTGAAGCGTGCTTTAACGTTGCGATTTTAGTCGAAAATCGAGATTGCATCAAAAACCGAACGGATAGAGTTCCATTTACGAGAGGTCAAAAAGTATCCTGAAAAGGAGTCGAATCATATCTGAAAGTGGCTGAGAAATCAACGGAAAACGGCCAGAAAAATCCTTGTCGTTGGTTGTCGGTGACAGCGCTACAACGGTCGGCGGTCGGCAGCCATGACGGCAGCGGTTGTCGGAGCTTCCATCGGATGTTTTGAGGTTGGCCGGAGCTACTATTGTGGTCATTGTTGGAGGCTGGAATGTCGACCGAAGGATCGAAGGTGGTCGGCGGTGGTGTTTTTCTACGACGAGAGAGAAAGAGAGGGATATATCTAGAGAGAGAGAGATGGCTGACCCTCTCTATTTATAGAGGTTTTTTGGGTGATGTGGTATGCTAGCATCGCGACACTTCCCGCCTCCTCGAACCACATGCGACAGCCCGACGAAAACTGACATCCCTTGTTTTTTTTTTCCGAAAACACTAGTCATATGTCTAGGAAACTACAGTATGGAATATGTAAAAATATTTACCAAACGAATAACATAACTATGTTAAATAAGATTTTGAAGTGTTTTATCGGAGGATTTTTTATTTCAGTGATTCGACTGTTTTTGCGAAAGTGTCAAAACTTTGTGAGAACGAAATTCCTAGAAGAGAATCAAATACTAAGGTATTACCCGACTTAAAAATGTTACCATTTTATTACCCGACTTAAAAAATGTTACCATTTTCACTTAACGAGTTGTGTTGCTATTGCAACGAATCATTTGAAGATTCGTTTTCGAAAAAGCCTATATTGTGCTGTTTTGTTCTTATCCACAGTGGTGTCGTGCTTTTTCGGGAAAAATAAGTTAGTTCCAAAATCAAATACTAGATTGATTGGTGTTTATAAGAAAATTGTTCGGGATTAAAAGAATCACATTTTAAAGTAGCCTATGCAACATTTGAAGTGTCATTTTAGGCCGTTACATGCAACATACTGTTATTTGATTGTTCGTTTTTTTAAATAGTCGTAACTTTTGCATATGAACTCCGATTTCGTTGTTTTTTCTCCGGTTTCGGTGTTCTTTAAATCCACATAATCATATTTTCATGCTCTTTTTGTTTAGTGTGTTATTTATATATAATAATATTTAATATATAAATCTAGGATGTCGCAATCCAAAACCACACTTGTAATACAAGGAAAAGCATCATAATATATATATATATATATATATATATATATATATATATATATATATATATATATATATATATATATATATATATATATATATCCAACTTATTCATCTTGGATGCCCACTTATCCGTCCAAGTAAAAGAATAACCTTTCTTTTACTTATATATATATATATATATATATATATATATATATATATATATATATATATATATATATATATATATATATATATATATATATATATATATATATATATATATATATATATATATATATATATATATATATATATCCAACTTATTCATCTTGGATGCCCACTTATCCGTCCAAGTAAAAGAATAACCACCCAAAGTCACATCAACAAGTTCAACATGATAAATAAAATAACTACATATGTCTGTAAGTCTAACATTAAAAACCGATCCAAATCGCTCAGTGACTTCCCCCATCTCATTAAGATCGCCACAAAATGACTTCACCCTCCCACTTGTGAAGTAGTCTTAACAAAGTAGATCATAACTCTTTTTTATCATTTACACTATGAAGGGCATATAGGGAAATAAATAACACAAATAAATCCAAAGAAATCCTACAACCTTCCACAAAAACATAATTGTCTGTACATAAAACTCTCCAGAATTTTGAAAAACAAGATTATTCCAAATACATAGAGAGCCACACGCAGAGTCGAATTGCAAATTACCCTACATTTTACAAATTGACCACAAATCTATATGCAAAATTTTAATTTCCTATTGAGTTCAATTAAGGCTCTAAACGAAACAAACGAACACGAACAATGCTTGTTGATGTTCGTTTGTTTAAGTTAGTCGAACAAACGAACGAAATTGAATAGAGAACAAGTTTTCTTGTTCATGTTAGCTCGTGTTTGTTTAAAAAAGTGTCTTGTTCATGTTCGTTTGTTTATGTTAATGAATATGCTAAACGAACATAAACGAACAATAATAACCACACATAATTAAACATATATGAATATAAACATACATATAATATAGTAATATAATATAAAAACAATTGAACATATATAAACATAAATAAACTTAAACGAACGAAAATAAATGAACGTAAACAAACGTCCACGAACATAAATGAACAAACGAGACTATTAATCATGTCCGTTCACTTAACTAAATGAACGGAGATTTATATTCATGTTCATTCATTTACTAAATAAACAAACTCCCGCCGAACGGTTATATGAACATTCTGTTGGTTTATAGCCCTAAGGGGGTGTTTGACTTGTCTTTTTGAAAGGCAAAAGTTTTTTTTGGAAAAGATAAAAGATTTTATCTTTTCCAAAAAAAACTTTTGCCTTTCAAAAAGACAAGTCAAACACCCCCCAAGTCCAATACAATAAAACCCAATAATAAGTGTTATATATCAAAATATATTTTCCAAAGAGTATGGAAAGCCTCCGAAAAATATCACTCAAATATCATCAAAGTTCGTTTTTTTAACATGCTTCAAAGTACTTGATTTATAATGGGAGTTGTTGATTTTTTTTGCCATTGCATAAACGGTCATTTTTTACTCTCGTTTAAACTATATGATGCTACATGGTAAGTTAACTTAAGCCATTAATATTTGTTTTGGTTGAATCTTTAATTTAACCCGGTTGTTCATTATCGCCTTATAAAAGGAAGAAAGTTGCATGAAATAAGTTTCAAAACCAAATGACCTTAGCAATAGACAATAGTATATTTTAGGGTTTGAGACTTTAGCCATAATAGTGTTGGGTTTGAGACTTGTCACGGCATTTTTATATGTTTAATACTTTGACCATAAGACTTTCGTATATTGTCGTCCTTGGAGTTATTGGGTTTCATACTTTAGCCACAAAACTTTCATATATTGAAAGATTTAATACCTAAATTTGTTGGGTTTCAGACTTTGGCCCCAAAACTTTTGTATATTGACATGTTTATCTTTGAATTTTATGTGGACATGTTTGATCCCATAAAACCGAAATAATATCATTCTAGTTTTGGTTAAGCTACATGTTCCCCGATAGGGGTGAGCAAACCGGTTTTTTTTTCAAACCGAACCGGTTCGGTTCCGATTCATGAATAGTAAACCAGTTCATTCTTAAACCGGTTCGGTTCAAACCGGTTCCGTCATTATTAAACTCGAACCTATCTAAACCGGTTACACCGGTTCTAAACCGGTTTGATCGGTTTGACTACCGGTTCACGGTTATTAAACCGGTTTCAATGTCTAAAATCTCGAACAGGTTTAAACCGATAGTTCGGTTCTTGAATCGGTTCGGTTCATAGTAGACCGGTTCATGGTGAACCAGTTTACCGATTCAGTGACCGGTTCGGATCCCGAACCGGTTTTTTTGTGCAAGCCTATTCCCCAATCACCTCGCTTGGTTTATTAGTTTTATCTTGTTTGAGTCCTTATATAGCCCATTTTTCGTTATATATAAAATAAATATGATTAAAAATGTTATACAGCCCATTTTTTGTTTCGAGTCCTTATATAGCCCATTTTTCGTTATCTATAAAATAAATATGATTAAAAATGTTATATAGAGCCCATTTTTTGTTTTGAGTCCCTTTTTGTTATATATATAATAAATATAATTAGAAATGTTATTATACGTTTTAACTTTAAACAAAACATACGTTTATTTGTTTCTTTTTGTTTTTTGTTGTTTAAAAAGTCTTATATCTAAACTCTCTTTTTTTAACACTTTTTTTATATCTAAAAAAAACTTATATGTATTTTATCAAATTTATATTCTGTTTTAATACAGTTTTAAAAAATATATTCCATTACAAAACATGTTATAATTTAAAAAATATATATATTCGAAATTTGTCAAGTCTCTTTGATACGAATTTAAACATTAACTATAAAACAAACAAAGAAACACCAAAATAAGCTTTCTTGTTCTATTCATTTTCTAGACATTTTTCTACCTTTAAATGTAGATCCTTTATGTCTCCAGTTGTAATTGTATTATCCAAATAAGTAACAGATAAAATATACAAATAATAAGAATATAGAAACTTTAGAAAATCACTATCTCGAATCTGTATTCTATCAGTTGTAAATTCGTTTTCAAGGAAGAACAGGAAGCTCAATTTGATTAAAAGAAAAGAAACTTACACGTCCATGTTCAACATAACAAAACTTCAGAGGAATGCCTTCACATTGTCCTTCAACTTCCTCAATCTGTTTCTTGGTTGGTGGATTGCCACTACAATAGACAAAAAAAAAAAAAAAAAAAAAAAAAAAAAAAAAAAAAGAAAACAATTCAGAGAATATGAATTAGGATGATTTACTTATCAAAGATAACAAAATATGAATTTATAAGGTCATCTTACCTAATTATGCAGAGAATAAAGATCGGATTGCCTGGATTTGACTTTCTAAATTTGCTGTTTGGAGGATAAACATCAAAAACCAGTCTTTTACTCTCTTCATTTATCTCCATACTACTAAACAACTCAGTAACTTCCATTATAGAACTGTTTTCTTCACTTTTACCACGTTTTATGCTCCAACAAACACCATGCCTCTTGATTATATAACCTAATGACTTAAGATGCCTGTAAACCTCAAATGACTCCCATGAAGATCCACCTACACCTTCTGCAACCTTTTTATAAATATCTTCAAGTGGAATACATTTATCCTCATCATCTAACAGATGCAATGCCCCTATCTCTGCCAAAAACCTACACATCATCAAACATTTTATAACATGTAACCACGAAGTTGTAAAGTATTAAGTTTTTTTTTTTTTTGTCTCCTTTGACTTACAATGTATCTTCAAGAAAACTATATAACTTTCCACCACGAACTATCCCTGTTGTTGTCCACAATTTGCCTTTATTACTAACAATCTCAGCCATTCCCAAATCTTGTTTCCAACGAGCCTTTGATATATCTTTCCTGAAAATTAAAACTCAATGTTGTAAGAAAACTTGATAAGAGAAAGGGTTAAATGAGAGAGAGCACCTAAACTGCAACTTGGGAAAATCACTATATGCATAGCAATGGTCCTCAATATCACTATCAGGTGCAGTTATGTCTGAATCACTTGATCCACCTGCCCAATCTTCGATTTCCATGATTGAAATGATGCTTATGAAGATGGCACCAAAGCTTTAGAACAAGGAGCAGATTCTGAAAACGTGGAAGAAACAGATTTAGTTAAAGCAAAAGAATTTCAATGTGAATGTGTACCTCTTAATGGTTAAAATGACCATTTTAACCCTTTAAACTATTTTTTTGCATACAAATTTTACATCATACAGCATTCAATTGGACATCATACAACATCCAAATTTGACATATACGGATCCTTATATCACAGTATAACAAATTTTATAACAATATCTCACAATAAATTCGTTCAATTATCAACCGGATCATAAAATGATGATATAACTCAAATGTGCTGAAGAATTAAGGTCAAGGTTGTACAGGCAAGATATAAAAGAAAAACATATCAAACATATCAGAAACATGTACCTTCATTAAAGAAATTATAGATTTTTACAAGAAATTAGGGAGACGATGGGAATGGGAAATGGCGAAAAGAAAAGGGGATTTGGAAGGTCAAAGAAAAAATTGGACCTCGTAATCATTGCTTCCCAATTTTCTGGGTTCATTTTCCTATTCCACGTTGATTTTACACATTACATGCACCCCGTTTTGTTTATGGTTTTGGATCATTTGGGTTTCTTCCGATCCTACTTCTGAAACACGGTTGGAGATAAATCAAGCACCAATTTCGAGCAGAAGAACATAAATCAAGCACCAATTTTATATAATCAAGCAGAACATGTTTTAGGGCCTGAAAAAAACGACCATAAAGATTGGCCTGAAAAAAATCGACCAAAAAGAAAGGAGCATAAACTTACCGGCGAAGGGGGAGGAATCGAGGGTGGAGGTGAAGAAGGTGAAGGCGGAGCGGCGCAGCTGGCAGGGGAGAAGTGGTCGACGCTGAGAAGAAGGGAGAATGATGGAGGAGGGTTCGACGTGTAGTACTAGTGGGGGAGAAAGAAAACACAGGCGTGTGTTATGTTAGGGCAAGGGTATTAGAAGTATTTTTTTCATTCAGATTGATCCAGAGCTAGTCTCTTAATGGGTAAAAAAACTCCAACCAATCTGATTGATCCAGAGCTAGTCTCTTAATGGGAGAAACAAACAGCCCGAAGGCCTGAAGAATATTGTGTTGGCTCTGCACTCAGCGATTAAACGAATGTGAGATAGGGTTTGGATTTTTCACCGATTTCATTAAATGTGTCACCACACATTTGATACGGTCATATTTAATATTTGATACGGCAAGAAGTTAATTAAAAATAAAATATAAAAAAATATTTAATTTCTTAAAAAAATAATAATTAAAAAAAAAAAAAAGTAGAAAATGGCTAAAATGATCACTTGTAAGCTATTTGCATAAATCACTTTTGGTAACTATGCAATAGTTATTTGAGAAGAGGAGTATCGTACGGTTTTTCGTTTTTCGTTTTTTTGAGTTGATTTGTTTTGAGTAGAGTTGCACATTTGTGGTCTCGGATCGGTCTCGAAACGGTCCGGTCTTTCTGTGGTCGATCTCGGAGTGGTCCGGCCTTTTTTTTGGACCGGTCTCGAGCCAGCGTTTTACGGTCCGATTTCTTTCGAGTCCGCTCTTTTTTGGAACCGGTCTTTATCTTTTTCGGTCCAGTCTTGCGGTCTTTCCGTGTGCCTTTTCGCTTTGGTTTTTGGGTTTTCGGTCCGGTTTCGATATTTGTTGGTTTTTTTAGTTCATTTTTGGGTTTTTCCTTCAATAAATATGTGATTAACACCAAAATGATAGATTAAACATTATTAAAAATGATACACTAAAGTTTAATAAAAGAAAAAAAAATGAAGTTAGATATTGTGTGATTAAAAATTGTGTAGTTAACACAAAAATTATATACTTATGAACTTTGGCTAGCGGTCTTTTTTTAAATCGGTCTGAGACCGGTCTCGGACTAATCTTGTGTCAGTCTCGAAACGATCCGATCTTTTTTTGGGATCGACCTCAAAACGGTCCGGTTTTTCTCAGACATTCTTGATTCAGTCTTTTTTTCGTCCAGTCATTTTTCGTTGCAATCTCGTTTTAGACCGGTCTAGTCTCGGTCTTTTTTTGGATTTCAGTCTGAGATCGGTCCTTGCAAGTCTAGTTTTGAGTTGGTCCCCCAAACCCAACTGAATAGTATAAAATTGGTTTTTAGGTTGACTGGACCGAATAACATAAAACCATTTGAAATGTGCCAAGATGAAAGCCCAATAAAATTGATCTTAAATATTAACCATGTCTTTTTACATAATAGAAACTTAATGAATTAGAAACAACCCATTTAACATAGCTAAAAAATAAAAATAAAAAAATTCATCAAAAACAGAAAATTTAGTTTACACTTTATACACCAATATAAACCTTAAGTCCACGACCCTTGGATAATTCTAATAATAGTTTTTTCAATGTGTTTGTCGATGTTTTTAATGACACTTGATATTATTATTGTGTTTTGTTGTTTTTTTATATGTGAAAGGTTTTTGCTTCATTATAGTCGTGGGTTGAGGTATTCGCAATTAGAGTTATACAGTGACTTTCCAAACTTTTTTCACAATGGAATCTTAATGGTTGAGAAGTGAAATTTTATATAGTAAGTTTAGGATTGAAACCTTGGCACATCCAAAATATTACTAGTGTTCCTTCATTGACTTCTCATATGGTTCTAGGGCAGGTTGATATGGGTCACTCAAATGGTACGACTTACAATTTGTTATTGTCATTCCCCACTTCAAATGAAAGTAATGGATCATGACGAGAAAGATAACTTATTCATTTAACACCTCCTACGAAAACACCTTACATTTAATACCAAAAAGTTAACCTTCTCCAAACTTTTCCTAACGAATTTCCTTATTATCAGAGGTCTTCACGTAAAACCGACTTAACCGATCTGAAGCCCGCTTAACCTACAATAAATACCTAATTAAAATTTTTACTTAATGTAAATAATAAAACACCTACAAATAGAAAAAAAAAATAGCCTTATAAAATTACCTGATCATCCCAATCGGTTGTCCATACCATATAAATAAGCGCAAGTGTTTGTGTCACAACACCACCAATCATTCCAATCCATATACCCTATTTACATAGCCAACCAAAAACTGTCATAATATAAACACATATAAGTAAGTATTGTTCTCATGAGGATTACATACCTTTACTTTGAGGTTTGTCGTGTAACCAAGCAAAGCTCCCGCTGGAATACCAATCAAATAGAAGCAAACAAAGTTCACAATCGCTACCGTACCCTGCATTCCCGCTCCAATCGCCACCCCTAAAAAAATCATATTAAATGTTATTCTTCAAGCAACCCATGAGTTGGCATAAACCATACCCAACCCTAACAACATCATGTGAGATATAAATTAGATTACATCATCCGGAGCCCAGTCCTACACTATAGTAGGTTATTGTCTAATGCTTGACTTTCCAGAAGTAGAAAGTTTAGAGCTGACTTTAAAAAAGTAGAAATATGACAGAGTTGACTGATGTACCTGAGAGAACAGGGGAAATGCTATTGAGTAAAACTGAGAACGAAAGGAGCAAAGAAAGGTCTGATACGATATCTGCGATTATTTCATCGTCTGTAAATAAGTAGGCGAGTTTTTTTCCGAAAGTTAAGCAAAGAATGAAGAAAAAGACTCCAATTGCAATAGAAGTTCCCAACAAAACTTTAATCGAAAACTTCGTTGCTTTCGCATTTCCTCTCCCTAATTCATTTGCAACACGGACACTGCATATTGTTCACCAACACAATGTTCATCAGATACACATGTAATGTACAGGAAAAAACATGAATTTTAAGTCCCCCTTCGTTACACAAAACATGTTGTATTATGTTTGGAATTCATTAGTTTAAACCGAGACCGTTCTCAATAAGACAAAAACTGTATTTTTTTTCTCTAAGTTGAAAAAGGTAGGATGGGGATTAGCTCTTTAATTCTGGTTTGTGTAAAAGACATATATACCCTTCTCATATTTATTATCGAAAAAAGACATAAAAGTTTGGACAATCCTATATAGATCGGTCCCAATGAACTTTGTGAATTGTTTGATCTGTTACGTACCATGCAGCCCCTAAGAAACCAAGACTGATCATGAACTCCCATACATTAATGTTGAGGCTGCAAAAGTATCAAGCATTAGTGATTTGAATGCCATGATAGAACTAAAACACATATAAAAGCTCAAATTTGGATACCATATTGAGAAGGCGGATATTGAAACCTCTGCATTCTCCATGTACCCTGCTAACAAGACTAGCACAGCATTGTACCATAACTCCAAGCTACAATTACAAAAATAAAAAAAGTGTTTAATTTGTTCAGTTTTATTGACCAAAAAATGCACATTTTTTTATATGCAAACTCCACATATATAGAAAGTAAGATGTTTCTATTTTACTTGATGGCGGAACACAACTTTGCATTAGGAAGCTATACATGAGTGCTTTTATGACTTAACTAGGTGTGAGACACTGAGACCCATGTATTACATGGGTTTATTTAAAAAAAAAATAAATATAAAATTTTAACAATTTGAAAAGTTTGAATTTATAAAAAAAATGAGAAATTTTTTGAATTATTAAAATTAATGAGACTTTAATGTATTGGATACATTACATATATAAACTCTTTCTAATAAATACCTTACGTATTTATTACCTTACATATTAAATGTGGAAATATTAAATGTGAAATTTTAATTTAATAAAATGAAAAAAAAACACAATAAAATGACAAGTGGAAAATAAAAAATTTAAAAATGTTAGAAAATGTCATGTGTCCAAATGAAGGAGAAGATGACATGTGGCAAAAAAAACCTTCATTTATTATAGTAGATAAAGAACAAAAAGATGGCATAATACAGAATAACAGGAAAATGAGACTTCCCCCCGTTAAGTCCTATTTTTCAAATTTACCCTAATTTCGCCAAGAGTGTCGTCATTTTTTTAAATATTTTCCAAACACATTTTATTCATACAACACTTAATTATCAAAAAAACCTATTTTCTTTTACCTAACAAGAGTATATGACAATTTTACACTTGTGTTTGAAAGTGGTGTCGAATATAATTGTAAAGTATTCAAAAGAACGACTTAATAAAGAATGACAAAGTTTTTCCCATTACAATTATAACACTCATTTTACCCTTGTGTCTAGAACTGATGCTAGTTTTAAGAGTACTCATATTAACGTTAAGTCTCAAAATTAATCAGTTTAATGTGAAAGTCAAAACCGTAAAAGACAAGGTTGTTCCTAACTTACCAAACCATAACACCAGAAGATATTGAAAGTTTCACGACAGGAAAAAGATCCTTAAAAACAGTTGATGTAAACCCCCTCCAAGAATAAGGACACCAACCACCAAATATATAAACAAACTCTCCGATCACAAGTAACCACGAAGACATAGATAAAGCAATCATAGCCCCGCCAACTCCGAGGTTCAACTTATACACGAAAAGCAACGACAAAGGAATATGAATCCCGAATTGAAAAATCGAAAGCCATGCAATCACCATGTTCTTCAATTGTGCTTGTAGGTACATTTGTATTGTGAGGCTAAACACGAAATTGTAGACGAAAGGGATGAACCATAGAGAAATGTGTCCACTGCTTTTTGCTACGAATTCGTTTTCGCCTAAAAATTTAAAGATTTGTGTAGCGAAGATGAAAATTGGGATGAGGACAGTTAGAGAGATTAAATCGATTATCCATGATCGTTGTAAGTAGATGCCCATCATGTGGTGTTGACCAGCTCCAAAGGCTTGTCCACAAAGAGTTTCGGTTGCACTCGACATTCCTAACTGCAAATATATTAATGATTACATAATAAGTTGTACTATATTTAGCGTCCATTGGAATACTGATAATGGAACAAAAAAAAAGTTCGTCCTACTAAAAAGTGTGGACAAGGGCATGTTGTTATGGAAGACCGATCACTTGTTAGTATAAAACACTTGAATACACTTGTAATTCTAATTGTTGAAAAAGCCTTAGCATCACATTCGATATTTATATAAATTGAAATTGAACCAAAAAAATAACATTTCGACTTTGAAAAAGCTAAATATGTTTGAGATTTCTTTCTCCTATTTTGTAGTTATGGTTTTTACTGTATTTTTTGTTTTTCATTCAAATGCTAATAAAAATTAATGTAAACAAGTAATTTTTCAAAAAAAAAAAAAAAAAAGGTGTTTTGCTTTTCTCTGGTTAGATTTTTTTTATTATTAATTTTCTCTTTAAAACATGATAAAATGTAATGAAAAGCAAGTCATTTACTAAAAAACATCTACCCTAATAAATGAAAATGTTATTGCCACTTGTCATTCTCTCATTTATTTGGTCACATGTCATTTTGTCATAATTTTGAAATATATTTATTTTCCACTTGTCAATTACTTCATTATTCATTTCCACTATATCATTAATTTAGTTTCCATAAATTAAACCTACTATAATAACTATTAATTTCAAATTTGAAATTTCAATTTCAATTTCAAATAAATTTACACTTTAAACATTTGTATTTAACATTTTATTATAATAAATCGTTTAGTACACGGGTCTAACAATTAAACATATAATTTTAATTAATTTATTTTTTGCATGTTTTTTTTTTCTTCATAATTTTCACTTATTTCATATTTCAAATTCGAATAAACTTTTCATTTAATCGCTCCTATTTAACATTATGTTTTAATTAACCCGTATAATATACGGGTTTCACAACTAGTAATACAATACACCATAAACATACGCTTAGTTTATAATGGAAACCTCAAAATCGTGTTAGTTAATTTTAGTTGTTAACATTCTTATTCAATTTAGAGAGAATTTCATTAAAACCACTATAGTTTTTTTCTCTTTTGGTTTAACCATGGAAATAACTTTTTTCCTATTTTAATCATTGGGAGTTTGCTTTAAAAAAATTAAGAAAAAAAAAAACTTTGAATTCTATAGAAACGATGAGAGTTTGAAAATAGTTTGGTTTACCAACTTAAAAGTTTGAGGAGAATATCATTTCAATTTAATCATCAATTTGATTTATTTTTATTTTTCTTAAAAAAAAAAAAAAAAAAAAAGTCACATTTCACTTAAAAAAATATTCTTCCATATGTTATTTAACTCGCTGCCGGAAAAAAACAGTGTGGTGTTTTTTTTTTTTTTAATATAAAGTTTCAACGGTTAAACTTGGAAAAAAAAAACCAATGATTAAACCATAACAACTCCAAACTGCTATGGTTTTTATGAAATTTGGTCTTAAACTTATACATAAAATTGCGTTGTTTCAGATTTTCAGTTCATTTCAATTTTTGTATAACCAAAGTCGGACAAACTTTTTCTTTCTTTTAGATGTACAAAAAATTGCAATATAAGTATCAATTTAATTGACAACATGACATTGGTCCCACTTCATGTCTAATGCACCCTAAACACCATTTTATGTAAAAACGGATCTTATATGTACAAGCTAAAGAAGCAAGTGTAATAGCAAACTTACAAGAATTCCATTGACGAATCGGACACTTAGTGTTTGGACAAGGGCATAACCTGCAAGATCTAAATCGCTGATGTGGCCGACGAATGATTGTGTGACAACAATCGTTCCAAATGCGCAAACTCTTGATATAACACTTGGTAATGCAACCCTCCAGATCTTTCTGGATTCATTCCATATTCTTCCTTTCAAGTCGCCTTCTTCTTCATCATCACGTCTAAGTAGCTTTGCTTGAATCTCATGATCCATGCTTCTTGAATTTAACTACAGAAGCATTAAACTAATCAAGTTATATTCATCTTACGCTGAAATATTACTACTGTATAAATAAATACGCTACCCAGCACGTTCTTTTTGAGGCTTTCATTTTATCCTCCTTGATCATATTTAAATTTTTACCATTTACTTTATTACGAACTAATCTATTTTATTAAATACCCAAAATAATAATGAGTATTAATATATAAAAGATTATCATTAAAAAACTTTTGTCAGGGCAGATATATAATATCAAAAAACATAACAACTATATATTAATTTTATGATCTTTTACTTCTATATTCACATATAGATCAAAAATGGAACTGATATCTGATATGACTAGTGTTAAAAATCAACATATCAAACAATGTGCTTTATAGGAGTATTTATTTTTTGAGAAGAGATATTTAATTGTAAAAAAAAAAGCTAGAAAGAACAAAGCTTTACGCCGCTCTTTCCGATACTAGTGAAGACAGCGGAGGTGGTGGCGATGCTCGACGGCGTTGGCCGTTCAGTGATCCGGAAATGAGTGGAAAAGTGGTATTTATTGACTTTGAAATGTGGGAGGGTGGGTAAAGAGCGTGATTCACATGTCTACTGAAGGCCAAAGCAATGGCCACGTTTATTTCGTACGTTGGGCTCTTGAAAGCATGGCCCCGCTCTTGAAATTACTTTTTGAGTAAATTACAAGTTTTGGTCCTTGTGGATTGTATCAATCTACATTTTTAGTCTAAATTTGATACTTTGACTTGGCTGGTCCCTATACTTTCAAAAAATTACATTGGTTGTCCCTAAGATAGTTACCTTTAATTTTCCCTTACCTACAATTTAAAGAGACATATTTACCCTCAAACCAAAGTTGTTACAACATGTAAAATTTTAGGACCAGTTAATCTAAATTAAATAAAAGAAGCCCTAATGACTTTGAGGTCTCACGCTTTCTCTTCAATTATCACCGCTCTTTCCCTTGACCTGGCCGGAAACCTAACGTAATTCCTTCTCTTGACCTTGTCACCCTAAGTCTCACCTCCCCCAACCTTCACATTTCCTCTATCGTCTCATCTCCTGAAAACAAGCCCTTATGCTCTCCTCACTATCTCATCTCCCCTGATCATCACATTCACTCCTATAGCTCCAAATCCGAATTTCTATGGTGGTGACGATTGTTGATGATGGTTAGGCTTCAATTCCAAGCATCGGTGTCCCAGTTAACATACATGTGCTCTCTCCGACCATCTCATCTTCTTCGTCTTCTTTTTACTTCTCAGTTTGATTTAGGATTAGGGTTAGAAGGTGGGAACATGTTTGATTTTCTAGTAAGGATAGAACCCTAGTTTTCTGATACTTTTCAAACTCTAGTGAGGATATATATATATAGTGAAGCATTGGTGTTGTTCGTATGTGTATGGAAGTTGAGGAGATGGAATGATTAGTGAGTGTTTTCATGCCAAAAGAAATAGACTTAATGCATCCATGGTGAGTGAGTTTTTATGTTTTGATTTTTCAATTATAACTGTGAATGTGGTTTTGATTTTTCAGTTAGATGTTTAAATTTGCTTTTTATTTTAGGTTTGATATTTAAATGTGGTGGTGATTGGTTGTGATTGATGGTAATGGTGGTGGTGGCGATTGGAGGTGATGGTGGTGATTTGTGTAATGGTCGAGATTGGCAATCATGGTCATAAGAAAAAACATCACAAATGGTCACTGTGGTTACCTAAAATCTGAAGTTTAGTCCTCGTGGTTTAAAAACCTCATAGATGGTCCCTGGGTTTTCAAAACTTTTGACGGTTGGTCCTTATTGCTAACTCCGTTAATTTTGTGCGTTAACTGAAGAGCATTTACGTCATTTCACTACCACATGGACCATTTATGATGTATTCTCTTTTTTTTATTAAAAAGAAAAAAATTAAACATAAAAATTTTATATATAAAAAGTCTCTCTCTCTCTCTAAAAACACATATAGAAACAGAAAACAAAATGCTAGAAAAATCAACCCAACACCTCCATTGAGCTCCACCATCTTTTCACCATTCTTGTTCATCCAAAAGCTTATTCACCCCACCTGTTATCCCTCTATACTTCTCCATTCCTCTGATTTCGATGGGGGAATTGATTTATTGGTTGTTCTTGATTTTGGTTTGGATTTGATTACAAGTTTTAATTTTTATTTGGTGACAAGTCCAGAGGGAGATGACGATGATGAAGAAGAACAGGTAAGAGGCGAGAGGAGGTTGGAGAGGTGAGATGAGGGGCAGAAGTAAAAGACATATACATGGATTTCTGGTGTGACTAGGGAACTTTCATCTTTGTTCAAAAACTGATGAAGATGAAACCTTCATCCCTATTCAAAACACCATTATAGAACCTCAACAAAATCAAAGATTTAGGTTTGTTGTTCCAAAACCCTTAGAAAACCTACAAGTAAATCAAAAGTTTGGCATCTAAAAACAAACCCACAAATCAAAGGTTGGGATACGATTAGTTCACACGTTGATGCCTTTCATGAAGGTGTGCAACAGTACAACACTCGACGGGTCTTTTATCAAGAATCCATTGGACAAGCAACGCTCGCCTGTATGATAAAATGGTTGATTGTGGATCTGAAGCTAGTTTCCAAATATCGGGTAACAACTCAACCACTTTATCTACAATTTCTTGAAGCTTATGATATTAAGAATCATCAAGAATTCCATTGGGTAATATAGATTCGATTGTTTCCAGTATGATTTTGCAAGATTCTGCAGCTTCTCTGAATCGTCTTAGGACTTGTAACGACTCTGATTTAAGAAAAAACAGCTTCGAAGAGTGTCATAATCGTCTTAGGGCTTGTAACGAATCCGATTTGAGATACTCTCTCTAATCGACCCAATAACGGTGATGATGATGGTTGGTCTTGGCTTGTTTTTGAACCAAGAGGGCAACCATGTGGTCAGCACCCTACAGTATCTCAAATTTTGCTACCAGAGCTAACAATGTGTTGGTTGTTGTCGTATTCAGAATCAGGAGGGATTTGGAGATGGGGGTAAGGGCATTGTTGTAGGGTTTGTAGGGAGAACGGGGAAGTGGATCTCAAGTCTAAATTGTTTGACATGTTATGAACATGGATCAGGAGGATGAAATATAATAGAAAGAAACAAGAAGACAAATATGAAGAATTTATGATGTGAACTCGAAAATCAAAAGCTAAGGATGAACTTTAATATGGTTGTTTCTATGGTAAATGATATATATATATATATATATATATATATATATATATATATATATATATATATATATATATATATATATATATATATATATATATATATATATATATATATATAGAGAGAGAGAGAGAGAGAGAGAGAGAGAGAGAGATTAAATAATTATATATATAACTTTTTTTTTAAAATAAGAAAAAACATCATAAATAGTCCATGTGGCAATGAAATGACGAAAATACCTTTCAGTTAACGGACAAAACTTAACGGAGTTAGCAATAAGACTAATCGTCAAAAGTTTTGAAAACACAGGGACCATCTATGAGGTTTTTAAACCACAAAGACTAAACTTCAGATTTTTGGTAACCATAGGGACCATTTATGATGTTTTTCTGGTCATAATTAGCAGTGATAATGATGGAGTTATTCTTAGAGTAATTTATAAATTTAGCTAAAAACGCTAATTTTTTTTTAAAAAATAGCCAAAATTAGCAATTTTCGGAAAATAGCCACTCATTTCGCAGGTGATTAGTCACACCTACGAAATCCTACCTTGCAGCTGTTACTTGAGTCTGTTTGGCTGTGATTTGGGCCAATAAAGACCCATGAGGCAGAAGTAAATACACTTATTTTCTAGTTTTCAGCTTACATAAAATTCTCTCAACCTCTCTAATGGTTATAGAAATGTACTCTTCCGAAAACTTTATAAGATCTCTACTTATTTAGTGTTTTAATCATGTTTTATTAAGTTTTATATATCTAGGATATGTTTGTTTATGATTTATTTTCAAAAAAAAAAATAAAAAAAAAAATGAAAAAATAGATAATATATGAAATCTGGTGAGCAAATCTCATCTAAAGGGTATGAGAGAGAGAGAGATCGAATCGCATTTGGGGGATAGTAAATGCATGTTGGGTTTTGAGAGCATTTTGCATTTGGAGTGTAATGTACAAGTATTTGATGTGTAAATCGTGCATTATGACTTGTACATTCATAGATATATGTGTAGATGAGAACGTACAAGCTACTGATGCACAAGTCGTGCATTAGGGACTTGTACTTTTGCAAGTGGATGGTCCTTATAAGAATGTACAAGTAACTAATGCACGACTTGTGCTTCAGTGGCTTGTACCAATGATTTTGGAAAAGTTAAAAATAATAATAATAATAATATAATAATAAAAAAAAAAAAAAAAAAAACAAGATACTTTTAGAGTAAATTGTAGGTGGGAGGCAAGTAGAGCACAGCCACCTGCGATTTGTTTAGAAAAATCTAAAGAAAATATTTTATATACACTTATTCTTGTCAGACTAAAAATTGAGCCAAAATTGCACTTCAAGAATCTTGAAGACAATTCTTTAGTTAGTTTCTAAATAAATGATTTTTTAAGTTATTTTTTAAAAAGTAATTAGATTTTTGGCTAACTTTGTATGTTTCTTTTATATTTATTATAGTTAATAATTAAAATAAATAAATAAGAATAAACAAAATAAGAAAAGGACAAACAGAGGGGCAATACCGTCATTTCACATGTACTTAATGTAGCATCTTAGATGGTAACGGCCTCAAGGACAACCACTAAATATTTTGAAACCACAAGACCAACCATGTTAAAAAATATATATTTATTAGACTAAAGTGCATATTAGAGCAAATCACATAGACCAAAATTGTAATTTACTCATAGTTTTCGTATTAAGAATTTTAATGATTGTTTTGACATAAAAGCGATGGATCTTTTAAAAAGGTTAAAAATAAAAACATTATATATATATATATATATATATATATATATATATATATATATATATATATATATATCCACAATTAGATAGTTTTTTCACATTGTTTTGTTGTATGATCTTATGTACTTACAATTCCTTAGAAGTCTACGAACCCACGAATCATTAAAAAAAAACTAAATAGAAAATTTTATTAATCAAGAAGTTTTTTGAAAAAGTTTAGGCTTGAAAAACTCCACCAATAGATTCTTCACTTTCCACGAGATTCTTGACTTTGATGTTGACCGTTAACTTTTGGCTTGGACTGACTTTGGTCAAATTCCATTTTTAGAAGGTAGACTTAGGATTTATCTTGTGTGGATAAATAGGAGGTGTTAAGCATGAGATCAGTTAGCTGCGGTCGACGGTTTTGAGTTGAGTATTCGTCAGCTTTTTGATTCAAGTGAGTCTTCTTACAGTACTTGCAAGTCAAAGAAACCAATGTCGGCCTATTGGATTATGTTATAGTATGGTAGTTGTCTTTGTGACTCTTGCATGTATTCTATGTGTTTGTAGGTATACCGTGAAGGGCCCGATACCAGGCGAGGCCCAATATCGGGTAGGACCCGATGGTAGGCGGAGCCCATTGTATGTATGGTATGCAGTATTTTAGGGAACTCACTAAGCTTTGTGCTTACAGTTTTTATGATTATGGTTTCTGGTACTTCTGGTTCGAATGGGAAGGGCTCAGCTTGATCGCAGTGCATTCCCTCATGTTTCCGCACTTTATAATTTTGGGATTGTACTCTGATAACTGTTTTTATTCTGATATGCTTTTGAATGATTGGAAAAAGGAAAATTGGTGTTTCTGGCTGAATTAAAAATGAAATTTTTACATTATAATTTTGGGGGCGTTACAAATGACTCGGAAATCTGAAGAATATGAAGGATCTAAACTAGCTTTTTTCTTCCTTGCACCAAGATGGAGCCCCTTCTTCCTCAAGCTTCTCAAAACCATGAAATAAAGCTCAAAACTAGGCCACCATGCTCACAACCATGGAAGGGAGGCTAGGGTTTCAAAAAGGGGGAATGGACTTATCCAAGAGTTAAGGTCTTTAAATTTGAGAGAAACCCTAAAATTTTGGGCTTTGGATACAACAACTACCACGTTGGGGCCATCATCTCACCATGTTGTGGCAGCCATCCAGCCACATTTCTTTATTTAACTATTATGTCATGGTATGGTCATTAGCCTACCACATCGTGGCACCCTTGGGCCAGCAAGCCCAAAGTCCGAATTAAGCCCAACTTCTCTCTAAGCCCAAGGTCTAAACACCTAGCCCAATAACATTTTTCCTTATGGTCCAAAATCAATCCTTTGAGACCCAGGGTCTTTTCCAAGTCAATTACCATTCGTTTCTTTAATCAAATGTCATTAAGTTTAGCAATAATAAGGAACAATAATGAACATGAAGGAAAGTATTCATAAATTTGTTTAAATAAGAAAGTAAAAACTTGTTGTATACATATAGTACATAAAAGGAACTATATATATATATATATATATATATATATATATATATATATATATATATATATATATATATATATATATATAAGGACAATTAGAATTAAGATATTATGTTTTATTACAGATCTTGTAAAAAACCAATCATATATATATATATATATATATATATATATATATATATATATATATATATATATATATATATATATATTAGGGGTGTGCAAAAAACCGCACAAACCATCCGCACCGCATAATGCGGTTTAGAATTTCGTGGTGTGGTTTGCGGTTCGTCATTTTATCAAACCGCACTATGCGTGTGTGGTTTATGGTTTGCGGTTTGTATTTATAAAATCGCGGTTCAAACCGCACTGCACCGCGTGTTATATATATATATATATATATATATATATATATATATATATATATATATATATATTTCTTTACTTTGTTATAACTTCAAATCACGATTTAGAAACGATGTCTTTAAATATATTTCTTACAATAATCAAATATCTATAACGTAACATTAAATCACTATTAGATCAAGATCCCATCGTTTACAAGAATATAGCAACTATAACGGAAATATAAAGCAATAACAATGACACCCACTACAAGAAAAAGACCCTTTCACGACGCGCAAACCACGACGCTCGTTGATTAATGTTACGCAAAAGAGAGTGACATTAAAAAAGTGTCATCTCATCAAAAAATTTAAGGATTTCTGTCACGTATTATTGCGCGCCCTTAAATTAGTGTCTAATGTAAAAAAATTAAAAACACGGAGGGCACTTTATCTAAAATGTGCGTCCTCTATCAGTGTCGCTTTATGTTTTTCTCAAAAGGCGCGTTTCTTAAAAGTGGGAAATGAAATTCTCTTAAAATTCTAAAATTTTTAAATACCCCGCTTCAGATATCCCTTCATTCTCTTCTTCCCTTCTCTATGCAAACCCTAATCACGATACCTGCTATACACCTCGACAACTCATATAACCATTCTACAATTTTTTTCTTAAAAAATCGCGTTCATTCCTAAAGATCACAAAATGGCGACCATCAACTATACGTATATTGTTAGCCCAATACTTTTGTGTGTTTTTTGACGGTAACTGCAAGGTTCAAGGCAGGAACTTCAATCGACTTGGTGTGGGTTAGCTCGACACCCTTGATTCGTCCGATTGTGCCGCATGAGTAAAGTATCCCCGCCCCATCGGACTGCTATACATCTCCGCTTCAAGATATCCCATCTCAATGAAAGCGATTCAGGCCTCACTCTTCTCTCATAGTGATTTAGGGTTTTTTGGTACAAGTTATTGACTAAGACACCGACTTAGGGTTTTTTCATAAAAGATGTGTATGTGCACTTACGTTGGTTCTAGCTCCCACGACTTCTCTCAGGTATATTTATTTTCTTTTATTTCAATGACTTCACAATGATGCAACGCTACAAAGGAGTAGCATTTGGGGAGCTAGATCGTCATGTTTTTTCAATTACAGATTCTGATTTTAGGTCATCTCCTCTCCTCACCTCTTCTTTTTCTTTTCTACTCTACTTCTACATATATACTTCTTGTATAGAGGATTAACATTCTTCCATTCTTAAATATTTATAAAATCGGTATTATTTGAAGTTTAGTGATTATGGTCTAGTTAGTACTTCATATTTTCTACTTGGCACTTGTATTTGTTTCCTTACCCTTTTTCATGTTAATTTAGACTAATCTCTGCCTATTTCATCTTTGTAGAGTGATTAATGATAAGGTTAGGCTGATAAAATGTGTGAATTATTCTTATAAGTGCTTCAAACCCTAATTGATGAGTTCAGCCCGATTTATTTCTCACATACATACAGAAGCTGATTTTGAAAAGTTCATGTGATTTGAGAAAGAAGAACATAAATATGTGGGTCCTCGGCCATTGGATATATATTTGACGAATGATGATTTTCTCTTGCCTCTTCTTCCATTACAATCCACCTGCTAGCAAATTGTACCACCAAAAAGAGGCATCAGGTTCTTCTCTCCACCAAAAAGCAGAATTTGAACCAATGACACCATGATTCACCTTCCATCTATGAATATGCGTGTTTGTGTGTATGAGAGAGAGAGAGAGAGAAAAAAAGGAAAGAGAAGAGAAGAGAGAGATGTTTTGGGTACTCTACAAAGTTGTCCTATCTTAAACCTACCCTACATCTCTCATAATTTTCTTCATTTCTTTATTGCCGATATTATTTATCATGGTGAGTGAATTGTCAGTTGTTCCCCCTTTTTCACAGGGATTTACGCATGAAAATTCCCAGTCATGGCTACAGGACAAGACCCCATATCTGTTAAAAGACACCATTGTCCAAATACAGTTCATCTATATATTTATTGTATGGATAATAATATATATGTTTATGTGTTTATTTATTTTTCGAAGAATTAACAGTAATTGTTTTTGTCAGTTAAGCATGAGGTCGGTGATCTTCAAAAACTTGAGGCAACTTCTTAGATGTTTTAGCATTACATCGGGGTTAAAAGTTAATTTCAATAAGTTCATCTGGTATGGTAACCACGGCCTTGGCTGTGGTTTCCTTCCACCTTAGCAAGCACAAAGCACCACTACATATGGTACCTGCAGAGTGCTCTCTGTTAATACCTTAAACCTATTTGAGATGGTTAGTCTCCACATAAATTAGATTGAGAAAACAGAATAAAGTTGGAGCAATTTTCGATGATCTATTCCTAAAGCAAAGTAAAATTTTATAAACTCTTTCTCCGATCAAGATAGCAGAGTTCGTTATTATGCTTGTGAAGCTTTATACAACATCACATAGGTGAGAATTAGTTATGACTTATGAGTTCATCAGATGGTGTATAAAATGTAAACAACACATTTAGGGCTTACTTTATGCCTTTTGCAGGTTATGAGAGGAGACTTCATTGTGTTCTTCAATAAGATATTTGATGCTTTATGTAAGCTTTCAGCAGACTCAGATCCCAATGTACAAAGTGCATCTCATCTGTTAGATAAACTCGTTAAGGTAAGTAAATGACTCATCTTTTTATTTGTTATATTTGTTCTAATGCTGAATCACAGTTGTTCTTATTGTTGAAAACAGAACATTATGGCAGAGTCTGACTAATTCAGGTGATCATCTTTCAGTTTTTTGTATAAATTTGATAGGTTTACTACTGTAAAATGTATTGAACTTGGGATCCTGAATAATTTTTATCTTTTATCAGCATTGAAGAATTTATATCTTTGTTGAAAGAGCATATGAATGTGTTGAATCCTTATGTTCACCAACTTTTGGTTGGATGGATCACTATGTTGGACAATGTTCCAGACATAGACATACTCGGTTTTCTTCCTGATTTTCTTGATGGTAAATGATCTCACTTCACAGTTAAAGGGTATTCCCGTCAATTTGCATGTGTTTTTTCTCACAACATTTTTGGATTCATCTGACATGTCACATGTGGAGATCTCAGGTTTATTTAATATGTTAAGTGATTCCAGCCATGAAATCCGGCAACAAGCTGACTTGGCACTTTCAAAGTTTCTTTCTGAGTCTGAAAAACAATTAAGACTTTCAAGTGAAAGGTCAACATGGTTCACAGCAACCCTATTACAGCTAGGCTCAGTCCCCTCAGCGGACCTCACTCCTTCCGGAAGCAGTAGAACAGGTTCATATACTAGCATGCTTGTCTGCATATAAATAGGATACATATATCATTACACCTTTCAAGGTTGTTGAAGTAATGAGTAAAAATGGCATAGGCCCAAATGCCAAAAACCAAAACGGTGAGGCCAATGGGTCCCCTGTTTCTGCAGTTACAAGTCCTGATTTTGTCAATGGTTTTGTACCATGGAGCCGTAAGGGAAGATTCTATTAAAACTACTTTAGCACATGACAACTATCAATTTGCTAAATTAAGTGATGAATGGAATTGAACTTATTTAACTGAAACTTATGTATGGTCCAAGAAATAATCCAACATAAATTGGTGTTCATTGAGACATAAGATGTGGTTGGAACTACTTTAGCACAGGACAACTATCAGTTTGATACAAATTTTTTTTTTCAAGTATGAGTTAGATGTCTAAAATAGACAAAATTGGAGAACTGTGTAGACCAAAATCAATGTCATTGGTTATTTTGTAAAATTGTAAGAAAGTAAGTGCTAGTTTGTGATTTAGTAGAGTTATGTTGATGACACAGGAACTTGATCAATTTGATCAATGAAGTAAGGTGCTACAATAATCAAATAAATGAAAGTATGTTGCTAATTCTTGTGTTTAAACTTTTAATATTGTGTTTTTTTCTTTGTTTAAAATTTGTTAAGAGTTTTTTTTAATACATTGTAGCCTCGGAATCCATACGAGACACTGGAGCAGTTGCAAGTTCTCGGGCTGCTGAAATTGGGCTTGATATTCTAGCACAAATAATCCAGGTGTCACCTAGTTATTAAAGTTATATTTGTAAACATGTATATAAATACAAGGGCATTTCAGTCATTATACCCCCATAAAAGTTTTTAAAAAAGATAGGAAACTATTTGTTGCGCTTAATTTATGGATTGATAACATTTAAAAAATCATATCTCATAGTATTTTCAAATATACATTTCTCCTTTTGTCTTATAATTGTTATATTGAATGTTCAGGATGATTTAGATAACATAACTCGTTTTCTAATACTAGCAAGAGAACCTATAATCCCAGGAATTGACAAGCCCCATAAGGTAATAAAAAAGATAATTTATTTTAATGTATTTTAAATCAAATTATCAAATCATATATAAACTACCCAAACAATATTCAAGTTTTATTTTATCGCCTCAATTTTGCAGACGAGCCTTGTGTTTACATTAGAAGAAGGCCCTAGGGTCTTGTTCAATGCTTTAGCTGTGTTTTCTCTAAGGTAGATCAACTTATCAAAAGTAAGTTATTTTTTTCACCCTTTTATTTAATACTTTTGTGATTGAATGAAAGTCTTAATGAAAGTAATTGACATTCCTTTTTTTTTTTTTTTTTGTAAATGATGTTGTGATTGTGGGAGAGGTGTTGTGTTTTTCTCTGTTTCTAGGTAACCTTCTCAACAACAGCATTCTACTTAAGCAGGTGAGTAATCAAGATTAAGGGAGACTTGTAATCACGTTTGGCATTCCTTTCCAGTACACATTAAGCAGGTGGTACACACACAAGGCGTTGGCAGAAACAAATAACATGAAATGTTTCTAGTAAGAAACAGAGTTGTATGATTATTTGTTAGTTTTATAGGAATGTATAACCCATGTTAGCAATGTATTATTTTTGTTTAACATTTGAATGATTCTTTGTATGACATTATAATTTGTGCAATTTATTTTATTTTTTGAGTATGAAATTTTATTTTACATTATGCAATGGATTGTATTTTTTGTATATGTTATTTTATTTATATTATGAGAAATTAAATGAAAATTTAATTTAAATATTCATAAATATATAAATTTATTTTTTTTTAAACATTTAAATTTACGATACGCAAAAATGTGTGTCATCTTCATTTATGACATGGCCTTTCTTGACAGGGGCATTCTTGATACGCATTGCGTGTCATTAACACGCGCGTCGTAAGGTTATGACACACAAATGCGTGTCGTCTTCCTTTATGACAGGACCTTTCTTGATACGCATTGCGTGTCGTAAACGCGCGTCGTAATTGCGCGTCGTAAATGAGCGTCGTAAATGCGCGTCGTCTCTCTTTATGACAGGGCCTTCCTTGACGCGCATTTGCGTGTCGTCTGAGCCCTTTACGACGCGTAATGAGCGTCGTAAAAGGCTGTTTTTCTAGTAGTGACCTACAAAACTATAGTAGCATGAATCACAATTTATTAAAAACGATTTCACTTGAAAATTGTATTTGTTTTTATAAAATAAAAGCAATCAATTTTTTTAACCGGATTTTGGTTTTTTGATAGACTTAATGTTGAACAACTCATCAAACCGCACAAACCGCAACCAAACCGCATAAATTGCCCGCATCAAACTGCACCGCATAACGCAGTTTTGAACATTTGTGGTGCTGTTTGCGATTTCTAAAATATTCAAACCGCATATGCGGTGCGGTTTGTAGTTTTGACTCTAAACTGCACCAAACCGCACCGCGCAAACCCCTAATATATATATATATATATATATATATATATATATATATATATATATATATATATATATATATATATATGGTTGGGTTCAACAAGGAACCATTTTAAACCTTAGAACCAAGGAATCAATATTTTCTCAGCTTTTAGAGCAATTTTTTCATATAAAAAAAACATAGAAATTCATAACTTTTTATCCTCCATCCATTGATATCAAATTTGATAAAAAAAAAAAAATTATATGTTTAGATTCACACTGTGAAATTGTTCAAATTCACATCGTGAATGTGTGCAGATTCACCCTATGAAATCTATGCAGATTCACACTATGAATTTGTGCAGATTCATATAGTGAATTTATACAAAATTAATAATTTATAGTGTAGATTCACAATGTGAATCTGAGCATATAAAAAAAGTAAAAAAAAAATTATCAAATTTGATATCAATGGAAAGAAGATAAAAAGTTATGAATTTCTTTATTTTTAGAATTTTTTTCGATAAATAATAAGATCTAAAACTTAAAAAAAAAATGGTTCTTTGGTTCTAGGGTTTAAAATGGCTCCTTGTTTAACTTGTGTATGTGTGTGTGTGTGTGTGTGTATATATATATATATATATATATATATATATATATATATATATATATATACACCTTAAAAACATTTAGCTAATTTAGGACAAGAAAGTTTTAATTTTAACTAGTAGTACAAATTGTTAAACACAATGCGCAAATGTTTTACGAATTGAAGAAACTAACTCTTATTCTTATCCGGCCAATTCTTATCATGTATTAACATGTTGAAAAAGTAAAAACTCGGATTTTGAATTTTAAACCACAAATCAGTCAGAATTGAATATGTATTTCCTCTCACATTATTCAGCAAATTGGATCGGTCAATAGGAGATACACTTTATATGGCATGTCCTATAACATCTCCTCTCTCAGTTCGGTTAACATGGTGTTACCTTCAACCACTCACCATCACCATCTCTCTCAAAAAAACCCTAAAATCCATCACCACGTTTCCATCCCTCATATTATGGCAAAAAAATCACCTTAAACCTTAGATGACGTCGCCTTCTCCGCCACCAGGTACCTTACTCCCTCAATCGTTTTGAAAGTCTTCCAACAATTACCTTTGTTGTGACCACCGCTTCACCCAACCCCTTTAATGGTTTAACCCCTGATCAATTGAGTGTTGAAAGTCTTGGCAAAGCAAATATCTCTGCTTTTGACCTAGCCTTCTCATTTGAATTCCTTGCAACATCTTCCCATGATAACAGGTAAATGGAACTGCACCACCGCTTAAACACCATTCAACAGTGGCCGCCTACAAAAATCTACGCTCACAATTTGTAACATCTCAAAAATCAAAGTAAAAATTTCATTTTTAAAACCAAGAGAAATCATTGTTTTCAGATCAAACCCAAATCAAAACCAAAAGTTTACAAAACATTGTTCTCAAAAGTAAGAATCATATATCAGAGTGTCTCAAATCAGTATCATCAAAACCAAGAGGATGTGCACGATCACATCTTTGTTTTCCCACGATCATCTAAAGTATCAAAAACACAAAACTGTAACTATAAGTCAAAGCTTAGTGAGTTCCCCAAGGTACCACACACGCCCAAACAGATAATTATATTGCATAATGGGTACACAACCTCCCGATTGGATTACCCAGGCCCACAACCTCCTGGTTGGATTGCCCTACGTAATGCATATTGGGTCCACAGTCTCCCGATTGGATTGCCCTAGCCCACAACCTCTCGGTTGGATTGCCCCGGGTTTGTTAACTGACTGCACAAAGCAGTACGATCTCAACCCAACCATACTATGTTGACATATACCAGATAACATATATTCAGCAAACAAATAATCATGTAGCCAGTCAATAGACTCACAAGCAGATCTACAGATCACAACCGCATGACAACATTCTATATACCAAGATTCAATTCTAACAGATCAATACAACGTAGCAACATCCTCTAAACCAAGATACATAACTCAGTGGGCCAACATTGGTGCCATCGACCCACAAGTACAATGAGGAAAACTCACCTCTCAGTCTGAAAAGATAGTTAAACAGGACACTGCTACGAATATCAGCTCTACCGGTCACTTATTCATTGGAAAATAACCAAACTTAACTTATAAATCAAAATACCCAAAATACCCTTAGGTCAAACTTGGTCAAAATCAGGTCAAAGTCGAAAGTCAAAAAGCCAGACGAGTTGACTCAGCTGAGTACGCCCAGTGTACTCAGCTTGTACGCTTAGCGTACTCAAGCTCTTGGCCAAAAAGCAGGGTGTTGACCTCGTACGCCCAGCATACCATAGTATATTGTACGCCCAACGTACATGTCTACCACATTTTTCATTATATTAAGAGCTTAATCCCTTAAGTTATATATTCTAAAATCCAGTTCTAGTCCCAAAATAACATCTTAAGTCATAAAGTTTCCAACTTTATGACTTTGCATGGTAGGGAAGTGCTCAAAACTAAAAACCCTAACTTCTTAACTCAATAAGACATTATATCCCATGCATGAAAGGAAACTAATGACCAAGATTGCACTTTTATGACCTTAGACGCTCCAAAATGTCCAAAAGGACAACCCATTTGGTCTAGAGCATGCCGTAATCAAAAACACCATAGCTTGGGGACAAAAATCACATAATAGCATCATACAAGTTAGATCTAACAAAATAAGCATCAAGGTATAAACTTTATACCTTCTAGAGATGAAGAAGGGTGCAAAGCGTCCAGATCCAAGTTCGCTCCAAGCTTCCAAGGTGTTCTCCTTTCCGTCTCCTTCATCTATGAACCCCAAAACACACACTAATGGCTCAAGGATGCTCAAAATGGATTAGGGTTTGTAAGGGTCGAATATGAGGTTGGAGGCTGATGAATAAAGGGAGCCTTCAGAGTTAAGGATGTATAAATAGTGCACAAACCCTAAATATTAGGGTTTTGGTCCATGCCACATACGCCCAACGTAGGCAAGAAACTCCTAAAATTTACAAAAATGTCATGCAGAACCAAATTCACAAACAATACCCATACCAAGGGTCAAAATGAAAAATACCTAGGAATCAAGATGTTACACAATTACACCATAACAATAGTCCCTCTCGTTTTCTCTAATAAAAACCCTAAACTGGTACTTTGTACACATAAACATCTATGCCTACAGGTTCCATTTTCATTCCTGGTAATCATGTGATAACAATCTCCCTTATTATTGTGATGTTTGATATAAAAATTTGCAGGTGAACAACAAAGAAGCCTCCTTCTGTGAAAACCCAAGACATTGTCACTTCGTCATCGACCGTCGTCTCCACCACCAAGAACTTCTTCGTCATCCTCTCTCTCATTCTGGTTATAAATCACAGGTTTTCTCTTAACTCGGTTTTCATTGTATTGTGTAGGTCAAATGAATCAAAAAGATTATCAGATGAGAGCTCTCAACTCGGTTTTCATGGTCCCCCTCCTCTCTCTCTCTCTCTCTCTCTCTCTCTCTCTATATATATATATATATATATATATATATATATATATATATATATATCTTCCGCTTTTGTATTTTTCATTTTTTGGGGGTTTTAAAATTGAGTGTTGTTTTTGTAAGATAATGTGGAAAATCAGGAATTGTTGACAGATACTTTTTGAAAGAATCCTTTCTAATTGAGCATTGATATTAAGAATAGGAGTTGTGAAGATTTTCATTTTAATCCAAGAACTAAAGTCAGCGAGTACCGAGGTAACTTTCTGATTGAGCAGAGGTTGAATTGGCCAAAATGGTGTTTCTAGAAAATGTGTTTGTTTGTAAAGGCTCAAATTTATAGATTTTCTTCCTGTCACACTTCTCTATGACGAACTTTTTCCATTGTTTGTATGACTTTTAATAGAGAAATGAGAAGAAGGGGTTTTTTTCTTCATAATTTTTTCTTCCTTGACGGTTTCAAGTGCAGGGTTCTTTATCTCGAATGTATCTAGCGATTTTTGTTGATATCTTTAATCTCTGACTTGGGTTATGTGGATATTTTATTTTCTTTGTGTTTCCTTTTTTAATTTATTAATAATTTCTATTGTTTAGGAATAATATGAGGGTACTATAAGTAAGGGTATGTGGTTGATTTATGGATGAATTTTTGTTTTTCAATAGACTACGAGCCCATGGCAGATTTTTGTGGTTGATGGGGGCATTTTATTGGCCAAAATTTAATATTCATTCGTATGAAGGTAATGAAATTGGAGGTTCATGCCCAGGAATGAGGAGTGACACGAACATTACAATTGGTTAATGAACAGACACACACAGCCAGCCACTAGATGACTACACGACAATGTGTGTTGATGTGTTAAAAAAAAATTACATGGATAATGTTCAATCTGGATGGGCATTGTGTTGTTGATAATGTCTGATGAAGATTGGTATGATAACATCTTAATTTTAAGTGTTGCATCCATGTTCTTATTCACACTAACACCACAATGCTCCTTTTTTTTATTGATAAGTAGTTTGGTGTGAAGATGGAAGAATGTGGAAGAAAAGGTGTCGGTTATCGAAATCCATCTGTTGGTGCTATTGCTAACTAATGGAGTATGGTTCAGTTCTACTACATGAATATTTTTTTTTATTAAAGATAGTTACAAAAGTGTTGTTTTATTTATTTTTTCATTACTTTTATAGACAAATGACATGTTAGGTCTCTTGAGGTAGTTTCTCTTTTTTTTAGAAAAATATTCACAAATTAGAGATGGTTTCAAAAGCTTAATTATGTTATGTAACAAGCCATTATATAGGTTCTTTTTTTTTAAATAGGGACTATTTCATTTTTTTAGAGATCATTTATGCATTTTCTTAAACAGAGACCATTTATGTTAGTTTTTTTTAAACAAACCATTTATGCATTTTTTTATATAGGGAGCATTTTTGTTAATAGTTTTTTTTTCTTTTGGTTTTTAATCATATTTATTGTTTTTTTTTTCATGAAAGGTACTTTGAATTTTTTTTCTTGGTTTTCTGTCACTTAGTACGATTTTTACCATAAAGGACAATATACTTTGATTTTTGATTTGTTTTATGTCGCCTGGTATGGTTTTGTGTGTGAAAAGGACAATGTACTTAATAACTTGTAAGAATTTGAATGATTATTTTAGTTAATTTTGGCATGTTTAATGTCTTTCATTTTAGCCAAGTTTATATAATACATAGTTGGCTTATTGGAAGTAGAAACAATCTGAAGTTTGGAATCATGGTCTTGTAGCTAATGGAAAATTGGACCAAAATACCCTTGTAAATGGATGATGTGGTATCACTTATGACATTAATATTTTGCTATATATGGGGCATGATAGAGTGTGACTAAGTATAATCTACAAATTGGACCAAAATAACCATCTACATCGCCTCCTTATTTTGACATCTCAACATGGATCTCCATGAATCGGTTGTTTTTTGGAATTAAGTTGGCTTCTAGCTTCAGATACTCCATGTCCAAAAGGAAAGATCAACTCTAACTTAGTCCCTTGGTAGTTGTTAAAAAGTCCATTTCTTAGTTCTCACACTGTCATTTACAGTTTCTATAATTTCACATGTATTTTACTTTAACTATTGTGTCTATGTACTATAATTGTCCTGGCTCACCCAGCTAGTTTTCTCTTTTAGTTGTATATTTTCAGTCGTTAAAAATCATGTAGTCTTTCTCTCACTGATAGCAAGCAGCCCTTGAATTTAATTTTTCTTCTTCTTGATCTTCTTGATAATCATAAGATAAAGTATTTAAAAATGTAAAATTTTATTTATATAATCCAAGATCAAAATAATAATAAAAAACAAGCTAATAAATGTATAAATAAAATATGTTATTAGTTTTTTCGGAAAAAAAATACTCAAAAAGGACTCAATCATTGGTATCTTTTATGTGCTTAAATTATTTGTTTTTAGTCTTTATTATTATTGGTTGATGGTAATTATAAATATGGTTATTAATTATTTAAAAATGATATATATATATAAAAAAACAAACTGAGCATCTAAATCTGCAATATATATATATATATATATATATATATATATATATATATATATATATATATATATAGCTAATTCAATTGAGAAAAAATAAAAGGTTGAGAATGGGGGAATTATTCTCACCCAAACATTTTTATATATTTAAAATACATTTATATTAAATCATTAAGGTACGTTCTTCTAGATTGTTCATCTGGTCTTCATCAACATTATCTATTATCCATTTATGTGGATCCTTCCAATGTTCTTCATCAGCATCATTTGTTCTTCATCAACGTCACATTTTCATCATAAAAAAACATCAATGTCACATGTTTTTCATAAAAAAACATCGACGTCACTTCATAAAAACATAATTTCTTCATAAAAAATCTTCGTTTATTCGTCGAAATGTTGTGATTCATCATCAAAAACATTTATTCGTATTATTAAGTGTAAGTCATGATTCTATCACTTCATCAATCGAACATTCACCAATATCAAACGACAGATAGCAATCGAAACTTCATCAACATAACCATATATTTGAAGAATTTAAAAAAAATTGTTTTCCAAGTGTGAAAATTTCCGATTTTCATACATTTTTTTTCACAATTTTTTATCTCAACAAACTGATTATTGATCGATTTTGATATAATTTGATTTGTGTTGTAATTATTGGATTCAATTGTTAATTTTTTACCATAATTATATAAGATAATTTATTTGCACGCCAACTGTTCAATGCAATGCATAAACTAAATATATCATGTAATATTCACAAGTAAATATGTCTTTACACGAGAATCAATGTATGTCTTTTAGAAACACAGTGTAAGTATGTAATTCATGTGTGAATAACATATAAAAATTATATTCACATGTGAATATATATATATATATATATATATATATATATATATATATATATATATATATATATATATATATATAATATTCACAAATGAATTCATGTAATATTCATAAATGATAAGGCATTTTTTTTGGAAAATTAAAAAAATGAAAATACTTCGTTTTGAGGTATAAAGCAAGTTTGTAATTCATATATGAATAACATATAGGAACTACATTCACATGTGAATATATGTAATATTCACAAATAAATATATGTAATAATCAAATGTGAATATATATGTATTATTCACAAATGAATAAAATTGTTAATAAAACCAAGAAGTACAAAATATATAAAATTAAATATAAAAAAGTATACGATCAGAATGTATATTTATTCACATATAACTAAGTTATATTCATTTGTGAATAAATGATAACATTTTTTTCGGAAAATTATAAAAATAGAAATACGTCATTTTAAGGCCATAAACAGTCCCGAATGGCCGAAAAACAGCGTATATCAACTTGGAGCGTTGAGTTTTGTAAGTCACACCATTTTACATCAAATATGTGAATTTTGTCCAATTCCAAGACTAAACTTCATTGCGGCAATTTTTTTTTGATGATGTCACTATATTTTCATTCCTACTAATGATGACATCATCATGACATATTATTCTATTCATATATGAATAAAGTTTAGAAATCATTATGACATATTTATTGCTATTGTTAGTAACTTCAATCCTACTACTAGAAACATCATTATAATCTATTATTTTTATTTATGTGAATAAACTGTACATGTTGATTTATTCATTTGTGAATATAACTTTTATATATATAAATAAATAATACACTATAAGAATTGGTTTGTGAATAGTTTTTTTTTGTATATTGCAAAATATTATTTTACATGTAAATTTTACATTATATTGAGACAAACAATATTGTATTAGTTAATAATAATCATTTATATTTGAATTTAACACGATCAAAATGAAGAATATATTACATTGTATAACATTCACACATGAATATAAAAATATATTGTCTTCGTCAATGATATCTTTTCATCTACGTCAACCAATCGTCAACGATTGGGATATGAACCAACCATTGATTGAAATGTTATTCATCTATTGAGTTATAAGCATTCCTGACAAAAATGTGAATACACATAAAAAATATTAATAAAAATATATTGTTAGTTCATCATAATAGCGATTTATCACATTCTAATTATCACATGGTATATTCATACATGAATGTATAACCATATGTGAATATTATATGATATATGTTGTTTATATTATATATTCACATGTGATATTACATGGTATATTCACATGTGAATATTATATTGTATATTCACTTATGAATATTAAATGATATTTTCATATGTGAATATTACATAATATTACATGGTATATCACATGTGAATATTACATACTATATTCATTTGTGAATATTAGATGGTATATTCACTTATGGATAATAGATTGTATATTCATATGTGAATATTACGCAGTATATTCATATATGAATATTACAAGGTGTTTTCACAAATATATAGAATTTTTATATGTTATTCACATATGAATAACATATAGACTTGCATATTTGTTTTGTGTTTTAATAATCATATACTGATTCAGGTGAGAAAACATATTTATATGTGAATATAACGTGGTAATTTAGTTTATGCATTTAATCAAACAATTGGAGTACATACAAGTTAGCTTATTTAAAAATGTTAAAAACACGATATTTTAACAATTTAAATCTTACAAAATAGTAGATTGACAGAGAATTATATGAAATTTTTCAAAAAAAAAAAAAACGATTTGATGTTTTTCTAACCTTAATTCCGAAGTTTTGTTTGATGATCGATGTTAAATGAATGATATAATGTGGATCTGTTGTTGATTACCGGTGATGTTGATCTAATGACGTTGGGAGTTTAATTAATCGTAAATGTTGAAGATATGCACGTATTTAAGCAGAATTGAAGGTTGGATTACTGTTGAATGATGTTGATAAACGCGTTATTCACGAAGATCGATGATTGATTAACACTGGATGACGTTGATCGAGGGTTTAATTGAAGAAATCTGGATGATTGTTGAAAGTTGCAGGAGAAATTTGGATGATGAATGATCGATTAGGAATAAATTTGAACTGTTATCTAATTCTCCATAGGTACGTATTATATTTACAAGTTTGCACCGTATGTTTTATGTTTAGATGCTAAATGATTAGTTGAGAATGATTCTTCCATTATCAACCTTTTTTTTTCTCAATTGAACTCTCATATATATATATATATATATATATATATATATATATATATATATATATATATATATATATATATATATATATATATATATATATATATAACTTTTGATTTTTAATAACATTTCCTAAACAAGAGATGGAAACATTTTTTTTTAAAAAGGAATAAGAATGAGATGACACAATATAAATAACATGCTTATGTAAAATTTAAATAATTTTATTTTTTAGAATAAACATTACAATTTAGAAGTATATTTACTTATTTGTTCACCGTATTGTCCGACTATACACCTATCTAGACATTATCCGTTGAAATAAATTATCCGACACAAAACAATCCGCCAAATGGCGGCAACAAACTTGCTCACGCCTAAAGGAAACTAATCGACACCATTAAAAATATATGTCGAAACAAACTATTTATATCTGTTGATTGACACGGGTAAACGGTTAGTGTGTCTCTGTGTGTGTGTGTGTGTGTGTATATATATATATATATATATATATATATATATATATATATATATATATATATATATATATATATATATATATATATATATATATATATATTGAATAGCATCCGAAAATTATTAGAGAAAAAGACAAAATGATTAGGTGTAGTTAGATAACCTTAATAGACTATTAAGGTGATTACATATGGATTTTTATCAAGGGATATATAGCAAACAAGTTATTTCCTATAAATTAAATTTTAATCGTTCATATGATTATGATTATTTGCAAGAAAAAGTTAGGATAGTTGTGTTTAAATTAATGAGTTTTCAAACATAAAAAATGTTTGTAAACATGATTCCAGTAATTTCATGATATGAAATGAGTTTTATAAGTTAGTTCTTTTCTCTAGACTTCTATTATGAATTTAGAAAAATATTGCAAATAAAACTGTATTTATTGTTTTGGTTCATATTATAACTCTTGTCATAAGTTTAAGAGTATTTGAGAATATGACTTTTGATTTGGCTCCTTCTTTTAAATAATTGATAAAGGGACAAGTTTGCTTAAAAGTTTGAAATGTATTAATGTTTCAATAGACATTTTGAAGTGTTACGATGAGTTATAGTTTTAAAGGACATATCATGCTAATTGGTTTAGATTTAAGCTTGGGCAAGTTATAACGTGATCAAGTTTTTAGCTTATGTTATGAATGAATTCCTTTTTGAGATGGTCTAGATAGATGTCCCTAACACGTGAGGAAAAGGCTCTATTGGGATGGTATCTCATGTGCCGACGTAGATGCGTAGACTCACGATACCTTAATGAGTTGATTTCTTCTTCTTAATTTGGTAAGACGCGATGCAGAGAGAACCCATAAGATCATTTTTATAAATATTCAATTTAAAGACCATATTTCCATACAAATATTATATATAGGAAGAACCCATAAGCGTTTTACTGTTATATGTTTTAATTATACCTACATTGTATAGCAAGATACGGGAAACCTGTAATGTTTTCAGGTTCAATATTTATTTGACATTTCATATATTAGTTGTAACGCCCGTAGATCCGGGCTAGTTAAGATAGAGATAATAGGGGTCGAAAATGACTTTTTGACAAAAGATTATTTAGAATAAATAATATTAACCAAGATGTAGAATATGTCTCAAGGGTTCCGTACATATAAAGAACGTCAAAATCCGAGTTATAACGAAGAAGTTATGACCCGTCGAAGTTTCGCGACGGAACCGGCACGACACCGGGAAGCGTAAATAGTGAATTTACGATAGATAAAGACTTAGCCTTAGCAATCTAAACCAATGTCGTAGAATATGTTAAACTAAGAACATCGATAAAAAGAACGCCCAAATCTGACTTCGTATGAAGAAGTTAAGATTTTTTGAACTTTCAGATTAGCAGTGTACAACACGAAATTCGAATATTAGATCGAGCACTTTTTAGCCGACACAACCTAAACGAGAATCGAATATCTCGTTAAGAGTAGTGTAACGAGAAAAAGATGGGCGAAAACGGACATCAGATAAAGAAGTTATGAGGATTTAACGGACCAATCTTGTCCCGGCCTGTTAATAATATAAAATTTAAAATCGAGTCAAAATTAGCCGACGGAGTCTAAACGAAAGTTGTAGAGTACGTTCCTACCTTCGTGTGGATATAAAGAACGTCGAAAACGGAGCTCGTATGCGAAAGTTACGATTTTTAGAAGTTAAGAGTGAGATTTGCGAGACCTGTTGCGAGGTTGATGACGTGGTTGCATCTGGGCCGTTGCTTGATGACCAACGCTTCGCTTCGGATTGTGACACGTCACCCTCGCAGTACGCCCCGCGTCCGAAGTCAGTACGCCTAGCGTACCTTCGCTCCTTGTCATCCGATGCACGTGCGAGACAGCTGGACCGAGGCTGGCAGTCTTATCCGAAGTTATGCCCAGCGTAACCGAAGGCTACGCCCAACGTAGTCCGAAGCCAACAACCTATAAATAGCTGCGAATTGTCTCAGATTTTCACACGAAATCTCCTTCTCTCTCTAAATTACTTTCTCTCTCTAGCCTATTTTAACCCCCTAAACCCTAGGAAAAAACCCCTAAGCTCCCGAAGGAAGCCCCGAGGCTCCCGGAGTCCCGAGAAAAGGTCCTTTCGGTTTCGAAACGCTGCTCCAAATAAAGTTCCGGTTTTCGTTAAAATCCGCTGTAAGTGAGCTATGCTTACGCAATTTTTAATATAGCTTTCAAATAATTATAGGAATGTTATTAGGTCATTGAAATAATTATTTGGACTATTATTATGAGTTATATTGAGTGTTATTTAACACCTATATAATAATAATAATAGTCAGACTATTAATTTGTCGCGGTTATCGTTAGACTAAACCCTAGTGGCATTGATACTAGGTTTTATCGAAGGAAAATTGTTTTAAGAGTATCGAAGCGTTGTCCGAGTACTGAGTCACCACCTTTCAAGTGAGTGCATGGTCCCCTTCAACTTACACATAGATATGAAGTATTTACTACGTGCTATGTGTGCATATTGTCTGTACTTGCTATCTATGCTCGGTGAAAGATTTTATAAATGTTTTAAATGATTTAAACTATATATGTATTTTATATCTACGAAAATGTTGGGGTAAAACATGGGTAGATATAATAGATGAAATATGAGTTGGACGATGAGTTGAGAGGTGATATAGACCATGAGGTATGGGTGAGAGGTGTACGATGTGAGAAGCCTTGTATCCAAACGATGACCCCGTCATTCAGCAGAGTATGGATGACAACCACGGACTATTCTAGACAGTCCAGTGGAACACTAGCAGGCTCGCAACCTGTAGGTGTTGTGAACGATGTGTTCACCCGGTGTACTTTAAACCTTGGTGACCATGCAGACTTGGTGCCTAAACCTTGGTGATCATGCAGACTTGATGCCTAAACTCTGGCGACTATGCAGACTTAGTGCCTAAACCCTGACGACTATGCAGACTTAGTGCCTGTTGTGTAAACCATGACAACGATGGACTTCGTGCCGATTCCTTAGGATGATCCTTAGGAATGAATGAACGAGGAATATTTGATTCTTAGGGTAGGTCCTTAAGAATAGAAAATATAATGGGGATGGGTAATGGGGTTTAATTGCTTGATTGTTTAAGCATAATAATTATATTATTGTGGGTTGAAAACCCTATGTACTCACCAGGTTTCCCAACGTGACCCACTCAGTTTATTTATATCACATGTGTTGATATGAAGTCACATTACAATGAGAGATTTAAAGAGATGTAGATCACTAGTGCAAATAAATATAAGTTCTGTTTATGCTTATGTTCCTGTATTAACGATGACATCCCAAGTGTTTTAAAATGAATAAAATACGTTTCTTCGAAAATGTTTTAATAACGTATTTATCGTGTTTTCTGTGAACAAATTCCGCAACATTTTTATTAAAAGAAGTACTCTGATTTTTAAAGCAAAAACAAAATCGGTCTATTCTGGCCGTGAAAATAGGGATGTCACAGTTGGTATCAGAGCATTAGTTTAAGCGAACTAGGAATTTGTAAGAAATTTCTAGAATTAAACTTAGAATGCTAAGTGATGATTGTGAGGAGTGTGTCAAATAGATTTAGGTAATACACCTGAATAGACACAAGCACTAGCTTATTTTAGGAATGATGCCTAAATCGCTTTTATGTGCTAAATGATTTGTTATAGTTTGATCGGATCTATGGTTTGTTGCCGACCGGATCTGGAAACCTTATGTGTTTAGGATTCTAAACGTACGACTACGATATTAGAACTAGCAAGTAAATGTTTCGGAGTGATAAGGATGATTTAAACGTCAATCCTAAATAAAGGTCTAGATTCACCTTAATCGGTGTATAGATCAATATGGCAAGGAAACATAGCGGAAACGTGAATGCAAATGAGAATAGGAACCAACCCCCAGTGGTTCAGCAAATACCTGTTGTAGAAGAAGTTGCACCTTAGCCAGTCACCATGGCTGGAGTTCAAGCCATGATTCGGGCTATGTTAGCTGAACAAAGGGAAGAAATGAGGCAGATGTTGAATATGGACGAACCTACTATGCCCATTGAGTAACCCAAACCGATTCCCGAGCAATCGGAGGAAGGGAACTACAGCCACCAAGTGAGTCAAGTGGAGACTCAAGGTGAACGAAGGGATGGCCCGGAGAGGAGAAACGACAAGGATGGGCGAATGTACAAGAATTTCTTGGGTGCGAAACCACCGAGTCTCTCAGGAAGCCCGAAGCCGGTTGAGATTATGGATTGGATCTCCGAGATGGAGATGGTGTTTGAGAGCTGCAGCTGTAGCGAAAAATAGAAGACTGTCTTCGCTATAAGACAACTGAAACTGGAGTCTTGAGCTGGTGGAAGCTATTGGCAGATACGATGCCACGAGGAGAATCCCTAAGGATGTCGTGGTAGGAGTTCTTGGATTAGTTGAAAATGCAGTACTGCTCAAAGATAGATTTGATAGACCTAAACAACGAGTTTCAAAACCTGAAGAAAGGGAAGATGAGTGTTGATGAGTATGCCACTGCATTCACCGAGAGGATGAAGCTATTCCCCTACTTGGTGCCTACTGAACTCTCAAAGATCGATAGGTTTGCTAACGGACTGCCCACTGATTTTGGCCTAATGGTCAAAATGGCAACTACCTTGAAAACAACTGTTAGAGCAGCTAAGAATGTAGAGACCCAGATAAGAGAAAGGGGTCTAGAAAAAGACAAGGCAGGAGAAAAAAGGAAGCATGAAGGATCTTCAAGATCCAACAAAGAAAGGAAATTCTCAGAAACTGAAGGAGGAGGAGGTGAATCCAAGTGGTGCGAGAAGTGTAAGAAGAAGCACTTTGGGAAATGTAGCGAGGAGGTAACCTGCTACAAATGTGGAAAGACAGGGCATTACGCCAGCAAGTGTACGTCCAACAAGAAGGTGTGCTATGGATGTAACAAAGAAGGGCATATCTCTAGGGACTGCCCGAAGAAAAGCGAGGTAGCAAGGCCAAACACACCACCAAGGCCAAGGGAATTCCACATGATCCTCAACGAAACAGAAAACCGTGCAAGGAATCAAGGATGAGGACTTCATATCCGAAGATCAAGTTAAGCAGTAGCCGTAGTATCGTATGATGTAGCCTATTAGAGGCATAGTCTAGGGTGAACTTGAAAACCTATGTAATAGTTTCAAGAAATAAAAAAGCCTTCGTTTTGTTATCTGATGTGTTAAACTGTTATGTGATTTTCCTATATGGTGACTTGGAAAACTGCGAGACAATACTTGGGACGAGTATGAGTAGGTGTGAAAGGTAGTAGATGCATATACTACCGGAAGCACAGGACTCACGCTTGGATCAGGGAAAGTCACAAGGTTACCAAGAAGCTAGTAATTGATATCGTTTTATTCAAGTATGTTGTTACCATCGTTTCGGTAATGACTAAAAAGATTGTTGATATTCTGACCCTAGTTGTCATATCGAATCGAGTCCGACTACGATGAGTATGTTACGTGGTTCAGAGAACCAAGTTCGATGTAACATCTGACTTAAGCCATAGGATTGAAGTAAAAGATAATTGAAGTGATCAGTAGAGGTATTGCGAAGGTTGCTTGTAGCTAGAAATTCTACCTTTTAAGATGTGGTTAGACCATGAAGGAAGGTATAGTCTGTTCTGGAATTTGACTCTAAAAGACCTGAGTCCAAGCTATGCATCATACGATGAGAGGTCATTAGAACATGACCCATCGGTCTATTATGATAATCGAAGGAAGAAACTTATCTCAAGTTTGAAGGAGTCTCCAATAAAGATCGAGATCGTGACATGAAGATCAAGACTAAAAGTCTAACATGAGATAGAGAGCGGGTCTAATATCGGGCACCGCCTACAGTCAGGAAGCCTTAGATTTAAATACTCGTTCGAAGAAACATCAAAGTTACGATTATTACTTAGGATAAAGAGATAACGTATGGATTCATCATGTGAGCCCTGTTTCGTTGATGATTCCGGGAAGTAATCATCCTAAGGGGGAGATAATTGTAACGCCCGTAGATCCGGGCTAATTAAGATAGAGATAATAGGGGTCGAAAATGACTTTTTGACAAAAGATTATTTAGAATAAATAATATTAACCAAGATGTAGAATATGTCTCAAGGGTTCCGTACATATAAAGAACGTCAAAATCCGAGTTATAACGAAGAAGTTATAACCCGTCGAAGTTTCGCGACGGAACCGACACGACACCGAGAAGTGTAAATAGTGAATTTATGATAGAGCAAGATTTAGCCTTATCAATCTAAACCAATGTCGTAGAATATGTTAAACTAAGAACATCGATAAAAAGAACGCCCAAATCTGACTTCGTATGAAGAAGTTATGATTTTTTGAAGTTTCGGATTAGCGATGTACAACACGAAATTCGAATATTAGATCGAGCGGTTTTTAGCCAACACAACCTGAACGAGAATAATATATCTCATTAAGAGTAGCGTAACGAGAAAAAGATGAGCGAAAACGGACATCGGATGAAGAAGTTATGAGGATTTAACGGACCAATCCTGTCCCGGCCTATTAATAATATAAAGTTTAAAATCGAGTCAAAATTAGCCGACAGAGTCTAAACGAAAGTTGTAGAGTACGTTCCTACCTTCGCGTGGATATAAAGAACGTCGAAAACGGAGCTCGTATGAGAAAGTTACGATTTTTAGAAGTTAAGAGTGAGATTTGCGAGACCAGTTGCGAGGTTGATGACGTGGCTGCATCTGGGCCGTTGCTTGATGACCAACGCTTCGCTTTGGATTGTGACACATCACCCTCGCAGTACACCCCGCGTCCGAAGTCGGTACGCCCAGCGTACCTTCGCTCCTTGTCATCCGATGCACGTGCGAGACAGCTGGACCGAGGCTGGCAGTCTTATTCGGAGTTACACCCAGCGTAACCGAAGGCTACGCCCAATGTAGTCCGAAGCCAACAGCCTATAAATAGCTGCGAATTCTCTCGGATTTTCACACCAAATCTCCTTCTCTCTCTAAATTAATTTCTCTCTCTAGCCTATTTTAACCCCCTAAACCCTAGGAAAAACCCGTTAGCTCCCGGAGTCCCAAGAAAAAGGGCCTTTCGGTTTCGAAACGCTGCTCCAAATAAAGTTCCGGTTTTCGTTAAAATCCGTTGTAAGTGAGCTATGCTTACGCAATTTTTAATATAGCTTTCAAATAATTATAGGAATGTTATTAGGTCCTTGAAATAATTATTTGGACTATTATTATGAGTTATATTGAGTGTTATTTAATACCTATATAATAATAATAATAGTCAGACTATTAATTTGTCGCGGTTATCGTTAGACTAAACCCTAGTGGCATTGATACTAGGTTTTATCGAAGGAAAATTGTTTTAAGAGTATCGAAGCGTTGTCCGAGTACTGAGTCACCACCTTTCAGGTGAGTGCATGGTCCCCTTCAACTTACACATAGATATGAAGTATTTACTACGTGCTATGTGTGCATATTGTCTGTTTACTTTCTATCTATGCTCGGTGAAAGATTTTATACATGTTTTAAATGATTTAAACTATATATATATTTTATATCTACGAAAATGTTGGGGTAAAACATGGGTAGATATAATAGATGAAATATGAGTTGGACGATGAGTTGAGAGGTGATATAGACCATGAGGTATGGGTGAGAGGTGTACGATGTGAGAAGCCTTGTTCCCAAACGATGAACCCGTCATTTAGCAGAGTATGGATGACAACCACGGACTATTCTAGACAGTCCAGTGGAACACTAGCAGGCTCGCAACTTGTAGGTGTTGTGAACGATGTGTTCACCCGGTGTACTCTAAACCTTGGTGACCATGCAGACTTGGTGCCTAAACCTTGGTGATCATGCAGACTTGATGCCCAAACCCTGGCGACTATGCAAACTTAGTGCCTAAACCCTGGCGACTATGCAAATTTAGTGCCTGTTGTGTAAACCATGGCAACGATGGACTTCGTGCCGATTCCTTAGGATGATCCTTAGGAATGAATGAACGAGGAATATCTGATTCTTAGGGTAGGTCCTTAAGAATAGGAAATATAATGGGGATGGGTAATGGGGTTTAATTGCTTGATTGTTTAAGCATAATAATTATATTATTGTGGGTTGAAAACCCTATGTACTCACCAGGTTTCCCAACCTGACCCACTCCGTTTATTTATATCACATGTGTTGATATGAAGTCACATTACACTGAGAGATTTAAAGAGATGTAGATCACTAGTGCAAATAAATATAAATTCTGTTTATGCTTATGTTCCTGTATTAACGATGACATCCCAAGTGTTTTAAAATGAATAAAATATGTTTCTTCGAAAATGTTTTAATAACGTATTTATCGTGTTTTCTAGGAACAAATTCCGCAACATTTTTATTAAAAGAAGTACTCTGATTTTTAAAGCATAAACAAAATCGGTCTATTCTGGCCATGAAAATGGGGATATCACATTAGTGTTGAGTTTATTTGACATTTCATACATTGTATATACACACACATGTAGAAATGAGCTCAATGAAAAATGTATAAACCAAAAGAACCCTAAAAAATACGTGAAAACATGTTTTGAGATATCTAATCTTTTTTTGATTTTATAAAACATTAAAGTCGCATGTATAGTTTAAATTCGTTGAAAAGAAATTTCTTTTTATTTGAAAAAAAGTTTCTAATTTATTTCAAGGAATTGATATATATATATATATATATATATATATATATATATATACACACACACACACACACTAGTCGTTTACCGCGCCAAGCGACGAGTGCTTATAGTTTCTTTCAACATTTATTTCTATTAGGAAACATGTATGATCTGACACCCAATGTTGATACGAAGGTAATCAAAAAAGTAAATCCCTAATAGTAAAATCTAATTTGGTTTTGTAGATGGTAACTTTTAAATTAGAATCTTATAGAATATTCATATTTTGTGACAACCCGATATTTCGAGTCAATGTAATGTAAAACCAATCAAATTTAGGTCAAAATGTAACCTTCCTAAAATCTTATTTGGGTTAAATAAAGTAGTAGGAATCATATCAAGGTTTGCGTACATAAAAAGAACGTCCAAATCTGACTTCGGATGAGGAAGTTATGAATTTTTGAAGAAATTCCTTAATCACGTCATTTTAATAAATAAATAATAAAAATGATTTCGGAATTTGCCAACGGAGTCTAAACGAAAGTTGTAGATCTTGGTCTCACCTTCGCGTGGATATAAAGAACGTCAAAAACGGAGTTCGTATGAGGGAGATATGAATTTTTGAAGTTTATTTAAAATAAATATAAATTTAATTATAAACTCCCGGTATTATCCGAAGGGGAGTCATCGGATAGGACCGAAGTACGCCCTGCGTACCTTCGTACACCCCGCGTACTAAGATCAAGGGCCTCGGATCGTCCACGTCGCCCTATCCGAGGTGTTCGACCCGTCCGACCCGTCCGAAGCGTCCGACCCGCCGTCCCATCCGACCCGCTGTCCCGTCCGACCCGCCTCCCCAGCGACCCGTCCCATCCGAAGCCGAGGCAGTCGAGGCTTCGGTCATGCATGACGTACGCGTACGCGCTGCGTACGAGCGTACGCCCCGCGTACCGAGGCGGTTCAGCCTTCCTATAAATAGAATGCGAGGCTTTCCGAAAATTTTGCTCACTTCTCTCTTTTCTCTCACGATCTTGCCTCGATTTCCGTGCCCGTTAAAACCCGAAGCTCTGGTCTTTTTGCTCAAGTCCCGAGGGTCGATTTTACTCCCGAGATTCCCGAGAATCCCGAGAAAAATCCGTTTTCCGAGACGAAACTCTGCCCGGTTTTTCCATCTCGCTTTCTTCAATCAATCAAGTGAGTTCATACCCCCTTAATTTACCTTTTAAATACTTTATAAATTCTTTTATATGCTTTCAAAGGGGGGGGGGGGTGGGAATACAAGTTAAATACTTATAGTTATTGCTTCAATCACATGTGATTAATAACTAGGGAAAACAGTGATTTTATCACCGTTCAAACTGTCTATCAAACTGTTTTACTTCAAAATGTTTTCCAAACCCATTTACTTTTCAAATTATACTACAACTGTGATTTAAACAACTGTTCCTTATACCTAAACTGTTTTAATCAAATCTATGCCTTCAAATTGTTTTATAGATTGACATTAAGTCGATCTTTCTTTAAAAATAATACTTATGTTTCAAATGTCTTATAAATACTTATTTATGCTTTTATATTATAAATTGCATGCCCATATATGTATAGATGTATAAATAATGTTTAAAGGGCTTAGGAAGGCCATCCACCCTATTTCCTTTTCCTCGATTTGGATGTGGTCTGGTGGGATTTCGGGTGACCATCCGAAGGTCGTTTCCATATTAATTATATATCAAATATACATATATAGACATAAAAGTACTTCCATATTCATACGTACTAGACGCTCCGTTAGTAAGTTACCATCGGGGTAACACAGAATCATACTATTACAACTGCTAGATCAATGAGTCAGTTCATTCATGAGTCTACACTAGGAAGAGAATATATACAACTATACTATGAGAACATATACAACTATACTAGAACGAGAAACATTTCATCACATATGCAAGAATACGATAACAAATGTGATCCACTGTATCGGAGCATGCCTTAAATGTCATGGCCCGAGTTGTAGCCAGAATTCTCTTGGAGGGAGAGCGTTGAGTTTGCGTATAGATCTATACTGGATTGACTATCCTACACCTTGCTGCTAGCTACAGCCGGACCTGCGGGTCTGCGGGTGCCAAATGTCATTCCGTTATTACGACCGTTCTTTATGTCGTTGTTATCAGTCGATAGTATGGTGCAATTATCACATTTTTACCTTAATATAAATCCGGTTTAAGGTAGTTAGTACAACAGTAGTTACTAGAAAACTAAACAACAGTACTACAAAGATTTACCCATTATATATTTTTAGTGATAACCTCACTTGAACTTTAATGTACAAACTATATTTTGTTAAAAGATAGTTGCACTTGAGAAATCACACACTTTTACAACAAGCGAACCTACAAAACAGTTAAAGCCTTGGTAGAAGGCTACTATCTTAGAAAATATAGGTTTTTTTGAGAGATTCAAACTTTTACAAACACTTACATACATGAACTTATACTTGAGACATGTTCAAACGTTTTTGATAACAGACACCGACATTAAAAATACTTATGAACTCACCAGCTTAATGCTGATAAACTCTTTCAAAATAACTTGTATTCTCAGGTCATCAGTAGACAGGTACCGATGCCAGCTTTTGAGATGATGGAGCGCACTCAAGACTCGTCATTTTATTATTTTGATTTACGTTATATTTTTGGTGTCTAAAACTGTACAGAACACGCATGTATTAAATTTATATATTTTCAATGGATGATGTTGTTTGCTTATTTACATTTACTGTGTTGTGATTACCTTACATGACGTCCTCCGCCCCAGAACGTTTCCGCCGTTCTTGGTTTTGGGGTGTGACAGATTGGTATCAGAGCATTGTTTATAGTGAATTGAGTATATCAACCCATAAAAGATATACTAAACTATAAACCCATTAGGGATTAAACTCTGACCCAGAGTCTATACTTTAAATATTAAAATATTTAATTAAGTATACTAGTCTGCATTCATACTAAAACCAGTGTCACAATGCCAAGAACAAAAGTATTACGATTGTTAGATATCACAAGTGAGCTTGGGGATGTATGGTCAGTCCTGGGAATGGCATAGCTTGATCAACTATGCTGGTCCTAGGAGTGATTAGCACATGCCCTAGAATGGTTGTGATAGGTTAACAAGTCTAAAAACCTACCAACAATACCTCAAGAAGATCAGTAAAACTTAAACTTAAAATACTATAGGTGTATTTTGTACTACTAGTTACACGTATACTATATTCGTATACCTCTCTTCTCGCGTAGATCTAATGGCTAGATTCCATCAAGGCGACCAGTACTTTCCAAATGAAGGCAATGCCGGGTGGATCGATGAAGAGCCCGATGATGAGCATCCAATCCCTTTGGATGATCACCTCGAAGAAGGCTTTTCTGATGGATCCGACTCTGAGCCTAAAGTCAACAACCTACCGCTAGTAAGTCAAGCCCCGAACAACAACCCTCGACCAGCGTTTCCAGGTCCTACTCCCTTGTGGGCAAACAACTTGAATCGCTGGAGTGATGAACAGGGTCAACCCTTACCATACTTGGGGGACCGAAGCTTTCACAACGTCAGCGACGGTGGCTCTGCTGACCGGACTCTGCCTGTCATTATCCACAGAATAGCTTGTGAAGTCGAGCAAGGTCGAGCAGCCATCAACCGGGTCATAGAGTTTGATGCCATCTCAGGTGTCAACACAGTCCATATCCGCCGTCTTGAAGAAGACATGGAACGGACCCGGAGAACAAATAAAACCCTGCAGTAGCAGTTGGCTGCCTCACGAGCTGAAATTTTGGAACTTCGAGCTCGTCAGAGGACTCAGGATCGACACATTCAGGAGGTGTTTCGTCAAGTGCCCGACCGCAGTACTCGCCCGGGATTTTCCCATCGCCGTTGGTTGATGTCTAGTACATCTCCGTCTTTTAATTTAAGGATAGCCTTTAACATCTGTGCTCCAAGTAGCACTTGTGTGTAAAATATTTCTAACTTTCCGTACTCAAATTTGAAATCTAAGAACTGTCAAACTTTTCTATATGGTATGATGTATGACCTACTGTTAGGTCGATTTTCCCTGAACTTATTACATCAGTAATACCAGTATTTTTTTTGAGATCTATCTATCTGGGGAAAAATCTATACACTTGTGCTTTCCTACTAATATTTCTTATTGTGGTTCCAAGCACTCTTTCAACTGTTGGACTATGTTTAGTTAGTCCATGTGTCACTCTCACGTTGCTTACAAATTGATTCTGACCGTTTTCTTATCTTTATAAACTTATAGCTGAAAGATGCCTCCTCGCAAATCTCCCAGGAATAATCCTGCACCACCACCTCCTCCGCCTCCGGTCATCGATACTATAGCCCTGAATGCTGCCGTAGCTGCAGCAGTGGCAACTGCCATGGCTCAGTATCACTCTTCTGATGCCAGCAGAGGTGGAACCCCTATGGAGTCAACACCGGTTGAAACCCCTGTGCGCTCGAGAGAGTGCTCATACAAGGATTTCACAAATTGCAAACCGAAGCCTTTTTACGGCACCGGCGGAGTCATTGCCCTCTCGCAATGGCTCGAGAAGACTGAATCAGTCTTCGAAATCTGTTCATGTCCTGCGGCGAGTAAAGTCAAGTACGCTGCATGCACTTTTGAAGGAAAGGCCCTGACATGGTGGAACAGCCATGTTAAGGCACTAACTCTCGTCGTAGCCAACGACATGGGCTGGGAAACAATGAAAGACCTCATGACTGAGGAATACTGCCCGAGGGGCGAGATCCAGAAACTGGAGCAGGAACTCTGGAACCTGACGATGAAGGGCACCAACGTGGTCGCTTATACTGCTCGATTCAGCGAGCTGGTGGCCCTCTTCCCCAATATGGTTCCCACCGAGGGGAAGAAGATCGAGAGGTACATATGGGGGCTAGTGCCTCCGTATCAGGGGAATGTGCTAGCGTCAAACCCCGCTACCTTCGACAGTGCCAAACGATTGGCACAACGACTCATTGACCATGGAGTCAAAACCCCTGCAACCACAACCACCCTAGCCATCCCGGAACCCTCCAAACCCGCCGATGCTAAGCGGAAATTCTGGGATGAAAAGAAGAAGCAGCAGGCTGCCAAAAAGCAGCAAATGATAGCAATTCATGCCGCAATAACCCCTACTGCTGCTACTACTGCTCCGGTGAGTCGGTATGCTGGAAGTTCGCCCAAGTGCAACAAATGCAACTACCACCACAACGGCCCCTGCCGTGAAATGCAGTGCTCTAACTGCAACAGGAAAGGACACACCGTTCGATTCTGTAAGTTCCCGGCACAACCTATCAACCAAGTCCCTAGCTCTGGCGCGAGCCCAACCTGCTATGGATGTGGCGAAGCAGGCCACTTTAAGAGGGACTGCCCCAAAGCGAGGAATGCGGGAGGAACAGGGAGGGTACTAGCTATAAGCCACGGGGAAGCAGTTACTGACCCGACAGTGGTGACCGGTACGTTCCTCCTCGATAACTCCTATGCATGCATTCTGTTCGATAGTGGAGCGGAGCGAAGCTTCGTAAACCATAAATTTGCTCGCATGTTTAATCAACCACCGCACACACTCAAAGAACTATTCACAGTAGAAATGGCTAATGGAAAAACTGAAAATACGAGTAGCATATACTTAGGTTGTACCCTAACTCTAGTTAACCATTCATTTCCAATCGACCTCATGCCAGTCTCAATAAAAAGTTTCGACGTTATCATTGGCATGGACTGGTTAAGCCTTCATCGTGCCGACATCATGTGCTTCGAGAAAGCAGTCCGTCTAAACCTTCCGTCTAACGAAACTCTTATAGTCTATGGCGACAAACCCGGTGCAAGTCTTCGCATCATATCAAGTATTCAAGCACAGAAATACCTGCGTAAGGAATACCATGCATTCCTTGCTCACGTCGTCGACACGAGCCTCGAAATGAAAGAACTAAAGAACATCCCTGTAGTGAGTGACTTCCCCGACATTTTCCCAGAAGAACTACCCGGGTTACCTCCACAACGACAAGTCGAGTTCAGAATCGACTTAGTCCCAGGAGCTACCCCAGTAGCCAAGTCGCCCTACCGCTTAGCACCAGCTAAGATGCAGGAACTCTCTGGTCAACTTAACGAATTGCTCAGCAAGGGCTTTATAAGACCGAGTTTCTCACCTTGGGGAGCACCGGTCTTGTTCGTTAAGAAGAAGGACGGATCCTTCCCTATGTGTATTGACTACAGAGAACTCAACAAACTGACGGTCAATAATCGTTACCCTCTGCCTCGCATAGATGACCTATTCGACCAACTGCAAGGGGCGAACTATTTTTCTAAGATTGATCTGAGATCCGGATATCACCAGTTACGAGTGCTAGAGGAGGATGTGCCGAAGACCGCCTTCCGAACTCGTTACGGACATTACGAGTTCGTGGTGATGCCATTCGGATTGACCAATGCGCCCGCAGTCTTCATGGATCTGATGAATAGAGTATGCCGACCCTACTTGGATCAGTTCGTCATCGTCTTCATTGACGACATCCTGATCTACTCCCGAAGTAAGAAAGAACATGGCGATCATCTGCGACAAATTCTAGAGACTTTACGAAAAGAGAAGCTTTATGCGAAGTTCTCGAAATGTGAATTTTGGATCCGGAGAGTTGAATTCTTAGGACACGTAGTAAGCGAAGAGGGAATCCACGTGGACCCATCCAAAATTAAAGCCATTGAGAACTGGTCAGCACCGAAGACGCCTACAGAAATTCGTCAATTTCTAGGTCTCGCTGGCTACTACCGCAGATTCATTCAGAACTTCTCTCGAATAGCGAAACCTCTTACAACCCTAACCCAGAAAGGCATGGCCTTTGACTGGGAAGAGAAACAAGAAAGAGCGTTCCAAACGCTCAAACGAGCCTTGTGCACCGCACCAATACTATCCCTTCCCGAAGGAATAGAGGACTTCGTAGTTTATTGCGATGCATCGAATCAAGGGCTCGGATGTGTTCTGATGCAGCGAGGTAAGGTCATCGCCTACGCCTCGAGACAATTGAAGACACACGAGGAAAACTACACGACCCACGATCTTGAACTAGGAGCAGTGGTGTTTGCTCTGAAGATCTGGAGACATTACTTGTATGGAACGAAGAGCACTATCTTTACCGACCACAAGAGTTTACAACACATTTTCGATCAAAAGGAGCTCAACATGAGACAACGACGGTGGGTCGAGCTACTCAGTGATTACGAATGCAATATTCGTTATCATCCGGGTAAAGCCAACGTAGTAGCAGACGCCCTAATTCGGAAGGAATATTCTGGTCGCAAGATCAAGTCGTTGTCAATAACCATCCATTCACACTTGTCTAAGCAAATTCAGGAGGCTCAACTTGAAGCCATGAAACCTGAAAATGTGACGAATGAATCCCTTAGAGGGATGGACAAGAATTTAGAAGCCAAGGGTGACGGAGCCTTATATTTCATAAACCGGATCTGGACACCGAAACACGGTGGTTTCCGAGACTTGGTCATGACCGAGGCGCACAACACTCGGTATTCCGTCCACCCAGGTTCAGATAAGATGTATCTAGATCTTAAGAAGCTATACTGGTGGCCTAATATGAAAGCAGAAATTGCTACCTTCGTAAGTAAATGCCTTACTTGCGCAAAGGTTAAGGTCGAGTACCAGAAGCCCTCTGGCTTACTGCAACAACCAGAGATCCCGGAATGGAAGTGGGAGCGGATCACTATGGACTTCATAACCAAGTTGCCCAAGACGACGAGTGGACTTGACACCATATGGGTCATCGTTGATAGATTGACCAAGTCTGCACACTTCCTGCCTATCAAAGAAACCGACAAGATGGAGAAACTTACGAGAACATACATTAGGGAAATCGTATGACTGCATGGTGTACCTATGTCCATTATCTCTGATAGAGATAGTAGGTTCACCTCAAGATTTTGGCAATCACTACAACATTCCCTAGGAACGAGGCTGGACATGAGCACAGCCTACCATCCTCAGACCCACAGACAGAGTGAGAGGACCATCCAAACACTGGAAGATATGTTGCGAGCCTGCGTGATTGACTTTGGGAAGGCGTGGGATGCTCATTTACCCGTTGTCGAGTTTTCCTATAATAACAGTTATCACACGAGCATCAAGGCTGCTCCATTTGAAGCTCTCTACGGCCGAAAGTGCAGATCCCCTCTGTGCTGGGCTGAGGTGGGTGATACCCAATTAGTCGGGGGGCAAGCTTCCGACAGTAATCTCACCGGTCCGGAGATCATTCGGGAAACGACAGAGAAAATCGTTCAGATCCGTGAACGATTGAAAGCCTCTAGAGACCGACAGAAGAGCTACGCTGATAAACGAAGAAAACCTTTGGAATTTCAGGTGGGAGACCGAGTCCTTCTCAAAGTCTCACCCTGGAAGGGTTTGATACGCTTCGGCAAGCGTGGGAAACTAAATCCAAGGTATATAGGGCCTTTCGAGATTCTGGCAAGAGTCGGCCCCGTAGCTTACAAACTCGAACTACCAGATGCACTTCGTAACGTACATTCTGCATTCCACGTATCTAACTTGAAAAAGTGTCTATCCGACGAGACTCTTGTAATCCCACTCGACGAGATCGAAATCAACGAGAGCCTCAACTTCGTGGAAGAACCTGTAGAGATCATGGACCGTGAGGTCAAGCAGACAAAGCAAAGCCGTATCCCTATCGTGAAGGTTCGCTGGAATGCCAAGCGAGGACTGGAATTCACTTAGGAACGTGAGGATCAGATGAAACTGAAATACCCTCACCTTTTTGCTTAGTTATTTGTAATTTCTAACTTGCTTAAAATTCTAATTTCGGGACGAAATTCCTTCTAACGGGGGGATGATGTGACAACCCGATATTTCGAGTCAATGTAATGTAAAACCAATCAAATTTAGGTCAAAATGTAACCTTCCTAAAATCTTATTTGGGTTAAATAAAGTAGTAGGAATCATATCAAGGTTTGCGTACATAAAAAGAACGTCCAAATCTGACTTCGGATGAGGAAGTTATGAATTTTTGAAGAAATTCCTTAATCACGTCATTTTAATAAATAAATAATAAAAATGATTTTGGAATTTGCCAACGGAGTCTAAACGAAAGTTGTAGATCTTGGTCTCACCTTCGCGTGGATATAAAGAACGTCAAAAACGGAGTTCGTATGAGGGAGATATGAATTTTTGAAGTTTATTTAAAATAAATATAAATTTAATTATAAACTCCCGGTATTATCCGAAGGGGAGTCATCGGATAGGACCGAAGTACGCCCTGCGTACCTTCGTACGCCCCGCGTACTAAGATCAAGGGCCTCGGATCGTCCACGTCGCCCTATCCGAGGTGTTCGACCCGTCCGACCCGTCCGAAGCGTCCGACCCGCCGTCCCATCCGACCCGCTGTCCCGTCCGACCTGCCTCCCCAGCGACCCGTCCCATCCGAAGCCGAGGCAGTCGAGGCTTCGGTCATGCATGACGTACGCGTACGCGCTGCGTACGAGCGTACGCCCCGCGTACCGATGCGGTTCAGCCTTCCTATAAATAGAATGCGAGGCTTTCCGAAAATTTTGCTCACTTCTCTCTTTTCTCTCACGATCTTGCCTCGATTTCCGTGCCCGTTAAAACCCGAAGCTCTGGTCTTTTTGCTCAAGTCCCGAGGGTCGATTTTACTCCCGAGATTCCCGAGAATCCCGAGAAAAATCCGTTTTCCGAGACGAAACTCTGCCCGGTTTTTCCATCTCGCTTTCTTCAATCAATCAAGTGAGTTCATACCCCCTTAATTTACCTTTTAAATACTTTATAAATTCTTTTATATGCTTTCAAAGGGGGGGGGGTGGGAATACAAGTTAAATACTTATAGTTATTGCTTCAATCACATGTGATTAATAACTAGGGAAAACAGTGATTTTATCACCGTTCAAACTGTCTATCAAACTGTTTTACTTCAAAATGTTTTCCAAACCCATTTACTTTTCAAATTATACTACAACTGTGATTTAAACAACTGTTCCTTATACCTAAACTGTTTTAATCAAATCTATGCCTTCAAATTGTTTTATAGATTGACATTAAGTCGATCTTTCTTTAAAAATAATACTTATGTTTCAAATGTCTTATAAATACTTATTTATGCTTTTATATTATAAATTGCATGCCCATATATGTATAGATGTATAAATAATGTTTAAAGGGCTTAGGAAGGCCATCCACCCTATTTCCTTTTCCTCGATTTGGATGTGGTCTGGTGGGATTTCGGGTGACCATCCGAAGGTCGTTTCCATATTAATTATATATCAAATATACATATATAGACATAAAAATACTTCCATATTCATACGTACTAGACGCTCCGTTAGTAAGTTACCATCGGGGTAACACAGAATCATACTATTACAACTGCTAGATCAATGAGTCAGTTCATTCATGAGTCTACACTAGGAAGAGAATATATACAACTATACTATGAGAACATATACAACTATACTAGAACGAGAAACATTTCATCACATATGCAAGAATACGATAACAAATGTGATCCACTGTATCGGAGCATGCCTTAAATGTCATGGCCCGAGTTGTAGCCAGAATTCTCTTGGAGGGAGAGCGTTGAGTTTGCGTATAGATCTATACTGGATTGACTATCCTACACCTTGCTGCTAGCTACAGCCGGACCTGCGGGTCTGCGGGTGCCAAATGTCATTCCGTTATTACGACCGTTCTTTATGTCGTTGTTATCAGTCGATAGTATGGTGCAATTATCACATTTTTACCTTAATATAAATCCGGTTTAAGGTAGTTAGTACAGCAGTAGTTACTAGAAAACTAAACAACAGTACTACAAAGATTTACCCATTATATATTTTTAGTGATAACCTCACTTGAACTTTAATGTACAAACTATATTTTGTTAAAAGATAGTTGCACTTGAGAAATCACACACTTTTACAACAAGCGAACCTACAAAACAGTTAAAGCCTTGGTAGAAGGCTACTATCTTAGAAAATATAGGTTTTTCTGAGAGATTCAAACTTTTACAAACACTTACATACATGAACTTATACTTGAGACATGTTCAAACGTTTTTGATAACAGACACCGACATTAAAAATACTTATGAACTCACCAGCTTAATGCTGATAAACTCTTTCAAAATAACTTGTATTCTCAGGTCATCAGTAGACAGGTACCGATGCCAGCTTTTGAGATGATGGAGCGCACTCAAGACTCGTCATTTTATTATTTTGATTTACGTTATATTTTTGGTGTCTAAAACTGTACAGAACACGCATGTATTAAATTTATATATTTTCAATGGATGATGTTGTTTGCTTATTTACATTTACTGTGTTGTGATTACCTTACATGACGTCCTCCGCCCCAGAACGTTTCCGCCGTTCTTGGTTTTGGGGTGTGACATATTTCTTGAATGTTTATCCTCTGTAATTTTAGTCATTATCCTCTCCTTTGTTTTCGTTAGTTTTGTTTCCTCTTGTATCCATTTAATCCTCTCGGCTGTTTAATGAGAAGATAATTAAAAACCATCAATTTCTAGATGGTATTAGAGCGAACTCAAAACCCTAAATAAACTTGTTCTTCCTCTAAGATAACAGGATCCGATCCAAAAGACAAAAGCGGAGAAGGCTCCAGCCCTCCGATTGATCATAACTCTCCATTCTACCTTCACCCATCCGACGTCGTTAAACAAATTCATGTTAATGAAGTACTCACAGATTCCAACTATGTAGATTGGTCACAGGAGATGGAAAACTTCCTCTTCGCCAAGAATAAATTTGAATTTGTCGATGGGACCATTAAGAAGCCAGAAAAGGGAGCCAAGGATTACATGTTATGGATGAGGTGTGACGCCATGGTGAAAGGATGGCTTACCGCTGCCATGGAAAAGCATATCCGGGACAACGTCAAATACACCAACACTGCGTCCCAGATGTGGGCTGATCTACATGAACGATTTGGCAAGGAAAGCTCTCCTAGAGCTTATGAAATCAAACAGAAAATTGCTTCGACGAGACAAGATGGAACCTCCGTTTCCAGTTATTATACGAGCCTTCATACTCTTTGGGATGAAGTATCGTCGATTCTACCTTTCCCCAAGTGCTCTTGTGACGGGTGCTCATGCAACGTTGGAAAAGAAATAAACGAGTTTCAGGAGAAAGAACGTTTATACCAATTCCTCATGGGACTCGATGCAGAATATGCAGTGATCAAAACACAGATCCTTGCAACAAAGCCCACACCATCCTTGACCACTGTCTATCACTTGGTTGCAGAAGATGAAAGACAAAGAACTATCTCCAACGACAAGAGAGCACCACCCGAACCTGCTGCTTTCAAGGCGTTCCAGGGAAAGAGCACTAACTTTAACCCGCCAAAGGAAAGGAATTTTCAGAAAAGCTTCAAGGAGAACAAAGAAAAGATGGAAGATGAACAATGCACATTTTGCGGTAGAAACGGGCACAAACGAGATGGATGTTCCAAACTTATCGGTTACCCGGAGTGGTGGCCAAGAAAACAAAGGAGAGGATAATGACTAAAATTACAGAGGATAAACATTCAAGAAATATGAATATTCTATATCTAACCCATTTAGGTAGTTTATTTTGGGTTTAAAACAAAAATATAATATTACCTCAATTAAAAAGAATAAGTTGTGTGAAAATAAATTTTGTTTTTTTGAAGATGCTAATTTTCATTTCTGATCAATATTCCTTTTGAATTTTGAATGAGTTGACTAAGTCAACCTAAAACAATATATATTCATTTTTGGCTTTTTTCTTTATATTTCGATAATGAGTAAGAACTCCTTTTACAATATTCGCCTTCAATCATGATTGTTTTCTTTTTCACCTGTTGTATGGTTTTTAAAATAGTTTATATGATTATTTTTAGAACATTGAAGTTCATTTGAAGACTTATTTTTAACAATGACATTATTACTTCTTTTACTTCTATTTGACAACATCAAAAAAAAAAATTAAATAAGACCGGTATTTTGTATATTAGATCGTAATCAATGAGAAGTTGAGAACAGGAAATGCTTTTATCTACTTATTTTTTACCTTTGTTTTACTATTATTATTATTATTATCAATTTTTATTATTTTTATATGAAAACCATACAATTATTTTTATACATGATTTGAATTTTATCCATACGTCTATCATCATTATGTTTAATTAATATTTAAAATGATTTCAAAATATTAAATCATGTTCAAGTCAAGATAAAAAAACGAAAAAAAAAAAGATACCCCGTCGGGAACTGTCATTAAATATATAAACAGAAAATATTGAATTACAGTTTAAAATAAAGTAAAAACACTTAAACTAAATGTTGAAAAATATATATTGGATCTCTTGTAACCATTGCATATTTGTTTTCTTAAGTAGATATTTTATTATTAATGAAAAAAGTAAATCGAATTTCCCAAAGGTAAAATAAAATTACCTAAAATTTAGCATCATATAAAAAAACCCAAAAAGAAAAATCATAGAAAGGGATTAGATAGAGTTAATAAATATATGCAGTATATTTAACCGAATTGGTTTGGATAGAGTTTAAATTATTATAGATAAGTAGATAACTGATAAATATAGTAAGTTTAAAAAAAATATGTATTTTAATTTGGCGGTAAAGAAAATAAAGCGTTTTTTCTTCATGAATTGTTTTTACATAAATTGCATTTATATTATTACTTTTTAGTTTGTTTCTGTTAATAATCATTTCACGATTATGCGCATGTTTGTGGTTGCGATTAACATAGGTGTCTTGGGGCTCTATTCAGTAAAATGGCAACCTTCATTTTTTATTTGGGAACTATTTCAACCTATATTTCGATTGATTAGTAAATTTGTCAGGTTAAAAAGCATCAATGTTAGAATCATCATGAATTTTTTTTTTTGGAAAGGGAACTTCCCTAACGAGGGTTTCCGGGCCAGCTTACGCGCACCGACTAATCCCCCGCTGCAAACATGAGACTTTGTCTCATACCCTGGAGTCACTGCAGGCGAACCTCCATGGCCACAAGGGCTGAGTAGTGCCAGGATTTGAACATGGGATCATCATGAATTGTTAAAACCCTAAAATGTAATGCCCCAATTGTCAGGTATCATTATTGTTCAATTTAAATTTCATGTTTTAAGACTTACTCGACGAGTTGATGCTATTACTCGTCGAGTAGAAGTGGGTTGGGACACGTCATTTAATGAGTTGACTCGACGAGTAGGAGCTGGCAGAGGAAACCCTAAATTTTAGGGTTTTTGCACCCTATATATTGGACCATTACCCTTATCACCCCTTGAGAGCCAAAAACCCTAAATTTCATGTGTGTGAGATATGATAGAGTTTTGGGGCTTTGAGAAGTGATTTAGTGAAGGAAACTTGTAGATCAAGAGGCTAGCATCAAGGAAATTCGTGTAGATCTTGAATCCATCTCAGTTTGGGCAGATTTTGGAGGTAACCAAGTATTACTTTTATCTCTTTCTCCTTAGAACCTCTCATGGATATAGTTAGGGTTTTCTTTAGCATATTCATGAAGGGAATGTGGTGTATGAGCTAGATCTAAAGTTGAAACTTCAGATCTGAACCTCCCTTGGGTCCTAAGTTTATAAAGTTCCTTGTATGGCCATGAAAGAACCCTCCCTTATGAGTAGAGCTTCATTTCAAGCTTGGATTCGTATTTTGAGGCATGCAAATATGTAAAGTAGCAACTTTACGTTGCTAATACACTCTAGGGACCTAGATCTACTGTTTGGAACAAAAGAATAGTTATGTATCGCTTGATCATGGGAATAACCATATGGACTCGACGAGTCTGGGAGATGACTCGGCGAGTCGAGTAGGGTTTTTGTACGAATTGGTCCCGTGTGGATTCGGCGGGTCTGGGAGATGACTCGGTGAGTCAATTTGGATTTTCGAGCACTGGGTCGCGTATTGACTCGACTAGTCGAGTCGGGTAATTCTTGGATTAGTAGGGACTCGATGAGGGGAAAGATTGCACTCGGTAATAGGACAACATGGTATGTTGACCATTGACCAGTGACTTTGACTTTGACTGGGGATAGTCTTTTGCCTTCCAAGGGCATTTTGGTAATTGAGTATTTATCGAGTGGGTCACTCATGGGTACAGGCGAGGTGGTTGGAGCTATATCTGGAAGAGTGGACAATATTATCCCGAGCCGCTAGCGAGGTGAGTTATCCTCACTATAACAATAGGGTCTAAGGCACCAAGGTCGACCCTTTAGGATGAGAATCTAATTATAGTATGATGTATATGATTATGATCTGTTAGTTCGGTATCAGGATAGGTAGGATGTTGTTATGCTATGATGATCTGATGGATTGGTATGTTAGTGACATGGTTAGGTCGGTACTACAGTATATGAGATTGCTATGATTAATGATCTGTGAGATAGTTATACTTGATATATATATATATATATATATATATATATATATATATATATATATATATATATACTAGAATACGTTATTTATGTGCACATGGTTATTGATTTGGTGGGGTTGAGGCGGTCCTGCTTTGTGCTGAAGGCCAACATACCCGATGAGCGGTCCGGATAAGCTGTGGGCTCCAGATAGACTGTAGGCCTTGCAAGGCGGTCCAGTCAGGAGGCCCAATATTCATCATGTTGTTATTTGTTATTGATACGGTATTATCAGTGTGGTATTGGTATTTTGGGGGAGTAACTTACTAAGCTCTCGAGCTTATAGTTTCAGTTTATTGTTTCAAGTACATCAGGAGATCGTGGCAAGACAAAGGCGTGACCATACCGCTCATCATCCTTATCATTTTAGTTTCTGGGACACTCTGATGAATAATGTTTTGAAAACAATTTGTATAACACTATTTGGTTTTAATGGTTGGAAAAGTTTAATTTTGGCTTAAAATTTTAGATGTTACATAAAAACCGTTAAAACCCTTAATCTGTCAAGTGTAAAGAGGTATTTTTTCAATCCTCTTGTGTTGTAGGTTTAAACAGTTAAAATCTTTTAAAAATCATCAACGCTAGAACGGTCAATCTTTTGGTTTGAAATGTCAAACTCAACATTGATCTCCTGATGTATTTGTAACTTTCTCGTTTTTATATAAAAAACTTACAAAAATTAAGGCATATTCATAAAATATGATGAGAGCACAACTAAATTCAGAAACTTGTCAAATTCAGTCATAGATGAAACTCAAAGACATCACATTCAAACAACTCCATTTGTGTTCCGTATGATCCAATAATTCATACAGGTGTAAATAGAACTCGATTAATTTGACAACAAAAGTCCTTTCTTTTTGTTTTGTCTTTTGGAAACCCCACGCAAAGCTTTAAGAACACCAAATAGCCAATATCAACACCACCACAATATTCATTTCTTTTGTCTTTTATTTTGACAACAATACTTTCAACATTGACCTGTTTTCTTATTCTTTTTTTCTTTAGGGTAAACCCCAGAGTCCTTTTTTTTTGTAACCTATGGACATCAAGATCATCCCATTTCTTTTACTCTCTTCGAATTCTCAAACTCAAATTATAAAAGTTATGATGTTGTACTTTTTATCAAACTTGCTTTCAGTTCGATGGGCTTCAATATCGGACATCTTGAACCCTCTTCAATTTGACCATCATTAAGCTCTGAAATGAAAACAAAACCATTGTAAGGACAAAAGCAAGAAATTAAAAACCACTTGCCCAAGGGTTGATAAACCTTATACAAGACACAATTAGATAGATGGGAAAAAACCCAATAAAGAACCCAATACGATAGGACAAAACACAGTCTAGTAATTAAAATTTAACCGACCAACAACCCAATTATACAGTTTCATAACATGAATCAAACAACAATAAAACAATTGATTAATGCCAAAGGAAAGAAATAGACTACCTTGAGTACCAATAAAACAACGGATTTGGGACCTGTAAAGACAAACACAAACACACACACACACACACACACCGTTAAACAAAGTCACCACCACAATACCCTTCAAATATCAACTAATAAGGTCCAAATCTTCTGAAGCCATGTTTGCAAGACTTGGTTCACTCACGAATTTTCGAATTGTATAGAAACGATATGTACCATTAAACATACAAAAAGAAAAATTAATTTTGTAGATCTAACAAACTCATCAGTATTTTTTCGAAAAAAAAATCATCATAGTCAAAAGAAAAGGAATTATCCCCATCATGTTAAGGAAACCCATGAAATTGATCCCTTACCAGTTGGTGTTGGTTGTGAAAGATTTGACCACACAATCAACCAAAGGGTTTGGTTAGAAAAAGAGGAGACAAAGAAACTTGCTCTTGCTGAAAACCCCAAAATCAAACCAACCCATGTTCATTGAAAATCCTTAAAATCGTTTATCTTTTGGTTCTAAGATAAGCGAGAGACAAGTAGTGACTAAAAATGACAAAATCGCATACGATCAGATCCAAAAACTAAAACTAGTTAACAATAAGTAAAGTAACCATCAGATAAACACAAATTGGAAATTATTAGCAAAAAGTACCTCATTGGTTTTTAAACCAGTACCAAGAAATCTTGGTCAATTGGCAAGAGAGAACAGGGATTCGCCTTTTCTTTCAAGCCCGAGAATAGAGATGAAAAGGAAATATTGTTGTAAATTCTTCAATATAAGAGATGAAAAGGAAATCTAGTTGTAATTTCTTCAATATAAGAGATAAAAAAGAAGTTGCTTTACCTGAGATTTTTACAAAGAATGGAGGTAGTATGGTGGTTCTTCCAGAGACATAGATCGAGCAAGATAGAGATGAGAGATGGTATGCTTCAGTGTGCCCTAAAGAAAAAATATATAATCGGTAAATAAAAAAAACTTATGACCCAAGCGCAAAAATGACTTCTTCTTGATTACGGTGGAGGTTTAGGCGATAATCATCGAGGGGCTACAATCACTGATGGAGAGGAGACCGACATGAACTCAAATTCAACATGGTGGTGGTAACAGATGCGTAAGAAGGGTTAAGGTAACATGAGGTAATTGTGATTTAAGGTTTCTCGATGAAGACGACTGATTTAGGGTGATTTAGGGTCTTAGTGAGTGATTATGAGTCTAGGAATAAAAAATATTGTTTAATTCCCAAATAATTCCGTAAACGATTCATGAGCAGCTGTATTGGATGATAAGTTATAAATAAGGTAGTATGTATTGTACCTTTTAAATTTCAAGAAACAAACAATATGTTTGATAATATAGTAAAGATATATATATATATATATATATATATATATATATATATATATGTGTGTGTGTGTGTATGTGTGTGTGTTTGTGTGTTCGATTTTGATGTTTCTAAAGTAAGAAAAAATAAAAGTAGATATCTCAAATTATATATATATATATATATATATATATATATATATATATATATATATATATATATATATATATATATATCATTATTATATATAAAAACCGTTTTTATCTCCTGCCGCCAAAATTAAATTTACACTGTTTATCAGACGCCACGTCAATTACCTTTCGAACGACGCCATGGATATCAACATCGATTCATAACAGGATCTTACACCGCTTATTTTCCTCCTCCACAGTTGTACCACCGCTTCGCTCATATACACCTATTTATAACCATTGTTTCCCTCTTCACGCTTCCATTGTAATCGTTTTTCTTAGCATCTTTTCCCAACTTTCCAACTGCCGTGTCTCTCTGACATTTTAAAATTTCTTTCTTTGATTAAAGTGGATTCTTTTTACTTACTTAATCGAAAGGGTGAGACGTAGGATGGTGGAACTACACAAACTAAAAGTTGCATGAATGGGTTGAGCATGACGTCCTCAATGGCAGAAGGTTGGGTCATGAAAGTCGACTGTTTTTCTACCCGCTACGCGCGTATGCATATCCGTATGCATATTTATCCACGAATTTTCTTTTTCGTGACGATGCCTTAAATCAATTTATGATTTCTATTACGCTTTTGTTTTCTGTTCTTAAACATTTGTGTTGTATTCAATTTATGATTTCAATTTTGCTCTCATATTCTCTTATTTTTTTTGCCTCGGTTCTTTCTCTAATTTGTGTTGAACAAACCATAAACCCTGGAAATTACTTCATGTATATTAAGTCTTACCCTCTGCTGCGTTTCTTTTGCAAGCCTTCAAGTTCAATTAGAAAACCTAAAACATATAATAATCTTTACATATTTATTTTTAACCCTATCAAACTTTTATGGACTGATTTCGTTATCTTATTAAAACTAAAGGAAACTGAATTATGAAACAGTGTGATTGAAACCTTGATGGAAACTAGAGGAAAACCTGGTTAATCTCTGAACTTGCCTTAATGAATGATTTTGAGCTTTTACTTACAGCTGATAGTTTTACTGAACAAGAAAATTAGATCTCCTATGTCTTATGGTATCTTTATCTATGATTAGAATGATCTCACCCTCAATCTTTTGTGCACGATTTAACTCTGGCCCTTTGTAACTGTTTCCTCCTATTTTCCTCTTATATATATAATGAACAAACCCCCACTTTGTATAGCGAGTTTCTAAAGGTTAGAGTCCCAAGGTAATTGGCAATAAAGTTATTAATGAATACATTATGAGCTACCAATATTTTACATTATTTACATTTATTATTAATCTCTTTTGAAAATTTTAAATAACATAATTCTTTTTTATGTATCATATATTTTCTCCATGATAACATTGTCATATGATTATATCAAAGAGAAATTACAAGGGTTCTCAGAGAAAAGCATAAAGACTGCAAGGAATAAAGCGGATATAAACACTAGCTAGACAGAAACCCTAATGAGCTAAAGACAAAAAGGGCCCATAAACAAGCGGGCTAATAATATAGACTAACATCCCCCCTCAAACTCACAATGCCACAGCAATAAGCATTGAGAGTTTGTCACATAAGAACCGAAATCGAGAAGCAGATAAAGCCTTCGTAAAACTATCCGCAAGCTGCAAAGTTGATGAAACAAATGGAAGCGAAATGGTCCCAAGCTGCAGATGATGACGAGTAAAATGACAATCAATCTCAATGTGCTTCGTCCGCTCATGAAAAACAGAATTCTTCGCAATTTGTATCTCACTTTTAGTATCACAATTCAAGGGAGTGGGTGAAGAAATGTAAACTCCCATATCCGCAAGAAGCCATCGTAACCAGATAATCTCGCATGTAGTTACAACCATAACACGATATTCAGCCTTCGTGGAAGATCTAGAGACAACATCTTGTTTCTTGCTCTTCCATGAAATAAGAGACTCTCCAAGAAATACACAAAATTCAGTGGTAGACTTACGATCCACTACTAGAAAAACAGCCTTTTACGACGCTCATTGCGCGTCGTAAAAAGTTCAGACGATGCGCAAATGTACGTCAAGGAAGGCCCTATCATAAAGAGAGACGACGCGCTTTTGCGCGTCGTCTATAGACGACACGTATTTACGACGCGCAATTACGACGCGCGTTTACGACACACAATGCGTATCTAGGAAGGCCCTGTCATAAAGGAAGACGACACGCATTCGCGTGTCGTAACCTTACGACGCGCGTGTTAATGACACGCAATGCGTATCAAGAAAGCCCCTGTCAAGAAAGGTCATGTCATAAATGAAGATGACACACATTTTTGCGTATCATAATTTTAAATGTTTAAAAAAAATATTATTTATAGATTTACTTATTTTCAAATTAAATTTGTATTTAATGTTTCATAATAGAAAATAAAATATCATATACAAAAAATAGAATCCATTGCATAAATTTAATGTCATACAATTCTATTTCTTACAATATATAAATTTGCATCTAATTTACTATATACATCAAATTCCAACTAAGTAAAGTTGCATCTTGCCTTTCATAATTCTTTGAGACTAATGCTCCAAACAGCTGATTATATGGATAAGCAGTTGTACATTGGCCCATCTCACTCAATAATGACTTAGCCAAATTCAACTCCAAGTCTTTACTGCATCTTGTTGATAATGCTGCAAGATTTAAATCAAGTGGCTTCATATTCCTTTCTTCCATCAACTTTACCTGATGCACAAAATACACAGAAACAAAAAAAAACATTGTAGAGGAAAGGGTAATTTGGAAAAATATGAGGTGTATAATATAATAAGAATGCAAATACTTAATACCGCTTTCATGCCATCATGGAAACGTGTTGTCACTACTAGAAAGTAGAAACTAACTAAATCAGTTTTTTTATCGGTTATGATTGTATCTATTTTCAGTGATTTTGGATTTGTAACTTATTAAATGATTGTATCTATTTTTAGTTTTTTTATCGGTTATGATTGTATCTATTTTCATTTTTTTTATCGGTTATGATTGTATCTATTTTCAGTTTCTTTATCGATTATGATTATATATGTTCAGGAATTAGGAGACATTTTCAACTTACATAATAATCTTTTTATTTGTAATTTTTATTGCATCCATTGAATCTTTTTGGCTGTAATTTAAATGTATATATGTAATCATTTTTTGTTGTAATTTTAATTTTGATCCATGTTTTAGTTATCATGATTATTATTATATCTTTTTATTTATCTCAAATTTATAAAAAATATGGATTTTTTACCAAACGGATATCCATCGGGTTCCCCGTATCTAACAGGTTTTCTTTTACCCGAATCAATATGGAAACAAAAGTTGTATTTTATAAAATTACCGAAAATTACGAAAAACCAAAATATTTTGTTAAGTTATGATGTACCTCGATGTAGATGAAGTGTTCAGCTTTTTCAATAAGAGAAATGTAAGCTTTGCGAATGCTCTCTTCAACTTGACTTGTCCCACCTGACCATTGACTCACACTCCTTAAAACCTACAATTGAGAAATGTAAAAACCAAAAAATCTAATCTAATAATATATTTAATCATAAATAAAAAAATACCTGACAACGACAAGCAACACAAGGACCAACTTGACCTGTTTCCTCAACAGAAACAACCAAGTTACCTAGCATATCTGGAGTTGAAGTTTAAGATGATTAGTTTACTTGGAGTTAGTTACAATTTACCTGTTGTTGATTAGTTTCTTGTATCTACGCCTTTGTCTACCAGCTCTAACAGCCCTTATACATGTAAAGGACTTGAAAGAGTAAAATTTAAAGACTACATAGCCACTTACAGTGAAAGACAAAAGCCACCAGGCCAGCATCTCAGTGTACCAATCTATCATGACCATGACATAAACAAAACTCATTTTAATAAAACTGATTTCATTAAAATAACAAGCTAAACAACAAATCATTAATTTCAATTGATAAAACTTAATTTAAGGATAAAATAGATTTACCCGATATGTTATCAAAGGTCAAGTGTTCTAAATTTGCTTTGTACTCTTCAAATAGGTTTTCCAAAAAAAGAAATCATTAATTTCAATGCACTTGTCAGTTTCTTTTATGTTAATGCTACCCGATGAGAGCAGTAGAATCATAACTAAGGAATTCAAAGATAGTGAGACTAGAATATTATGATATGAGTTAATGAGAGTGCAAGTTACCATTTTTTATTCCTTCAATAAGATCCTAACCACCCACCAAATCAGATTCTGCAGCTCTAGCCTTCTGCAACTGCTCCGTCAGCAAACACAGCTACACGCAAGGCCTGCAAATAAAAATAGCTTACAAAGGAGAACCCAAATAAACCTCCAAGTCTCTTTAAATTAGCACTTGGTGAGATCACAATCCCTATGAGCATCAACTGCACATCAGGTCAAAAGAGAACCCAAATAAACCTCAAAGACTAACTCATTTGAATGCACATAAGGAAATCTTGAATCACCAGAGGAAAAGGCAGATCTAATGAGATCACCAGACCAACAGTAGGAAAGTATATGAGCATCAACTGCAACATCTTTCAGTTTGCCACCCCTGACCATAGATAACATAGGATATGAGTAAACAAATATAATGGTCTTGGTATTTGTATATGATTACATTACTTTATGGGATATTGTCACGAAAAATGGTTCAGATTTGAACTCTTACATTTAGGCTTCTAGTTTTATCCGTTGTTCTTACCTTTTAACACCTGTAAAAAGAGTAGAACTAGAGAAAACCCTATGGTACATACAGATGTAGTTACTCTATGCAACCAAACCAACCAATACTCTCTACATACATACATACAATACATATACATATAGATAGATATAAATACCACAAGAAAGAATAATAATAAAATAAAATAAAACATAAAACTTGGGGAAAGGAGGGGTTCAATCTTGAATGCGTTGGATCTCTCCCATCATAATACGGTTTTTGGTAACCTTAAACCCAAGCAGATCCGGGTCGATCTGCCTCCCCTTTTTGCCTTTCTTTTTTCCACCACCACCAGTTTTGCTATTGTGTCCCTCTGGTGCACCTTCTAGATCTGGTGAGGGTGGCTTCCTAATAAGATGATTATTATTACTGCCATGGATGCATCACTCAATGATGACGTCCTCCTAAACCCACCACCACCTACCATCATCATCATGTTCTCCCTAGTTTCTCTTTCTCTGAAAGTTGAATCCACCTCACATAACCCCCTTCATGAGATGATGATGATGATGAAGGACGTCTCACCAATATATTTATATTATCATTACTACTACTACACCTTTTTGACCCCCTGTTGCATACAAACCCTCAACATAAGAAACCAAAACATATCAATTATCTGTTCCAGGATTAATAACTGAAATTACCTGTCTTGACCCTCTCCTGCTGCTGTTGCAAAAGACTCAACCCGGTCATTGTACAAGCTTTTATTCCCACATGCTAATATCATATCACAACACAAAAATATTTATTTACTATGCTACACATAAAAAGTAAATACCATCATAAACAGAATATAAATTTACCAAAGTTATTTGGCATTTCCCCATGGTCTATAGCAGCAACACCACCTTGTTGATTTTCTGCGGCTACACGTATCATCATGTTATTGTTGCCACCTTCAGTTTTAGGTACTTTTCTGTTGGAACTTGTATAGACTGCCTCCTGAGTCTCAGAAAAGAATGGTACTAGCTCTTGTGTTGAGCTTGAACTCTACTTCCTCCTATTAGGAGACCTAGGAAATTACACTTGACTCTCTTTCAAGCGTCCCATTGTTGAAAACCAAACCACCTACATGAAAAATCAAGAAATGAGACTTTCTTTCCCTAACTTTTTACGAATTTTCCCTTACCTGACAAATTGTGCAGAAACTAAGTTCTTGATCAGAAGATGAAACAACTTCCCCGATCCAACATTCCCAATCTGCTCACCTAATGCAAGAAGCTCCTGCATATACACAAAAGGTCATTTTCATAATTTGACTAAAAAAGAAGCCAATCTTTGTATCCCTCATAAGACATATGATCGATATCCATACACATATCTCTATGATGATCAACTCTTCGTCCATAATTAGAAATATCAAGCATTGCAACACCCTGTTATTAGAAACAAATAAATTAATAAAAGGAATTTCATTTTCTTGCATGATTTGATTATGAAGAGAGTAATATTTAATAATAATAATAATACATCTTCAGGAAGAACTCTTAAATGTGGAAAGCCATGTGGTCTTTCCAAGCTCGGTTAAAAGAGGGGTTTATCTAGAAGCTAGGGTTTATAAAAATCCACAGTTCCATTGAAGGAAAAAAGTTAGAGCATTAATAGAGATGAAGATCTAAACCTGCTTGAGATCTGGTTGAGATAAATTGGACATGACAAAGAAATTCAACGCACTGTTCTTCAATGTCAAATAAATTGAGAAGACGGTCTGATTCACCTGTCGTTCAATGAAATGATTCAAACAGAAGCCCTAATTTTAAAAGACGATAGCTATACTAAAAAAGAGAGTCAACATGAGAAGTATCAAGAGGTTCACATTACCTTGGAGACGATTTGAGATGTATTAATCAGAAGTTTCAAGATCTCTCTGCTACAACGGTTCAATCCCGCATTTTGATTCCGCCACAACCACCACAATGGTTTTGACTCTCGATCTAGTATAGGGAACAAACCATACAAGAGCTATCAAATAACCCTTGGAGTGAAATTAAAGAAACCGTGAAGATTTTAGTGGATAGATGAAGAGCGATTTTGGTGAAGAGATGAAGAGCTGGGGAGGGGACGAAATTGATTTCTAATTGAAAAGAAAAATCTTATTGAATAGATAAACCTATTAAGGTAGCGGTCATGGAGGTGAGACGGGACGCAATCACAGGTGTGGTGGAAGAGTCACATTCGTAGTCATCAGTGCGATGGAGGAGTCACACACCCAATTGAGAGTGAAACGATTATGTTATAAGTATTAGCTTATCGTTGGTCGATTTGTAATGAGGAAGGCCTGACGTCGCCGGAGGAGAAGTGACCAAAGGCGAAGCAAGGTGAATCGTCCATTGTTTTAGTGCTAAGAGAGATGCGAGATGGTTTTCGTTCGTGAAAAAAGCCCTAGCTAAAATGGTCACAACGATTTTGTGGAATTTAGTATTTAGTGATGTTTTGGGATTTTGTTGTGCGAGAAAAGAGGAGAGGTTATGATATTAGGGTTTTTTGGGTATTGATCAGTGAGGAGAGGGAAGAATGATGGAAATAATGCAGAGGATGAACGAGATGTTTGATGAAACTGAAGATGAAGATGAGGGACCTAGGGCTTTTTCTTGCTAAGTAGAAGAGGCGGGGGGATTAATTTTTAGGATTCAGTAGGCGGGGGTAATTTTCTTCGATTTCATTTCCCGCCTAGAACGCGTGTTTCACTTAAAAATTATAAAGCGACACCTTTACATGACGCACATTTTATGAAAGGCGCCCTCCGTATTTCTTTTTTTCTTTTCTAACACTAATTTTAGGGCGCGCACAAATGTGTGCCCTCTATCCTTCAAATTTTGCAAAACTGACATTATCTTTTAGGGCACTTACAAATGTGCGTCGTCTATCAACGAGTGTCATTGTTTGTGCGTCATTAAAGGGTTGTTTTCTTGTAGTGATCATGACGATCACCATCCCAATCAGCATCACTATAGGCACGTAACTCAAGAGAAGATGTCGAGGAAAACAAGAGAGTCTGAAACTGAGTGCCACGAAGATATCTCAGAATACGAAGAACAGCTCCCCAATGAACAGAAATAGGTGCAGTAACAAACTGACTGACAATATGAACAGCATGAGCAATATCTGGACGAGTGACTGTGAGATAAACCAAACTTCCCACCACAGTACGATAAAGATTCAGATCAGATAAAGGAACACCATCAGTAGGAGAGTATCGAGCATTGGTTTCAAGAGGGGTATCAACAGTCCGATTGTCAGAAAGTCCCGCCCATGTAAACAAGTCAGATATATATTTAGTATAGGAAAGAAGGTACCCTTTCTTAGACTGAGCGACCTCAATACCCAAGAAATAGCGCAGCAAGCCCAAATCCTTCATAGCAAATCGACAAGCTAGATCATGCTTTAAAGACTCAATACCACCATGGTCATCACCTGTAATAATCATGTCATCCACATATAAGGACAGAAGAATCCGTCCTGCACTCGAGCATCTAACAAACAGAGCAGAATCGTGATTACTCTGGACAAATCCAAGAGAGGTAATCACTGTGGAGAATTTCTCAAACCAAGCACGAGAGGCTTGCTTGAGCCCATACAAAGCTTTGCGAAGCCGACAAACCTCGCATGGTCGATGCTGAATTCCTGGAGGAGGGGTCATATAAACCTCTTCATGAAGGTCACCATTCAAAAAGGCGTTCTTGACATCCATTCGAAAGATCTTCCACTGTCGAACGGATGCAACTGCAATCATAGTACGAACTGTCGTCATCTTTGCAATCACCTTCTGGAAAACTTTGAGAGAGTAGTATACTTTCTTATGGAATCGGCCACCACTAAGTCTCACACAACTAGTGTCACATTTCTTGCATCATATGCTTCTTTATATAGTGTGCATGGTTAGGGTGAAACCCTAATAACCCATGTCTTTTCCTTTCCAAGGATCCATGTGTAACGACCTGTCTCCGGTATGATAATTCCTTGGTATTTATTTCGAATTTTTGCCAGAGGGACTCGGCGAGTTCATAGCCTGACTCGCCGAGTAGGGTCAGGATTTCGAGCACGTGTTAGCTGGCGACTCGGCGAGTCCATATTCTAGACTCGGCGAGTCTGTCCGTCTGGGAGAAACCCTAAATCCCCGGGTTGCCCACTATTTAAGCCACCTTATAGCCCCCAATCTTGCCTCCTTCACCCTCAAAAGCTGTGAGAAAACCCTAATTCGTTCTTGAGTGATTCTAAGTGATTTTGTGTGCTTTTGTGAAGGCTTGAAGAAGGAGAAGAAGGAGCAAGGAGAAGGATTGTAGAGCAGAGATTCAAGGGAAAGCAAGAGCTCTTTGAGGTATTCTTCAGTTTTCCTTCTCTTTTATGCCTTAAAACCCTTCTAGATCTTGTTAATGCCTTTCTCAAAGCTTTATGTTGATATGGAAGCTCTCTTATGCCGAGATAACCTTAGATCTGTTCATTTAGGAGTTGTAGAGCCCAGATCTATTGCCTTTATGGAGCTATTTTGCATATTAACCCTAGATCTACCCCTTTTAAGCATCTTTTAGCCTTTATTCCCTTGTTCATGCGTTTGTACACGTAAAGTTGGAAACTTTACGTGGTAAATCAGTTTATTGGACTCAGATCTATCATTTGGAGGTATTGGATTCGAGCAGAGTCGAGTGTAGAATAGTTGCATGGCGGTGACTCGGCGAGTCGAGTCGCGAGTCCCCGATTTCTTCCTTTTTGAGCGGTGTCGAGTGGGACCAGTGAGTAGTGGAGTGGACTCAGCGAGTTTGAGGGTAGACTCAGTAATGGGGGGACTCGGCGAGTTGTTCATACAACTCGGCAAGTCCAAGGCAATCTTCTTAAGCTCAAGAACAACTCGTCGAGTTGTTCATAGGACTCGGTGAGTCGGATGAAGATTGTCTGAGTTCTTGGATCGGGAGAGTACTCGTCGAGTCGATGCCATACTCGACGAGTAGCAGCGAGTAGAGTCGAGGAGTGAGAATAAGGACTCGGCGAGTTGGCGGCCCCAACTTGGCGAGTCAGGTCAACTGTGGGTTGACCTTGACCGAGAGTTGACCTTGACTGAGAGTTGACTTTGACCAAGGGTAAAAGAGTCATTTTACCCAGTGCAGTGTTTAGTATTTGATTGAGTGTGTTTATGGACTTGTAGCCGGGGAGATACCGGAGCAGCAGCAGTTAGCCCTCAGAGCTATTCACTCAGCAGCCAGTTCACGAGGTGAGTTTCCCTTCAGTAGGAACGGGTCTACGGCCATAATGTCGGCCCGTTTAATTATCAGTAGTTCCGGACTTTGGTCTGATGCAGTAGCTAGAGTGCTTGATGTCTTTGTGATTCAAGCATATTTGTGTTATGTGTTCCGGACTCTGTTCCGATGCAGTATGCAGTTTATGTGTTATAATAGTTGTTATGTTTTATGCTATGCCATGATCAGTCAGTTCCGGACTTCGGTCCGATGCAGTCAATTCCGGACTTCGGTCCGATGCAGTTAGTTCCGGACTCCGGTCCGATGCAGTCAGTTCCGGACTTCGGTCCGATGCAGTTAGTTCCGGACTCTGGTCCGATGCAGGGGACAAGGTCCCAGTCAGTTCCGGACTTCGGTCTGATGCAGCTAGTTCCAGACTTCGGTCTGATGCAGTGGGCAAGGCCCAGTATGTGCTTTATATATGTATCGTATGGTATGTGGTAGTTTGGGGGAGCTCACTAAGCTTCGTGCTTACAGTTTCAGTTTTGGTTTCAAGTACTTCCGCAAGCAGAGGGAAGAGCTCGAGATGATGGCATCGCACACACCACAGCTTCAGCTTTTATCCTGTGAGTTGATTTAGTTCTTGATTTTTATATGACATGGATATGATACAGTTTTCCGCACAGTGTTTTATTATTATTTTGAGATACATCATGTATGGTTTTATGATATGACACTCAGATTATGGTTTTTGGTTATGTTGAAAAACGAAATTTTTGGGTCGTTTCACCATGGGTTAAAAGCTCCATGGACCATCCATGGACTTCCATATTAGCTTAGCCCATTAACAAATGAGTATTAGCCCACACTATATAAAATATAATAGCCCATAATTTAATCAGTCTTCTTTTTAATCTCTAAATTAATTCATAATTAATTTAAGACTAAAACTAATTAAATAACATGACTTCATATTAATATATTATAACTTATAATATATTAATAAATCGTAAGTATACAATTCTCATAAAATTATCCATAAATCGTTTGGGTGAAGTGCAACCCAAATGGACCATGCCGGGCCGGGTCAAGTATGTACCAAATAAGTTATGGACTTAGACACCTTATCCAACAGACTCCCACTTGGACAAGTCTAATAACTATATTTGCGTATGTTACTTCAGGAACCAACCAGCAATCGTAGCTCTCGAAAACTCTGTTGAACTATGAAGCGCCATTTTAGATAAGTGATCATATAATCCTCTGTTCTCATGATATCAGCCGGACAAATACATGGAACAACGTCGTACTTATTGTCCAGCAGTTTGTTTCCCGATTTTCGATTTGTTTAAAAAAGAACTTAATCGAACACATCAATTTAGTTCTGACCAGCCGGTACATAGGTCACAACAAAATCATCGAGGGGCCCAGATATCGCTTCTATTTCTAGAAGGAACAGATAAACTTCGACTCATATGCTTGTTCTACTACTTGTTGAATTGTACACAAAGGCACGTTTTATAACATCAAGTTACTGATGCGTTTACGTGCAATCAATGCACAACCAACTCATAGGTAACAACTCATATCTCTAGGTTTGAAGATTTATATGATATTACCGTCTCACGATCACTCGAGATAAATTCCATGAAGTGATACAAGTGAGCGTGGGTTTATTCCAATACTCATAACTTGTGAGCACTCATGAATGTTGTAGCAACCATTGCTATGACTAAACCCATTTAGCCATCTACAAACTCGATTCATGACAGTCTTGATTCATACCTACTTCCAACATATGAACGACTGTGGCGTGTTTAAATAACTCAGTCATTCGGAAAGAATAACCTAGCTATTTTGGAAGTCAAAACATGCAAAGTGAAACACAATAATAATCGAATCCAATATGGTCTCACAACCCTTTTGAATATAAATAGAACCACCTTTTATTTATCACCATATTGATTACACATTATTCATTGTATAATGTTTCAAACAATCAACTTAAGACTTGAATAAAAACAACAGTCGTCCCATGCTCCTAGCATGTACACTTTGTTTTTCTAAACAATAGTTATGTCATACTCCAAGTATGCACACTATGTTTGTCTATGATCCTTACATTGTGATGTAGATCAATTGAACATGATTCCATTGATACTCATTTCACAATCCCAAATCCTTATTGTAAATGTGAGAATCCCCGATTCCTATCATTTACCAAAAAATCTGTTAGATTTCAAACTTTTATGCAATGTTCCTCTTGTAATGATTATTCACAAATTCACAAAACTTGTCAACAGTCACTACAGAGTATTCCAAAGGAGATCAACTCTATGGAAACGAAGTCTCATATTCAAAGTACATTGCTTTGAACATCCTTCTTGCATTAAGGTTTTCTAATCTTACATAGATTGAATAACTTCCACCTATGGAGACATTTCCATAGTCCCATTTTAACTATCACTTCCGACCAAGAGTTACTTCTTTTCAGAACATGTCAATATGGTCCTTTCCGACAACTTACATCATACTTCCAACTTTCCCTGAGCAACCAATCTTTGGCGAAACTCATATTTGTCCTCGACAATTGCTTAATTACTTTAGTCATATCCAGTTCTAGACTTTTCCCTTCTCAATGCCTTAAGCATTTGGAAAATTTAGAAAAGATGAATATTATAGCACATGCAATCGATCCTATACCCGAAGCATATGGGACACAATTCATGATGTTTGACATAAAGACATGATACTAGACCAGTCTTTTGCTACAATATTTTTTTTTTATTTGCCATGTTTTCAAAATTTAACTATGAAGAGGGATGTCGTAATCATAATCGAATTTCGAAAACGCAATATATATATAGAATTTCTTCAAGTTGAACCATTCCAACATAAAATTCATACATATATATTCTTGACTAAAGATGATTAAAATCTCAATCTAAGCTTTAGAATTGAAACGAAGTATAATTTCCTCTCCCTTGATTATAGCAAAACGACTTTTTCAACCCCTGTAACTTCATGAATTGAAACTTTTGTTTTTCTATAATTAACATTGCTAGCTTGCAATACCAAACGTAATAATCATGCTCCCACTAACATGATGATTATCAGAATAACACTTATTCTCCCACTAGCTCTGACATATTTCCAGAAATCTGCTGGACTTCTGAAATTTAGATTCATACACCCTTTCTTAGATAGCTCATATGTGTGTCTAAGCAATTTCAAGAACTATGAAAAGGGATGCCGTAATTATATTCTCAATTTCTTATACCTTTGTCATTTCTCACAAGTCCATGTTAGTGTGCCGGTTAACCACACACACTCCACTAACGACTTTTGAAAATGCAAATAACACAATTGATATCTACGTAAAATCTACTTAGTGAAAGCGTTTCCTCACCATCATTTTCATGAATCGGATAGAAACCTTATGTCACTTAGATTTTATAGTGTATGAGTTCCTATCCATGTGAATTTGTCAAAACCATAATCACAAGATAAGGTTAGTGACAAATTCAGCCTTACATGAATTAAACTTGTTCAATCTTAGTTTCTTGTCACCTTGGTAGCACAAGGCCCACCAATGCTTCCAAGTTGAACTCTGATAACTCACATGCAAATTCAACTTATTTGAAGTAGGTACAGAAATAAGAATTAAGTCAACACGATAGGTTGCAAACCTTAAGTCGTGTGCTAGTGATAAATTACAGGTTTTACTCTTGATTAAATCTTGAAACTCTTTCAGGATCTTTAAGGCTCCCACTGTCCCCTTGATATATAAGTTTCCCCAGTCAAGAACCATTCCTTGACAAAAACAAATATTCAAGGGATAGTGCGGATTCTTATCAAGACTAACATTTCACACAATTGGTCCTAGTTGGTCTTTGTCTCATCCAAGACATCACAACTTACCAATCTCAAATGTACAAGGGTAGAAACATTCTACACTACATTTGATAAGTGTTTTAAACCTTACTTTATGTCACTCAATGTTACAATCTTGGAGTATGACTCTAAGAATTGTTTTGGAACGAAATATGACTCATCTTCTTGATTTTAACCAATCCAACAATTCATGACCTCTCTTCTTAGCCATAACAATGCACTAAGACGTCCTTAGAGTATGAATTTGTGATATGGTTTCATAATCATTAAGTTGATCATGAAATACGATACTAAAGTACTCTCCCATCCTTTCAGATTTGAGAAACTTTTATCTTTCTGCCTAATTTGATTCTTCTCATTTGTTTTGTCATACATTGTAACCGTTCCAACGTTACAGAATTATACTTAACCTTATAAGTATAATCATATTTACTAATCTTTAGTAAATCATGACAAATCAATCTTTGTGGTGGACCTTGACCAGCGCACACCCAGTGTACCTAATTCCTTAGTCCTTCAATTGACTCACATATACATGTGATCAAAGAATTAGTCTTAATTTTCAAGGATGAAAATTCTCATTCATCATACAATACAACTTGTATGATTCCAAGTTTCTGTCCAATTGAAACTTGGGTGATGAAAAACTTTCTTCATTTGGTAAATTTAGACACTACCACAAATGAAAAAATCAAATCCACTTTCCAATATTGCTATTACTGGAAACATATAAGCAACAATTTTCCACAGATGCCATTGTAAGGATATTTTTAAAATAAATAAAATTAAAACCCTTTTTCTTTTATTTTAAAACTTTGCGGAAAAACTTATCCTTACAATCCACATGAAAACCTTTTTGTTATCTATTCATAAGCAATATTTATAACTCTTAAGCAACAGATCAAAATTCTGATTGTCGAACCATGCGATCGAAACCCACCTTTGCAATCAGAATCAGCATGTGACCCATTCACATTATGTAATAAGAATCTCCAAATAGGAACTTAATAGAGTTAGACAGTGGACTTTACCCGAAGTAGAGTCAAACCTCTTGACTTGATCAACCTTATGACCTTTCAGGTGAATAGGGAAGCTTCGAAACCAATGCCCCTTCCTTTGGCAACAAAACACATGCAACCCTATTAAACCTTGGATCTATGTTTTCTTCTAAAATACATGCAAATAATAACTTCTAAGGTTTCTTCCTAACTAGCATAGCATAAGGATTATGAATCATAAAAGTACTAGTAGAAATACATACCTTTTGATGATGGTTGATTGTTTGGAGTTTGAGAGCCAAGCACCAATAATGTGAATGCCTCAAATGGAATCACAAATCACCACAAACACTTGGAAAACTTTGAGAGAGTAGTATACTTTCTTGTGGAATCGGCCACCACTAAGTCTCACACAACTAGTGTCACATTTCTTGCATCATATGCTTCTTTATATAGTGTGCATGGTTAGGGTGAAACCCTAATAACCCATGTCTTTTCCTTTCCAAGGATCCATGGGTTAAAAGCTCCATGGACCATCCATGGACTTCCATATTAGCTTAGCCCATTAACAAATGAGTATTAGCCCACACTATATAAAATATAATAGCCCATAATTTAATAAGTCTTATTTTTAATCTCTAAATTAATTCATAATTAATTTAAGACTAAAACTAATTAAATAACACGACTTCATATTAATATATTATAACTTATAATATATTAATAAATCGTAAGTATACAATTCTCATAAAATTATCCATAAATCGTTTGGGTGAAATGCAACCCAAATGGACCATGCAGGGCCGGGTCAAGTATGTACCAAATAAGTTATGGACTTAGACACCTTATCCAACAATCATATGATGGGTTGCACCAAAATCTAAGATCCACAAAGATGAGGGAATACCTGAAGTGTCAGATGAAGAAGGACCAGAGTGAGACATAGATGCAGACATGGCAGTGGGATTAGAAGCCAAATACTGTCTAAAGCTCTCAAACACCTTGGGATCCAATGCAGATGGTGGCATATGTCCAACAAATTCTATGTCAACTGGTGGAACAGCAGCAGCAGCAAAGTGTGGAGGACGAGGGGTCCATGGAGGAGTACCAGAAGAACGAGACTGATGCTTCTGTTAACCAGACCTATTGTGTTGCCCTGACTGAGATTGACCAGATTTACCCTTGTTGACTAACAATGGACACTAAGCTTTCCAATGATTCTTCTGTTTGCAGAATGCACACTCATCATAAGCGACTCTTGAAGGTTGTCGAGATTGACTGGAGGAGACAACAAGCACAGCAGGAGCAGGAGTAGGAGTAGAGGTTGCTTTAAACCCTTTATCTGCATGGGACTTGATATGAGTCTCTTCTGCAATTAACTCATGGACAATTGAATCAACTGAAGGAAGAGGAGAGCGATGAAGAATTGTTCCACGAAGACCTTCAAAATCAGAACGCAAGGCCATCAAGAACTGAACCAAGCGTTGTTCTTCCCTCCTAGAAATGTAAGGCTCAAAATCTTTTAACTATTTAGATTCAGTAAGAGCCAATTGATCCCAGAGATCAGACATAGCAACATAGAAATCTTGAATGCTCTGGTCATTTTGTTGAAGGGCACGAATATCATATTCCAATTGGTATTGTTTAGCAAAATTGGACTGAGTATACAGTCTCTCCAAGTGATTCCAAACTTCCTTTGTTGTATCATACTTAACCAACTGCATACCAACGGACTGAGTAATAGAATTATTGATCCAAGTAATAACCTTGGAGTTATCAGTCTCCCAAGCATCAAGCAACATATCAAAATTCTCAGTTTGAGGCACTGAGGGTTTGGCTTTAGTCCCAGTGACATAGCCCTACATATTCTTCCCACGAAGGAAGTTCTTCATAACGTAACTCCAATACGTATAATTCTTTCCATCCAAACGAGTACTGATTGACTAAAAGGAATCATCCTTTCCAGTCATGTTGATAGTGAATGAATAACCACAATGACAATATCCGTTAAGAACTCATAGTTTCTAGAGAACTAAATATTGATCGTTAGATCAAAATTAACTCATTAATGACATGATCGTCATCTTATTAATCTAATTTAATGTTTGATTTTTTGTGTTAGTAAAAATATTAATAAAAATGTATAAAAGTTAATATAAAAAAATCAAATTTTTAGATTTTTTTTAAATAATAATTTTCTAATTTTTAAAAATATGTTGATTTTTTAAATATTTTTAGAAAACATGATTTTTTTTTTAAAAAAAAGTTGGAAAAAAATATGCAAGAAATTAAAAAAATAAATGATTAATACAAGATCACTCACAAAAATATATAATATGATATTCACATGTGATTGTATCTTTAGATTCAAATATGAAATTCACAAGAAAAAAAATTAAAAAAAAAATAATAACCAAGAACACTCACACAAAATGTATGTGTACATATAGACATAATTTATTTGTGATTCACTTGTGATTTACATGTGATTCATATATAAATTACATGTAATTTACATGTGATTTACATTTGAATTACATGTGATTTATATGTGAATTACATGTGAATCACATATCCTTCATATGTGATTCACTTGTTTTAGTAAATGTAATTTCATGATTTTCTCTTCAATAATACCTTTATTATAGACCACTAAATGCAACAAAATAGGAGCATGCTTTCATCTATTTGTTTATTATATATATGTAGCATCCCACTACAATTAACATTTTACTTTCAGTTATTTTCTTATTAAGACATTGTACTTTGAAAAATCTATCAATTTTATGAAGTAGAATGTTGTAACAAACAAATGAATGGCCTTATTATTGAAACAAATTCTAGATCCAATTGTATGATTTTGGGTGTGGAAGCATAAAGTGAAAAATACAAACTTGCAGCCACTCATCCATATATGCATCAATAGTCTTTGTTCCAACTTCCACATTCACCTCTCTTGGTTTTTTGAGTCAAATAAATAAACCAGAAAAACCAACAAAAATGATTAACTTTCTGTGATTTCCTAATTAAAACACTAACATAATTTATTACCCTGGAAAGATTTTGTAGCTGACCACGAACCCATATGCCAAGAATGACAAGAAGAGTAAGTCCAAGAGAAACCAAGAACACTAACAATGGAAACATAATAATTCTATTCAATTGCTAAATCAATAAAATGATAAAGTACCTTATGCTTTTCTATATTTTCTCCTAAAATGACAAAGTTGCAATCTTTGATCCACAAGAAGTTGTACTTGAGAGTATTGAGATATAAGACTCAAAATCACACATTTTCATTAAACTATCTCAAAAATAAACCCTAATTAATACCATCAAAATCTTGCTAATAATTGCTCCATAAGGAGTGATATACCTGTGAAGCACCGGCTGTATCAATTACAGCTTCCCTGACCACTTTTAACCTTGTTAATGTGTGATCGCACTGTGCAAGAACCTGCAAATACGTGTAACACATCTTTATAAAAATAGTATAACTAAAAATAAAGAAGAATTAACATGAAGAACATACATGTAGATGACCGAGAACCCTTTTAAGATCTTCCATTCTGACATCATGATTGGCTAACAAACAGTTTCTAACAGAATGTTGTACCTCTCCAACAATATGTAACACGTGTTGAAGTAATAGATCATAGTTTCTAAGGATGCTACCTCCAAGAGAATTCTCAATTGGTAAAACTGTCGTGTCGGCAATCCAGTTTTCAACTGCCTAAATCCAAATTTTTGTGAGGTTCATGGTGATAGATATATGTTCCTCTGCCTTTCTATTTGTATTTTTTTAATGCATCAATCAATCAATATATTTCAATACTTCTTTCAATAAATTTAATTCAACAAAGGAAATTGTATACTATTTGAAACATAAATCAAAAGTGGAGAGGAAAAATCAAAGTAACAAAGACGTTGAGTTTAGTGTGACATGAAATTCAAATTTAGATACAAATGTAAGCTATGGAATTGGAATTTGAATTGGATTTCTGAATTCTGAAAGATGAAGAAATGTTGTATAACTAACCTGTTAAATGCATGACGTTTCTACGACTGTGAATTCAATTTCGCTAATAGATTTGTGTAAAGATCGGAGTTGGTGAATTGTTGTAGTGGTCCAACCAAATATTGATAAATTAGGGGTAAAATATTGTGCTCACTTCCAAATCAGAATTTGTCAACTCTATGAGGAAGAACGTTAGTGTGGAGGCGGTAGGAGGCGATGCGACGATAGAAATAAGGAAGTAATCGGATACTTTTTGTGATAGACATCCTCTAGTATACACTCAATATCTTAAATTGAGACACTATCATCACCCTGTAACTCCTCAAAAAATTGTCGCAATTGATCGACAATCATATGGAACCCATCAACAAAGTATTTTACAAACGGTTCTTTTACATCAGGTGACGGATTGGTTCAATCGATATAGAGTGAAGTGAACCTCAGATGCGATTGGAAGGTATTTTGCATATCTTCTGTCGATGATATATATATATATATATATATATATATATATATATATATATTAATGAGTATGGATCGGAAATCATCATTGATCGGCGACACAGGTAGCGGCGGTCAATGGAGGGAAGTGGGAGGCGGTCGATAGAGGGATGAGGGAGGCGGTCGTGTGACAACCCGAATCCTTTTCCGTTAATGTTAGCGCAATTCCGTTAATAAAATTTGAATTTTATTTAATTCCGTCAAATTCTTATGATTTGGAAAATCATTTAAGTTATATAATTGAATTTTCTTTTATAAGTTGGAACCAAAATCACGCGAAAACCCGAGCGAAAAATTGGCCTGATTGGTGTTCACGACCATGAACCCGATCACGGCCGTAAACCTGTTAACGGCTGGACCCCACCACCGACCATACCCCCCCAGCCTATATATACGATACTCTTACCCTCATTTGAAATTTTCTGGCCGCGAACACACTTTCTCTCTCTAAAATCATCACCCGAAAACACAAGGAAACACAAGATTTCTCTTCATTTTTAGTTCTATCCGCCTTGGAACTCGTTTTGGAGCATCAAATCATTAGTTTCTTATCGAGATCAAGTGTTTTTGTTCTTGAGTTTACGGTCGTACACCCTTCAAATCTTCAAACCTTCAAGGGCCGCAAACCGTTTACGGTCGTACACCCTTCAAAAGTTCATATTTCCTTCAAGAACACTGTTCACGGCCGTAAACCCTTCAAGGGGCTGTTCACGGCTGAGAACAATTCACGGCCGTGCTCCTCTTCACGGCCGCAAACCCTTCTTAAGTGGTGAACTTGGCTGAAAACTCGCTTTTCCGATTCAGTCGAGTCCCGATAACATTCATAAACCAAAAACAAGTGTTTTTCTAACACTATAAATAATTGTTTCTCTAATAAATACAATTATGTATTTTAATTGTTGATTAGGATCCCGTTAAGACCCGCGTGCATCCACCCAAGGGTCTTCACTCCTAGGTCCGACTTTTCACACAACCAACAGTGAGTTCATACCCCTATGCTTTTATGGTTTTAATGTTTTCAGGGGGAGAGTACAAGCCAGACACAAATGATTTTGTGAATTTCTGAAAAAGGATTTCAAAACACTTAAAACTAATGCAATGGATATAGTCATACGGTTTCCACATTTAATAAAATATTTAGATATTTTATCCCTTTTGTATTATGTTCAGCATAAGGGATGTTTTCGACTTACTACCAAATTGCATAGTTTTCAGATCAATCAATGAACCAAATACATAATATTCATGCAAACTATAATAGGTATAGTTTGGTGTTTTAAAATACAGTATTACAAATTCAGAGCTTATACATTGCTAAACATATAAACTATGATAGACTTAGTTTATGATATTCTCGGGTAACAAGGATACTTTATTACATAATTATTTAAGTATAATTATTTCTGCTTAAAGTATACACACAGGATTAAATACAATAGATCAATACAGAACTGCACGTAAACTAGATTATACAGAATTGTGAGAATCTACTTCAAAATTGTACCCTTTTGTGTACTGAACTAAATCCTATCATAGTATAACCAGAGTCTCTTGGAGGGAGAGCGTGAGATTTGTGAATAGATCTATTCGGGACTAACAATCCTACACCTAAACTGCTAGCTACAGTTAGGCAGGCATGCATGGGGTGACAAATGTCATATATCTGACACTTGAAGAACGTCGTACAGGTAACTAGGTCATATCAAGCATGGTTATACGACTCACAATTGTATAAACTAACCTTTTGTTTACGTGATTTCATTCTTCATTAGTTTTATTTTAACTAATAAAACTACTATACATTACACTGGAGGATTCCAGGGAATAAAATACACGGTTTCATTTTAATTAATGATTCTACTATACATACTGGTGGTAACCAGGGTTTTCCAACATAATATTATATACATGCTGGTGATCGCCAAGGTTTTCGTACTTATAGATTAATGTAACAAACGCATATGTTAGAAAATATTTGATTTTCTTGGAAACAATGTAAACATTTTTCACTAATTCATTAATGGGTTTTCATTACAAAAACATGCTTATGAACTCACCAGCTTTTATGCTGATACTCTCTTTTCAAAACCGTTTGTATTCTCAGGAAATCAGTAGGCAGGTATCTCGGCAGACTTTTGAGAAGACGGAGCATATAGACGTAAATACCTTTATATATATTCTCAAGAAATTAGTAATCACGTCTTTGTTTTGCTACTTTTGATGTATATAAATATGAATCAAACAGATGTAAATACCTTTATATATATTCAATGTAATGGTTGTGTTTACTTTGATTACTATGATGCAATTGTTGTGATACTACAAATGACGTCATCCACCCCCGAACGTTTCCGCCGTTCCGGTTTGGGGGTGTGACATGTTGATGGAGAATGAAGAGATGTTGTGCAGAAGGCGTGAAATAGGAGAGAGAGAGAGAGAGAGAGAGAGAGAAAGAGTAATTTATGGATTTTTAATTAATTGGTATTATATATTTTATTGATTTTTGAAAAAAAAAATATTTTTTATACCAAATTTACCGTAAGGTCCTTTAATAAAAACAAAAAAATGTCATTAAATTCACTTATAATTACAATTATGCCACTTTGATCTAGGTCATTAAAATTTTTGGTCTAACATTCCACCTTTAGGTCTTGGGTTATCAGAAAACTTTGAGTTCTCAAATGATCATTCCGCTATATATAATTAGGTTTCGTTGAGATTCCTAAAAAAAAATAGAGATCTTGAGATTCAACTTCAACCTTAAATTTCTTATTTGCAGCTCTAGCGCCCCGACGTACCAGTGCGGCGGAGAGTTATAATCATAAATGGTTATTCAACGTTGTCCGTTCCTTTTTCCCCCGCCACCATAAACGCCACCGCCACTACCACCATCTCTGCCACCAACCAAACCCACCTGTAACATCCATAAAATTCATAAAAAATTTAAACTTTTCAAACAACCCATAGATCATCATTGTTTACAAAATAGTTTTCAAAACATGTTTAATATCAGAGCCTTTCCAAAATCATAAAACAAAACATGAGGAGGTGCACGATCACGCCTTCGCCTTCCTGCAATCCTCTGAGGTACCCGAAACAATCCAAAAGTGTAACCCCAAAGCTTAGTGAGTTCCCCCAAAATACCTATACATAACAAATAAGACATATACAATAATAGCATGTAATGGGTCCACAACTAACAGACTGGATTACCCCGGAGCCCACAACATAAGTCTGGCTTTCCCTTGGCCCACAGCTTATGTCTGGCTTGCTCCCCGGCCTGGTCAGTCCTCGGACTGAATACCACCAAGTCCTTAGTACGAGTCTGGTATGCCCTTCCCGACCCTCAGCTCGTATCTGGAATGCTCATGAGCCCTCGGTATGAGTCTGTCATGCCCTTCCTATCCCTCGGCTCATATCTGGCTTGCTCCAGGGTTTGTTGGCTACAGCACGGGGTAGTACAACCTCAACCCAACCCACACAATATGTCGACATATAATAGATAATATCATACACAGATAAACAAACAGTATCACAGGTATTCCTACATATCTACCACACTAGCATAGCAAAACTAGCATGCATATTTATTCCTTACTCAACATATCAACGAATATCATGTTATCAAACCAATGGGTCGGCCTTGGTGCCTTCGACCCGTAAGTACAGTGAGGAAAACTCACATCACAAACTAGACAGAACTGATAAGGTCCGACTCCGAATCTCAGCTCTCTACCCAATACCAACATCCACCAAGTGACCAATTCAATAAAAATCCCGAAATACCCAAAATACCCTTAAAGTCCAACATGGTCAAACTCAAAGTTAGCAGGTCAAAGGCAAATGGTCAAACCCACTTAACCAACTGAGTCAACACAACTGAGTCAACTCAACAAGGGCAGACTCACGCAAGTACGCGAGGCGTAACTCAGAGGTACGCTAAGCATACACGAAACGTCGCATTAACCAGCTTATGAGGTGGTTGACCGAGTACGCGGGGCGTACTCCCACATATGCGGGGCGTAACTTCACAGACCTCAAATCCTCATTAAGTGCTTAATGACTTAAGTACTTAAGCCCTTATTTCAGATCTACGGTCCAATTGCACCCTAAAGTCATAAAGTCTCCAACTTTATGACTTTGTATGCCCATAAAGTCCTTAATACAAGGTCTTAATCCATTAAGACCCTCTACAAGATGCATGAGACAATTCTAGCCATTGGGACCTCATTTTTATGGCTTAGGACCCTTCCAAGGGTCTAGAAGGACAACTCAAAACATCAATAACCAAACATGCATAGAATGGGACCTTTGGGATAAGAAAAGCAACATAAAACTCCCAAAGATGGGATCTAACAACTAAAACATAAAGGTATAGACGTTATACCTTCTGGAGCTTCACAAAGGTGCAAAGATCCCAAATCCACAAGCTTGCTTCCACTTCAAGGCTTCTTGATGCAACTTCTTCTTCCACTAATACACCAAGAACACACTTTAAGGCTCAAATCACACTCTAAGGGGCTAGGGTTTTGCAAGAACGACTCTAAGGCTTTGGAGGCTAAAAAGGTGGGGATAAATGATCCATAAGGATGCTTAAATACCCCTCAAGCCCTAAAACTTAGGGTTTCCACAGACACAAGTACACCCAACGTACATAAGTGTACGCCTAGCGTACTAGGGTGCGCCCTAGTACGCTGAGCTTACCTTCATGTACGCCTAGCGTACTCCTCCTGTCCTAAAATTACAAAATTTTCTCTAGGGCTTTTCATGGCTACTTCCTTCTATTACAAGGACCAAAATGATATGGAATAAAACAATAAGGATGAATTTAAAAGTACCTGAATACCGTGGTGTTACACCATCACTACCACCTCCGTCACCTATACCATTGCCCCTTATGCCGTCACCTCCTCCTCTACCACCAACCACCATAATCTTATATGATTACTTAATCTGTGAGCTAACATATATAACATATATATATAAATATGTGTGTGTGTATGTGTGTGTGTATATATATATATATATATATATATTGTAACATCCAAGATTTTTCCAGCTATTACAATTAATTATCTTAATAAAATTATGGGATTGTTTGGTTGGGATTTTACCTTTGGGCCTTACAAGTGAGCTAAGGAAACTGCGTACATGAGGCGTACGTTGCCATCTATGCCCAACGTACTCGTAAGAAGGAAGCGCAGAGGCCAAGCACATACACCTGGCGTACTAGGAGTACGCCCAGCGTACGTGTGCAGCTCTTTAAACTCTAAAATTTAGGTTTTACTCCCTATATAAAGAACATTACCCCTGTTTATTCAGCCTCCCTTCACCCTTATTCAGCCTCCACGAAAACCCTAGCCTACTTTTGTGTGTCTTTGTGATTTGGAAGCTATTTGAGAGTATTTTGGTGTAGTTTTGGTGCTTTGGAAGAGAAAGGAACTTGAAAAATGAGCAAGGATCCACCAAGATCTTGTAGATCCAGAAGATTAGCACCACTTCTGACTCATTTGAGGTATCAAGTTCCAAACTTGGTTGTTATATTCTTAGATTTGTTTATGGGGGTGTTTAAGGTTACTTATGGACTCCATTGTTGAGGTTTCTTGCATCTTAATGATTTTAGACCATAATAGTTGTCCTTTTGGGCTCTTAGAGGCACTAAGAGTCATAAAAATCAGACCTTGGTGGTTAAGCCACAACCATGGAATTGTTAGTGGGTTTTAAAGCTTGTTAAAAAGACCAAAATCATGTTTTGACCCCAACCATGCATGCAAGCACATAAAGTTCGTGACTTTATGGTTTAGGAGGTCTTAGAGGACCTGGATCTATGACGTAAAGACTTAATGGATTAAGTCATAAATTAAGTCCCAAGGAAGCTGGCCAGTACGCTGGGCGTACTCCCTGGTACGCCGCACGTACTAGGTCAACTCCCCGTTTTGGGTCAAGGCCAGCGTATACTGGGCGTACGTGCCAAGTACGTCGTGCATACGCATGCAGAATGGATTTTTTGGGCTTTTGGCCCTTAAGAGAATGGGCCTGGACTTTTGGGCCCTGTGGCTCTCTGTGAAGTATAATTTTGGACTTAGGAATCTGGAACTAGAGTATTGGGCCTATTGGGCCATGATTGGACCTTTTGGAATTATTATATTAGGACTTGGAACTTTTTGGGCCCATTTGGAGGATAAGGCCCAATTCAGAAATTGGGCATTTAGTGGGCCATTAGAGAGTCTTTGATGGGCCATGGGAGGGATGGGCTTAATAAACTAGAATGGGGACTATGAATGTTCCAATTAGACCAAGGGGTAAAATGGTCATTTTACCCTAAATAATGTTATAGACTCTGATTGAGTGTTAATGTGATTATGATAGTCGGGAGTCATCGGAGCAGTTGTTAGAGACTAATTTCCGCGATATTCGACACTCAGTTTTACGAGGTGGGTTACCTTCCAGTATAGGTGGGTCTACGGCCACAATATCGGCCCACCAGCAGGGAATGTCTTTAGATGATTGTCTTTGTGATAATTGTCTAGGTTTGCTACTACCTGATGTGTTCTATGTGCCAGTATGATATGTTATATGCGATAGTGGTAGTAAGAGGGGAATAGTCGCCCGATTCGGTTGTTAGGACCGAAGGGTAGGTCGGACACCCCAGATATGTCTGACAGCATGATTACAATATGATATTAAGTGATAGTGGTAGGGGTGAAACAGCCCCCGTGGCCGGTTGAGATAGACCGGAGGGTAGGCAGGCACCCCAGAACTGCCTGACACGGGTAGGACAACACCCCATAATGGTTGAGATGGGTAGGTCAGCACCTCATAATGACTTGACGTGGGTAGGTCGGGCACCCCAGAATTGCCCGAAAACATATATGATTGTATGGTATGTGGTATGATGGGGGAACTCACTAAGCTTTGTGCTTACGGTTTTCATTTTTGGTTTCAGGTACCTCTTCGTCTAAGGGGAAGGAGCCGGCAGGGTAGCAGCGCATCGCACACACATGATTCCGCATTTGAGATTTCTAGGATTGTACTCTGACATTATTACTATTTGACGATATGGTTTTTTTGAGACATGTAACTATGATTCATGAATTAATATGACATCAGTAATGTTTTCCTCAAACAAATTTTATAAGCAATATAATTAAAACAAAAAATTTTGGTCTCGATTTTTGGGATGATTAGGCATACCCCACTGCTACCGGTATGTTGGAGCGGTAGAGCAGGAAATGAGAAATATGTGGCCAAGGTTAAACCTTAAGATCTCTATTTTTTTAGAATTTCAATTGAACTTTACCATATATATATATATATATATATATATATATATATATATATATATATATATATATATATATATATATATTATTAATCGCATGATCGTGATTAAAAACAAAACAAAATTTAATTTTAAATATAAACTAACGCTAAAATAGACTTTTTATGTATAATCAAGTAAGGTCGGTCGGACTTTTGGAATATTTTTTATTTCATGTATCCATGTAGCATCTTGATTTCTAGGCAATTTTGTAATTTTGAAAAGTTGATCCCTAAGGCAATTTTGTAATTTTGGACATAACTGGCGTACGTTGGGTGTACAGTTAGTACGTTAGGCGTACATAGCAAGGGTGAAAACCCTAATTTTTAGGGTTTGGACCCTATTTAAACATATTTATGGCCTCATGCACTCTCTTAACTCCAACCTCCTCCCTCATTTCAAACCCTAAAGTATGTGAGTGCATCTTGATTCTTGGAGAGTCTTTTGGTGCCATATTGGAGATTTTGGAAGTGAAGGAAGAGATTTGAAGTTGTAGAGTTTCCCTCAAGACCTTGGATCCAACATCTATACTCCCTTGTGCACCTTTTGGAGGTATAAAGCGCCAACCTTGATGAGTATTTCATTTAAATCTAGTTTTAGCTTGAAGTTGGCACCTTTTTGTCCCAAACTTGATCTTTGTGAGTTTGGAATACTCCAAGATGTTTGTGTTGTCCTTTCAGATGTTTTAGGGTGTGTTAAGTCATAAAAATGTGATCTTGGATAATTAGTTTCTTTCCATGCAAAATCTAGGTTATCTGAATAGGTAAAGAAACTAGGGTTTTTGATGCTAAGGTCTTAATAGCCATGCAAAACCATAAAGTTGGAAACTTTATGGTTAAGGACACTTTTTTGGGTATAGATCTGGATTTATGACATAAGTGTTTAAGGATTAAGAACTTAATGGATGAAGTTGATGGCAACCGTGTACGCTGCGCGTACATCGTCAACTCCCTAACTTTGGTCAAGCATGTAGTATGCCCTGCGTATGTGTTGAGTACGCCCAGCGTACTACCTATGTTGACTCGGTTGACTTAGTTGAATTTGACTGGGATTTTGACTAGGGTTTGACCTAGGGGTATTTTAGGTGTTTTGATATATGTGCTGAGATTGTTTCACTGAATTCATTAAGGTGAGTGTTAGAGTTGATCTCAAAGCGACGTGCTCGTCAGCTTTCTCATCTGTCTGTGAGGTGAGTTTTCTCGCTGTTTCCATGGGTCGAAGGCACCAATGTCGGCTAATTATTGTGTTATTTTGGATGATAATTTTTGTGTGGTTTACATGAGTTTGTATGATGGGTTGAAATAAACCCAGGGCGGGGCCTTTTATCATATGTTTGGGTTGAAATAGACCCTAGGGCGGGGCCCATATGTGTTGATCAGGTTGAAATACATCTCATGGGGAGGCCCGAGGGCAGGATCTATATATGTATATCGGGTTGGTTATACCCCAGGATTAGGCCCAGTTGTATGTTTTGGTATGTAGTACTTTGGGTAACTCACTAATCTTTGCGCTTACAGCTTATGTTTATGGTTTTAGCCTTTTAGGTAACTTCGTTTCGAAAGGGAAGTGTCCAACGTGCTGGCACAACATCCTCCGCCCATGATTTCCACATTTTGAATAATTGTACTCTGATGTTTTGAATATTATGACTTGGTTTTTGATTCTGAACAATTGATGAATGATTTGATAAACTTCCAAATGAAAATTTGTATTACTGTTTTTGGGACGTTACAAGTTGGTATCAAAGCCTTGATTTAAGGGGTTCAGGCACACTCTTGGGTATGTCAAAAATCAAACTGAGGAATTGATAATCTTTTAAAAAAATAAATTGAACATCTAAAAAGATTTTACTAAGAAGAATGGGTGTGATGCGTGCAATCAGTCGAGCTCAAGTAAGTGGTTCCCAAGGTTACCCATACATATGTATTATGAGTAGTATGTTTGATATGAGAATTACATGCTAGATGAGAGATAAGGATACCTTTAAGAATCATATGATAGAATTTCCTGATTTGCATGATGCCTTATAGCCTAGTGGAAGTCGATGCTATGTATTACTTAGAATTGTTATCGGCTCAGTTAATTGCTAAGTGTATACATTCAAAGTTGTATACAATTAAGATTTTATAGCCCTATAATGATCGATTTGTCCTCATTTCCCATTCCTTTTTTGGTTGTGGACTTAGGGTAGAATCATCATTTAACAGTCCATGCCATCCTATTTTGTGTATAGCTTTCATGCACAAGGAAACCAACAATGTTGATTGAGGTTCTTGGTATTGAGAGCGGTGATAATTGATACTTCTTCTGAGAGTCTAGGATATGTATGTTGTTTATAATAGGATTGTTATATGGTTAGTATGGTTACCTAGAGGAATTGGGCTTGATCTTGAGGAAGGTATAGGTATGTGTGAAATGTAGTATTGGGCCCGTACTACTGGAAGCACAAGATATGTGCCTGAGACGATAACGGGCCTGGGAACACTAAGGAGGCCTTTGTAGTGAAAATCTCCTCCAGTTATAAGTTGATTGTTTACATGTTGTGTTTCATTTTGAGGATGGAGATGATTATTCGAGGAGGTTCTGGCTCTGGTTCTGGTTCTGGTTCTGCATCAGGCACAAAATCGATTGATGAGAGACTGTGCGGGTTCATTTCAGTTGAGGTTACTCGCGGTATCTTGGATGCTACTCATGTGATGTTTGGTACCATAAAGAATGTGATTATGGAGTTGATGAATAAGAGGCTTAGGTCATTTTGAGATGATATTGTTGCGGGTCAGATAGGAGCTTGAACTCCCTCATTTTAGGAGTTCAAGGCCTTCGGAGCTCCTGATTTCTTTAGGGCTAAGGACCCCATTGATACCCGATGATGGATAGCCGACATGAAGAATGCTCAGCAGTCTAGTTATTGCCCTGAGGGGGCCAAGGTGGGATTCGCATCCTGCCTGCTGAGGGACCGAGCACGAGACTGGTGGGAGGAGGTTAGTCGAGTTGTAGGGTTAGCGGTAGTGGTAGTCATGACATGGGAGGATTTTGTTAAGAGGTTCCAGAGGGATTTTACACTAGCTGTTGAGGTGCAACAACTGGCGAGGAAGTTTCGAACCTTCACCAAACTACTGAGACTGGGGCGGAGAGTACCGCCAAATTCAGGCAGAGGGTTTTGTTGGTCCCGCAGTACGCTGCAGATGAGGAGATGAGAAAGACAAGATACTATGACATGTTGAGAGAGGATATCATGGAGTTCGTGACCTTTGCGAGGTGCAAGACCTTGAATGATATGATCGAGAACGCCCGTCAGCAGGAGATTGAGTTGGAGCTCTAGACGAAGTAGAAGTCAGAGCAGGTACAGACAGCAGTAAGCTAGGCTAAGAGGACTAAGACTTCTGATTCACGTTTCAGAGGCACGTAGGGCCGTAGCCATTGCGTTAAGTGCGGCAAGCCGTACGTTGGGCGTGTCGAGTATTGAGTTTAGTATGTTTTGGTTGTGGTCATCCGGCTCACATGAGTAGGGACTGCCCCAGGAGTGATCTGATTTGCTTTCATTGTAATTGATGGGTTTTATACATAGCAAACAATCATATGTGTGCATGCAACCCTAATTTGAGGATCTATGTTTTCACTATTAGACATACAAGCATTGAACACAAAAGCTAGAAACCCTAGGAGGCACATGTAATTTTCGAAATTAACATATAATTAGGGTTAGGATACATACCTTTATTGTTATATTGTAATAACAATAAAATCCTTGAAGATCTTGAACTTTGGTAGCAAGCGCCACAAGTGTCGCGCCTCTAATATATATATATATATATATATATATATATATATATATATATATATATATATATATATATATATATATATATATATATATATATATATTATAATAGAGGTCAAAACACTTCAATCAAAATTCATTTAAAATGTAATATTTCAAATGCTTTTTAATAATGATTGTTAAAATTTCAACATGTGTTACTTAATTGATTGAATAATAAAAATATTAATGTTTTGAAACTCTTAACTCTTAAACTTGTTTTATTTAATTTGTTAATTAACTAAAATAGTTTTCCTATATAAAGATAACATTTTTATGTTTGGTTACTCATATTTGTTTATGTAATTAGAAAACAAGGTGTACATAGAATGAGTACTTCAATTTCACATAGGAATCGATACCACTAGAGAGGTATGTTGTCTTTAACCGGTGGTAGGAAATTCACACACCCTTTTTAATTATTTATATTAATGTTTAGTAATATCTATTTTATATTCTTATTCACCTTAATCTTTTAGGTAAAAATTAAGGAAGAGGATTTTCGGCGCACCAACATAAAGTCAAACGCACACCTTGCAAAATATTTAATTAAAATTAAATATCATATTTATTAATTGACTTATTTTAAAACTTTTGATGACATTTATGTATAATGATATATTTTGTATGACTTCATTCTTAATTTCAATGTTTAATATTTTAAAGTTCATATATGAAACCTGGATGTTTTGGTGTAATATAAATAGTGTAGTACAAAGTTTATTAGTTCAATATTGTTTATTAATAGCTCATTCAAAACAACTTATTTCTTATTTTATCCAAAAAGTACTAACAGACATAAGAAAAATAGATTATATTAATGTTATACAAAAACTTATAATATATTGGATATTATAAAAGTAAAAGTATAGTTTATAAGGTATACACTATATTAGATAGTATCAAAATATAAGCTGATGGATTTTTATGTTATTTGATAATTCGGTTAATGCCCAAAACATGACTAAAAACGTAAATTTCAATATATTTCTATTTTTTCTCATAATTATTTTAACCACTTAAATGCATTCTTGCGCAACGCGCGAGGTTACGCTTAGTTATATATACAACGGAAAGAAAAAAACACAAAAAAGTTAGGGCGAAAGTGACAATATACAGCGTGCAAAATCGATGGGTTAAATGACATTTTATAAAATAGAGGGGTGTAAAATGTCATTTTATAAAAAATGAGTCAATAGCATAAGAAATATAGAACGAAAGGGTTTTAAATGGAAAAGTAAAGGAAATGAAAGGGATAAAAACCAAAAGAAGGAAGCACCAACGTTAGTTTTTAGAAGATATATAATTGGTGTGCAAATTGTTGGGCCCAAGTCTTGATTCAAAAAAAGAATGCGACTGTTTCTTGGGATAATGAGTTGTAAGGGTAACGAACTTTCGATTTTGTTCATATTTAGCCACTAAATATGAACAAACTTCCTCTTGTATTATGTTTTAGCAAATTATTTATTTTTGTTAAATTCTAGCAACATTTGTTGATGAAGAAATCTACGAAAAACCGAAACTAAAATAAAAAACCAATGGTTTGGTATTTTCCTAAATAAAAAAATCAAAATTTCCAATATGATTTTGGTTTTACAAAAAAAAAAATCATTCTCACTTATGTAAATTATGACCATTGGTTTGACATGTGGAATTAAAGAACACACAAGGAACACCTTGATTTGGTTAATGTGACAACCCAAAGATTTCCATTCGGTAAAACCATCCACTACAATTGAATTCAAATATGTATCAACTAACTATCAAACTTTTGGGATAAGTTTGAGTGTTTTAAGGTTAGTGCTCCAGAGGATATCAGGAGAGAGGATACACTAGGGTTTAATATGTTGCAATAAGTGTTCAAACCTTCAAGAGTTTGGAATATTACAGTCCAAAAATGGTATTCGGACCAAAAACCCTCAAGGCTATATAAAGAAATTTTAGCCATTTTGGATTCATTTGTTACATTTCTAGCTAGAGAAAAGTCGATTTTCTCTCTCAAGGATCTTCACCCGATCACCCCCAACTGTAAGTACTTCAACCTAGAGTGTATATAAATGTGTTATATGCCTTAATAACAAGAAAATCAAGCCAAAACACCAAGGAAATGGTGTTCACGGCCCAAGATCTTCTTGGACCGTGAACACTAATTTTGAGGGCCAAAGTGTGCCCAATGTCCCTCCAAGCCTTGGAACTAAACCTAGAAACTACCATGACATGTTTAGACCACAAAATCATTAAGAAACAAAGGCTAGAAGTGAGTTCACGGCCAAGGAAGTTCTTGGGCCGTGAACTCCATTTTTGAGTGCCAAAATGCCCTAATTGCCTTCCTAAAGACAAGAGACTAGCATAGCACTTTACCTTGATGTCTCTAGGACCCAAAACAATCAAAATACCAACACCCATAGGTGTTTACGGCCGCAAGCTCATGAACAAATGGTCTATGGGCCGTAAACTCAAGATAAGAGTGTTTTGATGCCACAAACACTTCCTAAGGCTTAGGCTTGAATTTAGGATGCTTCCTTATGACCTTTAGGACCCTCATAAACATAAATGGCCATGAGTTTACAACAGTAAACTCATTAGGGCCGTGACCTCCTTAAAAACTCCAAAGATGGTGGTCTTTCTCATCCTAGGTTAGAGCTAACGTTCCTAAATCATTCCCTAGCCTTCAAACTTGCCTTCACACATGAGTAGCCATGAGTTTACGGCCGTAAACTCCCTTGGGCCGTGAACTCATGGTAGTAAACTCATGTGTGTGCCTTATACCTTCCTATGTTGAATCACATGTGATTCCAACACTTAGTCAAGGTGTTTCCTAGTCCCGGAAGGTGTTTCCTTTCATATAGATGTTATAAACACTATATTCATGTCAATATGTGTCCTTATATGTCATTTAGGACTTATTGTGTCTCGGGACTTCATTCGTGGAACTTCTCATCCATACGCGCATACCCGTTTGAATCACCCACATCAGGTGAGTTCATACCCCGTAATGAATCTTTTAACTATTTTAACTATTTTAAGGGGGGAGTACAAGTTGAACACGGTGATAATTGTGTAAATGTTTGTTATAAACATCTTTCAAAAGGTTACTTATGTCATTTATAAGTTGTCAATACATTCCAAAACTCTTTTAAAGGTTACGTTACTTTATAGTTATACAAAACTCCGTTTTTAAAGTATAAGCATAACTTGGTAGATAAATAAGTCTTTTCAGTAACAGTCCAGGTAGAACATTAGTAAACTATTATAGGTATAGTTTTGGAGAATGCTATTCATTACTTCTAGTACAATGAAGCACACAAAGAGTCAGTTCAGTTCACGATTCTATACTAATGGTATACGTTTACATAAATACGTTTACATAGATACGCTTACATGGAATACATTTACATAAGTACAATAACAATACACAGTAACAGAACAAAACATAATAAGGTGATATATCATGGAACAAGTTCAAGATCTAACTATACCAATGAATCACATCTGCATTAGTGATAGTTATATTGGGTATACATGATCATAGTAATGTGGATGTTCGCGGCTTGCACTCATGCAGGGGTCGCGTGTAGTTCCTAGAATCTCTTGATAAGGGAGCGTCTAGCATAGGATCTAGCCATCACATTATGCCTTAACCCTCAATTAAGGCAAAATAGTACTAAAATTAGTCACTTATTACAAATACTACTGTACTTACACTGTCAATACGACAATTACAGAAGGATATAAAATTCCAGTTTCAATATTATTAATACCTTTACCATGTGTCATATTCACACAATCGACGAGGTAGGTTAGATTTAATTAATAATAGTTGTACAGTCGGGTCTTGGTAGAAGACTACTTTCAAAACAGTCGAGTCTTGGTAGAAGGCTACTTTTAAAAGATAGGATCATAATGCTAATCTTATGATTCCTTAATGTATACACTATAGGATACATATATACTAATAGATTCCGACAACTAATAGGATGTGTGCCTTCGCTTCATTTCCTGTTCTCGTTGGCTTGTGGTCTTGCACCGAGTTCCCCCAATCTATTATCTACCCGAATCTATATATATATTTATGATTAGTATACATTAAGTCATCATAAGGGTATCAAGTATGGATCAGGTTATAGGACACAGAGTCGAAGCACAGTTTTTCTAGTACAAAACACACTTTTCAAAGTCAGTACTTTTGGTATACAAAATTAGTGATTTCCCAGATAAGGGCTTAATCCATTTTATTAAGCCAGTACAGTTTTAGAGACTTTAGGTGAGTTAACTCTATAACACTTAGTTTATACACCATGTTTATACATAAAACTAATATCCAATAGATAGCTAAATGTGTGTTTTCCCCCGACGTCCTGTTCTCGTTGGATTGTGGGCTTAGGGCAGATTCGCCCAATTAATTATCTACCCGATATCAAATTATATATAGCAGTATAAACAAAGCTATTATAAAAGTAATCACCGTAGTCATTATTTTACTATAAGAAATATAGGTTTTCTTAAAAGAACTCTCCATTTGATATAAAGGAACCATTACAAATAACTCCATGAGTAACAAGTGAATACACCAAGGTTATATATGACAATGATCTAACAACCAATGGAATGTGTGCTATCCGCCTTACTTGCTATTCCCCGTTGGGTTGTGAGTTTAGGGCAGATGCGCACAATCGATTGTTTATTTACTCTAAGTATATATAACTCTTACCCACTTAGTACGCATAGAAAGGCTTGTAGTGTCATTTTACTTAACTTTCATTCAAATAGGAAATATAGGATTTTCTAGAGGAACAGGCAAACTTTTCAAAACAGAACTTACAGCTTACATCACTTTTACATATACATTTTCAACAACACTTTACAGCTTACTCATATCACTAAAATCTTATGAACTCACCAGCTTAATTGTTGATCAACTCTTTCAAATAACTTGTATTCTCAGGAGACTATTAGACATGTGCTCGTGCTGGGACTTCAGAAGATGGAGCATTATAGCTTCAAGTCTTATTTTGTTATTTGTTAATGACTTCTATGTTTTGTGAACACATACATTGTAAACACTTTCTTTCTAAATGAAATGGTTGTTCATTACTTGCTTACCATATACATATCTCGTGATACTTGACATGGCGTCCTCCACCCCCGAACGTTTCCGCCATTCCGGTTTTAGGGTGTGACAGTTAAGAGATGCATTCGATTATGAAAGGTGTTTACAAAGAAAGATCTAGATCTAAATCTACATAATTAACACACTATAACACTCTCAATGTTACATCTCTCAAGCACGCTTCTACATGTGGTATGAACCCACCTTATATAGAGGTGTTTACATCTCTATCTCCCCCCTCTATCTATCTATCTATCTATCTATCTCTATCTCTCATGTCATAAGGCTACTTTACCATATGCAAGTGGGTCTAAAAAAGTCAAACCATTTACAAAGTCATACATGGATAACTTTGTACCCAGCATTCTCCCCCTCAAAGTTAGGAATGGATGACCCACTTCAAATCTTCAAAACTCGAGCAACTTCACGAATCGAGCCTCAAACGTGACACATGTAGAGATGAAAATCAAATCTTCAATTCTTCCATGACTTTTCAATTTCAACCTCAAGACATGCTCAAGTGACTCAATACTACCAAAATGGATGGGAGAAAACCCTACAAACACCCTAACCCAAAATCTCATAAGGAAATGATCAAGTTAGCATCTTTTTACCTCCAACTGAAGCAAACTCCTGAAAAACCTCTAGATCTAAAAGCCTCCTTGTGATCCAAGCTTGATGCTCTCTTCTTCTCTTCCAATGTATCACAAAAACACTTAAATCTTAGCCCTCTTTCTCTCCTAGCTCACTATGTCCGATTAAGGTTCCATACAGGGGAGTTGAGTGGCTGGTGAGGCGGTAATGACGACTTAAGGCCCATTTAGTCATTGAACTTTTTTAGAGGGAAACAAACTTTCGATTTTGTTCATTTTTAGTCACTAAACTTTTTTCGTTATCTATTTGCCACTGAACTATTGAAACTGTTTACATTTTACCCTTATGACCGGTTGTTACCGGTCATAAGGGTAAAATGTGAACAGTTTCAATAGTTCAGTGGCAAATATATAACGAAAAAAAATTAGTGACTAAATGTGAACAAAATCGAAAGTTCGTTACCCTTTCAAGTCATTATCCCTTGTTTCTTTTTTTAATCTAATTTTAAATGAATTGGGCTATATTTTTAATAGTACAGTAGTACTATGACGGGATAATGACTTAAAAGGGTAATATATTATTTGATTTGTACACATTTAGTCACTGACTTTTTTTTCGTTCACATTTACCCCTTCAACTTGTTAAACTGTACACATTTAGTCCTTATGACCGGCTACTCCAGGTTAGCCGATAAAAATGACTTAATAGGGTAATATATTTCTCATTTTGTACACATTTAGTCCTTAATATTTTTGTACACATTTAGCCCTTAATATATTTTTTTTGTTACAAAATAAGTCATTTTTATTTTTGTACTCATTCATTATTTATGCATGATTTCTTTAGTTTTTTCTCGCGATATCTTACGTGGGATAGTCATATAGTGGTAAGTTAGGTTGAGGTGATCTTGTTATATGTTGTAGGCCAAGATACCCAGTGCGGGTCGACTGTAAGCCGTAGGCACAGATGCTCAAGAAAAGCGGTTGGGTTAAGGCGGCATGCCGACAAACCCTGGGTATTCCAGTCTGATGATTGATTGGACATATTGCATGTTGGCATTCCAGTCTGAGGACTGACTAGGCCAAGGTATTCCAATCCGACGAGTGTTGGTCCGTTATGCATGATAATACGTGTGTTGTATCAAGTATTTTAGGGGAAAATCACTAAACTTTGTGCTTACCCAGTTGTTTATGTTTTAGGGGAAACTCACTAAACGATGTGTGTTCTTAAACAAAAATCATGTTTTGATATGATTCGTGTTCCATTTGTGAAAATGAAACGTTACACATAAACATCAACAACCCTACACACTTCATCAATGATTGTCCCATATTCATAAGTATTGAATGAGTACAAAAACAAAATTGACTTATTTTGAAATAATATATATATATATATATATATATATATATATATATATATATATATATATATATATATATATATATATATATATATATATATATATATATATATATATTAAGGACTAAATGTGTACAAAATGAGAAATATATTACCCTATTAAGTCATTTTCCTAGCTAACCTGGAGTAACCGGTCATAAGGACTGAATGTGTACAGTTTAACAAGTTGAATGGGTAAATATGGACGAAAAAAAAACTCAGTGACTAAATGTAAATAAATCGAAAAATATATTACCCTTTTAAGTGATTATCCCTACTATGACATTAGTTTTTAGAAGATATATAATTGGTGTGCAAATCGTTGGGCCCAAGTCTTGATTAAAAACAAAGAATGCGATTGTTTCTTTTTTTAATCTAATTTTAATACATTGGGCTATATTTTTAATAGTACTATTTAAAATGAATTCTTTCAATTCTTGATTTATATTTTTAAAGCAAATAAATGAAAGCACTGGATCATGATGAGACAAATAACCGATTCATTTAATACACCTACACCTACTAGAGAATCAAGTTACATTAGTACATTTAATACCAAAAAATTTAAACTAAACTTTTTCTAACGAATTTGCTCCTGATTATCATTATCAGACGCCTTCACGTAAAATCGATTTAGCCTCTCCGAAGCCCTCTTAACCTACAATGTATACCCAAATTAAAGCTTTTATTTAATGCCAATAAAAAAACACCAAGAAATTGAGATTTTTTTTATTAAATTACCTGATCATCCCAATCGGTTGTCCATGCCATATACACAAGCGCAAGTGTTTGTGTGACAACACCACCGATCATTCCAATCCATATACCCTGCTCACATACCCAATCATAAATTGTCATATTTGGGAAAAACTAAAAAATCTTGTTTGTATACCTTTACTTGGAGGTTAGTCATGTAACCAAGCAAAGCTCCCATTGGAATACCAATCAGATAGAAGCAAACAAGGTTCACTATCGCTACTGTGCCCTGCATTCCCGCTCCAACCGCCACCCCTAAAAACAAAAATAATTCATATCACCAAAAAGGTTATTCTTCCCTCTAGCAGCATCATGTCAAAGTATAAGGTTGACTTTTGAAAAGTAGAAAAGTGATTTAATTAATTACCTGAGAGAACGGGGTAAATGCTGTTGAGTAAAACCGAGAAAGAAAGAAGCAAAGAAAGGTCTGATACTGTATCAGCGACTCTTACATCGTCTGTAAACAAGTAGGCCAGTTTTTTTCTGAAAATTAAGCAAACAACAAAGAAAAAGACTCCGATTGCAATTGAAGTGCCCAACAAGACTTTAATCGAGAACTTTGCTGCTTTCGCATTTCCTCTCCCTAATTCATTTGCAACACGGACACTGCATATTCAATGTTCATCCGTTACACATGTTTAACGTAGAAAGAAAAAGAAAACATATGGATTTTAAGGAGCATGTTGTATTGTGTTTGGCATTAATTCATTAGTTTAATTAAACTGAGACTGGTCTCAACTCTCAATAAACACAAAAAAATTACAACTGATCAGATCTTGATTTCTTGTCTATGTAAAAGACATAAATACCCTTGGCATCTTTATCATCAAAAATAGCCCTAGAAAACACAATCTTAATGAACTTTATGAATGATTTAATGTGTTACATACATACCATGCAGCACCTAAGAAACCGAGGCTGATCATGAACTCCCACGCATTAATGTTCAGGCTGCAAAATTTCAACACGTTAACAAATTTCTAAGAAAATAAAGAATTGAAACACATATCAAAGAAAAATATAATTAAAGAAAATATCAAAAATGAAAACAACAATTTTGATACCATATCGAGAACGCAGATATCGCGACTTCCGCATTTGCCATGTACCCCGCAAGCAAGACTAGCACAGCATTGTACCATAACTCCAAGCTAAAAAATACAAAAATAAAAGAGTCACTTAGTTTCATTGACAAAAAAAAACACACATTTTTTCAGAAGCCATAGAAAAGACAAGGTTGTTCCTGATTTACCAGACCATAACACCGGAAGATATCGAGAGCTTCACAACAGGTAACAGATCCTTAAAAGCAGCCGATGTAAACCCCCTCCAAGAATACGGACACCAACCACCAAATATATAAACAAACTCTCCCATCACAAGAAACCACGACGACATAGACAAAGCAATCATGGCCCCACCAACCCCAAGGTTCAACTTATACACAAACAGCAACGACAACGGGATATGAATCCCGAATTGAAAAATCGAAAGCCATGCAATCACCATGTTCTTCAACTGTGCTTGAAGGTACATTTGTATTGTGAGGCTAAACACGAAATTGTAAACGAAAGGGATGAACCATAGAGAAATGTATCCACCACTGTTTGATACGGATTCGTCTTCGCCTAAAATTTTGAAGATTTGTGTCGCGAAGATGAAGATCGGGAGGAGGACGGTTAGAGAGATTAAATCAACGATCCAGGATCGTTGTAAGTAGATGCCCATCATATGGTGTTGACCAGCTCCAAAGGCTTGACCACACAGAGTTTCGGTTGCACTCGACATTCCTAACTGCAGATACATGGAATGGAATGATTACAGAACAGAACACTGAGAACAGGCTGTAATGCATTTGTCGAAATTTAACGAAAACATATAATTTACTAAAAAATAACTAAATAACAAACTTACAAGAATTCCATTGACGAATCGGACACTAAGTGTTTGGACAAGGGCATAACCGGCAAGATCTAAGTCGCTGATGTGGCCTATGAATGATTGTGTGACAACAATCGTTCCAAATGCGCAAACTCTTGATATGACACCTGGCAATGCAACCCTCCAAATCTTTCGGGATTCATCCCATATTCTTCCTTTCAAGTCACCTTCTTCTTCTTCTTCATCACGTCTAAGTAGTTTTGCTTGAATATCATGATTCATGGTTGTTGAAATCAACTACAAAAGTATTACACTATTTGAGTTCTATCCATCTTACGATGAAAATTTACTACCATATAAATAAATATGTTACGCAACAAGCTTTTTTTTTTATCAACAACTGATTTTTTTCTCTAGCCTCTAGTTATATTGGTTTCATTTTAATAACTATGGAAGTACTTACTGGCTCATGCTAAGTTATACTTATATGTGTAATTTTATGCACACGTGCTTCTTTTAATTTGTTAAAACCCATGTACCCAAATTATATATTTTACAAGGTTACCATTTCTTAATAATCAAAATTTAAAACATACATATTTAGTAATCAAACATCATTGCTGAGTTATCAATGCATTATATTTTTAACTTTAATTTAATCATGAATTGAATATTTTTTTTTAAATAATAAATTAATCTAATAAGTAAATATAATAATATAGTATTATATATATTTAGTTTGTAATGAGGCCTCACCTATAATAATATGACCTTTCAAAATGACTTTTTAATCTAGAAAGTGTTGTAACTATTAACAACTAAGGTACATATCCTTTCATAACATAACAGTAGTGTACTATTTTAAAAGAATCTTGCTTTTTCAAATTAAAATTAAACATGAGTAACCAAATCACTATAAAGACAACCCACCTGTAAAATATCATTCCCAAATTTGGCTAAAAAAATTCTAGTGTCTGAATTTTTTTGTCATGCCAATTACTTGTCCATATCATATTGATCATGTGTGTGCTTGTCAAAAGACTTCAGAAAATAAATATATGTCTGTCAAATTTGTTTGCACTATCAAATTGGCTAATATATCTAAAATTATATACTTATTCCCATAGTATCTTCTAGTAAATGACAAATTACTAACCCCAAAATATTCAACAGAAAAGAACAAAAAATTATCATTGGTCAAAGCAGGTCATTGACGAGTAGCACTATCCAGGAAAAGATGCAAGAAAAGACATGACGATAATAGCAACACATCGATACTACATCATAATGACTATAATGCCCATCATGGCATCATCACAGTTACTTTTCGTATTGGTTCATTTTATAAAACTAGTGAAATAAGAGTTATTTGATTTTAGATGATGTGTGGTAACAAAAATGAAATAAGTCTTTTTTCTAGAAAGAAACCAATAAATAAAAGGTAAATAGAAACAGTCGCAAAATAGATAAATATTATGAAAAAAATGTCTAAAAGATATATTGTGCTCAATAACAAAGAACACTTTGTTCCTTGTAAAGTTAAATTCATAAACGCGTCATTCAAGTCTTTAGGATGGAAGGCTAAAATTCATATAAATCCAATTTTCTTAATATGTGAATACTAAAATATCATAATTGAATTCCTTCTAGTATTTTAAATAAATAAAGTGAACTTTTTATGATATGATAGGACAAAAACATCCCAAAAAGTTATTTTAAAACTTTTTCAGTTTTGTGCCTAAAAAGTTGGTCAGATGTATAGCTAGCATGTACTCCGTATGTGTAAAGATTATAAAATAATATAACATTAAAAAGAAAACAAAAAAGAATATTCAGAATGGAAAGGGACTTTACAGCTTAATAAAACTAAAAGGTCTCATCCCTTTCAGTTCTTACTATAGACGTGATCTAGATTCCACCAATTAAAGAAATAAATAAATAAATAATTCAACTTAGATTCTGTTTATTAATTATTCACACAATTCAGGTTTTAAAATAATTAAAATAAAAAAAAGTCACCTATTATATATTATTTTAGCGATCAAACATTGAACTGTCAAATTCAGATACCTTGTATAACAAAGACAAAATTCCTTACAAAACTAAATTCAATAAGATTTTGTGACCACAGATAGCAAATTTTTTAATCAAGAATATAGTTTAAAAATAAAAAACATCACGGAAGCAGTTTTTATTTATGCAAAAGTTGACACGTGCTAAACTTTTAAGCTGGATAGTCATACTGGGCAAGTGCACGTGTTTAGTGCAGTTGTAAACCACCTTCTAGTCATCATCTTTGTTTTCTCTGTTTCAGAAATCAAAAACCACACACACAGAATACCGATTTCCACAAAAGTTAAACTAGGGAACAAGAAGCACATCAGTGCTTGTACTCTATGCAACTTTGGTTGTACACCGAATAACCACAAGGTACAAGTCATCGAAATTCCGAATTCAGTCAAGCTCAATAAACAGTGTTGTCGACTTATCAATTATCATCACATAAACTGCGAATGCTCTGTTCGCAATACACGCACACAGCATATGTGTTTGCTAAACGGTGAAGAACGTCGACTCGTTAAAGGTGCAGGTGTAAAAATGAACACATAGTTCGAGTGATTTAGAAGGTGAAGAACGTCGAATAGATAAACGAGCAGGTTCAAAAACTAGCAATCATTATAATCTAATAAAATAGTGATAATGCTACCTCTCAATAACATAGCATTCGAGTGATGTAGACGATTAATAGCATCGATTTGTTAAACATGAAGGTGTGAGAAATCTGTTCTAAAATCAGATGAAGGTTCGAGGTTCAAAGCCAGAATCAATCGACAATAAAGCTCAAATCAAATTAAAATCAGCACGTATATTACGCAGATAGGACCAAAGAGAGACTTACATAATACCGTAAATTATGCTTCCGATTAGTTGAGGTAGCCGATGATTACGCCGTGAAGATAAGGTTGGAAATTGAGTTGACAGAGGAAGTGGTGGTGGCGCTCGACGGTGTTGGGCGTTCAGTCATCCGGAAATGAGTGAAAATTTTGGTATTTATTGAATTTGACAGGTGGGGGAGGATGGATAAAAGGGTGTGATCATATACATACCTACCAAAGGCCAAAAGCAATGGCCACCTTCATTTCGTACATTGGGCTCTTGAGAGCATGGGCCCCACTCTTGAAATTATTTTTTTACTGTAATTCAAGATCCATTTGAAAAAAAAAGAAAACTGTAATGATTGTTTTATCAAAATTTGGTGAAATGTATACAGTAAAAGATTTTACATCCATAATTTAAATGAAATACTGACATGTAACATGGAATCCTGTAAAGGTGTATATATTCTATGTTCACGTCAATATGATAGCTACTTTTTGTTACAAAAGAGGACATATTTATTTATTGCACTTGGCATAGGCTAATAATTGTCCACGTACTCTATTTATATAATAATGTTTCAGGGCATCTTCAACCACTACTAGCATATCATAAAAGTAACCAGAAAGTTTGATGTTTAAAAACATAAGTAATATATATATGATGAGAATGAGACGATAAGTGGAGAAGAAAACGCATTGAAGTTACGAATGTGAGGATGAAGCATGGACACGTGAAATGAAGAAGCCAAGAAGGGTACGTTGTATGTATGCTGATTGCTGGCAACTGCAGTATTTAATGCTCTCATGTCTTTATTTCAATTTTCAACTGAATGGACGTTCGGTTCATAGATTTGGGTGATTTAGATAATGCACACCACAACCTTTCAAAATGATAAAGGATAGTAGGCTACATTGGAAAAACTTGATGTTTGGCTAATGTTTGTTTTAATTTGGGTATATCTTTTATTAATTATAAAAAAGTTTAATCTTTTATATATATTATTTTATATCATTGTATATATTTTTGATACCTTATTGTTGAACGTCATTTTTTTATAGCACTCACATAATATTTGTTCGTTTCTTTTATTTTACGACTATAAATGTAAAAGATTTATCGGCTTTTATATTTCCAGAAATATGACATGTTTTAAAATATGATAAATTATATAAGAGGATTTATAAAACATTTAAGATAGATAAATGATAAATTAATTAATTTAAAAATAATTTTTTTCAAAAGGTTGATCTTTTGAAAATGTTTTATTGAATAAAAGTTAATGGAAAACTAATGTGCCTAAAGGTAATATAAGTTTTTGATCGCTTAACTATGGAAATCCAAAAATTGGCGACAGCATGAGTTTGAGAAGGTATTAAATTGTGTCAAGAGTTTTGGCTTTTGATTTTGAACTTTTGAAAAAAAAATAATAATAACAAAGAAAAAGAAATCTTAAGAAAAGACATTCTGACAAGTGGCGATGATTCATCGAAACTAGTACATGAACTTCCACCTCAATAATCATTCAGGATTCGATAATTTTGATACATAAGTGTTTAAGCTATTGGTTCATTGGAACGAATGTTTGAGTAATACAAGCGTTCTCAAGACATGTTTGATGTTTTATTGACATCGAACATGCAATTAAAGAATACAACACATGGATCCTATCTTGAGAATGAGATATATCCAAGTTGGACGGCATTTATGAAATCATTTTTCTGCATCATTACTGATAAAAAGAAAATGTTCAAGGCGGTACAAGAATCAACGATCAAGGACATCCGAAGTGCTTTTGGGGTCCTCAAATCATATTGGAGCATAATACAATATTTGGCACGGTCAATGTCATCGAACAAAACATGGGATATAAAGTATACTTACATTATATTACACAATATGATATTGTAAGATGATGGTGTTGCGATATCTCCAATTCGAAGAAGTGGACCCAAAAATACTCCATGAGTTGTGTAATTTTCATTCGTTTAACTTTTTTGTGATTATATTGAGCAATTCTACATACTATCTTTGGATAACTAGTTTAATTTTGTTGTACTTTTACCTTCTAAATTGTTTGTCGTTTTATGATTTAATTAACCTTTTTTTAATATCTTCTTTTTAATTAAATATTATGTTTAGTTAAAAAAAATTTAAAATTTAAATTAGTAAACTTAAACTTTAAAACTAATAAAAAGAAAAATAAAATTGAATGAGTTAGAAGAATGGTTTCATGTGTTATGGGTTTAAAATTTAAATAGTGGAAATAAAAGAATAATAAAAACTGATGAGGGCAGTGATGTGTCAAATAGGATTGGAAAATTAAAACTCCCTTCAACATTATGACCCATGCCCTACACTCTAAATACATAACCACTTGGCATTAATACATTCAGTTTTTGAATAATTCCAAACACATAATGGTTCTGAGAATAGCAATTTCCTTAACCTTTCTAGCAGTTATACGGCTTTTGATTCATCGAGAGATGACGTCACTCAAAGGCTTTTGATTCAAAACCAATTCAGAAGTGTTTACATAAAGTACAAGTGTTTGGCTGTAAAATTTTGACCAATGGTTTGAGCCTAATTTACCGATATAAGAAATACATGACATTAATATCACCCAACAAATAATTCATGAAACAATACGTTGATCTCTCTCTATAGACGTACAACATATATTCTTGGGTCGAAAAGTCAACTGCTATATATATGTAGCAAGCATATATCCATATTAAAAATCAAGAATAAAGGCGTGAAGTGAAACAATGAGCAACAAAAAAATGACATCAAGAAAAGTCCACCAGAATAGAAAGAGCCTGGTAATCAATCAGATTCAGCGCACCCATGATACAGAATCGATCTCGTCCCTTGCTGATTTGTATAACTGAAGTTGTTTTGCAATGTCTTGTCTCTTAGACATCAAACTTGGATCCTCATCTAGTAACTCCGCCAGTTGTTTACCCTGAAAATAATAATAGATAAGAGAGATAATTTACACCATCAAAAGTTTACTTCACAGATTAAGAGAGATAATATACAAACAAAAAGCATAATAATATAACAAGCATTGCCAATTTGCCATTACCTCCTTTTTCCCAATCTGGGTGTAGAAGTAGTTGAGTAGATTTTGCTTAGCTTCTTTAACTTGACAATAGACAACCGCCTTGGGAATCGTGCTCTTAATCGTATCAGACACCATACCAATATAAGACGATACGTTTGATCCTATCCTTCTAAAATGTGCATCTGCATAACGGTCACCTAGCGGGTCAACTGCATTTCCACGGTCACCACCACGATCTGAAGGCGGTGGAGGTGGCGGGTTCTTGCGGTCAGCAGATGAGGCTCTGCGGTCTGAAGGTGGGGGAGGGCCCCCTGGTCCTAATTTCTCAACTTCCTGTGGAAGTTTCCGGAAGAAATCAACGGTCAAATATGAAGACTCCATGTCCACTAATCGTATCACTGTTTTTTTACTTTCATCGCGGAATTTTTCTAATGCTTCTCCAGCAGCAGCAGCAAGAGTGGATTGTAGAGTTGGGAACCGCCTCAATTCCTGTTATCCTCAAACAATTAAATATTACCATTTAAACATAAATGCTATCAATTCTACTGGGCCCCATCTGTTACACCCGACAGAATCCATTGGACTGGGACTTAGACTTAGACTGGTATCAATGGGAGAAGAATTGCAAATTTTTTTGTCCCAATCAAAAAGGTGGGGCATGGACGATTTCTCCATCTTTTGTCTGTAAAAAGACATAAATGCCATTATATTTTTCATCATTTATCCCTAGAAAGTTTGTTCGATTCCTGTTCCGTGTAACAAATGCAGCCTGTGTTTGTTAAACGGGACGAGTCGTGACACAAATAGCCTTCTACAGATATTCACAATGATGAGAATGATAAGGGCATTTACGTCTCTTTACACAGAAAAAACATCAAGAAAGCGTCCATGCCCCACCTTTCTGATTGGGACAAAAAAAAAAAAAAATTTGCAATTCCAGCTGTCCTATTGACATCGGTCTTAGTACCGGTCTGAAGCACACACCAAACACATCACAAACTAAGAAAGGCCATAAAAGACGATTATGTTTGTTGAATCTAACCTCGGTTTCTCCAATTGACTTCCTGACAAGTTCTTTTAGGACAAAATGCACCTAAATAAAATAATAAATAAAGATCTCCACGTAAGTCATGTATACAGATGTCAAAATGAAAGTGTATTAGAAATGACTGACTTACGGCGTCAACAGAAGCTTCAGCGGGTCCCCTGAAATAATTCAATGAGCCCTCGATAAGACGCCTGTAACCTTGTTCAGGAGCAATCAAATGTGGCTGGTAACCATCAGCTTCTGAAACAATTTTCCTCACATTCTGTAGGGAAAGATGCCTATCGAATGGAAGTTTCCTCAAAGCAGCAGGAAGCTGGTTGTCAAATACTCCATATATTCGGTCACCTCCAGGACGCCTGACACAATACAATTACAAACAACTTCAAATGCTAAATTACATAAATTAAGCTGCTGCTTCTTTTTCATTTGATATATGAGTGTTTGTTTGTTTTTTGATTTAATGCTTACCCTCCATCAAGATGCTCCTTGAATATTTTGTCAAAAGCACGGCATAGTTCCAAGATGGTGTACAATTGAGCCTGAGAGAGAGAGAGAGAGAGAGGGGGGGCAGTTACTAGTTAGTGACACATTTATTATAACAAATTGTAGTAATGATGGAATCAGAAAAGCTGCTGACCCCTGCATCAACTGCAATTGGCCTCCCAAGACGATCCAACTCTGCCTCCATCTCATCGATACCTTTGTTTATCAAGGAAGTGATGCCTGGTATCTTTTGTCTGATTACAGTTTCCAAATGCTGCATATAAACAAAACCATCCTTTTTCATGTGAAACTTTGTGTGAAATACAAAAGAAGCATCAAGTATCGTAAGAGAAAAAGACTTGTATGATGTTTCTGTCTTAATTGATGCAAACACTCATGGAAGTGAGGCTTTCCCCATTTTTTACAAATTTGCCCTCATTTACTGATTCTTTCCACTTCTCTAAATTCACCCTGATTTTTTCAAATATTTTAACTTAACCCGACATCATTTTATCCAATCAAACACCACTTATATCACCATAGCAATGTGCTTACATGTATTTGTTTATTATAGCATTCTACTTTCATTTTTTCCTATTGCAGCATTGTATTTGAAAATCAGTTCAATTATAATGTCGTCCAAATACAAAGCAATTTTCACTGTTATAATTGGGTAGAAACTTCAAAGTACAACGTGTTGATGACAAAAGGATTAATACTACAATGTTATAATTGGGTAGAGTCTTCAAGTACAATGTCTTATTAATCGAAAAATTGAAAGCATATCGTTCTAATAGTAAGAATAAAAACTAAGATGATATAATAAATGAAAGTATGTTGTTACTTTCTGCATTTAGCACAAAAAATAAAGAGTATTTAAGCACCCTCTTTTCCAGCAACAAGTGTACTATATACCTTGAAAAGACATCTTCTAATGGCAATAACTATATGCTAAAAGTCAGTGAGGTTCAAGAAGCAGCATGCACAAATAAAAAATGAAGAGAACATGCCTGTGACAGAAGTTTTGCCAAATATTCTGAACCCATTTTATTGGCCAAATGTCCATAGTCAGGACTTGTAGCAAAATACTCCCTCTCCCTTCTCCTTGCATACATCATATCAGTATTTTTGTTGATATCAGCTTGGGATCTATTCACAATCCCCACCCATGGATGTTGAAGACGATAAGCTCTGCCTTCAAGAACCTATAAAAGAATACCATTACATCAGAATCGGAATTGGGGCTATTCTGCTCTTTTAACAAATAAGGGAAGGGAAGGAATGGAACTGAATTGAATTCCTTCCACCCCCCACGGCATAGTGAGCTCCTTGACGAGTAATGAAATCTAAAGGAATTCCAATTCCCTTGGAATCCGTGAAGAGAAAGAGAGAAGATGGGATCTTACATCCAAAGCATTAGTTCCTTTGTCCATGAGATCAAGCTTTGTCAGCACTCCAAATGTCCGTTCACCTAGTCAAGTCGAGAAATGTATAAAAGATGTAATAGCACCACAAAATAATAATAATATGCAAAAGCAAAACAACATATGTTATAATGGTAAAGTAAGGGTACCTGTAGGATCCACCTCCTTAGCAAGTTTAATGGCATCTGATGTGGCAATATCTTGATTGGCAGGAGATATTGCTAAAATAATCGAGTTTGGCTGTAAACCATGAAATATATCTAGCATTATGGATAGCTAACTTCTTTCTTAAATATCAGAGTTTATCTAATCTCACAACTACCATCTATCTATGGCTTCATGTGACTGATACAGAGCAAAATTAGTTTCATTTTACTCAAAATAAGCATGCACATACATACACACATAGAGAAGAGAACCAATAATACTTGTCAAAGATCAGTAACAAAAGTAAAAGAAAAATTAACATTACCTTCTCAACGTAAAGCCGCACCATGTTTTCAATGTCTTCGACAATATTTTCAGATTGTCCCTCTGCAAAGAAAATCGGCATTTAATATTAGATGAATCTCATGCCAACAAATGAATCCAAAAACAAAGAGGAAAGGTAGAGAGAATATACCAACAGCAATCTTTGTCAATCCAGGTAAATCAATCAATGTTAAGTTGACAACTGGATAAGGAAAACATGCTCAGGCATCAGTATCACAACAGACATATACAACTACAGAGCTAAATGTTAGAAATAGCAATGTACTTTAATATATTTGTGTATCATAGCATCCTACTTTCATTTCTTTCTATTACAAGTTCATAGCTTTGTACATTTCTTTTTCCTTATTTAACCATTATTTTTTTGAAAATTCACCTAATTCTAGCATTCTACTTTAATTTTTTTTTCTTATTAGGACATTACACTTCGAAAAACTTGCCCAATATAGCAATGAAAATTATGACATTGCTACAATCGAGTAGATTTTTCAAAGTACAATTTTATAATACGAAAAAATAAAAATAGGGGGCTACAATAAAGAAACCGACAAAAGTACATTGTTGTTTCATGCATTTAACACATAAATAATTAAACATGGGAAAACCAGGTCATGATATTTATTTGAAACAGAATAGCACAAGATTATATGTTGTACATCAAGAAGATATACCATGCGGTGAGTATATACTGAGATGGATTGGAATTGGAGAGATTTGTTTTGATTTCCCTGTTATTCTGTCTGTTTCATCTGCAATTTCTTTGCGTACCAATGCTGTAGAAAGGTTAAAAAATTACAAGTGAGCACTAGTGTCTTACAATAATGCACCACAAAGCTTAAATAGGCGTTGAAGTATACCACGAAGTAATTAAACTTGTTTAAAAAATGTACAAAAATCAGAAGAAGTCACTTCACATACCAAAATCAGTGAAACGCCTGCGAGGCAAATGTCCAAACTCAGCATACTCTTCCTGCCTCCCTTCTGTCTTATGTAGCTGCAAAACCAAGGGACGCCTTGTGACAATTCCTGATATAGACATGTATTATTGATTAAGACATTAAAGGGGCCAATGAAAGAAAAAATATAATCATAGAGCTTAAGATAATAAGAAATAAACAACTAACCAGATCCTCTAGGAAGAAAATCCCTCCCAACAATGCTCTCCAACACTGAAGACTTTCCAGAACTCTGTGATCAGGCCAATTACAGGTTACAAACAAGCAAAGCATAAATATTTGAGATAGAAAAAGTAGAACTACATAAATAAACTGTAAATAGACAGATAAACAATTTGAACTGCAAACAAATACAAGTTAAAGACTTAAAGGATGCTTCAACTTTGACCAAAATATGAAGGCATGAAGTACTCTACATGGAAAGAAACAAGAAGGATAATTGTCAAACAACTGTCTCCTATTTTCTACAGAAACCAAGTAACCAGAAATCTGAAAGTTTCATATCCATTTTGGCGTTCTCTCCCACTCCAACCTAAATTCATTGGTAATTCCTCTCAAAAAACTTCAAAACTCTAACGAATACTTTACAGGGAAAACAAAATTATGTTTTGAAAAACTTCAATTTTAGATCTTAACAACATGAGTTTTAATTCCAGTTCAAAGTAAAGACTTCCACGTTTTCAAACAAAGCCAGTAAACAATCTAATACTAACATTTATTCACAAATGTTGCCGAGCTATGTGCCCTCTCACATACAAAACGCATATCCAGATGAATTCTATTTATCACTGCAATCCAATCGCCGGCCTAAATAGAAGAGATCTAGACAACCAATCGCTACACCTCTTACCCGACACCTAGAACACCTAGAAGGCTATTTTTTCCCCTCTTGCTGAAAACAATGTTGTAAAACCGCGTTTCATCAGAAATATGAGCGGATCGAACAAATAACATGGTAGGACGATCTTAATCTGCCGTCTCGCAAACAAAATCAGAACGGTCTTAAACACACTTAATTATCTATAAATTCAAATTTGCATAAAAGGTGAAGGAGATCGAAGATAAAACATACTTGACCACCGACAACTGCAACGGATGGAAGGGCATCCCAAAGAGAAGAGAAAGTGGAATCTCCGCCGCCGTAGTCACCGAGAGCCGTACAAGCTCTTTGTATACGATTTACTAAACCAATCAAGCTCTCCATGGTTGCCATAACTGCTGATGATAGTAGCGGTAGACTTCTTTCGAAACCAAATCAAGAAAGTCAAAAACCCTACTAGATGAAATCAGATCCCTGCAGAGACGCCAAGCTCTCCCTCTTAGCGTATACGAATTTGAGATGAAGAATCGGGATCGGATTGTAGAGAGAGAAGATCTAGAGAGAGAAGGGGGTATGAATTTTGAACTGGCAGTGAATTGGTCGCGAAGGAAACGAGAAATCAGAAATGTATGTGACCGTGAAATATAGAGAGGAGCTAACTTGCGCTTTGTGCAGTTTTTGAATTTTTTTCGTTTTTTGTCATTTATTTTAATTGGGTGGGACTCCCATTCCTTTGGAATATTTATTTAGCCTTTTATTCCTCAGTGTTAATTGGAAAATTTATCCATGTGGTGCGATCTTGTTTCCGAAAGAACTAATTTATATGGATTATTGAAGAACTACATATTTATGGTCTTTGAAACCACGGAAAACCACAAAAACAAGATAATGCATTTAATAAAATGGCATATCTACCTTTTTTTTATATAAATTTTGCAATAGGATTAGAGTATCTACAATTGTTTTAAATACATTATAAAGTGATGCATATCCCTGAGTTTAATGGGAGACTAGTGTGTTTAAGCCCGTTCTGATTTTGTTACTTAGTATCACACATACCTATATTACCACATGTTACTTAGTATCTAAAGTTGAAATTTGTTGTGTTAATATGTTTTGTGTTAATCATCAGTCTCTCTTTCATGCATTGGATTATGATTTAAATGTTTCATACTTATATTACCATATTTAGTGTATAAAGCAATTTTTACCTAATTTGTGTTCCAAAGTATTATGTTAAATCGTGTTCATGTGAAGGGTTACTTATCAAATATAGAAATTGTGTTCATTTATATATTTTTATTTGATATTTGTGACTCATTAGGCGTTCCATTTACATCGTAATAGTTTGATATGTACTTAGGTGAGTAACTAGAGAAACAGTGTTTTGACGGAGGGAGAAGATAAGCATACTCAGAGATCGATATATTTTAGCTTAGAAATTTAGGCTTTTATTTTACTAAATAATATTCTATCCTTTTATGATTTGACCTATTATTTTTATTTGAAAACTATTTTGTTTTTGGACTTTTCATTTATCAAAGGTTATTTTAAAATATTTTATTTGAAAACTATTTCAAATTAACCTTATATGAGGAGTTTTTTATGATCGGTCTTGTAGGAGTAGATCACCATGGATTTTATTACGAAGTTGTCGAGGACTACGATGGGTGTTGATGATATCTAGGTGATAGTGGATCGTTTGACGAATAGTGCTCACTTTCTATCCATTAGCAAAAGCTCTTCTGCGGGGAAATTGGCTAAGATTTATGTTCGAGAGGTGGTGGTTCAGCATGGGGTACCGACTTCGATTTGTGTCGGACCGGGATGTTTGTTTTACTTAAAGGTTTTGGAAGAGGTTTCACGAGGAGTTGGGTACCCGGCTACATTTCAGTACTGCATATCATCCTCATACGGACGGGCAGAGCGAGCAGACTATTCGGACGCTCGAGGATATGTTGTGTGACTGTATCATTGACTTTGGTGGGAGTTGAGACTCATATCTCCCGTTGGCTGAGTTTTTTTTATAACAACAGCCGTCATGCCAGTATTGGCATGCCCCCTTTGAGCTTCTGTATTGGAGGAGGTTTCAGACTCCTATTCTTTGGGGCGAGGTTGGACAGAGGATCATGAGGAGCACGGAAGTAGTGCTCAAGACGACCAAGCTTATTCAGCAGGTTAGACAGAGATTGCTGATGACCCAGAGCCGTCAGAAGAGTCATACGGATCGGCGATGCTTTGAGCTAGAGTTTCAGGTGGGGGATTTGGTGTTTCTGAATGTGTCACCCTAGAAGGGTGTTATCCGCTTCAGGAAGCGGACAGATCTGTGCCCCGGGTTTATTGGCTATTTCCGAGTTTTGGCTCATGTGGGCAAAGTGGCTTACTGGTTGGAGCTACCGGAGGAGTTGAGACATATTCATGATACATTCCGTGTTTCCCAATTGAGGAAGTGTATAGTTGACGAGACAGGTGTGGTCCCTTTAGAGGATATTCAGGCCGATGATCGTTTAAACTATGTTGAGAAGCCCATGGCAATTATGGATTAGAGAGCGAAGACCTTGAGGAACAAGGTAGTGAACTTGGTCAAAGTTCTGTGGCAACACCGGAAAGGCTTAAAGTAGATGTGTGAGCCCGAGTCTGAGATACGTGAGCATTATCCTAATCTATTTCCCGAGGATAACTTCGTGTGAGAAGTCTAATTCTAGTAGGGAATAATTGTAACATCCGATTATCAAGTGTTTTTTTCTTAACCCTTAACCTAATTTTGGTCCCTTCTTGTTTAAACTTTTGCAGTTCAGCCGTACGTTGGACGTAAGAAAGGGGTACGTGCAACATACTCGTGAGAAATCCGAATCGAGGAGTCCATGCCAGTACTCTGAGCGTACTATCACAGTCTCCAAAATCCAAAATTTTAGGGTTTCACCCCTATTTAAAGTCATTAACCCACCCTTGGACCTGCCATAGTCAGCCTACATTCCTTCCAAACCCTATCTCGAGTGTTTTCCTTGTGAGTGAAGATCTTGAAGCTTGGTGGTGATTTTGTTGGCTTCGTTGAAGAAGAAGACTAGTGAAGAAGGTGGTGTTTCTTGCAAGCCCTTGGATCCAGAAACTACTCCTCATTGTGCATCTTTTTCAAGTATAAAGTTTATATCTTGATGAATTTCCTTTTTGATCTCCATGGATGAGTTTTATGAGCATTTTGTCTTAAAGTTTGGACCTTTATGAGTTTGGAGCACTCCAGAGAATATTAGTTGTCCTTTCATGCATTTTAGGACTTGTAGATTCATAAAAATGGTTGCTTGATCATTTCCCATGGCCCATGCATGAGAAAAGTGACTTAGAGTGTAATGGAAGTTAAAGTTTGTTGCATTAAGTCTTTTCTAGCCATGAAAAGGCTTAAAGTCGATAACTTTATGGGTTAAGACACCCTAGGATGGTTAGATCTGAAGTTGGGATAACTGTCTTAACGGATTAAGACATAAAAGTTGGTGAATTTGGGTCAGGCAGAGTACATCGGGCGTACTACAAGCTACGCATCGCGTAGCTAGTCCCGTCCCCCGATGAATCGCTGATAGAATAGCATGCCCCGCGTAAGAGAGAGTGCACCCAATGTACGCACTGGGCAGTTGACTTTCGTTGACTTTTAACCTTTGGTCAAGATTTAGGGTTTTGGGCCATAAGAAGGGCAAAATGGTCTTTTTGACCTTAAGGGAATTAGCTGTGGGATTTGGACTCGCAAGTTGAGTTATGGACATTAATTATTAATTAGGGTTAATTATTTTGTTAATTAGGCGGAGTCTAATTCCGACAGTTCAGGTGTGAGATTTACTTGACATCAGTATCGGGTGAGTCTCTTCACTTATTCTTACCTGTATGGTAGAATAGTTGTAATTTGCGATGACTAATTGGGTCTACTGTTATTTTGGTATTATGTTGTTTATGTGTGACTAATATTGTAGATAGTCTCCAAGGTTGCTGATAACCCTTAGTGTGTGTTGTTGCCCACTGGGATTGTTGATAGTCCCCAAGGTTGCTGATAACCCATAATTATTTATTTATGATGTGATGTATGTGGTATTTTAGGGAACTAGCTAAGTTTCGTGCTTACAGATGTTGATTTATGAGTTTAAGGTACTTTTGAGGACCGCGAGAAAGCGAATGTCTGATTGTACACACTCGCTGAAAGATTTGTTACTAGGACAGTTTGAGATACTCTGATATTTTGTGATGATGTATGTTTTAGACACTTTATAATTTTGATGACTTGGTTTGTGAAACTTTATTTTGGTAAGTTAAAAATGAAAAAAAATATTGGTTTAAAATCTGGGGTGTTACACTAGCTTACAACTCATTGTTGGTAAATAAAAAAGAAAAGAGAAAGAGAGGGAGAGAGAAAGAGAGAGAGAGAGAGAGAGAGAGAGAGAGAGAGAGATAGAGAGAGAGAGAGAGAAAGAGATAGAGAGAGAGAAAGGGGGGAGAAGGGGTATAAGAGGAACCATTGGTCAATAAGGAGGTACACATGCCTCCTCTTAACCGACCAACCATTGGGAAAGTTAGCTCAAAGGTTGCCAAAACAAACAAGGGTATCTTCATGTGGGACCCACTTGACCCAACTCCCTTCTCATATTTTCGAGGAGGTATTCTCCAGTCGTACCACTCCATGCAAAGCTTTTCTTACCAAGATGTCACAGCCCCGACGAAACAATTGAACCAAGGTACTATCGGTAGTTACATGTTGCTCCGATTTAAGACCACTGTCGACCCAACAGATCGACATTACCAGAAGTCGCTACACCCATCTCCTCTTGCAAGCGACGACCATCCGACAACCGAAGCTTCATGCAAGGCCACCAATAACTGAGCCTCATGTCTCAATATATCTTGGTGGCTCCAGGATGAATATAAAACCTAGACTTACGTGCCTCCTCTAATAATGTCTAACGGACTTCCCCCGAAAATTGGAATCCAAGCTCGGCCTCATTGGGTCAAAAGCCCTTGACTGTCGGTAATGAATCTATCAATTTGACCCCTGGTATTTTCCTTCTTCCAGTTTTCCTTTTTGAACCCCTCCGTCTGAGCCTCTTTGATCAAATCCAGAAATGATGAGATATTGGTCATCCTTATACATAATTGGTATTACTGTTATTATCATCATAACCATCATCATTAGTAACCTTATTGTATCCTCTATCACTAAAACATATACAAACATATCATTATTATCATACTTAAACATACCCAACCATTCAGCCATCCATCATTTTCCGACACAAGTCATCTCATAGATAACCACATGTCTTTATTCCTCCAAGCGTATAACTACCTTTGACATAATTCACCATAGATGAGTAATACTCCCTTATTATCAGCAAACAAAAAGTGCCATCAACCCCATAAATGTTAGATTGATGAAATTAGCATGTATCCCCAAAAATATCATAAAGTAGAGCGATGTTTAATCAAGAATGATTACAAGAAACTACAAATAAAAATGAAACACTTAAACTAGAATGATACCAACTAGTCAATTTAAAATCGCAAATTGACAACCATAGATAAAATTAAAACACCAAACCCAAAAAATCACAAGGAATTTATAAACAAACACTAAACCCAACGAATGACTGGATTTTCCTTATGAACAACTGAAGTTTATTCAAACCACTAGCAATGAGCTAGAAAAAGACAATTACATAAAAAATAACAAACATTGCACCCATCTCGTACACTAGATACGAGACTTACAATTTCTTCCAGCTATGAGTTAGAAAAAAAAACATTTACATGAAAAGTAAAAGGTTTTGCAACCATACTATCCACGAGACTGGATTAAACACCCAAATAATATAGGTAATCACCGTTATAATTAAGTTCATTTGAACTTAATTGTTCATCATCAAAAACCAACTTTTACTATCATAAAAATCAAAATATATCATTAAAAATAATTGTACTGTTTGTGATTAATCATCATCACACTGGTTAATTCCATTGAACACCGACGATCTCTTTGGAGAACACGAGATATCCGGTTGTAGTGACTAATTCAACATAATTAAAAAACATTGGGTCTACTTTAGCTAATTTTGAACTTTAAAACATAAATGGTTATTGTTGAGAGAAAAACTTCGAGACACACTTGAACAAACGTTAGAACAAGTATATTGCGGAATAGTTAATCTCAAAGGATCTTAAAGCTCAACAACAATATAGTTAGATAGTTAGTTGCAGAAAGTAAAGAAATATAAATGACAACAATTGTTATATCAAGAATACACTTAAGTTGATTCGTAACAAGGAATGCATTCACTCCGAGTTAATAAGGAAGATCAAACTTAGTGATTAAGTCTTAAAGACTTGCTCCGGAGAGAGGTTATAGTTTGATATGTTTTAGTAACAATTTAGAGTAAGAAAAGTAGAAAGATAGAGAGAGGAAGAAGATAACTTGGAGAAATATATTCAGAATAATTCACAATTCATCGAGTGATAAGAGAGATGGTTGAAGAAGAAATTCAAGAGTAAGTAGTTATTTAATACATCAGAATGAGTCTCTATTTATAAAGTCTCAGAACTAAACTACAACTCTATGAGCAGCCGTGCAAGGCATCCTGGATAATAGAGTATTACATAAAGATAAGAAAAGTAATTAAGTAGACTGCGGATTGATTGCGGTTGCTGATGAAGAGCTGTCTCTTTGTGCTGAATTGATTGCGGATGCTGAACCGTTGCAGTAGAGAAATGGTTGCGGCAGCTGAGTTCAAGAGGGTCACTTTTATGTTTCAACAATTTCCCCCTAAGTGACCTCTTTAACTCCGGTTCAGCTATCAAGTTTGAAGAACTTTATCAGAATCCACCAGAACTTCCTGACATTTTCAAGCCATATGATTCTTCTTGAAATTTCAAATTTGACTTCTGCAGTAGTATGCTTCGATCTTTCAACTGCGGTCTTGCAGATGTCAAGTTGTTTCTTGGGCAGGCGGTGCATAGCATTCATCGGAATGAAGTATTTGACGTTGTCAGCCTTCCGTTTGAATATGATACCAAGTTCAGGAAAGTTTGTTGCGCCTAGTGATCTTTCTTCGAAGCCTTCGGTAGGCATTGGCATAGGTTCAAGTGGGGGGAGATCAAACTTCTTGATGATGGTGGGGTGGATATCCGCATCAATCTTGGCGAAGTCACAAATTGTATCCCTCAGAAAGGATTTGGCTTTATCAAGCGCCATTTGCATCTTCGGGTGCTTTTCTGCCTTGTTCTGGAACACCCTGGCAATAAGGAAGATTTCTTCTGGATTCATGCTTGGGAAGTCTGCCTGAGTGCGATGTAGTCATGCTCTTTTCTGGTAAGGGTATACTGAACGAAGTCAGCCTTCATGAACTTCCGCATCTTGTAGTTCTTGACTGTGGATGGTCTATCATTAGACCATATGTTTTCAACAGAGGAGTCATGCTTAGCATAAAAACGATTAAGTCTTTCAAACTCCATTGGCAGTCGTTTGTGATCAGGGAGACTGCATTCAAATGACTCAAATACTGCAAAATATTTGGCATTGGGAGAGATTGGAATATCCCAATATCCATCAGAAGGGGGTTCAGCATATGTGAGATGTGGAGTGTAGTCTTCATCAAGTAGCCTGCGGAGCGGATTGACCCATGAGTTAATCAACGACTCATCAATCATAGTATCGAATCCGCATTCTCTCCATATGAGTTCAGCAAGCTTGGCCGCCTTCCAGTCATGTTTTCTTTGGGCTGTGGCAGGGGAGTCTGTAGAGCTTGCGGATGACATGTTTTCCTCAAGATTTTTTAGGTGAGGAGGAGTCTCAAAATTTTTGGTAGTATCTTTTGGAGATGGTGGTGGAGAGGGCTGCGGTGTGGGGATTTTTTCAGTGGTGAGGGGAGGACTCTGATGAATGGAAGTATCAGAATGATGGACTTCTTCATCTTCACTTACCCCTCTTGAGGGATGCAACGGAGGTGCTTCCTCAAGCCATTGCTTAAGTCCATCCACCTTGGCACAGACTTCTTGAAAGTGAGCTTTTATAGACTCGGCCAATTGGGAATTGTTAAGGGTGGAGGAGTTGAAGAGCAGCTTGTGTATGTCTTTGGTAAGCTGGAGGATCTCAGGGCCATGGAAATTAGAGGTAAGGGATTTATGCATTCGGTTGATAGTTGCATGAAGAACAGAGATAGTGGACTCATAAGCAGTATGAGTCTTATCCATCACTTTCTGAGATTGTGTAGCTTGATCTGCAATGGCTGCTTGAAGATCCTATTTGATTGCGGTCACCTCAGTAATGAGGCGTTCCGCAGCAGCCATGAAGTCCTGATGGTTAGCCCTGCGGTTGTTGTCAAGGGACCGAATCCCCATTTCTACCTTGAGAGAGATGCGCTCAGCAGCCATACGCTCTCTCGACTCAAGTCGTTCAATGCGCTCAATCAATAACTACGGTCTTGGAGTGTCTTCAGGCGGAGGTTGGGTAGGTTTAACTGCAGCCAAAATTTGATCTACTTTGGCTTGGAGACTTAGGAATTCCTTCCTGGTGACAACATCCTTCTTCTTCTTTTTCTTTTCTTTAGGCTTTAAAGTTGAATGTTGAGAACCACTGGACTCCTCTTCTTCTTCAAACATCATTAGGTCGTCATCTGAAGGGTTTGGTTTGTTGACCTCTTGGATGTCGTCCATCAAGACCGAAGATAGGGGCTGAGCTGAGTTCAATTGCAGGCTCTTCGTCTTGAGATGGGTTGACTGTGGGAGATGGAATAGGAGTTGGAGTAAGAGGAACTTTGGAGGTAACTGCGGCTGCACCTGAAGCTTGAGCTTTCATCATAGTTTCTGCCATTTGATCCATCCAGTTTTGAACCTTTTGGATTGTGGCAGCAGTATGGGCATTGCTGATGGTATTTGCCCAATACTTAGCCACAGACAGTATTTCTTGTTCCTTTTGTTGTTGTTGTTTGACCTGTTGCTCCTTGCGGGCTTGGAAGGCCCTTCTAAAGGCAGCATATTTCTTGATTTCGGCATCAGTAGTTGGCTGATACCGACTCCAAGAATCACTTGATTCATCACCGTCAATTCTTTGGGTACGCACCAAGGTGGCCCTTGGGCTCACGGATCCTTGCACATATGTGCTCACCGTGCCTAAACCACCTGTAAAGGATGGAAGAAGAGTAGGATTTCCTGGGCTTCCTTGGTCTCCTTGACCCGTGGTCAAGTCTGGCCTCAGCCCAGTTCTGGCATGGGCGAAAGAAGTGCCCTGCGGATGGATTGGTGTTTGAAGTGTTTGGGATATATTCAAAAGGATGGAGTCTAACTCCTTGGAAGAAAAAATATGTAGTCGGGAAGCCCTGGAGACCTTAGGGCGATGTCCAGATTTATCTACTTGAGATATAACGGGGGGGGGGGGGGGGGGGGGGCTGTCTCCACGTTCAGATGATGAAGATGATGAAACAATCTCACATGATGAGCTTGAGTGGTATTCAAGTGTGGTATTGAATGGATGTGCGGCCATCCCAAGGACTACCGGAGCCTGTTGATAGGCTTCAGTATCGATCCGGTCATGCATATGGCTAGAGGTTTCAGTGATTTTTCTTTTCTTGAGGATAGATATCAGTTGTCTATCTTCCTCAGAGTCACTGCTCGATACAGTGGTGGGTTTGGTTTTGCGTTTCTTTAAGGGTGCGGTTTGTTTTGGAGCAGCCTTCTTAGGTGTGCTATGTTTCTTCTTGGATGCCGCTGTCTTTCTCCTTTGAGAAAGGTTAGATAGTGTAGTAGAAGAGGGGACTGCGGTACCCTCAGGGATAATGGTTGCGGATGGAAGAGGTGGGGTAGAAGGGTATGGGGCAATATCCTTCGTGGCCTCTATGTGGTCTGAGACATCAGCAGTCTCAAGACCAAGCAAAGTAAGAATGTGGGTGGGAAGCCTGAGGATAGGTCCAAATAAAGTTTGATCAGAAGAGGGATTGTACCTTTTGAGATCCTTAGTGACAAAGAAGTTGATGTCACTCCTCATGTCAATGCCAGCATCCGTATGCAAGTCTGAGATGCACAGTGACCAGAATCGAGCAAATGTGAGCTCTGTTAGGTTCTCCCTTTGGTGTTCTTTGGGGATATATTGAAGAAAATCATCCCAAAGAATCTGGCCATAGTTGACATCGTGGCCTGTGTAGATGCTCCATACCAATTCAAGCAGCTTCAAACCCATGTTGTCAATGCCTCCGGTTCTAACGGATAAGCAGCGAATGACGAAGTGACACACAAACTGCCAAACCGCAGACAGTTGGTTCTTCTTAAACTCACTAATCCCTCGGATTGGTTTCTGATAACCCATCTGGTAGAGTGTGGTGGTGATGTCAGATAGTGATGGTGTGAAAATCTTGATGGAGGGGTGAATCAAAAGATCAATGGCGGACAAGAACTTCTCTTTGGTCAAGATGACCAAAGAATCATTGATAAGGTTGAGATGCATTTCTTGAGGGTTCTCCAATGGACGGTATGTAGAAAAAACACACTTGAAGACTGTAGAAACAGGAACAACGTCCGTGAAGGCATCAAATGGACCAAACAAAATATGGTTCTTGAGAAACTTGATCATAAGCTTGGTAGGGGCATTATACGTCTGGTCCGCCCTCGTGGGGACTACAGCCTATCCGGACTGCTTGCTGGGCCTTCGGGATAACCGGTCCGCCCTGGGTATGTTGGCCTACAGCACAAAGAAGGACCCGCCTCAACCCAACCCCAGTCCAACAACCATGTGCACATAAACATACAATCATATAACAATACGCATCCAATCAAACCGATCTAGCAGATCACATAACATAACATCATCCTAACCAGGATACCGACCTAACTGGTCACTAGCATAGCATCATCCTATATACCAGGATACCGATCTTAACCGGGTCTCTAACATATACCATCCTAACTACCAGGATGCAAACATAGCAAAGCAGTAACATAACAACGATACCCGGATTACAATCCGATAAGGGTCGGCCTTGGTGCCTTACACCCTGTTGATATAGTGAGGATAACTCACCTCGCAACTGCTGACTGAGAAGATAAGATCACGATGCTCCAACCTCCGGCACGAACTCCACCACTGATAATACCAAAAGACTGAACTCAATAAATACCAATAATTACCAAAATACCCCTGGAAGCCAACTGGTCAACTCTTGGTCAAAGACAAAGTCCTCGGTCAAGGTCAAACTTCCTGATTGACTCTACTCGCCGAGTCAGCCCGCTGACCCGTCGAGTCCCTATGCTCTGAAAACTCCCATATCGCGACCCAACTCGCCGAGTCGCCCTAAGACTCGCCGAGTCCCACGAACTCAGAGTCACTTCCTGCTCAACTCACCGAGTCGTCCCTCGACTCACCGATTCACAGCTCAACCAGGAAAGGTGAGGACCTCACGACCAGACTCGCCGAGTCCAAGAACAGACTCGCTGAGTCCAAGGCTATCTTCAACCAACTCGCCGAGTTGTTCTTCTAACTCGTCGATTTTTTGCCTATCTTTAAGCAACTCGCCGAGTACACCCATGTGACTCGCCGAGTACCACTAGCTCTTAATCCATTCAGTGGCTTTCCAAGCCATGCAGGGGCTCCAATCCATAGATCTACCCTTCTACAAGTTGTTCCTCACATAAAGTTGCAAACTTTACGTGAATCCAAAGAGATCTAAGCATAATACACTCCTGGGCTAGGGTTTGGGACCAAAAGGCTTCATCAACAACTCTTGAACAGAGACTTTATGCTCTTTTGGATCATCACTACTCTAGATCTGAGGTAGCAACCACAGATCCAACCTCCAAACTCAAGATAGCACTAGATATACTCCCAAAAATCCCACAAATGATAGATCTAGATGGATAACAGCTCAAGCAACGAATCATTACGTCAAGAGAAGACTCCAACAGAAGAATAAGCCAAAGCCTTGCAAATCCCCTTGCTCCAAGCCTCTTAATCTTCAAGGATCTCTTCAACAACACTCCTTTAAGATCCAAATGCTCTCTAATTCTCTCACAAACGAATATTAGGGTTTCTGGACTTCAAGGGAGAGTAAAGAGGCTGGGGAGAGGGTATTATGTTCTTTATATAGGGCTCAACTCCCGGGATTAGGGTTTTCTCCATACAGCACCAACTCGCCGAGTCCACCCCTGCGACTCGCCGAGTTAGTCACTTAACATCTGACCCGCAACGCGACTCGACTCGCCGAGTCTATCCATCGACTCGCCGAGTCGACCTTCTTATTTACACTTTTAGCCCTTCAACTTTACTTCTAAATTTCCGGGATGTTACAATTCTCCCCCACTTAAATTAGGCTTCGTCCTCGAAGCCTGCTGCAACACACAATTCCAGAAACTACTCTTGCAATGCACCTCCTGGCATTAACCGATCCAGGTTTCTCCAATCACTACAACCGAAACCCTATAAACCCAACTCTTCCCCTGTGGTGTCCTGACCACCGCCTCAAGCCGGCCACCGGCTTCATCCTCTGATAACCACACTTATCAACCGAGTACCACTTCATGGTACTTCACTCGTTCCAGATCGCAACAATCACTTGACTCATACGAGCTAGATATAACCTTGAACCACCGGGATCTCGACTCGGTATCGCACTGCTATCATTTTCCTCGCCAGACATATTCTTCACCGAATTCACTGCTGAGACTTAACATGCTCCCTTTCTGAGTCCAACTCTATCCCTTCCATGCTGGCAGGATGACACATCCTTCAACTTCAGGGCAACTCCCATGAGTTCTTCTCCGCAATCACATACACATGCTGATCTGGCTCTAGCATTCTCGGGTTGGGAAAACCCGACACACTGACGACTTCTCCAAACATCCCACAGGATAAATTACCACTGCATGCATGATTTCTTGTTCATACCAAACTGGGAATCCAAGGCTCCATCCTTGCATCCCTTCCGAGCCTCTTTGGCCCTACACGCTCGGAACTCCTTCCATGACCTCAGCAGACATCCAACCCGGATGTGATTCCATACCACCGGCGCAAACACACTGCTCAATAACCATAATTGGAACACCTCAATCATACCTCCGCTTAAGATGATTTCGAGACAGTTCCGGTTCTGAAAGTTATTACCAATTTCCGTTGCTCATCCTTACTTTTTAGGTTCATCAATTGTTAGTTTAGGGTTGTGTGGATACCTGCAACTGGAAAATACATGCTTAAAAGACGAAGGAGATGGTGGTAGGGTCTACAGGAGGGGGATAGATAGTGGGCTTGTTTCTTTTTAATATTTTTAAAATATTAAATAAGTTATTAAAAATAAGGTAGAAATCTATAATAATTTTTTTTAGTTTAAACAAAGACTCCATAAAACTAGGCTAAAATGATTAAATCTGCAAGTTTTTTAAATTTGGATCTTAACCAAATAAAAAAAACAAGAACTAGTTTTGAAATTTTGTCTTTTTTTTTATTGGTCAATTTTTAATCAACAACGAACTTTCAATTAGTAGTTACTTTTTGGTTAATCCGTCAAAATAAGTTAAATGACTAGAACTTTGATAACCAATTATGTCTTTAGTACTAAAGATAATACATCTTTGTATTTCTCTTCTGTTATTACTTTTTTGTGAGGCTGGAGCTTCTTAATCTTTATTATTATTTCTTCCCAACCTACTTTTATTTTTTCAAAATTGTGGTGGTGGCGTCCTACAAGTTTTACTCGAACAAAAATATTTCAAATTGTTTTTCTTTTCGAGAAGCAGGTGGTAGTGGGATCTGCCACTACAAACATACCGACAAACCTACATTACGAATGTTGGACTAAGGGAAAAAAAAATAAGTATTAAACAAACAGTTTTTTACAACTGAGAGGTACATGATAGTTGAATATTTAAAAAAAAAAAGTTGACTTCTAACACACTTTACTCTCTTATTTTGGATCACGTTTGACATTTTAAATCAAAAAATAATAACAATTCATAATGTAATAAGAAGTGATTTATTTCAAACTCAAAGGCAATTAAACACCGCAAAGGGATTCCCAACAACAGTAATCTTTAATTTGATATGAGTTTTTTACATTAAACATGCTAACATCCATCTCTAAATTGAATCAAAAGCCAGTCTCCAGTTCCTTGAAGATTGCGGGTTTGAATCATCTCCTTTTACTACATCAAAAAGAATATTGATCTCAAAATAGAAATGAAAATTAAATATGCTGAAAACAACGTATACATTGTCTGTAAAAAAATATATATATGTGCTCGGTAACATCACCTGAAAAACATGTGTATCTTTGTTTTTGTTCCAAAAATGAGGGCAAGTTTCCTAAGTAAAACAAGGACATTGGAAAGATAGACATATTTTTCAAAGGTGTTCTTATTGAGCACATTTCCTCAAAATTCCTAATAGAAATGCTTCATTCCATTACCATTCCCCAAGGAATCTGATTCCTATTTTGTTGATTTCCAATTGGGGTCTTTTCATTAATGCATCTTTTGCATGGGACCTAAACCAATGACACAAAAATGGTCTACATTGGCCTTTTTTATTTCCTTTCTGTGGATAGATAAAAAGCTACAGATTTTAATCATCCTTGTAGATCAATTTCGGGTAATCAGGCCTCCACATATTGTTCTCCACATGCACAAGAATTTCCTCCTGCAAAAATTTATATATATATATATATATATATATATATATATATATATATATATATATATATATATATATATATATATATATATATATATATATATATATATATATATATATATATATATATATATAGTTATCCTAATTATGATAATTCTATTGGGTCATTCTCATAAATCTTTACAATTTTTTTTTACCTTATTTAGCCTTTGGAGATCACGAGAGTTCATTCCACGGTATCCTTCTGCTAAATCCTCTTCTATTGCTTCACTAATGACAGCAGCAGCTACTGATTTTGTTATCTCTCGTATGCTGGATGACATGTCATGCACATTTTATTTTAAATTAATATTAATATTTGATCACAAGAAACAAATATTATATTGATATTTACCGGGATATTGGAGGGTATATCATCCCATTCACAACCTCATCCTCTTTCATACATTCAGCTAGGCTGTGGTTTATATAAGATACCAAAAAGTTATGAAAAACAATAATAATCGGTTTTCTATTTTATAAATTACAAAATTACCACTCAGCTGCAGCCTGTAACATGCCATCTGAGATTATTCTAGCACCCGATAGAAGAGTACCAAGCCCAATACTGCAAATCAAGATTTACTCAGATGAAGCAAAAAAAAATTATTATAAAATAAAAATTCTCTCAGGCACTTTTGTTATATAGGACAGAACAGGTTGTACTGTGTTTGGAGTGTATTGGATTTGGATCAGGATTGATGTCAATAAGACAAAAATTGCCAAAAAATGTGGGACAGAGATCTCCGGCTTTTGATATTTTGTTTATGTAAAAAGACTTAAATGCCATCCTCATTCTCATAAGATAAGAACTGACCCAGGAAAAAGATACATATTGTTTCCCTGGTTGCAATAGCCAATGTCTCCACTTCCTGTAAAAAAAGTCCAAGTAGGGATAAAAGACGAGATAAGAATTTAAGGGAGAATTTTCATATTTAATGTTAAAGCATGTATTTATTTTTATATCTAACCAAAAAAAATTTGAATCAACATTTTGGTAAATAAGACTGACTCCCATATTTATATAAAATCAGAAGACAAACCAAGATCAACATTCTGAAATGGGCTTCCACTAGCAAAAATAATGTGTTTTCCCACAACAGAAAATGCTTCTTCAGGGGTGCATTCAGCTGTCATACAACAAAATAATTAAGCACACTTGAGAAAATTGTAAAAAGTTATGATTTAAAAGGGAAAGTCTCATTTCTTTTGACTTTCTTTATTAATTCGTTATTTCTGCATTTACGTCAATTATACCATTCATTGTGGGATTTGACAATGCAAATATTGCTGGTCTGGTTGAAGTTGAACCTCTAAACGCTTCTAATACCTAGAAAAAAAACTAGTTCAATTACATGAAATTATAGAATACAATGTGTTTTACTAAATAAATATATAAAAAAAAAATTATACCTCTTTAGAAAACAAGCCACCAACTCCAGACAACCCAAGGAGTACATCAGGCTTTACCTCCTGCACCTGATTAATACATATAATACCCAATATAATCAGTATATGCAAATGATTAATAAAAGTAACAGTAAATTACATTTTTGGTCCCTGAGTATAACCGATTCTTTTTAATTTTGGTCTCATAAAGTTTTCTCTTGCAATTTTGGTCCTTATTTGAGGTTCTTGTAACATTTTTACTACCTGTTCCAAGTAAAATGAGAAAACCTTTTGGGACAACATTGAAAAAAAAAAGATCGGCTATGGACAAAAAATGTAATTTACTATTAAAAAAAATAGTCAAACCGTATAAAGTCAACACACCACTTCTACAAGAGTTGCTCCTTCCCTCAAACCTCTACGCTTAGTTTCATTGATCTTTCTTGCAAATGGTTTGAGTTCATTATCAATGCCTGCACGCTCTTCTGTGATTAAACCCTGATTTATTTCACCAAAAAAATAGGAAGATGTAAATGGTAATAAGTAATAAGTAATAACCAGATTTAATAAAACAATTGTAATGAATATCAATGTATACATACATCAACATCAACTACCCAGAACTGACTTCGTGCACTATCGTAAGCAGCTTTACTATCTCCCAACATTCTTGCCATTGTTCTCCTCGCTGCTTTCACAACCCCAACTCCTGCACTGCAGTTTTCAGCACTTATAAATCATCATCTTATTTAATAATTAAAAAAAAATTGTTTTTGTATTTCAAACCAGTTAAAATCTAATGAATTAATAAATAAATAATATATATATATATACACCTTCCAGCACCAGCAACAACAATATTTTGTTTTGGGAAGTCGATCATCATCTTTTCTTGTGCTCTTACAGCTCCTAGAAGACCAGCGACTACAACTCCGGCTGTTCCCTGGACGCAAGGGTAAAATGGTCGTTTACTCTCCAAAAAGGAAAAATCAATTAATTAATTATCCCCTAAAAGTGCTTTACCTGGACATCGTCGTTAAACATTCTGTAGGTATTTCTGTAGCGATGCAATAACGTTGAGGCCCACTTGCTTTGAAAATCTTCAAACTAAAATAAAATCACACCTCATAAGTCATAAGAATCTACATGGAATATTCACAAATAAAATGGTAAAAACTGAAAAACCTGGAAAAAATCATACCTGAACTATCACATGGGGCCAACGATTGAACACAGCCTCCATAAGTTCATCAACAATGGAAAGATATTCCTCACCTTCAAGACGACGTTCTTGCAATCCTAAGTCTAGAAAAAAAAAAATAATACTATCCTCATAAAGAAAATAATTTGCTTAATAAAGTTTGAAAAAATAAAACAAAAATAGCGTAATATATGTTAGAAGAGAAGAGAAAAAGTTACACAAGGGATTTTCTAGAAGGTTCTCATTGTTGGTTCCAACATCAATCATGATAGGAAGCACCTGTTACAATGAAAAAAGGAAAAAGATATATGTTTGCATGTGAGAAATTTTAGAAATATGTTTATATTGAGATGGATAATGTGCAAACATTACTCTCTGAGGATTTATTCCAGCTGCAGCAACATATAAATCCAACTTCCCGATTGCAATTCCAATACCCTGAACTCCTAGATCACCAAGACCCATGATTCTGCTTCCATCAGTAACAACAATCATATCAACCTACAAAAATGTTAAAAAACTTCTGAACACAAACACCAAAGTATCTATATCTAATAATTTTTAAAAAAAAGAATCATATTATATCATTTATTTAAAAGTAGAGTACCTGTTCAGCAGGCCAATTATAAACCATTGACATCATTTCTCCACGATCAAGAGCACTGAAATACATCCCCCTTGGTCTTCTAAATAATCCACTGTATTTCTGACAAACAAGTCCTACTGTTGGAGTGTACACTATTGGGGCATACTCCTTGATATTGGCCATTAGAAGCTGTCATAACATAGATACAAAATACAATGTTCATGGTTAACACCAAATGTAAACTACCTTAAAGAGTTCTTTTTTTATAAGAGTCACTCACCTTATAGTACATTGTTTCATTTCTATCATGTAGTCTGTTAAGTATTCGCCACTTTGCCAAACTGATTGTGTCTGAAGGCCCATCTCTTGCATTCATCTCAAGCTTCTTCAGCTCCGTCACTGTAAATTTTATAAAGATAGTTTAGCAACATGGAATGCTTATTATATTTAGTAGCAAGTGAAATAAATGAAGTTTTTAACATACTGAAGCGTTCAATTTGTTGTTCATCAGTCATGATGTTTGGAGGTAGAAGTCCACGTAGTTCTAGACGATCTCTTTCAGTCATGGAGAATGCTGTTCCCTGTTAATCAAAGTTGTCAAGTTTAATCCTGATTATTTGTTAATTAATGGAACGCGACCATAATAATTCATTCTTTTCATACCGACTCATTATTCAATAACTAGGTATATTTGATTGGCTAATCGTTTACATTGGATCGGCTGAAATATCAAATCGTTCATATTCCTCATGAGGGCAGAATTGTGAAATTTTTGATGGAAATGAGACGGAGAAACTGAAGAGCAAAAAGGGGAACCTTCCCACACACTTTTTGGACAACATTACCGAGTTTATAAAAGAAATTATAAACGACATTGCACAAAAAGTGACATTTGATTCAATTCATTGATGTACCTTGTTGAACCATGGGTTGTGAAGAATGTCGACACCTTTCTTATGAAGAATGGTTGGTCTATGGCATTCGATTGTAGTGAATGATCTTGAAATTCTGTACTGTATGCCTCTAATCAGAGTCGACGATAGCCGAACTTGGCGAGAGAAATTCGACATTGTTTCTTTAAAAATCAGAAAGAATGAGTAGATTTACAGAAATTTGCACTCCAATTGCGCCCTAGATGATAAAGAAAGAGGAATGCCTGTATTGAACTTGCTATTTGTGGAAGTTAAATCGGTTATGATCACCAACAGTTTCGCTTTGGCAACTTACATAGACCACCCTCGGGTTAGGCTTAACTATAGGTATCGCCTTTAAGTCTTGATAAATACCAATTAACCCCTGATCTTTTGCATGATTGTTATCCTCAATAAATGTCTTCCTTTATCTATAACTAGGCGAATGCCCGCACGTTGCGCAGTAACACCTATTTATTTGAAGTTTTTACAAATATATGTTTTTTATTTAAATATAACAATAACATTGTTGTTAAATTTGATACAATAATTCGTAAAATAAATTGATTTAATATATTGATTATTTTAAATTATATGATGATATATACATCTATTATAATTATATAATCTCAATCATTTGAATAAATTCTAACCGCGAGTTACACATGAATAAAATTAAATATAATATATGGTTTAATGTTATTTATATTTGTTGTTATTGTTAATTAATTTTTTAAAATTTATTTGTTTAATGTTTTAATTCTTGTCATTATAATTATTTAAAATATCATACACTGTTTTTTGATTTTATATAGAGTTATTTTTAATAATTATTATTTTAAGTTATTTTAAGCTACTTATTTGAAAATTTTTAAAGATTATAAAAATACTTTAGAAAATATTTTAGTTACATTGAGATTATAATTTAGTTTTTGCATTTATCACTACAGTTTATTGCTTTTAACAATTTATAAAATATTCTTTGGTTTTTTAAGTAGAACTGAAATTTATATTTAAGTTGACAATGTAATGTTATATTTAAATTAACAATTTAAGTATTTTGTCCCAACTGTTTAAAAGTTGTAGCTTTAAGTTGATAATAATTTACATACAACAACATTTTAAATCTAATAAATTAAGTATAATATATTAAAAGTAAAAGACATAACTTAATAAATAGATGTAAAGATATTATTTTAAAATTGAAATTTAGTTTATTTATGATTACACTTTAAGTTTGATATTTATTAACCTTATTAACCAACTTATAATCATTATTAGAAGGACACTACAACTTATCACTTTTAACTATTTACAAAATATTTGTTGGGTTGTTTAAGTTAAACTAAAATTTATATTTAAGTTGACCATGTAATGTTATACTTAAATTAATAATTTAAGTATTTTTATACAAATTGTTCCAAATTTGTATCTTTAAAATGATAATGGTTTACATCCAACAATATATTAAAACGAATAAACTAAGTATAATATGTTAAAAGTTAACGAACATAACTTTATAAGTAGAAGTAAATATATTATTTTATCTAACCTTATTAAACAACTTATAATTATTATTAAAAAGAAATTGAAAAGTCATGAGAGTTTCAAATGAATGTGGTGAAAGGAAAAATGCATGGGAGTTTCTATTGGATTAGTGTCTGAGTCCATAACTATTTTGATATGTACTTGACCCGATTATGAGCATGGTCCTTTTGGGTTGCCTTCACCATAACAATATGTAGGATGAATTAAGGAGAGAAATGTTTAATTATGATTTATTAATATATTATGAGAATAATATATTAAAGGAGAAATCATATTGTTTAATTAATATTAGTCAATAATTAATTATGTGGCTAAAAGAGATTAATTAAATATAGGGGATTAGACTGCAATTATTGGATAATTGAGTTATTGGGCTAAGGAATGCTAAAGGAACAAGGGATGAATGAAATTATGATGGGAGCCCATCATATTTTCGTCCATGGCCTTATCCAGAAGGTTCCATGGGCTGCTTAGAGTTTAAGCTGTCCATTAGGGTTTTGATAGAAACCCTAGCAGCCCAGACAAGTATATAAAGGACCCCTTAGGCCCCAAAAACGTGGGTAACCGAATCCTTAGGGTTTCTAGACATTTTTGGGTGCCTCCTCTCTTCTCCTTCTTCATATAGTTGCTTAGTGGTGTTTGTGACTCCATTAGAGGTGCATCACTTGAGGCACTAAGCTTTTGAAGCCAATCAAAGCAAGGAATTGATTGTTATTGCAATATAACAATCAAAGGTAATTAACTAACCCTTATTTCAGTTTCTTATATGATAGATCTAGGGTTTATAGCTTTGGATATTCAATTGCATGTTCATTAGACAAACTAGATCCAAAAGCTATTAGGGTTTGCATGTACACCATAGGATTGATGTATTGCTCAAAACCCATCAGTTTCAAATGAATGTAGTGAAAGGAAAAATGTTTCCTTTATAATTATATAAAGATAAGAATAACAATATAGATTCTCAACCTTATATATTTTTGTAGTTTGAGGAATTTTTTTTTCTAAGAGTTAAACCTTTGGAGGATTAGCAAAGTGGAGGTGGCTTGTTTAGGATGAGTAGGTTGGGGTGGGGAGGGTGGAATGGATCTACCTATAGAAAAAAAAACAAAATTTTTCTTTAATTTTTTACTAGTCGTTAATAGATTGTGTCTCATTGTAAAAACATTATTTATTGTCATAGTTTTTTCATATAGTTTTTAATATGAATATTTTCACGTTGATTTTGATAATATTAACATATTTCTTATTAGAGTTTTATGTTTGTAATTGATAACAATGTCAATGTTTTGGATACCGAAGGTGCATAAATAGAATTGACATTGCGAACGATAAGACGGTTTTCTTAATTATGACATTTTTTGTGATTTATAAAAAAGTTTTGAAAAAATTATAAAATTTATTAGGCTTGCGAATTTTAACAAACATAAAAATGGTTGATAGAGAGCAATGAGAATGAATAATTGGAAGATTGTTAGAGACTAAGAATTTAGAGAGGTGGTTGGCTGATAGAATTGTTTTATCTAGGCTTACATATTTTACTTTCGATTTTACCACTAAAATTACGTGTTATATGGTCATTATAAAGGGTAAAATTGTTGTTTTGCATACAATGAGATGAAATATCGTAACTCCCATTCTTTAAATGGATTCCGAATATAATCACTCAATAACAATGATATACCGACAAACAATATTGCATTAATATGAATAATATGTAGAAAAATGATGTCACAACTCACAACGACCAAATATATAATAAAAACGTCTCATGCCATCGTAGATTACATATTTTGTTGCATCATCAATAACTATTGAAGGATATAGAACACTCCTCGTATGGGCATTTTGAAATAGTCTTTTAAAAAGATTTTTAATCATATATGAAAAAAAAAATTATAAGGTCCCACATATTTAAGTGTTTTGTAAATTTAAAATTTTAAAATTCCAAAATATACGAAGGCGTAACACATTAATCATAAGACAAAAGTAAATTAAACATTATCTCATACATCAAATTGAAATTCCTATAAAATTCCTTATGCTTCTTATGTATTTGAATCGCCACCTAAAGTTTCTAATATCAACACAAGTCAAAATAATAGGTTATGTTTAGGGAGCCTAGTGAGCATTATCAGGGTTATACATTTATGAAGTATATAGACGTTTACAAAATCCATATGCAATATATAAACCTCAAAATATATAAAACTCATTAAGTTACACGTAACTTCGATATTAGATAAAATATTGCAATGACAAAACACATTGTTATAATGATCAAATTCTCAATATAAATAATACAATGCATGATATGGAACTAAGCCTAACCTGAAGTTAACTCATCTTACAATAACAAGGTCATTCGTCTCAAGGGATATCTCAAGGTAAACCTGAGGGAAAAGATGGTAACCCGAAGCAAAACATGGTAATAGCATCACACCTAAAATTAGTTTAGAAGGTTCAAATAATCATAAATTTGGTATATGACCATGACACATGAGACCATGGAAAACTTGTTGGGTTTTCTATGCAAGTGATTGATAATAACCTTAAGTGTACATGCACCCTAGATCAATGTATTACTATAATGGAAACTGTAACGCCCAGTTTTTTATACCAGGTACACCCTAAATTTTTATTTCTCATTTAAAATTTACAAATAGTTTTGGTGTACACTAAGACACTGTAATACAAAAAGTTATCACCAGGGAGCGATCGTACTGGTCACAAGTATAGGATCTGAGTCGAGGGGAAATAAACTACATGCAAAATAATCATCACAACAACGTAAGCCTCACAACTTAGTGAATAACAACTACTGTAACATAAATCACATACAATAACTTAATATCAATTATAAGCAACAAATAAATTACGCCACATAATGGTGTTCTCATACCCTCTTATAAAATCTAGTGTGTAATCAATTTCTCAGTAATAATCAATTTATTAATAATAATAATTTTCTTAATAATAATCTATTTCTTAATATTGATTTATCTTGTCGGAATGATCTATCTCTCGATAATGATCTATCTCGCAATAATAATCTATCTCTCAATAAGGATCAATCTCTCACTCATGATTTAACTCTCATCGATGATCTTACTTTCATCAATGATCTATCTCTCATCAGTGATCTATCACTCATCAGTGATCTATCTCTCATCAATGATCAATCTCTCAATTGCGATCAATTTCACAATCAACGACCTGTCTCTCAATCATGATCTAACTATCAGTTGTGATCTATCTTTCACTAATCAATCTCTCGATTAGTATCTATCCCTCAATATGATCAATTATTTAAATTACAATATATTCATATATAGTGAAACAACGATATCTCAATAACAAGTATTGGAGCAGTGTTGCTCACCTCGAGGTTGGTCAATTCCTAGAGGTTCCAGTATATATGACCTTGTTTTCAATTTTAGTTTTGTAACTGTTAAAACAATTACCACATACCATTCAATAACCTACTCAGCAAACTTTGACCATCTCAATAGTCATAACTTCCAAATCACGTTATCGATATATCAAAACTTGTTTACAACTTATATCCAAATGTAAACATAGTTTTTTCGACTAATTAACACTACAGGTTTAACACTCAAGATTCTAGCATAATATGACTTCATGGTGTACGAGACTCATCCCAACATATGTATGAAATACACAAATTAATCGTTGCATAAGCTTACCCTTGACATCGGTATCGCGAAAACTGAGGCTCATAACGACGTCAGGCCTCTCGTAGACTTAATTCTTCCAAAATTCGCCTCTTTTTACCCCTTATCCAATCTCTGAGTTATTTTTGTTCATTTTCCCCAAAATGAACAAATAAGGGATTTAAAAATGTTATTATTATTCTTTTGTTAATTCAGTTGTACCACGTCGTGGTGTCGCAATTATTTTGTCGTAACTTCGGACGACCATAACTTCCCCATACAAACTCCATTGTTGACGATCTTTATATGCACGTAACCGTCTCAGAGTGAACTAAAACTTTCCTTCACTAATCTTTTGCTCAAGAGTTGTAGATTTCCTGTTATAACGCAATATTTAAAAAGAGGTACATATTACCTTGCCAAAAACACCGTCACGTTGCACTACTTAAGTTCACCCATGGATGTATTTATGTCAAATACATCTTATAACACATAGTTTGAGGTTTTTTTTGGGTCATTATATGTATCGTAATAATATATGTCATGAACTCATGTGTCACATCAACCTACTTTCAAAACAAAGAATATTAACTAACGGAAGGGACAAAATTACTAATCGTTCAAGTATAATCTTATATACTTGTGATTCCTTGAAGATCTTGAACTTGTGGTTGCTCTTGGAAGGACCATCACTCAAAGTAGGAATTCCTTAAAGGCTCACACCCAATAGTCTAAAACCCTAGAAAATTGAGGAGATAGGAGAGAACACTTGAGAAATCAGATTCTCTAAGTGCATGAAAGAAAAATAACGAAATTAATGAAGGCCAAAGGTGTAACATCCTAATTTTTACGATTTTTTTTTTAATTTTTAACTCATATAAAGAAGCCACTTGTTATGAAACATCATAAAAACCATTTGTTCTAAAAGTTTACATTCCAGAATCAAAGTACGATCATAAGCACGAAATCACAAAATACAAAAGTTGTTGATGTGTGTACAATCTGGCATTCGCCTTCCGGTGATCATCTGAAGTACTTGCAACATTTAGTCCACAACTATAAGCTAAAGCTTAGTGAATTCCCAAAATACCACATACCACAATATACATACAAGAACACATACAACGAGTCCAGAACACATACAACGAGTCCATACCAACCCAACGTATGTCTAGACTCACAACACTTAATGTTGATCTTGTCATAAATTCACCCATCTTGTCCCTTAGCATCAAAATGTACCACACACACTATTGGCCATCCAGACAAAGTTGGACGCCTCATCCCACCACAAGATATGTCAACATATATTATATATAACACACCAACAAACAAACAAACAACTCAAAAGCATATGCAACCATCTAACTGGTATACCTGTGTAACAGTTCACTAAAAACAAGTTAACATCATATAGTGAGTCAAACTTCACACTACGTTACAGCTGGTAGATCACTAAATAAATGCATAGTTGTATGTAATCAAAGATAAGATAGACAGTCGAGCAGATGATCCTACATTAAAGCCACAACCAAACAAGGAACATGCAAGAAAGCCTAGACCAAGAGTTCTCAAGCTATTTCATATAAATACATACAACTCCTATGACATTCACTGCGATGATCACCTGCCCGATTAACACTATCACCAGTATACCACTATTCCCTTTATATCCTACCATGCAAGGATATACATTGTAACATATAATATAGTAAGGAAACTCACTTGATCTAACCAGTAAAAACTTAACAATAACGATAACAACAAAACAGCTAACAGAAGCAACCTAATGCCCAAACTAGAACTAGTCCTTAGTCAAATACCAAATTCTACTCAAGTTTGACTAAAACTCAAAGATCAATGGTCAAACTCAACAGCCGATTCATTGCACCGTGGCAAACACTATGGACGCATCATGGTGGCTAACAGAAAAATATTCCCGTTTTCAACCCGACACCGTGTTGTGGCCTACATCATGTCGTGCTGTGGCCGGATGCCATAACACCTTAATGGATTAACCACTTAAACCTTAATCTCTAGAGCTCAAAAGCTTATATATGTTCTTTCTAAAGGTATTAATGTATAAAGTTTCCAATTTTATCCATCAGGAAATTCCAATAAGTTAAGATCTAGAAACCTAAGTCCTTGATGGATTCACCAAGTGCATGAACACAAAGATTGGTCATGCAAGCAACATTTCTAGTCACTATAATGATCCAGAAGTCATAAAATGCACCAAGAGGTTCCGGAGTTCACTCAAACTCCAAGAACAAGAAGATTAGACCACAAGATCAAGTGACATAATCTATATCTAATGAATTAATAAATACGGTAGAAGCTTTATACCTCCAAATGGTCAGAAAAAGATGAAGATGGTGGATCAACACTAGATCCAAGCACTCAAGCAACCAAAGAGACTCCTTCTTCATCTAAGAACATATGGAGGCTAGGACGAAGAAATTATACGGGAAACTCAACCCTCACCACACAACAAAGGAAAACAACTGGTGAAAGAGAAGAAAAGTCCAAGCCTCAAGCATGGACTCCACAAGAAGAGCTAGCGTTGACACAATCTTGGGTTGACATTTTTAGAGGATTTAATCCACGGAAATGCACAAGGGCATGAACATTTATGGCTTCGCATTCTTGAAAGATTTCGCAAGCAGTTGGGTGAAGGTGATGACTACCGTACCAAACACCAACTTAATTCAAAATTTCAAGAAATAGTGAAAAATGTTTCGAAGATGAACATGTTGTACAACAACCTAAAAACCCAAAGGAGAAACGGTCAAGGAGATGAAGAAATTCTTCAATAGGCTTTACATTTGTTTCACGAGGAAACGAGAAAGATGTTCAACTTTAACGAGCCTTATAAATTGTTAACTTCGAGTCCAAGATGGAGAAAATATGAAGCCGACATCCTAATAGGAGGAGAACAATCAAAAAGAACAAAAACAGACTCCAGTGGATACATAACTTCTTCTAATGCTCGTGTCAGGATAGATTTCAATGTTGAAGACGAGCTCGAGCTAGAAGAAATTGTCAAACCGATAGGTAGGGACATAGAAAAAATGAAGGGGAAGATGTCTTCTTCCAATGCATAAGATTTCAACAACAAAGTAAACATAGTGCATAAAACGTCGGAGATATTTGATAAATACAATCTGAATTTCGTTGAACGTTTGACATTTGACAAAGAAAAAGTTGCCCAAATAAAAAAGAGCACAAGGAAAGAAAAGAAATTAAAGATATGAATTTCTTGGTGCAAAAAACCGATTATTTTTCGGGACAACTAATTTTGAAGACGAAGGAGAAGATCATGAAAAAACATTTCCCTAGATTGTTTCTTTCTTTTTTTCTTTTTAAATCTTGGTTGTTTTTATTTAATCTTGGTTGTTTTAAGGTATTTTTTTAAATGTGTGTTGGTTTTTATGTACTTTTTATTTTAAATAACGAAATATATCTAATTAATTTTTGTATTTATTAATCATTTTTAATTAACTTTATTAATTTTTTGAATTATAAACTTTAAAATTAAATATTTTAATTTTTAAAAAATAAAACTAAAAGATGATTATTTCTTGGTTTTTGGTAAGTGAAATTTAAGTAAGTGGAAAGTTAACGTGCCACAATTTTTACAATAAAAAAAAAAGTAAAAATAAAATATAGTTGGTCTTATACGTTTTCAACCGATTATAAATAAACAATTTTTACAAAATAAATAAATAAATAAAATATAAGCTAAATTAGCGAGCCGCATAAATAAAAATATTGAAAAAGCTCCCAATCTTTTCTTTTAAAGTTTTATTATGAACAAACCTCATAAAAAACTCTCATTTATGAATGCGGTGAATTGTGAAAGACAAAATAAGTTTGGATTTTAAGCTTTATGATCAGCTCATCTACAGATATTCAACTATTTAATTTGTACAAAAATTTTTAAGGAGATATTCAACTATTTAGTTTGTACTGAATTGTTTAAGGTCCTCGTTACTCGATTCCATTGCAATTATAAGACCATCACTAACTCATCTCCATTTTTTTCTCTATAAATGAAGTAAAAAATGGAGTAAACAGTGTTTCATCTCCAACCCTATTCTATTTCTCTCCCATTTTCTATCCCAAAAAGTATATTCTTGAAATATTCTATTTTTATAACTTATATATATTGTCAAATACACCCTTCTACTAATTAAACTTTATATTTATGATTAATTAATATAAATTAGTATATAACATTATATTATAAATATTAAATATTGTATTTAAATTATTATTAGCATATAAAATAAACCAGAAATGTATAAAATAAAAATGAGAGGGACTAAAATTGACAACCAAACTATGAGAGAATACTATTCATATCTCCAAAAATGGAGGTGAAAATGGGGTAGGGTTAGAGAAGAATGAGGGAAGAAATGGAAGAAAAAATGGAGTTTGGAGGTGGGTTGTAGATGCCCTAAGACCATCTCGAACCCATCTCCATTTTTTCCTCCATAAATGGAGTAAATAGTGTTTCATCTTCAACCCTACTCCATTTTCTACCCCATTTTTTACCCCAAAAAATATATTCCTAGAATATTTCATTTTTATAATTTATATATATTGTCAAATACACCCCTCTACTAGTTAAACTCTATATTTATGATTAATTAATATAAATTAGTATACAATATGATATTATAAATATTAAATATTGCATTTAAATTATAATTAATAAATAAAATAAACTAGAAATGTATAAAATAAAAATGAGAGAGACTAAAATTGACAACCAAACTTCACCTCCATTTTTGGAGATATGAATAGTATTCCCTCATATATGGGGAATACTATTCATATCTCCAAAAATGGAGACGAAAATGGGGTAAGGTTGGAGAAGAATGGGAAAAAATGGAGGAAGAAATGGAGTATGGGGGTGGGTTGGAGATGCCCTAAAGGGTGCAACATTTGAATTAGGGATAATGACTTGAAAGGGTAACGAACTTTCGACTTTTGTCACATTTAGTCACTAAATTTTTTTTTTTGTTATCTATTTGCCATTGAACTATTGAAACTGTTCACATTTTACACTTATAACCGGCTGTTACCGGTCATAAGGGTAAAATGTGAACAGTTTCAATAGTTTAGTGGCAAATAGATAACGAAAAAAAGTTTAGTGACTAAATGTGAACAAAATCGAAAGTTCGTTTCCCTCTAAAAAGTTCAATGACTAAATGTGAACAAACTTCCTATTGTATTATGTTTTAGCAAAATTATTTATTTTTGTTTAATTGTAGCAACATTTGTTGATGAAGAAATCTATGAAATAAAAAAAGAAAATGTAACATCCGGATTTCCAGGTATCATAAATTAAGTATTTTTCTTTTGAGTTAAGAAGAGAGACTCGACGAGTTGACGCCTCAACTCGTCGAGTAAGGTCGCGACCGATGGCTCGGATTAATGAATGGACTCGACGAGTCGGTGAGGCGACTCGACGAGTCCGCGCTGTTGGCAGAAACCCGAAATCTTTGGGCCCGAGCCATATTTAAAGGCACTTATGGCCTTCAATTGCGACTACCTTTCCCATAAGTGAGAACCCTAGCGAGCTTGAGTGTGTAGAGTGAGAGGAAGAGAGGAAGAGCTATCTTGAGCTTTTTGGTGTGATAGATATGGACCCTTCTAGGTTCAGAGAGCCAAGAATATGAAGCTTTAGTAGAGTAAACCTTGGGGTTCGAAGTTAGGAAGCATTTATGGGATTTTTATGGTATATATAGTTACTTTCATCTTACACATAGATATGAAGTATTTTATATAAATTACGTGCTATGTGTGCATATTATTTGAATATTTGCTGTCTATGTTGGATGAACGATTTTATACATGTTTTAAAAGATTTAAACGGTATATTTATTTTATATCTACAAATATGTTGCAGATGAAACATGGGTAGATGAAATAGTTGGTGTGTGATAAAATAAAATGATGAGAGATAGGTGATGATAGAAAGGTGATGATAATTAGGTAAATAGATGATGATGAATATATGATGTAGGATGAAAGGAGATACCATAACCTTAACCAACAACGTGGCGATGTAGTCATCTACCAGAGTATAGATGGCGACCACGGACTATTCTAGACAATCCAGTGGAAACATCAGCAGGCCCATAACCTGTAGGTGATGAATTACGAGTTCAAGCGATGTTGTAACTACGTATTCATGCGATGATACTCTAACCCCTTACTATGAATTATGAGTTCAGACGATGTTGTAACTACATATTCATGGGATGTCACAAATTTCGCATGCCAAACCAATGGTCATAATTCACATCAGTGAGAATGGTTCATTTTTTTGTAAAACCAAAATTAGATTGGAAATTTTGATTTTTTATTTTGGAAAATGTCAAACCATTGGTTTTTTATTTCGGTTTTGGTTTTTTGTTTTTTTTTAAATATATTTTCAGGGTTTTTTTTTTTTTTTTTTTTTTTTTATTTCATAGATTTCTTCATCAACAAATGTTGTTACAATTTAACAAAAATAAATAATTTGCTAAAACATAATACAAGAGGAAGTTTGTTCACATTTAGTCATTGAAATTTTTAGAGGGAAACGAACTTTCGATTTTGTTCATATGTAGTCACTAAACTTTTTTTCGTTATCTATTTGTCATTGAACTATTGAAACTGTTCATATTTTACCCTTATGACCGGCAACAGCCGGTCACAAGGGTAAAATGTGAACAGTTTCAATAGTTCAATGACAAATAGATAACGAAAAAAAGTTTAGTGACTAAATGTGACAAAAGTCAAAAGTTCATTACCCTTTCAAGTCATTATCCCTTTGAATTATTCATCCAAAATTGCATGCTATATTCTATAACTCCTTATATTTGTTGGAATATTTACTCAAACAGTTCATATTAAAAATGATTCTCTACAAACTATCTCCCTAACAGTCTAACTTACTAAATGGTCCCTACATAAAAATAAAATTATAAAAATGGTCCCAATAATATAGGTATTATTCTTACAAGAATGGTCCTTATGTTTAAAAAACATGGTCACTTCCTAATAATAAATTTATAGAAATAGTTCCTATGTTTCATAAAATTATAGATAGGTCAACGTTAGAAAATTTACATAAATGACCGCTATGGTTCACAAAATATAGAAATCTTCCGCATTTTTCACAAAATTACAAATATAATCCATGCCAAAAACAAAATTACATAAATTGTTCCTATGTTTCACAAAACTATAGCATTACGAAACTTGCATGAAAAATATAAGATTAATAAACCCAACTTAAAGCACAGACCACCCGGCAAGTTACCAATGTCAATTTTACATAATGTAATATTCATTATTAATTTGATTTCAATAAATTGTACAATGTAAATAGTCGAATTTGATACGATAAACATTTAGCTATTCAAGTCGTTCAAACTTACTTAACCGAAGGTAAATTTGTTAACATTTTGTTGCATACATATTTATGTTATAGAGAAAACTGCAAAAAAGTCCTTACATATGAATATCATAATCAATTTAGTCTTTATATATATATATATATATATATATATATATATATATATATATATATATATATATATATATATATATATATATATATATATTATTCAATTACACCATGTTCCCGAGTCAGAATTAAGGAGGGAAGTGGAGAGAAAAGAAGAGAATCGGAGGGAAAAAAGGAGTGAAGATTGTTCCCGAGATTATTTTTTGGAGTGATTTGGGAAGAAATGAAAGGAAATCAGCACAATCTTTTCTCTCTTATTCTTCCTCCCAAATTGGAGAGATTTGGAGAGAAAGAGAATCATCGATACAAGAAAATCCCGATGATTACCAAACTACCCCTATATACATTCACGTACAAGATCACAGAGAAAAAAAATGTTGCTTCTCCTCTTCACGCTCTGCAATCGGAGACGATTCCATTGACGGGTTCCTGATCAGCTTCGTCTTCAAGCTTCCCATTGACCGGTTCCTGATCAGCTTCGTCTTCAAGCTTCCATTATCAGGTTTCATTTTTTATTTGATTTGTTTTTTATGTTTCTTATACCTGATGCTATTCTTCTTATACGCCATCTATTTCTTGGTTATGGGTACTTATTTGACATTTATATAATCAAGAAAAATATACAAACTCACCTGCTCTTCCACTAGACTTCCAGTTTCATGAAGTTTGCATTGGTTGTTTCTATGTTTCTTCTATATTATTTGGTGGTATATGGGTACTTATATAGTCTTTTTCTGCCTCTGTAAAATCACTCTCATGTTTTACAAACTCGTTTATCTGCATAAATTTAATAAAAACTTGCAGGATTTCTCAAAAAATCTCATTACAATGTGCAACTAAATGTAAAAAATATTAATTTAAGCAAGTAACTATGGGCATTACAGCATTACAACCTGTACCATGCTTTTTTCTGTTAATTGGATTAGTTTAAGCAAGTGTTAATAAGATTATATAGTTTTGCCAAAGATTACTTTTGTGATTATCATCTCTATATAGAAGATCACACCCTATTATACATATTCATGAGTACTCTTGGGTGGTGTGCCTCATTGTAAACTGTTATGTTAAGTCTCATTATTATCCACCTTCCTTACACCACCATATATTGTTTGATTTAGCTGATATGATTGGTTTAAGCATAACACTATTTTATATTTTATTTTCTTGTGGATTTTGATAAAATGACTGGTTTATACATTTGGGCTTGAAATAAGAATATAAGTGCAACAAACTACCATTCGCTAGGGAACTAAACAAGCCGTTCATAATTCATTTTCTTGGGGATTTGGATAGAATGAATGTAACGCCCGGGTTTCGGGGCTAAACATTTTTAGACGATGTAATAGTCTAGGTTAACTATTGTAACTCTTTTTGAAGTAATAAAAGATGAAATATTTGAGTATTATGTGAATTTATATGCTTATTATTTATTTATAAATTTATGGTAAATAAAGGATAAAAATAAGCGTCAAAATTAAAGTGTGAGATAAACCCAATATCTTTACATAAAGTTGTAGCGGTCGAAACTAGGATTCCGGGGATATAAAGAACGTCGAAATCCGAGTTATAATGAGGAAGTTATGACTCGTCGAAGTTTCGTGACAGAACCGACATGACACCGGGAAGCGTAAATAGTGAATTTACGATAGAGCAAGTTTTAGCCTTAGCGACCTAGACGAAAGTCATAGAATATGTTAAACCGAGAGTGTCCATAAAAAGAACGCCCAAATCTGACTTCGTATGAGGAAGTTATGATTTTTCGAAGTTTCGACCTAGCAATGTACAACCCGAAGTTCGAATATTAAATCAAGCGATTTCTAGCCGACACAACCTAAACGAGAATCGAATATCTCTTTTAAGTAGTAGCGTAACGATAAAAAGACAGACGAAAACGGACGTCGGATGAAGAAGTTATGAAATTTTAACAGACCAATCCTGTCCCGACCTGTTAATAATATAACTTTTGAAATAAATTCAAAATTAGCCGACGGAGTTTAAACGAAAGCTGTAGAGTACGTTCCCACCTACGCGTGGATATAAAGAACGTTGAAAATGGAGCTTGTATGAGGAAGATATGACTTTTTGAAGTTGGAACTAGAATTTGCGAAACTGGATGCAAGGCTACGCCCAACGTAGACTTCGGACGCCTCACATATTGACTTTTTCTACGGTTCCGAAGACGTCCACGTCACACCACCCGGAAACCGCCACCTCGCACCTTATCCGAACTACGCCCAACGTAGTTGAGTTGTACGCCCAGCGTACGGTCCGAGGATCAGGCCCTATATAAAGGGTGCGAAGGCAGCCAGATTTCTTGCACATTTCCATTTCTCTCTCTAACTTCTTTCTCTCTCTAATTCACCCAAACACCCCCCAAAGCCTAGGTACCTTTCTAGTAATAGAAGAAAACCTCGGAGAGCCCGAAGTCTCCGAGAAAAAGAGTTTTTCAGTTTGAAACTCTGCCCGCGCAGAGCCCGGTTTTCAAGCAAACTTCCCAGTTTCGTCAAAGAAGGTTATTTTTAGAAGCGAGGTGCTGTCCAAATCACTCCGTATCAGGTGAGTGTATATTCACTATCATCTTACACATAGATATGAAGTATTTTATATAAATAATGTGTTGTATATATATATATATATATATATATATATATATATATATATATATATATATATATATATATATGTTACTATTTACCTGAGATGTTTGTTGGATGAAAGATCTATACTTCTTTCTTTCATATCTGAAACTTTTTCCTTCAGATCTATACTTTCTCATCTCAGGTCTAAACTTTTTCTCCAGATCTAAACTGTATACTTTGAGATCTATGTTGGATGAAAGATCTGGACTTCTTTCCTTCAAATCTGAACTTTTTCTTCAGATCTAGACTGTATATGTATTTTATGCTTGGAAAGTTATGTTGGATGAAAGATGTAAACATTATTTTTTAGATCTAGACTGTATAAATATTTTATGATTTGAAAGTTATGATGGATGAAAGATGTAAACATTATTTTTCAGATCTGGACTGTGTATGTATTTTATATCTACAAATATGTTGGGTATAACAATGGATAGATGAAATAGATGATGTGTGTTAAAATGATGAGAGGCCTCAATGTTTACGATGTTTAAGATGATCCAGTCGTCTAGCAGAGTATAGATGATGACCACGGACTTTTTTAGGTAGTCCAGTGGAACGCTAGCAGACTCGCAACCTGTAGGTGTTTTTTTTTGAAGATGTACTCCATCCCCCCATGGTTGCCTTACGAACACATATGGCTGAGGAATCCCCTTAGCAGTAGTGCCCATCCCGATGAAATTCCTTAGGATAGGTACCTTATAATAGATGCTTTAGGGACGTAAAGTGAGGTTAACGGGAATGGGTAATCGGGTTAGTGATTTGATGAAAATAAATAATGCACTTATTATTGTGGGTTGAAAACCCTATATGCTTACCAGGCTCCCCCGCCTGACCCACTCAGTTTCTTGTATTACATGTAGTGGCAAAAGCATAGTTGGATAATTTGACGAGAGATTACGGAATTGAGGCCAAATAGTGTTTTGTGGCCAAAGATGTTTATTTCTTTTTAGTTTATGCTTATGGTCTGTATCGATGATTGACATCCCGAGTTTTTGTAATGCAATGAAAATACATTTCTCTAAGAAATGCTTTGATAAAATTTATATCATATTTTGTTTTGGGAACAAATTCCGCAATACTTTTTCTTAAGAAGTTACTCTGATTTTTATTAAAAAGCATAAACGAAATCGATCTTTTCTGGCCGTAAAAATAGGGATGTCACAATGACTATATGAAAATAAGTCTGATCACAAAACTAACTATGAGCAAAACAAACAATGAGCAACAATAGCATTGCTACTAAAAATATGAGGTTTTATTGAATTACAATTTATATATTTTTTAGTATAATCTTATTTGGGTTTTAAAAAGCCTTCATTGGGTGTACATAAATTTTATCACTAAAGATTTTAATATGTAAAATCAATCTATTTTTCCTTTTCCTTTTTCCGATTTTGGTTTCCATCCTTATAATGTTTAATAATTACAAAAATTCAAAAAAATAAGACAAAAAAGTATGTGGGTCGACCTACATGAACACAAAGCTTATTAGAAGTTTATTTTCATTTGTGATTATTTATTTGATTCTTTACTTGGTTTGGTTTGAAGAAGTAAGTATATTTGTTTTGAGAATTATAATGATACCTTACAGCTTCATTGCAACCACACCTAATATGAAATGCATATTCATGTTACCCAAATTTTTAACAATTGATGTGACCACAAATCCACATATGACACAAGTATTACAGTTTAATAATTTTCGTAAAATAGGTAACAATTTCGATGGATAGTGAGCTATAAACACCAGCTCAATTTCTGAGAGTCAGGCAAAGGCAAGTAGTTCATCTACTTTGCTTGTTGATGACCATTCTGACACATCGTGCCCTTGCCAACACAAACCGTCCCAAATTACCTTCTAGGAAACTTATTTTAAAACGGTGAGGTATACGTAAACAGTTGCTACACGACCTTTCAAATGGTGGTCAATGTCATGAACTTATCCGTATGAGTGAGCATGCTTTTAAGAGATTGTGTAGTATCTTACAACAAGTTGGTGGTCTTCAAGCTACTCAACGCATGTCCATTGAAGAGCACGTTGCAAGATTTTTGCACATTGTCGGCAATGATTTCTAAATTGTTTGTTTTGCTCATAGTTAGTTTTGTGATCGGACTTATTTTCATATAGTCATTCTATCCAAATCCCCAAGAAAATGAAATATGAACAGCTTGTTCAGTTCCCTAGCGGATGGTAGTTTGTTGCTCTTACATTCTTATTTCAAGCTCAAATCTATAAACCAATCATTCTATCAAAATCCCCAAGAAAATAAAATATGAAATAGTGTTATGCTTAAACCAATCATATCAGCTAAATCAAACAATACATGGTGGTGTAAGGAAGGTGGATAAGAATGAGACTTAACATAATAGTTTACAATGAGGCACACCACCCAAGAGTACTCATGAATATGTATAATAGGGTGTGATCTTCTATGTAAAGATGATAATCACAAAAGTAATCTTTGACAAAACTATATAATCTTATTAACACTTACTTAAACTAATCAAATTAACAGAAAAAAGCATGGTACAGGTTGTAATGCAGTAATGGACATAGTTACCTGCTTAAATTAATATTTTTTACATTTAGTTGCACATTGTAATGAGATTTTTTGAGAAATCCTGCAACTTTTTATTAAATTTATGCAGATAAACGACTTTGTAAAACTTGGGAGTGATTTATGCAGAAAAAGACTATATAAGTACACATATACCACCAAATAACATATAAGAAACATAGAAACAACCAATGCAAACTTCATGAAATTGGAAGTCTAGTGAAAGAGCAGGTGAGTTCTTATACTTTTCTTGATTATATAAATGTCAAATAAGTACCCATAACCAAGAAATAGATGGCGTATAAGAAGAATAGCATCAGGTATAAGAAACATAAAAAACAAATCAAAGAAAAAATGAAACCGATTAATGGGAAGCTTGAAGACGAAGCTGATCAGGAACCCGTCAATGGAATCGTCTCTGATTGCAGAGCGTGAAGAAGAGAAGCAACAATTTTTTTCTCCGTGATCTTGTACGTGAATGTATATAGGGGTGGTTTGGTAATCATCGGGATTTTCTTGTATCGATGATTCTCTTTCTCTCCAAATCTCTCCAATTTGGGAGAAAGAATAGGAGAGAAAAGATTGTGCTGATTTCCTTTCCTTTCTTACCAAATCACTCCAAAAAATAATCTCGGGAGCAATCTTCACTCCTTCTTTCCCTCTGATTCTCTTCTTTACTCTCCGCTTCCCTCCTTAATTTTGACTCGGGAATAGGGTGTAACTCGAAACAGTACACACACACACAAAAGGTGGAGCCCTAGTTCTGATTAAGAGACAAATTTCTTCTAATCAAAATCCATTTTTTTGTTAACTTTGTATTGTTTTCTTTCATGTTTCTTGTTGCTATTTGGGAACATCGATTGAAATGATAAGCATATTCCACAAGGTAATTTATTTCATTGATTCTAGGGTTCTTGTACTTGACGGTGGTTCTCTTTCATTATAAAATATTGCATATTTTATAATCCATGTTTGTTATAAAAAATGAATATTCACGCACTCATAAACAAATTTAAACTGATGAAAAAGATAAGAACTTATTTGTTTAGGTTTTTTTGTTTTCACGTGGGCCTTGTTACATTCAAGCTCTTATGCAAAGATAACAATAACAAGAATTTCCCTTGATTTTTTCCCCATCTGTTGCTTTGTTTCTATAGTCATCAATGTATGGGATAATTTGGTTATTGACTAATTAGTGGGTTATAGAACTATCAACCAGTTGTAGATTTAATCTATAAATATGTGATTTTTTTTACAACTAAACTTATTAATTTTAACTTGTTGTTTTTGCTGTTTTTTGGGAACATCAATTTTTTTTAATCACATATATTAGTTCATGGCAAGTTGCAATTGATGAGAGAAATGAAGCAAAAATTGAAGGATTTAGGATCAAGTACATGAATTCATAAGCGAACATACGTTCATATATGAACATAAATTGATATGTAATATTTTTAGCATTTGTGCAACACTTGATTTTACATGTGTTAATATATGAACATTGTTCATTTTTGAAAATATATTCATTGATGAACATAAGTTCCAACTATGGTTATAATCATGTTTTTGTATAAGTATTTAGTTATGAACATGTTTGATTTTCTATGAACATGTATGATTTTTTATAAACGTTCAATTATGAACATATATTAAAATGAATGTTTAAGTATGAACATTACTAATTTCTCGGGTTTTGTATAAATGTTCAGTAATGAAAATGTATTATCAGATGTTGCACAAAGATAATTTATGGAATCCTATATAAATGTTTATAATTGAATTATATATCTTTATAAATGCTATAATTTAGGAAAATAATTAATAAATTACCATTTCATTTTTAAAATAAAATTGTTATTTTATCATCATATATTTTTCTTGTCAAAAACTAATCTAATATTCAAAAAGATGGTTCAATGGTTCTAATATTTTGTATAGATTTAAAAAAAAAAAGGTTTTATATGTACAATATAAGATTTTTTGTGAAAATATGTTTTTTTTTTATATAAATAAGATTTTATAAAGAAAAAGTATATTCGAAACAAAATTTTAAGTAAAAAAGTTGAAAAAAAAAACTAAAGTTAGGATGAATTTATAATAAAATTCTGAAATCTATGTCGAAAGAGTAAATTTTGATCCAAATTTATAATAAATTTTGAAAACTTGGCAAAAAGTGTAATTTTTTAAAATTAAATGACTTGTTGACCGGGTAAAATTGTCAAATCAAATATAATTATTAGTTTTTGGAATTTAATTGAATAAAAGAAAACTAAATCGATTATATTGTCAATATATTTCTCTGTCTTACTTAACAAGTAATTATCACTTTGTTAGAAATTCATTTAATAAACTATTCTTTTCAATTCCATCCGAGTGACTTGAATAAAATATAATATTAAGTTTAGTAACGTAAATAACAAATAATAATAAGGTTAGGAAACTATTTAATGACAAACACAATTGTTATACATAAATTGTAAAAGTCAAACTACGGTGAAAAAGGAAATAAAAAAGTACATATTTTATTTTAGTATATTACAGAGTAGTCTCCTCTCTCCATGTTTATATAATTGCACTTTGAAGGAAGAAGAAATAAATTCCGTACTATTTGATTTCTATTTCACCCCCACCCCCACCCCCACTCCTACCCACCATCCTCAAATGTCTATATTTCTACCAAAGAAGACAACCGCATCTTGCCCAAATTCAACTCCGTTTTCCTCGTCTAAACCCTAGAAAATTGTTCATACTTTCCATGAATACATGATTACAGCCACTGGTTGCACCCAATTTCCCTAACCAGACAAGTGTACATAGTTACTGCTTTGTATACATAGATGAAGTGTAAGAAGCACTACGCCGATCTCAGTAGTGTCGTCGGCGTCTGCGCTTCTTGCCTCCGGGAACGCCTCTTTTCTCTCGTCGCTGCTCAGGAGCAGGCACAAGCAAAAGCTCAATCCCAGGATCAAACCGTAGAAGAAAAAAATCGCAATTTGGACACGCACCCGGTGTTTCCTCGTTCTGTTTCTCCCTACATCAGTCGCCGAAAATCAGATAATTCCGCCGCCTCGACCGCTGCTGCCGCATGGCCAAACAGTAATCAACATAACAGTGAGAGAAATCGACATCGTAGCGTTCCCGATCAGCGGTTTTTTAGCACGCCGCAGGTAGGGCCTACAGTCGGATGCTATAATCCATGCCGAAAGAAGAAGCACAGTTTTATTCGGTTCTCTTTGTTAACGAATTTGTTTAGATCTAAGAAACGAAACGAAGTGGATTTAGATTCGGACCCTAGGGTTTCGGTTTCGAATTATGGGGGATCATACGGTGGTGGTGATAGTGTCACGTCGGCAATGCCGTCGCCTTCGTGGTTCTCAACCATTAGGTCCGGTGGTGGTTGTCGGAAGAAACAGCCGTTTTGTTTTAACGAGTCCTCGAATTCCGCAGCCAGCGTGATGCGGAAGCACTACCGTGAAGATCGGGGTATGTCTCCTGTGAGATACTCCGACGCTTATGGCGGTGTAGAAGATGAATTCGGCGATGGATCCAGCGGATACGAATCGTGTGAGTCGCGGAAACAAACTCCGTGGAGGACACCAGCGCATCCTTCGGTCCGGCGCGGTGGTGGCGGACACGGGAAGAACGTTTCCGGTCTAACTTTCTGCTTGAGCCCGCTGGTGCGAGCCAGTCCTAACCGGCATTGGAACCACAAAGGAATGCCACCGGTAGACGGCGGCGAGATCAGAGCTCCGGTCAAGCCGCACTTGTCCAACACCAAGACCTTCTGCGCCAACCGATCAAAAAAACTCGCCGATTTGGGGAGATTGAATACAACCCGTTGATTTGGATGACCAATGAGGAACACATTTGACTTCCTTGGAAAGTACCATTTTGCCCTTGGTACCCTTTTCTCTGATTTTTGTTTCTAGTAGCTATAGTATTCCCTATATTAAATACAGAGAGAAATAAAAGAAAAAGGTTTTGAAATTTTAATTTTCTTCTTTGTAATTACAAATTTGGACATGAGTATACATTGTAATTACAAATTTGCCCTCGCTTTCAATTCGAGTCGACTGTGGGCCAGCTGTGCAGTTGAGTGTCTCTTTCGTAAAATTAAATATAAACTTTATATGATACTATTTTTACTTGCGAAACATTTAAAGAAGAATTGAGTTTTACTTTTGACTTTGGGTCAAAAAAGTAGATTTATGGGTTTTATTGCATTTATTATGGTAGATTTGATGCAGTTGAGTGTGTAGATACACATTATTATTATACTAGTATTTAATATGGTTGAATAATGTATTAATATTTATTTTTCTATTCATCATGATAATGAAATGTCATTATCATGTAAATATGGTTTATAAGATACTCACTTCATCGAAATAAAATTTTAAAATAAATAAATTAAAAAGTTTAATTTGTACTTAACCTGAAGAAAATATAGCCATTTGTTAAAAATCTGAAATATATCTTTATTAAACATAAACAAATATAATTTATTTCAAATTTAGTTTTTTAATGTATGTAAGATGATTTTCCTATCATTTTTAATGTATTTTTTGGATTTTGTATATTACTTAATTTAATATTCTTTAAACTAATTTAATTAAAAAATATACATATATGTGGACCCTACCTCTCAACCTAACACCTTTCCCTTGTTCCTTGGATGACAATCCTTCCGTCACCACCGGTGAGTCCCTATTACCACCCTTTTAAGGAAATTAGAAACTCAGATCACAACTATATTTGAAATTAGAACCAAAATGAATCCAATACAACTCGTTCCTTATTCCTGTCGCTTTCCCAACCAAGTAGGTTTGTATATATGTTTGTCACAACTATAATTTCTTATACCAATCCTTCCTTATAAGCATTTTAATCAACAAAAATATATGAATATTCTCCATGGGACCCTACATACAAATACAATATGGGTGCATCTGCGAATGGTGATGGAGATTAATTGTACCTGTTTGCTTCATGATTTTAAATCATCTCTATCTTTGTAAAGGAGGATTATAAAATATTGTAAGGGTATATAAGTTCTTTGAGAACATAATCGATTTATAATATATGCATCCTCCATTACCTAATCCAAAATCTATTATCAACCCAACAGTACCGATGCATTATAAGTCTATAACCTACTTCACAAGTCTCAGCACTCCATCAAATGTTTAATGTCGAGATAAGACGACAAAGTCATGAATAAACATATTCGAGGTTCTATGTATTTATGAAACGTGTGAATAACGTATTAGGTTCATACTAATCGAAGGTAATGACTTATTCAAAGTTTGAGTTTTTGAGGACCTACACACACACTTGTTCAATATCATCAAGCAACTAAGGAAATATTGCGTCATTTATTGAAAACTCAATGGGTTCTGTTGACATGACGCATCCTCGATTTTTGGAATTCTAAAATTCATTGCCAAACTCCATGATCACCGATCCAACAAAGTCCTGGCATCCAAATACACTATCTGATATATAGATAAATAAAGTACCAATTTGTTGATTCATCATCTTTTTATGTTTTAAACAAACCTTCATACCAAGTAGTTAAACAATAAGATAAGAATTTCATGTTTGTTACCATCAAAATCAAAACAAACGAAATATGGCAAAACACTAATCACATATATAAAATGCACAAAAATCTTTTGTGAGATAACTATTGAATCTTCACATAGCTGTGGTCCTCACCCCCACAATTGACCTGAAAAATATACACAGCCAAGAAACACTTCCATAAGTACCCGTCATCATGACTATCCGCCACCCAAGGGCCACTACCTATTAGGAGTTCTTAGGGTCGTAGTAATGCTACTTTAATGTCAATTAATTTTTATGTTCCAAGACTGATTACAGATAAGACCGCTCTTCAATCAAACATTATTGATGTAAAGCTAGTACTATTACTATATCGGAATAGGATTTAAATTGATATTTATAGATGTATTTAGTATCTGGGATCGTATTATGCATACAAATAAATTAAAGTTAAAGATAGTAAATATTTGAGACGAGAACATCCCATATGTATTTGATTTGTTTACACGCTTACACATAATCTATAGGAGTATACTGGGTAATTGGTCAATGCGGGTGAAGCCGGGTCAAAACCTGCAAATACAGAAATACGTTTTTGATATTTTCCTTATGAAATTTCTAAGTAGTTAAGATGTTATATATGTAGCTATATAATAAATCTATATTCAATGATATTTATTATGTTGGTCCATACCCAAATTAAAATACAAACCAAATCATGGTATAAGAGTCAAAATTTTGACTTATTTAGTCCAGATAGGCGAGCTCTTAACGTCATTTTGAGTTAGGTTAATTGCCTCCTTTCATTTAAGGATATTTGTCCCATACAACCTAAAGAACAGACCATTACTCCATTAGGTTCAAGTTTATATATGTTTTCCTGTCACTATCCTTTAAGTTCATTAAAAGCAGAAAAGCTATGAGATGGCATTATGTACTATCTTTGTCACAATAACATGTGCTACTCGATATATATATATATATATATATATATATATATATATATATATATATATATATATATATATATATATATATATATATATATATATATAGGGTTAGGTTATTTTGTTTTCACTATCTATTGTGTGCATCTATGACTGATTCTGGACCAATCATTTTAGTTATTTTAAGAAAGTAATTAATGCATATTAAATGCTGAAGATGTAATTAATATTCATTATATCTTCAACATGTTATATCCATTAATTACTTTCTTAAAATAACTAAAATGATTGGTCCAGAATCAGTCATACATACACACAATAGATAGTGAAAACATTTGAACCTAACTCTCTCTCTCTCTCTCTCTCTATATATATATATATATATATATATATATATATATATATATATATATATATATATATATATTCAAGAATTCGAAAACTCATAATCCATTCATAATATTTCAAAACCAAAGACACCATTGGACTCCTAGAGCTATGTCTAAGAGATTTTACAACCACAAACACAAAAATGATGATTGTTTAACACAATGGTGTTTGAATTCCAACCAACCTAGGGTTTTAGAAGCATTTACATTTAGCCTTCATATTTGGTGTTAAAATGGGTCTAACATGAGAATGGTGCTAAATTTGATGGTTGGTTGGAATATTTTGGCACTCTAAAACACAAAAATCATGCAATATGATGGATGATTGGAGTTGGCCTAAGAGAGATCCGTGGTCAAAAAAAGGATTTGACTTTTTTTTTTGGAATAAAACTATTGTTGAGTAGGTTTAGATTTTTTTTTTTTTGAAAAAAACACTAAATGTGCATACATACACATATATGAACAAATGTGCATATATGTGCATTTCAAAAAAAAAATTATCAAATCTTTTTTTTAGCATGGATCTCTCTTAGACACAACTCTAAGAGTCCAATGGATGGTGGTTTTGGTTTTGAAAAAATAATAAACAAATTAGGTGTAACATCCCAAAAATTCATTGTAAAATTTTCATTTTTAAAACAGTAAACCATACAAAAGAGTTGTTCAAAAATCGATTAAAGAGAGTATATTATTTAAACATCAGAGTAAAGATCATAAATTACCAATGCGGAAAACTTTGGGGGATGTTGTGCAGTCATGTCGGACCCTTACCTTTCGAACCGGAAGTACCTGAAACCATAAATATTAAATCGTAAGCACAAAACTTAGTGAATTTCCCAAAATACCATATACCATACATATCTGCCAGCTCAAGGCTGTGTCGGGTCAATTTCACCCCGAATCTATTTCAACTCATATGTCAGCACAAAGCTGTACCGGGTTTATTCACCCCCGTGTCTATATCAAATCATATGTCAGCATAAGGCTGTACGTCACAAAGACTACAAGCACAAACTATAACATAATCTAATGGGCCGACATTGGTGTCTTCTCCCCACAAGTATTATGAGGAGACTGACCTTAATCACAAAGTCGACTAACACTCAGCTCACAACCGTGCCAATCACAGTTAACTGTTTTCCTGCCAAAAGATAAATGTTGAACACCTCCTATAAATCTACACAAGGTAAACCTTAAGTCTTCCTTCTAAAAATACAATTTGACCAAAAGTCAACCCAAGCCAAAAGTCAATGGTCAAAGTCAAAGTCAACAACCCATAATGTCAACTCTTCATTCTCACGTCGTGAGAGCTCACCCAGTCCGATTCCAACTCATCCCGACTCAACCTAGCCAACTCAGTCAAGGAAAGACACCTGAGCTGACCTCACGATGTGGGCAGCTTTTCCTCATGTCATGAGCCCCAAGAAGCTCATTAGAAACGAGATCAACCACTCCTCACATCGTGAGACCCCATGTCTCACGTCATGAGAATAGTCTGAAGCCGAAAGATATTTTCAAAGCACTTCCGAAGAAATGTATTTTGTTTATATTAAAACATTGGGATGTCATCGTCAATACAGAAACATAAGCATAAACATACCTTACATTCATTTACACTAATGATTTACATATCATTTAATCTCTCAGTGTAATGCATCTTTGTATCGACACCAATGATACAAATAAACTGAGTGGGTAGCGATATGATCTACAACTTTTGCATACGAGCTCCATTTTTGACGTTCTTTATATCCACGCGTAGGTAGCGATATGATCTACAACTTTCATTTAGACTCCGTCGGATAATTTTGACTTTATTTTTAAAGTTATTTTTTAATAGGCTTAGACAGTTAAAATCCGTTAAAAATTCATAACTATGTCATCTGACACCCTTTTTGACTGTCTTTATATCATTGAGCTTTAATTAATGAGATATTAAATTCTCGTTTAGGTTATGTCGGCTAAAAATCGATCGATCTAAAATTCGATTTCCGGGGTGTGTATTGTTATGCAAAATCTTAGAAAAATCATAACTTCCTCATACGAAGTAACATTTAGACGTTCTCTATATGCACGATATCGGTTTAACGTCTACTATGACTTTTGTTTAGATCTCTAAGGCTAAAAAGTATTTTATCAAAAATTCATTTTTTATGTTACGCAGCGTCGTGCCGGTTTAGTCATAAAACTTCAACAGATCATAACTTCTTTGTTATAATTCGGATTTCGGTGTTCTTTATATGCACAAAATCCTTGTGACATTTACTATAACTTGGTTAAGATTATTTACTATAAATAATATTCTCTCAAAAATTCGATTTTTTATTCTTATTTCTCTAAATTGACTAGCCCGAACCTACGAGCGTCACACAATGAAACTTGCACAACCAACAAGAAAAGGGGTACAAAACTTAGATCTAACCTCATATTACAATAAAGGTTGAAAATTTAACACTTAAAATGGTCCTGAAACAATGCAAGGTGATGATGATGATGATGATTCCTTGCAAGCCTTTACAAAAGATACCCTTTTCCTTCTTCTTTTCTTCTTCTTCTTCAAACTAAGAAACACTCCAAATTGACCAAGAATCAAGCAAGGGATGAAGGCTAGGGTTTTTTTGGGGTGAACAAGGGTTTTGAGGCTGATAAGAAACCATAAAATGGGTTTATATGTGCTTAAATACAAAGGAAATCCTAAAAGATCTTGGTCTAGGGTTGCAGCATATCTCACGTCGTGAGACCAGTCCCGAACGAAAGTTTCCATCTTGGCCCATCTCACGTCGAGAGCCTCTATGTCTCACGTCGTGAAGTTCATTTTCCTCAAAAATCCAACCTTTTGACTCCTTGAAACCCTAAACCAAAACATCCAGGAAAACAGGTGTTACATTAGGAGTTTTGGAGTTCTGGCAAATCTTTAATTCTCGTGATAACTTAGCTATATATATATATATATATATATATATATATATATATATATATATATATATATATATATATATATATAATTGAAGTCATTAGGTTGTATTAAGTCGGTCGACTAGCAACTAGGAATTAATCAGCTTTGTCGGGATTTGTTTGCGACTAGTTGGAGACCCTAAATTGTAAATTCGTTGAATTTAAAAAAATTAAATATGACTAATATCATAACAAAGTTGGTAAATATCACCAAAATCATACCAAAATTTGTTAATATGATTAATACAACACTAATCATATCTCAAATAGTTTCTATTGGTTGAAACTCATTGTTTAGGCAACGATTAATCGTTGGACACAGCCTAATCAGCCGAGTAGCGCCTAAGGACTGATCAGAGATTAATCGGTGCATAATCAGAATTTTTACAACACACTGAGTTATATATATATATATATATATATATATATATATATATATATATATATATATATATATATATATATATTCAGTGCCCATCAATTACACTAGCCACTTCTTCGGGAGAAATAACAACAAATCAATTGATCAACCGTATGTATAGTCGTGAAGAAACTCAATTCAAAAACCATGATCATTAAGTTTTTGTGGACCACTCCTACTTCTTTGCATGTTTAGATTGATTGTGTCAGATCTTACACTTTGAATCTTCTTTCCTTTCGCCAATTGCAAAGTTTTAATGAGTGTCACTCTCAAATTAGGGGTGAGTATAGATAACAAGTACCCGCTTTTGGAATCAAAACCGTCTCAGATCCGTCACCGAGGTCTCTGGTTTCAGTTCTAGTTGCTAAAAGTGGGAACCACCAAGGAGTGGTTGTAGTTCTGGTTTCCATTTTTTAGGATCCGTTATCCGCTGGGTAACTGCCTAAACCAGTTCCAAAATATTAAAATTTAAAAATACTTAATACTTAAAGGAATTTACCGTAACAACTTGATGACTAAGACATTTGTTGACACAATTTAATTGGATCACGGAGACAACATGCTAATAAATCATATTTGTAACTTTTTTTTTTCAAAACAAATAGTCTAATTTAATATGAATGCATGACACTAAAACAATTTGAACGTACATGATGGTGATGATGGTGGTAAGATTTTTGAAAAGATTTGATGTTAAATAACATTATATGTTAAGAACACGAACTTTGGTTTATGACTTATATTTAACAATTTGGATTATCTTTATAACGATTATTTTTTGTTGTTTGTAATTCTTATTATAATAAACTAGTTATAATATTTACTTTTTTTATTCAATGGCTAAGAATTATTTTATATTAACAAAAAAAAAATGACATAACCGGGTTATCCGGTCTCGGAACTAGAACCGCCGGTTCCAAGACTGATTCCAAAAATTTAAGAATCACCTAAACTGGTTCTAACTTCACGGGAACCGCCGATTCCGACTCCAATTAAAATGTAATGAAGCAGGTACCCACTTATGCTCATCTCTATCTCTATCTTAAATATAACTGGATTTACCATATTTTTCTAGTATCAATATGGTAAAATAAATAAATTATATCAATGAACCTTCTATGCATCTTGAGAAAATCATCGATGACATACTTGGATTCTCATGTCTATCGATTACATCAGCCACTCCAATTACTTATCCAAATTGTTAAATTAAAATCAACATTGTGCGGTCTATTAATTTTTTAAATATATAAAAAATAAATACATTAATAAGAAAATTAATTAAAAAAATTAATAAGGACACAATAGTCTTTTTAGGTAAGACAGAGACCAAACGCGCAACAAAAATAAACAATAGGGACCATCGATCCGAGTTAAAAAAATAAGTTAGGGACCAAAAACACAAATTTTCCCAAACCACAGTGACCATTCGTGTAATTTTCTCATACTTTTCGATTTGTTCATATTTGGGTAACTATTTTTTTTATACACATCAAGGTAATGAACTTGTTAAAAGTGTTCATATCTAGGATGTGACCTGCTACAGCAGATCATAATGGTCATATGTAAACACTTCTAATAAGTTTGTTACCTTAATGTGTACAAAAAAAAGATAGTTACCCAGATGTGAACATACCGAAAAGTTAATTACCTTAGCAAGTCATTTTCCCTTTAATAAATGAATATGATTTTGTTTCTTGTGAATTAAAATAATATTTGTGATATAATATTTCAATTGGAATAGATGATGCAGTTGTATTATTTTGCAACTATAATCGATTTTTTTTGATGTTTATATGTACAGAAAAACCCAATGAAATTTCCATCCATCATATCCTATTTTTTCCATTTCAAAGCATCACTAGAGGGTGTTTGCAAGTGCATTTAACACGTGCTTATGTGATACGAAATACTCATAATCTAACAATCATGTTGTACGTAGTATGTATATATATATATATATATATATATATATATATATATATATATATATATATATATATATATATATATATATATATATATATAGGGAAAAGTGAATATACCCTTAAGGGTATATAAGCTTAGGTACCCGAACACACCATAATAAGTCGTTTTGTTTGATATATTCATTATAATGTTCTTAAACTTCAACCCTAAGTTGATTATTTTCAAGATATTCAAAATTTCCGTATTATTTTTCTCTTAAATCACATCTTTTTGCCGAACACCTATTAGGCTATATATATTGTAGATGAAAATGAAAATTATGTAAGAGAAAGATAAATGTGTAATTTACAAAAATCTTGGAAGTAAATCAAGTTAGAAGTTAAACTATAAGAATATTGGACAATTAGAATGTATTATATGATACAAAACAACGTATTATGGTGAGTTTGGGTACCTAAGCTTATATACCCTTAAGGGTATATTCACTTTTCCCATATATATATATATATATATATATATATATATATATATATATATATATATATATATATATATATATATATATATATATACACTAGACGAATTCTCGCGTGTTGCGCGACATAGGTTAAAAATATATTATTAGAATATAGTTTTAAGACACCTTTTAGTTAATTCAATTCACAAATTTAGGTTCTTTTATTATTATTATTATTATTATTATATTTAATGTTTTCCTTTTAACTATGTTAAAAAATTAATATTGATTTTTATTTTTTAAACATTATTTGATATTTTACTTTAGGTTTTAAATTTTACACTAAAATTTTAAGCTTATTTGATATATTAATATATGTTATTTGATATATAGGGTTAGATTATTTTGTTTCTTACATTTATTGTGTCCTAAAATACACCAATAGAAATTTAGTAAATTAAATAATTATTTAATTAAATAAATATAGATATTAAATGATTTCCATAATTATATGTATATTAAATCATATCCATAATTATAATTCTCTTTTTAAGGAAACTAATTAAATTCGTCATTAATGTCAGCAATAATATTCTTTCAGAATGAATTCACATCAAAGTTTTATATATCAGTTCATATTTTGTTTCAGGGCTCACTCACTTAAAATACAATAAAGTTGCATTGAATACGAAGAACAAGAATGTATTACACTAAAATACACTCTCATTCTGCTGGAATACACTCTCATTCTTCTAGATATGAATTTATTCTGAAAGAATATTATTGTTGACATTAATGACGAATTTAATTGGTTTCCATAAAAATAAGTTATAAGTATGGATAACATTTAATATACATATAATTAATACTAAATTCATATTGATGCATTATATATATATATATATATATATATATATATATATATATTAAAAAGTAATTAATGCATATTAAATGTTGAAGTTCTAATTAATGCTCATTATTTACTTTAACATCTAATATGCATTAATTAGTTTCTCAAAATAACTAAAATGATTGGTGCAGAATCAATCATACATACACACAATAGATATTTAGAACAATATAACCTAACCATATATATATATATATATATATATATATATATATATATATATATATAATGTTTGGTGCAGAATCAATCATACATACACACAATAGATATTTAGAACAATATAACCTAACTATATATATATATATATATATATATATATATATATATATATATATATATATATATATAGTAGTTTATAATCCGTGAAAACCACGGTTACAAAATTAATGAAACTTTAATAATGAGAACTCAAAATTATTAATCAGTTATTTTAAGTAAATTATTAATTAAGTGATATTTTTTTTAGTTATATAGAACTATAATCGTTAATTTAAATAAATATGTGAAATTATATCACCTTATAATTTGTATTAATTTCATTTTAATTTTTATTATAATGTTATTAATCTAATGTAATTAAAGTGGGAAATTTAAATTTTAAAATTTAAAATTGAGAATTAATAAGTTGACAAGTGACATGCATTAATTAGGAGGTCTAATAGGATGACACATGACATAAGAAGAATAAAATTTGCATTAATTAAGAGGCCTAATATGATGACAAATGTCAAAAGGAGATTAAAACTATTCTTTTATTAGAATATGGATATATATATATATATATATATATATATATATATATATATATATATATATAAGCCGTGAAACCACGGCTACAAAATTAATTTAACTTTAATAGTTAGAACACAAATTTATTAATCAATTATAATCGTTAATTTAAATAAATATGAGAAATTATATCACCTTATAATTTGTATTAATTTTATTATAATTTTTATTGCATTGTTATTAATTTACTATAATTAAAGTGAAAATTTTAAAATTTGAAATAGAGAATTAATAGGTTGAGTAGTTGACAAGTGACATGCATTAATTAAGAGGTTTAATAGGGTGACACGTGGAAAAAAATATGTATTAATTAGGAGGCCTAATATGATGACACATGTCAAAAGGATATTAAAACTATTCTTTTATTAGAATAGGGATATATATATATATATATATATATATATATATATATATATATATATATATATATATATATATATGACATTTTTTTTGTATACCTATAAAAAATACATTTTTACTTACACCATATGTATTTGAAACCTCTATGATTTTTCAATTACTTTATAATAATTATTATAAATTGGTTAATAATGTTAAATTAATCGAAAAACTAAATTCTAATAATAAAGTAACTAAATCACAATATTAAAATATCATATTTTACTTCTATTTATAAAATTATGACTTTAACTTTTTAACATATTATAGTTAACTTATTAGTTTATATATGTTGTCGTATGTAAGCAATTGTCATTTTAAAGTCGCAACTTTTGTATAATTTATGATTTTATGCAAAATTGTGAAATTATTAATTTCAATATAACGTTAAACGGTCAACTTAAATCAAAAGTTAAGTTAAACTTGAAAAAAAAAACAGAGAGACTATTTTATAAATAGTTAAAAGTTATAAATTATATTAGTAAACCAAAATTGCAATTCTAAATTAACAAAAAAACTATGAAACTACTTTTTATAATCATTAAGAATTTTTAAATATGTAGCTTAAAAATAATTTATAATAAGAATAGTTAAAAGTAATAGAAAAAAAGTTATAATTGTATCTTTAAAAATAAAAAACAATGTTTGTTGTTTTAAATAATTACAATCAAAGAAACTAAAAATATTCATCAAATAAATTTAAAAAAAAAAGTTAAATTTCTAAAACCAAATTAAAATAATTAAGAGTTTCCGATTACATTATTTTAAATAACTTACAATAACAATAGTTAAAAGTAACATTATATACAAAAATTATATTATTACCTTTAAAAACAAAAACAATGTTTGGTCTTTTAAATAATTACAATGATAAAAATTAATCTTAAGCAATTAAATTTTTTAAAGTTAATTAATCATAACAACAACAATAAATATCGTTAAACCATAAATTATATTTAATTTTATTCATGAATAACTTACATGTAGAGACCATTAAGACAATTGATATTATAAAATTTTAAAAGATGTCTATATTATCATATAATTCAAAACAAGTAATGTTTATACTAACTTATTATAAGATTTATTATATAAGAGTTAAAAACGTCATTGATATATTTAAAAAAACATATATTTTGTGATGATTTCAAATATATTGTTGTATTTTGCGCAACGTGCATGTATTCGCGTAGTACTTATTGTAAATAATGGTAAATCGTATCATTTGAGGGACTTACGTCAACTTGTCCCATCCCAGATGGAAGGTTAAATCGCAAAACAATGAGAGGCGAATCTAAGGGATTCCTGGGCGGCCGGTGCAATCTCTCAAATTTTACAACACAATGTAAAATTTTTATTAAATTTTTTTACATAATTTAAATTTATCAAAATGCAATCCCTGAGATTTTGTCCTGTGTCCGCCACTGAGAACAATAACAATATTTTGTTTATGTTATGATTTGAACTCTAAGTCTCCTTTCTAGAATTCCACTCTTTAACGATTAGACTCTCATTGGAAGAGTTATATTTCAAGTGTGTTTGGTTGTGATTTTGAAGCTTGAAGTTGTATTCAAACATATTGCAAAGAGGATTATGGTGATTAAAGAAAGGATGTTGAAAGTAACATGTATGGCATTTGAATCTTACTAAGATATTGTTGGACATTATAGATAGTGGTTTCCATCTAAAATGGGCTATGAGTGGGAGATTCCCTTCACGCGAAAGTGTTAATTCTCTCTATGCTATTAATCTATTTCTTGTTAACACCTTATTAAGAAGCGTAAACATGATACTATTAATCTACTTCTTGTTTAACGTCTTAGGGCATGTTTGACAAAAGTAGTTGTTAGCTAGAAGCGGGTAGCGGTTATCTGGTAGCGGGTAACGTGTAGCGTGTAGCAGATAGCTGGTAGCGAGAAGCTGTAGCTTTTATTTGTTATATTAATGTTTGACAAAAGTAGCTGGAAGCTTTTGAAATATATAAAATTACATAAAAGGAAAATTGATTAAAAATAAATAAATATATAAATATATTTTTAAGGGTAATTATGAAAATTGATTTCAAAAGCTCAGGAGCATTTTGTTAAACTACATCAAGTAGCTTTTAGAATCGAAGCGTTTTGTTAAAACTAAAAGCTAAACGCTCGTACCGCCAAACGAAGCTTTTAGTTTAAACTAGAGCGTTTATTAAAAGCTAAAAATTAGAAGCTCTCAAATGCTTTCAAAAGCTCCGTGCCTAACACGCCCTTAGTAAGAAGTATAAAAAATAGAAAGAAAGATGAATAATATTAAAGATGCATGGCCCTTTGCATGTTTGTTTTTTAGGGTTCCAAAAATATGCATTTAGAGGTCTTATTTTTACTCTTGCGAATATGAATTTCAAAATCAACCGACCGACCTAAATATACACATAGTTCTTAATAAATGGATCAAAAGTGTTATCTTATTTGATAAAAAGGGTTTAGAAAGAAATAATAAAACTCTCAACAAATAATTTATTAAAGTGCATGACACATGGAATCCATTTGGTAAGTGCAAATTTGATGGTCTCCCAACACCTATAAACATTTCATTATGATCGATGATGCTTGTTTTAAAATCAAATTGATTCCCTTTGGACATTCTTTGAATTTAAGCCTTCATGACCCCACTATCTACTTTCATTATAAAATATAAAGTCAACTATTCCCCAAAAATCAAATTATTTCAATTTTACTTTTATAAATCTGTTCTTTTTTTACATGTTTTAGGAAAAATATTTCACCATTATCCGATGGAAGTTTATAATATTTAGATCATAGGTTAATTCTTTTTGGGATAATTCTATATAATATCAATGTATTTTCGAGTTATCATACTTTCGTTACTGTTATTTCCTTCTGTAAATATATATATATATATATATATATATATATATATATATATATATATATATATATATATATATATATATATATATATATATATATATATATATATATATATATATATATATCAAACATGCTATTAGAAAGCATCTTATTTAATTCATTTGATAAAACTATTTAATTTTCTTTGAGCTATTTTATTGACATTTTGGTTTAATACGACAATATTAAACAATAATATCAATATTAGTTAAATATCAATATTATTATTTTTTTTTTAACTAAAATACTTTCAAACTGATTTCGTTTTCTTGAAATACGACTACAATGTGTATAAATAGATAATGACATACATGTTGGAAAAATAAATCGTTCTTTTGAGACCTTATTTTTCTAGTAAGATAAAGCATAAGTTTATTTATTATTGTTTTGAGAGATCATGTGCGATCACTTGTTTCATATATATGTTAAAATACTTTCAGCAAATGCTTTTAGCCCATCAGTATAGGTATTATCCTTTCTATTTGAAGTAAATGATTTAACTCACATGTGGAACATATATGAAATTAAAAGTAATATAGGAATAAGTTAAATTTGTTGTTCCAAAATAAAAAAGATAAAATACTCTCATTTTTGTTCGATGAAAAAGAAAACACTTAAATCTTTAACCACAGGTTTAAATTTGAAGTACTTAAAAGCATCTATAATTTTGGAAAGCTTATTGGGTTAAACAAACTTTCTTCTTTCGTTATCATTTGCCGCTAATTCTCGAAATGACAAAATCTGTTTCAATTTCTAACTTACATCCAGTTGGACCATTTAGATTTTGGATCAAATCGATTGGATTTGATCCAATCAATCTATCTAATAGCAAGCTAACAGTTTCTATACACAAACCACTCAAACGAATAATCAACGATACATTCAACTTTTTTATCGTAGAACTCTCATAGGAGAGGTCATGAGTTCAAGTCTCGGTAGAGAGATGAGTGGTTATTTAGGAGTAGGTTAGTTAGTTTGCCGTTTCAAAAAAAAAATTCCAACTTTTTTATTGTAGAACTCTCCTGCTTTGTAAAAGATATTAAATCATCCATGGTTTCTTGTTTCGTCACTATATCCATTGGTAGATAGAGTTTGAAATGAAAGTGGATGTTGTTGGTGTAAAACTTCATGAGTTTGTTTTCACTTTAATTCTCAACCTTCTTTAAAAATATGATTCTGATAGGGCTAATCATGATCACAAAGACACCAAAGATGTTGAAGAAGATGACCCAAGGGGAGGGATGGTGGTGGGTAGATGGTGGTTGATAGTGGGTCCTTAATATTTATAAATGATTACTAAAATTAAGAAAATGATGTAATAACAAAATAAGTGTAGAGTTATCATTTTACACACATCTAACAGAGTAAGACACATCTAATAGAGTAAGACAGGAGGATAATTGGTGCAAGATTTAGACACCACAATGATGTTTTAGACCAACTCCAACCATCAAACACTAAAATTGATGCATTTTAACACTAAAATGATGATTTCATTCCAACCAAACACTAAAATTGTGTTTTTTATTGGTCAAGTGTTTTGGCCTATATATTTGAGGAGTGAAATTATCTAACATACTAAAATGATGTTTTTTAGTGATTGGTTAGAATGAAAAAGGAAGAAATGACACAAGGATGGTGTTTTTAGAGAATTATTGGAGTTGGTTTAGGATCAACTTTTTGAAAGTTAGACCGAAACTACAAATTTGACCATCAAGTAATTTACTCAATAATCTATTTAGTATGTTTATTTGATACTTAAGTTAATCAGGATACTTTAGTTAGAAAATCCATAGCATCTTATATAAAAAATGAAAATGAAAATGTCGCATACATGAGTGTGAGTCATATCACAACTCCAGTCTTCATATGGAAGTCTCTTTCAAAGTATCTATCAAAAGTGCAATGCTCAAGGTTTTCTCCACTATAAAGGTCAACCCCAAAAAGCCACATTTTCTTTTCTTTATAGCTGTTCCAACCTACTAAAAGATGTTGGGAAAAGTAAGGTTGATTTTCTGATTAAAGACAACGAACTTAAGCTTTCCATCAAGAAAAAAGTCTTAGGACAATGAGGTGGTATGTAAAAGATAGATCTGAGTTAGTGTTTTTTTTTTAAATATATATATTGAGTTTTTTGTTCAAGATTTTGTAAACCCTTTTAAGGAGTGTAAAAGAAATGTAATATTTACTTGAAAAAAAAGGTAATTTTATATCCTTATATCAACCCTCTTACAGATATATTTTCATTATGTTTAAGTTCAAGAGTTCTCACATAAACATAGAGAAGTCATATGTCATGCATTGCTATGCATGCTTTTATATGCTATTCACAAGCAATTATAAAGAAATTAAGTTCAAAATACACATTCATGCCTTTTGTTGTTCACTATCATGATCTTTGTCTTTTGAGTTATTTGTGATGTAGAGATGTGCACAGAGAACGACTTGGACTCAGGACGTTAAAAAGACCCGGTCCAAGTCCTGTAAAGTAAGATGGGTTGTACCGATTGTCCATTTTTTAAACTCGACAGATTATGAGACTGTTTAAAAAGCGCAATGATATCCGACTGATTATGAAACTGTTTAAAAAGCACAGTAATATAGCCGCTTTTGTCTCTTAATGCAATTTTTTTAAAAATTTAAGATTCATTAGAATATGTGTTAAGAAGTATCACAAACGCCATAACCAGTTACGAAGCGATTATACCGGTGAAAGATTTCCACGTCCCAACAAAAATTTATTAAACATTGGGCTGAGTACTGGTTAAATGCCTCGATGGGCATCGATTAATTTGTCTAGCTCCGATCATGTTTATTTGATATCATTTGTCTAAAATGTCTAATACCTTATTATTTATTGCTAAAACAGTCTTAAAATTAAAACAGTGCATCAATAGAAAATATATGTTGTTCACATTTGTTCAAAAATAAAATATTTCGTATGTTAAGAACGTTATGACTTGTTGCTTAAAAGAGGTTGCGAGAACCGCATGATATTTGCAAAGATATGTTCCTCTACTGTGTAACAACGAAATTGATAGTTACCAAAAAGTGATATTTTGAAGTTTTACAATGTCTCTGGGCCAAATATTAATTTGGAACTAAGGTTATGTTTGGCGTAATAGATGAAAAACTAGTTGGTAAATAAAAAGTTAGTTGTTAAATAAAAAACTAACTGATAGTTAAAAAATTAGCTGATAAAAAATAACATTTGGTAAAACTAACTGAAAAATACGAAATGACATAAAAGCACATTTAAAAGAATGTGTTTTTATAATTAATTAAGGGGTATATTTTGAAAAATTTTAAAAAGCTCATAAAAAGCTAGTCTAGGTAGCTTTTTAAAAAGTTCGCTTATAAACTATTTTTTGACTTGCTAAACATGACAACTTAAAAAACTCGAAAAATATTCTAGCTTTTCAGCTAGCTGTGACGCGCTAAACACAACCTAAGTGATTGACAATGGTATATTTATATATTGGTAAATTAACCGAAATAATATATTTTTTGGTGACTTGGCAAAATAACCAACATGTGGGGGTTATTCTAGACTCGAATCTGGCCTGGTCCATTTTGAAATGAGTTCCACATTCAATGGATACTGGATCCTATTTAATCAATTCCAAACTTCACACGAGACATGCCATCTCAAAATTATTGGCCAAGTAAAAAACAGAACACGATCGCGATGATATTGAGATTTGTACAGGTTAGTTCTTGATTCCTTTATTTGTTGGTGTGTTTTTTATGGAGTATTAACCGAAAAAAACATAACTCCTTAATAGGAAGTTGTTATTCGCTCGTGGTATTGCATACGTACAACTTATATGTATGACACATTGATGCTATGTTAGGGCTACCCGTATACCCAATCATAAATATACAATATGGCATCTATGTGTGATGATCCCCCCCCCCCCCCCCCCCCCCCCCGATAGCAAACCATAATGTTGAAAATAGTGTTCATAGCAACAACATTTGGTAATATTACTACTGATAGCGGAATCATTTTAGGTTACACGTAATAACAATTGACATGAAAACTTTACTAGGGTATAGTTTTTTAATAAATTAAGGGTTTAATTAAATAATAAGAAAATGATAGACTTAAAGGGTTTAAGTGTAAAGATTTGAAAGTCATATTTTTATGATAAGCCTATCGGGAGTAGAGGCTACTGACAGGGGACGTTTTCTGACCTGGCCACCTTCCAGCTCACCACCACTGAGTGTTGTAAAATCTCGACTAGGTCTTGGTTAATCGTCGATTAGTCCCTAAGCGCTAACCGACCAACTAGAATGCATCTAACGATTAATCCTTGCATACAAAATGAACGAAGCAGTAGAAAATGATAAAATTTAACACTTTGAAGAATTTATATCTCAATAGACACTATTTGATGAATGATTAGTGTTGTATTATTTATATTAACTTATTTTGTTTTGATATTAGTGGTATTTACAAACTTTGTTATGATATTAGACATATTTAATTTTTTATATTCAATGAATTAACTATTTAGGGTTCCTGATTAATGATCGTCTAACCGATTAATCCCTTAACCTCAGTCCACTGACTACCTAACGTCAAACGTTTTTACAACCTTGTCACCACGCTCCTCCGCCATCACCAAAGTGGTTTTAACACACTGATAGATAGATAGAGAGAGAGAGAGAGAGATGTTGGTGATTTTAGTGTCACCGTGTCATTTTATGTAACTGTAATTAACATGTGAGCTAAGGGACTTCTTAATTTGTTTTCTAATATGTGTACGGGTTGGTGCGGAGTGGACACATGTATAAGATCAAATTAGTAGCCGATTCGACGATTAGTCGGGGGTCTGGGGGCAGCGCCCCTGGGTCCGGGGTTTCCAAAGGAGCAGTGCCCCTTTGGCGGGGTCTAGGGGTAGCGCCCTAGCAGGGTCCAAGGGGCAGAGCCCCTGGCTGGGGTACATAGTGGGTTATTCTGATTCTTGAGGGTGATTATGGTAAAACTAACGAAACTCGTTAGTTTTGGTAACCTTAAATCCTCATTAAAATCCGGATTACCCTGACTTGTTTCCAAAGGAACCCATAGCGGCCCAACCCTAATGAAACCCTAATATCGTTTATTATATAAACGACTCTTCTTTTCAGAAGAGATACACGATCTTAAGCTCTCGTTTTTCATCATACTTTCACAAAATCCTCTAGCATATTGGCTTATGATTTCTGTGCGTAGAATCGTAAGTGTCCACTTGGATTATCCTAGGCTGAATTTCTTGTAACCCATACATATGGTAGAAATATCAGTTCGGAGAGTGATATCACGATCCAAGTTGGTATCCAGATCTCCACCACAAACCCTAAAACTCCATACAAGAGAGAGAGGGGGAGAGAGAGAGAGAGAGAGAGAGAGAGAGAGACGGAGATGAAAAGAAGTGGTGCAACATAGTTGGAACCATAAAGCTTCACTTCGACACCCAATAACGTCAGGGTAGGGTTCGCGCTCACCACACACACCCTTATAACACCCACTCCTAATAGCCTAATTATCAAACTTATGGATAATTACTTAGTTACCAAGTAGTTACCCCATAAGAATTCAAAACTGTCCCCTACAAATAAAAGAGCCTTATGAATGGAATTTTCAAAACCTGAATCATTTTTGAAACAATAACATTTTTTCAAAATCTTTAATATTATTATGATCCCCGTTGTTTCAAGTTTCAACAATAAACCTGCCTATATAACATATTTTTAGAATATTTCTATTGTCATTCGTGGAATAAAACATCCTTGTGAGTTTATCAACCAAAACCCACGATTCCTCGCATGGTAAAATATTCAACCGAAAGTGTAATAAATCACGTTGTTCACATAGAATAAAAAAGAGGATTAAACTCAATGAAAAAGATTAAACTCAAAACATCATTAACTTTAAAATCACCAATCGGTGGTTCCTAAATCTTATAATACTTCAGGAATAATATCGGAAATACATCACATACTTGTGTTTATATCATAAAAAAAAAAGAGAGAGAGAAAATTAAATATCTTCTTACTTTTTCTTCCTATAAATTCTCATACCAAATTAAATGATGACATTTGTCATATTAGTATATTAGAATATAATTAAATTTCATTAAACGAGTATTAAATGTTATACATGTCATTATTTAATTATATATGAGAATTTATAAAACAAAAAGTAAAAAATAAAAAGATTTAATTTCACAAAAAAAAAATTATAAAACACCAAACCAATACTGTTTAGCCCAACTACATTTACATCATGATTTACATCATGATGCAGCCCAAAGACAAAGGAAAATGAATTCCTATCTTATTGGCTTATTCCTTGAATCCTTGTTGATTCCAAGACTAAAACAAAAAGAACTTGAGCATCCAATATATCCTTGCAAAATTCGGACTGTATCTATAGACAACTAAAAAAATCGTATAAATCAAAACCAATAAAACGAAACGGAAGTGAAAACTGATGGTGCAGTTTTTAATTTTCGAAAAATTACAATTTTTTCGGTGCGATTTAGTTTCTAATTTTTCCAATAACCAAACCGCTCTAAAGTAAGACTCCATTTAATAGTTGCTGACTGAGAAAGGTCTGTCTAAGTAAAAAATTTTGACTGAGTAAGAAATCATGTTGTTTGATTGGATATCTGACTCAATGTGTTACCGATGCAAAATGACCATTTTACCCCGATGTTCTACGGTTTACACGTTTCTATGCAATATTATAATAATAATAATAATAACAGCAACAACAATAATAATAAAAAACAACAATAATAATAAAAAACAACAACAATAATAACAACAATTACATGAAGGCTTCAAAATTATCACAAATACCAAATATGCTTATTTTCTAACCATTCATTTAAAATCTCAGCTTCTTGTCCATTGGGCAATGCAATAATTATTGAAGCAAATAGAGACTTCAAAGATTGCCATATTTCACCCATTTTAACTACTAAACGCTCGTTTTCACCAATTGTTAAAGAATCAATCAAAGGCTTCAAAATACTCACAAATGGAAGCCAAATTTTCACCATATGAATCCGTTTTATAGTAGGCAGGATTACACTCCCATATGTTATTGCCTCTAAAACTTTGGAAGTTACCTTAATATTTTCTGATGCCATGACCCAATTCTCCACAAAATCTTTTAAAATTTGTAATTTGGTTAATATTTGACAAGCCCATGACATATCTACTAAAAAGTATTGAAACTGATGCATTTGTGCATCCCTTGTTTCACAAGCTGGGTTGACTCCATTGTTGAATCTGGTTGAAAATCCCTTGAAGTATTGTTTGACTTTGGATTTTACCTCTTGTTTATTTTATTTCAATTGTATTTGATGGGGAAAGAATTCAAAAGCCATTGACCATGGACTGTACATTAACAATATTTTGAACAATACATGAAAATATAAGCACCCAACTACATAAGATTATATTGAAAAAATATGGGTACAAAACAGAGCAAGAATAACATAATTAGAAGAAATTAAGGGAAACAGATTACAATTACAGAGGAATCGTTGTTAACTATATATTAACAACTAATTTGCAAATTGACCAAAACAAATAATATCAATATAACAGCAAACAAAAAACAATAACAGAACACCAAAACTCTGAAATTCAAAAAGCAAAAATATGACTCAATCAGTCTTAAGGAACTATACATTAGCAGCAAACAATAACACAACAACAAACAACAAAAATCGGCTATATAATAGCAAAAATCGGAACACCAAATAGGAAAAGAACAACAAAAAAAAGATAAAAAAAAAAAAACGAATCTTTAAACAAGAAAAGAAGTTACCTGATGAGAAGAGGAACAAAAAAAATCGGACCTTCAAATCGACGATTCTTGTTGTTCAAATCAGAACATAAAAATCGAAACTTCAAATCGAGGATCTTGTTGTTCTATGAAGAAGAAAAACGTGTTGAAAGACAAGAAAAACCGAAGGGGATGGAGGCGCTGATAATTCTACGAATGCAAGGGTAAAATTGGAATCGTAGAAACCCTTTCTCGCTCAGCTCCTTTTTTTTCTTCTAACCCACTCAGATATTTCTTTGTGAGTCAGACAACCAAAATTAATCTATCAAACACCTACATCTGACTGAGCCAGCCAAAAATGTCTGACTCGACTCGGTCAGACACAAATCAAACAGAGCCTAATATTTATTGTTTATTGATATATATATATATATATATATATATATATATATATATATATATATATATAATTACAAAAAGGGAAAAGATAGTAGGCGTCTAAGCGGGATCTTGAAATTAACCCGTCTTCATGGCTTGTGCCCTAACCGACACACATACACTCACAGTGACCTTTTCCCTCAACTCCATCTTACCCGATTGCCATCGCTATCGCCGACTCCAACCATGACTATGAAGTATTAACTCCGGTTATAATATATAACATAATTACTAAGTGTTTGAAATCGGTAGCACAAAAAAAAGGTACAAAAAACCGTACCAAACCTACACGGTTAAAAACCGCAAGCGCAACTACATGATACCAAATCGGATAAAATAACCGCAAAACAGCTATAAACGACATGTTGTCTCTATAGTTGTTTCTATGGAAACAACATGTCATCTTTATAGCTTTTATCTATGGTGATCGGAAACGTATTGTGATGAACCCTTTAGAGACGATATTTCGGTAAGCTATTGCGACGATATGTATAGCGACGACAGAAAAACATCTGTTCTGACGATGCTATGGAGATGATTAGCAACAACATGATGCGTTTGAGTTGTTTAGGGTTACAAACCTCATACCAAGTACAAGAAACTGCTTCTTCCAATATACATTTGATGGCTGTAGAGACCACCAAATAAAAAAAATCCAAAACCGACGACATACAAAAATGACTTATATAGCGGTAATATGGATTGAATCCACATGGATTGGTTCGAATTAAATCTATGCATTCAGTTTCTACAAAATAAAAATATATGACGGTAAGGGGTTTTCTTATAATTTTAAATGTGATAAAAACTAATTTACAAAAAATAACTAAAATGCAAAAGTATAAAATCTATAAATAAGACGTTCCAATGTCGGGATAATTCGCAAGTTTAACTAGTTGATTAGTCATCATAATTTTGTGATGTAATGGGTTTGATGGATCGTAATTTGGCTATAGTAATTTAAGAAGCTTGAAATTACCTAAACTTTTTTTGGTTAGAGAAACTCATAACATATTTTCTTAGTTAAAGTCACAATTTCCATGAAACATGTAATTAATGAAAATTAACAAGCATTAAGATTTAAAAGTTACCAAATCCAAGAGGAATAAAAAAAAATTCACTATCATGTTGAAGAAAATATTTTCATGATTGTGTGTAGTGAAAACAAACACAAGAACCGTTTGTTGCTTGTTAATTTGAAGATTTATTATGTAATCAAGAAATTAATCAACTAATTAAACATTCACATATTTAAACTCGGATTAAAGACATAAACATAAATAGATATTTTATTAGAAAATACCTTCATAAAATACCATTAAAACCCATATAAAATTACTCATAAGAAATTAGTTGCTCTATAGATTCAACCAACATTGAAAATAAAACTAACTACTCATAATAATAACAATAAAAATGATAGAAAATTATATCAATACTGATTACGAAACAAAGACGACAAAAACTCATTGAAATCGTTACTTTCTGTTACTCCAAAAACTCAATCCATAATCAAATTATTAATACAAAAATTAACCTAACGTAATATAAAGAAAATGAACTTCCAATGATAATAATATTTATGATAATATTAATTGATGTTTCAAAAATAAGGAATTCGAAAAGAAATGAGACACCCCAAGAAGAGGCGCTCAGTGTTTCTTCCTGTCGGTATATGTGAATGAGATTAAAAATATCCTACTGTTCTTTTTGATTGCTGCGTTTTTCTCCCAAGACACATCTTAATGGGCTAAATATTCATTACGTTTTGGGCTCCAAAGTTCAGCCAATTAAATGCTAAAATGTGGGCTTGGATATTGCTCTTTTACCACAAGTCAGTGGTTCATAAAAAAAAACCGGTTCAAGATCCGAACTGGTCAAAGAATCGGTTAACCGGTTTATATCGAACCGGTCCATAGTGAATCGAACCAGTTTGAGAACCGAACTACTGGTTTACACCCGTTCGAGATTTTAGTCAATGAAACCAGTTTAGAACCGATTTGTGTCGTGTGAACCGGTACATAACCGATCGAACCACCGAACCATCGAACCGGTAAGACAACCGGTTCGGTCTCCGGTCTGATTTTTAAAACCTTGGTTTTCTTAGTTTATTAAAATCTTTAAGTTTAATAGAAATGTTCGGTTTTACCAGATAAATCTACAAAAAGAGTAAAATTGAAAAGAAAAAAAAAAGTTGCAAACATCCAATTTTAGCGAACCTAAAATCCGCGAAAAGATAAATCCGCACAAATTTATACAAACTTAAGCGTTTTTATGTCGTTATCCCAAACGAAAAAGTGTTGAAAGAACAACGCTAAAAAATAAAAAATGAAAAATCCTAAAAAAAATTGAAAAACAAGTTGTCCCATTTAAAATGGGACAATGACTTAAAAGCCTTTAAGTCTCACAAAAATATACGAATTTACTCTATTGTGGATTTTAGGTTCACTAAATCAAGATGTTTGCAACTTTTTTTTTTTTTCAATTTTATGTTTTGTGTATTGCTGGTTTATTAAAGCTCTTACGTTTAGTAGAAATATTTGGTTTTATTTTTTTTCTAATTTGTAAAAACCCTTAATTTTTGGTTTTCTGGTTCATTAAAGCTCTTAAGTTCAACATAAATGTTCGGTTTTACCATGTAAATCTACAAAAAGGGTAAAACTGAAAAAATAAGTTGCAAACATTCGGCTTTAGTGAACCTAAAATCCGCAAAAAGTTCAATTTGTCTATTTCTAGCAATCTTAAAGACTTTTATACTATTATCCCATTAAAAATATATAAATTTAAATAACACAAAAAAAAAAGTGATAATATTATTGTTGATAAAGGTTTGTGAACAATGTTAGTAGATGAATACGTAAGAAATCATATTTTTTTTAAAAAATGTAATTGAAGCTGTAAAAATTAATTTCAAAAGAAGTTGTGTTTTTTTCACATTAAACATCAACTTTTTTTTTTTTTTTCTGAAAATGACCTCGTAGTTTTCATTGTTTTGGAAAAACCCTCAACTTTGTTTTTTTTTTTTTTTCTGAAAAAAAAAACTTTCAACCTTCTAACCGCTTCCAAAAAATCTTTAATTTTTTTTTTCAGAAAAATCCTCACATTTTACAAGTTTTTTCTGGAGAAAAATGAAAACTAAAAGGAGCCGATCGAAAAAATAAAAATGTAAAGTCTTTTTCAGGACAAGGAAATTAAGATTTAATTCTAAAATAATACAAAATATAAGGTCTTTTATTCTTTTATGAGATTAACCCTAAAAAACAATTAATTTGTAATAAAAGTTAGGGAAAATATTATTAACAAATTATATATATATATATATATATATATATATATATATATATATATATATATATATATATATATATATATATAGTTTTGAAATATTTTAACAGTAAAGTGGTATATTTTTTTTTGTCAATTTTGGTCTTCCAACTTACAACATTGACCCTTTATCTTTATTTTTTTTATTCACAAACAACCCTTTCACTTTGGTTTGAATTTTTCATAACCCTCGCATTTTATTACATATTATTAGTATTTAGTCTTTTGGCAGAAATGGTCCCTTATTATTATTATTATTATTATTATTATTATTATTGTTAGACAAAATTACACGATTGGTCCCTGTGGTTTACCAGATTTAACCCACCCACCATCTGCCATCACTACCACCACCACCACCGCCAAAATTACATAAATGGTCCATATGGTTTACCCATGGTGACAAATTTAGTCCGTACTACCTGAAAAAACCAAATTACCCTCATATTAACGGACAAAAAGCAACGGTCTATATTTTCCGGATTGGTTTTCCAACCGCTGCTATACATGGTAATAAAGTTCAATTTGTGAGACCATTTCTTTATTTTCTTCATTTATTGCAAGAAATAATGATTTAGATTTATTTACTTATGTAATTAGATGACATTGTTTATCTTCATTTACTAGATTATCTCAATGCAATTTAACATGCTACTTTACTTTACAAAGCAGTACCTTCCGACCTCGGCAACGCTGAAGAATCTTTTCTAGTTTGAATCAAAATTTTAAAATACATTGAAAGTTGGGACAAATTTTCAATAAAGAAAAGATTAGAAAGAAGTACAAAAAAATTCTACTATATTTGTAAAAGAAAGAAAAATTTGTGCCAAACTTATAAAAAAAAAAAAAGTGTGGGCGAGAACTATAAAAACGGAATGGTTTGAGGGGGGATGCAAGAAGGCGCATTTCTTTATAAACAGATCAAAGGGACTGGGAAGGGATTCTCACATTAGTCTTTCCCAGGGCACATTGCAGTCTTCAACGAAAATTTCTTTAGGTCGCATTGTTTTTCTCTCAAATATATTTGCATCTATAGCACCTCTCGTGAGTCATTATCACTATAATAATACGGGTTAATGACATATTTTTTTTTTTTTTTTTTTTTTGTATATTTATAGTTTATTAAAGTTGGAGGTTTGCCAAAAACAAAATCAATTTTATCTTTTTTATTATTTCTGGTTCATTAAAATTCTTAAGATTTGCATAAATGTTCGGTTTTACCAGTATAAACCAACAAAAAGGGTAAAATTGATTTTTATTTTGCAAAATTCCAACTTTAATGAACCAAAAATAAACCAAACATTTCTGTGAAACTTAAATGTTTTTATGTCACTAGCCCAATAATAAAGTCCCACATATTTTGTCATTTATGAAAATCTCAAAAACTGGAATGTCACATTAAGATTAATCTCACATGATCGGCATTACATTGCAATGATAGTTACTTTTCATGCCCCATTTGTAAAAGAATCAACATTGCAATACAATGTTTGTATTTGGAACGTATTATGCGTTCATCAATTTATATATATACATCTTCTAACCAAAAGTATAAGTTACAAATTACAACAACAGTAACACCACCACCACTACAGCCAACTACAATAACTTGTTCACAGCCCTGCCACCACCAAAAGTCAACATCCAATATGCCGATTTTCTAACCTTAAGAGGGAATCCACCACCTCCATTGCATAACAAAAGATCTATTTTGACTTTTATAGTCAAACGAGTCAATCCAATCCGTACTTCAAATTGTTTTTAGGAGATGTTCCAAACTATATGAATTTTACAACAGAATTTAGACTCGTTTGTTTGACCACAAAAGTCAAAGCATACCTCTTTTGATGCATATATATGTTTATGGAGGTGCAGATTTCCTGCTTCTGTTGATGCTCAGTTTCATTCAAGTAGTAATGGAGTGGATGCTTCTGATAAAACTGCCCCTAAATATGCATGAAAGAAAGACACTAAACCTTAATACCAAAAATCCAATTTTACCTTCCCAAAACAAAAGCATTCCACAGTATATATATAAAAAGAAAAAAAAACACGATAGAAAGACATAAAAATACATCATCAACTCTATACACAAGAGTTCGTATGAATAATACTTCATAAATGACAAAACAAAAACATTAAGGTGTTGGCAATGTTATTATAATTACTACAACTAACATCAACATCAATACAAACAAACACTCTTTAGAATCAAACAAAATTTCACAACAATGAAACAATTGTAAAACTTGGACAATGTCCCTTTTATGTTTTCATCATTATCACAACATATGAATAAAACTGAAACTTTGTTACTATTTTTTGATGAAATAGTTCATTTGTCCACTTCAGCAAAAACTACATATTTTCATAAAGAAATCAAAAATATTCAGAAAAATTGAACAAAACTATTAGATGATTAAAGATCTTTAAAACATTTGAGGCACCTCAAACGAAACTGTTACTATTTAAAAAACTGTTTGCCACGTCATATGTCCACATCAACACCATAACATCAACAAAAGAACCCAAAAAATATTCACAGCAATGGAACAAAATCAAAAGTTAAATGGTTAATGGTTAAACCTCTTTAAAAATGTTTCAAGTAGCTAGAAAGTAACAACTCTGAAACTTGTTTTACTAGTCAAAAAGAAACAACAAAAAGACCTACATGACTATATTTAACCTAAAAACTTTCTAATAAGTAAATAAAAAAACTTCAACTTATTTAGGTTGCGTACCCGTTGCATCCGCTGATATTCTTTTGGCCTTTTCATCATCAAGATAATTCTGATAAATATAAGTTGAAAAACCCCACAACCCCATCAGCATAGCAATCACCTTCACCCCATTCATCTCATCATGAAACACCACCACAGCCGCCAATGGAGTCAAAGCCAATGACAAAGTACTAATCACATTAGAAAACAATGAAGACACCACAAATATCAACCCCACAACACCAACCGAACACACCTGCCATGCGACAGCTGTCCACACCAATGTCATCATATACGCCGCTCCCCCTTTCCCAAAACCACCCATTTCACCGCCCAATGTCCGCCACTCCCCGCTAGCAAAAAGACCCACCAGGGAAACGCATGTCGCGAAAAAGGAGGTGTAGATTTGAAGCTCCAGAACTACCGAAAAGGTCTCTTTTTTTAAGACCTTTTGAAATGTAACTTGCATGATTGAAAGTAAAAACGCGTATAAAGCAGAAGCACTTAAAGTAGCCACAAATCCAAGAACGTATTTTCTGCTTGTTACACCATTTGGTTTATCAGAATCATCATTGATGGCAAGTAAAGAAGCGGATAATGTCAGAACCACAACCGAGTTAAAAATTAAAGCTGTAAACTTTTGGGAATTTATAAAATATGAGAATATTGCATTGAAGGCTAATTGGGTTGCACAAATGAGTGAATAAGTAGAGGCTGAAAGGTATAGTAATCCCACTGAATAAAGCATATTGTCACCAGCAATAAGGACGCCTATAACAAGATAGATCAAGAATAAAACGGGTAGTGAAACGGATGTGGATGATGTATTTGATGATTTTTTAGATGAAGGAAAAAGAAAATATGGGATAAATAGGATTGGGAATCCTATGGTTTGAATGAGTGTAGCCAACCATGTGCTATTTCCACCTTGATCATAGTAAAATCGACCAAGAATGACTGCAACTACTTGACCAATGAGGAGAAAACATATGTTAATGACAACAAGAGTCCACCATTGCCACCTTTTGAGCTTGGTAAGTTGTGATAGGCTTGATTGGGCTCCATTGTTGACCACACTTGGATCTTCATTATCTATGAATGGAATTACAAAGAAAAAGGAAAAAAGTATTAGCATTTATTTGTAAGGATTCGGATACAAGAATTTTGATGAATATTTAGTTCAAGGGTCACATGCAAGAAATAGTAATGTAGTTTCATTGATTTGTTGATTACAGTATCCTGTTTTCATTTCTTGTTTGTATAACGAAAAATCGACCCTGTTATATCAATGTCTTCCATAAAATAAGCAACTTTCACCTGATAACACACTTAATTGCATAAATTGGGAAAAGGGTGAAATGTTGTTGCATAAATAGGCATTAAACCCTAGATAAGATAAGAGTATATAAGTAATTTTCAAATACTCGGTGATAAGATATTGATGCAGCTAGCATCAGACCAATTATTTCAACCCTGTATAATCAGATAAGGTTATCCAAGCGTTTTAAAAATTTGATTATTGTGAGTTTCAAAATCAATATCAGAATCGATAAATTGATTATTCTTACATGTACATAGTCTAGACATAAATTTCAATAGTTTCTTATAGTTAATTTGGCAATCCAGAAACACAGCTAATTATAATCACCGATTTGATTGTTTTATGCCAAACATCTGAAATTCGATCTTCCACTGATAACTAATCAACTTAATGTGGATACAGAGTAAAAACTGATCGACGATATAAATTACAACAAGAAAAATTAAAAACACATGTTAGTTTTCAATTTGAAAAAAAAAGAACTTCCTTTTGAATTCGTTTACAAATTTACTTGCGGAATTGGAAAACATACACCTATGATTCGATAAACTATAGTGCAGGCAAAACAACTTTATGCTTCAAGAGGATCGATGTCTACCGTTCAATTTCTAAGATTCTCAACTAAAAGGGAAGAAAAAAAAAAGGCAACACTTTATAATCTAATGGAAGAGGGAAACTATCACTCAACGATTGCTTAATTGTAAAGCAATTGAATTCTTGCAAAACGAAGGATTTAAACCCTAATATAATTCGATGCATGGGAAGAACATAACTCAAGTCGGTGATGTAATTGTGTGATGAATGAAGATACATAGATACAGAGAGAGTGAGAACCTGTCATGGTGGGAAGATCCGTCATGTTATCGAGACACGGGTGGGAGCATATCAAAGAATTGAAGTATTTATAGAGAGAGGTAGGCTAGGTTTTGGGTCTTATCAGTCAACTCGCAAGTTGGTGACGAATATGTTTATAGAGTATAAAAAGTTAAAAGCTTAAAAAGCCATCCAATTTGTAATATTTTAATGGGAAAATCATACAAAAAGTCAAAAACCACTTGTTAGAGATAAACTTTACAAAAACTACTAATGACCCTTTGAATAATTGTCAATTTTTTGTTGATACGGATCAATGTATCCAAATATGGGATGATTGGATAGCAAAGAAAAAAAATTAAAAAGGTATGAAAGAGGGCATAAGAAAAACGTATCTCTTGCTTGAAGCTTTTATTTACCAACACTAAATTTGGACTAAGCCAAATTTCTATTTTGGTTTTAGGTTTGGTTTCGGACCGGACTCCGGTACAGACCGAATTATATAGTTTGAGTTATGGTGTGGGGAGGTAAAAAAAATCCAAACCAAATTACCTATTTAATTAATTTGTTCATTGATTAAATATTATATTTCTTTATACTTTAAAAATTAAATGGAAAAATGAAAACATCCTTTGATATTTTCATATTTCATAGATAAATGGACTTTGAGCTCAAAAATACCAAAAATTTCCCTTATTTAATCCATTTTTCTTATCTTTTGTTGTGTCTAGTTTGGAACTTTATATTTCACTTTTAAAAGTTGAGTCGTTAGATTATGGATGAGCATAACTATTTGTGGAACCAAAACCGGACTCTTATTTGAATGCTTTGGAATTTATGTTTGGAAAATTTAACTTTGGAATTTATTTTTAACGATAAAATTTGGTTTTCTAGATTTCCAAACAGAACCAACCCGAATTGTAATTCAGATTTTGATTTGGCTCAGATTGCATTGAATTTGGTTTGGTTCGATGTACCATTACCACCTAAAATAATTTTAAACCTAAGAAACCATAGATCGAATCAATTCCAACCCTTACCATGTTCTAAAGCAATCAAAATTTTAAATAAAATATGTTGTGACTATTTTGATATTTTAACATGTGGATTCGGTTTCAACTCTCACATATAATTCATAGAACAATACAAAATCACTTTTTCATATTAGTGGGTAAAACTTTACAAATACATCTCTTATTCGTTTCCTTTATATTATTTAAATAGTTGTCATTTCTTTAACATTCAAGCTTCATGGACTTATTGGCAGCTATGTCGATGGAATTGCAGTGCTAAACGGGAAGTTAAAGGTTTGGAATAGAACGTAATGGGTAACCGAATACAAGTTATAAAAATAATAGTCAATGTTCTGATTTTTTTACAAATGATTAATTTATTGTGTTCAATAGGTATGTTGACCTTTTATTAGGATAATTTAAACACTACAAAACAAGATTAACTCATTGAGATATCCGGAACAGAGGTGCAATGTGTCATAATAGAATATGGACTTGGAGTAGTATTTCAGAAAGTCTCATTGAAGGACTCTCAAGAGTTAAAGTCTCAATTATATCAAACAACCTCTTGGACAGTTGGACATTGCTAGTAAGAAATATGGAAAAGTATGATATTATGAAGAAGTGTGGCTTAAATATTGGTCCAAATCGGCAAAAAAAAAAAATGGCATATTGAAAAGGTTACAGTTTGGAAAGTTGCTAATCGGTGGATAGGGTTAATATGGGACAAAAAAAATAATGAATGGTTTAATTATACCAAAATAATCAGGAATGGTTTTTGTAAAATTTATACCTATAACCACAATAATTGTATCATTTTCCATATTTTAATTTCGAACTAAGATAATGTTTGGTAGGCTTGATGGAAAACTAATATTTATCCTTTTTTTTTTTAAATGGGTTTTTTCTCAATTTGAACGCAAATTCAGAACTCGATTCATTAAGAAATGGATAATCGACTTTAAATTTGTGTTGCAAAACTCACTATGTTCTACTAGGTCGGTTGATTGTATGTGACAAGTACTCGACTAGGATAAAATATAAAATATAAAGCAACTATTTTTTTGAGAATTTTATATATGAACATTTAATAAGGTGATTAAGTTAACAACAAAACAAGACAATAGAATCAAAATATACATGTACAAATGTTAATATTTTAATCTTGAAAATGTGGAAGGACATAGAAAGAGAAATTAATCTTTTGGTTTTTTTCAAGTTTACAAATCATAACCATTAGAAAAACTTGATCATAAAGGTTGTGATCTAGTTCTTAGGTTTCCATAAACTTCTCACAAGTGCGGCCACACTAACCTCCAGACCTAGAATCAGCGGTCTTGGACCGTTTCGGCGCCGGCTGCGACTGCGTTGGGGTCTGCCTCTGCTCTCTCAACTGTAACTCAATCTAAAGCCCACGCCGCCTAGTGGCCTCCTGTAACTCCAGTAACGTATCACAACGTCGGGTAGCAACGAACTATCTGATGTTAGTCTTGAGCATACTCAGATAACGAGTCATCTGAGCCTGCTTGGAATCAAACTACGGGCAAAACATCTCCCTCTTAGTGAAAATGCGGGTGATCTCCGTACCCTGTCTCAACTCCAAAAAATCTTGTGCCAGTCACTCTCGCTCAACCCGTGGAATGTAGAGAGTGTAGAACATCTCCGTGAACCGATCCCAAGTAACCGCAGCTCTCTACTTATCAAAATATGACCTCGTCATAAATCTTCACCAGTCCTTTGCTCCGAACCTCAACGGATTCAGAGCACACTTGGCCTTCTGGTCAGTAGGACATCAGCATGTGAAAAAAGCATCCCTCAACATCAGATATCCACCTCATTGAAAGTCAGGGGCTTCGTGTTATCGAACTCCCGGTACTGAAAAGCCTGACCTGTCCCCGTACCTGCAGCTGCTACGGCTGAGGAGGCTATAGTGGCAGCTGTTTCAGCTATGGCTGCATAGCGCTCATCGAATTACTCAACCATGGCGGTCTTAATAGACCCAAACATCTCCAACAGTTGTGTCCGGAATAGTGCAACAACCTCATCGTGCAGGATCTCTTGGATCCTAGCATCCAACTCCTTCGGTCTCATCTGACCAGTGGTTCCTGTCATTGTTGCTAGCCCACCCTGACTGCCAGCTCTTGATCCTAATCCGGATCTAGTTTCAAATCGCCTCGTAATCACCATTCTGAAAATACACTAGAAAGATATCAGATACTCCATATAATAACGGGGAACCAACTCCCAACTAAACCCTAGGGGTTGTGACTTCCTTGCTACGCGTATGGGTCTTGTGCTTTCAGTAGTACGAGCCATACTACCTTCCACACCTACCCATATTTGTCTCAAGGATCATCACAACACCCTAACAATGTATATAAGCATAGACGAATGCTCAATCGTCACTCCTAGAGGAAGGCTAAATATCTCACAACTAGCCGACTGACCCTGCACAACTCATCCATGAAACTTCCACCAACCCTGTAACACTCGTGTATGGTAGCCAAACATAACATTGGACCCTATAGACATTATAATATCCGATCCTACCCTAAGCCCTTCATCAAACAAGAACATGAACACAAGGCCAAACCAAACATTCTCTGGCTATAAGATCTTAGTTATGTACAACTATGATGCATACACTAAGCAACTATAGTAATGATGTCAATTCCATAAAAGCAAAACCCTAGGTTATCAGGCATCATATAATCAGGAAATTCTATCATGCAATTCCTGAAGATCCCTAGCCTATCACTAGCATGTTGTTCTAACATATCACAATATCATATAATTGTATGGTATTTTTAGGGTCTACTTACTGGCTTCGGCTGATCGTACACTTCGCATCCTCCTTTAGTATTTTGAAAACCATTTGAAAACCATTTTAAAAATCATTTCCTTAGTTTGAGATTGGATTCACACGAGTGTTCCTTCAATTCACTCAAACCAAGGCTCTTATACCAACTTATAACATCCATAAATTCATAAAAATTTAAAACTTTTTCAAGCATCCAAAAACCATTACTTATTACAAAATGTTTTCAAAATAGTTTCATATCAGAGTATCCCAGAAATCAAAATCATAAAATGTGAGGAAGAGCACGATCAAGCCTTCGTCTTCCTGCGATCATCCGAAGTACCTGAAATAAAATCCAAAACTGTAAGCCCAAAGCTTAGTGAGTTCCCTCAAAATATTGATACATAACAACTATCACACATAATAACAACATGTAATGGGTCCATAGCTTTACAGATTAGATTACCCCCGAGCCCATAGTATGAGTATGGCTTGCCTTATAGGCCCACAACTCACATATGGCTTGCTCCCGAGCCTACAACATAAGTCTGGCTTGCTCTCGAGCCCACAACTTATGATTGGCTTGTCCCTTCAGTCCTACGACTAGAATCTAAATGATCAGCCCTCAGTGCGAGTCTGGCATGCTCCCCTGGCCCTCAGCTCGCATCTGGAATGCTTAGGAGTACTCAGTATGATTCTGGCATGTTCTCCCTGACCCTCAACTCATATCTGGCATACTCCAGGGTCTGTTGGTTACCGCACGGAGCAGTACAACCTCAACCCTACCCACACAACATGTCGACATGTAACAGCTAAATGCGTATACCGATAGTCAGACAGTATCACAGGTAGTTCAACAGATCTACCAAACTAGCATATCAAACTAGCATGCATATCTAACTCACACTCAGTATATCAACAACTACCAAGATATCAATCCAATGGGCCGGCCTTGTTGCCTTCGGCCCCTAAGTATAGTGAGGAAAACTCACCTCACAATGTCGAACTGAACTGAAAAGATCAAGCTCTCGAATGACGGATCCAAACTCAAAAACCTACAACCACCATAGGACCAAATCCATCAAGACCCAAATTACCAAAATACCCTCAGATGTCAAACTTGGTCAACCCCGGTCAAAGTCAAAGTCAACAGTCAAGGTCAACAGTCCATGTTGATCCAACTCATCAAGTGCAACTAGTAACTCGTCAAGTTCCTTCAAAACTCAGAAAACCGGGAAAAACCCTAACTAATTCGTCGAGTTATCTCATCAACTCGCCGAGTTTATTCAAAATCCAGAAAGCGGGAAAACCCGACTCAACTCGTCGGGTTGCTTCAGCCTTTCATATTCAGTCCTTTCCGGTCGAATCCAAAGCCGCAAACCACAAATCTCGTCTCTTAGGACTAAGATACCACGTAAAGTTGCTAAATTTACATGCATGGAAGGCATCAAAGGGATTAAAACACCAAAAATAAGCTTAATAAGAGGTTTAGGGCATGGAGGTGGGCCAAGACTAGATAAAGTGGGAAAATTTATGATCATGGAGGCCTAGAGGTGTCCAGATGTGAAACCTCATCCTCCTGACAAGCTCAAATCTGAGAATGACTCCATTTTGCACCAAAAATGACCATATACATTCATAAGAGGAGATCTAAGCAATAAGAGATCAAGGTATCAACTTTATACCTCAAGATGGTTTCCAAAACATAGTAGATGTCGGATTTATAGCTTCATCCTCACTCCAATCTCTTCAATCTTCAAGTTTCCTTCCAAAAGAGCACCAAAAGTCACCTTCCAAGCTTTCACACACACAACGAGATATGATGTACAAAATAGGGTTTCTCTAGGTGATAAGGTGGTAAGGGAGGCTGGTGAGCGGACTTAAGGTCCTTTAAATAGGGTGCAAACCTTAAAAATTAGGGTTTTCATGCACAACCTGAACTCGTCGAGTTGGGGTCCTCCAACTTATCGAGTAGGTTCCATAAACCATGCGGTCTTATTAGTTTCTGTGGGGCGATTCGGGGCCTCCAACTCGTCAAGTAGGTCTTATGTATTATACAAAATCTTAAAATTTCATACTTGGGAGTCGGGATGTTACAAAGGGCGTGTTTGTCATGGAGCTTTTGGAAGCATTTGGGAGTTTCTAGCTTTTAGCTTTTGACAAAACGTTTTAGTTTAAACAAAAAGCTTTGTTTGGCAGTACAAGGGTTTAACTTTTAGTTTAAACAAAACGCTTCAAATCTAGAAGCTACTTCATGTAGCGTTTAACAAAATGCTACTGAGCTTTTGAAATCAATTTCCATAATTACCCTTAAAAATATATTTATATATTTATTTATTATTAATCAATTATCCTTTTATGTAATTTTATATATTTCAAAAGCTACCAACTACTTTTTCCAAACTCTCATATAAAAAAATAAAAGCTACAGTTTCCCGATACCAGCTACTTGTTACCCATTACCCGCTACATGCTACCAGCTAACTGTTGCCCGCTTCCAGCTAACAACTACTTTTGCCAAACACGCTCTAAATCAGTAACAAACTATTATAAATGTTTAAAAAGCACTAAAATTTTCAAACGCTATTGGCCACTATAGCTATTTACTGCCACCCATCATCGTTCGTCGCTGTCCATTTACTGCCACAAAACTATAGAAAAAACCATTGAAACAAAACAAAATTTTTGAGAACTCAAGTGAACTAAAATCTTGAGATTTTGATAAACACCAAATTGAATAAAACAAATATTTTTAAACCAAAAATCACGCGGTGGGTTGAGTTCTAAATTTGAAGCCTAAAATGTATACTCAAATAATTTTAAGAAAAGGGTGGTGTTTCTAGAACATTCTTTTAGTGATTGGCGGAGATTAACTTTGTTAATCTTAATAGACTGCCCCGTTGTTTTTTATTGCCTCGAGTCTAAAGGTGAATCTTCACAAGAGTAAAGTGTTTAGGGTTAGTGTCGATAACGAGGAGGTAAATAGATTTGCTAGCATTTTAAAGTGTGAGCCCGGTTCCTTTCCATTCTCGTATCTTGGTCTTCCAGTTGGAGCTAATATGAAACTTTCAAAGAACTGGAGTTTGATCATTGAGAAGTTCAAGAGAAAATTATCGATATGGAAATCGAAGACTCTTTCGTTTGGCAGGCGACTTACACTTGTTAATTCAGTTCTTAATAGCTTACCCCTTTACTACTTTTCTCTTTTTAGATATCCTAAAAAGGTGATTAGCCAGCTTGACACCATTAGAAGAAGATTCTTAAGGGTTGGTAATGAAGACACTAGGAAAATTAATTGGGTTTCTTGGGAAGAGGTGATAAAACCTAAAAAAGATGGTGGGCTTGGTGTTGGTTGCCTTAATGGGGCTAATTTGGCCCTCCTTTCTAAATGGTGGTGGCGACTTAAAATTGGCTATGATTCCTTTTGGTCCTCTTGCATCCGTTCAATTCATAACTGTAACGACCCAATTTTCACGTCCAAAAATTTCATTTTTGATTAAGTGATTTGCAAAACGTTTGTAACAAAATATCATCCGATCATATCATTTAATAAAAACATGTCTCGTATTAGAAAATCGAATCGTAAAACATAATAATGTCAGAGTACAAATCCCAGAATATCTCATAGTGCGGAAAACAAAGAGCGTGTGTATGATGCGCCGCTACCGCGCCAGCTCCTTCCCATTTGCTGAAGATGTACCTGAAACCAAAACTGAAAACTGTAAGCACGAAGATTAGTGAGTTCACCCATCGTACCACATACCATACAATCACATCACATACATACTGCCAGACATTTCTGCGGTGCCCAACCTACTCAGTACGACCATTTTGGGGTGCCGACCTACCCGTGTCAAGCCATTCTGGGGCGCTGACCTACCCATGTCAAGCCATTATAGGGTGCTGACTACCCTTCGGTCCTAACAACCAAACCTCGGGGACTATTTCACCCCTACTACTACTATCACATATATCATAGCATAATCTATTGTCAGACATATCTGGGGTGTCCAACCTACCCTTCGGTCCTAACAACCGAATCTCGGGGACTATTCCCCCTCCTACTACCTCTATCTCATATAACATATCATGCTAGCAGCTAAACATATCATAACATACTGTTAGGCATATCTGGGGTGCCTAACTTACCCTTCGGTCCTAACAGCCGAACTCTATCACTATCACATATCATATCACGCTAGCATATAACATATCAGGTAGTAGCAACACAGATGAATATCACAAAGACAAACATCTAACATACGATCCCTACTGGTGGGCCGACGTTGTGGCCGTAGACCCACCGCTACTGGAAGGTAACTCACCTCGAACAAGTAGCTGCTGATAATCCATGTGGGAAGTCTCTGCCTGTTGCTGCTCTGGAAATCGTCCGGCTACAATCCCCACAAACACTTAGTCAAAAACTGACATCTACTCTTAGGGTAAAATGACCATTTTACCCCTGAATAGGTCAAAGTCAAAGTCAACTTCTAATTAACCTGACTCGCCGAGTTGGCTCGCCAACTCGCCGAGTCCCTATCCTTCCATTAGACCTCAAACCCGTCTCTATTCGTCGAGTTAGGCTATGACTCGACGAGTTTTCCTTCTAAATGAACTTCGACGGAATCCTCATCCGACTCGCTGAGTTGTATGAACAACTCGTTGAGTTCATCATCAACTAATACACATGTCCTGTCCTTGACTCACCGAGTTGTATAAACAACTCGTCGAGTTCATCTTCATCCTTAGAAGATTGCCTTGGACTCGCCGAGTCTGTTCATGCACTCACCGAGTCCCATGACTTTCCAGAACAATGGATTAGTCCAGAACGTTGGGTCACTCCCTGGGACCCCCTTAAAACCTTTCCACACTCAATTGGGTCCTTATGACCCTCAACTGATATGGGACAGAGCCTTGGACTCGCCGAGTCCAAGAACGGACTTGTCGAGTTGGTCACAACCACTCACTAGATCTTCGATTTCTGACGTACAACCTTTGATCAAAAGATAGATCTATGCTTCTACAATCGATCTAGCATGTAAATTTACAACCTTTACGTGCTTGCATGGGACTTTGAGCTTAAAAGGTCCTTAAACAATCCCTCTCAAAGCATGGGGCCTTCTTTGAGTGCAAGAGCCACTCCTTTCTGGCTTGTAACCCCTCTAAGGGCCTAGATCCGAAACACCAACTCCAAACCATGCTTGCAATCATGGTTGGTGACCAAAATGGCTTAGAAAAGCCTTAAAACTTCACAAAATGGGATCTAGCAAATGGAAGAGCAAGGTACAGGCTTTTTGCCTTCAATGAGCTGAAAATGGTGCACAAACTCGGATCCCTTTAGCCTCCTCTTGTTCCTTCAAGCTTTTCCTTCCCTCCTTGGATCACAAAAGCACCAAAGTCACTCCAAATGCCTTAGATTGCTTCAATAACGGATAGGGTTAGCTATGGAGGTCTTCTGGGAACAAATGGGACGAAGGAGGCCGAGTTAAGGTGTTTAAATAGGGTGCAAACCCTCGGATTAGGGTTTTTGTCCAAACAGGGTCTACTCGCCGAGCCCGGGACTCGACTCGCCGAGTCCATCGCTTAAGTCCCGCGTCCCTTCTCGCTTCTACTCGGCGAGTTGGACCTTCAACTCACCGAGTCCAATGCCAAAATGCAAAGTATTTAACAAAAGAATACGTACCAAGAACCAGGTGCTACAATAACATTAAGTTAATTGATGGGAGACCCATTGCTAAAAGCTCTATTAAATGTGTATGGCTTAGCATCTCTCGAATTGGCGTTGATCTTTTGGATAAAGGGATTCTTCTTGTTGATCTGTTCAAAAGGAAGGTTGGAAGGGGTGATAAAATGAAGGACTGTTGATGTGGGGACTTTACCTTGAAAGATCCCTACTCTAATCTTTATAGTGCGGATTCAAACAAGGACTGCCTAGTCAAAGATAGAATTATTCTCGATAATGTTGACAATGTGAAGTGGAATTGGAGCTGGTCTAGGCGTATTAGATCTGGGAGAGAAGCTAATCAGCTCTTGCTTCTCTCGGACCAGTTAAATAACTTTAAGTTTTCTAGTATTTGTGACAGGTGGCTTTGGAAAGGCGATGCTAGCACTCCGTTTTCGGTGAAAGAGCTAAGGAATTTGATCGGCACCTCGTCTGATGTTAACATGTCAAAGTTCAATTGGGTTAACTGGATCCCGTTAAAAGTCAATTATTTTGTGTGGAGACTGATTAGAAATCGCACCCCACTTTCTTCTAATCTTTTGTCTCGTGGAGTTTGTGTTGCATCAACCTTGTGCTCTTTCTGTGGCTTGGACGAGGAATGTTTGGATCACGTTTCTTCTTATGTAATGTTGCCTCAAGACTTTGGAATTGGTTGGTGGAGTGGTCTGTCATTCTTGATAAGTGTCCGTCTTCCTGTCTGGAGCTTTTGGTGATGCTGAATTTGGCTGTTGGGTGTAAAAGAAGAAGGAAACTGCAGCTTTCTCTTATTTATATGACTCTGTGGACTATTTTGAAGGAGAGGAACGCTATTCTCTTCATATCTGTTCGGCGAGCGTATATGCTTCTGGCGGAAGATATTAGTATTCATACTTTTAATTGGATTAAAAATAGGTCTAATTGTTATATGTTTGATTGGTCCTTTTGATGAATGTTTCATTTGTCAAACATTTTGTTGTAATGTGGCTTGAGCTTCCCGCTTTTAGCCCATTTGTTGTTTTCTAATATATTCCGTTCGCTGCTCAAAATAAATAAATAAATAAAAGTAGCCAAATCTAAACGGCATCCTTTCTTTTATTTATTTATTTATGATATTAAGCATATATTTTGATAATATCGGTAAACGATATTTAAGGGGGTTTTAGAAGTGACTTTTTGACATTTGTTTTTATCAAAAGGTCAAAAAGTTCTAAAAGATATTTGTCTTTTGCAAAAGGTCTTTTAAAATTAACTTTTTGGTAAAAAAAATTAGTGATTTTTTAAAAAACAAGAAATCATAACTTTTTGTGATTTTTATCTTTTTAAAAAGTAAATTAACTTCAAAAGTCAAGAAATATTAGATAAACACTTTTTAAAAATGACTTTTGACTTTTGTTTCTTGAAAATTTAAAGTTAAAAAGTTTTTTTACAAAAAAAAAAGTTTTCAGCTTAAAAAGCAATCACAAATACCCTCTTAATCTATTAAACAAAGTCTAGTATAAGATATTTAAATCAAACAAGTTTCAAATAAGGAAGTAATGTGGATGCTTAATTGGTATTGTACTAACTTTTTTTTATATCCCAGACAGGATAAGGAATGTACATATAATTATTTACCCATAATTTAATCAAAACAAACACATACTTAAATTTTGCTATCAATATAAAAATACACTTTATTTGTTGTATATTGTTATCGTCTGTAAAACGAATGCTAGTACATTGTTATTATAAATACACAATTGTAGAATTTTCTGTTATATGTAAACCATGCAAGTATGTTGATATTGTATATTTAATATTGTTAAAATACAAGTATATTGCTATCACATGTAAACAAAATGTAAATACATTTTTATTATGGATGAACCGATGAAAAATGGAATATACTATTTATATTAAAAATTAATATTTTCTATTAAACGACCAAAAAATAACAATACTAAACGGAAATTGTGTTGTCATTATAGTGGTATACGAGATTTTTGTCCGTCTCGTGTTGCAGTGGTAGCAATGTATTTGACGAATGATGAGTTGTATTTATAAAACATATATGAAACATTTTGCGAACATGTAAAAACTATACGGAAAGTTCAAAACGGAAGAGGTCAAAGTAAAATTTTACAAAGTTGAATGGTGGTAAGTGTAAGAAAATCATATTATATATAATGACACATATATAAAAATAAACATGTAAAAATTAATATTTTTAAGTTAATGAACAAAAGTTATTAAGAAACTAGATGATATATATTACGAAGGATAAACACAAAAGTTTAGAAAATGAAGTGGTGAAAATAACATTTTATAAAGTTCAAAGTGGAAGGGATCAATATAACATTTTAAAAAATAAGATGAAAAATATCATTTCAAAATAAAGGGGTGACAAGTGTCGTGTCAGTGGAAACATCCACCGACACTTGAATAAAAATAAGCAGTTAAAAAACAGTTTTTTTAAGTCAACGGACGAAAATTATTAAAAAGATGAAAAATGACATTTTACAAAGGTTGTATATTACGGATGAAAGTAATATTTTACAAAGTTCAAAATGTACAAAGTTAAAATTTAAAAGGTGAAAAATATTGTTTTAAAAAATAGAAAAGAGTTTAAAAAATAAAAATTTATATGAAAATGACAAGAGATAACAAGAAAAATATCATTTTATAATGTATTTTATAAAAGATAAAGATTAAAAAAATATTTTTTTTAAGTGAAAGGTTTGCAAGTGACAGTGAAAACATCACCACCGACACTTGCATTTATATAGTAAATGAGAAATTTTTAGATGTGGTACTAAAACCGAGTTTTTTTTTTCTTTCTTTTTTTAAGAACACAGTTTTCTATAAAACAATTGTTCATTTAGTTTTAGATGTACTTCAAATTTATATATTTAAAGTATGCTCGGACAAAAATAGTTGAAAGGTAAAATAACAAAAGGGAAAATGACTATTTAGGGTAATTAACTTTTGTGTTTTTACTCATTTGGTCAATTTCCTTTTTTTTGTATTCAATATACCATTGAACGTGTTGTTTGTGTTCACCATAGCATTTTTGACCGGCTTTTGACCTGTGATAGCCGGTAAAAGGGTTATGGTGAACATAAATAACAAGTTCAATGGTATATTGAGTACAAAAAAATGAAATGGATCAAATGAGAACAAACTCAACAGTTGGTTACCCTCCCGAGTCATTTTTCCCGAAAAGTTAAATGAAATTAAAGTTACAAAATTATCAAAGACTCCAACATTCTTTGGCTATAACGTATATGAAGAGCGTTTTAGAGGGGTAACTTCTTTAAAACATGGTCTATGCTATGCTTATTGTGGTTAGCTGTCAACACCTCTCTTCAAAAGGGTATGGCTGTGTATGAGAGGTATATTTATCAGCATAAATGTTTACCTCAAGGTATATTATGGTGATGTGTCTGCAAAAGCAGCATGATATTGTACATATTGATGTTGTATCTCATTCCATGAATTTGATCTTAAAGCTAAGTAAACTAAAAAATCACAGCACTTGTGATTCCACTCGTTTGTAGACTTGTCTAGAATCCATGATATGATAAGTCATTCGATTGGAAATGTAAATGTAATCATGAAATGCGTCTGTTTAGTCAAAATTCCCCTAATAAATATTAAAGTGCATTACAAAGTTGTACATATATGAATAGTGTTCTTTCGTGGGTTATGTTTTGAAGAGAAGCAAGAATAAATCTCATAAAGTCATTAATATCTGTAGGAGATGACATAAGATTTGTTGTAAATGAGTAAATGGAAAATGACTCAGGAGGGTAACCAACTGTTGAGTTTGTTCTCATTTGGTCCCTTTCCTTTTTTTGTACTCAATATATCATCGAACTTGTTGTTTGTGTTCACCATAACCCGTTGATCGGCTATCACAGGTCAAAAGCCGGTCAAAAGGGTTATAGTGAACACAAACAACAAGTTCGATGGTATATTGAATACAAAAAAAAAAGAACCAAATGAATAAAAACGCAAAAGTTAATTACCCTCAAAAGTATTTATTTGTATAAAATGTTCGACAAAAAATAATAGTAAACTTTTAAAATTTTTATTAACATACAAAAAAAAAAAAAAAAAAAGAAAGAAAAAAAAGAATCAGTAGTATTATGATATGAATCTCCATTCCGAAAGTTTTTTGAAATTAGCTAAATCTCCACGTATAAATAACACAATTCCTTGTTATGGAACTACCAACTTCAACCATTGTGACCACTTTTTTTTTAGGGGTGGATTGATTCCACGGCAACTTTTGCTTCATACATTTAAATTCATATAAATTGTCAATTTGTGCCCAACATTTAAATTTTTAGATATTACACAAAGAATAATATGTTTTTGTAAACTACCTTCTTTTTACACCGCCACTACTTTATGATTAAGTTTTTTAATATATTTTTTTATGAGCTAAAGGATCTATTTTTATTTTAATATTTAATTTTCTTTTGTTTCGATCCTTCTTTATATCATCGTCTCTATTTTTATTACATAATCAACCACTTAACAAAAGATTAAAACTTCAAACTATATGCATATCAAATTAAAAAATAATACAATTTCAACCCACTCCAATTGTAAGAGATATCTCATATCTCATATTAGTAGTTTGAATATTTGATTAGGAATGAACATGTGATGGAACCGAACCGTTACCAATCCGAAAATTCCGAATATCAAAATAGATGAAAAAACAGTATCGAGTACCGAACCGAATTAACATTAACGATACCCATATCAAGAATAGTACCAGTTTTTGGTACTAGCATCAGTATTGATTCTTGAATTTCGTTTAGAGTATTACCGTCTCATATGTTTAAATTGAATATCAATTCTAGATACCGATATGAGATCGAGATTTGGTACTCAATGCTTATATCTCATTTAAATTACGTAAACTAACATTTTCTTTTTTGTTTTCTCTTATGTTATTTTTTACATAGTTTTCATTTTATATTTAATTTTTTTAGTACTTAAATTCCTTTTATGAAATAAATAATACATCCTCAGTTTCCTTCTTTAATATTTTTTTTATAAAAAGATTAATTAGATGAAGTTATTACATATTCAATCACTTAATAAATTAAATACAACTTCAAAATTTGTAATTTGATATGTTATTAATTTGAAATTGTATTTATTTTGATAAATGATTGAATATATATATATATATATATATATATATATATATATATATATATATATATATATATATATAAATAAAGGAAGAAAAATATATTATTAAAGTAAGGGTGGATCTTTTATTTTATAAATGGAATTTAAGTAGTAAAAAGTAAATATAAAATAAAAATAATGTAAAGAAAGACAAGCAAAAAAAAAAAAAAAAGTTTACCTGATTTAAATGATTTAAATGGGAGTCTTGTTATAGAAAAAAGTAGTTTACAAGAATTTAGGCATGTATAAAGTTATAAATTTAGGTAGTGTTTGTTTTTTGTCTGCAGATCTACGTGACTTCTTTTGTCTGCGACGCGCAGACATTAGCATTCGCAGATTGTTTGTTTTTTTGAAGACTGCAGACCTAAAAATGTCTGCGCACCCTCTTTTTGGCACAGATGTGGATCAGAGTCTTCTAACATCTTCAGACATCTTCTAGTTTAAAAAACATATATATCTTTGTTTTTTTAAGTTTTTTTAATTTATATTTTTTCCAACTTTATTAATGATAAACAATTTGAAAAAGAAATTACAAATCTTAAAAATAAAACATTCGAGATACAAACATGATATTTTTGACAAATTTATAAATAAAGATTTATTATAATAATAGTCATTGAAGTTGTTTATATAAATATGAAAAAAAAATTATAATATATTTTTATATTTTTTTGCCAAATTCTGTAAAACATTATTTAATACAGTATCGTCAATTTCTCGAAAAAATGTTTATGGTATGTTTTTAACGATTTAATTGAAAAAATCGAAGTTTATTTCCATCCATTTATGTATCAAATTCTTTGATCACTAATTATAATATTTAGTTATAACTTTGCAACTAAAGTTGTTGGTTTTTATCAAATATATACGTTAATTCATACCATTTTTATTTTTATTTTTTATATAATAATACATAAAAGTTGATCTAGATTCATTAATTATTTATAACAAAGTCATAAAAATATTAAAAAATAACTTAGAAGTTTAAAAAATCAGTTTATTTAGATTTCAGTTTATTTTAGTAGCCCATAGATGTTAAAAAACAAACAATTTTTTTTTTCAGATTGCAGACGTTTGGTCCACCTTTTCTACTGCAAAGGTCTACAGATGTGGTTCGCAGACAACAGACGTTTTGTCTCAGAAAAAACAAACAACACCTTAGATAAGGGCAAAAATGACAATACACATAAATTTATGTGGATGAGTTAAAAGTTGCTGTGGAAAAATCACTCTCTTTTTTTAATGTTCTATTGTACCAAGTATTTTTGTCAACAAAACTAAAAAAAATTCTTGTGTTTGGCGTTAATTCCTTTGTCAAAAATTCCCATGTATAAGTCTTGATGCATAAAGAACAACAACAATATTATCGGGGTATGTCCTTGTGGCTTTCTAAAAGATCTCATGGAAACGGCAAATTGTTACTTAAGCATGGCTACATCTTAAATGAAAACATGTGAACTCTTCCACGAAAAATTTGATCAAGATTTTGTGGCTTTAATAGGATGGGTCATTTTCATTGTACTATATGCGATTTAATTCTACTTTTTAACTTACCTCAAACTTTTGTATTGCTTTTTTACCATGTAACTTTTTTTTATGTCGGTTACTAAACCAAAAGATCTTATGTCACACTACCCTTTACTTCTATGGTAGGAGAAAATGCAATAAACTAATTACAAAATGATCAAATTTCTTATAATTTTTTTTTAACAATTGAATGTATGTTTCTAATTGACACACGTTTTGATATTGTAATTCCTTGAAAAACAAATGCACTTTTTTGTTAGTATTTAAATGTATTTTAAAATATATGTTTTAGTAAAAAAAACAAAACAAAAAAATAAAATAACAAGTAGATTGTTCTAACAACATATTTAAAACGTAATTAGATACATTATGTGAATTTGATGGTAATTAAATTACACAAATATGTATTATGAGTGTTAAATGCAATATATTTATTTGTCTATATTGTATAGTGGAGGGTCATTTATTTAATATATGTACACTAGGCAAATGTCGGCGCGTTGCGTGTGATATAAAAAAATATTTTATATTAAAAATAACTAAATCATTGTTATTAACAATTAAATAATAATTTCATAAAAAATATAAAAAATGATTTTAGTATTGGTATTATGTTGAACTATATTATAAGAGATAAGGTTGGAATTTGAAGTTGTTTTGCATATATAAAGTTATATGATTAAAATACAAAAAAGAATTAATTTCTAAAAATAAATAAATCGTTATTGTTATCTATTAAATAATAATTTCATATTAAATTAAAACGTTTATATTAAATATTATCATTATATAGCAAATACGATAATAGAGACATCTTTTTATCTATCTTAAATTTTATCATTTTGTAGAACATATGATAATAGAGACAATTTTTTATCTTAAATAGTAAAAAAAATGTTTTGTATCATAAATATTACCATAATTATGTAGAACATATGATAATAGTGACGTCTTTTATAAGGTTAAAATTTTAAATTGTATTATATATAGGGTTGTAAAATTTGGCTAACACAACCAAATACTCAGTATGTTACTTAAACTCGGCCTCCAATGGTAGCGGGTTTGCCTAACTCAGCCAGAAGACACTCAGATCCTTATTAAACTCGATCCAAATCTAAAAGATACGGTCCAAAATTATTTTTGAAATTCTGAAATTTAATTTGTCACTTGTCGACAAAGACAATCTCACCAAATAATACACTCAACGTCCTACAAAGTTAGATGCAAGGAAGATCTCATGGCTTAGTCGTTTTAAAATATTTCACAACCTTTCCTATTTATAGAGGAGAATACATTCTCTTGTTTACTCTCACGATCAATGTGGGATGAAGACATTTTAATTAAACTCATTTCTTTATTTGCCAATAATTTCATTTTGTTAAATAAAATATTAAATATTAAATAATAAAAATAAAACATTATCCAGAAAATTTATTGTTCAATAGTTCCATTTTTCAGTAATCTCGTAAGTTGCTATAAAAAATTAAGTTTTTATTGAATAACTTTTTGTTAAATCATAAATTCAGTTAGATACTTAATATAGAAAGTTTGTTTATATGTATTTTCATGATTCAAAATGTCATTATAAAATGAATTCATTTATAAAATATAATCGAGTATATATTTCGTGCTTTTGAATCAAAGTGATTTTTCAAACAATTATAATTTTATGTTTAGGTAGATTTTTTTTATATTTATATATCATTATGTAACTTATAATATTATTATAAAGAATTTGAATAATCATGAGAGTTTCAAATGTATGTGGTGAAAGAAAAATGCTTCATTTATTTGTCCAAATTGATCAAACTCGGACCGATTCAGCTTAATATACCAAACTACAAAACATTTTTTCTATTGAAACCCAGTTTGTATATATTTTGTGTTTTTGAATCAAACTTATTTTTCAAACAATTATAATTTTATGTTTAGGTAACTTATTTATAATATTATTAGAAACAATTTGAAAAATCATGGGAGTTTCAAATGTATGTGCTGAAAGGAAAATGCTTCCTTTATTGGTCCAAATTGATCAAACTCAGACCGATTCAATTCAATATACCAAACTACATAACGGTTTTTCAACTGAAACTCTGTTTGAACTTAAAAAAATCTTGTTCAAAACCATTTTCAGGATTCAAAAACTTAGATGGACAGTTGCCAATAAAGACAATCTCACCAAAAAATACCCTCAACATCCTAAAAAGGTAGGCATAAGGAAGTTCTCATGGTTTGGTCCCTTTGAAACATTTCACAATCTTTCCTATTTATAGAAGAGGAAACGTTCTCTTGTTTACTCTCACCATCGATGTGGGATGAAGACATTGTAATAAAACACACTTTCTTCTTAATAAAACATTATTCAACTTACTTAGTAAAACACCCTTTCTCTTGTTTACCATTTCTTTATTGTTCAATAGTTCCATTTTTCTATAATCTCGTAATGAAACGTCCCAAAACACTACCCAAATTTTTTTTGTTTAAATATTACTAAAAATCGAATCATCGAGTATCACTTATAATAAAACCATGGAGTGAGTAACACAAATCTCATAATAACTGTGTCAAAACAAACTGTATCAATCATAACAATATCCGAAATAAACTCCCAGGATAAACTGGAGTTGTGGTGTGTGCGATGTCATCAACCCGAGCTCTTCCCTTTGCTAGCGGAAGTACCTGAAACCAAAACTGAAAACTATAAGCACGAAGCTTAGTGAGCTCCCCCCAAATTACCACATACCATACAATAACACATAAACAACTATTAGGCCTTGCCCACTGCATCGGACCGAAGTCCGGAAACCGCATCGGACCGGAGTCCAGAACTAACCAGGGCCTTGCCCTCTGCATTGGACCAAAGTCCGGAAACTGCATCAGACCGAAGTCCGAAACTGACTGGGACCTTGTCCCCTGCATCAGACAGAAGTTCGGAACTAACTGCATCGGACCGAAATCCGGAACTGACTGGGACCTTGTCCTCTGCATCGGACCGAAGTCTGGAAACTAACTGAGCATAACATAGCATAACATAAACATATTAACTAGCATAAGCACATATACTGGATAATGCATCAGACCGAATTCTGGAACACATAACACAAAGACATGCTTGAATCACAAAGACATCAAGCACACTGAACTACTGCATCAGACCGAGGTCCGAAACTACTGCTATCTAGACGGGTCGACATTGTGACCGTAGACCCGTTCCTACTGGAAGGAAACTCACATCGTAACACTGGCTGCTGAGATGCTAACTCTAACACTGGCTGACTGCTGCTCCGGAACTGTCCGGCTACAAATCCCAAAAACACTAGATTAGGTACTGATAAATGCCCTCAGGGTAAAATGACTATTTTACCCCTGGTCAAAGTCAACTTTCAGTTGACCGGACTCGCCGATTCAGGGCGCAGACTTGCCGAGTCCCTCAATTTCTAACTCTGACTTTAACTCACCGAGTCCCTTCCCCACTCACTGATTCACCCTGAACTCACAAATTGAGGAAATACGGGGGACTTGCGACTCCGAAGAACAACTCGCCGAGTCCTAAACATGCAGATTCCATACAGTCGTATCTAATTCGTTTCAGAGCATCTAACTCGTAGATCTAAGCTCCTGGGACTATCTGAACACGTAAAGTTGCTAACTTTACGTGTAACTAAGAAGAAATGAAGCTATTTCACTCAAACTCTACTATAATGGGGTCAATAATCCAAAAGAAGACCATGGCTGCCAAAAAGGCGATCTCCTTGAGCTCCTGGAGCCCAAGAGAGGCTAGATCTGAAGTATAACTCGATCATAAGGCTTTATCACAAAGGATTTAGGATTTTTTAGCTTAATATCAACAATTCGGGGACAAACTAGATCTACTAGATCAATAAGCAAGATGGAGACTTTATTACCAAAAAAGATGACCACAAAGGAGTGTGTTATGGATCTACTTCTTCTTCCTTGAACTCTTCAACCTTCTCCTTCTTCTACTTGCTCCAAAATGCACCAAAAGTTCCTTCACAAATTAACAATCACTCACACACTCTCTTTAAAGGGGCTAGGGTTTGGTAGGAGATGCTCTGAGGGTGATGGAGGCGAAGTTGGGGCGCAATAAGATGTTTAAATAGGGTGCAAAGCCTTAAAATTAGGGCTTCATCCAGACAGGCGGACTCGCCGAGTCCCAGCATATGGACTCGTCGAGTAGCCAACTCAAAATGCGTGATCATCCCGTCTCTACTCGACAAGTCGGGCTACAGACTCGTCGAATACCCCTTAAGAAATGAAAATACTTTATTTAAATTACATACCAGAAATGGGGCGTTACACGTAAGTTGCTATCTAAAAAAGTAAGTTTTTATTGAATAATTTTTTGTTCAATTCTAAAATCATAAATTCAGTTAGGTATTTAATATAGAAAGTTTGTTTATATGTATTTTCAAGATTCAAAAGTTCATTATAAAAAGAATTCATTTATAAAATATAATCTGCGTATATATTTCGTGCTTTTGATCAAATCGAATTTTCAAACAACTATATTTAGGCAGATGTTTTTTTATATTTATATACAATTATGTAACTTTTTTAAAATATCGTTGGAAACAATTTGAAAAATCATGGGAGTTTCAAATGTATGTAGTGAAAGGAAAATGCTTCTTTTATGATCCAAATAGATCAAACTCGGACCGATTCAACTAAATATATCAAACTACGTATTTTTTTTTCTAGTGAAACTCGGTTTCTATATATTTTGTGCTTTTGAATCAAATTGATTTTTCAAACAGTTATAATTTTAGGGTTAGGTGGATGCTTTTTTTATATTTATATAAAATTATGTAACTTATTTATAATATTATTAGAAATAATTTGAAAAATAATGGGAGTTTCAAATGTTTGTTGTGAAAGGAAAATGTTTCCTTTATCAGTCCAAATTGATCCAACTCCGGTTCAACTTAATATACCCAACTACATAATTTTTTTTTTAAACTGAAACACGGTTTAAACCTGAAAATTTTCGGTTTAAAACCATTTTTGGAATTCTAATAGTTAACTGGACATTTGCCAATATAGACAATCTCACCAAATAATACCTTCAAAATCCTACAAAGGTAGGCATAAAGAAGTTCTCATGGTTTGGTCTCGTTGAAACATTTCACAAACTTTCCTATTTATAGAAGAGAAAACATTCTCTTGTTTATTCTCACCATCGATGTGGGATGAAGACATTATAATAAAACACCATTTCTTGTTTATAAAACATTATTTAACTTATTTATAATATTGTTGTAAAGAAATTGAAAAGTCATGGGAGTTTCAAATGAATGTGGTGAAAGGAAGTTAAAAAATGGGGGTTTCAAATGCATGAGATTCAAGAAAAAATGCTATCTTTATAAGTATGTATGATATGTATATAATGCTAATGTAATACCAGGTTTTCCACGTCATCAACATGGTATATAGTGTGAATAACTATTTCATCTATCCATTTAAGGTAGGAGGGAGTCATTCCCTTTCAACTCATTACCACATCATTTTTTCTTTTTTATTTTTCTTCATACTTTCCAACCCACAACACACGGAAACCCTATCTTTTTGAACTCACTCAACTCATTCAATTAAAAAAAATACAAAATAATTAAGGTAAAATCTTAATTAGCAATAAAGTTACTGTCGGTACCACTCCCGCTTCAACGGGTTGTTTAATTGGTTTCACTAACCCACTTCATTATTTCTCTCTACTTTCTCTCTCTCATTTTCACTTGTACCATATGTTTTAAAACTTGTACCTTAGTTGTTTTGTATTTTTTTTAATTGAGTGGATTGAGAAAGATATGATGTTTGTGTATTATGAGTTAAGAAAGATGAAGAAAAAGAAAAGACAAAAATTGATGTGACAACATGTTCAGTAGGTTGAGAGAGAATGACTCCCTCCTCCCTAACAACCATACTGGCAGTCTCTCACTGTAACCAATGTTAAACATACAATGAACATGATGAATAAGTTAATGATAACATATTTACAATAAAATATTTAGTGGTAAAAAAATAATAAAAGCCACAGCGGAGTTATATCCACTGTTATTATCACATTTGAAAGCTATAAATTTCCAAAAATTAATAAGAATGTATTCAAATTCAAACAATCTCAACATAAAACAAGAAAATTTCTAGGACAAAAAATAATAAAAAATGAAAAAAAGTAAAAAAACAAGTCTAAAAAAAATCAAAAGCATTAGAAAATGATAGAAAATAGTGATATTTTTAGAAAAATCAAGGTTACACGTTTTTTAATTTTCGAAACTATATTCTATATCTTTTGTAGAAAAAGACATATGATATTTTTTCGTCTACCGTCTTCTAAAATATTAATATACTTTCACATATATTTGTTGTTTAAAAAATAAGTAGTACACAAACCAAAATTTGCTATTGTTATAAACCATCGACCAATATAAAAACAATATATAAGTTCAAAGAATTAAAAGAAAATGAAAAAAAAAAGTGTTGGTGATTTTAGTTTTATGGTATTCATTTTAGTATTTACAAATCAAAAATGGAGTTCAAATCTTGATTTTAGACAGATTAGGAGGTGTATAGTGTTCGTTTGAATAAAACGGGTTTGATCTGGGTTTAACCAAATGATGAGGGTCAAGGGGTGTAAGTTGTAACAACTTGTTTCGAATCGTTCCCATTTTCAGATGGTGATCAAGGATTGAGTATTAGCAGACTTCAGACATTTGGGTAATTGAGATTCGGACTCAATTGGAGTTGGATAAGGTATGAAACATTCCAAAATTCAATACCAAAAATTTGATTTTTGATATAGCGATTTATAAAACAATTTATAGAAAACATCATCAAGTTATTTCATTTCATAAAAACCATAGATCATATGTCTCAAAAGCATTAAGATAGTAACAATATCAGAGTACTAATCCCAAGAATCTCATATGCGGAAAATCGTGTGTGTGATGCGCTGCTATCATACCGGCTCATTTCCCTTCAAAGAAGAAGGACCTGAAACAAAAACTGAAACTGTAAGCACAAAGCTTAGTGAGTTCCCCCATCATACCACATATCATACAATAAACATACTGTCAGGCATATCTGGGCGCCTGGCGTATCCTGCTGAGCATATCTGGGTGCTCAACCTACCTTCATCAGGCATACCGGGGTGCCTGGCCTACCCCTTGTCAAGCATATCTGGGTACCCTGCGGTTTATTTCAATCGGCTACGGGGACTATTTCATCCCCTACCACTACCACATAAAACATAGCATAACATACTGTCAGGCATATCTGGGTGCCCAACTTACCCTACCGGTATATCTCAACCGGGTCCGGGGACAAGTCCCCTTCCTACCACTATCACATAATATCATAGCATACTAGCACAAATAACATAGCAAATGGTGGCATACCAGACAATTATCACAAAGACAATCATCTCTACTATAATCAACTACTAGTGGGTCGACATTGGTGCCTTCGACCCACTCATACTGGAAGGTAACTCACCTCAATGTCGCGTAGTAGCTGAACTGTCGTCGGTGCTAGGATCAACTTATCGTAAACTCCTACACTGCTACACATAACAAAATCCTTTAATTACCCTTTCATACTCATAACCCCTTTAAGGGTCAACTCTGGTCATTAGTCAGAGTCAAAGTCAACATCATGGTTGACTCAACTCACCGAGTTGGTCCATCTACTCGTCGAGTTCCATAATCCATAAAACCCTGAAATCTTGATCCTCCTTGTTGAGTTCTTTCATGAACTCGTCGAGTTCTTCCTCATAACATAGTCAGGACCTTTTACTCACAATTCGCCGAGTTCCTCCTGGAACTCGTCGAGTTCTCCTTCATATAGAGTCGGGACATTTCGCTCACAACTCGCCGAGTTCCTCCTTAAACTCATCGAGTTCCTCAATCTTCATAACCCAAAATCATGACCAACTCGTTGAGTTATCTCCTAGACTCAACGAGTTTTACTCGGTAATAGAAAAGGTTGGGGGACCACGACCTAACTCATCGATTCCCCCATAGCTTATATCCTTTAAGTCACTTTCTGTTAGGCTTAATGCATCCAAATCATAGATCTGGTTCCCTAGGGCCGATATATCACGTAAAGTTTCTTACTTTACGTCCATTCATGGGTTATTTAGCTCAAAAATCCCTAAAAAGTGGTTCACAAGTTGCATGGGACTCCCATGGCCATAAAGTTGGCACCTTTATGCCATGGAGTCCCTCAAGGGCTCTAGATCCGAAGTCATGACCCCAAAACATGCTTGCATCCATGAATGGTTCCATAATAGGCTCCTTAAGGCCTTAAACTACTCCATGAAGAGATATAGTAAATGAATAGTTAAGGTATAGACTTTATACCTCAATAAGGCTGCTTTGACCACAAAAGCTCTAGCAGCCCTACTCGTCGAGTTGAGGCTTCTCAACTCGACGAGTAGACTTTAAGTCCCGCATCCAAAAATTTGTTTCTACTCGACGAGTTTGGGGCCTCCAACTCGTCGAGTCCCTTTTCAAAAATGAATGATTTAATTTAAAATACATACCAAGATCCGGGCGTTACAAGGTGATTCAGATGGTTCGGGTATTCGGTTTGTGTTTTGGAATCAAAGGGTAGTTCGGTAATTTGTCAACTCAGAATTTTATGGAAAGTGGATGTACGTTAGGGAATCTTAGGGCAAGTATGAGTTGATGATAGTGTAGAGCAGCTCTATACCTTTTCATGGATATAAGGATGGTCAAAATTGGAGTTGTATCGAGAAAGTTATGGTCTTCTCATGAATCAGGGTTTAGAGGAAAACCCTAGTACCCGGGGCGTACCAAGGCAAAGGGAGTTACGCGAGGCGTAGCTGGAGGAACATGCATCATAGGTGCGAGGTTAGGTCGAGGTGCGAGACCTCGTATGTTGGGTGTACGAGGAGGTACACTGGCGTACGAGGGTCAGGTTGAAAACCCTAATTTTAGGGTTGGACCCTATATAAGCATAATTTTAGCCTCTTTCTTCATTTTCTATGTCAGCCTGCACCCTCTAAACCCCTAAAACCGCCCTTAAGCCTTCTTGGTGGCATTTTGAGCTTATGGTGTCCATTTTTGGTGTGTTTGGTCCATTTCCAAGAAGATGGAGTTTGGTGCAAGGATGGGAATCAAGGAAGAGCTTACGGACGTTGCTCATGTGTCTCATTTCCAGCTTGTTGGAGATAAAACGCTTTGAACTTCATCATTGATGTCTTAGATCTATCATTTATGAGTTTTGGTTCATTTTGGTCCCAAGAATGAGATCTAGTGGCCTTGATTCCACTCCTTGAGCTTTGAGTTGCCACTCTTAGTGTTTTTGAGGTTCAACATCCATAAAGTTGGCACCTTTAGAGTTTAAAACCATCCATGTTTGAGTTTGGGTCCTTTTCCTAAAAGTAGAATGCTACTTTTTGAGATAGGGTCTTATTGGGGTATGCAAAGTCACCAAGTCAGTGACTTTATGGTTCTAGATGTTCAAAATTATTTGATTATTGTGTTAATTGGAATATTTGATCTTAATGTTTTTTATGAACTCCATAATTTGTCCTCAAGTTATGGAAAATGAAGAGTTTTTCTTTTTAAAGTGTCATTAAGTTTCATAGGTTTTGAAAATGGAAGAGTCTCTATTTTTAATGTCATCATTAAATGTTTTTATGTCTTCCATAACTTGTCCTCAAGTTATGGAACTTGAAAGGTTTTTCATTAAACCATAATTAAACTTATAAGTTATGAAAATCCAAGAGTTTTAAAAAGTTTCAAAATTCGCCCTCAAGTTTTGAAATTTGTAAAGTTAACCCCCCATGTATACTTTAATTCCTACCCTTAGAATTTTTAAAAGTTAAAATTCAAACATTATGGACTTCATTAAATTAATTAAAGTGTGTAATTAAAAGAGTTAATAATTCCATAAAGGCATGGTTTAAGTTTAATTAAATTAAGAGTATAGTTTAATTAATAGATTAAACCACCAAGTATTTTAAATGTTTAAAATACACCATTATACTATTATTATAATTTTAATTATATAGATATGTATAAGAATAAGTCAATCTTACCATTAGTATGCCTCATTCACGAAGCCAGTCTCTAAGGGGGGTATAAGGTTACTGTCTGTAAAATGGTAGTTTAATGGATGTCCACTCTCACCCACCGCTTCCTTGACTGGTGGAGGGTCGTTAGCCGAACGGGTATGAAAGAACTATAATTCTCCATTCATTAAAAGTATAATGATAAATACTAAGTAACTAAACACTTATAAATTCCCAATCATAGTTACTTAGGAAAATGTGAAATAGGTGCTAACCCATGAAATTACACTTTGTACCTTACCAAGTCGTTAGTGGAGCGTGTGTGGTTAACCAACATACTAACGAGGACTAGTAAGAGTGGCAAAGGGTAACATTGCTTTATTATAGATCGGTGGAGCTGTGTGGTTAGTCGGCACATCGATTAGGTGATAAAGTTAAGGGTACCAAGTCAATTTGCATGGTTATTCACACCTTGTTTGTGATCCTCGGCATCCCAGTCACAAAATTGAGAGGGCACAATCGAGATTCAAACATGCCATTGAAAAGTTCAATGTATCTCAAAAGATCTAGGAGTTTCAAATCTAATTAAAATTGAATTATATTTCGTTTTTCATGGTGGAAATTGGTAAATCGTCATTTACCTACCTTAATCTATTTTATAACTTGGATTACGATATCCCTCTTCCAGTTATAAGTAGGTTGTTGGATCCTAGCCTTAATATTTAATATTGGGTGTTATATTAACGACTTTAAATCAACTAAACTTGAATTTCTCCCTTATAGATGTCTTCTTTAGACATCTATGGTCTTCCCAAATATTTAGGGTCAAGTTTCCTAATGAAGATGATATCCCAAATGGCAATCGAGGTGAAAGATCAATCCTTTTGTTGTAAAGTTATGGGACTGGAAATCGTGCTTCATTTCCTCCACCTCCTCCAATAATTTTCCCTATACCACAAGTTTCAAGACTTGAAAAGTTCTAAGTCACTCAATCCCTATTGGTAAGAAAAGTCTATATGTGTTTACTGTTGGATAAGGTGTCTAAATCTATAACTATTTCTGGTAAATACTTGACCCGACCCGGCATGGTCCATTTGGGTTGCATGGCACCATGCAATTGGATAAACTAAATGAGAGAAATAACACATATGGTTTATTAATATATTATAAGTTCTAATATATTAATAATATTATTTAATTAGTTTTGATCAAGAATTAATTTAGAATTAATTAAGTGATCAAAAGAATAACTAATTAAATATATGGGTAGATTATGTAAATCTTCCATATCTTATATAGTGGGCTAAAAGGATCCATGGATTATCAAGTTGGGTTCCACCCATAGGATGCTCCATGGAGTTAACCCATGGATTGCGAAATGAAGAGTCATGTTACATTAGGGTTTTACCTAATACAACACACTATATAAGGACCATGCCTCTCCCCAAAATCGGCTATACTAGTGAGACACTAGAGAAACAAGAGGGCTTGGCCGATTTTGAGTGTGTTAGAGTATTCTCTCAAGTTTATACTTTGCATTTGGTGTTGTGTGAAGCATTTGAGGCATCACACTTGAGGTGCTAGGCTCACATGGTTTCAAGGAACACTTACAACAACAAGGTATGTAATTCTATCTATTATTCAATTTAGAATTGTTCCCCATGTATGCTAGATAGGATCATAGCCTTGGAAATCAACTTTGCATGATAATTTGACAAACATAGATCCAAGGTTATTAGGGTTGCATGTACACTTAGGAAGTGTTAGAATGCTCAAAACCCATCAGTGGTATCAGAGCCAGGTTTGTTTGTTTGTTATTTGTGCTAAATAGTTGAAAAAGTCGATATTTTTGCAATCTGACTGATGAACTCGCCGAGTCCATGGGGGGACTCGCCGAGTTCATATGAATCTTCAACCTACTCGCCGAGTAGGTTCATGCACTCGGCGAGTAGGAGCCTCAGAATGCAGATTTTCGACTTTAGTTGCTGGAAATGGACTAGAAACATTACCCTAAACTGTTTTGGTACTTGAAAACCTGTTTTAGATGGTGTAATGTATTTGCTAATCCATTCACAACAACAAGTTATCAAAATTACAAGTTTTAAAATGTAATTTTTGATTCATGAAAGTGTTCATATTCATGTTCTTGATCTTATGATGTTTAGATGATCATAGGAATTATTTGTAACCTATTTGGTAGATTAATTCATGATCTTTATGTGTTTTAATGGAGTCCATAACTTGTCCTCAAGTTATGGAAAACCAAAAGTCACTTTACTTTAAAACCATTAAAAGAACACATGGGTTATAAAAATGAAGAGTCTTCATTTTTAATACTCTATTTAACTCATAAGTTACAAGAAATGAAAAGTTTTGAAAGTTTACAAAACTTACCCTCAAGTTTTGGAACAAGTAAAGTCTTGATTAAAACTTTAGTTCCAACCCTTAGAATTTTAAAAGTTAAAATTCAACCCTTATACTTATAATATTATAAGTTAATAATAATATATATGTCTAAGATCAAAGTCGTCTTACCGCTAGTACGCCTCATTCACGAAGCCGGTCTATAAGGTGGGTATAAGGTTGTTACCTATAAAATGGCAACTTAATGGGTGTCCACTCTCACCCACCGCTTGCTTGATTGGTGGAGGGTCGTTAGCCGAACGGGTAAGACAAGGACTTATAAATTCTCATTAAAAGTATGATGAATATTATAAAATAACTAAATGTTTTATTAAATTCCCAATCTTAGTTACTTTAGGAAAATGTGAATAAGGTGCTAATCCATGAAATTACACTTTACACTTTGTCTAAGTCGTTAGTGGAGCGTGTGTGGTTAACCGGCACACTAACTTGGACTTAACAACGTAGGTAAAGAGTGACTTAATATTTATCATAGTATCGATGGAGCGTGTGTGGTTAACCGACACATCGATTGAGTGGTAAACATTAAGGGTACCAAGTGATTTGCATGGTTACTTCACACCTCGTTTTGTGATCCTCGGCATCACAGTCACAAAACTTGGAGGGCACACTCGAGATTGAAACATGCCTTTGAAAAGTTCATTGAATCTCAAAAGAATCTAGGAGTTTCTAAGAACCAAATTAAATATTTTAATATTTCGACTTTTGTGGAAATTGGTGAATCGTCATTCACCTACCTTTCAAAGATGTTATTACTTAGATTACGGCATAACTCTTCTAAGTATAATATATTGTGATTGGGTCCTAGCCTTAATACTACATTTGAGTGTTTTATTAAGGACTATCTCTATATCTAAACTAAATCCCTTCTTTCTTCTCTTTTCAGATGTCTACAAACACCGCTGCTTCTGGCTCTAATCCTAGTGGCTCCTTTTCTCTTATGAACTTGTGTGGGAAAGTCACTTTTGATGGATCCAACTTTAATGAATGGATCAAAAACATCAGAATGATCACTCGCTACGAGGACAAGGAATATGTCCTCGATAAGGAGCTTAAGGAGATTGATGAGACAGTTGCTACTCCTCAAGAGATCGCTGAGTTTAGGGCACATGAAAGGGATGCCACCAAAGTGGCATGCATCATGATGGCCACTATGACTGCGGATCTCCAAAAATCCTATGAAGATTTTCTACCCCTATGAGATGCACCAAGACTTGATGGAAAGATACCATCAAAGTGCTCGTTAAGAGAGGTATGAAAACATCTCATCCATGATAACAACTTGCATGAAGGATGGTGAACCCATCGCTAGCCACATGCAGAAAATGCAAAGATTTATGGACCGTTTGCTGAAGCTTAATGTGAACTTCCCCGAGGAGCTTGCAATAGATATCATTTTGCACTCCTTACCTTCATGTTATGATCAATTCCGCATGACATACCACATGAACAAGGAAGAGGTCACTCTCAGCAAACTTCAAGGACTCTTAAAGACCGCGGAAAGTGGTCTTAAGGGTAAGGCGGTTGTTACTACTCCTACTCCTACAAACTCCGCCCCTGTCTTGGCAATCGGGAAAGGACGAGGGAAGAAGAGAAAGAGTTCTTCGAAGGGTACCAAGGTTAGGACCCTTGATGGCTCTTCTTCAAGTGGAACCAAGAAAGGTTTCATCACTCCTTCTTCTGACCCAAAAGAGGCTGGATGCTTCTATTTCCATGAAACAGCACATTGGAAGCGGAAATGTCCAAAGTACCAGCAAGATGTGAAGGATGGGAAAGTTAAACCCAACCATGCAGGTACTTACACTATCTTATCTAATAACTCACCCCATTCTAATTCTTGGGTCCTTGATACCGGTTGTGGTATTCATATCCGTTCTGATTTACAGGGACTAAGAAGAAGTGAGAATGTGGAGCAAGGAAGAATAAACTTGATCATGGGAAACAGGAAAGTTTCACCTGTCACCAAGATTGGAGTTTATACTTTATCGCTAAGTAGTGGGTTTAGCTTAGATTTGAATAAGTGTTGTTATTCGCCAGAAATGGCTAGAAATATTATTTCCTTTCATGCATCGTATAAACAAGGTTTCACCTTTTCATTTGATAATGAAGTTGGTTCGATTAATGCTTTCTTTAATAATGTTCTTTATTTTAAAGCATTACCTTGTTATGGAGTGTATGAAACAGTATCCGTGGTTGATAACTTAGGAAATAATGTATTGTGTATTGATTCTGTTAATAATAATAACTTGGATAAAGCATCATTATGGCATTGTCGTCTTGGACATATAAGCAAGAAACGCATAGGCCAACTCTAAAAGGATGGAGTCCTTGAGTCATTTGACCTAAAGTCAGATGATAGTTGAGAATCATGCTTACTTGGGAAAATAACAAAGTCACCCTTCACAAGTTCTTGTGAAAGGGGTGAAGGTTTGTTGGACCTTGTACACACGGATGTGTGTGGACCATTCAAACATGCCACAAGGGATGCTAATCGTTATTATTTGACTTTTACTGATGATTACAGTAGATATGGATATGTCTACTTAATCAAACATAAGTCAGAGACTTTCGAAAGGTTTAAGGAATTTAAACAGGAAGTCGATAATCAATTGGGCAGGAACATTAAGATGCTTCGATTCAATCGAGGTGGTGAGTATCTTAGTTCAGAGTTCCTTAACTATCTTAGGGAATGTGGGATTGTCTCACAATTGACACCTCCCAGGACACCGCAGTTGAATGGTGTGGATGAGAGGCGTAATCGAACCTTGTTGGATATAGTTCGTTCCATGATGAGTCGAGCTTCGCTACCAATCTCATTCCGGGGGTATGCCTTAGAGACTGCCGCCCATATTCTTAATCTAGTCCCTACAACGAAAGTTGCCAAAACTCCTCACGAGATGTGGACTGGTAAAGTACCTAAACTAGACCACATCAAGATTTGGGGTTGCGAGGCTTTTGTGAGGCGAGAGTCTCATGATAATCTAGAACCCCGAAGCGAGAGGTGTATTTTCATCGGCTACCCACAAAGATGCTTTGGCTACCTCTTCTACTGTAACGCCTGTGTTTCCGGGCTTGCCATTTTTAGTAATGTAATAGTCTAGGTTAACCTTTGTAACCCATTTTGAAATAATAAAAGTGTATTATTTGAGTATTATGTGTTTTGTGCTTAATTGCTTAATTATGTGGTTTGATTAATTAAGAATAAAAATAAGCGTCAAAATTAAAGTGTGAGATAAGCCCGATATCTTTTCATAAAGTTGTAGTGGTCGAAACAAGGATTCCGGAGATATAAGGAATGCCGAAATCCGAGTTATAACGAAGAAGTTATGACCTGTCGAAGTTTCGCGACAGAACCGGCACGACCCAGCGCGACGTAAATAGTGAATTTAAGGTAGATAGATATCTATTCTTAGTGATCTAAATGAGAGTTGAAGATCTCATCGATAGTAGTGCAACGACGGAAAGATGGACGAAATCGGAGTTCAGATGAAAGAGTTATGAATTTCGAACGGAGTTTTCATGTCCCGGCCTACTAAAGATAATATATAAGTAATATACTTATAATATATTAAAAATAAAGTCAAAATTAGCCAATGGAGTCTAAACGAGAGTTGTAGAGCATAATCTCACCTTCGCGGCGATATAAAGAACGTCGAAAACGAAGTTCGTATGCGAAAGTTATGAAATTCTGAAGTTCAGGGCGCGAAACCCCAAAACTGTTAGAGACCACAACGTGGCAAGCAGTGCCACGACGTGGCAAGTGTCCTGTCACCTCCGGGAGGCCCCCAGATGCAACTTGGGATGACGCATGCAGTGACGACCAAGCCCACGACGTGGAAAAAGGTTGCCACGACGTGGCAAGGGCCAAATTTGCCCTATAAATAGATTTGAAGGGCCAGCCGTTTAGGGTTGCTATTTTCTCTCTTCTCTCTCCTGTTTTGCATCGTTTTGCGTGCCAGAAATATCCCGAAGCCCCGGTATTGTTCCCGAGCCCCGAGGCAAGTCCCGAGATCCCGAAGATCCCGAGAAGTGCGGTTCCCGAGCCGAAGCTCTGCCCGCGAGAAGTTCGATTTTTGAAGAGATCTTCCAGATCTGCTGAGGATTACTACTTCTGCAAGTCGTAGTGTTGTCCGATCATCTTCTGATCAAGTGAGCGTGTAGTTACTTTCTTCTAACGCATAATTATGAAGTATTTTATACGGAATACGTATTATGTGTATAATTTTGTGGTTATGTGTGTGAATGTGTATTCACTTTCTTCTAACTCATAGATATGATTTATTCTCTATGAGATGTGTGTTATGTGTGTGTGCCTCATCTGTTATGTGAAATATATGTTGATTAAAGCATGCTATACAGGTTTTTAAACTATGTATAAAAATGTATATTTTTATCTACTAATATGTTGGGTAGAACATGGGTAGATAGTTGGTGTGTAATAAACAGATGCGAGGCCTCGTTGTTGTTTGATCTAGTCATCTAGCGGAGTTTAGATGACGACCACATACTTTTCTAGATAGTCTTGTGGAAACATTAGCAGGTTCGCCACCTGTAGGTGTTAATGAACTTGGGTGTTCATTCGCTGCACTCCATCCCCCTCATGGTTGCCTTATTTGACTTATATTGCTGAGGTACCCCCGAAGCATGTGTTGTCGCCCCGATGAAATATTCTTAGACTAGGTCCCTTATGATTAGTTGTATTAGGGACATTAAAGTGAGAATAACGGGAATGGGTAATTGGGTTATTGTTGGTTGGTGAAAATTAAATATGATTATTTATTGTGGGTTGAAAACCCTATATGCTCACCAGGCTCCTAAGCCTGACCCACTCAGTTTTATTTGTATTACAGGAAGTGGCGCGAGGGCATGAGATGGATGAACCATCAGTTGTTTTGTTTACAAGTCTGTATATGTATATATTTGTTGAATGACTTGTAATGTTATCGTTTATGCTTATTGGTCTGTATCGGAACATGGCACCCCGAGTTTTGATTATATAATGAAAAATACATTTCTTTTATGAAATGCTTTGGTAAACATTGTTTTATCATGTTTTGTTTTTGGGAACAAATTCCGCAACTCTTTCAAATCAAAAGGATTTACTCTGAAAATTATTTTAAAAGCATAAATGAAATCGGTCTTTTCTGGCCGAGATTTTGGGGATGTCACAGTTGGTATCAGAGCATTAGTTTAAGCGAACTAGGAATTTGTAGGATTTCTAGACTTAAACTTAGAATGCTAAGTGAAGTTTTGAGATGTGTGTCTGTTATGTTTTAGACACGAGCACTAGTTTATTTTAGGAAAGTTGCCTAAAATGCTTTATGTGCTAAATGTTATATGTTGCCATATATGATATTATTTGTTCGGATCTATGGTCTGTTGCCGACCGAATCTAGAAACCTTATGTGTGTAGGATTCTAAGCGTACGTCTACGATATTAGAACTAGCATGTGAACGTTTCAGAGTGATAAGGTTGATTTGATTATCTATCATGATTGAGGATCTAATTTCACCTTATTCGGTGTGTAGATCAAAATGGTGAGAACAAGAAGTGGAGTTGGAAATGCTGACGAAAACAGGAATCAACCACCAGTGATTGAGCCAATACCTGTCGTAGCAACAGCGCCTGAGCCAATAACCATGGCTGGTGTGCAATTGATGATTCAGACGATGTTGGATCGTCAGATGGATGAAACTAGACGGTTACTTCAACAGAATCGTGAAGAACTGTCGATTCGTGTGGAAGAGCCTGAACTGAATGAAGGGCACTCAGAAGGTGGAAACTTCAGTGGGTCTGTTGGTCCAGCCAACCCACCAATAGTTAGGCAAGATAACCGTGATGGAAGGAATGATGGAATGGGATGCAAGTACAAGGACTTTTTGACTTGCAAACCATCGACCTTCAACGGAAAGGAGGATCCGATTGGGGTTATGGATTGGATCTCCGAAATGGAGCTAACCTTCATGACGTGTGGCTGCAGAGGTAAGTTGCAAACTATATATGTAGTGCGTCAGTTTCGAGGTGGAGCCGTTCGTTGGTGGAACACTCTAGGGAAGACTTTGAGCCCTAATGAGCCACTGCAATTGTCATGAGCAGAGTTCTTGGTGCAGTTCAAGCGCAAGTTCTGCTCGGCTCAAAATCTGTTGGAGTTGGAGAATAAGTTTTTGACATTGACGAAGCGTAACATGTCAGTTGATGAATACACCAATAACTTCACCGATAAGATGGAGTTTGCCTTGCGTATCGTTCCAGATGAGCTGACAAAGGTGGATCGATATGCGAAGGGACTCTCATGGGAGTACGAGGTGCCAGTACGTCAGGCACTTACTCTAGAGGCAGTTATCTGGGCTGCCAAGTCTGTTGAGAACATGATCAAGGGGAGAACCACCGACAAGGTTGATGTTGGTGAGAAAAGAAAGTTTGAGGGAACATCTGGTTCCGGTAAGAAAGGAAAATTTTTGAAATCTGATTCGAAAAAGTTTGGAGGAAAAGGAGGCGAAGCAAAGTGGTGTGATAAGTGTAAGAAAAAGCACTTTGGGAAATGTAGCGAGGATGTGACCTGCTACAAGTGTGGAAAGGTAGGACTTTTTGCCAATGAATGTCCGAACAACAAAAGGATGTGTTTTGGGTGTAATGAAGAGGGGCACATTTTGAAGGACTGTCCGAAGAAGAAGGAGGCAACAAAGCCCAACATTCCACTAAAGCCAAAGGCGAGAGCATTCCAGATGACACTGGAAGCTGCTAAAGATGAAGTTGATGTCGCTTCAGGTACATTTCTCATTAACGAATTGCCTGCCCAAATTTTATTTGATTCTGGAGCCAACTACTCCTTTATATCGCATGAATTTGGTAGAAAGCTAGCTTTGCCTGTTGTTAGACTAGATAATGCTTTATTAGTCGAAGTAGCTAGTGGCAAGTTTGTACCTGTTAGCCATCGTATGAAAAACATCTTGATCGACCTTAATGGGAATAAGTTTCACGAGGCGTTATTTCCTATCGAACTAAATGGTTTCGACATCGTGTTGGGAATGGATTGGCTTAGCGCCAATGATGCCGAAATTTTATGCAAGAAGAAGATAGTTAAAGTAAACCCGCCTGGTAAAGATTCGTTTATGGTGTATGGGGACAAACGCAGAGTGAATTCTGGAATTATTTCTCTAATGAAAGCCAGAAAGTGTTTGACCAAGGGATGTACATCATATTTAGCATTCGTGATTGATGCTAAGAAAGAAAAGAAGGTGATGCAGAGTATTCCCGTGGTGTGTGATTATCCGGAAGTATTTCCCGAAGATCTTCCTGGATTACCACCTGATAGACAAGTAGAGTTCAGAATAGACTTGTTACCAGGAACCACGCCAATAGCAAAAGTACCTTACCGATTAGTACCGACGGAGATGAAGGAGCTAATGATGCAACTTCAAGAGTTATTGGACAAAGGTTTCATTAGACCTAGTTCATCACCCTGGGGAGCTCCGGTGTTATTTGTGAAGAAGAAAGATGGAAGTATGAGAATGTGCATTGATTACAAAAAGCTGAACAAGGCAACAATAAAGAATAGGTATCCATTGCCATGGATTGATGACCTGTTTGATCAATTGCAAGGTTCGAGCTATTTCTCGAAGATCGATCTCAGGTCAGGATATCATCAGCTAAAAGTAAGAGAGCAAGATATCGAGAAGACTGCATTCAGAACTAGATATGGACACTACAAGTTCTTGGTTATGTCGTTTGGACTGACCAATGCTCCGACAGCGTTCATGGATTTGATGAATAGGGTTTGTAATCCGTTCCTTGATAAATCTGTGATAGTGTTCATAGACGACATTCTGATTTACTCGAAAAGCTAGGAGGAGCATGGCAGACACTTGCGAGAAGTATTAGAAGTTTTGAAGCAGGAGAAGCTGTATGCAAAGTTCTCTAAGTGTGATTTTTGGATTCGTGAAGTCCAATTCTTAGGTCACGTGGTCAACCAAGAAAGGATAATGGTTGATCCAGCGAAGATCGAAGCTGTGATGAAGTGGGAACAACCGAAAAGTCCCACGGAGATTCGAAGCTTTTTGGGATTAGCTGGATATTACCGCAGGTTTATCCAAGGCTTTTCTTCGATTGCTACTCCATTAACAGCTTTGACCCACAAAGGAGCTACTTATGCTTGGAGTGATAAGCATAAAGAAGCATTCGAGAATCTAAAGAAGAAGCTATGTGAGGCACCGATACTTTCTCTACCCGATGGAGTTGAAGACTTCGCTGTTTATAGCGATGCGTCTGGTGTTGGATTGGGTTGTGTTTTGACCCAAAGAGAAAAGGTGATAGCATATGCGTCTCGACAGCTGAAAGAGCATGAAAAGAATTACCCGACTCATGATTTGGAGTTGGCAGCGGTAGTTTTCGCTCTGAAAATATGGAGGCATTACCTCTATGGCACGAAGTGCAAACTTTTTACTGATCATAAAAGTCTCCAATATCTCTTTAATCAGAAAGAATTGAATATGAGGCAACGACGCTGGCTAGAATTACTTAAAGACTACAACTGCGAGATACTTTACCATCCCGGTAAGGCTAATGTTGTTGCTGATGCTCTCAGTCGGAAAGTCAACCTTGAAAGGAAAAGGCCAAGAGCGTTGAGAATTGAAGTTGTCTCGACCATTGTGGAAAGTATAAAGAAATCTCAAGAGGAAGCTTCTGAGAAAAATGACCGAAAGGAGGAACATTTGGGTAAAACGTTGGTGTTTGGTACTAACGGTCATGGACTGAAGGTATTCCAAGATCGTATTTGGGTACCTAAGTCAGGAGGAATTAGAGATCTTCTAATGGAAGAAGCTCACAAAACCATGTACTCAATTCATCCGGGTAGCACTAAAATGTATAGGGACCTGAAACCATACTACTGGTGGCCGACGATGAAGCTTGATGTTGCAAAGTATGTGGCCGAGTGTGTGACTTGTGCGAGAGTCAAGACACAACATCAGAAACCTTACGGGAGTTTAGAACCATTGCCTGTGCCTATGGGTAAGTGGGAAGACATTACTATGGATTTTGTCACTAAACTGCGCAAAACAAAGAATGGTCACGACATGATTTGGGTGGTCGTTGATCGATTCACTAAGAGTGCGCATTTCATAGCGGCCAGAGAGAAATGGTCTATGGAAAAGCTTGCGAATTCTTATGTAAAGGAAATTGTGAGGCTTCACGGTGTTCCGTTAACAATTGTATCGGATCGTGATAGCCGTTTCACCTCAAGGTTTTGGAAATGTCTACAAGAGGAAATGGGTACCAAGTTATGTTTAAGCACAGCTTACCATCCGCAGACTGATGGTCAGAGTGAAAGAACAATACAAACACTTGAAGATATGTTGAGAGCATGTACCTTGGAATTCCTAGGTAATTGGGATGAACATTTACCATTGGTAGAATTTTCCTATAATAATAGTTTTCACTCGAGCATTAAGATGACACCTTGTCAAGCTTTGTATGGACAGAAGTGTCGTACGCCGTCTTGTTGGCTTGAGGCTGGGGAAAAGCAGTTTATGGGACCGGAGATGGTTCATCAAACTGCTGAAAAGTTGAAAATAATTAGGGAAAGAATGTTAGCAGCTCAAGATCGTCAAAAGAGCTATGTTGACAAGAAGCGAAGACCGATGACTTTTGAGGTTGGAGATTCGGTTTTGCTTAAAGTCTCGCCGTGGAAGGGACTTATAAGATTTGGTAAAAGGGGAAAGTTGAGTCCAAGGTTTATTGGACCCTTTAAAGTTCTTCAGAGGGTTGGGAACCAAGCTTACAAGCTCGAATTACCCGAAGAACTGAATGGAATTCACAACACTTTTCATGTGTGTTATTTGAGGAAGTTCACGGGAGAAGTTCCTGATATAATTCCAATTTCTGAATTGAGAATTGATGAAAACAAAAGGTTGATTGAAGAACCAGAGGCAATTGTTGACCGAAAGACTAAGAAGTTGCGACGCAAAATGGTTGGATTAGTGCTTGTCCGATGGAAACACACGAATGGGCCGAATCTCACCTGGGAGACGGAGAGTGACATGTCGAGTCGCTATCTGCATTTGTTTGTTGATGTGTGATTCCGGGGACGGAATCATTCTAAGGTGGAGAGAATTGTAACGCCTGTGTTTCCGGGCTTGCCATTTTTAGCAATGTAATAGTCTAGGTTAACCTTTGTAACCCATTTTGAAATAATAAAAGTGTATTATTTGAGTATTATGTGTTTTGTGCTTAATTGCTTAATTATGTGGTTTGATTAATTAAGAATAAAAATAAGCGTCAAAATTAAAGTGTGAGATAAGCCCGATATCTTTTCATAAAGTTGTAGTGGTCGAAACAAGGATTCCGGAGATATAAGGAATGCCGAAATCCGAGTTATAACGAAGAAGTTATGACCTGTCGAAGTTTCGCGACAGAACCGGCACGACCCAGCGCGACGTAAATAGTGAATTTAAGGTAGATAGATATCTATTCTTAGTGATCTAAATGAGAGTTGAAGATCTCATCGATAGTAGTGCAACGACGGAAAGATGGACGAAATCGGAGTTCAGATGAAAGAGTTATGAATTTCGAACGGAGTTTTCATGTCCCGGCCTACTAAAGATAATATATAAGTAATATACTTATAATATATTAAAAATAAAGTCAAAATTAGCCAATGGAGTCTAAACGAGAGTTGTAGAGCATAATCTCACCTTCGCGGCAATATAAAGAACGTCGAAAACGGAGTTCGTATGCGAAAGTTATGAAATTCTGAAGTTCGGGGCGCGAAACCCCAAAACTGTCAGAGACCACAACGTGGCAAGCAGTGCCACGACGTGGCAAGTGTCCTGTCACCTCCGGGAGGCCCCCAGATGCAACTTGGGATGACGCATGCAGTGACGACCAAGCCCACGACGTGGAAAAAGGTTGCCACGACGTGGCAAGGGCCAAATTTGCCCTATAAATAGATTTGAAGGGCCAACCGTTTAGGGTTGCTATTTTCTCTCTTCTCTCTCCTGTTTTGCATCGTATTGCGTGCCAGAAATATCCCGAAGCCCCGGTATTGTTCCCGAGCCGAAGCTCTGCCCACGAGAAGTTCGATTTTTGAAGAGATCTTCCAGATCTGCTGAGGATTACTACTTCTGCAAGTCGTAGTGCTGTCCGATCATCTTCTGATCAAGTGAGCGTGTAGTTACTTTCTTCTAACGCATAATTATGAAGTATTTTATACGGAATACGTATTATGTGTATAATTTTGTGGTTATGTGTGTGAATGTGTATTCACTTTCTTCTAACTCATAGATATGATTTATTCTCTATGAGATGTGTGTTATGTGTGTGTGCCTCATCTGTTATGTGAAATATGTGTTGATTAAAGCATGCTATACAGGTTTTTAAACTATGTATAAAAATGTATATTTTTATCTACTAATATGTTGGGTAGAACATGGGTAGATAGTTGGTGTGTAATAAACAGATGAGAGGCCTCGTTGTTGTTTGATCTAGTCATCTAGCGGAGTTTAGATGACGACCACATACTTTTCTAGATAGTCTTGTGGAAACATTAGCAGGTTCGCCACCTGTAGGTGTTAATGAACTTGGGTGTTCATTCGCTGCACTCCATCCCCCTCATGGTTGCCTTATTTGACTTATATTGCTGAGGTACCCCCGAAGCATGTGTTGTCGCCCCGATGAAATATTCTTAGACTAGGTCCCTTATGATTAGTTGTATTAGGGACATTAAAGTGAGAATAACGGGAATGGGTAATTGGGTTATTGTTGGTTGGTGAAAATTAAATATGATTATTTATTGTGGGTTGAAAACCCTATATGCTCACCAGGCTCCTAAGCCTGACCCACTCAGTTTTATTTGTATTACAGGAAGTGGCGCGAGGGCATGAGATGGATGAACCATCAGTTGTTTTGTTTACAAGTCTGTATATGTATATATTTGTTGAATGACTTGTAATGTTATCGTTTATGCTTATTGGTCTGTATCGGAACATGGCACCCCGAGTTTTGATTATATAATGAAAAATACATTTCTTTTATGAAATGCTTTGGTAAACATTGTTTTATCATGTTTTGTTTTTGGGAACAAATTCCGCAACTCTTTCAAATCAAAAGGATTTACTCTGAAAATTATTTTAAAAGCATAAATGAAATCGGTCTTTTCTGGCCGAGATTTTGGGGATGTCACAGTTGGTATCAGAGCATTAGTTTAAGCGAACTAGGAATTTGTAGGATTTCTAGACTTAAACTTAGAATGCTAAGTGAAGTTTTGAGATGTGTGTCTGTTATGTTTTAGACACGAGCACTAGTTTATTTTAGGAAAGTTGCCTAAAATGCTTTATGTGCTAAATGTTATATGTTGCCATATATGATATTATTTGTTCGGATCTATGGTCTGTTGCCGACCGAATCTAGAAACCTTATGTGTGTAGGATTCTAAGCGTACGTCTACGATATTAGAACTAGCATGTGAACGTTTCAGAGTGATAAGGTTGATTTGATTATCTATCATGATTGAGGATCTAATTTCACCTTATTCGGTGTGTAGATCAAAATGGTGAGAACAAGAAGTGGAGTTGGAAATGCTGACGAAAACAGGAATCAACCACCAGTGATTGAGCCAATACTTGTCGTAGCAACAACGCCTGAGCCAATAACCATGGCTGGTGTGCAATTGATGATTCAGACGATGTTGGATCGTCAGATGGATGAAACTAGACGGTTACTTCAACAGAATCGTGAAGAACTGTCGATTCGTGTGGAAGAGCCTGAACTGAATGAAGGGCACTCAGAAGGTGGAAACTTCAGTGGGTCTGTTGGTCCAGCCAACCCACCAATAGTTAGGCAAGATAACCGTGATGGAAGGAATGATGGAATGGGATGCAAGTACAAGGACTTTTTGACTTGCAAACCATCGACCTTCAACGGAAAGGAGGATCCGATTGGGGTTATGGATTGGATCTCCGAAATGGAGCTAACCTTCATGACGTGTGGCTGCAGAGGTAAGTTGCAAACTATATATGTAGTGCGTCAGTTTCGAGGTGGAGCCGTTCGTTGGTGGAACACTCTAGGGAAGACTTTGAGCCCTAATGAGCCACTGCAATTGTCATGAGCAGAGTTCTTGGTGCAGTTCAAGCGCAAGTTCTGCTCGGCTCAAAATCTGTTGGAGTTGGAGAATAAGTTTTTGACATTGACGAAGCGTAACATGTCAGTTGATGAATACACCAATAACTTCACCGATAAGATGGAGTTTGCCTTGCGTATCGTTCCAGATGAGCTGACAAAGGTGGATCGATATGCGAAGGGACTCTCATGGGAGTACGAGGTGCCAGTACGTCAGACACTTACTCTAGAGGCAGTTATCTGGGCTGCCAAGTCTGTTGAGAACATGATCAAGGGGAGAACCACCGACAAGGTTGATGTTGGTGAGAAAAGAAAGTTTGAGGGAACATCTGGTTCCGGTAAGAAAGGAAAATTTTTGAAATCTGATTCGAAAAAGTTTGGAGGAAAAGGAGGCGAAGCAAAGTGGTGTGATAAGTGTAAGAAAAAGCACTTTGGGAAATGTAGCGAGGATGTGACCTGCTACAAGTGTGGAAAGGTAGGACTTTTTGCCAATGAATGTCCGAACAACAAAAGGATGTGTTTTGGGTGTAATGAAGAGGGGCACATTTTGAAGGACTGTCCGAAGAAGAAGGAGGCAACAAAGCCCAACATTCCACTAAAGACAAAGGCGAGAGCATTCCAGATGACACTGGAAGCTGCTAAAGATGAAGTTGATGTTGCTTCAGGTACATTTCTCATTAACGAATTGCCTGCCCAAATTTTATTTGATTCTGGAGCCAACTACTCCTTTATATCGCATGAATTTGGTAGAAAGCTAGCTTTGCCTGTTGTTAGACTAGATAATGCTTTATTAGTCGAAGTAGCTAGTGGCAAGTTTGTACCTGTTAGCCATCGTATGAAAAACATCTTGATCGACCTTAATGGGAATAAGTTTCACGAGGCGTTATTTCCTATCGAACTAAATGGTTTCGACATCGTGTTGGGAATGGATTGGCTTAGCGCCAATGATGCCGAAATTTTATGCAAGAAGAAGATAGTTAAAGTAAACCCGCCTGGTAAAGATTCGTTTATGGTGTATGGGGACAAACGCAGAGTGAATTCTGGAATTATTTCTCTAATGAAAGCCAGAAAGTGTTTGACCAAGGGATGTACATCATATTTAGCATTCGTGATTGATGCTAAGAAAGAAAAGAAGGTGATGCAGAGTATTCCCGTGGTGTGTGATTATCCGGAAGTATTTCCCGAAGATCTTCCTGGATTACCACCTGATAGACAAGTAGAGTTCAGAATAGACTTGTTACCAGGAACCACGCCAATAGCAAAAGTACCTTACCGATTAGCACCGACGGAGATGAAGGAGCTAATGATGCAACTTCAAGAGTTATTGGACAAAGGTTTCATTAGACCTAGTTCATCACCCTGGGGAGCTCCGGTGTTATTTGTGAAGAAGAAAGATGGAAGTATGAGAATGTGCATTGATTACAAAAAGCTGAACAAGGCAACAATAAAGAATAGGTATCCATTGCCATGGATTGATGACCTGTTTGATCAATTGCAAGGTTCGAGCTATTTCTCGAAGATCGATCTCAGGTCAGGATATCATCAGCTAAAAGTAAGAGAGCAAGATATCGAGAAGACTGCATTCAGAACTAGATATGGACACTACAAGTTCTTGGTTATGTCGTTTGGACTAACCAATGCTCCGACAGCGTTCATGGATTTGATGAATAGGGTTTGTAATCCGTTCCTTGATAAATCTGTGATAGTGTTCATAGACGACATTCTGATTTACTCGAAAAGCTAGGAGGAGCATGGCAGACACTTGCGAGAAGTATTAGAAGTTTTGAAGCAGGAGAAGCTGTATGCAAAGTTCTCTAAGTGTCATTTTTGGATTCGTGAAGTCCAATTCTTAGGTCACGTGGTCAACCAAGAAGGGATAATGGTTGATCCAGCGAAGATCGAAGCTGTGATGAAGTGGGAACAACCGAAAAGTCCCACGGAGATTCGAAGCTTTTTGGGATTAGCTGGATATTACCGCAGGTTTATCCAAGGCTTTTCTTCGATTGCTACTCCATTAACAGCTTTGACCCACAAAGGAGCTACTTATGCTTGGAGTGATAAGCATAAAGAAGCATTCGAGAATCTAAAGAAGAAGCTATGTGAGGCACCGATACTTTCTCTACCCGATGGAGTTGAAGACTTCGCTGTTTATAGCGATGCGTCTGGTGTTGGATTGGGTTGTGTTTTGACCCAAAGAGAAAAGGTGATAGCATATGCGTCTCGACAGCTGAAAGAGCATGAAAAGAATTACCCGACTCATGATTTGGAGTTGGCAGCGGTAGTTTTCGCTCTGAAAATATGGAGGCATTACCTCTATGGCACGAAGTGCAAACTTTTTACTGATCATAAAAGTCTCCAATATCTCTTTAATCAGAAAGAATTGAATATGAGGCAACGACGCTGGCTAGAATTACTTAAAGACTACAACTGCGAGATACTTTACCATCCCGGTAAGGCTAATGTTGTTGCTGATGCTCTCAGTCGGAAAGTCAACCTTGAAAGGAAAAGGCCAAGAGCGTTGAGAATTGAAGTTGTCTCGACCATTGTGGAAAGTATAAAGAAATCTCAAGAGGAAGCTTCTGAGAAAAATGACCGAAAGGAGGAACATTTGGGTAAAACGTTGGTGTTTGGTACTAACGGTCATGGACTGAAGGTATTCCAAGATCGTATTTGGGTACCTAAGTCAGGAGGAATTAGAGATCTTCTAATGGAAGAAGCTCACAAAACCATGTACTCAATTCATCCGGGTAGCACTAAAATGTATAGGGACCTGAAACCATACTACTGGTGGCCGACGATGAAGCTTGATGTTGCAAAGTATGTGGCCGAGTGTGTGACTTGTGCGAGAGTCAAGACACAACATCAGAAACCTTACGGGAGTTTAGAACCATTGCCTGTGCCTATGGGTAAGTGGGAAGACATTACTATGGATTTTGTCACTAAACTGCGCAAAACAAAGAATGGTCACGACATGATTTGGGTGGTCGTTGATCGATTCACTAAGAGTGCGCATTTCATAGCGGCCAGAGAGAAATGGTCTATGGAAAAGCTTGCGAATTCTTATGTAAAGGAAATTGTGAGGCTTCACGGTGTTCCGTTAACAATTGTATCGGATCGTGATAGCCGTTTCACCTCAAGGTTTTGGAAATGTCTACAAGAGGAAATGGGTACCAAGTTATGTTTAAGCACAGCTTACCATCCGCAGACTGATGGTCAGAGTGAAAGAACAATACAAACACTTGAAGATATGTTGAGAGCATGTACCTTGGAATTCCTAGGTAATTGGGATGAACATTTACCATTGGTAGAATTTTCCTATAATAATAGTTTTCACTCGAGCATTAAGATGACACCTTGTCAAGCTTTGTATGGACAGAAGTGTCGTACGCCGTCTTGTTGGCTTGAGGCTGGGGAAAAGCAGTTTATGGGACCGGAGATGGTTCATCAAACTGCTGAAAAGTTGAAAATAATTAGGGAAAGAATGTTAGCAGCTCAAGATCGTCAAAAGAGCTATGTTGACAAGAAGCGAAGACCGATGACTTTTGAGGTTGGAGATTCGGTTTTGCTTAAAGTCTCGCCGTGGAAGGGACTTATAAGATTTGGTAAAAGGGGAAAGTTGAGTCCAAGGTTTATTGGACCCTTTAAAGTTCTTCAGAGGGTTGGGAACCAAGCTTACAAGCTCGAATTACCCGAAGAACTGAATGGAATTCACAACACTTTTCATGTGTGTTATTTGAGGAAGTTCACGGGAGAAGTTCCTGATATAATTCCAATTTCTGAATTGAGAATTGATGAAAACAAAAGGTTGATTGAAGAACCAGAGGCAATTGTTGACCGAAAGACTAAGAAGTTGCGACGCAAAATGGTTGGATTAGTGCTTGTCCGATGGAAACACACGAATGGGCCGAATCTCACCTGGGAGACGGAGAGTGACATGTCGAGTCGCTATCTGCATTTGTTTGTTGATGTGTGATTCCGGGGACGGAATCATTCTAAGGTGGAGAGAATTGTAACGCCTGTGTTTCCGGGCTTGCCATTTTTAGCAATGTAATAGTCTAGGTTAACCTTTGTAACCCATTTTGAAATAATAAAAGTGTATTATTTGAGTATTATGTGTTTTGTGCTTAATTGCTTAATTATGTGGTTTGATTAATTAAGAATAAAAATAAGCGTCAAAATTAAAGTGTGAGATAAGCCCGATATCTTTTCATAAAGTTGTAGTGGTCGAAACAAGGATTCCGGAGATATAAGGAATGCCGAAATCCGAGTTATAACGAAGAAGTTATGACCTGTCGAAGTTTCGCGACAGAACCGGCACGACCCAGCACGACGTAAATAGTGAATTTAAGGTAGATAGATATCTATTCTTAGTGATCTAAATGAGAGTTGAAGATCTCATCGATAGTAGTGCAACGACGGAAAGATGGACGAAATCGGAGTTCAGATGAAAGAGTTATGAATTTCGAACGGAGTTTTCATGTCCCGGCCTACTAAAGATAATATATAAGTAATATACTTATAATATATTAAAAATAAAGTCAAAATTAGCCAATGGAGTCTAAACGAGAGTTGTAGAGCATAATCTCACCTTCGCGGCAATATAAAGAACGTCGAAAACGGAGTTCGTATGCGAAAGTTATGAAATTCTGAAGTTCGGGGCGCGAAACCCCAAAACTGTCAGAGACCACAACGTGGCAAGCAGTGCCACGACGTGGCAAGTGTCCTGTCACCTCCGGGAGGCCCCCAGATGCAACTTGGGATGACGCATGCAGTGACGACCAAGCCCACGACGTGGAAAAAGGTTGCCACGACGTGGCAAGGGCCAAATTTGCCCTATAAATAGATTTGAAGGGCCAACCGTTTAGGGTTGCTATTTTCTCTCTTCTCTCTCCTGTTTTGCATCGTATTGCGTGCCAGAAATATCCCGAAGCCCCGGTATTGTTCCCGAGCCGAAGCTCTGCCCACGAGAAGTTCGATTTTTGAAGAGATCTTCCAGATCTGCTGAGGATTACTACTTCTGCAAGTCGTAGTGCTGTCCGATCATCTTCTGATCAAGTGAGCGTGTAGTTACTTTCTTCTAACGCATAATTATGAAGTATTTTATACGGAATACGTATTATGTGTATAATTTTGTGGTTATGTGTGTGAATGTGTATTCACTTTCTTCTAACTCATAGATATGATTTATTCTCTATGAGATGTGTGTTATGTGTGTGTGCCTCATCTGTTATGTGAAATATGTGTTGATTAAAGCATGCTATACAGGTTTTTAAACTATGTATAAAAATGTATATTTTTATCTACTAATATGTTGGGTAGAACATGGGTAGATAGTTGGTGTGTAATAAACAGATGAGAGGCCTCGTTGTTGTTTGATCTAGTCATCTAGCGGAGTTTAGATGACGACCACATACTTTTCTAGATAGTCTTGTGGAAACATTAGCAGGTTCGCCACCTGTAGGTGTTAATGAACTTGGGTGTTCATTCGCTGCACTCCATCCCCCTCATGGTTGCCTTATTTGACTTATATTGCTGAGGTACCCCCGAAGCATGTGTTGTCGCCCCGATGAAATATTCTTAGACTAGGTCCCTTATGATTAGTTGTATTAGGGACATTAAAGTGAGAATAACGGGAATGGGTAATTGGGTTATTGTTGGTTGGTGAAAATTAAATATGATTATTTATTGTGGGTTGAAAACCCTATATGCTCACCAGGCTCCTAAGCCTGACCCACTCAGTTTTATTTGTATTACAGGAAGTGGCGCGAGGGCATGAGATGGATGAACCATCAGTTGTTTTGTTTACAAGTCTGTATATGTATATATTTGTTGAATGACTTGTAATGTTATCGTTTATGCTTATTGGTCTGTATCGGAACATGGCACCCCGAGTTTTGATTATATAATGAAAAATACATTTCTTTTATGAAATGCTTTGGTAAACATTGTTTTATCATGTTTTGTTTTTGGGAACAAATTCCGCAACTCTTTCAAATCAAAAGGATTTACTCTGAAAATTATTTTAAAAGCATAAATGAAATCGGTCTTTTCTGGCCGAGATTTTGGGGATGTCACATCTACAGACCTAGTGATAATGTGGTCTTTATAGCAAGAAGGGGAGTCTTTCGAGAGAGAGAATTTATAAGCCATGGAGACAGTGGGAGGCAAATTGACCTTGAAGAACTTCAAGAGTCAAGTGGTGAAGGAACTTCAAACCCTAGCCCTCAACTTGAGGAGGAAACTCCTGTTGAGCCAATTGACGAGTCTGTACCTCTGAGGCGTTCCACGAGAGTTAGGAATGCACCTGAGCATTACTATGGTTTCCATATTACTGCGGAAGGTGAGACACTTATTAGTGATGAGACACTAGTAGGTCTGGATGAAGCTAACAGTTACGCGGAAGCCATGGCAGGCCCTGAGTCTGCGAAATGGAAAGAGGCTATGGATAGTGAGATACAATCCATGTATGACAATCAAGTTTGGAACTTGGTTGAGAATGTACCAGGTCGTAAGACTGTAGGGTGCAAATGGATCTTCAAGAAGAAGACCGACATGGATGGTAATGTACACACTTATAAGCCTCGACTGGTTGCAAAGGGCACTACTAGAAAAACAGCCTTTAATGACGCGCAAACAATGACACGCAGTGATTTACGATACGCAAAAGCATGCGTCCAAAAATTAATGTCATCTCTTATAAAATTTGAAGGATAGAAGACACGCATTTGTGTGTGCCCTGAAATTAGTGTTAGAAAAGAAAAAAAAGAAATACGGAGGACGCCTATTATAAAATGTGTGTCAAGTAAGTGTGTCGCTTTATATTTTTTTAATGAAACACGCGTTTTGAGCGGGAAATGAAATCCCCAAAAATTAAAACCCCGCCTTTGTGAAAAAATAACCCCCCCTACCAATCAGCAAGAAAGAAGCCTAGGTCTTCGTCTTCCTTTCTCTCTCTCTCTAACCTAAAACTCATCTTCTTCGTTGTAGCCTTTCTCGCCGTTACATCCATTGGCGCCATTGCCACCACCATGCCGCTCTATCTCCCTCCGTTTCTCACCCGCCTATTGGATCCCCAAAATTAAAACCCCCGCCTCTTCCAATTAGCAAGAAAAAGCCCTAGGCCTTCGTCTTCATAGCATAATTGCTCTTGATTTTATGATCAAATGCATCGAGACGACGATGATAACAATCTGCATAAAGAATCCAAATATGTGAAATAGAGGCAAGGGACAATTCTACTTCTTTTTTCAAGAACCCTATTCAACATATGCCGACTCTCACACACGCATAGACTTATCACTATCTTTATCTCTATCTCTCTCTCTCTCTCTCTCTCTCTCAAACACATACACACAAAATTGAAGGGACGATTCTAGGGCTTTTTTTCAAGAACCATTCAAAATGTAAAGGAGTGCTCTCTATAATAGTTTGGCGACTTCATCTCACCTCACCTCGTCAGCGACTGTGACTCCTCGAAGATTTAGGGTTGTGCTCGGTGTTGTGTTCAGTGATTCAGCAACTAACTGAGGTCTAAGGTTATGTTGTTGTATCAAATTTTAAAGTATCATCCTCAGATGCTTCAGATGTTCCTTTGAACACGAAGATAACAGCTGACTGCTGATGCTGTCATTTCAAAGGTGTGGAGGAGCTTCCTTTGCACCCACACATCCGACATCTCTTTCTTCAACCAAAAACCCGCCGACGTTCGCCATCCTCAACTTCCATTTGTTCCTGAGGGATAAACTGAAAACAGGGATGCCCTGTTACAGTTTTTCATGTCAACCATCGTATTTAGCTTTAATGGCTCAAGATGATTTTGACTTCAATCTCTGCATATATGATGGTAACCCCCATCTCTTCTTCTTCCTCAAAATAGTCTGAAATCTGATCAACATGCTTCTATCTGAGCCCGCTTTTCTTTTACTCTCCCCTTTAAGGTATATCTTACTTGTCCATAGCACAAGAATCAGCAGCAAAAATTCAAATCGAGGATATGATGTTTGGTGATTGTTCTGTGATGGAGAAATAAGGAGAGTGTAGCATCTTCCAAAATTCCAAATCTGTCCCCCATGGATGCTGCTAACTACGAATCATCTGAGCATCTCCTTCTTCTTAAACAATCCCTTTCTCTTTTACAAGCTTCTGCGGATGTTTCTAGAAGGAACAAATTCCTCAAATCTTTTCCGGTAAAACACAAAGGAGGAACAGTCGCGAATCTTGAATCTGTGGTTCATTTACTACACGAAATCTATTTTCCAGGAGATGATAAAATCTTAGGATCAAGTCAATTAAGCGACTCAATGATCATGTGGGACACACTCAAGTATTCCCTTGTGTCTACAGAAATTGCTGCAAGATCTGAAAAAACTTCACATGCCACCAATTATAACATTAGTTCATTGTATGAGGAATTAAGATCTTCTAGTGGCTTCATTTTGTCATTGTTGCTGAAAATTGTCCACAACATTCATGCCCAAAATTCTCTTGATGTTCTTTTAAGATTAAGGTGTATTCAACAGTTTGCTAAGTCTATACACGCTACTACTCTAAATGAACTACCTGGTCATACAAACAGAGTTGAAGGTATGTTATTTCTTTTACTTTAATGAGTTTGCATGTTTTTTGTGAAATTGATTTTGTTGATATTGTTTTCTTTTGTTTTCAGATAATATGACGAGCATATTGGAAAATGCTGACATGGGCATACGATTCCCTGATGTACAGTTTTGGACAATGGCATCCAATCCTGTCCTTGCATCTGATCCTTTTTCAACTTTAATGTGGATCCTCTTCTGTCTTCCAGTCCCATTTATGTCCTCTGACAAATCATTCTTGCCTCTTGTTCATATGTGCTATGTTGTCTCCATTACTCAGGTTTATATAACTTCTCTTCTTTTTGAGTAAATTGTAAACCTACTTTATCCTTCTTATCAATATAGACAAATATATTTTACTCTTTCTAGTTTCTTTAATCTATTTATTCTTTGGTGTAAGTCATTTGTTTTCTTTTGTTAATTCTATCTTACAGGCTGTAATAACATACTTTGGGAAAAACGAATATGCTATGGATGATTTCAGTTACCATGAATCTCTCATCACAGACATATCCAATCTTAAGAAGGTGTGCACTGTTATGGAAATTAATGAACTCTTCAAGTTTAGCACCGTTTAGTGGGGCCCATAGATCATCACAATCATTTGAAGATATTTTGCTTATGGTTTTGCTGAAGAGTTTGTTGAAATTGAAGAGTTGGAGAAGATGTTCAAGATTCCAACATTAGAGAACATTGTTAATGATGAGGTGTCATGTTCTCTGGTTTTAAAATGGTTGCATCATTTTGCTAGAAAATTTGAAGTAGGGGTTTTGTACAAAACCCCTGTTATCCCATTTAAGTTGATGGTTTTGCCTTACCTCTACCAAGATCTCTTACAAAGGTTCTTACTATTCTTTTAAAAAAATGTCTTAATTAAACTATGATTTTGATCTTTATCTGATTTATTAGGGCCTTTTTTTAATCTTCAGGTACATAAAATAGAAGTGTGTTGACTGTGGAGCAGTTCAAGATGAACCTGCATTATGCTTGTTGTGTGGTAAATTGTGCTCACCAAGCTGGAAGACATGCTGCAGGTTTATTTAATGCTTAATTTTATTTAATGCCAAGATAAATTACATTTTTTGGTCCCCGAGTATTGCTGATTTTTGCAATTTTGGTCCCAAAATTACTAGATTTACATTTGCAGTTGTCGTTATTTGCTGAAATATTTTATGCATGACATGCTTCAGTATCAAATGGGTTCAAGGATTTTATTTCCATATTTGATGGAAGAACTATTTCTTCGCCTGTCTGCACAAAACTCAGCTCTTCCAGCTATGGTTCAAATACTTGCAGACTTTGCTACTTCTGATGGTTAGTCCTCTATCCAACTCTTTGACATCCTTATGAGTCTTCTTTCATGTCTTCTTTCATGTGTGCTTTCCAAAGTTCTTCCCATTTTAGGGAACGTTAAAGATCAACACCGGCCAATTTTTGCAAATGGTATGCTGAAAGACCATTTAACTCCTTGTTTCCATGATTTATTTTCACTAATTCTATCATCTATTGGTTCTTTCATACTCATGCATCTGCTATCTCAAATCTTACATTTATTTTTATTTGTGTTATCGTTTTTTCTAGCTTTCAGGTGTTGGTGTCAAGCCTGTTGGAAATACAGTGTGGAGTACCCTCTTTCATCAATTCTTGATAGTGATGTCATGTGAGAAATCATTTTTCTTTTTTATTGTTGTTTCCTTTTGATTCTATGATATATGTAAACATTATTTCTCTTTCTTTTTTTATCTTATGGGTTTAAGTGCAGGTCGTTTCTAAATTCTGCCTTTGAGTTATTATTGCAAAATTGGGCAACTTCACGTGGTCTTAAGGTTTGCAATTGTGAATTACAAAATCATTAATATTACACAACTTGGGACTAAAAAACATAGTATGTGGTAGTCAAGATGTGATTGTTTTGACTATTGTAAGTGATATGCTTTACTTGTAACTTGTAAGTAATTTTCTATATGACATGCTGACCCGCAGGTAATATTTACACCAAAACCAAATGGTTGAAACAGAGCCTAATTGTCCCAATCACTTCTTACAATATTGTATTGTTGATGCTGATATGAAGCAAAAAATGTTGAGGCTGTCAAGGTATTCAGTATTCTCTTTCTTTTTTGTCATTTTCAAAAAAATATTTAAACTGACATGTATTTTCTTTATGCAATGGACTTAGCTGAAGAGTCTTGCTGTTGCTGCATTGACTATTGAAGTTCCTGCTGAAGATTGGGGAGATGAACTCAAGTCCTAATATCGTTCCAAGTTTCCTAGAACTACTCAGAGTCTTACCTGAGGTTTTAAAATTCACTGGAAGCTTATCTATATTATTATTAAATTGGTTTTTGGAGTTGCTAATAATATATTATTATGCTTTAAAACAGGAAGATTTTAATTACAAAATAGTTGCACTTACTAATAGACATAGAAAATTTGAAAATGAACTTGCCTCTACAATGGATAGTGCTCTTATGATTTTGACTGCATGTTTAAATATTCCATAATTAAAAGAACAGGTGACTTTTTTCTTTTTCTTTTTCTTTTTAGCAATAACAAATTAGTATTAGTAGTTAGAATCTGCAAAGGGGTAAATAAAGTCAATTTAGTTAGGATTTATGCATATATTGTATTAGTCATTAATCATGTTTGTGTGCTCTTTTGTTGGGCAGGATCATCGGGCAGGATCATTTAGGCATAATTATAATATAAAACTAAAAAAATTCATTTTTTGATATATATTTTTTGTTTTGTTTTGCAGAGGATACTAAAGAGCAAAGTGATAGTGATGCCCTTGACAATAATCCACGGTACTGACTTGGAGTTGAATTTGGCTAAGTCATTATTAAGTGAGATGGGCCAATGTACAACTGCTTATCCATATAATCAGCTGTGTGGAGCATTAGTCTTAAAGAATTATGAAAGGCAAGATGCAACTTTACTTAGTTAGAATTTGATGTACATAGTAGATTAGATGCAAATTTATATATTGTAAGAAATAGAATTGTATGACATTAAATTTATGCAATGGATTCTAATTTTTGTATATGGTATTTTATTTTCTATTATGAAACATTAAATACAAATTTAATTTTCAAAATAAGTAAATCTATAAATAATATTTTTTTAAAACATTTAAAATTATGATACGCAAAAATGTGTGTCATCTTCATTTATGACATGGCCTTTCTTGACAGGGGCTTTCTTGATACGCATTACGTGTCATTAACACATGCGTCGTAAGGTTACGACACATGTGTTAATGTGTGTCGTCTTCCTTTATGACAGGGCCTTCCTTGATACGCATTGCGTATCGTAAACGCGCGTCGTAATTGCGCGTCGTAAATGAGCGTCGTAAATGTGCGTCGTCTATAGACGACGTGCAAAAGCGCGTCGTCTCTCTTTATGACAGGGCCTTCCTTGACGCGTATTTGCGCGTCGTCTGAGCCTTTTACGACGCGCAATGAGCGTCGTAAAAGGCTGTTTTTCTAGTAGTGGGGCTTCTCTCAAATTCCTGGAGTGGACTATGATGAGACCTTTTCTCCAGTAGCCAATATTAAGTCTATTAGGGTTATGTTAGCCATAGCTGCATTTCATGACTATGAAATTTGGCAAATGGATGTCAAAACCGCTTTCCTTAATGGAAAGTTGACTGAAGATGTTTACATGAGTCAGCCAGAAGGTTTTGTCAGCAACGAGTACCCTAATAGAGTGTGTAAGCTTGAGAAATCCATTTATGGATTAAAGCAAGCACCTCATAGATGGAATCTTTGCTTTGATGAAAAGGTCAAGGAATTTGGCTTTTCTAGGAGTGAAGATGAATCTTGTGTTTATGTCAAGGCTAGTGGGAGTATAGTTAGCTTTTTGGTATTGTATGTGGATGACATACTACTCATAGGAAATGACATCCCAACTCTGCAGGAAGTTAAGTCCTAGCTTGGGAAGTGTTTCTCTATGAAGGACCTAGGAAAAGCTGTCTATATTCTAGGGATAAGGATTTTGAGAAACCGGAGTAAAAGACTAATTGGACTTAGTCAAAGTACATACTTGGACAAGGTGTTGAAGAGATTCAGCATGCAGAACTCCAAGAAAAGGAGAGTTACCCATCTAGAGTAACGCCAGATTGAGTATGACACAAAGCCCAAGTACTGAGGCTAAGATAGCAGAAATGAGTCAAGTACCTTATGCTTCGGCAGTAGGCTCGTTCATGTATGTTATGACGTGTACTCGAACTGATGTAGCCTTTGCCTTGAGCATGGTTAGCAGGTATCAGGGGAATCCCGGCAAGGCACACTGGACTGCGGTAAAGAATATCCTCAAGTACCTACGGAGGACTAAGGACTGGGTCCTTACCCTCGGTGGGAGTGATGACTTGAGAGTTGTAGGGTATAGTGATGCTAGCTTCCAAACTAACAGGGATAATTTCCGCTCTCAGTCGGGCTGGGTCTTTACCTTAAACGGGGGAGCAATCACTTGGAAGAGTTCTAAGCAGGAGATAGTGGATGATTCCACTTATGAATCAGAGTATATAGCAGCGAGTGAGGCAACAAAGGAGGAAATATGGCTAAAGAACTTCATTGGAGACCTTGGAGTTGTACTAGCTATAAAGGAGCCCATGGAAATTTTCTGTGATAGTGAAAGTGCGGTTGCCTTAGCCAAGGAACCAAGGGATCACGGGAGATCCAGGCACATCGACAGAAAATATCATTTTATCAGACATCGCATAGAAGAAGGAATCCTCGTGGCAAAGAGGGTATCATCGGATGAGAACCCAGCAGATCCCCTCACGAAGGGACTGAGTAGGGTTAAGCATCTCCAGCATGCTCGGAGCATAGGGCTGAAGGATGATATAAGTTTTAGTAGTTAGATAAATTATGAAATTTGTAAAGTGTAATTGGCATTAGATGATGAATAAAAGGTGTTTTATTTATGAGTAAAGTGTTGCTATCTCTTGTCGATTGTTTACTATATTTCGTTTGCATGTTTTGACTTCTAGAATAATTATGATTGGTATATCATATTATTCAAACCTCCACAGTCGATCATATGTCGGAAGTAGGTATGAATCAAGACTGTCATGATTGGTTGCAGAGGTCTAAGGTGTTGGACATGGCTACAACAATCATGAGTGCTCATAAGTTCTGAGCATTGGACACAACCCACGATCACTGGAATCACTTCATGGAATTTTATCTTGAGTGATCGTGAGACGGTAATATCATATAAGTCTTCAAACCTAGAGATACGATTTGTTACTTACGAGTTGGTTATGCATTGATTGTACGAAAACGCATTGGTAACTCGATGTTATAAAACGTGCTTTTGTGTGTAATTCAATGAGTGGTAGAACAAACATATGAGTCGAAGTTTATCTGTTCCTTCTTGGATTAGAAGCTGATATCTGGGCCCCTCGATGATTTTGTTTTGACCTATGTACCGGGCCCGGTCAGAACTAAGTTGACGTGTTCAATTAAGTTCTTTGTCAAACAAATCGGAAATCGGGAAACAAACTGTTGGACAATAAGTAAGACATTGTTCCATGTACTTGTCCGGCTAATATCTAGAACAGAGGATTATATGATCACTTATCTTAAATGGCGTATCAACATATTCTCAGTTCCGAGAGACCTTGAAAGAGCTACGATTGCCGATCGGTTCCTGAAGTATTGCAGTTATAGTTATTAGACTTATCCAAGTGGGAGACTATTGGATAAGGGGTCTAAGTCCATAACTATTTCTGTTAAATACTTGACTCGACCCGGCATGGTCCATTTGGGTTGCATGGCGCCATGCAATTGGATAAACTAAATGAGAGAAATAACACGTATGGTTTATTAATATATTATAAGTTCTAATATATTAATAGTATTATCTAATTAGTTTTGATCAAGAATTAATTAAGTGATCAAAAGAATAACTAATTAAATATATGGGTAGATTATGTAAATCTTCCATATCTTATATAGTGGGCTAAAAGGCTCCATGGATTATCAAGTTGGGTTCCACCCATAGGATGCTCCATGGAGTTAACCCATGGATTGCGAAATGAAGAGTCATGTTACATTAGGGTTTTACCTAATGCAACACACTATATAAGGACCATGCCTCTCCCCAAAATCGGCTACACTAGTGAGACACTAGAGAAACAAGAGGGCTTGGCCGATTTTGAGTGTGTTAGAGTATTGTCTCAAGTTTATACTTTGCATTTGGTGTTGTGTGAAGCATTTGAGGCATCACACTTGAGGTGCTAGGCTCACAAGGTTTCAAGGAACACTTACAACGACAAGGTATGTAATTTTATCTATTATTCAATTTAGAATTGTTCCCCATGTATGCTAGATAGGATCATAGCCTTGGAAATCAACTTTGCATGATAATTACACAAACATAGATCCAAGGTTATTAGGGTTGCATGTACAATTAGGAAGTCTTAGAATGCTCAAAACCCATCACTTACATCTTGGAGATTAAATCACATATTGACAAGCCGGGAGAGTCGGGTGTCGAAGTCTCGAGGTAGCTGGCTGTTGACTTGGTTCTTCAGTCACACCCTGATAACAGATCAAGAAATGACCCTTAATGATCTTACCTATTTGCTTGATGTAGCTAAATCAACAATGATTTGAAGGACTGGTAAAGCAAATTAGAATGGAAGATCAAATTCCCAAACTTATTAGGACAATGACAATGGTAACATTAGAAGTCCAGAAAAGTTCTCTTCCCAATTGAAAGGGATCGGCGATGGTCAAGTCATTTGACCTGATGGTAAAGAGAAAATCTAAGTCTGAGATAGTCTCATGTACCATTTCCAAAGAGTCCATATGTTTCTTTTGCCAAGAGAAGGGACATTGGTTGCGAAGCTGCCAAATTTACCTGAAAGCACATAAGGATGGTAAAGTAAAAAAAAAATTTGACTTGACTTCAGGTAACATCCACTATCAAACTCTATTAAGTCTCCTTTTGAGATTCTTAATACATGATGTAATGTAATTACATTTTGATGTTTTGGAAGAATCAAAGGAAGCTTAAAGAAAGAGTGTGATGATTCTGATTGCGAAAATGGATTTCGATCACATGGTTCGATGATCAGAATTTTAAGCTGCTGCTTAAGAGTTATGATATATTGCTTAGGAATAGATAACATGTTTTTCTTATGTATTTGCATTGTAAGGATAAGATTTTTCCGCAAAGTTTTAAAATAAAAGAAAAGGTTTTGATTTATTTATTTTAAGTATCCTTACAATGGCTTTTATGAAAAATTGTTGTTTATATGTTTCCATTGATAGCAATATTAGGAAATGGATTTGATTCTTTCATTTGTGGTAGTGTCATAATTTACCAAATAAGGAAAGATTCTCATCACCCAAGTTTCAGTTGGATAGAAACTTGGAGTCATGCAAGTAGTATTGTGTGATGAATGAGAATTTTCATCATTGGGAAATTAAGACTAACTTCTTGTTCACATGTATGTGTGAGTCAAGTGAAGGACTAAAGGATTGGGTATACTTGGCTGTGTGCTGGTCATGTCCACCACAAAGGCTAATAAGGTTATTCATTATGATTTACTAAAGTTTAGTAAATATGGTTATGCTTACAAGTTTAAGTGTAATTCTGAAACATTGGAAAAGTTTCAATGTATAGCAGAATGAATAAGAAAAATCAATTAGGCAGTAATATAAAAGTTTCTCCAATCTGAAGAGATGGGAGAGTACTTGAATATATTGTTTATGATTATTTTGGTGATTATGAAACCATATCACAATTGATCCTCCAAGGACACCTTAGTGCATTTGTTTGGCTAAGGATAGGAATCGTAAATTGTTGAAATGGTTAAATCAAAAGATAAATCATACTTCGTTCCAAAATCAAGTCTTAGAGTCACACTCCAAGATTGAGCCTTGAGTGACATAATCTTTAGAAGGTTTATAACACTTATCAAATGTAGAGTAAAATGTTGCTTACTCTTGTACATTTGAAATTGGTAAGTGGTGATGTTTTAGATAAAACAAAGACCAACTGAGACCAATTGTGTGAAGTGTTTAACTTAATAAGGATCCATACTAACTCTTGAATATTTGTTTTGTCAAGGAATGGTTCCTCACAAAGAGAATCTTATATGTCAAGAGAACAGTGAGATTCTTAAAAGATCTTGAGATGGTTTCAAGAACTCATCAAGAGTATTTTTAATCACTAGCCCACGACTTGAGGTTTGTAACCTATCGTGTTGACATATTCTTATTTCTGTGCTTATTCCAGTTGAAGTTGACTATGCTTGTGTGTTCTATGAGTTCTCAATTGTTTACATAACAACTTGGAAGCAATGGTAGGCCCTTGTGCTACCAAGTGGCAAGAAATTATGATTGAACAAGTTCAGTCCATATGAATTTGGATTTGTCACTAACCTTGTCTTGTGATCATGGTTATGACAAACTCACATGGATATGAACACTTACACCATAAAATCTAAGTGTCATAAGGTTTCTCTTCGATTCATGAAAATGATGGTAAGGAAACTCTTTCACCAAGTAGATTTTGAGTAGATAGCAATTGTGAGAATGACAAAAGGTCTAAACATTATGATTACGACATCTCTCTTCATAATTGTTTTAGGCACAAATATGAGCTATCTAAGGAAAGGTGTATGATTTTGATAAAGTCTTATCAAAGCAATTTAGTATCATAAATCTGAACTTTGGTAAGAAAGTCAATAAAGTATTGATTTCTAGAAGTCGAGTTGATTTTTAGGTACATGTCAAAGCTAGTGGGAGCATAAGTGTTATGCTAGTAAGTTAATAATCACTGTGCTAGTGGGATCATGATTATTATGTTAAGTGTTGCAAGTAAGCAATGTTAATTATAGAAAACAAAATTTTCAATTCGCTTTGAAAAATTTGTTTTGCTATAATTAAGGGAGAGGATTTTATACTTCAGTCCAATTCTACAAGCTTAGATTGTGATTTTAATCAATTTCAGTCAAGGATATATATGAATGTTATGTTGGAATGGTTCAACATAAGGAAATTCTATATATGTTGCGTTCTCAAAATTCGATTATGATTACGACATACTTTTTCATAGTTCGAATTGTGAGAACATGGCAAATAAAAATTTTGTAGCATGACTCGTGTCCTATATGACTAAAATGATTAAGCAATTGTCGAGGACAATCTGAGGTCTACCAAAGATTGGTTGCTCATGGACAATTGGAAGTATAGTGTTGGGATTATGATATGAGCATCATTGGAATCATGTTTAATTGATCTATTTCACAAAGTAGGGACCATAGACAAACATAGTGTGCATACTTGGAGTATGGCATGTCTATTGTTTGGACAAACATAGTGTGCATGCTTGGAGCATGGCATGACTATTGTCTTTATTCAAGTATTAAGTTGATTAATCGAAACATAAATAATGAGTAATCAATATGATGCTTAGATAAAAGGTGTTTTTATTTACACTCAAAGTGTTGGGGCCATATAGGATTAGTATTATTCTTGTGTTTCACTTTGCATATTTTGACTTCCAGAATAAACAAGGTCATTCTTCCTGGATGACTAAGTTATTCAAACCATCCACAGTCGGTCATATGTTGGAAGTAGATATGAATCAAGACTGTCATGAGTTGGCTTGTAGATGTCTAATATGTTGGACATAGCAAGAGTTGCTACAACACTCATGAGTACTCATAAGTTCTGAGTATTGGATTCAACGCACGCTCATTTGAATCACTTCATGGATTTTATCACGAGTGATCATGAGATGATAATATCTTATATTCTTCAAACCTAGAGATATGAGTTGTTACTATGAGTTGGTTATACATTGATTGCACGAAAACGCATTGGTAACTCGATGTTATAAAACGTGCCTTTGTGTATGATTCAACAAGTGGTAGAACAAGCCATATGAGTCGAAGTTTATCCATTCCTTTTACCTTCGGGATAAAAGCGATATCTGTGGACCCCTCGATGATTTAGTGATGACACCCCAAAGTGCTTGGCCAAGCCTGGACTGATTTGATTTGTTCAATTAGTCGGTCGTCATAAATCGGAAATTGGGAAACAAAAAATGGACAGAGAGAATGATTATAATCCATGTCTCAGTCCATATGATATCTAGAATAGAGGAATATATGATCCCTTATCTAATGGACGCGTCATTGATTTGTTCAGAGTTCGACAGCGGCTTTAAGAGCTATGATTGCTAGTCGGGTTCACACAATGCATGTTATCAAATTCACATTTAACAAATCTTTCAGATAATAAACATTTAATTTACATATGAACTTTCAATATATATTTAACACTTTTTATTAATTACTGGTATTAAATTATGTTCATGAAAATAACTATGCACTCACCTGATTAAGGTGGAAGACTCGCGGGAAAATCAACTCTTTGACCGATACTTCAGATTTCTCTTTAAAACGACATAAATATGAATATTATTATGCTTTAGTGTTCGTTCATATTTATAAAGTTTAATCATTATAATTTTTCATCAGATTTATCATAAATCCCAAAAGAACATTGACATATAGTTGATAAGAAATAACCAGGTAAGATCGTATCGGATGTAGGATCCGTTTGACATATAAAGATATTGTGGAAAATCCACTTGAGACGCCTCACTGATATAGCCTTGTCATCATTCTCGAAAGTAGATTGGTCGGTATAACGACTGATATTACTGATAGATCTTATTTATAAGTTCATAATAACCATTAAAAACATAAATATAAGTTATACTTAAAGCACAATAAGCATAACTCAATTTACAGGTTGTTTGACGAAAAACCGGACATTACGTGAGCAGAACTTCAAAACGGAAGGCTCTATTTCTCGGGGCTATCTAGTGCTCCAGATCTTAGCTACTAACACCTAAGAACTACTAAGATCGGGCCTTGGGGGCTCGGGAAAGTTTGAGAGAGATTGGGAAGAATTTGAGCAACAAACAAGGAAGAAAAATGCAATATATATATATATATATATATATATATATATATATATATATATGAAATAGGAGGGGTGCACCGCATCCTTCCATGTGTCGCGATCTGGAGCCTTTCCGTGGGGAGGATGGGTGAAGAGGATACTACCACTTGTCGTCATTTGTTCATGCCACATGGCGCAATCTCGTCGGCTCGAATTTAATTTTCTTTTAAAATTCATAATATTCATATACAAACTTAGTTTTCGACGATATTTATATTCACGTGTAGCTATCGACGAGTACTACAACATTCATTTAGACTCCATCATATAGTTTTCACTTTATTTTTCATTTTACGGTCTGAGAAGGATTAGAGTGTAATATAACATTGCGAAAATCATAACTTCTTCATATGTGCTTCGTTTTCGATGTTATTTATATCGTCTGTCTCATATTGAAGAGTACTACAAAATTTACTAACAATCAACCTATTTTTATTTCGATTTCTGTTTCGTATACTGTTGTACTGTGCTTCACTTGAAACTTTGAAAAATCATAACCTTTTCATACGAAGTCAGATTTTTGTGTTCTTTATATCGACGAAATTGTGATCACGACTACTACAACTTTCGTTAAAATTATTTATCCTAAATAATCATTTATTTTTAATCTTTATTTTACCGCCTCAACGATAAATTTTAATTTTAAGGTTTTCTACAAATATTATATAATCCTAATATTTGTGCATCTAATGTGTACACTATAATTATTTATTATCTCATAACACATGAAGAACAATTACTCTAATCAAAGATTTTAATTGTTCGTTAAACGTATAATTATCATGATTATACTTTAAATGTCTAGCCTATAATTTCGGACGTTACAAACATGACAATTGGTCATTACTTCAACCATTGCATGAATAACATACCAAATTTTTACAAAGATTTTCAAATATTACTTTGATTCCTTGAATCCCAATGTCTCAATCGTATTATACAACTCAAAATCATGTGCTTCCTAACCTTGTCGATAAAAAAATGATGGGAGATATTTGTTTATAATTTGTTCCATGATATCCATAATCAAAACACCACACTTTAAAAGCAATGTGATGAATAAAAATGTAATAAAGTTACATTAGTGATTAATAATACAATATGTGTGAGAACCAATATTTCTCTAATACCTTTACAATATTATTACTCCAAACATGCTCAGGGGCGAAACACACAAAGTAAAAGTAGGGGGCCGAAACCGAAAGTCTAAAAAAATCCAAACATATATATTTATTATTTAGTTAAATTGTCGATGTCAATTATAATAAAAGATATTAGTCCATTTATCAACTAAAGAACATATAAATTGTTTTAGATTATTTTTATTAATAAGAAAATCTACAATTCTAGAATTTGAATAAAATGGTGATTTAAACATAAAATATTATATTATATTACAAAAAGCATTTATTTGACAACACACTGAATAGGCAAAAAGCAAAAGCTGGCAAAAACTTAAAGATAAAATTGCAAAAATGGTCCCTGTGGTATGCATTTTTTGGGGTTTTAGTCCAAACATTGACTTTTTTAGATTGGTGGTCCTTTTGGACTAGTTTGTATGTGAAAATGGTCCCTTCGAAAATTGAAATGACTAAATTGCCCTCCTAATATATTTTTTATATTTTTTTTTTCTATTTAACTTAATGTTTTATTAATAATAATATGGGGCCCACACCCCAATCTCTCTCTCTCTCTCTCTCTCTCTCTCTCTCTCTCTCTCTCTCGCTCGTGCACCATTAACAAAAGCTCCACAATTTTGACCTGGAAAGATTGAGCCTTTCTTTGAATCGATCGGGTCAAGTTATTTCTACTGTATGCGTTTTGATTTCTTGGAACCTAATTCTACATATAGATCTTTTCTCTTATAGCAATTTTGGGATATGTTTTCGAGCAATTGAGGGTTTATTTCTTGATGGCATCAATTGAGGGTTTATTTCTTGATGGCATCATCTGCGATTAAGCATGTCGGAGATCACCACCGGCGTCCATCTTCCGCAAGGGACTTACCGGCAGGATGTTGTAATCTTTTGAAGGAGCAGGGACCAGTGACAATCGAACATGTGTTATTGGTGTTGAAAGAGACAAAAGACGAGAGAGAATCACGATTTTGGGGGTTGTTTAATTTCTTTGATACATCAAACGCAGGGTACTTGGATTTTGTTCAGATCGAGGTAGGGCTATCGGTGATGCAAGTTTCGACGGATTACAAGTACGTGAAAGATTTGCTTAGGGTTTGCGATGCAAATAGGGATGGAAGAGTTGATTACCAGGAGTTCAGAAGGTACATGGATGACAAGAAGCTTGAGCTTTATCGTATTTTACAAGCCATTGATGTCAAACATAATGGTTGCATTTTATCGGAAGATCTCTATGATGCTCTCGTTAAGGCTGGTATTCTACCATACTTCCCCCTTTTTCTCTTCTCTGCAATTACTTCCATTTTTCCATGAAGTTATAATTCTGTAATCAACAAGAACAAATTCAAACACCCTTCGAGTTGTCTTCCTCTTATTAGCCATGGCAGCTTTTCTTCTGCAGGGATAGAACTTGACGATGACGAACTAGTAAGCTTGAAGCCATCTTTTATGTTCTCTGCAATTTACTTCCATTTTCCATTAAGTGTATTTATTCTTGCAGGGATCGTTTTTTTCCCCCAAGCCTTCCCTGTCACTGCCTCATTCGTGATTATCCTTCTCGATCAAATGAAAACCAAGGACTGGAGGTCCCTTTTCCCGTCGCCCATCGAATTGCTAATAAGTGCTGAAATCTTGCAGATTGTTGTCGGTAATTCAATGTTATTTAGACATGAATCTTTGCAGAAGGGGAGGAGAAGATAGATTCATGTATGAGATTGAAGAAGATGATTGTTGTGGTGTGTATTGAAGACGTTGTGTGAGTTTTTTTAGGAAGAAGACGATTATACATGAGATAGAGAGATTATACATGAGAGAGAGAGAGAGAGGTGTGCCTATTTTTATATTTAATAATAATAATATTTTTAAAAAGTGAAAGAAAAATGAAAAATAAATTCATTAAGGGTATAATAGTCTTTTTAGTTTGGACAGGGGCCATAACTGCATACAAACTAGTCCACAGGGACCTCCAATCCAAAAAAGTCGAGGTTTGGATACAAACCGACTAACGAGGTTTTCATAAAGTTTTATATATTACATAACTTCCCAGGAATTCATACACTAAGTACAAAAGTGATAATATTAACTATTCTACATCTTCTTACAGTACATGACTATACTGGATGCTTATCACATGCCATAGTTAAACACTGAGAGGGATAAGCGGGTGACGTTTAGTGAGCTCAATAACAGTTATAATATAACGTTATGCCATATACATATCAATATGACAGAAGCAAAGAGGGACAAAGAACAACAAAGACAAATGAGTATCATATGACAAACTTTCCATATCAACGAGTAATCTGATTCAAAGATTTACAATCAATGGAATACAACAATTTCAACATGATATACATCAATAAGACTTCAACCCAAGTGGCATAGAAAATAAACGATCTCTGAATTATCATTTTGCTAGCATTTACAGGCTTTCAGCCCTACCTAGCCTTCTGCCAATGCCAAAGTGATGCTTACTCATACACTTCATGGACAAAGGCTACATACCAATACCAAAGTGATGCTTAGTCATTCACTTCATGGTCAAAGGTATAGATCATTTTCATAATAACACGGGAAAACACATTGCACATGTAACACATAACATACAATTGTCCCTATATTGAACTCAGCGTGAAATAACCGAATGATAAAATGTTGATTTGGGTAGCACTTCGTTTCTAGATATGACTTTCTTTGACAAAACCATGGATTTTAGTTGAAAACCGGGCTTTGTGCGGGCAAAGTTTCAACTTGAAAAGATTATTTTCTTGGGTCTTTGGTGCATCGGGACTTGCTTTGGCTGTCGGGGGATGTTTCCTAGGCTTCGGGGGGTGTTAGGGCAATTTAAGAGATGAAAGAGGGTGTAAAAGTGTAAATTTTGTAACCTTAAATTGGGCAGCCTCGCATCCTATTTATAGGGGACTGAAGCACCTAATTACGTTGGGCGTAATTCCTTGGTACGCGGGGGTGTATTTGTTGGGTTTTGATCCTAAGAACATCTTATGTGCTCATACAAACCCTAATGCTTGGATCTAGGTTTCTCTATTGTACATGCAAGTTATCCAAGACTATAAACCCTAATTCTAGCATACAAGTAATCATATTAACATGAGAATAGGTTTCAGATGTTACCTTGATTGTTATGTAGCAATAACAATCCCAAATCTCCTTGTATTGACTTTAGAAAGCCTAGAGTCACAAATATCACTCCTCTAATGGTTCACAAACACCATAAGCAAGAGGATGAAGAGGAGAGAGGATGGAGGCTGCCCAAAACTGTCTACAAACCCTAGAGAAGTCTTCTCCACGTTTTTGGGTCATAAGGGATCCATATATATAGGAGGCAATTAGGGTTATCTAACAAGGAAACCCTAATTTGGATGCTTAAGCCTTAAGCAACCCATGAAGCCCTTTCCTTAAGGCCTTGGACGATTTCATATGGGCTTCCCCCATAGAATTCGTCCACCTTATAATATAAGGCAATCCATGGCCCAAATTGCAATTATCTTATAATTACAATTCCAGTCCCTTAAGTTTAATTAATCTCTTTTAGTCACAAAACTAATTACCAATTAATTATTGACTAATATTAATTAAACAATATGATTTCTCCTTTAATATATTATTCCCATAATATATTAATAAATCATATTTAATCCTTTCTCTCCATAATTCATCCTATCAAGTTGCTTTGGTGAAGGCAACCCAAAAGGACCATGCACCATCGGGTCAAGTACATACCAAAATAGTTATGGACTTAGACACTAATCCAATAGTCCCCCACTTGGATAAGTCTAATAACTATTCTGCGTATGACTTCAGATCCTGATTTGCAATCGTAGCTTTCCAAAGCCGCTGTCAACTCTGATCCTATCAGATACGCGTGTCCTTAGATAAGGGATCATATATTCCTCCATTCTAGATATCATATGAGATATGATTTCAAATCATTCTCTTTGTACTATATCTCGATTCCGATTTATGACGACTGACTAATTGAACAAATCAAATTAGCCCTAGCCCGACCGAGCATTTACGTTTGTCATCACTAAATCATCGAGGGGCCCAAAGATATCGCTTTTATCCTACTTTGGATAAAAGGAACGGATAAACTTTGATACAATGCTCGCTTGCAGTCACTCACCGAATCACACACAACAATATGTTTTATAACACCAAGTTACTAGTGCGTTTACATATTATCAATGTGCAACCGATTCGCAAGATACAACTCACACATCTCGGTTTCAAGAATATAAGATGTTATCGTCTCACCAATCACTCATGACACAATCCATGGAGTGATCCAAGTGAGTGTGGGTTTAATCCAATGCTCAAATTCATATTCATAAGCACTCATGAACGTTGCAGCAAACATTTGCTTATGTCTAATGCTCTTTAGACAATCAACACACCAATTCACGACAGTCTTCATTCATACCTACTTCCATCATATGAACGACTGTGGCCCGTTCAAATAATTTGACTGTTCTTAACCAATTATATTATTCTGGAGGGATATATACAGTAAAGTCCCAATATTTTCATCGATTTGACAAGAAAGTCCTAAACTTTATTTTTTTGACAGTAAAGTCCAAATTACCGGCAATTTTTGACACTTTTACCCTTTTTCCCCGGTTAGCCGGTAATTAGGACTTTTTTGTCAACAAAATAAAGTTTTGGACTTTCTTGTCAAATCGTCAATTAGGACTTTACTGTCAAAAAAATAAACTTTAGGACTTTTTTGTCAAATCGTTCAAAATATTGGGACTTTAGTGAATATATAATTTTTTTTGTTAGAAATTTAATGGTATGATACTCTTTAAGCATAAGAGTTATTGAAGCATTCTCTAATCAGCTAGATCCTATTGAAATCATTTACGTTTGCTTCTTGTTAAATCGTTTTTTTAATCTCAACAAACCGACATTGAAAAAAATTGAGATAATCAAGAAAGAAAGAAAGAACCAGGGTTGTGTTGGCTTTTTGCAGTCTCAAAAATGGAAAAATAAGAAACCCAAAAAAACGAAATTGCCCTTCTTTCCCTTCTCCACATTCACACCCTTTTGACTAGGCATGTGTTGTTTGTGTTTGTATAAAGCTAGGGCAATTTCGTTTTTTTAGGTTTCTAATTTCTTCATTTTTGAGACTGCAAAAAGCCAACACAACCCTGGTTCTTTCTTTCTTTCTTGATTATCTCAATTTTTTTTCAATGTTGGTTTGTTGAGATTAAAAAAACGATTTAACAAGAAGCAAACGTAAATGATTTCAATAGGATCTAGCTGATTAGAGAATGTTTCAATAACTCTTATGCTTAAAGAGTATCATACCATTAAATTTCTAACAAAAAAAATTATATATTCACTAAAGTCCCAATATTTTGAACGATTTGACAAAAAAGTCCTAAAGTTTATTTTTTTGACAGTAAAGTCCTAATTGACGATTTGACAAGAAAGTCCTAAACTTTATTTTGTTGACAAAAAAAGTCCTAATTACCGGCTAACCGGGGAAAAAGGGTAAAAGTGTCAAAAATTGCCGGTAATTTGGACTTTACTGTCAAAAAAATAAAGTTTAGGACTTTCTTGTCAAATCGATGAAAATATTGGGACTTTACTGTATATCCCTATTCTGGAAGTCAAAACATGCAAAGTGAAACACAAGAATAATACTAATCCCATATGGCCTCAAACCTTTGAGCATAAATAAAACACCTTTTATTTATCACCATATTGATTACTCGTTATTTGTCGTTTCGGTTAATCAACTTCTTACTTGAATTACAACACTTGTCCCATGCTCCTAGCATGCACACAATGTTTACCTATGGTTCTTGCTTTGTGAAATAGATCACATTGAACACATTTCCAATCATTCTCATTTTACAACTCCTAATCCTTTTTCATAAGTGTAAGAATATCAGATTCTTGCCACTTATAGAATATGCTAGATTCTAACATTTTATGCAACGACCCTTTCGTAATGTCATAGCACAAAAGTCACAATGACTATTGCCAATGAAATTACAAAGTCCTCTATTGGAGATTGTTACAATACAATTCCTTAGATATGTTGTCTCTCACTCAAAGTACATTCCTTTGAACATCCCTTGCATAAAAGTTTCTAATCTAGACATAGATTTTCAATATTCAATTCCCAATATGGACACATTTCCATATTTTCCATATGACAACTCATTCTTAATAGAATCTTATCTATTCATAATAATGTCGATATGGTCCATCCAATATGGAAACATTTCCATATTTTCCAATACTATACTTCCAACTACTCATAAGCGACCAATCCTCGGCAAACTTTGGATTGTCCTTTGATAGTTGTTTAATTGTTTTAGTCAAAACTAATTCTTGTCCTTTTTCCCTCTAAATGCGCTAGACATTTGGAAAATTTTAGAATGGTCAAATATTATAGCATTTGCAATCGATCCAATACCCGAAGCGTATGGGACACGATGCAAAAAATCTTACATAAAGATTTGATACTTTATCAATCTTCCGCCATAATATTTCATTTGTTATGTTCTCAAAATTCGAATTGTGAAGAGGAATGCCGTAATCATAATCGAAATTTTAAGAACACACTATGTACCTTTGACTAAATTTAGTAACATTTCTCAATCTAATCCTTTAGATTTGAAATGAAGCATAATATTCTCTCCCTTAATTATAGCAAAACAACTTTACAACCCTTACGACTTTGCAAGGTATAATTCTTGTTTTCTATAATTAATATTGCCAACTTGCAATATGTGTCTTAATAATCATACAATCATAACATTTATGCTCCCACTATCATGATGATTATTATAAAACATAACACTTATGCTCCTACTAGCTTCGACATGTATTCATAAACATCTTATTTTTTTCATAAAAACAATACCTATTGAATTTCTTAAGTCCATGTTTCTAATACTTAATGCTTTGATAACCTTTTATCAAAGCTTTTTGAACTTATACACATTTGCCTTAGATAGTTCATATGTGTGTCTAAACAATTAAGACTAATTGTCAAACCTCACAATTCAAATCATGGAAAGGGATACCGTAACCATAATCGAATTCGAGAATGCAATTTTACAATCACTATCTTCTTAAAATCTTTCTTAGTGAAAGCATTTCCTCACAATCATTTTTCATGAAGGAGGAAATCTTATGACACTTAGTTCATCCTAATAAGTAGTTCACTACATATATACTAAGAATGGAGGTGGTGTTCACTAGGGAATAACTAGTGAACAAAGAGAGAGAAAGAGAAAAGCAAGAGAGAGATAGAAAGAAGGCTGAATTCTATTGGTTGTAACCACCCGTGAACCATGTCACTCCGCGTCACATTCACCAGGGAGGGGGGCGGTGTTCACGCGTAACCACCCCCCCCTCCCACGTCACCCTTTACGCGTCAAAAAAGCTTCCATACCCAGTGGCCTAAGTGGTGATTGCTTGTAAGTTGCATACTTGCATTGAGTTTACTAATTTTAAATTCTTGTCTTTGATTGAATTAACTAATACATAATCTTGTTATGTAAGATTACTTGCCTACTTTATATATTGGAGATACATACATGCAAAATAATTAAAAAAATAAAGACGAAGAAATAACCCATTTATTAAAACAAATAGTAAATAGTTATATAATAAAAATTGAATCGAGAAGAAATATAGAAGTTGGGGTAAAATGGTTTTTGGTGGTATTTAACAAGGCTAGACGTTAACAACCTTAGAGAATCTCCAACCGACTCTCATTTTCATTTTTTACCCCATTATTCTCTAATTCACTCTCATTTTGGGGGATATGAATAGTATTACACAAAATATAGTGTTATAGTACTCATTTCTCTCAAAATGAGGATGAATTTTGTGTTGTCGGTTTTAGTCTCTTTGTTTATATATTTATACATTTTTAATTTATTTTTACCTACTAATTACAAATTTTTAATTATAATTTAAATATAATATTTTGTTATATATTAAATTATATTAACTAATTATAAATATAAAGTTTGTGTTTTGTTCATTAAATTCTTATAAAAAGCTAAATACATATTGAAAAAAAATTCAAAACGATAAGGTATTTTACAAAAGCTTATAAATATGTTATAAATATAATCTTATTTATTTAATATTATTGTAATGAAAAAAATGTAGATTATATTTTTGTTAAAACCAAATTAGTAGAATAAGTGTGTTTGACAACCTATATAAGTTGGAAGAATTGAATGTACTTGGAATATATTTTTTGAGATAAAAAATGGAATATGGTTGAAGATAAAATACTATTTACCTTATTTTTTACTCTATTTTTAGAGGGAAAAAATAGGAATAGGTTGAAGATGGTCTTAAGTGATAAAATGCAATTGCTTAGAGGAAAAAAAATAGGAGTAGGTTAAAGATGGTCTTAAGTGATAAAATGCAATTGCAACCACGGTGATCATCCATGTAAAAATATTAAAATGTCAGACCTAAATTGCAAAAGTGCAAAAAAATAGGGAAAAAAGCTGTAATTTAGTTTTCTTGTAATATTTAAATCTTAAACCTAACATGCAAACACTACAAACCATAGGGACCAAAACTTTAATTAATCAATATATTTGTGGAATTAAAAACAGGACCAAAATTGTAATTTCTTAAATAAAAAACGGGACCAAAAATTTAAATTATTAAGTTAAAAACTGCACGGAATTCATTTTTTCTAATTAATTCATTTTTTTCAAAGTTAAGCATATCAAAAATATAATTTCTTAAATGAAAAAACTATAATAACTAAAATTGCAATTACTTTTCTAATAATTAGGGTACATAATAAATGATAAGATATATTTGAACTGAAAATTAATAAATAAAAATGTAATGTCATTTTAATAGTTTGAATTTGACTTTATATGGAAATACTGTTTATATAATATTATTTAAAAGGAAAATTAAATATTTTCCTATCAATCCTCCTACTCATTTAAATGATGACATATGTCATATTAGTATCTTAAAATATCATTAAATTTCATTAAATGTTACACATGTCACTATTTTATTGGATAAGATGATATGTAGGAGCAAAAAATAGAAAATTTAATTTATCTGTTTAAAATAGGGTTAATGTCATAATAAAAACCCTCAAGTTTTCAGGGTTTTGCCCAAAATTGAAATTTATGTCTGTTTTCACCCAAATATTTTCGAAAAAATGTTCGGTTTTACCCTTTTACCGGTGATAACAAGTTTTCTAGGTTACCATTATATTAAATTCGCAAAAAACCCGTAAGTTTACTTTTTTTTTTTTTTTGCATTTTTACCCTTAAGTTTATAATATTTTTACACTTTTACCCTAAGTATATTTTTTCATAATATACATACTAATGCAGAAAAATTGTATTTATATATGGAAAAATATTTAATTAAATATTTTATTTATATTTTTAATGTTATATATATATATATATATATATATATATATATATATATATGTTTGTTTGTGTGTGTATGTGTGTGTGTGTGTTTTTGCATGGTTATACCATTTAAAAAGATAAATAATATTTTTAGAATTATGAATATGTGTTTTATAGATATAGTTTTTAGAAGTATAAATACATATTTTTATATTTTTATATATTAATATGTATCTATACTTATAAAAATATATTTATACTTAAAAAAAACATATATCAAAATACATATTTACACTTCTAAAAATATATGTATATACTTATATAAACATGTTTATGAATGAACAAGTTTTTTTTTATTGATATGTATATTTTTAAATACATAAAAATACGTATTTGTAGTTCTAAAAACATATTAATTTGTTTTTTTACATTAAATGGTTTATCCAAGAAAAAAACTCATACACACAGTAAATACAATATTTAATTAAATTTTTTTCGTATGTAAATATGATTTTTCTGCTTGAATACGTATTATATAAAAAAAATATATAGGGTAAAAGTGTAAAAAAATTATAAACTTAAGGGTAAAAACGTAAAAAAAACTATAAACGTAAGGATTTTTTTGAGAAGTTAATATAATGGTAACCTGTTATCACCGGTGAATGGGTAAAACCGAACATTTTTTTGGAAAATGTTAGGGTAAAAACGAACATTTTTTTGGAAAATGTTAGGGTAAAAACGAACATAAAATTCAACTTTGGAGAAAATCGGCAAGACCCTGAAAACTTGAAGGTTTTATGACATTAGCCCTTTAAAATAATACATTTTCTATAAGGTAAGCAGTTTCTAATTTATTTTTGACGTATACCAATCAAACTAAAAAATCAGCCTAGCTATAATTAATCTTACAAATTTATACACCATGCAATTTTTATTTTTTTATACTGTTTGTCATTAATAAACTTTCGTACTAAGGAATTGCTAAAACACTTTGCAAAATTTCCCATAAAAGATTGCTTGAAGTAACATTGTTCTATCTAGAGCCCTAATGATTAAGTTGTGCACTTTAAGCACAAGACACTATAACAATGGTTTATATCTTTCTTATTACAATAAACATAATTTGTTATTTCCAAACAAAAACAAATATTAAAATAATTGTTTTGTATCATTTTTATTTTGTTGATAAATTAAAATACACCAATTAAATATCAGAAATGGTTGTGTGTCTATTTTGTTTGGCGTGCTTATAACGAGTTAAATTTGTAAATTATATTATATTTTATTGATTATTGATTTATTGCATGATCTTGATAAAGTAACACTATACATCACATGTATTTATTGTAATGATTCTCATTGTATTGATTATCATGTGCTCGCACAGACAAATGGTCACATGATATATGAGAGTTGTATTTATTCTAGTTTTAAACCTTTTTCAACTAGATATGATCCTCTTCTTGTGATCTATCAAATTGTTCCTCTTCTTGTGATCTTCTCCCTATTTAAACTAGTCATCCCCATTAAATAATTTCATTAAAGTTAAAAGAAAACCTGTCATTGCTAATATTCTTATGTAAGTATAATCATAGTTGGTAAATTATATTGCTTTTGTGTGTTACAAAACAAGTACACAATATTGTATTAATTAATCCACATGATATAACAGTTACATACAATATGTATTCCTATTGTACACATGAAAATCATGGTAAGTTGAAACTTGAAGAGATTGGATTGTCTTTGAGAAAATCGTACATTATTATATACATTTTTTCCTAAACTTAATGGAATAAAGCTCAAATAAAATGAATAAACAATAAAAGTCTCACATTTCCCTTGAAATTGTCAGCAAAACAACAATGAGAATTTAGAGAAGCTTATTCTTGGATTATCCGACTATATGAAGATATATTATATTAAAAAATATATATATAATTCACAGCTAAAAATAGATATATTAATTAAGAATATGGCATGATCTTTTACATATCAAATCGTTCAAGATCATTTTGAATCACTCTGAAGAATGTTCATAATTGAAAGCGCCACAGCAGACAATTGAAACGTTGCATCATTTTTCTTGGTAAGTGGAGAAATGACGCCCTTTTTCTCTTTAAACCCATCTTCACAAGTTGTAGCAGCATCCATAACCGAACTTATCTGTACGTTTGCATCAAAATAACGCTTGGAATTGTAACTCTTCATGGCCTGTTTGATACTCGGGATAGCATCAGAGTAGAGTTCAAAACAATCATCCAAACACGACTTTACATAAGGATCAAGCTTCTTTGTGTTGTTTTTCAGCAACTGTTTGATGTAACATCTGGTATCAGTAAGGTTATATCGTGTTAGTCTGATGGACATCATCCCAAGGCCATTAAGGTCGGCGCAGTGGCTAGCTGGTGCAGCTTGGAGAGAGGAGGTGCAAAATTGGAGCTTCACATTGGGGTCTTGTTGTGAGGAGGTTTTGCAAGTGTCGTAGATGAGGTTTTGGCCATTGATGCTCAGGAAAAACAAAGAAAGTAAAAGGAAGAGAAGAAAGAAAGATGAAAGAAATGATGGAGGATTCATTTTTGTTGTGTGCTTCGGAAGGGATGCGGTGAGGGTGAGGGTATGAGGGGAATGTTTCTTGTTTTTTTTAAGGAACAATGAGTGGATTTATACAAGGAGAGGAAGGCAAAAAGTTGTGTTTGGTAGGAAACAAGAAACTTTTGGAAATAGATAACTTTTTTTTGTTCCATTATATTTTTCATTAACTCTGGAAAAAAGTTCTTAGTTTTTAGTCTAATTTATGAAAAAATCTTAAACTAAATTTTATTTAAAAAAACACAAAATATCTGTTAAAACTTCGAAAAAACCATTTTTGACCAGTTTCGTAGATTTTTCGTTAGTTTGGTCAAAATATTAGGACTTTTCAGAAAATTATTATGAAATTAATGGATATTATTATTATTAATAATCATTTATAAATATAACAAATATTTTTTATTATAAAAAAAAAAGAAAATACATTTTTTTGTTAATTTATAGGAATATAATGGTGAACTAGGTACTCCTCTATTGTTTGTTGACCACTTCAAACTCTCAATGTTCATTTTATGTATCGTTGTGGCTCAATGTTCATTTTATGTATCGTTGTGAGTGTTATAGTGAAATGTATTATGTACGTTTCTCCAATTAAATACAAAAGTTGATATTATTTATTAACACACAATCAATAAGTGTCTACTTGCTGTTAAGCGTGACGCCATAGGGCCACATGTTATTAGAAAATATCATTACGCATTGATTGTTAGACATATAGATCTTTCATTATGTTTTTTAATCTAACTACCACCTAACCTACATACATTACCCGGTAACAACCATCGAATTACACGCATGTATCGAGAGTGAAAAGTAAACTTTGAATGACAATTTAAATAGATAATCACTTTCACTTGTTTCCATATAAATTGTCATTCCTAGAAATTAGCAATAAATATATTTCCTTTGTTTATAGTAAAAATATTTGAAATGTTTATAAATGATTTGTTAATAATAATGTCCATTAATTTCATGGTAATTTTCTTATAAGTCTCGATATTTTGGTTATCGGGTAATTTTCAGAAAAATCATAAAGTTTTGATCAAACTAACAGAAAATGATAGAATACCGGCTAAATCTGTAAAACCGATCGAAAATGGTTTTTTTTTTCGAAATTTTAGCAGGTATTCTATGTTTTTTGTAAACAAAATTTAGTTTGAGATTTTTTCATAAATTAGACTAAAATATTATGACTTTTTTGGAGATACAAAACAAATATCACGCTAAAAAATGAAGATAAGAAACAAGTAAACCGATGTTTATTAAATGGTTAAACGTAAGAGAGATCAAAATACGTTTACTTATACGTTTAATATGTCATTTTACTTTTATTTATATGTTTAATATATCATTTTACTTTCAATCCTTCTATTACAACATTGTATTTCCCATATTTATATTTCGAAGTGTATTTGAACATAAAAGTTTTTGAATCACTAAAAGTACACAAGTCAACATCAAACCTAACAAACATGTTCCTTCACTTCCCAATACGCCAAAATCAATAAGAAACGTTATCTAAATACAATGAAACCAATGGTTTTCGCTTAATGATTTCTAAAATGCATGAAAACCTAATGAACTAACGTAAATATTCATATATTGATGATTCCCCAACGAATTTTAGCATTTCAATATACTAGAAATCCATAAATTTACTTGATTACTCATTGGTTCGATCACATCGCTCTCAAATGCTCTTATGACCTTTTTCTTTCTCGTTTATTCAAATCATAATAAAAAACCCTAATAGAATTGTTAATTCCCTTTTTATATATGACATTATATAATTCATATGTAAATAACAAGTAACTACAATTATAACTAGTTTCCCACTCTTCCTTCAATTAGGCTAATTATGTTATAATATCAAATTATTGTCACAAATTAAATATAAAAGTCAAATAGTGGATTTTTATTCACGGTTAACCTACAAATGCTAAAAATTTATTTATGTGTATTACAAGTAGGACCTGAGTGTGTCTCATACTTGCAGTTTACTAGTCATCATGTTATAGACGTACTAGCAATACGACCCCTTAGCAATTCTAGATATTTTATTTATATGTTTATAAAAGTTTTATTCTATATGTACCCTCCCAATTGCTTGGTGTATCCCTGTTTGAGTGGATAAATATATTTGCTTGATTTTTTATGTGAGTGTGGGATACATATAATAACACTCTTATAAATTTTTTGAATAGGTGTGAGGCCATGAGGTGTTAGCAACCTACTAGAGACGCCGATATGGCACATCATAGACGCATACCCAATCGGCACCCACACCATTAAAGAAAAAAAAACATAACTAAAACTGATTATTTTTTATTATTTTGCAGATTGTGTGTAACAGCCCGGAATCCCAGGTATTATTAAAATTATGTTTTTGGGGTGATTTAAGAGGGGACTCGGCGAGTTGGAGCCTAGACTCGCCGAGTAGGATCGCGGACTTGGTCGCGGGTCCGCGACTGGACTCGACGAGTCCAGATATGGACTCGGCGAGTCGACGCTGTTCAGCAGAAACCCTAACCGTTCAGTTTGGATCGTATTTAACGCCTCTTAGGCCGTCATTTTCAGTCTTTTGGTCAATTGAGAGGAACCCTAATCGCTGTGGACGCCTAGAGCAAGGGAGAAAGCTTTGGAACTTGGAAGAATTGGTTAGGCAAGAAGAAGAGGGATTTGGCTAAAGGAATATCAAGGAGGATTGAGTCCTGAGATTTGGGGGACACAGAGAGTGCGTTTTCAGGTAATACTCGGACCAAATCTGTTATTTTGATGTATTTATGAAATTAGGGTTTATAGAACCCATTTAGTGATTTGATGAAGTAATGCCTTGTTACCCCACGACTATAGTCTTGTATTAGGACCTTTAGAGGTCCAGAAGGTCCCATGAATGTGTACTTCGGGACGAGACCTATCTCAGGAAGCAGTTACTCGTCTGCATGGCATGGACTCGCCGAGTTGTTCTTCAGACTCGGCGAGTAGCTTGAAGATTTACTGGGACTCGCCGAGTTGTTCATCAGACTCGGCGAGTGGAGTCGGGGTGGCCCCGCGATTCTTCCACGAGGACCTCGTCGAGTCAAGAGGGATACTCGACGAGTAGAAAGGGAATATTCAGGATTTTGTGAGGACGACTAGACTCGCCGAGTCGCCATGGTACTCGCCGAGTCCAGTCGAGTTGACCGTTGACCGTTGACCAGAGTTGACCTAAGTCTGACTTCTTAGGGATAGTCACACTTAGATGATATGAGTGTTAATGAGTTATATAATGTTATAGGAGGGTTGTAGCTCGTTGGTTTGTGCGCGAGTGATTTCAGGAGTTGCTAGCTTTCAGCACTTACGAGGTGAGTCTTCTCACTATACTGTACCCGGAAGGGTTTGACTGTGTGACCGGAAGGTCGGATATGATATGTGATATGTATGCTATATGTGGTATGTTATATGTTATATGTGCTATGTATGTTATGGGCCGGAAGGTGAATATGTTATGGGCCGGAAGGCGATATGATGTGTGATGGACCGGAAGGTCGGCGTGGGTAAGGCCGGAAGGTTTACCCAGCAGGGACGGAAGTCCCCTGAGACACATGGACCGGAAGGTCGGGCCGGAAGGCAATGTTATGTGGACCGAATGGTCCGGGCCGGAGGCGTATGTGCGTAAGTTGTATATTGGGGAACTCACTAAGCATTTATGCTTACAGTTGTTGTGTATGTATGTATTTCAGGTACTAGCGAGGACCGTGGGAAGGCGCCGGCATGATCGATACACACTGAAGAATGTTTCATGATCTTGGGAGTTTGAATAATTGTATTGACCGAATGATTAAACTGTTTATGTCTTGTTTTAATGGAAATAATTATGTTTTTAAAATGAAAAATTTGTTTGAAAATTTGAGTTGTTACAATTGGTATCAGAGCCTAGGTTTGAGGGATTCGGGTGCACCTTCGGGGGTAACTGAACTCAAACCGAGGATTTGAGGAAACTTTTCAAATAACGGCATAAACTTTTGTAAATGAGTTTTGTGGTAAGCAAGAAAGAAGCAGTGTGTACGATCAGTCAGCGCCCGAACGGTAAAAGATCCCCAAAATACCTTGCAATATTATATGATATGAATTGTTATGCATGCTAGAAGACTAGGTATTCATGATAGGACTAGAGTGGCCTGATTTGTGATGCCTTAGTCTAGGGAAGTTGCCTGTATGTGATGCTTTGCTAGTATGCGGGTAGATAGAGCGTATCATACGTAGAGTACTCACTATCTGGAGTTTGGGGAGGAGGACTTGGGATGAACATTGATGCGGTGTGGTCGGTAGTATTGGGCCCGTACTACCGAGGACACCGGGTCAGTGGGAGGCCCAAGTAAGAATCCCTGGATATCTGGGACTGAGTAGGGTTGCGTGTCGAGTACGATTATACTCGGTGGAATCTCTGATAGTTTTATGTTGTATTTCAGAGATATCATGGTTAGACCGCGGCACGGGGCGAGTACGAGCGGTGTGAGTGACGAGGATATTCGTCAGATGATCCACGAGGAGGTGGCGGCGGCGATCCGGGCTGAGATCCCGGAGATGTTTGGGTCTATCAAGACCACCTTGATGGAGACGTTCGACGAGCGGTACGCCGCATTGACTGAGGCCGCAACCGCTGCAGCTACCGCAGCTGTGGCCGCTGCTAGGCCACAGGGGGGTGACTCATTGCTGTTCCGAGAGTTCAGCAACACGAAGCCACCAGAGTTCGATGGGACGCAGGATCCGATTGCTGCGATGAGGTGGATCGCGGATATAGAGGGGTGCTTCTATACTTGTTCATGCCCGGAGCACCTGAGGGTACGGTTCGCTTTGAACCAGCTCCGTCTGGGAGCGAAGGACTGGTGGAAGTTCGTGACAGCGAATTTCACTTTAGCAGAGACTGCAGCGGTGACATGGGAGGGATTTACTGCCATGTTCAGGGATGAGTACGTTCCCCCGGTGGAGAGGGAACGATTGGTGCAGGAGTTCTTAACCCTTAAGCAGGGTACCGATTCTGTTGCGGTGATTACACGGAAGTTCCATGAGAGGGCGATGTTTTGCCCTGAGCTGGTGTCCTCAGAGCAGGCTCGGATGAGCCGATACTTGGGTGTCTTGAGGAGGGATATTCGGGAGTTTGTGTCAAACTCCACTTATCATACTTTTGCTGAGCTTCAGGCGAATGCCAGGAAGCGCGAGATCGAGTTGGAGACCCAGGCTAGGGAGGAAGCCGAGTCTCAGCGAGTGGATCGGCGACCGGCCCAGTTCCAGCCGGCAGCCAAGCGGGCCAAGCCCGCCGATTCGAGGACAGGAGGTTCGAAGGGTCGCACTTGCGGGAAGTGCGGCAAGAGTCATGATGGAGTATGTCGATCTGGTGCTTGCTACAAGTGTGGCAAGGAGGGGCACATTGCTAGGGAGTGCCCCAAGGGATTTTCGGTTTGCTTTCATTGCAACCAGACTGGCCATAGGAAGGCTGAGTGCCCTCAGCTTCTTCAGGGATCTGCACCTGCTGCCGGAGTTCCTGCGACTCGACCGGTGAAGGCCGAGGCCCCGAGGGCTCGGGGAAGAGCCTTTCAGCTGATAGCGGAAGAGGTCCGCGCTGCGCCCGATGTTGTGGCAGGTATGTTGTAATTCATGTAATTATTTTAATGTCGATATGTTATGCTTATGTTATTATGCGCGTAGGTACTTTCCTTGTGAACTCTGTGCCTGCCTTAGTGTTATTTGACTCGGGTGCGAGTAGGTCCTTTGTGTCCTTGGCCTTTAGTCAGCATATTGGCGTTAGTCGTGAGTCGTTGAGTCGACCTTTGAGAGTCTCTATAGCTGACGAGAAGGTGATTTGTGCTACGGAGGTTCTTCGGGGATGTGTACTAGAGATTTTCGGGGTTGGATTCCCGATTGACCTGATTCCTATCGCGATGGGGGATGTCTGTGTCATCGTGGGCATGGACTGGTTGAGCCGGTTCGGCGCTGTCATCGACTGTGAGCGTCAGTTGGTGACTATACGAGACCCATGTGGGGGAGTTCTTTCGGTATACGGCGAGGGTACCCGTTCGGGATCAGCTTTTTGTTCGGCCGCTAGGGCGAGGCAGTGTCTACGTCAGGGCTGTAAGGGTTTCGTGGCGTATGTGATGGATACGCGGGAGGTTTCTGAGAAACCGAAGTCAGTTGAGGAAGTTCCGGTGGTGCGCGAGTTTTCAGATGTCTTTCCCGAGGAGTTGCCGGGAGTACCGCCTGTGAGGCAAGTAGAGTTTAGTATCGATCTGGTTCCGGGGGCAGCGCCTATTGCCAAGGTGCCCTATCGTCTTGCACCTCCAGAGATGCAAGAGTTGTCCTCGCAACTCCAGGAGTTGCTGGGAAAGGGATTCATTCGGCCGAGCAGCTCGCCATGGGGAGCACCTATTCTGTTCGTCAAAAAGAAGGATGGTTCACACCGGATGTGCATTGATTACCGGGAGTTGAACAAGCTAACGGTCAAGAACCGTTACCCGTTGCCGAGGATCGATGATTTATTCGATCAGTTGCAGGGAGCATCTTGGTTTTCCAAGATCGATCTGAGGTCGGGTTACCATCAGGTGAGAGTACGGGATGAAGATGTCCAGAAGACAGCGTTTAGGACGCGATATGGACATTATGAGTTTGTGGTGATGCCTTTTGGACTCACCAATGCCCCGGCTGTGTTCATGGATCTCATGAACAGGGTATGCAGGCCGATGTTGGATCGGTCAGTGATCGTATTTATCGACGACATTCTGGTGTATTCGAGATCGAGAGAGCAGCATGAGGAGCATTTGAGGGAGGTCCTTGAGGTATTGAGGTCGGAGAAGCTTTATGCAAAGTTCTCCAAATGTGAATTCTGGTTGCGGGAGGTCCAGTTTCTAGGACATGTGGTTAATCAAAAAGGGATATTGGTCGACCCGGCCAAGGTTGAGGCGGTGATGAGTTGGGGGGTGCCGAAGTCACCCTCTGAGATCAGAAGTTTCCTTGGGTTGGCAGGGTATTATCGGAGATTTATCAAGGATTTCTCCAAGATCGCAGTGCCACTCACCAGATTGACCCGGAAGGGTGTTACGTTCTCATGGGGGCCCGAGCAGCAGACCTCCTTTGAGACACTTCGCCAGAGATTGTGCGAAGCCCCGGTATTAGCTCTCCCAGAAGGGATGGAAGATTTCGTGGTATATTGCGACGCATCGATTTCGGGATTGGGGGCAGTGTTGATGCAGAGGGGTCATGTGATAGCTTATGCATCGAGGCAGCTGAAGCCTCACGAGGCGAGGTATCCCACGCATGATTTAGAGCTGGGGGCAGTAGTGTTCGCTCTCAAGATTTGGCGCCACTACTTGTATGGGGTTCGATGTGCGATATACACGGACCATAAGAGTTTGAAGTATTTGATGGATCAACCCAACCTAAATATGCGTCAGAGGAGGTGGTTGGATGTGGTCAAGGATTATGATTGTGAGATCCTGTACCACCCAGGCAAGGCTAATGTGGTAGCCGATGCATTGAGCCGCAGGGCGGAGAGCACTCCATTGCGAGATGTGTGCTTGAGACTGACCGTGATGACTCCTGTATTGGACGATATTCGTAGGGCACAGGCTGAGGCTGTGCGACCAGAAAGGCAGAAGAAAGAGCGGGTTGTGGGGTTAATCTCAGAGTTTGTCAAGGATGGTCGAGGCCTTATGACGTTTCGGGGTCGGATTTGGGTACCGTTCGTGGGCGGTACGCGTATTACGTTGATGGAAGAGGCTCATAAATCGAAATTCTCGATCCATCCCGGTGCTACAAAGATGTATTTGGATCTAAGGAAGGAATATTGGTGGCCCTGTATGAAGAGGGACGTGGCATGGTTCGTTGAGAGGTGCTTGACCTGCCGTAGGGTTAAGGCTGAGCACCAGAGACCGCATGGCAAGTTACAGCCATTGGAGATCCCCGAGTGGAAGTGGGAACAGATCACTATGGATTTTATCACCAAATTGCCAAGGACTGCTAGGGGAGTAGACGCAATTTGGGTGATCGTGGATAGGTTGACAAAGAGTGCACACTTCCTTGCCATCAGTGAGAGTTCTTCGGCGGAGAAATTGGCGGAGATATACGTGAGAGAGGTGGTGTCTCGGCACGGGGTGCCGATTTCGATTGTGTCAGACCGTGATGTGCGCTTTACTTCCAGATTCTGGAAGAAATTCCATGAGGAGCTGGGTACTAAATTGCATTTTAGTACCGCATACCATCCCCAGACAGACGGTCAGAGCGAACGGACAATTCAGACGCTGGAAGACATGCTCCGAGCGTGTGTGTTAGACTTCGGGGGTAGTTGGGATGCGTACTTACCCTTGGCAGAGTTTTCCTACAACAACAGCCATCATTCGAGCATTGGTATGCCACCTTTCGAGCTGTTGTATGGTAGGAGGTGTCGGACTCCCATCTGCTGGGGAGAGGTGGGACAGAGAGTGATGGGCAGCACGGAGATCATACTCCAGACGACAGAGCAGATTCAACAAGTGAGACAAAGATTATTGACTGCCCAGAGCCGACAGAAGAGCTATGCAGACAGGCGCCGAACCGAGCTTGAATTTCAAGTCGGCGACTTTGTTCTCCTGAAGGTCTCTCCTTGGAAAGGAGTGATTCGGTTCAGGAAGAGAGGCAAGTTGGGGCCCCGGTATATTGGGCCATTTCGTGTGATTGCAAGGATAGGTCGGGTAGCCTATCGGTTGGAGTTGCCAGCAGAGTTGGGTCAGATCCATGACACTTTTCATGCGTTGCAGTTGAGGAAGTGCATAGCCGATGAGTCGGCAGTAGTTCCATTGGAGGATATTCAGGTGGATGCGAGCCTGAATTACGCGGAGAGACCAGTGGCTATCAGGGATCGGAAGATCAAGGTTCTGAGGAACAAGGAAGTACCTCTGGTGTTGGTTCAATGGCAACACCGTAAAGGATCAGAAATGACTTGGGAACCGGAGCGCGAAATGCGGGAGCAGCATCCGGAACTATTTGCAGAATGAGACTTCGAGGGCGAAGTCTAATCCAAGTGGGGGAGAATTGTAACAGCCCGGAATCCCAGGTATTATTAAAATTATGTTTTTGGGGTGATTTAAGAGGGGACTCGGCGAGTTGGAGCCTAGACTCGCCGAGTAGGATCGCGGACTTGGTCGCGGGTCCGCGACTGGACTCGACAAGTCCAGATATGGACTCGGCGAGTCGACGCTGTTCAGCAGAAACCCTAACCGTTCAGTTTGGATCGTATTTAACGCCTCTTAGGCCGTCATTTTCAGTCTTTTGGTCAATTGAGAGGAACCCTAATCGTTGTGGACGCCTAGAGCAAGGGAGAAAGCTTTGGAACTTGGAAGAATTGGTTAGGCAAGAAGAAGAGGGATTTGGCTAAAGGAATATCAAGGAGGATTGAGTCCTGAGATTTGGGGGACACAGAGAGTGCGTTTTCAGGTAATACTCGGACCAAATCTGTTATTTTGATGTATTTATGAAATTAGGGTTTATAGAACCCATTTAGTGATTTGATGAAGTAATGCCTTGTTACCCCACGACTATAGTCTTGTATTAGGACCTTTAGAGGTCCAGAAGGTCCCATGAATGTGTACTTCGGGACGAGACCTATCTCAGGAAGCAGTTACTCGTCTGCATGGCATGGACTCGCCGAGTTGTTCTTCAGACTCGGCGAGTAGCTTGAAGATTTACTGGGACTCGCCGAGTTGTTCATCAGACTCGGCGAGTGGAGTCGGGGTGGCCCCGCGATTCTTCCACGAGGACCTCGTCGAGTCAAGAGGGATACTCGACGAGTAGAAAGGGAATATTCAGGATTTTGTGAGGACGACTAGACTCGCCGAGTCGCCATGGTACTCGCCGAGTCCAGTCGAGTTGACCGTTGACCGTTGACCAGAGTTGACCTAAGTCTGACTTCTTAGGGATAGTCACACTTAGATGATATGAGTGTTAATGAGTTATATAATGTTATAGGAGGGTTGTAGCTCGTTGGTTTGTGCGCGAGTGATTTCAGGAGTTGCTAGCTTTCAGCACTTACGAGGTGAGTCTTCTCACTATACTGTACCCGGAAGGGTTTGACTGTGTGACCGGAAGGTCGGATATGATATGTGATATGTATGCTATATGTGGTATGTTATATGTTATATGTGCTATGTATGTTATGGGCCGGAAGGTGAATATGTTATGGGCCGGAAGGCGATATGATGTGTGATGGACCGGAAGGTCGGCGTGGGTAAGGCCGGAAGGTTTACCCAGCAGGGACGGAAGTCCCCTGAGACACATGGACCGGAAGGTCGGGCCGGAAGGCAATGTTATGTGGACCGAATGGTCCGGGCCGGAGGCGTATGTGCGTAAGTTGTATATTGGGGAACTCACTAAGCATTTATGCTTACAGTTGTTGTGTATGTATGTATTTCAGGTACTAGCGAGGACCGTGGGAAGGCGCCGGCATGATCGATACACACTGAAGAATGTTTCATGATCTTGGGAGTTTGAATAATTGTATTGACCGAATGATTAAACTGTTTATGTCTTGTTTTAATGGAAATAATTATGTTTTTAAAATGAAAAATTTGTTTGAAAATTTGAGTTGTTACATTGTGTTTTTTTATATGAAACTTTCATGCAATGACAATTCACTTCTCTTGCAACGACTATACTAATATTGTAAACGTCCTAAAAATAGGACCCAAAAACTTTATTTTTAATTTAAATAAAACGGTACTTCAAAACATTGTCATACAACCCAATTAGACCAAAGTATGACAATACATCATATCATATTAGAGTAAATCTCAAAATACGGAAAAAGGTGGTGTGTGCTCTGCAATCACCCCAGACTCTTCCCTTTTGATCCTGAAGTACCTTAAACATAAAGTGAAAATCGTAAGCCCGACATCGATTGGGCCCCCGCCCCACATCGACCCTTGCCCGACATCGAGTCCCACTTGGCCTCGGGCCTCGCCCGACATCGAGCCCCGATTAGGGTACAGAGCTGTCACTCATTAGGCCTCGCCTGACATCGGGCCTCGCCTGGTACACATTCAAACATATAACCATATAATCATGCTAACACATATAAACATCACAAAGCCAATGGCACACATTCTATCATCGGACCTCGCCCGACATCAAGGCCTGCCCGGTATACATACATAACACATACAAGAGTCACGCAAACATCTAGTATCCTAACATAATAATATTGGGTCGGAATTGGTGCCTTCAACCCGCTAAACCCAGTAAGGAAGCTCACCTCAACCTGTTGAATCTCACAGACAAATCTCTGACTGTTGGCCCGTTAAAATCTCCGCGCTATCAATCACAAAATAGTCACCTGAAGCCCAAATATGGCCTAAATCCCTTCATGGGCCTTCAACCAAAAGAGTCCAATAAAATAGCATCAACCCAAAAATAGAATTTTGATGGTCCAACAAGGCCCAAGGTTACTAAGGTCCAACATGGACCCAATATCGAAAAGCCCAAAGTTTTGGAGCCCACTGCTGAGTACACGGGGTGTACTCAGCTCGTACGCTTAGTGTACTCGCTCGGGGGCTTAGTACACCCAACGTACTCCCCAGTTATGGCTCGGGGGCTTTATTATGCCCAAATATGGCTCGGGGGCTTTATTATGCCCAAATATGGCTCGGGGGCTTAATACGCCCAAATCCCTTTATTAAGCCCAAATATGGCTTGGGGGCTTGTAGTACTAGCTTGTACGCTCAACGTACTCCCCAGTTTGGCCAATTTCCATCATTAAGCTCTTATTCGGTTAAGACATCAACCCAAAACTCAAATATGACTTCTTTAAGGTGGTTTATCATGTAAAATTGGCAACTTTACATGCATACATGACTTAATGGGGTTCTATAGCTCAAAAGAGCTTAATAAAGGGTCTTAACACATGCATTAGTTCATAAAAACCTCAAAGCTTGCATTTTTATGGACAAATGGACCAAAAGAACCCTAGATCTAGCATCAATCACTTCTAAAGTAAATCAAGAGGCTCAACTATCATTCCAAGGACTCAAAAAGCACAAAATGGCACAAAAACTAGATCTAGCATCATAGATTAGCAAGATGAGAGCTTTTTACCTCATAAGGATAGCAAATGGTGAACTAATTTTAGATCCTCAAGCTCCAAGCACAACTCTAAATGGTTCACTTCTTCTTCTCCTTCATAAAGCACTAACCAACACACTTTATGGCTCAAAACTCTCAAGATCTCATTAGGGTTTCATTTTCTGGACAAGAGGTGATGGAGGTTATTTAAACATAACCAAATGAGGCCATCATAAGGCTTAAATAGGATGCAATACCCTGAAAATTAGGGTTTCATTATCTACACGTACGCTATATGTACACAATTGTATCACTGTGCATAAAATTTGTTTAATATTTATGCACAAAAAATGTTTTTATATTAAAATAAAGTTATTTAATTAAATTAAAAAAAGAAAATAAAAAAAATTAAAGGGCTAGAAATGTTACCGTTCCCTACCAAATGTTAAGATTAGATGTTAAATTATTAGAAATGAGATGACACTCTAAAATATGACGTGACAAGGTGTTAGGTTACCGCTCCACGTAAACAAACAAAATCAAACATATCACATTTTTTCCACCTACAAATTTCATATAGTTTCAAAGCAAAATCTAAAACGGCCTGCACTTTAATCTTTATGTGTAATTACCAAATAGCTTGCTTTTGCTGTCAATTCTAGGGTTTACATTTTTGTTTCTCAAATATCAATTTTATATGGCAAAACCCTCCTGATGCTAACAAACAAAACCCTCTCATCTCGTCTCCCAAAACCACCTTCCGAACCTACACCTCTACCCACACCCAAAAAGCACAGCAACAGATAAGAAACTCACATTTCTTCGATTCGTGAAGAGAAACAATGGCTAATCTCAGAACTTCAATGGACGCAGCATTTTATGACCTACGCATAGCCACTCCACATACCCTCCACGGCTCTGCGCGCTCAATTCCCGGCGAGCCTGCGCCGTTGGACGGAGCACCTTCCAGTAAACTTCTCAGAATGCAACAGTTATGGTTTTTGGGACAAGGGTTTCCGTTGGGTGTAATTCCCGCTTATGCCCCACCTTTGTATTCCTCCTCACAAAAGGAGTCGGGTTCTTTATCTCTTCAGACTATTTGGTCGAAACAACCTGCAGAAAACTGGTATGTCTTCTTTTATTTTTAGTTTATGGGATAAATTTTGACATTGAAGGAATACCCATTTGATTGTTTTTGTAAAATTCTGTGTTGTGATAATTACTTTTGACCTAGTGAAGACAATTTTGGAATCCAAAGAATTCATATGGTGTGGATTCAATTAAACTTCTGTAAACACTGATGATGGTAGTTATTAATTCATTTCATTAACTTCATAGCATCAATGGTTCTATGTGGTAAAATCAAATAGATTCATATTAATGATGATCATCAGAATTTTGTAAGTTGGCTCCTAAATGAATCCAAATTTTGGAACATTTGGGTTGGTGGTGTTTCTTTTCCCCATTTATATCAATTTTATCTCCCATTTTTGTCCATATTTTAGTTCTCACGGGCTTCAGTTCTCTTTCAGTATGTCTCGTTAGTTACATCTAAACTAGTTTTCAATATTTTGTTAAAAAGAAATTATCAAGACAACTTATTTTAAAATTTTCTCCAATTATAGCAGTGAGAATTGCTTTATTATTTTGTAAAAAAAAATTATCAAGACAACTTACTGTAACAGGAAGAAACAAAACTAGAATGCTATGATAAACAAATAAACAAAAGCATTGCTATTTCTCACATACCATGATCTTTAATATGTACAGGTGGGTTGGACTTATTGGGCAAATTCGTCCAATAAAATTAATATCATCAGTTGCATCAGAAGCTCTTCAAGCCGATCTAACATTGCCTAGTATTAAAAGTGTTGTCAAGAACTTTTTTGACAAATCATTTTATTCAATTGGTTTAATGTCCCACCTGGATGTGGGCCCCTTAACTTCCGTGGTGGTCAACGTAGAAAAGGATGGTCAAAGGAAGAATCGTCATACCAAGGCCCTTATCCATCACAAGGCAAAGTCTAGATTTCATCTTCATCCTTTTATCATCTTAGACTCTTAGTTGATACTTATATTTAAAAATTGATATCTAGATTTTATAATGATATTAACATCAATACTTTTGTATTCATAGTTCAGCTACCCGATCATGATTTAACTTTGGAAGCTGCTTGGCCGGAGCTTTTTGTGGACAGGAATGGAAAATACTGGGACATGCCTGAGTCAATATCATTAGACTGTGCATCTCTTATCTCTGAGTCAGGTTTAAGGTACCACTTTGGCATCCATAGAAATGGTGGTGCCGCCAAGGCGGCATTGGATTCCGGCGAGGATCCGGTTCCAATTCCGGCTTCTTTAAACCCTGGAATTTGTGCAAAAGCCGCCTTTTCGTATGAAAAAAGTAAAGACCTTTGGAGGGAACTTGAAACGAAAGAGGATTTGAAATTGGTGAAGAGAAGGGAGGGGAGTTTTAGGAATTCGGCTTATGATTTACGCATGAAGGAACCACATGCTGCAATATCTGGAATTTTTGGTAAATCTCTTCATCCTTGGGCCCCGTTTGTTACACATGACATGACTGAACAAGTTGTACTTGTACTGTTTTTTCGTTTAATGTTTAATTGTTTTTGTGTTTGTTGGTTTTTTTTTTTTTGTTTTAATTATGAGATTTTGTTATTTACGTATTTGCCCTTCAAATGGTAGGCGGTAACTGTGAGGCGTGGCTGACAAACAACAAGAGACCATTTGGTGTAGATTTATTTGGATCGATTTGCTTTGCTTATCAACACGGGAAATTTAGAAAAGATTATGGTGACCTCACTCGAGTTGATGCTCGTTTGGACGTGCCTTCGGTTTCTTCAATTTCACCCAAACTAAATTTGATCCTACAACAACAGGTACATTTATCCAGACAATACTTTATATAGACTGTGGGCCCTTAGATTTGGAAGTACAGTTTTTGAGATCTTTTTTACATTTTTATTTGCAGATTGCGGGACCCATTGTTTTTAGGGTAAATTCAAGGGTATCATTGGGACGTGGTGTACACATAGAGGATGTAATATACAGTTTGAATTACTCCTTGAGGCTACTAGAATCAGGGAAAGTGGTAGCTTGGTATTCTCCCAAGAGAAAGGAGGGGATGGTTGAGTTGCGTGTTTTTGAATTTTAAGGATAATTTATGTCAACTTGGTAATCTTCGAGGGGTAGGTATGTTATTGTTGAGTTCTTTTTGTTTTCTTGGTTAGATGTGGAAATTTGTTGGAGATGAGAAAGATCATAATGTTAAAAAGAACATACATGAGGTTATTGGAGTGTTGACGATTAATTTTGAGTTGGGTTTTGTGGATTGTGATTGCTTATAACTTTACAAAGGCAAAGAAAAATTAAATTGAGTTTTTAATCTGATTATTTGATTATTGCAATTTGAAGTGATAGATAATTAGATTATAAGGTTTAGGTAGATTAATTTTGACTTTAATTATATTTGATTGGGGCTAAATAACTAGTTTTTTAATAATTATTATAGGACTAGTTGCAACAAAACATAATAGCTAGAGAGTATATACTCCTTGTGATTCAAATAATACAAATCTCTACGCAAAATTAAGCGTAAAAGTTGGGAAACTTTTAGAAGATTTAAAAAAATCTCTCCTTAAATCCTATGTAAACTTCATTGATCAAACCGCAAAGTATAGTGTACATCTTCAACAATTGTCTCGTTTATCTTCACATATCCACCATTAAAAACAAAACAAACCAAAAAAAACACCCAAATCAAAAGGAATCTATTATAAACTTGGACACACTCATACTATATGTAACCAAATCTCAACAAAAAAACTACACATCTTTATATGTTATTAGGCACAATAATGTATTGTGCATGATACATGCAAGCATGTATCTGTTTAGGGTTTAGGGTTATGCCTAATACATAGATAAATGTATGTATGTATCAGGCACAAAAATAATATCTGAATATGGGGTTTCATTCTTTAATATCTTCCGACATCTTCCTAAGCATATCTTCCAAATCTTGAATTTGTTTATCTTTTTCTTCAATAAGATCATTTGCATTTTGCAACGCTTCACTATTATATTCGGCTTGTTCTTCCATCATCCTCAAATACTGTAAAGCTTCCGTATAAAGTTCCGCCTTTTCCTCTTGCAATCTAGTAATCATAGCCATTGCTTGATTTGTAGCAACAGCCGAAGCATTTCTTTCTTCCTCCAATTCTTTATACAAAGCACCCATAAGTTTCTTATCATGTTCAACTTGTCTTCTCAATCTATCAACAACACTTTCTCCATCAATCTCACTCACAATGCTTCCATCCAATGAAATATTGGACTCGTTTCTTTCCAAAGAGATTCTTCTTTGAAGAAATTGGATTCCCGAAAGTTCATCGTTATTAAAGGATAGTTTCGGGCTTATTAGATTGTCATTGGATCGGTGGGATAGTAGGATTTTTAGGTCTTCGCTGACTTTTGTTGAAGATTCTTTGAAGGATTTTTGGTCTAGAAACTTCCCGGAGAGTTGTCTTGCTTTAGTGCTTATTGCGAGTTTATAAGCATCACCAAGATCTAAATAGTTTGACATTTGGTGGCCATTTGTAGTTGTGCATGGCTCGGTTTCGGTTTCTGTAATGGGATCTTTGATTGCTTCATTTGTTTTCGGAGGATCATCTGCAAACAGACAACCTGTTACTGATACTGATACTGATACTGTTAAAACCGGTAGGATATAGAGGTAATGTTACTTGGCTATGACATACTAGGCATGAGATAGAGATGATATATATTATAGCAAATGAGTGAGTGTTTGAACTTGGACTTACCTATCTCTAGAGATGCATCCACAGGAGTTTCTGCAATATTAGCTGATGGAGCCTCTTCCAGTGAGTTTTGCTCAGTCATCAAAGGCATATCTTCCTTTTTTTCATCATTCTGCCATTTTAGTTCCTCTGCATCTCGTGCTACAATGGTTGCAGGAAGATCTTGAAGATCAGGAACTTCAATTTGTGAATCAGACTTCAAAAGAACCTCACGGGTAGTTTCATTATCAGAAACCAAGAGTTCTGATTCATTATCAGAATTAACAGCGACTTTCTGATATTCAACCTCTAACGAATGACTAATTTGAACCTTTTGAAGATCAGAAGATCTACACGATTCAAGAGACTTGTCCACGAAAATGTTCTTTTCGTTCTTACAATGCTCTCCATTTTCAGATAAAGATTCAGAAGCATTGTGAATTGAACTGGCATGAAGCAAGTTTTTATCATGAACATGGCGAAGAACTAAAGAAGAAAGATCGGATTTGTGATGATTACAAATGGAATCCCAGTAAATTCCTGTTTTATCCTTGGATAGAAGATGATCGTATCTTGTGCAAAGTAGACATGGGCCTTGAAGTTGACAGTAGGATGCGAATTTTGCAATCAAGTATGTGAAACATGCTTCAATGAACAATAAGAAGATGAGCAGCCATTCGGAAACTGCAAACTCTAAAGCCTTTGAAAGTCTCTGAAAATAATTGTGGGACTGAAAAGAGAAATTATTCTTTGGATCCATTTTGAAGATGCTGATTTCCAACCAAATAAAATAACAGATCGATTATCCAGGAATCGTGCTGAAAAAAATAAAATTCGAGCAAAAAACACAGTAAATAAACTGGTGATAATCAAGAAATATGTATAGAAGGAGGTCAAGCTCTAAGGGTGATTGGATGTGCGTTATGAGTGATTTTGTGAAGCAACTGGAAATGTTTCAAACAAGAAGCTAATAACAGTATAACAACAGTTTATTTTGGATAGAGAAGAACAAATTCGGCTAATTAGCTTTACAACAACCGTGGAAAGTTGACTTTTTGGTCAAACTTGAGTTCTAGCATTTACGATTTAAAAATGAATGCATATTCTTTAAATTCAGTGGAAAACTTGAAATTATACTCAATGGATGAGATCTATAACAGAGAAGTTCCACTATAGCAAAAATTATTCATAGATTTAGGACAAGAAAAAAAAATCTGAGATTCTAAGGCTTGATCAATCTAAAAAACTAGAAACATAACGAGATTTCGTAGCTCTAAAGCACAACCTATTGATCATGAAACAGATTCAGACCTTTAAGCTAGAAGTAGTAACAAATCAACATCCAAATTGAAATCATAAGTTACCATTTCATTTACCAGATTACAACAGCAAAAACTGACACAACTTAGGGTTTTGTTGAATAAGATCAAACGAATATGAATAACATGATAAAATAACTGATGAGAAGCAAGATCAAACCTGATAATACAGTGAAGACTTAAAGTAGAAGTAGAAGTGTTGTGCTGAAATCAAATGAAATTACAATCAAGAACCGATCTCCTGGATTGAAATTGTTATAGTTAAACAACCAGTTGATTGTAATTTGTGAATGGAATCAAAGAGGATGGAGTTCCAGCGTATATGCACGTTTTGTGTAGGTCTGAAAGCTATAAAATCCAAAGAAAGGTAAGAAGTCGGATGTGGGCTACCGAAAGGAGCATTAAAGCAGAGCCATCATCGACCCTGAGGACCAACTTTTGAGTTCACTTATTGGACATGACGCGATTTTTTTGGATTATTAAACGAATGTAATTGTAAATATGGGCAATTTGTATAAAAGGAACTTAAAGCAAATTATAATTTTCGTCTTATCTAAAAAGCGTTGCATCATGTCCTTTAAAAATATAGTTACGTCTAAAATTTGTATGACATGGTTGTTAAATCGACACCGACAACTTGGAGACGTCAACTTATAAGTTATATCATGCTACTTTCAGAAAAGGGCATATCAGTCATTTAACTTATTTATTCTTAACTTTTTTTTTCAATGATTTTTAGACCAAATTCATAAACTTCATAAAATTTATATGATCATAAATTGTATCAAAATCAAAATTAAAATTTATAATTTGGGCTCAGGACGTGTCAACCCATTCACATGGAGGAAACGACGTTGTTCTTTGACAAAGGGTTGTGTGGGACGATTGAGGACATTGTGGTTTGTGGTGACTCTTTCTTTGGCGACATACAGTGGTGAATTGTTTCCCTACCCATTAGGTTTGGTGGTTTGGGTTTGTATTCCGCAGTAGAAGCTATCCATATGCTTTTGTTGTCTCAATTGCCCAATCTTGAGTGTTACAAGACCACATCCTACGGGATAGTAGTATATGTGGTATGAATTTTGATTATGTTTGTGTCTTGGCTTCTCTTCGTAACAAGCTTCTCGACATTGACATTAACAATTTTACTACTAAGGATACCCCCCCCCCCCCCCCCCCCCCTCCAAAAAAAAAAAAAAAACTCAGAATACATTGGCAAGTGCCATTTTTAGTAAAAATTGTCCAAGGTATGGAGGTGCATTTCGACATGACAGCTCGGTAGAAAACAGTTTTCTAGTGTTTACGTGCACCACATGCTCAAGATTTTCTTCTAGTTATTCCTATAGATGGATTTGGCCAACATATGTCTCCTGTGGAGTATCGTACTATCCTTAAATATCGGTTCATGATCCCAGTATTTCTAGATGACGAGATATGCTCGGTGTGCCGCAATACATGTTTCGACTCTTTTGGAGAACATGCAGTTCATTGTAAAGAACTATCGGGGTTAAAATACATGCACGATCTGGTTAAGGATGTTTTGTTTGACATATTTAAGTGTGTCATGGTTTCTGCCAAGAAAGAGGCGTCTGTGAATTTCTTGACTAACCCTACAGAAGGAAGGTTAACCCTTATACCGGCTGACGTTTTGATTTTTGGATGGTTGGAGGGAAACACGCATGTGTGGACCTTCCAAGGGTATCACTTCTTGTGGGCTTGAGGGTTGTGGGTTTTAATGCGGGGTAGGTTGCTTTAAAAGCTACTATATGCAAGGTCACAAAACATGAAAAATCATGCATGGAAAATCAACACGTGTTCATACCATTTATGTTTGATATATTTGGTTTCCTCCCACCGAATGTGGTGGAGCTTCTTAATAAAGTACAACGGATCATGCATAGCAATGTTATATCCCCTAAAGCTCATACTCGGCTTAACCACTATTACTTGGTGTATGCAAGCCGTATATAATTGAGGTCGGCAGGATGTTTAGTTGTGCGGCTCCACCCCAGACCCACAACCCAACGAGGAACAGGGAGTAGGGAGGAAGAATACATCTTAAATCTTTTTGATCTCAACTATATATCACCTTTATGCATATACCTGGTTATAGTGGTCAGTCCCATGAGTTCTATCCTCTGGGTTCACGAACCTAGTGTGCGAGGTGCGAATGATCTTTCTGGGGGATCTACGAAGTATACTTCGGATGGTCATTGTCTTCTGGAGTATCTTGCAGTCTCTTTCGCTTCGATTTCTATATGACTAAGAGAGGTCGGTCAACAGCGCGCGGTACCCTTCTCTTGGGTACTTCGGAAGGTTTGAGATAAGAGGGACGACTGACAGATCGTATTAGGTTTGATTATTTGTATTATGTTTAGGTTCGAAAAAACCTTTATTTGCCGACATGGCTACGGAGAAAGTTCTTTTTACACAGCACTAAGGATGTACACATGGTTGCACTACGTCAAACCATGATCGATAGAGTCGTCGAAGTTGGCATACTTCGACATGACATAAAGTGAAGATCGATAGAATCATGCGCCGAACAGGCACACAAGTTCTAGGCGTCTCGGGTTTCGTCCTGTGTACCACTGCCGCGGATACTTGGACCGATAGAGTCGACGCGGAACTATAAAGTGTTCTAAGTGTTTCCGAGTAGAGTACCTTTCTCATGAATGGATTCTCACGAGGCATTTCTATAATCGCCTAACATATACTAGTCATGTATAGTTAAGGTGGGGAGGACTGTTGACTGAGCGACTCCGCCCTAAATCCACAACCAAACGAGGAACAGGAAATGAGGCGGCATTCACTCACTCTAGGTCTATCCATCTTAACTATACATGGTCATAACGTATATGTTTAGCCATTACAGTTTTACTTAATGAATTTTTAAATTTATTACAGTGTTGTGACTTTCGCCTTATTGGGGAAGTATTTACATTTAGAATTAGCCTTTTTATGTTCTCGGTTAGTTATCTGGGATCGAGAGACGTACCAAAAATCTACCAGGTTCCTTGATGCTTCTCCCTAAGCATTAGAGTTAGACTCCTCCTATGTCTTTGTCTTTCCCTTCGGTTGGGCAGTCCTTCTTGAAGTGTCCCACTTCACCACATAGGTGGCAAACTGTACGGGTCGCCACATTGGTGGTTGATGTAATGAACTCAACCGGGGTTCTACAGACGCGAGCAGTATGCCCCAACATGTGGCACCTAGCACAATAGAGCTCCCGGCATACACCATGATGATGGTAGCTGCACTTGCTGCAGTGGGGAAGGTTTCCTAAGTATGGTCTCCTAGGTGTACGGATGGAAGGGTTGGCAGGGAATTTGACCATCTCAGCTCGTCGCCCTTCGGAAGGTCCTTGAGCCGAGGTACTTCCCTCCTCGATCTTGATCTTTCTCTTCAGTGGATTTGAGTGAGGTTCTTGGGCGGCTGGGTATGCAGAGGTTGGTTGCTGTTGTCCACTACTAGGATCGGAATTTCCGATAGGACTCTTACTAACATTGGCATTGTTAGCATTTAGGTGAGCCATGACAGCTGCTACGGCTGCCAAGACTGCAGCTTGGAACGTAGCTTCATCGAATAGGAGAGTAGGTTTCTTGCTTGTGGACTGGTTGTGTTTCTTTGGTGGCATGGTTTTTCCTATACGAAAAGGAATACAAGATAATGAGAGACGATGGCTAACCTTGGACATATCTGTCCTGACCGTATTAGGCATAAATTTTTCCCGTGCCTCGGGTACTGGTTGTCTGAGTGCCGACCTACATCCCTATGATGTAGTCCTGGTGTACAAGGTAGGAGTATGAATATCGGAAAAAGCCCATAAGATGCGAGTCGTTCCTACTAAGTTACCTTTTATACTGGGAAAGGTTTCACTCTCCCCCTGGAGATATTTGAGAACAGTTCGGAACGAAACCGCGGAAAGAGAGGCTTATGAAGGCTTATGGCTAAATATTCTCAATAGAGGTGCGGGGATCCGCTCTAATCGTGTTACTGGCAACGAGAAACGAAGATTTTTTTTCCTAACACATAGCATGAGTAGTGTAAACACTAACTCACTAAACTGTTTTATTTTAAGGGTGTATTAGCGTGACGAACACGAGGGTAAGACACTTATTGGGTTCCATGTACTGGATCCCTCTGTCTGCCTTGTATCTTTGATTGGAATCGACGTTGGTTTCCTTCGGGTAGTTACCTAGGGTTCTCTCCTCGTATGGACATATTGAATCTCTACTCCGCCTTACTTCTGAATTCCGACTCTGGGTGTCATCACTTCATGATGGACGACTGGAAATCTCGGAAGTTTGGGCGAGTTTCTCACCGATGTCCCTAAAAGATATAGGCACTTGGTGAATTCAATAGTCTCGACCCAGTTCATTTATTTCCGAACAGGAAATCTTCTCAATGAACCTCTTCTGGGTCTGCATCAACTCTTCTGTCAAGCACTGAAGTGGATAGGGTTGTCTATAGGGTTCGTGCGAGAATGGAAATGTCTAAAGAATCCTAAGAGATTATTAACATTTCACTAAGTGATCCATATCGAGTCCTGCTACGATTACACAGGGTATACAAATCATATATAGCTTAGATCCGATAGGCCTTCGAATATGCGATACTACTCTATACCACATCCAAACAAGGAAAATGAAGTAGAGCGAAACCACACATTCTTAGCCTATGGGATCCTTATTATATATAACCTTGGGAGTATGCCCTCTGTAGTTGTAGGTATATCAATAAGGATCTTTTTAGTTCTTCACACAAGGTTGGTTATGGATTCTAAAATACCCCTATGGTATTTTAATTTCTTGTTTGATTCTTATCTTCTGACTATGATTTTGGGATTATTGTTAGTCTTTTAGTGTTCTAAAATACTCCTATAGTATTTTAACTTTATGTTTGGCTCTAACATTCCTAGTTGGTAAGTTTCATACCTGTTGCACACCACTATCACTCCCAAGCACATGTTCATCGCATCTCGAATAAATGTAGTTGATCAGGTTACATTTATTCCAGCTTACGATTACATAACTGCCCAGGTTTGATGGCAATGCTCAACATCCGAAGACTTTTATTATCGTTCTTCTTGTGATACTTTTGTTTGAGTGTTTAGGTTCTGGATGTTCTTATACTTTGGTAAAATATGGTTATACTTTAAAGTATAATTCTTGGTCAGAGTGTTTTATCCCTTTTGTATTTATAGGTTGTATATCTTTTATGAATTGATATACTTAGCTCACTATAAACAATGCTCTGATACCAATCTGTCACACCCCAAAACCGGAACGGCGGAAACGTTCTGGGGTGGATGACGTCATGTCAAGTATCACAACACATGCATTATAGTAATCAAAGTACACAAAACATTGCATTAATAGTAATAGTTTTACATGGTTTACATTACAATACAACAAAGTAATACAAGTAATAATATAGGTACAGCTTGGTACTAAACTGTCTTCGTCAAAAGCTCCGGGGATGTACCTGTCTAATGCTGACCTGAGAATACAAGTTATTTGAAAAGCGGGTATCAGCATTTTTACAAATGCTGGTGAGTTCATAAGTATTTAGTGGCATTTTATCCAAATAACTTTAATAAAAGTGGTAGTTTCAGTGTATCTATTACATTAGTGTCTTTTCCAGAAAATCCTATATTTTCTTTAATAAAAGCAGTCTTCTACCAAGACTGGACGGAGTTATGTGGTAAAAAGGTAGTTTTTCCCTTAATCGCTATCATTATCAAATTACATAATTTGATTATTAAAGAAAGCAAGAGGAATCAGGGAAAATAACATATGCCTCAGTAGTGAGGACTGGTGACTAAGGCAAAAGGAATCATAGACTCTAGGAGAGTATCGAATAAACGACACGCTTGGCTCAGTCTAACAGAAAGAGACACAGACCCCAGATGGTACCAAATAAAAGGTACATCTAGCAAGGTCTAAAACAGTGAACACAGACCCCAGACAGTATCAATTGAATGATACGTCTAGCAAGGTCTAAAATAGTGAAATACAGTGAATACAGACCCCAGACAGTATCAAATGAATGATACGTCTAGCAAGGTCTAAAACAGTGTGACTCCGAGAGTGGGTTCCAGCATACAGTGTAAATTGCTGGTGAAAAACCATTACCTTAAGGCCATGAATTATAAGGTAACCTGGGATACTCGTAACCATACTAACCGACACTAGAGTACTTGACGCCCTACAAGCGTCTAGAGAATATGACATTTGTCACCCCTTGGCTTGGTAGGCCGTGGACTGTAGTTAGCAGTCAGGGTGCGGGGGTGTCAATCCCGTATAGATCTATACACACAATGTCCGCTCTCCCTACAGGAGACTCTGGTTACCGACTAGACGACGGAGAAGGCGGTGTCCCGAAGATGCATCCCAAATAGTGGGTAGAGGGTTTCCAATGTAAGTGTTGAACTGGTGGTAGAGACTCTTAACAGAACTGACTAATGTAAACATGTATGTCTATGCTTGTGTACATAATATATAATTAATGATCAAACGACATTCGGATGGACATCCGATCCCACCAGACCACATCTCAACGAAGAAAAGGAAATAGGGCAGACAAGCCTTCCTAAGTCCTTCAATCATTATTTATATGCATCTATACAAGCACAGACATACATCTAACTACGCTTGAGTGTGTAACAAGTGGAATCATATCGTGAAGTATAACCAAATCGTGTGGAATAACCGAATCGTGAAGTATAAGTGTACAGTGTGGAATAACCGACTTGTGAAGTATAAGCGTACAGTGTGGAATATCCGAGTCGTGAAGTATAAGCGTACAGTGTGGAATATCGGAGTCGTGAAGTATAAGTGTACAGTGTGGAATAATCGAATCGTGAAGTATAAGCGTTTCCAAATATAAGTGTATCACGAAGTGAAAACGTTATCGAGTAGGAGTTTAAACTAGGTAAAAGCGAAGCAGCGGTATCTGACAAGTAAAAGTAAAAGTATACGACATGAAAGAGAACTTTGATGAAAACCTTGGAAAAACCTTTATACTTAAGAAAATCACAACCTGGTATTCTTCGGTAAAATAAGTTTGTAAACCTTTAGAATTTCTTTGGAAACCTTTCATAAACCAGTTTAAAAATGAACTTTGATAAAACAGTATAAGTAAGAGCTTGAACAAGTGAAAACATTTTAGAAAACCATTTATAGTATCCTACTCGGTAAAACAGTTTACAGTGTGGTAAATCCTTGTGCATGCGGGTTATCAATCACATGTGATTGATATGATAACTGACATGTTTAACTTGTATTCCCCCCTATAAAACATGTAAAAACATACAAAAGGTTCATTCAGGGGTATGAACTCACCTGGTGTAAGTAGATCCGGCGAAGGCGCCGGTTGGGTGCTCGGTGTCAAGTAAAGACTTGGACACACTTAGTGACCTATTAACATATGATAACATATGTTTACATACAATTAGTATATATAATACCAATTAAACAAGTATACGCACTCTTAGGAGTGGAAAACACTTTGGTTAAGTGTTTGGGGTGTCCCGGGTAACATTTAAGGGCATGAATGACTTAGGAATGGAGTTTACTCTCCAAGAGTAAACTCTCCATAGGGTGTTTATGGCCCTGGGACTACTCCCCATGAGTTTCCGGCCGTAAACTCATGGTGAGGGTGTTCTAGGGTGCTAAAAGGTCTCATATCAATCGTGGAATTTTGCTAGACTCAAATATCAAATGTGTGAATGGGTTTAAAGCATCAAATGGACCCTTTGAGGAGTTTACGGCCCTAAGCAAGGGATCTTACGGTCGTAAGCTCCTATACACTCTTTCTTTTGGTGTTTTAAGGGCTTAAGTGGTAGAGGGTAAATTCCTAATCATTTTTCCAAGTCAAATGGGGAGTTTAGGGCACCAATTGGGCATTAAATGGGAGTTTACGGCCCATGAACCACCCCTATAGGAGTTCACGGCCGTGAACTCCTATCCCTTTGGTTTTATTGAAGTTTAAGGCCCTTGGTTCAATTCTAGTGATTTATAATGAAGTATGAGGCCACTTGGGGGGGATTAAAACCATCATTTGGTGAGGTTTGGGGGTGTTTACGGCCTAGTAACTTGCTTGGGCCATAAAATCCATTTTACCCCATATTTCCTTGTGTTTGAATGTTCTAAACCCAAATAGCATGTCCCTAATTTATGTCTTAAGCCTAAGGGTGGTTTGGGAGTGCTTTTGGGGCATTTTTGCAAGGGTTTGAGGTGTTTACGGCCTAAGCATGTGCTTGGGCCGTAAACTCTCTTTTATGCCCTAAAACTAATTGTTTTATGCTTCAAACACTCCTAGGCTAAATCCTTAATTGGTTCCTAGGCTCAAAGGGACAAATTTGGGTCATTTTGGCCTCATTTAAGGGGTTTACGGCCTAAGGAGGCTCTAAGGCCGTAAACTCCTTTTCCACAACTTAAATGGTCGATTTCTGGGCTATAACAACAATCCATAATGTTTAGAACAAACTAGGGTAAGGGGACTTACAATTGGGAAGCGTTTGGTTGCGGATTTGAGGCGAAATCGGGCTTGTATGAGAGAGAGTTTAGAGAGAGAGAGAGTAAAGGGGTGGAATGAAGTCCATTCCCCCTTATATATGGGTTGGAGTTGGAGCTCAATGGGATTCTACCCGATACTGTCGTTATACGGGGCTTTTGGTCGCACCCGATTTAGTGGTTGTAATAATAAAACTAACTTTTTTCTAATTAAATGGAAATGTAAGGTAAGTGTCTTTATTTCTTTTATCACGACGTTAACGACATATAATTTAAATAAATAACACATTTATTTATTTGGCGACCTCTAATTAACGGAACTTTTATAAAATGGAATATTCCGTTAACGGTAACGGGGTAATGTAACGGGATAAACTTTGGGTTGTCACACCTCCCCTCTCTTCTAGCATCATGGTGTCGAGTTCATGCACTAAAAACTCATATATATATATATATATATATATATATATATATATATATATATATATATATATATATATATATATATATATATATACACACACACACACTAATATTAATAAAAACAACAACAACAACAACAACAATAATAATAATAATAATAATAAATGAATATACGTAACTTCCCACAACACATATCTAATATTTGGAAAAGGTATGAACTTTCCACCATGGTGAAGTTCAATCGTGAACAAAGTAGGATGATCAACTTTCCCAAACAAAAAAAATATGGAATGTAGTTAGCATATTGTGTGAAATTTCAAAAAATTTAAGTTTCGAAAGTTATAGTAACACTCACCATACAAAGTCTGTACATCAAACCCATGTTGGTAGGTCGTATCGTCCACACAGAAAGCACCATTATTTCTTCAAGCTATCTGACTTCAGCTCAACTCAGGTAAGGATTTGGGTGGAAACCATATTAATTTAGGTTATGCATTTAACACTGTATCAAACAAATTAAATATATCATATTGATAATTCAAGAAGTCTTCCATTTATGATAATATTTATAATTATAAACATATTTAAGTTCTGGGTGGTTTGATAGTTGTTGATTGGGTTAGAGTTGACTGGGTTAAGATTAATCCTTCTAAATAATTTTCCATCAAAAACTCATTTTTGACGTTCATTGTCTCTAAATTGACTAGCCCAAATCTGCGGGTGTTACAATTATCTCCCCCTTAAGAAGATTACGTCCCAGAATCATCAATGAAACAGGGCTTGTATAATGATTCCATATGTTATTTCTTCATCTAGGTAATAACCGTAACTTCGATCTTGCACCCACTCTCTAAATTATGTTATACTCCAAACTATGACCTTCAAGTCACAATCTTGATCCTTACTGGAGACTCCTTCTTCTGCTTAACAACTTAAGAATAAGTTCTTAGATTTCTACAATATATCGACGGGTCTCGTTCTAATGACCTGTCATCGTATGTTGAAACTCTTAGACTCGGGTCTCCTAGAGTCAAATTCCAGAACTGACTATACCTTCCTTCATGTTCTAATGTGATATAATCGCATTCTAGCATGTAGCACTTCTAGCTACAAGTTTCATATTTCAACAATGATCGTGATACTCCTATTGATCTCTTCGATTATCTTTCACTTCAATTGTATGGCTTGAGTCAGATGCTACATCGATCTTGGTTCTCTGAACCATGTAACACACTCATCTTAGTTGGACTTGATATGATATGACCTCTAGGGTCGGAATAGCAATCATCTTCTCGGCCATTACCGAAACGATGGTAACGACATACTTGAATAAAGCGGAATCAATTACTAGCTTCTTGGTAACCTTGTGACTTTCCTTGATCCAAGTGTGACTCTTGTGCTTCCGGTAGTATAGGCCTCTACTACCATTCACACCTACTCGTACTCGTCCCAAGTATTGTCTCGCGGTTTTTCCAAGTTATTATCAAAAACAATTTTAACACATACGAATGTGTCCAAACAATCATAAAATTTTCCTAGACTCTACTAGGACTTCTTCTATGCGTATCTTCAATCATCAATTTTGTTTCAACTCGGTTGGTGTTGGAAACACCATACGATGGGACAACTTCAAGAATTACACCAATTGTTCCATCATCCCGCCAATCGAAGGTGTACTTCAGACGTACCATACTCCTCTGAATGTACTTTGTTTTATCAAACATATTCTAAAGGCAAGATACAACTCTTACGATATCTTCTAATAGGTGTCATTAACTATCATAAGCCAACATTTCCTCCATTTACTCAATTCTCTACGAGTCTTCACCATGATGCTATGTTCACGGAAGCACGCGTTTAGTGTATTGAGACGAGAATATATATAGAGAGAATGTTTAGACGCATAATCCTCCTTATTACTCCGAAAAGTTACATGCCAGTTCTAATACCGTATTTAAACGTTTAGAAATCTGAACACATAAAATTTCCAGATCCAGTCGTCAACAGACCATAGATCCAATCAAACGATAGCATAAAGCATCACAAATCATTTAGCATATAAAAACATTTTAGGCATCTTACTTAAATTAGCTAGTGTTGTGTCCATTCAGGTGTATTACCTAATATTTATTAGACACACTCCTCACGATCATCGCTTAGCATTCAAGTACGGACCTTCCCTCAAGTGTGAGACTTCTTTTCAAGCTTGGTTTTGTCATTTTGAGACTTTAGAGCTTTGCATGCACGTAAAGTTTGCAACTTTACGTGATAAACATGCCTTGGGAAGCTGGATCTACAATATGGAACCTTAGCATGGCTTAAAAAGCATCTGTATGGATGAAGGACTAAAGGGACTCGGCGAGTTGCATGGTGAACTCGGTGAGTCGGCTAGAGTTTTCCCAACCTTTGGACATGTATGAACTTGGCGAGTTGAGAGGGGAAACTCAACGAGTCAACCAAGGAGTTATGGCCGCAAACCTTCGGAACTCGACGAGTCACTCAAGTGACTTGGCGATTTGACGAGTTATGCAAGGAACTCGGCGAGTAGCTGAGGGTACTCGACGAGTTGAGGTCGACATGGACTGTTGACCTTGACCGATGACTTTGAATTTGACCAAGGGTTGACCAGTTGACTTCTGGGGACATTTTGGGAAAATTGGAAATTTACAAGCATGGTTCTATGGTGGATATAGGTGGTGGAGTTTGTGCCGGCGATCTGAGAGTTTGAGTTTATCTTCGAGTCGACAGTGTGAGGTGAGTTATCCTCACTATACTAAGGGGTCTAAGGCACCAATGTTGGCCCATTGGATATGATTTCCTAGCAGTTGGTAGTATGTTGAGTATGAGTTAGTGTTGCATGTTAGTTGCTATGCCAGTTAGGTAGATCTGTAGGACTACCTGTAGTATCATGTGATTATCTGTATGTGTATTAGTTGTGTTATATGTCGACATATTATGTGAGATGGGTTGAGGTGATACTACTCCATGCGGTAAATGACAAACCCGGGAGCATTCCAGATATGAGCTGAGGGAGACTCGTACTGTGGGCTCAGTGGCAATCCAGATGTGAGCTATGGGCCAGGAAGGCAATCCAGACTCACACTGTGGGCCGAAGGGGTAATCCAGTTTGTAAAGTTGTGGACCCAGTATATGTTGTTATTCGTATATGTGTTATGTGCAGTATATCGGTATTTTGGGGGAGCTCTGTGACAACCCGAAACTTTCATCCTATGTAAATCTTGTGGTTCCAAATGCGTGTTTTGGACATAATATAGTCTGACTATGGGTCTTAGGAAGTGTTGGAAAGTGCTTTGCATCATGGAATTGGATCAAACACACCAAAGGAGGTGTGTGCGGCCACACTTTTGTGTGTACGGACACACACCCATGTGTGCGGCCGCACACCCAACCGCACACCCTCTAGCCTCACACCCAAACCTATATATAGTTGGATACCTTCTTCATTCTTTCATTTGGATACTCCTTACTCTCTCTTTCTCTCTACTTCTTCTCTCTAAAATCGTCAACCAAGAACACCTTGAAGGCTTCATATTGTGAACTAGATCATCTTCAAGCTTATTAGGGGTAAACACTTGAGTCCCAAACCTTAAAACTCATCATGTTCATCATATTCATAGTCCCTTGAAGGTGTACACCTTCATGAAGAGGGCAGCACACATTCAAATCTCCTTAGTGTGAAGAGCAAACACTTAATATGGACTCACAAGAGGAGTGTACGGCCGCACACTCCTGTATACGGCCGCACACACACTCTGAACGGCCGCACACACTTGTGTGCAGCCTCACACACCCTTCTGGCCGCACACCTCAGACGCACACTAAGTTTCAAGGCCTTGCACTCACTCAAATGCCCACTTTTGGCCCTATACTTGCATGAATCACTAAGTATGGATCATGAGACACTTATACATAGTAATTCTGAGCCCTAAGAATGTTTTTCCATCATGTTTAAGCATGAAACACCCTAGTTCTAACCCAAATATGTGTCATCACATGCTTTATAGGGACCATTGGCATTCAGGGCATTCGTTGACACTCGAACCCTACGATAAACTGTGAGTTCATACCCCTTTAATAAACCTTTCAAATGTTTTTATATGTTTTAGGGGGGGGGGGATACAAGTCAAATATACATATTTATGAAAATTAATCACATGTGATTCACTATCCGTAACTCAAATCATATGTGATTTATCACTATGCCTTATAAAAGAACTTTGCGTTTTCAAAACTATTTTGAATAAATAAACTATTTTCTAAATGTTCCCTGTTGACAAGACTTTATTAAATTTGTGTTCTTATAAAAATGTAACCACTCTAATATATTTATATAAGTAAGACTTGAAGGACTTAGGACCGATAGCTCGCCTTACTTCCTGTTCTTGTTTGATTGTGGGCTTAGGGTAGTTGTTATCTGTCCGACTGTCGTTGAATTCTTAATTATATATCATGTATATTGGTGTTGGATACGAGTATTTTCATTTCATTCGATGCCTATACTACTAAAATACCAAGAACCATATACACTAAGTTAACTATAATGGGTATAGTTAAGGCCACTACTACTCGTTACTGCCACTACTTTACCTACTACAATACACACTATTACGAGACGACACACTAGCAAGAGAACTCACTACGAGCTATACAAAAGACTACTACACTATAATACAAGAGAAAGCCCTAATCAGGGGATAACACACTAACTCACTACGAGATACGCTATTCGCTACATACTATGCCCAAAGTTTTCCAACAGGAAGACGACACTACATGTATAGATCTATACGGGGCAGACACTATTACATCCCGACTGTTAACCTCAGTCCGAGCCGTGCAGGCCCAGGGATGCCGCTACTTCTCTACACTATGCATGACCGGGAAGGTCATGGGGTACTCTATTACTCACACTATCAGTAGCATACAAGGAATACACTACATTCACACTAAAATACTAACACTAAATAATAAGTTAAAATCCCGAAGTAAATAAGTATCTATTTCTTATGGGAGTTCGCCCCACTATTACCGATATTAGGCATAACTTTTCTTATTACACTACCTATTGGTGACTCACTAATATACCTTACAACAAATGTTTTTAAATGAAGATAAGTACATGCAACTTAAAGGCTTTCACTTACAAGGTATTTTCTGGAAAATATAGGATTTTCTAGAGTTTTCTACTACCTACGAATGTAAACTGCAACTTTTCACACTATCTGTACTAATACATTTTATACTAAAATTTACACTAAACTCTTATGAACTCACCAGCTTTATGCTGATACTCGTTTTCAAAATAACTTGTATCCTCAGGTCAAAGATAGACAGGTACAGGTGCAGCATTTTGTAGAAGGTGGAGCATACAAGATCCATCTCTTATTTTTGTATTACTTTTGGTGTTTGATGAACATTACAGAACACACTTGTAATTAAACTCACTATGTAAATGAAATGGTTGCATGCTTCTTGTTTTTACTATTATACAATTGTGATGATACTGTACATGAAGTCCTCCACCCCGAAACGTATTCCGCCGTTACCGGTTTTGGGGTGTGATAGATTGGTATCAGAGCATTGTTTATTGTGAATCAAATATATCAACCTATAAAAGATATACGAACTATAAACACTTCGGGACTAAAACACTCTGACCAAGAATATATACTGTTAATTATCTAAAAGATTTAACAAAGTATATATATACGTATAAAACACAGGAGTCAGTATCACCCTAGAACAGAACAAAAGTATTAAGATTGTTGGATAGCGTAATTAGGCTTAGAGACATATAGTCACATTTGGGGGAATGTAGCCTAATCAACCACATTTTCATGAGAGTGACTAGCATGTGCCTAAGCTTGGTTGTGATGTTGCAACAAGTCTAAAACTTACCAACACTACCATAATACCGCTAGCATAAGAATACTATAGGAGTATTTTGTATCTCTAAAACATACATATGTGATAACTAAAAGGGTCGTTACTGGTAGGACAATAGTTGCTAAGTGAATACACCACGGTTACATGTGACTAGGGCGCTATAGACTCAGAATCTGTAGCCTTTGCTTCATTTCCTGTTCTTGTTTGATTGGGGATCTAGAGTTAGGGTTACTTATTTGAAGGACTATCTTGCTTCGGTTGCATGTAATTGGTATGCACTACGCAAGTATTGGGTCGACTAGTAACGATTCATCTTATAAGTAATTTAGGTTAGTACGTCTATTAATCTTCTTTTCCCCTTTCTCGTATAGATAGCATGGCTGGCTTCCACCTACCCGGCGATCCGTACTATCCAAACCAGGGCAATGGAGGATGGCTCGATGAGGAGTCAGATAATGATCACCCGATCCCTTTGGATGATCATCATGCTGAAGGCTTCTTGGATAGTTCCAGCTCTGAACCAGAAGTTAACAACCAACCTCCTGAAGCTCCAAACCCCAACCCCCGTCCGGTATTTCAGGGTCCCACCCCTATGTGGGCCATATCCTTGCATTGATGGAGCGAGGAGCAAGGCCAGCCTTTACCCTACAACAGAGACCGAAGCTTCTACAACCTAAGCGACGGAGGATCAGCGGACCGAGTTCTGCCCATCATGGTCCGGAGAATTGCCAGGAATGTCGAGCTGGGTCAAGCAGCCATTGGTCGAGTTGTAGAAGTGGATGCCAAATCAAATCTCAACACGATTCGCATTCGCCAACTCGAAGAAGCCATGGACAGGACAAGGAGGACCAACGAGGCTCTGCAGCATCAGCTGGCTGCATCCCGAGCCGAAGTTAGGGAACTCCGAGCACGTCAAAGGACTCATGAACGACGCCTTCAAGAAGTTATACGTCAGATAGCGGATCTGAGGGTTCGCCCAACAAGTAACCGTTGCCAGTAGAAGACGTCTAGTACCTCACTCTTTTGTTTAAAGGACTAGCCTTTCCCCTCTAGGTTCCGTAGATCTCTTGTTTATAAACATTCCTAAATTAAAAGTACCTTAACTAGACCTCTAAACTGCCAACATTTTTCCCTATGGTTTGATGTAAGACTTACTATTAGGTCAATTTTCATGAACTTGTACTACATCATTTATACCAGTATATTGGCAGTTGACTACTCTATTGCTATGACTCTCATTCTGATCTTGGATTATGTCGATTTAATCCATGAAACACTCTATTCATGTTCGCAATAGACTCTTACTATTGCTATCATTTCTATGGTCTTCCAGTGAAAGATGCCTCCACGAAAGCGTCCAAGTAGAGGAAGACCAGCAACTCAAACCTCTTCTCCACCACCTCCTCCTCCGCAGTTCGACCCAGTGCTCTTCCAAACAGCTGTGACTGCGGCTGTGACAGCAGCCATGGCTCAAATGAACTCCGGGGACGCGAGCGGTGGTAACTCTAGATTTGGTGAAGTCCATCAAAGAGTGCGGGGATGCACTTATAAGGACTTCATGAACTGTAAACCTACTTTCTTCGATGGTACTGGAGGAATTTTGGCATTATCCCAATGGTTCGAAAGAACCGAAGTTGTATTCGAAATGTGCTCTTGCCCCGAAGAGAGCAAAATCAAGTTCGCTACTGCCACCCTCACTAACAGGGCTTTAACATGGTGGAACGGCCATGTCAATGCACTTTCCTTGGTCACAGCCAATGCCATGGGCTGGGACACTCTAAAGGATCTCATGAGAAAGGAATACTGCCCGAGGGGTGAAATTCAGAAACTTGAGGAGGAACTCTGGAACCTCAAGATGGTAGGGACCGACATAATAGCTTACACGGCCAGGTTCTGCGACTTGGCGGCTATGTGTCCCAACATGATCCCTTCTGAAAGCAAGAAGATTGAACGATACATATGGTGTTTAATGCCTCCGTATCAAGGAAACGTTCTAGCCTCACGCCCTACCACCTTCGACAGTGCCAAGGAATTGGCCTAGAGTCTAATCAACCATGAAGTCTCTTCCACTCCAGCAACAACAACCACAACTACCACTGCACCACCCGATTCATCTGACAGAAAGAGGAAGCGATGGGATAAAAAGAAAGGCAAGAAAACTCAAACTTCCTCCAAGGACCAGCAAATTGTGGCAGTCCATGCTGCCACTACTCCAACCACTCTTGCACCACCAAAAGCTTATAGTGGGAATCTATCCAAGTGTCCCAAGTGCCCTTTCCACCACAACGGCCCCTGCCGTGAATTGCAGTGTTCCAACTGCGGTCGGAAGGGCCATACTGTGCGATTCTGTAAGGTCCCTCCCAAACCTATCTCGCAAGTTTCCGGTTCGGGAGTGACCCCGACGTGTTATGGCTGCGATGAAGTTGGTCATTTCAAGAAGAACTGTCCGAAGGCTGCGAATGCTGGGGGAACAGGAAGGCTACTCGCTATTGGTCACAGCGAGGCGGTAGCGGATCCCACAGTAGTCACGGGTACGTTTCTTCTCAACAACTCTTATGCCTGTGCCTTATTCGATAGTGGTGCAGAAAGAAGCTTCATAAACCAAAACTTTAAACACTTACTCAAACAATCCCCTCAACCACTAAAAGAAACATTCGTCGTAGAGATGGCTAACGGGAAGACCGAAAACTCAAACAAAATCTACATAGGTTGTACCCTCACGTTAGATGATCACTCATTTCCAATCGATCTCATACCAGTTTCTATCAAGAATTTCGATGTCATTGTCGGTATGGACTGGTTGAGTCTCCATCGTGCCGATATCCTATGCTTTGACAAAGCCATTCGCCTGAATCTTCCGAACCACGAAACTCTATTGATCTATGGAGATAAACCCGGTACGAACCTACGTATCATCTCCAGTATTCAGGCTCAGAAATACTTGCGTAAGGAATACCGCGCCTTTCTTGCTCACGTTGTTGACACTAGCCAGAAAACGAAAGATCCGAAAGACATTCCCGTTGTATGCAATTTCCCCGATGTCTTTCCGGAGGACCTTCCGGGTCTACCTCCCAAACGTCAGGTTGAGTTCAGAATTGACCTAATCCCGGGAGCTACCCCCGTAACTAAGTCGCCCTATCGTTTAGCGCTTGCAGAGATGCAAGAACTATCCGGTCAACTTAACGAGCTGCTCAGTAAGGGCTTTATAAGACCAAGCTTCTCACCCTGGGGAGCTCCGGTCTTGTTCATAAAGAAGAAAGACGGATCGTTCCGTATGTGCATCAATTATAGGGAACTCAACAAACTCACTGTCAAAAATCGCTACCCTCTCCCTCGTATCAACGACCTATTCAACCAACTACAAGGAGCGAGTTATTTCTCCAAGATTGATCTTCGGTCCGGGTATCACCAGTTACGGGTGCTTGAGGAAGATGTTCCGAAGACAGCTTTTCAAACCCGTTACGGGCACTTCGAGTTCGTAGTGATGCCCTTTGGATTGACTAACGCTCCCACAGTATTCATGGACTTAATGAATAGGGTATGTCTTTCGTATCTAGATTAATTCTTCATCGTCTTTATTGATGATATACTCGCTTACTCTCAGAGCGAGGAAGAACATAAGGATCACCTACGACGAGTCCTGGAAACACTGCGATCAGAGAAGTTATATGCAAAGTTCTCTAAGTGCGAGTTTTGGATCCGAAAAGTTGTATTCTTAGGACACGTGGTTAGTAAATAAGGAATCCACGTGGATCCCTCCAAAATTAAAGCTATTGAGAACTGGTCAGCACCGAAGACACCTACGGAGATTCGTCAATTTCTAAGCCTTGCTGGCTACTACCGCAGATTCATCCAAAACTTCTCTCGGATTGCGAAACCTCTCACTATGTTGACACAGAAGGGCGTATCCTTCGACTGGGAAGAGAAACAGGAGAAGGCATTCCAGACCCTGAAGCGAGCCCTATGCACTGCACCAGTATTATCCCTTCCCGAAGGAACCGAAGACTTCGTGGTATACTGTGATGCATCGAATCAGGGACTCGGCTTTGTCTTGATGCAACGAGGTAAAGTCATCGCTTATGCCTCAAGACAGCTAAAGACACATGAGGTGAACTACACTACACACGACCTCGAACTAGGAGCGGTCGTCTTCGCACTAAAAATCTGGAGACACTACTTGTATGGGACGAAGAGTGTAGTGTATACTGACCATAAAAGCCTCCAACACATATTGAACCAGAAAGAGCTCAACATGAGACAACGCCGATGGGTTGAGCTACTCAACGATTACGACTGCGAAATTCGATATCACGCGGAGAAAGCCAACGTGGTAGCAGACGCCCTGAGTAGGAAAGAGTATTCAGGTCAAAGAACCAAGTCATTAGCAATGACTATCCAATCGCATCTATCCGCACAGATCAAGGAGGCTCAACTTGAAGCATTAAAGCCTGAGAATGTGACGGGAGAATCCCTGCGCGGAATGGATAAAAATTTGGAGATCAAAGGTGACGGAGCTTACTACCTTATGGACTGATTCTGGACACCACGCCACGGAGGTTTCAGAGATTTAGTCATGAAGGAAGCTCACAACACTCGATACTCTGTCCACCCAGGTTCGGATAAGATGTATCTGGATCTCAAAAAGCTATACTGGTGGCCTAACATGAAAGTTGAGATAACTACCTTCGTGAGTAAGTGCCTTACTTGCGCGAAGGTCAAGGTCGAATACCAGAAACCATCAGGTCTCCTCCAACAACCGGAGATACCGGAATGGAAGTGGGAACGGATCACAATGGATTTTATAACCAAGCTGCCCAAGACAACGGGTGGGTTGGATACCATTTGGGTCATCGTTGACAGATTGACCAAGTCCGCACACTTCCTACCCATCAGAGAAACAGACAAGATGGAGAAGCTCACAAGAACATACCTTAAGGAGATAGTATGCCTGCATGGCGTCCCTATATCTATTATCTCAGATAGAGATAGTAGGTTTACATCGAGATTTTGGCAATCACTACAAAAAGCACTAGGGACGAGGCTGGATATGAGTACGGCCTACCATCCGCAGACTGACGGGAAAAGTGAGAGAACGATTCAAACTTTAGAAGACATGCTGCGAGCTTGTGTGATCGAATTCGGTAAATCGTGGGATACACACTTACCTCTTGTAGAATTTTCCTACAATAATAGTTATCATACGAGCATCAAGGCAGCTCCATTCGAAGTCCTCTACGGTCGAAAGTGCAGATCCCCTCTGTGCTGGGCTGAGGTGGGTGACACTCAGTTGGCTAAAGGACGAGTTCCTAACAACACTCTCACTGGTCCGGAGATCATTCGAGAAATGACCGAGAAGATTGTACATATTCGTGAACGATTAAAAGCCGATAGGGATCGACAGAAAAGCTACGCGGACAAACGAAGAAAACCCTTGGAGTTTCAGGTAGGAGACCGAGTCCTTTTGAAGGTCTCGCCCTGGAAGGGCACGATACGCTTCGGAAAGCGTGGAAAGCTGAACCCAAGGTACATAGGGCCTTTCGAGATTCTTGCTAGAATCGGCCCTGTAGCTTACAAACTCAACTTACCCCTCGAGCTAAGTAACATACATCCTACCTTCCACATCTCGAACTTGAAGAAATGTCTATCCGACGAAACTCTCGTGATTCCCCTCGACGAGATTGAGGTCAATAAAAACCTCAACTTTGTGGAAGAGCCTGCGGAAATTATGGATCGAGAAGTGAAATGAACAAAACAAAGCCGCATCCCAATTGTGAAGGTTCGGTGGAACGCCAAGCGGGGACCGGAATTCACTTGGGAGCGCGAGGATCAAATGAAACTCAAATATCCCCATCTTTTTGCCTAATAGTTCTGTAACTACCCTCTGTAGGAATTCTAAATTTCGGGACGAAATTCCCTCTAACGAGGGGATAATGTGACAACCCAAAACTTTCATCCTATGTAAATCTTGTGGTTCCAAATGCATGTTTTGGACATAATATAGTCTAACTATGGGTCTTAGGAAGTGTTGGAAAGTGCTTTGCATCATGGAATCGGACCAAACACACCAAAAGAGGTGTGTGCGGCCACACTTTTATGTGTACGGCCACACACCCATGTGTGCGGCCGCACACCCAACCGCACACCCTCTAGCCTCACACCCAAACCTATATATAGTTGGATACCTTCTTCATTCTTTCATTTGGATACTCCTTACTCTCTCTCTCTCTCTACTTCTTCTCTCTAAAATCGTCAACCAAGAACACCTTGAAGGCTTCATATTGTGAACTAGATCATCTTCAAGCTTATTAGGGGTAAACACTTGAGTCCCAAACCTTAAAACTCATCATGTTCATCATATTCATAGTCCCTTGAAGGTGTACGGCCGCACACCTTCATGAAGAGGGCAGCACACATTCAAATCTCCTTAGTGTGAAGAGCAAACACTTAATATGGACTCACAAGAGGCGTGTACGGCCGCACACCCCTGTATACGGCCGCACACACACTCTGAACGGCCGCACACACCCTTCTGGCCGCACACTAAGTTTCAAGGCCTTGCACTCACTCAAATGCCCACTTTTGGCCCTATACTTGCATGAATCACTAAGTATGGATCATGAGACACTTATACTCAGTAATTCCGAGCCCTAAGAATGTTTTTCCATCATGTTTAAGCATGAAACACCCTAGTTCTAACCCAATTATGTGTCATCACATGCTTTATAGGGACCATTGGCATTCAGGGCATTCGTTGACACTCGAACCCTACGATAAACTGTGAGTTCATACCCCTTTAATGAACCTTTCAAATGTTTTTATATGTTTTAGGGGGGGGGGGGATACAAGTCAAATATACATATTTATGAAAATTAATCACATGTGATTCACTATCCGTAACTCAAATCATATGTGATTTATCACTATGCCTTATAAAAGAACTTTGCGTTTTCAAAACTATTTTGAATAAATAAACTATTTTCTAAATGTTCCCTATTGACAAGACTTTATTAAATTTGTTTTCTTATAAAAATGTAACCACTCTAATATATTTATATAAGTAAGACTTGAAGGACTTAGGACCGATAGCTCGCCTTACTTCCTATTCTTGTTTGATTGTGGGCTTAGGGTAGTTGTTATCTGTCCGACTGTCGTTGAATTCTTAATTATATATCATGTATATTGGTGTTGGATACGAGTATTTTCATTTCATTCGATGCCTATACTACTAAAATACCAAGAACCATATACACTAAGTTAACTATAATGGGTATAGTTAAGGCCACTACTACTCGTTACTGCCACTACTTTACCTACTATAATACACACTATTACGAGACGACACACTAGCAAGAGAACTCACTACGAGCTATACAAAAGACTACTACATTATAATACAAGAGAAAGCACTAATCAGGGGATAACACACTAACTCACTACGAGATACGCTATTCGCTACATACTATGCCCAGAGTTTTCCAACAGGAAGACGACACTACATGTATAGATCTATATGGGGCAGACACTATTACATCCCGACTGTTAACCTCAGTCTGAGCCGTGCAGGCCCAGGGATGCCGCTACTTCTCTACACTATGCATGACCGGGAAGGTCATGGGGTACTCTATTACTCACACTATCAGTAGCATACAAGGAATACACTATATTCACACTAAAATACTAACACTAAAGAATAAGTTAAAATCCCGAAGTAAATAAGTATCTATTTCTTATGGGAGTTCACCCCACTATTACCGATATCAGGCATAACTTTTCTTATTACACTACCTATTGGTGACTCACTAATATACCTTACAAAAAATGGTTTTAAATGAAGATAAGTACATGCAACTTAAAGGCTTTCACTTACAAGGTATTTTCTGGAAAATATAGGATTTTCTAGAGTTTTCTACTACCTACGAATGTAAACTGCAGCTTTTCACACTATCTGTACTAATACATTTTATACTAAAATTTACACTAAACTTTTATGAACTCACCAGCTTTATGCTGATACTCGTTTTCAAAATAACTTGTATCCTCAGGTCAAAGATAGACAGGTACAGGTGTAACATTTTGTAGAAGGTGGAGCATACAAGATCCATCTCTTATTTTTGTATTACTTTTGGTGTTTGATGAACATTACAGAACGCACTTGTAATTAAACTCACTATGTAAATGAAATGGTTGCATGCTTCTTGTTTTTACTATTATACATTTGTGATGATACTGTACATGAAGTCCTCCACCCCGAAACGTATTCCGCCGTTACCGGTTTTGGGGTGTGACAAGCTCGCTAAGCTATCGGGCTTACGGTTTTAGTTTATTGTTTCAGGTACATCAGGGGATCGTGACTAGGCGAATGAATGATCGTACAACTCCACATGTTTTGTTTATGTTTCTGGGAAAACTCTGATATAGACTATTTTGAAAACAAATCTGTAATAACTGTTGGTTTTAAATGTTTTGAAAAGTTTTAAATTGGCTTGAATTTTATGGGTGTTACAACCCATTAATAAATTAAGTATATTTTGTGAAAATATGAAGAGTTGGAAGTTTCAAATGGATGTGATCAAAGGAAAAAATGATTCTTTTATAGTATAGTATGATGATATGATATGATATTATATGATATGATGATATGATATAATGATACATATATATACACTAACACTAATATCCCTCCATGTTGTAGTCTACAAAGATAAAAGAAATTTTCACAAAAACATAATGTTTCTAAGGAAAATCTACAAAATAGTTAGGGCATCCCATGGTCGGACAACCAAAGTTGTAACCTATAAAGATGTGGTAACTTGGTGAACATCATGTCACTCACTCAAGTGATAAACCATGTTCTAATCATGATAGGTACAAAGCACTTTGTGAATGGGTCTTCTTATTCTTTTAAAGTGTGAAAAGTTTGTATGGTCCATATGGAACATACACTTTACATGAACTATGTGGATTATAGAGATATAAGGCCGTGTAAATAGCTGAACTTGTTTTATATCCATGATATCCATTCCTTAAACTTAATATTTTTCCACAAAACAGCACGAGTGTCTTCAACGATGTTGTAAATGGGGATAATCTAAAGTTTTGAAGTCACTTTTTTGCAAGTTTGAATGAATTTTTTTGAAAACTTTAGATGCAAAGATGACAAAGAGAGCTTGGATGAAGAATATGGATGCGATTTGTGAGTAGTAAATAAGGCCACTAAATCATAAATGATACGTTTAAGGTTCACATGAATGGTGAGTAACTTTTTTTGGACCATTTATGTCATAAATGCAAACTGTAATTGTCTTTTAGTTTACATTTTCTATGTATGAAATATGGATAGTTTCTTTTTACCAAAAGGAAACGCACACACACACAAAAATCAATTGTATTTTTAGTTCGAGAGATAAAATTATGCATTACCAACATATTAACCATATTTCTATTTAAGTCGGTGTTTTCTTTGTATAAATAGAAGGTTCACCACTAAAAAGGTAAAATGAGAAGTGGTTCTACTGAGAAGTTACTTTTTTAGCAGTTATCATTAAACTAATCATCTATTTTGTAACATGTTTTCTCTTTAAAAAATTTATTTTCACAGATAATTATAATATAATTTCATAAAAAAACATGGTTGATAGAAAAAAAATTTGCAGTGAAGATCATCCATAAGAACTTCGACAAAAAAAAATATATTACTTAATTTAATTTACAAAATTCATATTTTTTTATAAAAACATATTTAAACGTATTTATTTTATGAGTGAGCCTACTCATTTTGATAATTTTAATGATTAATCTTATAAAGTATCTTACTTTAAACATTTAATAACTTATTTACGATTTAAACATGTAACATAAGATTAGATCATTAGCTCCACTTGACAAAATTGTCAAAATCCCCCGCATGTACAACGGCTATCTGGACCCACATCTTCCACTTTTTTGTCCCCAAAACCCTCAAGTAACCTCAATCATGTCGCTCTTTTTCTTTAAACCCCATTTTGCATTGGATAAACGGTGTAAAGGCCTCCTTTTCCTTGACCTCATCTGCCTCTCTTTTCTACTTCCTTGTATGGAGTTCCATTTAGCCTGAGTAGGGCTTTTATTACTGGGTGGAAATTTCGAAGATGGTGAAGAGAATTTATTGTTTTGAATGGATAATTGCTCTAGGGTTTCTTCTACTTGTTGCCGTTGTTTCCTCCAAGAATCATGGTAAATTTCTCTTGATTTCTTCTCACATTTGCTTTTATTATTGTGGGTTTTGTATACGTTTGTTTCCTAGTAAAAATTTGTAAAAAAATATGTTTTTTTTGGGAATTAGGTTTAGATTTATTGGTTGTGGTTCGGTCAAAAGAAATGCTTATAATCTGTTTCCAAAAATCGGTATATGGTTTTCTTTTTCTGTTTAAGATCTAGAAAATTAGATTTGGAGAAGTTTGCAATAAGTTGTTGCATATGGAAGTACTTCCATTCATTTGTTTATCAAAGCTTCTTACTTTCATTTGTTCCTACTATTTAATGTACCTTAAAAAATCTACCCAATTATAGTAATTTAATCCAAATTTTTTTAAAAAAAATGTGCAATGATGTAATTGGTTAAAGGATAGTAAAATGCTATCATCTGGTAGATTTTTGAAATTAATATATCCTAATAAAAGAAATTAGAAGTAAAATACTGTAATAAGTTATAAGAGAAATAAAGTAAGATGCTAAGGTAAACAAACAAACCATCAATCCATCCGACACTCCTTGAAAACCAAATATTCCAATAATAAGTCAACATTTTATAAATTTTTAATCAATTTATATAACAATTCTTGATATTACAGGAAATCAAGCAAACGATCTTGTTGACTTGATTAACAAAAACCGAACATCAAAAAGACTTCCCCAACTAAACAACAGCCCGGGTCTCGGCTGCATGGCCATGCAATACATAAAGGAATGCCGATTCAACTGCAGTCAAGTCAACACAGTCAACTGTAAACCTTCCGAAGACGATTTCACAGAAATATTCGCTCCAAATTGTGGGGTCGAGCTTCCGACATTTGGCACCATCTCAGGACTCATCGTGGGGTGTCACCAGAAACATCTAGACCCCCCGGAAGCCTTCCAGAATGTTCTTGTACACAATAATGGAACACTGTCGATTTTAAGAAATAGAACACATAGGGAAGTTGGAGTCGGGATTATCCGTGCAAAAAGACATAAAGGCCCCTACTTATGGTGTGCTTTGTTTGGAAGCAACGAGAGAAATTCGACATTTGTCCTTGAAGATCTTGGCAAAGGGATTGAACAGAAGGAAGGGTGTTATAGTGGGAGCGGGAGTTCTTGTAGCTCGGGAGGGAGAAATGGTAGTTTTGTTTGGATGTTGATTTTTTGTATTTTTGTATTAAGTAGTACTGGGTTCTTTTGAAAATGCCAAGTCTTGGAGAATTTTCTCTTCGTGATGTTTGTCTGTTGATGATCAATGAAAAATTCTTTTGATTCATATTGTTTATTACTTTGCGAATAATCTGGTAACTTATAACTACTAAAAACAGAAAGTTAATGTTTGATAAAGGAGCTAGATCATAAAGTAAAGACATTCGGTTACAACAAGAGGTATCTATCTATAAATATTTACATACTATGTTTTTGTGTGTGTTGACATTTATATTTTATATATATAAATACAATTTGCTGCATGATCAAGCTGCGAGTTCTGAGTTTGACACCTGACCCTCAGCAGCAGCTGCAGGTGTGTCACAAACATTGCACCTACATACCGGACACACACTGAAAAAATAATAATAAATTAAGTCAGGTTCTGACTTATGGCGTTTTTTCTGTATTAAGTACAAAAAAAAAAACACACAATATATTCATGGTAAAGAGAAATACCCGTTAACTTCTTTAAGCCATTTATCGACACACGGGGCATGATATTCATGACGACACGGAAGAACCCTTATTTCATCTCCTTCCTCATAATCAACCAAGCAAATGTAGCATCTGTCCAACATAGTTTTCGTTATCAGTATCAGTAACAGTAATAGTAATAGAAACAACAAAGTAAAGGACTTACTGTTGAACATAATTTGGGCCGGTTTCCGATGCATCAATCTTTTTGTGACTTTTAAGGAGAAACGAATCTACAACAGACTCAGGTGCAGGTAGAGAGAGCATTGGCATTGAAAGTGATAGAGGCTGTCGGTGGATTTCATCCAATACCTAATAAAAAAAGAAAACAAAAATATTGGCAACTCAAATTTCAAAATATAATTATTAATAGTAAATAAATAAAATGTTTAAATACCTCAGATAAAGCTTGAGCAAGCAAAACAACGCGTGATATACTTCCAAATGAACCGGTTTCTTCACCCAAGAAAGATGAACCGCCACATGAGCATGTCCCATCACGGTGTAGCCCAGATGCACAAAATCTGGTTCGGTTTTCTCTCTCATCAACACCACCTAACCCTCTTTCTGACATCTACAAAATATATATACACATATAATCATAAGTTTGCTATTTTATGATTTGTGGTGTTGGATGAATATTTGGGTTTAAATGAGAGAGAAACTTGCCTTTTGTTATGGAAATCAGAAATCGATGTGTATTTTCAAATGTTTAATTACAAATTTGTGTTGATTTCCTTTTGTGGTTGTTGGAAAAAGGTGGAGAGAGAGAGAGAGAGAGAGAGAGAGAGAGAGAGAGAGGTGAGAAGTGGTGTTTGGGTTTTCATGATTTTGACTAGTTACCAAATTTTGACATTTTACTCTAAATTGACTATTCTACTTTTGGAGTAATGAATTTTTTTTTGAGGAGATTTCGTTCTTCAAGAGCAAACTACATGAATTATGAAGTATTGGACAAGCAAAGCAATCTAAAATGGACGAATCTTGTGCACTAATAGATAAATAAGTAAATTGAAAGTAAAACCTAACCTAAAAAGTAAGGTGCCGTTTGGTTGTGGAAAACTGTTTTCATTTTCTAAGAAAATATTTTCAGAAAAGAGAGTTGAGTTTTCATTTTTAGTTTGCAATGAAAATTTTAGAAAACGCGTTTGGTTGGAAGCGGTGGAGTTTTCATTTTCCGCCTTAGAAATTTGGAAAACTTTGGAAAACTGTAGAATTCGCTTTTCTAACTTACATACAATTTGGAAAACTGAAAATTTTCATTTTCTTAGAAAACTTTGGAAAAGTGAACGAACCAAACGCGTTTTCAAAATTTCCATTTTTCTTGGAAAATTTTCCTAGAAAACTGGAAAATTTTCCACAACCAAACGCACCGTAAGTGTTGCATTAATCTAGGATAACCTAAAAAGGTAAATGCAAGAGATAGCATTGTACTTCTGCTGAATTGTTTAATATAGCATCCTACTTCAATTTTTCCTTTTACAGCCATTACAAAACATTCCCAATTATAGCAATGTCATTATAATATAATTTTAATATATTATATCATTACTACAATTGAATAGATTTTTCAAAATATAATATTCTAATAAGAACTTTTTTTGAAATACAATGCCATAACTTGGTAGATTTATAATCATAAGAAGAAGAAGAAGAAGAAAAGATATTACAACGTTATTGAATGCAATGATATGCAAATAAATGAAAGTATGTTGTTATTTATTGCAACATTCAACTTGGCTAATATGTTAGTCTTGAAAAGTAAGTTAAATATTTCAATTGTCCTTCAACAATGAAAAGTAATAGATGAATCTTGTGCACTAATAGATAAATAAGCGAATTTGGACTCCTTACCCAAAAGGTAAATGTTGCATTTATTTTACGATAACATAAAAGGGTAAATGCAAGAAATAGCAATGTACTTCCATTGATGTGTTAATTATAGCATCCTATTCTCATATTTTTTTTCTATTACGGCAATGTACTTTGAAAGTTCTACCCAACTACAACAATGTCGTTAAGATACAAAACGATTTTCCCTGCTATAATTGGAAAAATATTTTAAAGCAAAATGTCCTAACAAGATTTTAAAAAAAAAATCGAAGTATAATGCTATTACAGGGTAGAATTTTCGTAGTACAATGCCTCAATAAGAAAAAAATATCAAAAGCACAATGCTACAAAAAGATTATAATCATATGATATAATACACAAATAAATGAAGGCACGTTGCTATTTCTTGTATAAAAAAAGAAAAGTAAAGAAGTGCATTTACCTGAGATCTAAAACGCCTGCGCTCTTCATTTCTACCATGACTTGTTAAATAACCATTTTCACGACCACTAATATCAAGAAGCCATCGATCATCATCAAGTCCAGCTGTGAAAAATATTGCTGGAAAACCACTGTCCCTTCTAGAACCACGTCTCGCTGACGTGTCACCAAAAAGCCTTCCACTGTTCCTTCTTCCTTCACGGCTACTAATTTCAGAAACACCACTGGAAAGAACATTTCCAGTGTCCATAAGAAGTATACGACCGCTTATCACATCCGGTTCCACATCAGACGGCAAAACTCCGGAACCGGAATCCGTAATTCCACTCCCAAATATCCGAAGACTCAGAAAAGAATCTGACAGAACCAACAGCGCCCGAGTATTGGAATCGGAATTCCTAACTATATCGTTCTGATTCCGGCCGGAATCAGAATCAAGATTTTCTTCGGTGGAGACGGTGATTGGATTGACATTCATGGGTGCACCTTCGTCGATAGGTAAAGTTGATTCCGATTCCGACCCGTGATTTCCTGAGACTGGTTCTTGACTTGGTTGACCAGCATAAGATGTACTTGCTTTATCCTCGCTACTACTTATGGGACTTATAGCAATGTTCTTTGCACTGCTACTGCAACTTTCGGGTTCTGATTCCGAAGTTTTGGAACTTGTGCACACGGGTTCGGAATCAAAGAATGAAGAGGGGACACCTGCAGAGGTTATAGATTCGATGCTAGCAGGAGGAAGGTTTTCTATAGAGCTTGTTGGTGATTCCAACTGCAAGTGGTGGAATGGAATACAATGTCAAAAGCAATCAAACATTCAGACAGAAGATTAGTCAAACTATTCCATTAATGTATACAAAAGATTAGTCAAAGTATTCCATCAAGGGTGTGTTTGTTACATGGGACATGACTGGACTGTATTGGGCTATTTTCCATAATGAGAGGATGAAAAGGGCATTCAAAGAATTGCAAATTTTGTCCAATTAAACATTAGTTTCAGACTTTCAGTCCCAGTCCAATACATGTTTTGTCCTGTGTAACAAACGGGGCCCAAGGGATCTTACCACAACTGCTTTTGGCAAAAAGAAGTTAGAAGCATACCCTTATGCTGCTGAAGTGGGTGATAATGAAATGACACATTTGGCGTTTAACTGACACCTCAAATTAAAGATGTGGTAGCAGAATATGAAGACAGAAGATATATCAGCATGTGAAATGATGCTGGCAACCTTATTTTGACTCGGGTGGCAATCTAACAGAACAATCACACAACACAAGACAAGAAGAGATTAAAACTAAAACTAAGAATAATTATTTTCATTGTTGCTAGTCTGATCATTATAATTCAGGTCCTATATCTTTTAATACTAGTTCACTGCTTGCATGCTTCTGATTAGTTTGACCTCAGCACTCACATAATCATTATCACTTTTACCAAATCTCTTGTTGCTGAGAATCATAATTGGCCGAAAGCACCGCTTAGAACCAGTGATGGAGACAATTGATTATCGAGAAAATTATCGCAATCAAAATAATATAAACCCCAAAACGAGGCTCAAAGACGATCACAACGAACATCAATTGAACACACAACATCAAATTATAAACGACCATCCAAGGATTTGATAAACCATATACCACAGAATTATTAGGGTTCTGGATGAGTAACAGTGACCATGACGACGACGATGATCAATTACAGAAAAAAAGTATAAAAAGTCTGGTTGTTATATAAATAACATACCTCTAAGGCAGACGAAGGAGAATTGGAGTTGCGTGTGTGACCACATAGTAGAATAGAAGAGAGCTTCCGCTTTGTTCGATTCAATCTCGAGGGGTTTGAAGAGCGATCCGACCCTAATCGACTGCTGCCGGAACCCATTCCAGGTGTAAATTGAAAACAGAGATTTGAATTGGAGTCTGGGGACGAAGATGGTGATGATAATGGAGCAAGTGAAAAAGAGATTACGACGAGGACAAAAAGTCGTCTGGTGGAAAATGAAGACAAGAGATGAGTTTCGTATGATGGTGGTAACAAGAATATTTTGGTGCCTTTCACTTCCACCCATGTGGTTGTGAAATGTAACATTACAGTCCAAAACCAAAAAAATAAAATTTGGAGCAAATTTGCTTTTTCACTTTTTGGATACACATGCATGAGGGTAAAGTTTGGGCTTATTAGGCAAAATTAGAGAGCTTGTAGCTAGTAGCTGGTAATTGATTGTGTTTTGTTTATGAAAGATAAATTTTAAACTTATCATTAGTATTGAAAGATTATTTGATTTAATGTTGGAACTAGAAGGATATCATTTGCGTATGAGGTTATCTGATCACCTTTCTGCTGGAGTTTCACAATGGATCTCGCAAGGAGGTGGAGATAAAACCATTTTGTTGAACTGTGACATCCCAAATTTTATGGCAAAGAAAGACCGATTTATTTATCACTAGGCGAACGCAGTGGGATAATTATGTAGTTTAATATGGTTTAATGTATTGTGAATAAACCATACATAAAACTTGTATGCGATTAAATAGCATATATATTTTTTGATTTACAAATTTTTTATCATAATAAATAATGAAAACTTTTTACTATTAGTTTAAAATTTTAAATGTAATTTTTATATACACATTAGTATCTAATGTAATTAGTTGATGATTGATTAGATATGGATTCTCATATGTGGTCATCTATTTATGTTGAACCTCATAAAAATACATATTTAACGACTTTTATTAGTTTTACTATTGAATAGAAAATGGTGCCGTATTTTAAGTAAATATAAAAAATCTCATTCTCAATCTATTTTAAGATAGTGACATATTTTAAGTTAATATAAAAAATTATATTCTAGAACTAGTGAAAAGAAAAAACGGAGCCAAAATTTTTAACTATAATAAAGTTGATTCCAATTAAAAAGTGCTCAATCGAAGATAATATCATTCAATAAACATCATAAGATATTACATTATAGTCAAATTACAGACATCATTTTTGTAAGAGTCATTCAAAATATATGAGACTATAGTGTCTAATACAACAATGTAATAACCAAATGACCCTAACATATTTTAAATGAAATATAATTATAATATATTATCTATGCAACTAAATTTCTGCACAACATGTGAGATTCGTCTACTATATGGTATATGGTGTTCTTCTAATATATTATATTATAGTATAAACATTATATTTTGAAAACCACTTTGAGTTATATTGTAGTTTATAACATTAAATTTGTGATGGGTTGTATTTGACACACATTTGTGTATTTATATCTATATTATATAATTAAAACAAATCTTATATAAACATCCAACCTAAATATTCATCTTCAAGTTTTCTTTCTTCGCCTCATAAACAAACTTTTGTTATAAAGCAAAAAATGGAATAAAAGACACTTAATTGTATGATCATGATATATTGTATTTTGATCGGGGCTTGTACAAAACATGCATGAGCATATATTATTAATTTATCTCTTGTTTTGGGTAATTCGAATAAGATAGCTTCAAATCCAACGTATCAAACGGATTACCCATTTACTAAAGTCTAAAACCCAAAAACTCAAACATGTTTTAGTACCATACAAATGCATGAGGTTTTAGCAAATTATTATCTCATATGAATTACCATTGATTATGTGTGATTAATTATTAAGAAGGTGAAAAGGTTTGGGTTTCAAATGCATGAGGTTTTAGCAAATTATTGTGGGGGGGTTTCAAATGCATGACAATCAAGGGAAAATGCAAGCTTTATAAGTATGTAAGATTATTTAAAATCAGAGTATCCTCTTTGAAGCATAATATTGCGAAATTTGTTTCCAAAAACATGATAATGTTATTATCAAAGCATTTCCGAAGATATGTATTTTATTTATATTAAAACATTGGGATGTCGTCGTCAATACAGAAACATAAGCATAACGAAATATTACACGCCTTACCGTAATTAAACTAGTGGTCTAATACTCATTGAATCTCTCGGTAGAATGTATCTTTTTATATCGTTGCCTGTGATACAATAAACTGAGTGGGTCAGGTTGGGAAACCCGGTGAGTACATAGGGATTTAAATTCCACAATGTTATAACATGTATATATTTTATAACTCGTAAGATACAATTTCACCTCATATAAGCAATTTACCCTACCTCATCGATCCTCACAACGACACGATCCATACTTTCGAATTTAAAATGAACGGTTTTACCTAATCCATACTCCCGGATTAGGTATAAATGACTATGTCTAATCCATGCTCTCAGATCAATGACAAATTACTATGCCTGCTCCATACTCTTGGACTAAGGAAATGACTATGTCTAATCCATGCTTTCGGATTATTGACAAATGACTATGCCTAATTCATACTCTTAGACTAAGGACGAATAAATATGTCTAATCCATGCTCAGGGATCAAAGACAAATGTTAGAGTTCTACCCTCCATGTATATCTCACACGTACTCTTAAGGAGATACTACCCAATATTTATCTTAATTAATTTAGGTATATTTTGTAAGTCCTAAATCATCATATATTATCATATATGTTCTTAACACGTATTCCAGACAATAGAAAATATCTCACACATAACTCTTTAAAAAATATACAATACTATAATTAATAATTAAAATCATGTTCATAAAAGAGACTATGCACTCACTTGTTAAAGCGATGACTCGAAACTCGGACAACGCTTCACTCCTAGCAACTGTCTTTTCCTTCGACGTAACCTAGTATTATTATCATTGAGTCTTAATCTAATTTTTATTGTGACTAATTATTTGCTTAGATTCATCATTAATTCAAAGTCTATTGATCTATAGCTGATAAACGACAACCGGGTAGGATCATATCGGAGGTAGGTCAGTTTGTTATACAAAGTATATTGTTTTGAAATCTCACTTTAAACACCTCACTAAATCTAGCCTAGGCATCATCCTCGTAAGTAGATCAATCAGTATAATAACTTGGAATCACTGATAAATCTTGTTTATAGGTTCATAATAACGATAATGAACTTAAACATATGTTATACTTAAAGCACGATAAGCATAACTCAACTTACAAGTGGTTTAGCGAAAAACCGGACTCTGAGCGGGTAGAACTTCTAAACTGAAAGCTCTATTTCTCGGGGCTTTCTGGCACTCCAGAGCTTCGCTACTAGCACCTAAGAAGTGCTAGAGAAAGGTCTTGGGACCTTGAGAGGGTTTTGGAAGAGTTTTAATTGAAAGGTGTGAAGAAAATAGTTAAAATCAAGTTCTATTTATAGACTGGAAGTGGTATAGTGTAACGTCCGCGTTTCTGACTAAGCATTAATATTATTATGTAATAGTTAGGTCAACAATTATAACTTATTTTGATGTAATGAAGAAGAATTATTTGAGTATTATGTAATTTATGTGATTTTATGTGCATTATACTTGCTTATAGCGATATAAAAAATTAAGAATAAAATATGCGTAAAAAATAAAATGAGTATTTGACCCAATATCTTTGAAGAAATATGAAGTAGTCGTAACAAGGATTCCAGAGATATAAAGAACGCTGAAATCTGACTTATAACAAATAAGTTATGACTCGTCGAAGTTTCGCGATTAAACCAGCACAACGCCGCGTATCGTAAAAAGTGAATTCTTGATAAAACACTTTTTAGCCTTAGGTGCTGTTTGTTTTTTCGAAGAGAAAATTCATGAAGTCTGCGGACCACCTCTGTAATCCTCTGTAGCATAAGAGGTGGAACAAACGACAGTCTATAATAAGAAGCATGTTTGTTTTTTAATATCTGCAGACTGCTGCTGTAAACTGAAATTTAAGTAAACTAATTTTTAAACTGAATATAGTTCTCAACACCGAAATTTTAATAATTATAGTCTTAAAACATTGAAAGAATACTAAAAAGAATATGTAAAAAAACAAAAATATAAAACTTTTTCAAAAAAAAAAACTTAAAAAAAATATAAAACAAGCTAACAGTTTTATTCTAGAAAAACTAATTGGAAAAAACATAAAAAAAGAAAATAATAAAAAAATTAAGTATTGCAGACAATGTCTACAAAATTCGTAAAAAATTACATACGTTAAAAAAGATGCAACTAAAACTGAAAATATTATTAACAGAAATGGTAAAAAAATTAAAACTCAAAGGGTTTTTTTTTTTTTTTGTAAAAATATCAAGGTAAAAATTTTTGTGGAAACTATAAAAAGAAATTGTATCAAATCCGTAAATAAAAGTTTAAAAAATCAAAGTTTTCTTTTATAAAAATAAAAGTTAAAAAGAAAAAAAAAAGTTATACCAAAATTCTAAAAAAACACTTGGAAAAAAAATGAAAGCTAAAGAGATTTGAAGAGACAAGTCAAGTGTTGCGCCACGCAGCACACGCGCAGAGTTTTTGTAGTTTGAAGTCTTCCAAAAAACAAACTGTTGCGAGAGGGAAAGTGTTGCGTGTGTGCTGCGTCACGCAGCAAAAAGAGGTTTTTTTAAAATAACAAACAACACCTTAGATATTTAAACGAAATTCGTAGTAGACGTTAAACTAAGAGAGCTCATATAGAGAACGTCCAGATCTGACTTCGTTAGAGGAAGTTCTGAGTTTTCTAAGATTTTGCATAACCGTATGCAGCCCGAAAATCGAATTTAAGATCGATCGATTTTTAGCCGACACAACCTAAACAAGAATTGAATATCTCGTTAATAAGAGCTCAAAGATATAAAGACGGTCGAAAACGGACGTCAGATAACAAAGTTATGAATTTTTAATAGACTTTAATTATCTAACACTGTTAAAATATAAATTTAAAAATAAAGTCAAAATTAGCCGACAGAATCTAAAATAAAGTTGTAGATTCCGTCGTTGCGTACGGGTGGATATAAAAAAATGTTAAAAACGGAACTTATATGCGAAAGTTACAGATTTTAAAAGATAATTAGTTTTTTAGAGTAACCAACGAGTGACATGTGGCGCAATCTGGGCCGAACCTTCTTCCTTACGCCTTTGTATGAGATCGCAACACGTGACACATTAAGCCCAGCGTAATTTTGAGTACGCTCAGCATAACCCTTAAAAACCCATTACGCTCAGCGTAATTCACTAATTCTTGAGTACGCTCAATGTACTCGGTGCTAGCAATCTATAAATAGAGTCGTTTTTCCTCATTTTTTTCACATCTTTTCTCAACTTCTCTCCCAAATACCCCCAAACCCTCTTCTCCTTTCCTTAGCACTTCCTAAGTGTTAGAGGTGAGTCCCGGAGCACCAAAAGGCTCCGAGAAAAAGAGATTCCGTCTCATAAATTCTGCCCGCGCAGAGACCGACTCCTCGCTAAACCCCCTTGTAAGTGAGTTATTGTTACCCTACTTTAAGTATAACTTATGTTTAAGTTCATTATCGTTATTATGAACCTATAAACAAAATTTGTCATTGATTCAAAGTCGTTATACTGATTGATCTACTTACAGGGATGATGTCTAGTCTGTGATTTAGTGAGTGTTTTAAAGTGGGCTTTCCAAAAAGTATATTTCGTATACCAAACAAACCCTACTTCCGATATGATCCTACCTGATTATTACTTACTTAATAGATCATGAAAGTAGAATTTGAGTTAATGATAAATCTAGACTAATAATTAGTCATAATAAATATTAGACTAAAATTTATTGATGATAATATTAGGTTTCGTGGAAGGAAATGACAATTATTAGAAGCGAAGTGCTGCCCGAATTTCGAGTTATCACTTTAGCAAGTGTGTGCATAGTTAATTTCATCTTACACATAGATATGAAATATTTAATATAAATTACGTGCTATGTCTGCATATTATCTGTGTTCTTGATATATATATATTGGATGAACAATTTATATATGTTTTACTTGATTTAAACTGTATATGTATTTTATACCTATATTTATGATGGGTAAAGATGGGTAGATAATATAGATGATGAAATAAATGATGAGAGACCTTGATGTTTAAGCTGATGCAGTCATCTTGTAGAGTATAAATGACGACCACAAACTATTCTAGACAGTCCAGTGGAACGTTGGTAGGCTCGCAACCTGTAGGTGTTTTTGAATGAACTACGTGTTCACCAGGTGTACTCCATCCCCCTCATGGTTGCCTTACTGACATATATTGCTGAGGTATCCCCTAAGCAATATTGACGATCCCGATGAAAATCCTTAGGCTAGGTCGCTTACTTTAGATTCTTTAGGGATAGAAAATGAGGATAACGAGAATGAGTAATCGGGTTGAATGATTTGATGAAACTAATGAACTTAATTATTATGGGTTGAAAACCCTATGTGATCGCCACTCTCCTAAGCCTAACCCACTTAGTTTTTTGTATTTCAGGTAGTGGAAAGAGAGCACAGGAGTGATGATCTGATGAGAGATCTACGAATTATAGGCCATTAGAATAATAGATGGTTGTAAGGTCTGCACTATTTCTGTTTATGCTTATGCATTATATTAACAATGACATCCCAAAGTTTTTAATATAATTAAAAGACATTTCTTCAGAAATGCTTTGATAATATCTTTATCATATTTTTAGGAACAAATTCTGCAACATTATTCTTCAAAATGATACTCTGATTTTTAAATAAAGTATAAACAAATGTTTTTTTTTTTTTTTGGCCGTGAAGTTGGGGATGTCACATCTAGTATGCAGGGTGTGATCAAATTCATAGGGCATACTGGGGGACATGTGTCAGCATCATATCACAAGCCTTGGGGAGGAAGGTGTGTGCCAGATCGCGACACGTGTTGTCCTCTTGTTAATCCGAAAACTAATTATCTTGTGAAATCCATAACTTTCGCATACGAGCTCTGTTTTTTACGTTCTTTAGATCTACATGTAAATAACACGAGATCTATAACATTCGTTTAGACTCTGTCGACTAATTTTGACTTTATTTTTAAAGTTATATTTTAACAGTCGTATACAGTTAAAGTCTGTTAAAAATTCATAACTTTGTTATCCGACGTCCGTGTTCGACTGTCTTTATATTGTTGAGCTCTTATTAACGAGATCTTCAATTCTCGTTTAGATTGTGTCAGCTAGTAATTGGTCAATCTAAAATTTAATTTCTGAGTTGTACACTGCTACGCTGAATCTTAGAAAAATCATAAGTTCTTCAAATGAAGTCAGAATTGGGCATTTTCTATATGCACGCTCTCGATTTAACATCTACTACGACTTTTGTTTCATTTGCTAAGGCTAAAAAGTATTTTGTCAAAAATTTACTTTTTATGATACGCGGAGCCGTGCCGGTTTAATCGCGAAACTTCAACGGGTTATTAACTTATTCGTTATAAGTCGGATTTTAGTGTTTTTTATATGTATGGAATCTTTGTGGCATATACTGTAACTTAGGTTAAGATTCTATATCCTAAATAATATTCTATCAAAAAGTCATTTTTTACGCTTATTATCTCTAAATTTACTAGCCCGAATCTGCAAGCGTTACAATTATCTTCCCTTTAGGATGATTATATCCCAAAATCATCAATCTACTTACTTTGCTTCCTTTCCTTTTGTGACCTACTGACCTTAGAGATGCACACCAAAACCGGATCATCGATTTGAAACCGATCCGATCCGAAAACCGGTTTTGGAATTTGACCAAACCGGATCGGATTGGATCCGATCCACCGGATTCAAACCGGATCCTAATCATAAGGAAAAAATCGAATTTGATACCGGATCATAAACCAGATTTACTAAAAACCGGATCCAAATCCGCCCCAAAATCCGCTAAAACCCACTAAAAATCGGTTTAAACCGACTTGAAATCAGATTAGAATCGAATTCGGATTTTGGTTAGAACTGGATCGGATTTTGACCGGATCTGATTTTTCATGACATAATTAAAACCGGATCGAATTCGAATCCGGATCGGATCGGATCGGATCTTGCATTTGTGCACCTCTAAATGACCTATAATAGAATGTTAAGTTCCAATTTGGTATGTTTGCTTGACCTAATTTCAAGATTAAGGAGATGATATTATTTTTACTTTGAGGAAATTATTATTCATCTTTGATCATCAAACATGTTTGGTGCAAGTATATTACGATTATCTTTCTATGTTAAGAACATTACAATTTTTTTTCTAACTCACACATCCTCTTTAAATAAAAAAAATGAAAAAAAAGGAAGAAAAGAAAAATAAAGAATCCATTGGCCTCTTGCCCTTGACCTCTCAAGAATAGCCAAGTGCTACTGCTCTCAATCTCTTTCTTCATTTTCCCTATTTCACAGACAAACACAAACCCAAGGCAGGAGAAGAAATCAACGACGCAGATACACTCCGATTGATTCCTTCTTCACCAGATCTCCGACCTTCCTGACCGAGCGATCCCGAAATCATGTTTCGTCAAGTAGCTTCTCGCCTCCTTACTCGTCCTACCACCACTTACTCCGCCGCCGCTTCCGCCACCACTCGCCGTCCGTTCGCCACAGAGGTTGTGGCCGATACCACATCGGGAGACGAAGCGTTTGTAGAGGCTTGGAAGAAGGTTGTTCCCAACATAGATCCACCAAAGACTCCTAGCCAGTATATGCATCCTCGTCCTCCTACCCCTTCCACTTTGCCCACTAAACTCACTGTCAATTTCGTCCTCCCTTACGCTTCTGAACTTTCTAAGAAGGAGGTTAGTTTTATTGATTTTATGAATTATGCAAACTCGTTTTCGTTGTGCATGATAAACTTAATCGATTTCATTAGATTATTTAGGGTTTGTGTTTTCTGATAATGTAATTGCTTAGTTATTTATAATCAAAGAGGCTGAAGTTATGTTTTAATAACGTGGTTAGGTTATTCTAATTAATCCATACAAATTTACAATCCGTCTGAGTATTTGGCATTGTAATCAACCAAATTCATTTGGGGTTCTTCACTTGCTGTTATTTATAAGCTGTATAACAATGCTGTCTTATGGTGCTCAAGTGACTTTCATCTGGATGTATGCACTCTGTCTCTATTTCAAGTTTCAAATGGGTTGATACACTAATGAAGCTTGTTTGATTTGGGTTTCTGTATGTTATCATCTCACCATGAAGTTACTAATTAGTCGCTAGATATATTATTAGTCTTGGTAGCTGTTTTTGTGCTCAATTTGGTTTCAATCTCAATTTGTGTTTCAACCAGTCAATCTGTAGACGTTCACCTTGAAATTGGTTTTCAAACTCAGTAATGGTCAAGTGTCTTCACTATTCATGAGGCTGTGCAAGTTCAATTGTGGTTAAATGTCTTGGTTTAGTTCAAGATTTAATTGTTGTATATAGTGTAAATATTTAATAGTATCCATTAAAAGTTATTTTACAATTTTAACCTTGAAATGTTACAGGTTGATATGGTGATAGTTCCAGCAACCACAGGGCAAATGGGTATTTTACCAGGACACGTGCCAACAATTGCAGAGCTAAAACCCGGTCTTCTCTCAGTCCATGAAGGAAATGAAATCAAGAAATATTTCATCAGCAGTGGCTTTGCTTTCATTCACCCAAACTCTTATGCAGACATATTGGCTGTTGAAGCTGTTCCCCTTGACCGAGTTGACCCAGCCCAGGTACAAAAAGGGCTAAACGAGTTCACTCAGAAACTGAGTTCAGCCACAACTGACTTGGAGAAAGCTGAAGCCCAAATTGGGGTGGATGTTCATAGTGCTCTTAACTTTGCTCTTACTGGTTAGAGTAAGGTGAGTGATTGCCTAATGGGTCTACTTTGTTTTGTGATCCTTTTGGATTAAATAATAATATGCCATTGTTAATGGCTATTTGGAAGATTTTTGTGGGGGGATGAATTTCATTTGATATCATATTTATACCTCTTTTGTTGTAGTAAGTTGAAACGGGAATGTTGAGAAATGATATTAGTTGCTTGCAAGTGCGTTTGGTTCAAAGAAATATCAAATAATATAAAAGACGTTGTGATATAATCTTTATGGGCTTTTAGAAACATAAAAAATACATATGTGGGCTAAAAAATAAAGAAAAAATAGTTAATTGAAGAAAACTTTGAAAATGTTATGATTGATGGTGATTTATAAGCTTGTTTATATTTTGAGTTTATTGCAATATAGTGTTTATTTTCATGCTAAAAATAAATATCTTTTGGTTATTTTATATTTTTCATCTAGTTTATCAACTATTATACCAATCGCTATTCTATTAGTTAGTTAGTTTATTTATCCGACAAAAACTAGTTTTTTAGCTAGTATGTCTAACATTGGCACAGTCTAAATAAAAAAGAAAAGCAACATCTTACAACTTTGAAAGCAACAAGAAGGTGTAGATAGGCCTTAAAATTGTTTTAAGACAAGATGAAGATGAAGGTGTAATCTGGTCTTGAAAATAATTTAGCAAATTTTATGAATCATACATTAAGAAAGACGTATCCTTTTAGAGATCCACTGTCTATAATAGTGTATGCACCAATTAGTATTACATACAAACAAACAATAAGAAATTGGCCTAAACTATGTTGCTATGTGGTATGCATGCATTTATCCCAAAATTGAATACATCTCCCAACACTATTTTTTAAAACAGAAAATGAAAGAAACAAAGATTTCATAGTAGTAGTGGAAAATGAAGTATATATTCAAATCCATCAACAATAAACGCGATATAGAAATCTAATTACCCCATCACCATCCCAAATAAAGACCATTTCCTCCCATTCATTTCCATGCTCCAGGAAGAAACTGCTACACCACCACTCACCTTTTTACATATTCTAGAAGGGGCAAGAAGGTCATTACCAGCAAGTAAGAGCACCCTGTTATTGGAGGGGCAATTTGGGAATTCTGTTACGTCTGACTTATAGATAGTGGGGGATGCATGAAGTTTTGGTATCTTTTTGGCGATTGGTGTCTTTTGGGAGAGAGCTAGCTCTCAAAAACTAGCATATGTAATCCCTTTGATTTCCTTATGAAATTTGGATTCTGTTTTCTGCGTGATTTTGTTTGTTAAGAGTAATTTCTACCCTAGTTCATAGCAGAAACATGCAATATCTAGATCATCAAATAAAAGCATAAGTTTTACATGTTTGGAATTCTTGAAATATGTATTTATTGGCTCAATAAGTTTGAAGAGGATAATTAATGTAAAATTTAAGTTGCTGTGTTTAATCCAATCCTTTTCACCTGAAAGTGACCTCATGATAATTTGTCTAAAAGCCTTCTACATGAGATGTTTATCATTTATGTGCAAGCAATAGTCCATATACATTACATAGTTAGAATTTAACCATTACAAAGGTCAAAAAATATAATCACATTGCACTTTAAATGGCAAAGATTAAGTTTATCCATCATTACAAATTTCAAAACAATAGATTTACCATATTTCAAAGCAAAAAAGAAGAAGAAAGATTTACATGTTGCCAAAAGTACAAATGGGATATGACCTGACTGCATTAAAAATTAGATTATAACCAAACAGATTCGAAACAAAAAAAAAATACATTGTTGACTTGATTCTGGATTTAAGATCTTAATCAGAACTAACAGATTTAACATCCTAGTTTGAAGCAGCAAAATACGTGGGTAAATTTCATGTTTAATATCCTACTTTGGAACATAAGTAGAAACCAATTGACAGAAGCATCCTACTTTTTAACTTTAAATATATAAAGTAATACAATGAGCCAATAAATTGGTAACTGGCATAGGTAAACCTTAAGACAAAATCATACTCCAAAACTCAACAGTATGATGTATATAACAACCAAACCACACCTGACACCACTTATATGTTGGTCACTCGAAACAAAAGCATACCAAGAAATTTTGCACAAGAAAAATGCCATAATTCATAGAAGAAGAGAGAGATATATTACTAAACTAGTACTATAGATGCTTTGGAGTAACAGCTAATAATAATAATAATTCACCATAGCATGAAACAGCAATTGATAAGAAATGATCCACAACCTAATTAAAAGAAGTCTACTCTACTTTATAAAATAGATCAGAAAAGGAGATGGAAATAGTTATGGCTATGGTCATAGAATCTGGTAAGCTTTCACATTTGATGGAGAAACGAAACCTTTAGCCTCCAAACAAAAAAGAACCTACCAACCAAAGAAAAACAAGACAACAACAAAAGTGACAAAAAAAATATTAGGAGCATTCATTGGTTGATCCAAAAAAAAAAAATGGAAGAGCATTTTTTTTTTTTTTTTTTTTTTACCTTAGAACATAAAAGCCCAAGTTGAAGCTCCTTGACATGGCGAAGATTCATTATACATCTTTTAAGCACCTCTTCTTCCACTTCATTAGGTGGTGTCTGGAGATGCTCGGGCTTTGTACAAGAATAATCTAAGTGAGCTTTGACTAAAGAAGACACATTCAGCAACAAAGGCTTACACAAAAAATTCAAACCTCCCATTGTTAGTGATAAAATATTAGGAGCATTGATTTCAATAATATTGGCTTCAGATTCACCATAAGGAACCTCATATCCAAATATCACCAAGTTTTTAACACTCTTTGAAGTAATACTGAGCAGCCTATAACCATAGCAACGGTTCAATTCCAAAGTTTCCAGTACAGGAGTCCCAGATAATATGTTTTCAATCAGATCTTCATCTAAACTCTGATACTCGGATATACACAAACTCCTAAGACTTTTCCAACTAATCGCCCCTACTGGATTAAGCATGAACCCACCTACACTCAGCTCAGTAAAACATGAACTGGTGAAAACAATCTGATCCAACATAAACTCATCATCATATATGTTATTACAAAACCTCAAGTGAAGCTCTTTAACATTACATCTTATAGCATAGAGAATACAATTGTTGAGCTGCGGTTGAAATTGAATACCATAATTGGTAGACACTTTGAATTTTTTCAACTGCTTCAATTGGCGACATTGAGTTAGTGATAAACTAGTAGGACCACTGATTCCGATGATATCATCCGCTTCAGAACCAAATTCAGATGAAGTAATATATGGCCACCGGCACATTTCCAACACCAAAGTTTCCAATAGAGGACTCCCTGATACTATATTTACAACCAACTCTTCATCTACATTCACCCTGGAAATACACAAACTCCTAAGATTTTCCCAACTAATCGCCCCAGTTGGATTCAACTTGCATCCTCTTAGTCTCAGATCAGTAAAACATGAATTCATGAATACAAATTGATCTAACAGAAACTCAGGCTCATCTTTCATCCTCCAAATGTTCAAGTTAAGCTCTTCAACGTTACAACTTATAGCATAACGAATCCAATTGTTAAACAGTGATTCAAATCGGATATCATTAAGGATATGCACTTCGAATTTCTTGAGCTTCAATTGGCGACATTGAGTTAGGGTTTTGTCCACCAATAATGCGAATTCGTCCCTTGAATTAGGGTTTTTGAGACGTTGAGGTGGGGGAAGACAAAACATCAGAGTAGGTACCCAAGTCCAAAGATGTTCCCATCGCTTGGAGAGCGTACCTGTTCTAATGGCGTATTTTGTTGAGGGTAATCGAGAGAGGATTTCAATAAGCAAACAATCAGGCAACTCACTGACTCTATCATCATCCTCCTTCTCCATGATTTCTTGAAGTTTAGTCCGTTTGTCGGCAATTTTAGGTTGATTTTGTACTTCTTCCGACATCTGCAACAGAGCTTCGTTTCTTTTCCCCATGAAGAACCGCGGAAAACCCAATTTTCGTATATTTATACGATACATACGAAAGTTTTGCTTTACTCTCTTCAACTTGGAAAATATACTATTCAGTCTACTAAAATAAAAGAATAAATTTATAAAAATCATAAGAAAAATTAGTTAATTAGAGAAATCTTTGAAAATCATAACAAAAACGTAAATACTTATGACGGCTTGATGGGTTAAAACAAATCATGTCATTTTGAAGTAAATTATGCATAAACTAATTTATAAGGGCTGTTTATATTTTGAAACTAATTTATTAGCTTGTTTATTATATTTTAAGTAGACAAAATTGCAAAAATGTTCCTGTGACATGTATTTTTTGGGGGTTTTAGTCCAAACCCTGATTTTTTTGGATTGATAGTCATTTTAAGCTAGTTTGCTTGCAGTTTTGGTCTCTGTCCAAACTAAAAAGATTATTATACTCTTAATGAATTTATTTTTCATTTTTCTTTCACTTTTTAATATTATTATTATTATTACATCTTATAGCATAGAGAATCAAATTGTTGAGCTGCGATTGAAATTGAATATCATAATCGGCGTACAATTTGAATTTCTTTAGCAGCTTCAATTGGCGACATTGAGTTAGTGATAAACTAGTAGGAACACATTTTCTGATGATATCACCGGCTTCAGATTCAGATTCTGAAGTAATATTGAGCCACCTGCAATATTCAAACACCAAAGTTTCCAATAGAGGACTCACGGATACTATATTTACAATCAAGTCTTCATCTACATTCACCCCGGAAATACACAAACTCCTAAGATTTTCCCAACTAATCGCCCCACTTGGATTCAACTTGCATCTTGTTAGTCTTAGATAAGTAAAACGTGAATTGATGAATATAAATTCATTTAACAGAAACTCAGTTTCCCTTCCCCAAAACTCCAGGTTAAGCTCTTGCTCTTTAACTTTACAACTTATAACATAACGAATCCAATTGTTAAACTGCGATTCAATTCGGGTATCATAATAGGTATGCACTTTAAATTTCTTGAGCTTTATTTGGTGACATTGAGTTATGGTTTTGTCCACCAATAATGCGAATTCGACCCTTGACTTGGAGTTTTGAAGACGTTGAGTCGGGGGACGATTTGTAGTTGAAAAGATCAGAGTAGGTACCCAAGTCCAAAGATGTTCCCATCGCTTGGAGAGCGTGCCTGTTCTAATGGCGTCTTTTGTGGAGGGCAATCGAGAGAGGATTTCAAGAAGCAAGCAATCCGACAACGCACTAATTCCATCCATCATCCCTTTTTTCCATGATTTCTTTGATGTTTAATCCGTTTGTGGGCAATTTTACCTTGAATTTGTCTTCTGCGACAGAGCCCTCGCTGCTTTCCCATCAAGAACTGCAGAAAACTCAATTGTCGTATATGTATAGTTGTATCCATTCACCAATCACAATGCCTCAGAAAGTTATGTTTTACCCCCCTAAGCTTTAAAAATATACTACTCAGTCTATTAAAATCATATTCTATTTTCTAATGTATTCTAATAAAATTAAATTTTTGCCCAAGTCTCCACCCTAACTCGCCTTTTAAGTTAAATTACCAAGCTATCGTTGTCCTTCTTCGAATGGAAAAATGACTTGGTATAATGATAATACGTGAACATATTTGACAAGTTAAATAGTCAGTTGTGTATAAAAAAAAGTTGTTTAAATGTGAATAATTTTTTTTATAAATTTCTTAATATTTTTTATATTTTCTTACAAGTTTTTATATTTTCTTACAACATTTTTATGATATTTTTTTCTTATATGTTTTTTTAATACAATGTTTTAAACTTTGCTTATAATTTTTTTTAACTTTTTGCTTATACTTTCATATAATTTTAATAAAAGTGTTTTTAAACTATAAATGTTTAAAATTTTTCTTACAAGTTTTAAACTTTTTTTATACAAATTTTATATAGTTATTTCTAAGTTTTCTTTTACAACATTTTTAAAGTGTTTCATAAATTTTGTGTGAAATTTTAATATTTTTTTAATAACATTTTAAAGTATTTTCGCTATATACTAGTTTAAAACTTTATATTAAAAAAATTAAAAGTTTATAAAATTCTAATAAAAAGTATTAAAAATTTGTAATAATTTTAAAAAATTAATATATATATATATATATATATATATATATATATATATATATATATATATAGATTTTTTTTTGTTTTTTTATTTGCTAAGTAATATTTTCTTTTTATTTTTTTAAAAGACCTTCCATACTTATTGTTACATACTTAATTTTATTTTTAGATATTATTTACGTTAAAAATGTTGTATACGCTTAAAAAGAAAGAAAAAAAAATTATAAGAGGCTACATAAAATATTTCACAAAACAAAAACATATTTATTAATTAAAAAGTAAAGTTTAAAATTAATCAATATTTAATTGATATTTATGAAATTATGGATATTTTAAAAATAACGTTTGAAAAAAATAATACAAACAAATATGAAAAATAAAATCGCTATTATAAGTGGGGAAAAATGACTTATCAGAGTAATTAACTTCTCGTTTGGTTCATATTTAACCATTTAACTTGTTATATGTGTTCACATATTACCATTGTCACCGGCTATAGCCGGTGACAATGGTAATATGTGAACATATATAACAAGTTAAATGGTCAAATGTATGCAAAAATAAAGAAGTTGCCTAAATATGAACAAATCGACAAAGATGATTACACTGGTTAGTTATTTTCCCTCTTTATTTTTGTACCGTAGTCTTTATGTTAACTAATTGTCATTTTATCCTTCCTTTTTCACAAATTTAAAAACATCGGTAAATATTTGATAACATCGTTAAAGTAAGGACATAATTACATGTATTTTGGTAACTTGATAATAACTATGTGTATATATATATATATATATATATATATATATATATATATATATATATATATATATATATATATATATATATATATATATATATATATATATATATGCTAGTTATTAGATTTGTGTACAGCACGGGTTCATTAAAAAAAATTACATATAAGGTGTAACATCCATAAAATTTGAGTTAATTTTAAACTTTTTAAATCATTTAAAATCATTCAGTTATTACAGTTTGTTTTCAAAATAGTTTAAAACATTAGAGTTCCCAGAAATCAAAATCATCAATCGAGGAAGTGTACGGTCACGCCTTCACCTTCCCGCGGCCATCCGCTGAATCTAAAACAATAAACTAAAACTGTAAGTCCGAAAGCTTAGTGGGTTACCCCCAAAATACTCATACACACAACAATACACATACAATAACAAACATCATACTATGGGTCCAATCATTTATCGGGATGGAATACCCCAGGCCCTCAACCATCGGGTTTGAATGCCAACATACTACGAGTCCAATCATCCTATGGATGGAATACTCTCGACCCATAACCATCGGGTTGGAATGCCCACACACAATACATATATATAACTTATACTATGAGTCTAATCATCCATCAGGATGGAATACCCCAGGCCCTCAACCATCGGGTTGGAATGCCAACATATTATGGGTCCAATCAACCATCGGGTTGGAATACCCCAGGTCCTAACCCATCAGGTTGGAATGCCAACATAACCAATTAAACATGTGCACCTATATCAGATAATCATATAATAGTCTAAAAAGACAACATACTAGGGTTCTATCATCCTCGGGATGGAATACCCTCAACTACCAATCAATCATGTGCACATATAACAGGTAATCTCCTACCAGCATACAGACAGTCAGACCAAACTATAAGTCACTAAGCATAACCGCATCCGATCTACCAGGATACCGATCTAACAGATCATACTAGCATATGACCATCCTATCTACCAGGATACCGATATAACATATCATACTAGCATGTAACCATCCTATATACCAGGATATCGATCTAATAGATCATACTAGCATATAACCATCCTATCTACCAGGATAACGAGCTAACATATGACAACAGTAACACTCCCAAATAACAAAACAAAGAGCCGGACTTGATTCCTTAGACCCTTAAGTACAGTGAGGATAACCCACCTCGCAAATCCGATCTGAATTGAAGAATCGAACTCCCGAATCGCTGCCTCACCAAAGATCCCGAAGTATCCAGATAATAAATACCAAGCATGGGACACATTCAGCTAATGGGACCTCATTTTTATCACTTAGGACCTCTTTTAAGGTCTGAAAGGACAGCTCTTTTCGTCCAAATCATAACATGCACCAATTTGGGACTTTTGGGACAAGAATGATCACTAGGAGGCTAGGGTTCTCTCAAGACGGCTGAGGCCTGAGGGAGGTGTTAAGGCTGAAAGAGATGAGAGGGTATGGTCCATAAGGTGCTTAAATACTCCACAAACCCTAAAATTTAGGGTTCTATCCTAGCACACTTACGCCCAGCGTACCACATGTACGCCCAACGTACTACTTAATTCTCCAAACTTACCATTTTGCCACTAGGGCCTCCTTTTGCCACTTCCTCCTAAATCAAGGACCAAAATGACCTAATTAAAAATCTGAGGGATGAATTTGAAGCTACTGGAAAAATGGGATGTTACAACTCTCCCCCACTTAAATTCGATTTCGTCCTGGAATCGCTCCTTACCATCCCCGGCATCCCGACATCCTGAGGGGAACCTCCATAACCATGACATCCAATGACTTTTGAAGGAGACTAAACCCAACGGGAACCTTTTTGTTCCAGAGAAGACGAATCCATAAACTCATGCAAGACACAACCTTACTCTACCTAAACCCGCAATTTGGAAACCTAAATTCGGTCTGGCTCCCTGACAGACCACTCATACTAACCATCGCTAGTTCTCTTCCCAACACTACTAACAGACTACTCAACCCTGGGATCCTGAGGTTCCTACCCGAAAACAGAACCATGGATCATATTCTATTGAACCCATGTGCCTACGACTTACCGTCGACCCACACCGAGTATCTTGGCCTACTGCATAGAGCAGGACCGCCTCAGCCCGATCAAGCACAACATGCCACCTAATAAACCATCTGAATAAGATGTCCACATAATACCGACAATAATCTACCATGTCGCTCCTTGTCGTCCACCACATCCATAGAATACAATCCCGCAAGAGATTCCTGTCAACAACATTCCTACCACTACCGACCAACCAGACAAAATCCTGATGATCCAAAGTATCAGAAACCCAACTTTCCCTCTTCCTGAAGTGAACCCTTTGTGCTGACAGGATAAAGCGTCCTTCAGCTCCCAAAATCTCATACGTAATCAACCCACTAATAAAAATGAACATTCATGCCTGGCCCAATCAGCCTCGGGTTGGAATACCAGGCATGCCTACGATGGGTCCAGTCATCCCTAATATGGAATACCCTCGTATCCCCACACATGTTTGGCCCAATCAACCATCGGGTTGGAATACCAAACATATCAGGTCCAATCAATCATAGGGTCCGGTCATCCTCAGGATGGAATACCCTATATTGGAATACCTCTATGAACATAACTCAGGTCTACTCATAGCTTAAGATCCAAGGATCTTCCTTGTGTCTCATCCACAATCCTCTGATTCGTCACAACCGAGTACAACTCCCCCGAATCTCAACAAAACTTCCAATCCGAACGCACTCCTACAAGAGACATAACCAACACAATCTATATGCCCACACCCTATGACTGGAATACCCTCACATGGTCCTCAACATAGGTCTGGATTGCTTCTGAGCCCACGGCATGAGTCTGGTATCCCCTCTCCAGACCTCATCTCATGACTGGAATGCTCCCGATAATCTAATGATACCGCTGTCGTCACTTCAATTGCCCTAAAACTCCATCCTAGAGATTCTCACCTCCTCCATTGCCCAATAAGGCCTAATCAATGGCCTTCACAGCACCAACAAGTGTCACAGTGCTGAAACTTCACCCTACACTATCCACTTGCAGAACAAGTTATTATCCCATAACACATATATACTCAGAACCTGATCATATACATACAAAGTCTTCAGCATACTCCATCAACATGTTCAGTACTTGGGGACATACCTATTGATTGTTATAGCATATCAACATACTCAATACCCGCACATAGATCTACAAACACATACAGAGTCTTCAGCATGACTGGACCGCCTCACCAGGCCTTCAGTCTATCTGGACCACTCTCAGAACCTTTAACATGTCTGGACTGCCTCTCTAGGCCTTCAGCCTGTCTGGACCGCTCTAAACTGTTGAGCATCCCCCTAGACCACCCCTCCTGGTGATCTCTCCCATGCAGACTGTTCTCACCCACTTGGGGTTCCGAACTCCTGGTCCATTTTGTGGACTCTAACCCTGGCCTAACCCTAGTCCTCATGTCGATTGTCCACCCTCTTGGAAAACCATGGTCTAATCCCTGACCCGCGTATCTACCACATACGCTAAATAACCCGCACACCCGTGCTGAATGTACTGTCGAGCCCTGGCAGCTAACAAAACCTTCAATCTGTCAATCCAAAAACCCTCAGAGTCGAGCACACCCTATATCGAACACTCGAACTGAACTTATTTCATGAATAGAACCCCAACGTGGTTCCCCGACTTCTACTATCAAGCACCAAGAAGACGTGTTTCTTATGTTGGGGAGTTATACCTACCCCCCAACCAACGCAACCCTCAAACCAAGCAGCCACTGGGGCCTCCATTCTCCCTGTCGGGTTGTGAAACTTATCTCCATTGCAAAACCTCTCCCACTTTTGCATCCTGGGATAACTCTCACCCACTTAGATTCGACTAAGCCTTCACAATACATGAAAATTTGGAGGATTTCCAATCCTTCTCACTTCCCAACGATCGATCCAAAGACAACCATCTCTTTCCAACTATTACTCCATTACTAGCCAATCCCAATTGATCACACACTTCTAAGAACCATATGACCACTTCCTGAATCCCAGTGAAAATCGACAGTCACTAATGCTTGAATGACCCCTCACTCAAGTCCTGTAGACCAAAAGATAGATACTCTAACTGATATGTAACGTCCCAAAAATATGAGCCAAAAATTTCATTTTTAAAACATACACTTTGCAAAACATTAGAAATAAAGCATTCACGATTCATATCATTTCATAAAAGATGTTGCATGTCTGGAAACCATTTTATAAAACATAATACTGTCAGAGTACAAATCCCCAGGAAGATCTCATAGTGCGGAATACAAAGCGTGTGTGTGGTGTGCCGCTACCGTGCCGACTCCTTCCCCCTCGAAGAAGAGGTACCTGAAACCAAAACTGAAAACTGTAAGCACGAAGCTTAGTGAGTTCCCCTATCTTACCACATACCATACAATCACATATCATACATACTACCGGGCAATTCTGGGGTGCCCGACCTACCCGGTACGACCATTTTGGGGTGCCGACCTACCCGTGTCAAGCCGTGCTGGGGTGCTGACTACCCATGTCAAGCCATTCTGGGGTGCTGACTACCCATCGGTCATAACAACCGATCCTCGGGGACTATTTCACCCCTACTGCTACTATCACATATATCATAACATAACATATTACCAGTCATATCTGGGGTGTCCGGTCTACCCTTCGGTCCTAACGACCGAACTTGGGGACTATTCCCCTCTTACTACCACTATCACATATAACATATCAAGCCAGCATATAAACATATCATCACATACTGTTAGGCATATATGGGGTGTCTGACTTACCCTTCGTTCCTAACAACCGAACTCTACTACTATCACATATACATATCATGCCAGCATATAACACATCAGGTAGTAGAAACCCTAGATGATATCACAAAGACAATCATCTAACATACAACTCCTACTGATGGGCCGGCATTTTGGCCGTAGACCCACCGCTACTGGAAGGTAACTTACCTCAAAGTAGCCGCTGATCTGCGTGGGAACTGACTGGCTTCTGCTGCTGCTGCCCCGGAAGTCCTCCGGCTATAATCCCCACAAAACACTCAATCAAATACTGCTAATCGACCTCAGGGTAAAATGACCACTTACCCCTAACCAAGCCAAGAGTCAAAGTCAAAGTCAAAGTTAACTTCCAGTTGACCCGACTCGCCGAGTTGGCCTGCCAACTCGCCGAGTCCCTATCCCTTTGTCTGACCATAGCCCCGTCTCTACTCGTCGAGTTTGGCATCGACTCGACGAGTTTTCCTTCTAAACTGATGTCCAAACGTCCTTCATCCTACTCGCCGAGTTGTATGAACAACTCGTCGAGTTCGTCTTCATCCGAAGAACACTCTATGTTGAGATTCGCCGAGTTGTATGAACAACTCGCCGAGTCTGTTCTTGAGGCAAGAAGATTGACTTGGACTCGCCGATTCAGGGCATTGACTCGCCGAGTTTCTTCATGGGTGAGTCTGGCTTTCGACTCACTGAGTCACACCCCATGACTCACTACTCCACTCCGCAAACACAAAAGGGGGAGAACTCGGGGACTCGCGACTCGACTCGCCGAGTCCGATGAACGACTCACCAAGTCTTTCGCATGCAAACAATATATACTCGATTTTGCTCGAATCCAGCTCATGCCATACATAGATATGGGTTTCTAGGGCCTGATTAACACGTAAAGTTTCCAACTTTACGTGTAAATAAACTCCAATGAAGGTTTTAGGGCTCAAAATGCACTAAAAGAGTAGATCTAGGGCTTTCATGCAATATGGCTCCATAAAGGCAGTAGATCTGAGCTCCTGGAGCTCAATCATGCCTAGATCTAAGGGTTAATCAACTTATTACAAACCCTAATTCGTGATCAAGCTTGGAAATGGATCAAGGAGGACTTTAATGGAGCTATAAGGGACTATAAGCATGAAAACAGGGGGAAACTGAGTTATACCTCAAGGAAATCACTGAGATAACACAAGGATGCCTGGCCTCCTTCTTCTCTTCTTGATCTACTCTTCTTTCTTCTCAAAATCTTCAATAAATACACCAAAGCACTTCAAACTCACAAGGAATAAGGGTTTGAACGATGTTGGGAGCTTTGAGGGTGAAGGGCGCGAGGTTGGGGTGCATAAGGTTGGTTTAAATAGGGTGCAAACCCTTGAAATTTAGGGTTTCATCAGACAGCGGGGACTCGCCGAGTCCAAAATGTGGACTCACCGAGTCGCCAACTTAAACGTGCTCCCAAACCCGTCTCCACTCGGCGAGTCGGGCCTACAACTCGCCGACTCCAAGGCTATAAATGTAAAATAATCAGATAAATTTTTACGTACCAGGAACCAGGTGCTACATAATACCTCGGCAACAAGCTACTTCCCTTGGTGCTTTCGTCCAACAATCACTAAATGTTGTTAAAACCACTGAATCCTGAAAACATTGAATAACCCTTCTGTGGGACCCTATCTGCAAACCTCCCACATAATACCCATTTTCCAAAGGTGTTCCAAACAAGTTTCCCGCTCTCAGGCTCTAGAAATCATTTTATTCAAGGTTCGCACCCTGACTCACATACCCGCTCAAACGTCCACAATTGAACTGCAGTAGCTGAAGCAACCTTTTGTAACATCTGGATTTTTTAGGGTTATTATTGTGTAGGTTAATCTTTTGATTAAATGAGAGACTCGACGAGTTGAGGATCCAAGTCGCCGAGTCGAGTCGGGTTTCTCACGCGGATTTAATGAGTGGACTCGACGAGTCAAAGGAGGGACTCGCCGAGTAGGTGCTGGGCAAAGAAACCCTAATTTCTCGAGTTTGGGACCTATTTAAAGGTCCTTATGGCCTTTATTTGCGGCTACCACACTCTGAGAAACCATAGATAGCAGAGAGGAAGCTTGTAGTGCAAGAGGAGGGCTAATTCATCATCCTTTGGAGTGTCTTAGCAAAGGGAAAGGAAGGATTTCGAGTTGGGATGTCTTGTGGGACTCAAATCTTCCATCATTTCGTTCATAGTTGCTGTGAGAAGTAAGGATTCATGTCCATCTTCGTTTGTTTAGTAGATTTCATGAATCTAGGGTTTCTTCATGCTTTATTTAGCTTGAATCTAGAGTATGAGAGGTCCCATGGTGAAATGATTCCTAGATCTGGACCTTAAGAGGTCCATAGAGTCCCTTCCATTCTGCTTTATGCCTTTTCCTTGGAGTTATGAGCTAGGGTTGTCATGATATGAAGGATTTCACCAAGATAAGCATAGAGAGCCTTGCATGTGTACCAAGATTCGGCCTTTACGTGGTTATTGGTCGTAAGGAAGCCAGATCTATGGATTAGAGGAACATATTTACCTCAGAAGGTCAGATGAGTGTTTTCATGGGAGCAACTCGTCGAGTCCATGGGAAGACTCGACGAGTCGAGTCGGGTTGCCCCGCGATTTGAATATAGTGGAAACCCGTCGAGTGAAAGGTTCACTCAACGAGTCGAGTGAGGCCTTGGAGGAGTCGGGTGACACGCATGGACTCGCCGAGTCACTCTTGTGCACTCGACGAGTTTGGTCAGTATTGACCGTTGACTTGAGTTGACTTCTGTTGACTTTGGGGTTTTGGTCAACATAAGTAATAGAGATCATGAAGGGGTAAAATGGTCTTTTACCCACTACCCGATTAGAGAGGGAAAGAGAAATTGTCGGTTTAATAAGAGATATTTGCCTTATGTGTTAGGCGGTGGCGAGTTCGAGATTCAAGTGTAAGGATAACTGCTTTCTGCTTTAAGGTGAGTCTTCTCACTATACTTTACCTTGAGTGGTAATTAGAGTTATGTGACTGAGTTATTGTATGCTATTTATGTGATGTGTTGCACTGCATTATTTCTATGTGATTTATATTCTGTGGATATCAGTGTATATCAGAGTTAGAACCGGAAGGTTCACAGAGCTAGGACCAGAGGGTCCACAGAGTTAGGGCTAGAGGGCCCACAGAGTTATAGCCTCGAGTGGCTAGTATGTGTTATGTGTGGTATTTTGGGGAACTCACTAAGCTCCGTGCTTACTGTGTTATGTGTTATGTGTTTCAGGTTTTTCTCAGGATCACGGGACGGCACCGGCTCGATTGTACACACCAGAGGAAGAGTTATGTTTTAGAGGATCCTGGATTATTATCTAATTGATTATGGAGTTATGTTTTGTAATTTAAACAAAGTGAGATTTTTACGAAAAGTGTTTTAAGAATTAAGCGAATTTAAATGAAAATTTTAGTTTTGAAAATTTCGGTGTTACAAGTTGGTATCAGAGCCTTGGTTTGAGGGATTCGGATGCACCTTCTGGTAAATCTGGACTCAAACTGAGGATTTGAGAAAATTTTCAAAATAGATGATTTTTTCAAAGCGAATAAGAGTTTCAAAGAGAAAGCGAGAAAGAGCAGCGTGTACAATCAGCCAAAGCCCGAACGGTGATTTCCCAAAATACCCTACTTTTGTGTTACGAGATATTTATGAGACATTGTATGAGATATTATGCATGTTAGAGACAGGCTAGGTATATCATATTTTAGGACTAAAGTGGCCTGATTTGTGATGCCTTAGCCTAGGAGTGGCTGTTATATGTGATGTGCTTTCGAGTATGTGCTGAGTAAGAGTGTCCATCAGGAATCCTTTTAGGGGATTCGAGTAGAGGAGTAATCTAGAAGAGGTATCTATATAAGCATATGAGGAGCCTGCCGAGAGGGTAGCCAGATGCCCACGTGGGGCGGAGTTGTTAGAGTCGACGATATCCTTCAAGTTTATGGATGGAGAGTAGATAATAACCTAAGGAGGTTTTACGTGCTGAAGGAGATGCTTCAATGCCCGAATGCTGCTTGCTTTGTGCTTTGTGGAACTCTCAACGATGGGAGTCAGCTACTAAGTGAGTATGACGATATTCAGGAGGTAGATGGTTGGCATCATTAGGAGTTCTTCAGCAGCTGATGGCGGAGAAGTGTGAGAACCTAGGAAGTAGCCTTAGTCAGATGAGTACGCTGGCAGAGTAGATCATGTCGCTGAGGCGCGAGCACGCGTGATGGTATTGGTGAACGAGAAGGTTGAGCTGCTGCTTAGGAGCTCTGGGATGGTCTGTGTGGAAAGTATGGGTAGATGTGGCAGGTAGTATGGGCCCGTACTACCGAAAGCAGAGGATCCATACTCGATACAGGGAGTATTCTGAAGGTTCTAAGTAGCAGATTGAGGAGTGATGTCATGGTTCGAGTACCATGCATCATAGCAGATGGAGGAGTGATGTCATGGTTCGAGTACCATGCATCATAGCAGATCGAGGAGTGATGTCATGGTTCGAGTACCATGCATCATAGCAGATTGAGGAGTGATGTTATGGTTCGAGTACCATACATCGTAGCAGATGGAGGAATAATGTCATGGTTCGAGTACCATGCGTCGTAACCGATTGGGGAGTGATGTTATGGTTCGAGTACCATGATTTGTAGCAGATCGAGAGGTGACGTCATGGTTCGAGTACCATGATTCGTAGCGGGTTGAGAAGAGATAACATGGTTCAGGTACCATGATTCATAGCAGATCGAGAGGTGGCCACATGGTTCGAGTACCATGACCCGTGGCAGTTAGTGTTATTGATTCTACCAGTTATTCTGTGGTGATTGGTTAGACTGAGATCAGATGTGAAAAAAGTATGGGGCCATGATGAAAAAGTTTTAGTGGAGCATCCATAAAAAGGGAAATCGAGTTAGCTCCGAGGAATTGTTGGTGATATGCCAATTGGAGTCACAAGACTCAGGAATGAGTAGAGATGGCGGTTATGGAGGATTGTGGCATGAGTTGAGCAATCAGCCGATGGTGGAGATGTCATTTTCTGTCACCTGAGTGGTGTTATTTCTGTTCCTGCGGGAAACAGGAGAGGTATTGAGATTTTTGGTTTCCAAGGATGGGGGTGAGCCCTGTGGGGTGGCTTTGGTTATAATCTTTCATCAGAGTATTTGGGCAGTATGTCTGCCGAGAGGTAATGTTAGAGCCTGAGTAGGTTGTCAGCGAGACTGAGATGGTTAATGTTACAGCTGCTGCGGCTGCATAACACTCGTAGAAATACTCAACCATGGCGGTCTTGACAGACCTGAACATCTTCGACAACTGTCCCCAGACAATCATGATCACCTCCTCTCGGATGATCTCACTAACATGATCCTCTGAAAATACAGGCCTATCCTGGCCGCCAGCTCCCGATCCTATCCAGGATCCGGTCTCAAGACGTCTCGTAACCACCATCCTGGCAAGGCACCAGAAAGATCTCTGATAATCCATATAATGACAGGGGACCAACTCCCAACCCAACCCTAGGGGTTGTGACTTCCTTGCTACGCGTATGGGTCCTGTGCTTTCAGTAGTACGGGCGCATACTACCTTCCACACCTACCCATATTTGTCTCAAGTATCATCACAATGCCTTAAAAATATACATAATCATAGAGAGCACTCAATCCTCACTCCTAGAGGAATGCTAAATATCTCGTAACTGGCCTCCCGGCCTCACATAACCCACCCATCCATGAAACTTCCACCAACCCTGCAGCACTTGTGTATGCCAACCATACATAACGTTGGACCCTATAGACTTTCCAATATTTGGTCCTACCCTAAGCCCCTAACAACAAGAACAGAACATAAGGCCAAATCAAACATTCTCAGGCTATAAGATCTTAATTATGTACAACCGTGATGCATACACAAACAACTACAGTAATGATGTCAATCTCATATAAGGAAAACCCTAGGCTAGCAGGCATCATGTAATCTAGGGGTGAGCAAAAACCGCACCGCAACTAAAATTAACCCCAAAAATCGCAATCGATTAACCGCAACCGTAATTAAAACCGATGGTGAGGTTGTCTGTTTTTCAAAAACCGCAAAAAAATCGCACCGCACCGCATATATTATATACATTTTTTTTAATTAGTTATTAATATATTAAATATTAAAAATAAGACAAGTTTCATGGATTAAAGATGGATAAAATACTAGAAAACAAAAATATTGGTGTTTTGTTATGTTTAACTTTGAAAAATGGTGAAATTAGACAATTTTAAGATATTTCTTGTTAATTACTATTGATTTGACGTTTTTAAAATATTAGTTGTTTGTGATTTAAGTTAATTTTCTTATACTTTATGGGTTTTTTTATTACTACAAGTAATATGTTTTAACTCTTAAAACCGTTTGAGCTTTAAACTGTGGTTAAAAACCACATAAAATAACCGCACCAAATCCATGCGGTTAATAACCGCAACATAGAAAAAACAAAACCGCACCGCAAAAATAACCACCTAGCCGCACCGCAAAAATAACCGCACCAAGCGGTTTTGAAAATGGATTAACCGTATTTGCAGTTAATGGTGAGGTTTTGGCTAATAACCGCACCGAACCGCACTGCGCTCACCCCTAAATTGTAATCAAGTAATTCTATCATGCAATTCCTGAAGATCTCTAGCCTAGTACTAGCATGTTGTTCTAACATATCACAATATCAAATAACTGTATGGTATTTTGGGGTCAACTTACTGGCTCCAACTGATCGTACATTTCGCATCCTCTTTTACTTATTTTAAAAACCATTTACAATCATTTTGAAAATCTTTCCTTGATTTGAGATTGGACTCACACGAATATTCCTCCATATCACTCAAACCAAGGCTTTGATACCAACTTGTAACATCCATAAAACTCGAGCCAATTTTAAACTTTTTAAATCATTTAAAACCATTCAGTTATTACAATTTGTTTTCAAAATAGTTTAAAACATCAGAGTTCCCAGAAATCAAAATCATCATGTAGCACCCAATTCCTGGTATGCATTTAATTCAAGCATTTTTATGTTTTTCCCTGGGACTCGACGAGTCGGAGGACCCACTCGTTGAGTAGAGACGAGTCCGCAGACATCTTAAGTGACCTACTCGACGAGTAAGAAGACGGACTCGGCGAGTAGGAACTGTGTGAGTAAAACTCTAAATCTGAGGGTTTGCACCCTATATAAACACCTTAACTCAGCCTTCTTTGTCCCTAACACTCCCTTAGAGCTGGATATCAAAACCCTAGCCGTTTGTGTGTGTGTTAAGGCCATTTTGGTGTTCTTGGTTGGTTTGTGAAGCTTGGAAGGAAAGAGGAAGCTTGGGATTTCGAGTTGGGACTTGTAGATCCAGAGATCTTACTTCATCTTCAGCTTAAGCAAGGTAAATGCCCCGTGTTTTGGTCTTCCTTTTTGGTTATTCATCTTTAGGGCTTAGGGTCATGGTACATTTAGGGCTTCTTAAGCCATTTTCGGATTTGTAAGGTGATTCATGGGGTTCTACTTCCATATCTAAGTCATTGGAGGGGTCTCATGGCATAAAGGTGCCAACTTTATGGCCATGAGAGCCCCATCCACATTGTAGAGCACCTGCTATGGACTTTTGAGCTAAAAACCCCATGCATGTGCATCAATTTTGGAACTTTATGTATAAAATGGACATTAGGAGGCCAGATCTATGGTTTTGGTGTGTTAAATCCCTTTTAGATCGACTGTATAGAAATGGACAAGGTTGGACTCGGCGAGTCGTTCTTGGGACTCGGCGACTCGGTGCGCTTTCAGCCATCTTAAACCCTTCTGCGATGGTCAGTTGTTAGAAAGGGGAGTCACATATCTGTTTAGACTCATTGGACTTTGCATTAGACCTGGAGTTCATGGGACTCGGCGAGTGCATGAACAGACTCGGCGAGTCCAAGGCAATCTCCCAGCACACGAAGATGAACTCGACGAGTTGTTCATACAACTCGGCGAGTCAAGGACAGGGCTTGTCCTTCAGATGAAGATGAACTCGGCGAGTTGTTCATACAACTCGGTGAGTCGAATGAAGGATCATTCGATGTTCGAATATGAGGAGAACTCATCGAGTCATTGCCTAACTCGATGAGTAGGGACGAGAATGAGAACAATTAGATGGTTAAGGACTCGACGAGTTGGCGGACCAATTTGGCGAGTCAGGTCAGTTGGAAGTTGACTTTGGCTTGACTTTGACTAGGTCAGGGGTAGAATAGTCATTCCTCCATAAGAGTAGTTATCAGACTCTGATTGGGTGTTTTGTGGGAATTATAGTCGGAGGATTTTCGGAGCAGCAACGGCAAATAGAGAGTTCCCACACAGATTGGCAGCTACTACTACGAGGTGAGTTACCTTCCAGTAGGGGTGGGTCTAAGGCACCAATGCCGGCCCACCAGTAAGTATTTATGTATAAGATGATTGTCTTCATGATAATTATCTTGGTATGTTAATGTGTTATGGTCACGAGATATGCCTGTAGGATATGCTATGTGTGTAAAAGGGATTAGTTGTCCCTACTCAACTATGCCTGACTATATGATTATCTCTCGTTATGGTATGCTAGTGCTAGGGATGAAATAGTCCCCAGTTACACGTTGAAAGATACCGATGGCGTGTGGCGGTTGAAAGATACCGATGATGGTTACCGGTTGAAAGATATTGATGGCAGTTACCGGTTGAAAGATATCGATGGTGTTATGTGGTGTGTGGTATGATGGGGGAACTCACTAAGCTTTGTGCTTATAGTTTCAGTTTTGGTTTCAGGTACCTCTTCGTCCAAGGGGAAAGAGCCGACAGCATAGCAACGCATCACACACATGGTTTATGCATCAGATTTTCTAGGATTGTACTCTGATTTTCATTGTTCCTGATGATATGGTTTTCGAGACAAGATTTTATGATTTTATGAATGATGAAATAGTGATAATGTTTTGGTAATATAAATCATGATCTACTTAATTTAAAAACAAAATTTTTGGCCTCAAATTTTGGGATGTTACACATCAATCGAGGAAGTGTACGGTCACACCTTCGCCTTCTCGCGGCCATCCGCTAAACCTAAAACAATAAACTGAAACCGTAAGCCTGAAAACTTAGTGAGTTACCACCAAAATACTCATACACATAACAATACACATACAATAACAAACATCATACTATGGGTCCAATCATCCATCGGGATGGAATACCCCAGGCCCTCAACCATCAGGTTGGAATGCCAACATACTATGGGTCCAATCAACCATCGGTTTGGAATACCCTAGGCCCTCAACCATCAGGTTGGAATGCCAACATAACCAATCAAACATGTACACCTATATCAGATAATCATATAACAGTCTAAAAAGACAACATACTAGGGTCCTATCATCCTCGGGATGGAATACCCTCAACTACCAATCAATCATGCGCACATATAACAGGTAATCTCCTACCAGCATACAGACAGTCAGACCAAACTATAGGTCACTAAGCATAACCACATCCGATCTACCAGGATACCGATCTAACAAATCATACTAGCATATAACCATCCTATCTACCAGGATACTGAGCTAACAGATCATACTAGCATGTAACCATCCTATATACCAGGATACCGATCTAATAGATCATACTAGCATATAACCATCCAATCTACCAGGATAACGAGCTAACATATGACAATAGTAACACTCCCAAATAACAAAACAAAGGGTCGGCCTTGGTTCCTTAGACCCTTGAGTACAGTGAGGATAACTCACCTCGCAAATCCGATCCGAATTGAAGAATCGAACTCCCAAATCGCTGCCTCACCAAAGATCCCGAACTATCTAGATAATAAATACCAAGCCATTATACAACATAAAAATCTTGACTAAGGGTCCACACAACTCATTAAGTCCATTCTCTTTATTGGGCCAAAGCCTAATACCAAGTCCTTAACTTGAAAGTCTGTTTACAAAGCTCATTATTGGCCCAATTTACTAAATTGGGCCAAACTTCCTAATTGGGCCTAATCCCATGATCCCTTATCACTATTTGGCCCAAAATATCTTATTCATAAAGTCCAGCAAAGGCCCAAATCCATTTAGTCCATAAACATCCCAAAACCTGAAGCTCATTTGACAAAGGCCCAACAGAGGACCTACGCGGGGCGTACTACTCTGGTACGTGGTGCGTACTCGTCCAGATGTTGACCACCATCGGGGTGGTTGACCCAGTACGTTGGGCGTACTCGACGGTTTGCCAAAACCTTATTAAGTACTTAATGGCTTAAGCACTTAAGCCCAAACTTCAGATCCAGTGACCTAACGTACCTAGGACCCATAAAGTCATGAACTTTATCACTTTGGACGTCCAGAAAGCTCTTAATACTTGATCTTAATCCATTAAGACCTTCTTTTTCTATGCATGGGACACATTCAGCTAATGGGACCTCATTTTTATCACTTAGGACCTCTTTTAAGGTCTGAAAGGACAACTCTTTTTGTCCAAATCATAACATGCACCAATTTGAGACTTTTGGGACAAGAATGCTTCCATAAAGATAAAATGACTAGATCTATCTCATACAAGTATAAAGTTCCAAGTTTTTCACCTTTTGGAGCTCCGAAAACAAATGATGAACCAAGATCTACAAGCCAATCTTCCCTCATTGGCTCCTTGATGCACAAGCTCCTTCTTGAAGGCACCAAAAACACACTTATAAGCTCAAGAATGGTCACTAGGAGGCTAGGGTTCTCTCAAGATGGCTGAGGGAGGTGTGGAGGCTGAAAGAGATGAGAGGGTATGGTCCATAAGGTGCTTAAATACTCCACAAACCCTAAAAGTTAGGGTTCCATCCTGGCACACGTACGCCCAACGTACCACATGTATGCCTAGCGTACTACTTAATTCTCCAAACTTACCATTTTGCCACTAGAGCCTCCTTTTGCCACTTCCTTCTAAATCAAGGGCCAAAATGACCTAATTAAAAATCTGAGGGATGAATTTGAAGCTACTGGAAAAATGGGATGTTACATAAGATATAAATAAACATTAAGTGTATTTTAAACAGTGGCAGAGGCAGCAAGGGGGTTGGCTGGTGCTCAGCCCCCCTCAAACTCGTCTAATTCTAATATTTTAGTCATGGGTTTCATTGGTTGTTCTTAATTTTTTTCTTTGGAATTTGTAAGCAATTTAATACTATTAATCTGATCCCTTAGACATCCTTTGACCGAGCAAATTTTAGAAATTCTTTTTTTGTTATATGTGTGGATTGTACTCCAAAAAGAATTAAAAAAGAAATTAACAAACTACATTTATTAAGAGATAAAAGAGGAGAAAATGTAGCAAGCAAGAGATAAAAGAATAGAAAAGGTCGCAAAAGATAGAAATTAAAAGAAGAAAATTCAAAGAAAATAATTCGTTTATCTCTTCCCATGGTAGCCTCAGATGATATCGCCTCACCCCAACCTACCGTTTGTATTGCTTTCGTCGTCACACATCTGACCTTCGCCATAGCCACCGGCTTCTTCCCGCCATTAGCTTCCATTCCAAAGAGACTACTTTCGTTCTCCTTGCTGGTTCGCTCTTCAGAAAGTCACTTAGGTCGTCCGGTATACCAACAACGAACATATTTGTTGTTGACGAAGCCACAGACTACGACCATGCACACTATCCCGTCGATCCGTGGTAGCTCGTGGTCGTGGTGATTTGTGGTGGCAAGCACTGAGGCGGACGACCAATTCGTTTCAGCTTCACTCTCAGGTGTCTTTCTCTCTCTCTCTCTCTCTCTCTCTCTCTCTCCCTCTCTTCCCCCCCCCCTCTCTCTTTGTTCTTCTCTTCCAGTCGTTGTATGTACTCCGAAATGGGTTCGTCGTTTGTGGTGGCTAATCTGGAATCTCTCCAGGACCGTTGTCGTGGAGAGTATTGTTGATGGTCTTAGAGTGAGCACCGAGACTCTCTTTTTCCCTTTGAGGTAAAAAAGAAATACACGTTTCGTAGATGATGTTTTTAGTTTTTGATAAAGGTGATTGCTTTTAGTTCCAACACCATTTTTTGATATATGAGCCCTACATATTATTTTATTATAATTCTCTTTAGTTTAAATGTTTAGCTTTTTTTATATAGATTGACATAAAAAGTATAGATCGCAGTTGATCATTTTTTTAGGATAGGTTGTGTAAATCAAATGGTGTCATAACTATGCATTAGGAGACCAAATTACTGACATGATTATAAGTACTTAGATGTAATTATTAAACTTTTAGTTATAAAATCCTTATATCCTTTAAGATATTTAAATAAGTTAGTTATTTTATTGTAGAAAATCTATTTTGCTTAATTTGAACAATTTTCTTGACGCATTGCTGTTGCATATCCTGTTATTTTCATATATATATATATATATATATATATATATATATATATATATATATATATATATATATATATATATATATATATATATATATATATATATATATATATATATATATATTAAAGGTGATGTATTGACCACTAAAACCAAATTAACCTTTCTCTTTTGCACCTAAAATTAAAGTTAATAACCAACACATTATTAGAATGTGCTATTATTGCAAAATCATGTAAGCCTGTGTTATTGTAAAGTTCTGGCTCTGTCCCTAATTTTAAAGTAAATTTTAAAATAAATACAAATGAAATAATGGATAAGTAATTCAATATATACTAATAACAAAACTATTGACATGTTTTAAAAAACTGTACCGAATATTAACATATACAAATTAAGCATTTTTTTATCAATACGTTGAAACGTAAAAAAGTTAACACTAGCAAAAAAAAAGCACATTCAAAAAAATAAGCATGAAAACATAAAAAAAATTACGCTGGAACGTAGACGAAACCACGAGGACAATTTTCGTCAAAAAGTTTAGCAAAGACTGAGTTTGTGACATTTGTTAAACCCCAATGACCATTTATGCAATTTTATCTTAATTAATATATACTAATAAAATTAATTTAAAATTAATTGATATAAATTTACATATGAAAGATATACATTTTATTAATATATTAATAGAAATATCAATTCATAAATGGAAGATTACTATGTATATTAATACACATTAGTTAATATATAATTAAATTATTAATTAATATGAGGTGACATTTAATACGTGAAATTTGAATGAAAATGAAAAATATAAAAATGACAAGTGGGAAAAAAATTAAATTCTAAGAAAATAACATGTGTAAAATTCAATTACAAATTAACATTTAGCAAAAATGATATATATATATATATATATATATATATATATATATATATATATATATATATATATATATATATATATATATAGAGAGAGAGAGAGAGAGAGAGAGAGAGAGAGCTAGGTTTAAATGTTTCTAACAACTATTACGTGCATGCATGCACCAATAGTAATTTAGAGAAAAATAAATAATTAAATAAATCATTTAAGGGTATTATAGTAATCTTTGCATAGTTATTTATGGTAGATAATTAATATTCCTGATATCACGCAAGAAGTGAAGATAAATTTAGAACATTAGCCCTAAATCGAACTCACCATCGTTTCTGATCCACCGCTTTTGCTTCTTCTTCTACAATCAATCATCAAGATTCAAAACTCATTACCAGGTAATTATCCTTCTCAAATCAATTATTAAACTTTTCTTTCTTTTAATAAACTCTTTTTTTCTTTAATCGATCAAGCGATCGCCACCTTCACGTTCTCTTCTCATGTTTCAAGTTAATCGATTACCCTCTTGATTGTCACTGTTGTGATTTTCACCGCTGAAACCCCTTATCGCTATCGTATCTACTACCAACACCACCATTTTAGTCCGTTTGTTCTTCCACCTACTCGATCAATAAGATTGTCATCGCTAAAACCCTATGGTATGACGTCCATCACCGTTTCTCTCCCTCTTTCTCACAAATACACGTTCTCATTGATTCCAATATGCAATTGATTCCCTATATTGATTTTTTCTGTCGATATCAAGTTTTGATAATGATGTAGGCAAGAAATTCGAGGAAAAGAAGGAGATAATTATTGAAGGTGGTATAGATGCGTTGATTTTCTTTTTTTGTCTTCTTTATTCATTTCTCCATAACCATTTTCGATTCCAATATGCGTTGAATTTTTTATGCACCAGGGGGAGATCGGTCCTCCTTGTTTGCTATGTATTAGGGTCTTCTGAGCCTATCATTCAATGTGTAAGCTGCATTCAGGGGCTTTGTCGTGGAAGCTGTTCTAACACTATATGTAAGTGTTTGATTTTCCCTAATTTTATTTACCCATTTGATACTATATTCTTGATTTTTTTAGATTCATCATATCAAGATGGTGAAGTCTTCATTCAATTATTCACTTGCTTAACCTGAATTTTACCAGTACATCAGCAAATTAGATGGTGAAGTCATCTAACTTTAGGCACATAAAATTATAGAATAGTTTTAGATAACATATAAAACAATTTCTTTATCATGTTTGTATTCTATCTTGTAGCATTTGATATTTGAAAAAGACATTGGTGAAAAATTTATCTCTTATCTTCCTCATGAATATTAAGCACCAAAGGAATAATCTTCAATTAGTAGCAGTGGCAAAATCGCATTGGTATCTAATATGATGAGGGTAATTCTGCCAGAGTGGAATCTCGAATTCTAGTTCTGTTAGACTGAAATCTTGGATTCCAATGCTTAATTCCAATTCAACCTAACCATTGAATTTTGTATGGGCTATCATGTCTAAAACTTGTTATTTTTTTGCACTTACTCATTTGTTTGTGCATTTTCTTCAACTTTTACTTATGGGTTTTGGTGCAATTCACAACTTTCATTCTATGAGAATATAAATATCACATAAAAAAATGTGTTGCTCGTAATTCTGACAGAATACATTTATACATGCTTTAAAATGTTTATGCATATAGAAGAAAAAGACTATGATTTAAGTGCATTCTGTAATGTATTTTGTTAGAATTTATTTATATAAATGCATTCTGTTAGAATTTCTTTGAGAATGTTTGTTAACAAGTATATTTGTTTAACTGGTAAAACCAACGAGTAATGTATCTTATTCTTTCATAATTGCATGGAGAACGAATTCAATATTGATCATACAAGAGAAATATTTGGAATCGAGTTCAACAACAAGTATATATGTGAAGATCAAGTTGATTATATGGACCATTGAAGAGGATCAAGTGTATTTGTTCAATAATTGTATATTCAATAATGCAATTTTTTAAGAATTTTATTCATTTTTGATGATATTCTATTAGAATATGTATAACTATATTCAAATATATAAGGATATTAGTCTGTAAGAATATTTATTTAATTGCGGATGTATATTAAGAATAAAATCATAGACCCAAGTTTGATGTATATGAATAATATTTTATTCTTAAATCAGGTCAATTATCAAATATAACTGCGTTGGAATGCATTCTGCATGAATAAAATCGAAAATATATTTACTAGTTTATGGTTGTCATTTTGTCATTCTGACAGAATAAAATTGGATTTTTAAATTTGAATTAATTTAAAATATTTAGATTTTATAAAATAAAAGAATTAATTATCCCTTAAAATCCAAAAATTTCCTTTTTTAATATAGGTAAACTGACCAAAATACCCTTATGTTGAAAATTGTGTGATTATATAGTGCATGTTACCCTATTATAATATCATAGACTCTCAGATCATGACCTTTGATTCTATTCCATCTGGTGGTCCAAATCTGTGCATTCTGGCACACAATATTTAGTAAGCAAAATAAAATAATCATATATATATATGTATATTAGGTGTAAGACCCATGTATTACATGAATTAATTAAAAAAATTAAATATAAAAGTCTAAATATTTAAGAACTTTGAATTTATAAGCAAATAAGAAAAATAATGAATTATTAAAATTGATTTTTTATATTTTAAATTTAAATAAATAAACAAAATAAACTAATAAACTTTAATTTGATAATTTTGAAATAGTAAGGTAATTGAATGATAGTGTGACATGTGACAAAAAAAAACCTTCATTACGTGTAGTGTGAATGAAAAACCCTTTTGTATTGGAAATAAAACATTCTTTAGTATGTTCGTAGTATAAATGAACCATAAACTATACCTATTATAGTTTATCATAAATGTTTGGTAGTGATGAAAAATCGTATATGCATGATTATTACCTTTTCATGAAAGTAAAATAGCATGAAATATAATCAATATGTATTTCTATAATATTACACACTTTGCTCAACATGTTACAAAGTGCTAATGAACCATAAACCATTTTTCTAGTTAGACTTTTCCAGTTCACTTTTTCTTGAAAAATTATAGAATAATCATTGTAAGTTGAAATCTGAATCCGTAAACTCTGAGAGTTTAGAAAATGAGTCTATTTTGTCCATAATTTTTATTATGACCTTTAGTGGTATCTAACCAGTATGAAAATGTCCATTTTGATTGATCGGTTCGAAATATATTTTGAAATGATAGGCAGTTTTGTAAAAATCGTCATAAATTGTAGAAAAATCGTATGAATGTGTGAAAGTTGTCCTTGGAAAGGTATACACCTAAACTACTTGCATATTATACAGTTTTGAAAAATATTAAATTTAAGATATGTAAAACAGTCTGTGAACATATCACAACTTTTCTGTGAAAAGTTGATCTTTGAGTTTAGATTAGGTTTTAGTGATATAACTTGTATTCCCTTTAAAACTTGAAAAAAACTCGAAAATGTAGGGGTATGAACTCACATTATGTGATTACTTGGTGAGTGGAAGGTTGAGGATGACGAGTTTTCAAGTCACGAGTACTTGAAGAACGCTTGGAGATTTTGATGATCCTATGAACGATAATGTGTAGATGATTTGAGATTGTTATGGAAATATGTAAGAGTATAAGAGTTATAGGAAGTACTTACAAAAAAGTGAAGAAATAACTCAATAACACTTCAAAATGTGGCTGGAAGAATAGGCAAATGAGATTCCTTTTTGGGAGAAAAAGTGGGTTTTTGGAGTGAAGTGTAGAAAGGAGATTGAAATCTCATGGAGGTGGGTTTTATATGAATTTGAATAGAATATAATAATGCAAGTGAATTGGCCTTGATGTGTGTAATGGATAATGATTTGACCGATGGGAAGTATGGAAGTGACATAAATGTGACAAGTGGGGATCCAAGTCTGATATTGGGGTTGAGCAGCCTTCAGATAGAAATTGATTAAGTCCCGATCAACCTGTGGATGAGGATGAGGGATCTCTGCAACGTTGGAAAAGGCATGAAAGATAAAAGCCTTTCGGGTCAGTGGCATGTCGAACTGTGAGTCGACAGTGTTAGACCGATCTAAAGAGATCACAGGTTCCAGCCACAAGATACTCTGTGACATCCCCAATTTCATGGCCAGAAAAGACCGATTTGTTTATGCTTTGTTTTTAAAATCAGAGTAATCATTTAAAGAAAATTGTTGCAGAATTTGTCCCCAAAATAAAAAAATATGATAAGAATTTATCAAAACATTTCTTAAATAAAAGTATTTTCATTATATAAAAAAATCTCGGGATGTCATGTTCCGTTACAGACACATAAGCATAAACAGAACTTACAATTATTTATACTAATGATTTACATCTCCTTTATTCTCTCAGTGAATTATGTCTTCGTATTGATACCTGTGATACAAAGAAAACTGAGTGGGTCAGGCTTGGGAGCCTGGTGAGCATATAGGGTTTTCAACCCACAATAATACATTTATTAAATACAATTATCAACAATTAACCCAATTACCCATCCCCATTATCTTCTTTATCTATTAAGGTTTTACCCTACGAATCGATTATACTTTCTTCATTCATTCCTAAGGGTTTACCTAAGGAACTGGCACACAATCCATTTGCTACCACGGTTTATACAACAGGCACTACGTCGCATAGTCACCAGGGTTCATACAATTGACACTACGTCTCATAGTCACCAGGGTTTACACAATAGGCACTACGTCTCATAGTCACCTGGGTTTACACAAAATGCACGAAGTCACATCGTCACCAAGGTTTATCAAATAGGCACGAAGTCGCATCGTCACCAAGGCTTACTCAATAGGCACGAAGTCGCATCGTCACCAATTATTCCATCTACCCATGTTCTACCCAACATTTTTGTAGATATACATACAAACACAATTTAAATCATTTAACACCCGTATAAAAACATCAATTCCAAATCCATCTCAAATAGATAATTAATATATAACACATAGCACGTATTTCATAGCTAATACTTTATATTTATGTATTAGAAGAAAGTAACTATGCACTCACGCTTATAAACAACAATATATATATATATATATATATATATATACACACACACACACACATAACACGTATTTTATCAATTACTTCATATTTATGTGTAAGATGAAAGTGACTATACACTCATTTTATCCGAAGATGATCGGACAGCACTACGGCTTGCAGAAGTAGTGTTTCTCCGTAGATCTGGAAGATCTTCACAAAAACCGGCTCCTCGCGGGCAGCGCTTCGGCTTGGGAATAACGCTCTTCGGGATCCTTGGGGCTTCGGATCTTGCTTCGGGGCTCGGAAATATTACCGGGGCTTCGGGTTATAAACGGCACGCAAAACGAGGCAAAAAATAGAGAGAAGAAAGAGTTTGAACAAGAGAAAATGGCTGATTTCGAGTTCTATTTATAGGCTGAGGGTCTGGGATTACGTGGGGCGTAATCTCAAATTACGCGGGGCGTACTCGAGTTACGCAGGGCATACTTTGACGTCATTGCGTGCATCGACTGGTGGCACTCGAGTATTGGTCAGACAAGTTGCATCCGACTGAGTACGCTGGGCGTAATTGACTCGTCGAACTTCTAAATTGCGTAACTTTCGCATATGAGCTCCGTTTTCGACGTTCTTTATATCCACGCGAAGGTGAGACTACGCTCTACAACTTTCGTTTAGACTCCGTTGGCTAATTTTGACTTTATTTTTAGTAGGCCGGGACTAGAAAACTCCGTTATAAATTCATAGCTTCTTCATCCGACGTCCGTTTTCGCCTATCTTTTTATCGTTTCACTACAATTGACGAGATCTTCGATTCTCGTTTAGATTGTTTTGGCTAAAAACCGCTCGATCTCAAATCGAGTATTCGGGCTGCATACTGCTAAGCTGAAACTTAGAAAAATCATAACTTCCTTATACGAAGTCAGATTTGGACGTTCTTTTTATGCACGCTCACGGTTTAACGAACTCTACAACTTTAGTTTGGATCACTAAGGCTAAATATCACTTTAACATAAATTCACTTTTTACGTCGCGCTGTGTCGTGCTGGTTCTATCGCGAAACTTCGACAGGTCATAACTTCTTCGTTATAACTCGAATTTCGGCGTTCTTTATATGCACGAAAACCTTGTAACATATACTATAACTTAGTTAAGATGATTCATTATAAATAATCTTTCATCAAAAATTCATTTTTGACGTCTATCGTCTCTAAATTGACTAGCCCTGATCTACGGGCGTTACAATTATCTCCCCCTTAGGATGATTACGTCCCAGAATCATCAATGAAAATAGAACTTGCATAATGATTCCATACGCTATCTCTTCATCCTAGGTAATAATCGTAAATTCTATGTTTCCTCGAAAGAGTATTTAACTCTATGGATTTCTTGATCGCAGACGATGCTCAATCTTGCCTCTGCTTATCGTACTATGTTGTACTTTCAATCGCAACCTTCGAGTTACCAAATAAGTCGTTATTATGGACTCCTTCTTCTTCTTAGGATAAATACTTTCCTTTATCTATTGTAACAAACCGATGGGTCGTGCTCTACTGACCTCTCATCGAATGATGTAATGCTTAGACTTAGGTCTCTTAGAGTTAAATTCCAAAATGGAATATACCTTCCTTCATATTCTTATGTGATATAATCACATTTCAGCATGTAGCATTTCTGCCTACAAACTTCTTTTAACAACGAGCGCGACATTATCAATCGCATTAACTCCAACCTTCTGACTTAAGTCAGATGTTACATCTATCATGGTCCTCTAGACCACGTAACATACTCCTGGTTGTCGAACTCAAATTTAAACATGACTACTAGGGTCGGAACAAGAACCATGTTACTAGTCATTACCGAAACAATGGTAATGACATACCAGAATAAAATGGAATCAATCACTAGCTTCTTGGTAACCTTGTGACTTTCCCTGATCCAAGTGCGAGTCCTGTGCTTCCGGTAGTATATGCATCTACTACCTTTCACACCTACTCATACTCGTCCCAAGTATTGTCCCACAGTCAACCAAGTCACCATACAAGAAAATCACAAAACCATTTAACACATACGAATGTGTCCAAATAATCATAAACAATTTCCCTAGACTCTACTAGGACTTCTTCATTGCTCAATCTTCAATCATCAACTCTACTTCAACTCGATTGGTGATGGAAATACCAGACGATGAGACAACTTCAAGAATTTCACCAATCGTTCCATCATCCTGCCAATCGAAGGTGTACTTTAGATGTACCGTACTCCTCTAAACGTACTTTTATTTCATAAGACATACTCTAAAGGCAAGATACCACTCTTACGATATCTTCTGATATGTGTCATCCACTATCATAAGCCTTCTTCATTTCCTCCATTTACTCAATTTCTCTACGAGTCTTCACCATGACCTCTTGTATATCCAAGCAGACATTCGGTGTACCAAGCGAGAATTTTAAGATAAGAAAGCTTTAATTACGATAAACGTATAAATCTCCTTATCACTCCGAAACGTTTACATGCTAGTTCTAATATCGTAGTCATACACTTAGAATCCTACACACATAAGGTTTCCAAATCCGGTCGGCAACAGACCATAAATCCGAACAAATAATAGCATCAATATAGCTATCACACAAAACATTTATCACATAAAATCATTTTAGGCATCATTCCTAAAATAAACTAGTGCTTGTGTCAATTTAGGTGTACTACCTAACATATTTTAGACACACTCCTCACAATCATTACTTGGCATTCTAAGTTTAAGTCTAGAAATTTCCTACAAATTCCTAGTTCGCTTAAACTAATGCTCTGATACCAACTGTGACATCCCCAATTTCATGGCCAGAAAAGACCGATTTGTTTATGCTTTGTTTTTAAAATCAGAGTAATCATTTAAAGAAAATTGTTGCGGAATTTGTCCCCAAAATAAAAAAATATGATAAGAATTTATCAAAGCATTTCTTAAAGAAAAGTATTTTCATTATATAACAAAATCTCGGGATGTCATGTTCCGTTACAGACACATAAGCATAAACAGAACTTACAATTATTTATACTAATGATTTACATCTCCTTTATTCTCTCAGTGAATTATGTCTTCGTATTGATACCTGTGATACAAAGAAAACTGAGTGGGTCAGGCTTGGGAGCCTGGTGAGCATATAGGGTTTTCAACCCACAATAATACATTTATTAAATACAATTATCAACAATCAACCCAATTACCCATCCCCATTATCTTCTTTATCTATTAAGGTTTTACCCTACGAATCGATTATACTTTCTTCATTCATTCCTAAGGGTTTACCTAAGGAACTGGCACACAATCCATTTGCTACCACGGTTTATACAACAGGCACTACGTCGCATAGTCACCAGGGTTCATATAATTGACACTACGTCTCATAGTCACCAGGGTTTACACAATAGGCACTACGTCTCATAGTCACCTGGGTTTACACAAAATGCACGAAGTCACATCGTCACCAAGGTTTATCAAATAGGCACGAAGTCGCATCGTCACCAAGGCTTACTCAATAGGCACGAAGTCGCATCGTCACCAATTATTCCATCTACCCATGTTCTACCCAACATTTTTGTAGATATACATACAAACACAATTTAAATCATTTAACACCCGTATAAAAACATCAATTCCAAATCCATCTCAAATAGATAATTAATATATAACACATAGCACGTATTTCATAGCTAATACTTTATATTTATGTATTAGAAGAAAGTAACTATGCACTCACGCATATAAACAACAATATATATATATATATATATATATATATATATATATACACACACACACATAACACGTATTTTATCAATTACTTCATATTTATGTGTAAGGTGAAAGTGACTATACACTCACTTGATCAGAAAATGATCGGGCAGCACTACGGCTTGCAGAAGTAGTGTTTCTCCGTAGATCTGGAAGATCTTCACAAAAACCGGCTCCTCGCGGGCAGCGCTTCGGCTCGGGAATAACGCTCTTCGGGATCCTTGGGGCTTCGGATCTTGCTTCGGGGCTCAGAAATATTACCGGGGCTTCGGGGTATAAACGGCACGCAAAACGAGGCAAAAAAATAGAGAGAAGAAAGAGTTTGAACAAGAGAAAATGGCTGATTTCGAGTTCTATTTATAGGCTGAGGGTCTGGGATTACGCGGGGCGTACTCAAGTTACGCAGGGCGTACTTTGACATCATTGTGTGCGTCGACTGGTGGCACTCGAGTATTGGTCAGACAAGTTGCATCCGACTGAGTACGCTGGGCGTACTCAAATTACGCTGGGCGTAATTGACTCGTCGAACTTCTAAATTGCGTAACTTTCACATACGAGCTCCGTTTTTGACGTTCTTTATATCCACGCGAAGGTGAGACTACGCTCTACAACTTTCGTTTAGACTCCCTTGGCTAATTTTGACTTTATTTTTATTATATTATTTTTAGTAGGCCGGGACTGGAAAACTCCGTTATAAATTCATAGCTTCTTCATCCGATGTCCGTTTTCGCCTATCTTTTTTCGTTTCACTACAATTGACGAGATCTTCGATTCTCATTTAGATTGTTTTGGCTAAAAACCGCTCGATCTCAAATCAAGTATTCGGGCTGCATACTGCTAAGCTGAAACTTAGAAAAATCATAACTTCCTCATACGAAGTCAGATTTGGACGTTCTTTTTATGCATGCTCACGGTTTAACGAACTCTACAACTTTCGTTTGGATCACTAAGGCTAAATATCACTCTAACATAAATTCACTTTTTACGTCGCGCTTTGTCGTGCTGGTTCTGTCGCGAAACTTCGACAGGTCATAACTTCTTCGTTATAACTCGGATTTCGGCGTTCTTTATATGCACGAAAATCTTGTAACATATACTATAACTTAGTTAAGATTATTCATTATAAATAATCTTTCATCAAAAATTCATTTTTGACGCCTATCGTCTCTAAATTGACTAGCCCTGATCTACGGGCGTTACATACTTGGTGTGTCGACGGCTTCTTTAATCATCCTCTCAAGAGTCCAGGAAGGAAACAAAGTTTTCCTGCTCTCAAGAGGGTCGTGGGCTTCCTTTTGTTTACGTTCGGCTTCTTCAGCCTCTCTTGCCACACGAGCACTGATGTCAGCCTCATTGTGTCGACTTTTACGCTTCAACAAGTTGGCGATTGTCTCATTATCTTCTTCTTCTTCCTCCTCAGCAGTCTTTTTGCCTTTGTCTTTCACACCGGAACCGGAGGCTTGGCCTACTGGAGGAGGTTCGATAGTGTGAGTTGTTGTGGGGAAGTAGGAGGTGGTTGAGACATTGTTTCCTTCTCTCCCCTTTGTTTCAGAATGGACACGAAATCAAGGAGCCCTTCGATATTATTGAGTAGGGCGAGGGCGGGAGCGAGCTTCTCTGCAAGGTCACGCCTCACAGTGTAGTTAAGAATTGGATCATGTGCTTCTAGGATGTTGGAGATGGCAGAGTGGACATCCGAAACACACGATTTGATGACCTCCCATTCAGATCGAAGAGATTCAATCTCCTGGTGAGAGTTGAATGCTCTTGACCTTCAGAGCGGTAGTCTTCCTGGCTAGAACATCCATGAGATTGTTCTCGGCAGCCAAATCTTCTTGAAACTTGGAGAGATGTTCTTCGATTGTTGTTCGGAAAGCTGAGTTTTCGTCAGAAATTGTTTGACGAAGAGAAGCAAAGGACGTCAACTCAGTGGCGACTGATGTTGCCAGGTGGTGGACAATAGGTTCCAGCGTAGTCTTGGCGGCATTGCACTCTCCTGTAAAGACTTCAATAGGGAAGAGGCATCAGTAAATAGTTTATCGACTTTTTCGGTCGCAGCCTGACAGGCTTTGGTAGAGGCATTTATGGTGGTGGTTGCAGAAGCAAGGGAATCTTGTTGAGCTTTGGAGAAAGCATCAACAATTTTCTGAACTGCAGCTTCAGATAGGAATGACTGAGAAGTGGAAGAGGAGGCGATGAGCAATTTAATTTTGTCATGGAGCTCCTGGAGATGCCTTTTAGTAACAGGAGCGTCGTCATCGTCATCGATTTGTACTTGAAACGGGCTATAGTAGACCGAGTCAAAAGTCATATTCTCCCCGCCAAGGAGTGGTTCTTCTCCCTCTGATGCGTGACCAGGAGAAGATGGTGGTGGTGAAGCTGGTGATTCGGTAGTATGGGTAGGTTCGGGTTGTGTTGTTTGTTCGGGTGTAGGTGTGGGTTCAGTTTCTGGAGTGGTTTCGGGTGTTGGGGTGGATTTAGGTGCGTCAGTATGAACCCCCGTATCAGATACGTTGGTTCTAACATATGCAGTGGTTGTGGTGGTTGCGTCGGTGAATATTGGTGGAGGTATTGGGATGGAAGTGGGTGGTATTTGAGTAGTGGAAGTTATGGGGGGAATAGAAATAGGAATGGTTTTAGGTGGAGAGGAAATTGGAGAAGTAGAGACATGAACTTTAGGGGTCGGAGATCTGGGTGGAGTGTTGCCACGTGGAGAGTCATTAGAATCAAAACTCTAACCCTCAGATTCGCTTGAGGATGAAGCGATAACCAGCTTTCGCCTCGGCTGAGTTTTTCTCCTCTTTTGCTGGGGAGACTGAGCAGCCCTGATGGGTTTCCTCTTCTATGGAGACGGGCCTTTTTCCCCCTTGACCACCTGTTTTCCCTTATCAGCCTTCTTGCCTCTTGGAGCAGGCTTGTCGGCGTCATGAATGGATTTCAGCATCTCCGGAGTAAGATCCATTGGACCAGAACGCTTGAACTCCTTGTACGTCCTGATAATCCGGCTATCAGCGGGAACATCCCCATACATGGTTTCCGGAATAGACCCGTTGAATGAAAACTTTGAAGCGTCCGACACAATGATCTTCGTGTTATGAAAGGTACCAATCAAAGACATTGGAGCACCAGCGACAATGGGGACGTGGTACTTGTCCATCACCTATTTCGTGATAATGGTCCAGAACCGAGCATACGAAATCTCTGAATGTCTGGAAGTGGAGGAGAGACTCTGAATGAGTTGTTGCCACAGAACGGACCCGTAGTCCATGTTGATGCCATTGTAGATACCATACATTATGGAGAGAAATAAACGGCTGGCTCCATCAGACCCGGCACTTCGTTCAGATAAACCCTTGAACAAAACAGTGAACATCCCATTCCACTGTGGAGGTAGGCACGACTTCTTGAATTTCGTCACCGTAGTAAGCACCTCCGTGTATCCCATGTTGTAGAACATGTTGAATAAATGACCCATGGGGATGGATTCCGGATTGACCCTGGAAGAATCCACGTCAAACCCTAACAATGAGCAGAACCGCTGCTTTGACATCGACGCCTTGTGCTCATAGACATCAAAGAAGAATCTGTCGACGACCTTGTCGTAGTGAGCGGTGGCAAATATTTGTGACAAGAATTCCGTCGGAACAGTTTCAGCCCTGGTAAGTGCAAGAGCGATTGGAGAAAACTTCAGACACTCGATGATGGGGAACATGAATGCGTCGTAAGAATGAGGGGTTAAATCGATGATCAAGCTTTGCTGTGGGCGAATGAGCAAAATGTGGGATGTTGCGTGAACTGAGGAAGAATCTGCCATTGCTATGAAGAAAGTGGAGGAGATGATGAACAGTGGATTTCTTGCTCTCTGGGAATTTTAATTGCAGTAAAGAGGTAAACGGTGGATGATGTTGCCTTTTATACTGTGGGTTAAGGAGAGAGAAAGATCTTCCCAAATCTTCGATTGAAAAACGAAGGGTTTTTCGGAGTTGACTGATGCGTGACATTTGGGGTTGCCAATGATCACGCATGAGAGAGAATGTCAGGCCCCTAATAACACGCCTTCCCATCAGGCGCCGTTTGGAGATGAAACGGTTCATATTCGCACGCTTCCCTCTTGCGCCGTTTGAAATCAAATCAATTAGACTCCCGCCTGAGTCATCGTGTTGTCATCTTATCCCTTTAGAATAAAACAACATCTTTTAAAAAAAAAAATCTCCCATGTGGATCAATATTTACCACATTCTTTAATAAATTACCAATCCAATTAAAATGCCTTGTAATTAATAGAACCTGAATTTTGGAAAATCAAAGGTTTTCGTGCTTAGGGTGTAAAAGAAAAGAAATAAAGCAACACTTTTGGGAAAATATGTGATGTCAATAAAGACACGAAACAAATGATCCCGGGCACGAATCTCTTCCTTCAAAGTCAAGAGAGACTTTAAAGTGTTTGTGTGGTTTCCCGTTGAATATCGATCAGACACTTATTAAGAAGTGTTGAAAGGCTTCTTTTAATTAGGCTTATGAGGGTGGATATCGCTTCGATTCAAAATTCCGAATCTTGATATAAAGTACTTGTGAGACTGGTGTAGTCTGTTGAACAAGTAGGTTGGAGATAATTTAATTTGGCTAGGAAATTTATAAAATCTCAACAAAAATTAAAACTGGATCCCAAGGAAGAAATGTTATGGTTTTTTAACAATTTCATAGGAATCACACAAAATAGAAATAGAGATTTCATGTTGTACCCCCATGGATAAGTCCGCCAATTCATCAGTGAAAGCTAGAACAAATTAATTGTTCACCGTCAATGCATCTTGGGTATTTGAATGTTGGGTTTCACTTAGCACGTAGTGGCACGAAGCTAAGATCATAAACATAGAAATTGTGCAACCATAAACCTCAGTGGTAATTTCTGAGAGTCTCAAGGGTTACGTTTGTGAAGCGAATGTGATGGAGAAATGTGATGGAGAAATGCAATGTAGATGGTGTAAAGAAATCAAAGTACCTCTGCTATAAAAAAATAGGACCAAGCAGAAAACTCATATCTCATGTGAGAAGAGAGTTAGGTAGCTCATGATTAGAATAAATAAGAAAGCCTAATTGGGAAGACAATGTTTGTTTATACCAAGTCAGTAAGGCCTATTAGTCAGAATCAGGTGAGGCTTTGGACACATACAACAGCATGCTTCTAGGGACACTTAACTAATGAAATTATATACCCACCAGAAAAGGAAAAAAATAAAAAAAATAAAAGCCAAGCTAAATAAGATAATAAAAAAATAAAATATTTTTGGAGTTTTTGAATTTATGAAAGAAAAGAAAAAAAATATTTTTGGAATTTTTGATAAAATAAAAAAAATAAGACACACAAAAAAAATGGGAACCGAACCCGAGCATTCGGTCTATTTCGGTTGAGAAAAACTTTGGAACCGAACCCGAGCGTTCGGTCTATTTCGGGTGAGAAAATTTTTGGAACCGAACCCGAACGTTCGGTTGATTTCGGTCGCCAAAGAAAATAGATTTGAAAAAGAGAATAACTTTGACAATAAGAGAAATGAATTTGGAAAATTTATACATAAGATCTACAACCAAGGAAACTATCTTTGAGTGATGAGCGAAAAGCAGATAATGCAACCGAACCCGAGCGTTCGGTTCATTTCGGTACGTTAGCACAAGACCCGAACCCGAACGTTCGGTCTATTTCGCTTCTTGCTTTTGAGCTTGAGAGGTAATTTTTGGTACTGACTCTGATTCCATCATATACCTAGCCCTTGTAGTATTTTGTTAAAAGATGCTTCAGGAAGAGCTTTGGTGAAGATGTCAGCCAATTGATCGGTGGTTCGAACAAAGTGTATTTCGACGTTCCCATCTTCCACATGATCCTTAATGAAGTGATACCTCAGTGCTATGTGCTTAGTCTTGGAGTGTTGTATTGGGTTATGACAGATCCTAATTGCACTTTCAGAGTCGCAATATAGTGGGATCTTTTTCATATTGAGTCCATAGTCCCTGAGTTGGCTTTGGATCCAAATCACTTGAGAAGTACAGGAGGCAGCTGCGATGTATTCTGCCTCAGCGGTAGACAGGGATACACATGTTTGTTTCTTTGATTGCCAACTAACCAACTTCCCGTCAAGGAATTGGCAGCCTCCAGTGGTGCTTTTCCTGTCTAGTCCACAACCTCCAAGGTCTGCATCTGAGTAGGCTTGAACGAAAAAGCCTGAGTTGGATGGATACCATAGGCCTAAAGAGGTAGTTCGCTTGAGATACCGGAGTATGTTCTTCACTGCAAGCATGTGAGGTTCACAAGGATTTTCCTGAAATCTAGCACAGTAACAAACAGAAAACATTATATCAGGTCTGCTAGCAGTAAGGTACATTAAAGAACCGATCATTTGACGATATAGCGTAATATCGACTGCTGGTTTATCCAAGGATGTAGTGAGCTTGGTGCCGAACGCCATTGGAACTTTAACCTTTGAGTCTCCCATCATGCCAAATTTAGCAAGGAGAGTCTTCGTGTAAGCTTCCTGGTTAATAAAGATGCCTTCGGGACCCTGTCTAATATTTAAACCAAGGAAAAAGTTAATTGGACCCATTGAGCTCATTTCAAATTTAGTCTCCATCAGCTTTCTGAATTCAGCCGTTAAGCTAGGATTCGTTGAGCCAAAGATGATATCATCGACATAGATTTGAACAATCATAAGGTGGTTACCTTCCTTCTTACGAAAGAAGGTTGGGTCAACCGAACCTTGTTTGAATTTGGACATCTTTAAAAACTTGGTTAGCGTTTCATACCAGGCCCTCGGTGCTTGTCTCATTCCATATACCGCTTTGTCCAGAATATAACAATGATTGGGGTATTTTTCATTGACAAATCCAGGTGGTTGCTCTACGTACACCGTTTCTTCAAGTTCTCCGTTTAGAAATGCGCACTTTACGTCCATTTGGAAGACCTCAAAGCTCTTGTGTGCAGCATAGGCAAGAAATATTCGAACAGATTCCAGCCTAGCCACAGGAGCAAAAGTTTCCTCATAATCGATTCCTTCTTCCTAGCAGTATCCTTTCACCACTAGACGAGCTTTGTTTCTTATCACATTGCCTTCCTTATCCATCTTATTTCTGAAGACCCATTTGAGACCAACAACCGAGGCATCTGGAGGAGTTGGAATGAGGCGCCAAACTTTATTTCTTTCGAATTCATTAAGTTCGTCTTGCATAGCTTGAACCCAATCGGAGTGATCAAGAGTAGTGTTAACTGTCTTTGGTTTAATTTTTGAGACGAAGGAGTTAAACATACAGAACTCTACTTTTGAAAATAAGGAAGTTTACTTAGCCTTTAGTTGAGATCGGGTCAGGACCTTTTTAGAGACATTACCGACAACCTGTGAAACAGGATGATCTCTGGTCCATTTGACAAGAGGAGGGTAATTTGGATCATAGGATGGATCTAATTCAGCATTTACCAGCTCGTCTAGTTTAGGTTGACTATCATAGTCATAGGACATATCTGCATTCTCCCCCTCGACAAATAAGCTTTCAGGTGTATCTTGTCTTTCCGGAGCTACAGGAGTTTCGGGTGGTGTTGAGCTTTCGGGTACCACAGGACTTTCGGGTACAGATTGGCTTTCGGGTACAGCTGGGCGTTCGGGAGTAGCTGGAGAACAGTTCTCCCCCTCAACATGTGAGCCCGGCTGTGAAGAAGAAGGTGGATCCTCCCCCTCAACTGAAGCATCGTGTTGTGGAGGGTCGTTGGAACTTGATCCTCCTTCATTCATTTGTTTGGCAGCATTTTCGATGAGTTGCTTCAGATGATCTACTTTGTTGTCTGCTACACTAGCTTCCGAGAGAGTGGCCTTCTCTGGTTCATCGAATAACTCAACAAACTTCTCAAATAGGTTTGCAATCGAGGCTGTGACTTGGCCTATTTGAGATAAAATTTCTCCAATTGTGTCTTCACTGGCCTTCAGCTTTTTGACATAGCTATCATCGAAAGTTACATAATAAGTTTCTTCAATCTTCCTCGAACGTTTGTTCAAAACCCTGTATGCTTTCGAAGTGAGAGAGTATCCCAGAAATATCCCTTCATCAGCTTTCACGTCAAACTTGTTACGATGTTCTTTAGAATTAAAGATGAAACACCGTGAGCCGAATACGTGGAAGAATTTGACATTTGGCTTCCTGTTGTTGATGATCTCATAAGGAGTGAGATTAAAGCGTTTATTGAGATAGGACCTGTTCTGCGTAAAACATGCTGCAGCAATAGCATCAGCCCAAAAATATAAAGGTAAAAAGGCAAAACTTAGCATGGTTCGGGCCGCCTCACACAAAGATCGGTTTAGTCTTTCGACAATTTCGTTTTGTTGTGGGGTGTAGGGAGCTGAGAAGTTGTGACTGGTTCCTTTTTCTGCCAAGAAGTCTTCGAATTCTTTATTTTTGAACTCCAGCCCATTGTCGCTCCTGATGTTGCGAACGACTTTCCTCAGCTGCACTTCAACCTGCTTGATAAACATCTTTAGCTTGAGAGTTGCTTCAGATTTGTGCTTCAGAAAGAACACCCATGTAAAACGTGAAAAGTCATCAACAATGACAAGAATATACTTGCTACCGCCGATGCTTTCGATAGATGATGGACCACACAAGTCAATGTGAATTAACTCTAATGGTTCAACAACTTTAGTGTTTATAATCGATGGGTGACTTTGACGACTCTGCTTCCCCATTTCACACGCAACACATAAATGTTCTCGATTGAATTTGAGCAATGGAAGACCTCGAACATGACCACCTATGACAAGTTTGTTGATATCCTTGAAGTTGAGATGAGAGAGCCTTCGGTGCCACAGCCAGCTTTCGTCAGATTGTGCTTTGGATAACAGGCAAATAGCTGGATTTCCTTTGATGGGTTTGAGATTCAGGGGAAACATTTCGCCTTTGCGCTCCGATTTGAGAATTACTCTTTTTGTTTTCTTCTCTATTATTTTCGAAACCTCATCATCGAATGAGACCTTGAGACCGGTACCTCCAACGAGCTGAGATACACTGATGAGGTTGTGCTGTAGTCCTTCAACATATGCAACCTTTCTAATCGTGAAATCTCCATTTGTTATCATTCCATAACCTTTTATCGTGCCGAATGAGTTGTTCCCGAACTTGACGTTTCCCCTGTTTGAAAGAGACCGAAATTCCCTCAGCTCTTCCTTCCTTCCTGTCATGTGACGTGAGCAACCATTGTCAATATACCATTCTTCGTCAAACTGCTCGTCACTGATAACTTGCAAAAATTAAGCAAATTTAGGAACCCAAAGTTTCTTGGGTCCACGTGAGCCTTTTACAGGAACAGGAATAGTAAGAGAGATGTCAACAAGATATGTTCTTTTTATTAAAGTTGTTTCATCTTTCTTTTTAATGGTGAAAACCTTAATTTTGTTGAGATTTGTTACAATCGGTTTGGATTCAGGTTTAGGCATTTGGACTTTGGATTGATTTTGATCAGTCTTGACTGAGGAAACCTTCGATTTTCCTTTCAAATCTGTTGAAGATTTTGGATTTTGAGTATGAACAGAATTGGATTTAGAATGAGGTTGAGAGGAATTAGAAGAATTAGAACGAGAGAAGTTAGACTGAGAAGTTTTATTGATTTGAGGTCCTGAGTGACACTTTTGTTTTTGGTCATTTGTGGGACCGATTCTCGAACTTTGGTCGCTTTTGCTCTTGGAACCGAACTTATGCTTTCGATAGCTAGAGTTCTCTGAACCGAACCTTTCCCTTCGGTTGTTATGATCCTCAGAACCGAACCTTTCCTTTCGGTTATTATTACTTTCTTGCTGCCTAACAGCACTTTTCTCTGACTTTGAATTTCTGTCATGATAAGAGAAATGGGCGTTTTGAGATTGCCAAAAATGTTTTCGTTCAGAGAGATTTTTCTTGTATCTCTGATTCCTTTGCTGCTTCTGATCCTTTACTTGCTTCGGCTGTCGGTGGATGTTGGCTTTTTGCTTTTGCTTCTTGTCAGCTAGTTCACTTTGAACTGATGATGTTTCGCTTGAAGGAGTGACTTCTTCTGCAGGAACTCCTTTTTCTTCAGGAACTTCTTTTGTACCACTAGTACTTGGCACGTCGAAGTTGTCAGGTTTGTTTAGAGGCTCTGGCACATATCTGCCTTTGGTTTTCCAGGACGTCCGCTCCGACAGACCAACGGTTTCATCAGCATTGTTGATGGGGGCGGACCAGAAGAACTCATCACAACCATCAGCATTATCTTCATTTACAATGGCCGTGAGTTCGGCTGTCTGATGTTCGTTTACTCCTGTGACCTTATACACCTGATTTGGAGTCGTCCTTACCTTTTGGTATACAACAGCCTTTTCTTCAAGGATCGGGGACTTTTGTTGGGACAGACGAGCAAACTCCACAGAATTTTCTGAAATAAGATTTTTGTGGTTTTTGGGTTCGCTTTTGACAGACTCAGAACAATCCACTTCATCCTCTACAGAAATTTCACTCGTATCATCATCCTCATTAGGTTCAGATGCATTTTCAACATCAATTTTAGTTTCTGAACTCAAGTTGGCATTTAATGAGTCAAACTTTTGTATGGTTTCGGTCCTTAGTTTCAATTTATCATTTTCATCCAAAAGGTTTTTCAGCATGTCCTTATGGTCCTTGGACTTTATGAAAGATTCGATTTTGTCTAGTCCATACATATAAGTCGGATTTACATCCTCAGACGAGACTACGCTTTCGCAATTATATGCTTCAGCGTCGATTTCATCTTCCTTAAACTCAAGGAAGGGCAAAATCATGCGATGAATTTTCTGTCCTATTTCACAGTTAAGATGAAGTTGAGTGATGTTAGAATAAAGACGCTTAGCAATCAAACAAAAGACATTTCTTTGTTTCAAAAGTTTTAAATTGTCTCTTTGTAAATAAATGTTTTCGTCTTTGGATTTGATCAACTCCGACTCCTTCAGCTCTATCCACATCCTCCGTTCCTCACTCTTTGAAGACACCCTTCTTATTTGGTCAGTTAGCTTAGAATTGGTGACCCGTGTTTGAGTTAAACTGCTGTCTAGATATGAGATTCTTGAATTTACATTTTTTAATTCCTTTTCATATGAATTTTGTGGGACTTTGAATGAAACAAAAATGGATTGTAACTTCTTGATTAATTCATCAAGCTCATTAAACTGCACGTTGAGAGGTTTTGCTGTGAAACACAAGTCCTCTCGCTCCTTCTTGTCTTCATTCCCACCGTCTGTGTTGTATCCCCTTATTTGAGATACATCCGACACCATCAGACATTTTCCACCGCTTCCTTCACCTTTCGCAACATAAGCCTTTCCATGAGATGGCTTTCTAACTTCATCATCCTCAGAATCGGTTGACCAGACTTCCACGCCACCGAACTCATCATCCGCTACCGAACCCTGCACAATTAAAGCATTCATAGAAGGGTTAGCAGTAGTTTTCTTTCTCTTGATCTCTTCCAGCTTTTTCATCAACACAGCTTCTTCATCTTTTTCTTCATCCTTTTCTGCCATTTTCTTTAGGACACAGTCTTTGGCATAGTGGTTCTTTCCTCCACGGTAGTAGCAGTTCACCCCAAAATCCCCTTCAACTTTCGGCTCTTTCTTTGCTTCTTCTGCCTTCGGTTCCTCCCTCACTTTTTCAGAACTATAGCTTTCCTGCCAATTCCGGTTCTTATTGGTAGGAAACCTTTTCTTAATAAACCTCTTTGGATTTGACACCATCATTGCATAGTCTTCAGAGGTAAGGTCATAGTCTTCTAAGTTAAGGTCTTCATCTTCCATCACACTTTTGCTTTTAGAAAGAAGGGCCAAGGAACCCAAGCTTGAAACCACTTTCTTTTCCTGCAAGACAATCTTTTCTTGGGATTTCAAAATTCCTACCAGCTTAGCCAATGAATAAGATTTGAATTGCTCATGAGCTTTAACAATGGACACAACCGCTCTCCACTCAGATCTAAGACCATTCAAAAACGTAACGTTTTGTTCAATCAACTTCCTTTCAATATCGTGTTTAATCATCTTACTGAGAAGATGATTGAAGCGATCGAATGTCTGAGTAACAGTTTCCTCGGGATTCTACTTAAATTCTCCAAACTCAGATAAAAGTAGGGTCTGAATGGAATGCTCCAGATCTTCGTCTGTGGAATATAACTCTCGTAGCCTATCCCATATTTCTTTGGCAGTGCTGCATGAACTCACTAGCCTGAAAGTATCCGATTGAAGAGCGAATCTGATTAGTCTCAACGCTTTAATATTGCACTAAAACTTATCTTTTTCGTCTTGAGCAATATCTTTTACGTCCTTCAATAGATCATTATACTCTTTTTGAGTTTTAATGATTTTAGACGTTGCTGAATGAGCGAATGGTCCAGACACGATTGCTTCCCAGATAAGATATCCATTGTCTTCAGATCCAATGACATAATCTTCAAAGTGATGTGCCCAGACTTTGTAATCCTGGGTGTAAAGGATGGGAATCATCGTCGTTGATCCACTGCTATTTGAGATGTTTATGGGATTTGATTGTGACTCGTCCATGCCTGATCGTATAACCTGTTTGAAAGATCAGACTTGTAATATATATATAAGATTAGGGCAAAACAAATAAATGTTGAGTTACGTCAATTATGGGATGACGACTCAATAAATATTAGTTAATGCGGAATAACCCTAATCACAACCTTTTTCACAGAAAAGATGTGTATGAATTACACAGCCTCCTGCTCTGATACCAATTGATAAGTTATTAACAAACTTAATGATCGATTAGATGTTCTTAACAGGTAATGCGATGGATGCAAAAGCAGTAAATAACACAAGTATGGATCAATATGTGTCGAATGATTAGATCAAACAATCCTCAACAGAGCTCGACTAAGAACTTCCGCTGTAGAGGATTTTAGGGTTACAAGAACGATAATAATAAACTTGCTGAATAATTTTTTGATCCGTTCTATTCTATCGTGTCTTTTAGGATGCATGCAAGCTCCTATATATACTAAACCCTACTAAACTCACGGATGGACAGGCCCATACCGGAGATACAAAATGGACTAGCTAACGAGCCCAATAGACGCAATACTTAACACAAAACACGACCCAACAATCATAGACTCTCAGATCATGACCTTTGATTTTATTCCATCTGGTGGTCCAAATCTGTGCATTCTGGCACACAATATTTAGTAAACAAAATAAAATAATCATATATATATATATATATATATATATATATATATATATATATATATATATATATATATATATATATATATGTATATTAGGTGTAAGACCCATGTATTACATGAATTAATTAAAAAAATTAAATATAAAAGTCTAAATATTTAAGGACTTTGAATTTATAAGCAAATAAGAAAAATAATGAATTATTAAAATTGATTTTTTATATTTTAAATTTAAATAAATAAACAAAATAAACTAATAAACTTTAATTTGATAATTTTGAAATAGTAAGGTAATTGAATGATAGTGTGACATGTGACAAAAAAAAACCTTCATTACGTGTAGTGTGAATGAAAAACCCTTTTGTATTGGAAATAAAACATTATTTAGTATGTTCGTAGTATAAATGAACCATAAACTATACCTATTATAGTTTATCATAAATGTTTGGTAGTGATGAAAACTCGTATATGCATGATTATTACCTTTTCATGAAAGTAAAATAGCATGAAATATAATCAATATGTATTTCTATAATATTACACACTTTGCTCAACATGTTACAAAGTGCTAATGAACCATAAACCATTTTTCTAGTTAGACTTTTCCAGTTCACTTTTTCTTGAAAAATTATAGAATAATCATTGTAAGTTGAAATCTGAATCCGCAAACTCTGAGAGTTTAGAAAATGAGTCTATTTTGTCCATAATTTTTATTATGACCTTTGGTGGTATCTAACCAGTATGAAAATGTCCATTTTCATTGATCGGTTCGAAATATATTTTGAAATGATAGGCAGTTTTGTAAAAATCGCCATAAATTGTAGAAAAATCGTATGAATGTGTGAAAGTTGTCCTTGGAAAGGTATAAACCTAAACTACTTGCATATTATACAGTTTTGAAAAATATTAAGTTTAAGATATGTAAAACAGTCTGTGAACATATCACAACTTTTCTGTGAAAAGTTGATCTTTGAGTTTAGATTAGGTTTTAGTGATATAACTTGTATTCCCTTTAAAACTTGAAAAAAACTCGAAAATGTAGGGGTATGAACTCACATTATGTGATTACTTGGTGAGTGGAAGGTTGAGGATGACGAGTTTTCAAGTCACGAGTACTTGAAGAACGCTTGGAGATTTTGATGATCCTATGAACGATAATGTGTAGATGATTTGAGATTGTTATGGAAATATGTAAGAGTATTAGAGTTATAGGAAGTACTTACCAAAAAGTGAAGAAATAACTCAAGAACACTTCAAAATGTGGCTGGAAGAATAGGCAAATGAGATTCCTTTTTGGGAGAAAAAGTGGATTTTTGGAGTGAAGTGTAGAAAGGAGATTGAAATCTCATGGAGGTGGGTTTTATATGAATTTGAATAGAATATAATAATGCAAGTGAATTGGCCTTGATGTGTGTAATGGATAATGATTTGACCGATAGGAAGTATGGAAGTGACATAAATGTGACAAGTGGGGATCCACTTGACTCACTTGGATAATATAATATCTATTTTATCCTTAGATATTTTTTATGTAAAATATGATTTATAATTAATAAACCTTCAAGATGTTGATAAAATATGAGTTTTGGGGGTCTAAGATGTGAAAAATATGAGTTGGATGAAAATCCCACGTCAAAAACTCCAAAAACTGACGAAAATTGCGAAATTGATCAAAAATCCGGAAATAAGTGCGAGGGTGCGAAGGTCTGATGCGAAGGGAAGGTTCACAATGAGAGGCTTCTGTGCGAAGGGGAGGGTCGCTACGAGAGGTTCTCAAATTCGCATGCGAGCGGTGTCGGGTACGATGCGAAAGTGACCGAGAGACGCGAAAGTGCCTAGTATATTCGAAAATCTCCGGTTCATGTGTGAATCTATTTGCTTCGGTCTGAAAGTGAGGTTTGCATGCTCCTTTAGGTCTGAATACCTGTGAGGGTTCGCAGGTGAGCAGTAACCTGCGAACCTTTTTGCCCCTTTTTGGTTTCCTTCTTCCGTTTTGAGCAGTTTTCGATCAATAGAAGATTTGGGATGGTATGGATGTTCATGGTAAAGTTGGAAAATGTGATTTTTATTACCAAGAGAGATTTGGGAAAGATTTGAGAGAGATTGGGAAAATTGTAACGCTTGATTCCAGGTATGAAATTAATTCCAATTTGTTCATGATTTCTCTTTGGCCACGACATGTGAAGCCTCAACGCGGCGTTGCGATAAGACTTTGGCTCGCGAAGTTTATTGGACCAACACGGAGTGTTGGTGTCTTAACACGACGTGTTGGCGGTTAGGGAGGAAACCCTAATTTTTAAGGTGTTGCACCCTATATAATCTCCTTAAGTCCCCAAGGGTTGGTCTCTTTGTCAATCTCCATTCCCCCAAATCGTCCTTTGCAAACCTAATCATCTTTCCCTCCTATTTTTGAGCTAGTTTGGTGTTCTTGAAGCTAAAGAAGGAAGAAGGTGGAAGTAGGAAGCAAAGATCCAACAAGCAAACCATCATTCTTCAGTTTGGAACTCTTCTGGACCTTTGTAAGTGTCCAAGACTCGATTTTTATCATTCCAAGATGCTAGATCTTGAGTTTTGCCCCTTTAGTTTCTTATTCTTGAATATTGGAATGGTTAGATCTCATAAAGTTTGCAACTTTATAAATCTCCAAGTCAAGGTGATCTAGTAGTGTCTTGGATCTTGTCTATAATCAAGTTATGAAGCTATGCATAGATATTAGGTCATAAATCCTCCTTTTGACCTAATATGGGTTCAAGACATGCATAGGGCATGTATGTCTAAAAAGCATCGACCTTTGAGATGGTTTGTGTGCTAGAATCACTTCTGGAAAGGAAGAACTTTAGACTTTAGGGATTAAGTGCTTATTGGTTGAGCCCTTGCATAATCAAGCTTTGTAGTTTGGGTTTTTGGACCTTTTGGTAGTCCCAATGGGTAAAGTTGGAAACTTTACCCTTCTAAATCTCATTTTGGTCTAGATCTGATCTTGGGAGCTTTTGGATTTGAAGAAAACAACTTAATGTATTAAGTTGTTGGAAGTCGGGCACACGACGTGTTGGTTGGGGTTTTTCCCAACTATGAGGATAAAGGCGAAACACGGTGTGGGCAAGGGGCAACACGGCGTGTTTGGTCAACATGGACTATTAACCTTGACTTTTGACTTTTGTATTTGACTAAGTTTGACCTAAAAGGGGGTGTTGAGGTATTTTGAGTTGTATCTAAGGATTGGTTACTATTTAGGTGGCGGGTAGAGCTAATATTATGACTCGATACCTATTTAACTATCGTTCAGATTCAGAGGTGAGTTTCCTCACTGGGTTTAGCAGGTCTAAGGCACCAATGTCGGCCATGTTTATTTATGTTAGGATGCTAGGAGTATGCGTGACCCTTGCATGAGATATGTGATGCTATGTAAATCGGGCAGGGCTCGATGTCGGACGAGGCCCGATGACTGTATCATATGTTATTGTTTATGATCATTGCATGTGTTAGTATGATTATGTGATATATGTCTATGTGTAGTGGGTGGGTGGGGTCCGATGTCAGGTGGGGCCTAAGAATAACAGATATATATACCGAGCGGGACACGAAGTCGGGCGCGACCCGAAGCCAAGTGGGATTCGATACCGGACGGGGCCGATGGAGGTCGGGGGCCCAGTATATGATTTATTATGTATGGTATGGGGTAGTTTGGGGAATTCACTAAGCTTCGTGCTTACAATTTTCAGTTTCTTTTTCAGGTACTTCTGGTTCTAAGAGGAAGAGCATGGGATGACTGCATCGCACACACCGTATGGATTCCATTTTTGAGTTATTACTCTGATTGATTTGATGTTGATACACTTATTTTCATTGGTTTGTATGAATGATGCTTTTGGAACACTGTTTTAATTAAATCAAAAATGAAATTATTGGATCGTATTTTTGGGACGTTACATTCAATTTTTCAGACGCATTAATTAGGGTTGTAGTTAGAGTTGTTTGAATCGTTTGACAATTTCAAAATTTGGAAGTAAGATACCGTCTGGTATCTTATAATAGTTGAAATGAACCCATTTATTTTGCATTAGATGCACTAAAACTCAATAAGTCAAATTACAAAGAGATTTACTCTAAATAATCGTTCACATTTTGTGACCTAAATTCTGAGATGTCACAGTGTGTGTATGTGTGTGTGTGTGAGAGAGAGAGAGACCAAATTCGATGGGTATACTATACATGGAAAATGCCATAAAACCCCTTACATTTGCAAGTTTTTGTCGATGTTACCCAAAGTCGTATTTTAGGTCAATTAATGCCTCAAATTTGCAACTTCCTTTTTGCAAATTTATCCGGTAAAATTGAAATTTTTTTCCAAACTTAAGGGCTTTAATGAACTAGAATATCAAACTTAAGGGCTTTTATGAACCAGAAAAAAGCTAAAACTGAAATTTTGTCAAATGTAAGAGCTTTAATAAATCATAAATAAAATTGATTTTTTTTTTTTTCAAATATCCGATTTTAATGAACCTAAAAAAATTGCAAACTTAAAGGTTTTTATGTCGTTATCTCTATTATATATTTGAAATAATTTTTATGAATCTTTGGTAAACTGAGAGAGAGAGAGAGAGAGAGAGAGAGAGAGAGAGAGAGAGAGAGAGAGAGAGAGAGAGAGAGAGAGAGAGAGAGAGAGAGAGAGAGAGAGAGAGAGAGAGAGAGCCATTTCTTTTTAATATTTATTAGATTTAAAAAAATCTTAAAAATAAGGAAGATGAGTATAATAGTTTTTTTTAGTTTGGGTAAGGCCCAAAAACAAACTAAGTTGCTGAAAATGACTCCCGGTCCGATTTTTGAAGGGTTTGAACATTTTAAATGAACCATTTTGCAATTTTGTCTAATTTTAAATTTTGAAGTGTATTTGAGATATTGAGTAAAACAAAGAGACTAAATTTGTACTTGAGATTTTGAGTAAAACAAAAAGACTAAAATTATAATTCATATACTTATTTAAATTCCCTCAGGGTTAGGAACAATGTCAAGGTTTGAGCCGTTGATTTTCGGTTTTGGCTCCTATGGCTGATATTCTTTTGTTGTCGATTGGGGTTGAGTTGTTAATGTATTCTTATGCTTCTAGAAGTATTTCACCGCCTGACGATACACATGACGTCCAACGCCTCTCCCTCTCTTTATCTTATTCTATGTCAAACACACACCGTCAATCGATTTCTCCACACTCCCCAAAATCCTGTCTCTTATGACCACCAAATCTCCATCTTCCAATCGGTTGTCTCTATCGCCTATCCATCTATAATAAAAACAACATCGAACATCAATGATACTCATATGAGATCTAGTATAAATGAAGTAACAAAAAGATAGAATGTAAACAAGCTCTTTCATAAGATAGAGATAGAGACCAATTCCATAATAACATCCGAGAGGTCTAAATATATTAGAGAGGACTTAAAGAGACAATATGTACACAAAAAATTTGGCAAAAACTATCCCTTGGGTTATATGTACAAAAAAATTGGACAATAAGATAGAATGAAAACTAGAAATCTGTATATAAGTTAATGTTTCAAAAAGAAGGACCAAATAGTAAAAAAAAAGAGATGCAATTAATGAATCATGTACTAGAAAGAAAAGATTCACTCCCCTTGGGTTACAAAACGAGAGTGATTTTAAAGCCCATCTTGCCATGTCACACGTGTCGAGACCATGCATTAGGGACCATCCAGATTCCATGCTGTACGCCACCTCAATTATAGTCTCTCCATAAATATTCGCCTTTCTCTGAATCAATACTTCACACCAAAGCAAACCTTGCTCCTTCCTAGCCTACATATACTAACCTACGCAGTAGGCGCATCTTAGCACCCACCCAAGCCTTTCTTGCTCGGCTTTTTACAGCAATGAAGTCTGCTTCGCTATCTTACTCCGGGTGTGAAGATCCCCATTTTCTTGAAGCTTGTACTCTTTGCTCGAAGCCGTTGGGCCAAAACAGTGACATCTTTATGTACAGGTATGTATGATTCATTTCGATGACTTCTCCTTTTTCTATTTGTTCTTCGGGAGATTGTACGTTGTGCATTACTAATTGTACCATGACAAAACTGCTTCTGATTTAGTGCCAGTTTAGAAATGCCGACTTTACAATGGTTCTTGAGTTTTTTGGGAAAAGCCAAACATATAAGTTGATGCATTAATTATTTTGTAGCATTTGATTTCGATAGCTCCTTAATTAATTGTTAGATTCGTAATGGGTATTTGTTAATTATAAAATAATAATATTGGGTTAATCATATCATGTGGTACGTACAGAGGGAACACTCCATTTTGTAGTCAAGAATGCAGACAAGAACAGATGGGAATTGATGAAGGAAGAGAAAAGAGATGTAAAAGAAGAGTCTCCAAGAAAGCATCTTCTGAAATCAAGAAATCTACAGAAACTCTTGTTGTGGCTTAATAATAATCTTAAAATAGGATATGGGAAAGTGTATTTGGGGGGGTGTTTAATACTATGTCGTACAGAAATTATTGTGGGGTGTATTTGCGAAATGTCATTTTCTCTGTTTTATGTTTTGGGAGGCTTTGGACTTGAGTTTTGAAAATAAAAAAATATTTTTCGTTAAAAGGGCTTCTTAAATTATGTGGTAGTAACATGAATTATTTTTATAAAGTATTCCTATTGGTTTATAGGGTATAGGGTAATAAAAATGGTCAATAGTCAAATTTTTGACTTAAATGCACACTACGCATTAACCCATAGAAATGTCATCTGATAATTTCCTGAGAACTACTCGGGTGATTGTGGTACTCTCTCCCTGAAAAGTTACAAGTTTAACATCAAAGACAAATTACACACGCTATTTTTTATAGACTCAGTTTACAATAAAGAGCCCAAATCTCCCAACACAACTGTCATTAACCAGAATCATTAATAAAACAAACAATTGATTAAAATGGAGTTATGAAAACAAACAAGTAGTTTCATTAGCAGAAGATGAACAAAACTAGATAACCAAAGTGTGCCAAATCGAATATTTTCTAGTTGATAAGTGAAAATGAAGCAATATGAAGTTGGGTGATGCAAAAATACAAATCCAAAAGGCATCAACATGAGACCAAGAAATCCAGTGACTCCACCATAACATATGAATAGGTAGGTAATATTTATAGTTTACCAGAAAACTGGTAATAACTAATCTCTTCATTAAGAACGATGAGTTTGACATTTGAGGAAGCTTTGTGAAATTTTGATACCTCCTTCATTGTCACCATAGACCTCTCATGGAACTCGGCTTCATCACATTTCCATCTGAAAACCATTTCCTCCAATGCATTTCCATGCTCTAGTAAACAACGTGCTAAATCTAGTATTTGCTGTTGCTGTTGTTTATAAAAAATAAGAAACTTGACTCTTTTCAGATGTTGAGTCAAGATTCCCTTCGTTTCAGCGTCATCCAACTTCCAGTCTTCCCAACAAATATTCTAGATCATAAAAGAAAAGATTAAGTTTTCATGTTGAGGTGCAAAGATTCAAACTAAAGTGAGTTATGTGCTTCAGGATTCTGATGCATAAAAATACAATCTCATATTTATATGAGAATACCTCTTCAATGATCAAATGGAGAGACTCCAAATGGGGAAGACGTGTGAGAAATCCGATGAAATCACTGATGATGGGGATATCAATTCCTATGGTTAGCTCCAATGTCTTGAGATTAGGTAGAGATACAGGAACACCTGAATATTTCATCACAGATTTTTAACTTTTTTTCTGTGGCAAAACTATTAAGGAATAGTTTGGATAGAGCCTTTCCTGTAGAGGTGATGAATCAAATGCAATGTGTCTCAAGCAATGGGGTTATGGGGATCTAGGATTCTCAACATTATGATACCACAAATATACTTGAAGATGCCAAAAAGGAAAACGAATTATATTGCATATATATTTTTTAACTAAAATGAAGATTTATGCATGGAGAGAATAAGCAACTACCTGATGGAAATAGAGATGAACAGAGGATGTAAATACTGGTGGACAAAGATTCTAAAGAACAATTTCCCCGAAACATGTAGTCCATATATTCAGATGGAAACTCTTCGGGATGAATCACAACTTTCTTCACTAAACCCAGACTTCTAAACACATACTTAGGAGCTACAAAGGCTCCAAACTCAAAAAACACAAGTTTTGGGCAAACAATCATAATGCAACCACACAGAGTGTCATCATCATACAAGTCTTCAAAAGAGAAGATATTCCGGTTATCAAGTCTAAGTCTCTTGAGATTCGGACATGAAATTCAAAGAACTTTGAGGTTGTTTATCTCACAATCTATCAAACTCAGATCCTCAAGCAACGGGCAGCTTTCGAGGAAACTTTTTACTAAATAACCTTTGTATAACTCAACATTTTTCAACTCGAGAACCCTAAGTGCCTGAAACCATGTAAAATTAGGCAAAATCAAACGCCTTTGTTCATACAAAAACACCCGCAATACCTGTAACGAATCACAGGTCACCAGACAATAGGGCAACTCGATATGTTTAAACCAATCCTCAGAAGAAAACGACAAGTGGAGTTGTTTGATGTTTCTCGAAACGGCAGCTTCAATCCACTGATATACTGTCCACCTACTGTAGATATCCGCACAACTTAAAGAGAAGCTGTCTAAATCAAGGGAATTATTTTCTAAAACATTATACACAAACTTTTTGAATTTGGACTTATCAAATTTCATTCCTCTGGAATAATCTATGTCGATAGATGAAATTAAAGTCCACAGATACCTCCATCGTGTCGACAAAATGCTGGTTCGAATTACTTCTTCGGTAGTTGGAAGACTTGAAAGAATCAAGTGAAGGATTGGATCTGGTAAGTCACTGATCATATCAACACCATCTTCATGCTCTGATGCATTTGATTGCGTGGTCAGTTCCATGCCTCTTTTACTGAAAATTCATTTCAAATAACAAACAAATCGTTAAAGCTTACACAGACATTTTATCAAACAGTTTGTGAACAACAAGAAGCTACGGCTTCTACATACAGTAAAAAAGTGTAATCAATGAAACATAATAATACTTGTGTGTTTCATTTTCCTTGCAGTTCTAAAATGAGGGTTACCATTCTGGCTGTCTTGCTGTATCTCACTTGTGGTTGAAATTGGTATATAACAAACAATAATAACACACAAATAGCAACCCGAAGACAAACAGTTAATCCAAATTTCAGATCAGATGTAAAATCAATAAAAATAACATGATCGAGATATTCATTTTACCTGATTGAAATCGGGCAGTGGTTATTTTTGGTGTATTTCAAGTTTTAAGAACAAAGTTCATCGGCCGAAAGTACTATAAGTTGGTGGCTTATAAGTCTAAGTGTCCCCTCCTCTTACAAGTTGGCTTTTGGGAGTGACTTCTACACTTGGGCTTATGACATGATATTGGATGACATTTGTTGCTTCTGTAGGGACCTATTTGATATCCGAATTTATTTTGTTTCCCGCCTTCTTTTTTTATTATAATAGCGCGTTCCTTCTTGATTTGCGTTTTGTTTTTTGTGATTCAAACCTATCAAATTTAAATTTAGTTAAGGGGTGTTTGGATTGCTTATTTATTTATCAAGCAACCGGTTATAATCCACTTTTCCGTTAAAAAAATATTATATCTCTTATAAAATTATACAACCAAACAAATTTATCATTTATCAGCATCTTAACATAACCAAAAATTATTTTTATATGAGAATTCAAAGATATTTGAAAAATATATCGATATTAATTTGATCTCCAATCACTTTTTTTGCAAGATTAAAATTAGCCTCAAATATGTTGTTATTCAGTATTGACCGGTACGTGCATTTAGCCCCAAACTTTTATACATCTCCCAACACAGTTAACCTTAGATCGTGACAACATCATAATAAAACAAACAAATGATTAAAATAGAGTTACGAAAACAAACAAGTAGTTTCATTAGCAGAAAATGAACAAAACTAGATAACCTAAGTATCAATCAAATATTTTCTAGTTGCTAAGTGAAAATGAAGCAAAATAAAGTTAGGTGATGCAAAATTACGAATACAAAAGGCATCCAAGAAATCCAGTCATTCCATGACATAAGAATAGGAAGGTACTATTTACGGTTTACCAGAAAACCGATAATAACTAATCTCATTAAGAGTAATGAGTTTGACATTTGAGGAAGCTTTGTGAAATTTTGACACCTCCTCCATCGTGTCCAATGACTTCTTATGGAACTTGGCTTCATCACAATCCCATCTAAAAATCATTTCCTCCAAGCATTTCCATGCCCTAGTAAACAACGTGCTAAATCTAGTATTAGAAGAAACTCGACTCTTTTCAGATTGCGAGTCAAGATTCCCCTTGTTTCGGCTTCATCCAACTTCCGGTCTTCCCAAAAAATATATTTCTAGATCATCAAAGAAATAAAAATAAAGTTTTCATGTTTAGGTGCAAAGATTCTAACTAAAGTGAGCTATGTGCTTCAAGATTCTGAAGCATAAAAATACAATCTGAAATTTATATGAGAATACCTCTTCAATGATCAAATGGAGAGACTCCAAATGGGGAAGACGTGTGAGAAATCCGATGAAATCACTAATGACGGGGATATCAATTCCTATGGTTAGCTCCAATGTCTTGAGATTAGGTAGAGATACAGGAACACCTGAATATTTATTTCATCACATATTTTTAATTATATTATTTTGGCAAAAGTGCACAACTATAAAGGAATTGTTGGATAGAGCCTTTTCTGTAGAGGTGATGAATGCAATGGGGGTCTAGAATTTTCAACAAAGGTATGGAGTATGAACTATGACAACACATATATACTTGAAGATGCCAGAAAAAAATATAATAATAACATTGCATATACTTTTTCAACTAAAATTAAGATTTATATATGGAGATTGAGACTAAGCAACTACCTGATGGACATAGAGAGTAACAGAGGATGTAAATACTGGTGGACAAAGATTCTAAAGAACAATTTCCCCGAATCATGTAGTCCATACATTCAGATGGAAAACTCTTCAGGATGAATCACAGATTCACAGCTTTCTTCACTAAACCCAGACTTCTAAAGATATACTTAAGAGCTAAAAAAGCTCTAAACTCAAAAAACAACAGTTTTGGGCAAACAATCTTTATGCAATCACAGAGAAAGTCAACATCATACAAGTCTTCAAAAGAGAAGATATTCCGGTTATCGAGTATGAGATTCTTGAGCTTAAGACATGAAACATATAGAATTTGGAGTTTGTTTATCGCATAGTCAATCAAACTCAGATCCTCAAGTAATGGCAAGCTTTCGAGGAAACTTTTTACTAAATAATCTTTGTATAACTCAACATTTTTCAACTCGAGAACCCTAAGTGTTTGAAACCCTATAAACTTAGGCAAAATCAAACGCCTTTTTTCATACAAAAACACCCGCAATACCTGTAACGAATCACAGGTCACCAGACAATGGGGCAACTCGATGTGTTTAAACAAATCCTCATAGCAAAACGACAAGTGAAGTTGTTTGATGTTTCTTGAAACGGCAGCTTGAATCCACTGATATACTGTAGATATATTGTAGAGATCCGAACAACTTATACGAAAACTGTCTAAACCAAGGGTACTGTTTGCTAAAACGTGATACACAAACTTTTTGAATTTGGTCCTATCAAATTTCATTCCTCTGGAAGAATCTATGTCTATAGATGGAATTAAATTCCATAGATACCTCCATCGTGTCGATAATATGCTGGTTCGAATTACTTCTTCAGTAGTTGGAAGACTTGAAACAATCAAGTGAAGAATGGGATTTGGTAAGTTACTGATCATATCAACACCATCTTCATGCTCTGATGCCTTTGCTTGCTTGGACTTCTTCATGCCTCTTTGACTGAAAACTCATTAGAATAACTAACAATCATTAAAGCCTATACAGACATTCTATCAAACGGTTTGTGAACAACTACAAGGTACGACTTCTACATACAATGACATTTACAACTGTCATAGAAAATGTTTTATGTTGCTTAACATTGAATTATCCAAACAACAAAATAACACTTGTGTGTTTTATTTTCCTTAGCAGTTCTTAAATTAGGGTTTCCATTCTGACCGCCTTGGCTGTATCGCACTTGTGGTTGAAATTGGTATTTAACAAACAATAACACGAATAAGAATTACATAGGATCACAAATAAATGATATAGTACTAGACTTAAAACCCTAGATAATCAATTAATCAAATTTTGAGATGTCAAATCAATAAAAATCACATAATCGAGATATTTATTTCACGCTACTGAGAAGTGATTATTTTGGTGTTATAAGTTTTAAGATCAAAATTCATGTCCGATTGGACCTCTGGATAATTTGATTTTCCTAGCACGTTCCTTCTTGATTGCGTTTTATTTGGGTAAATAAGTTATGATGGTTTCAAAATCGTTTACCAATTTCCAAAAACACCATCTAACGTTGTTATACAAAAAACACAACACACTATACAATTTTATTTAAGTTAATCGAGCTCTTTCAGATGAGCATATGAGTTAACATATTTTTGCTGAGTTGGCATATTTTAGTTGAGTTACCATATTTAGGCGGTGAGTTAGGCAAATCTACTCAACAAATGAAAAATCCATCTTAAATTCTTAATAAATAGATTTAGGGAAAAATTGATGCATACGACTCTTGTTGATCGAATTCTTCAACTTTCTTAGGCGTCTCCCTGTAAATCGTTGAACTCCAGCTCAAGCTCACTCATTTCCAACACAAAGAGCACAACAATTGATCATGCAAATCATTGTTCTTGTTGGTAGTCTTCTCGAATATGGACGTGATGATGCCTTCTATTGCTCTAGCAAGGTTCTGTTATGGTGCTGGACAATTTTTCCCCTAATTTTGCATTGATATTCTTGGCTTCCCTTACGTCAACAGTAGTGGAGTCCATGACATGTGGGCTTCCAACATTTGCCAACTGCCATGATGGTCCAACTAAGATTATTGAATATGTCGTGTCAGATTTCCATATTGATCTGTATCATCCAGATAGTGTAGCAGTCACTATGGTTATTTTCTTTCAAAAATGCAAGGAGGTCCCGAATTATTGGGTGAAGATATCTGAAGGAGGACTTAAAAGAATACATGAAAGGTAATATATATCTAATATAAAAAACTGATGCTTCTTCAAAACAGTTGACTTTAGAATTTTGTTAGGATATATTATAGTGAAAGGGACACTTAATGTCCCTAAATTAGCATCTAAAGTTCCATCTCTCAAAAAAGCATCATTCAGCAAAAAAAAAGCTACCAGAAGTTGCATTAAATTCACTGTTATAGCATTGTAAAATGGTCTTTATGGGCAATTTGGTCAACAGAATCAAAAGTACTTTGGTATTTCTTGCTAACCCTAAGAAAAAAGAATCAAAAAAATATGGGAATATATCACAAAAAAACCCTTGAACTCTGTTGCTATTTTACCCTTAAGCTACCAGATCCAACAAAAATTGAATTTTCATTTATTTAGCATCCTTAGCTTCTGTGAAGAATTGCTATTTTACTGATTGACACATTTACTGAATTGCTACAAAGTACATTTTTATAACAAGTGCTTCTATAAAATGCGCATAAGAATTTTTACTGAATTGAAAATTTTACTGTATGAAAAAATATCTGAATTGCTACAAAGTACATTGCTATAACATGTCTTTCAATAAACAAATTTTTTATATGTGTTGCTATTTACAGGGGAAATTTGGTCATGTGCTGCTATTTACACGGGCAATTTAGTCAGATTACAGCAGAACCCAAAAACATGCTAAAAACATACAAATTCAACAAACAAATTAAATGGGAATAAAATTGATTTAAGCAGAGGAGGAATGATTGGTCGACTGGCTGTAAAAATCGATTTGAGCAAAGGAGGGTTGATCGATCGAACCCTAGAGAGCTTATATGCGCTTCTGTGCTTCACTCGCAATGTTAAGTCCTTTCCCTCAATCCACGTAACAATCAAAGTGTACCAGCTATCAGAAGCTATGGTAGGCCCTAAAGGCTACAACATAGAAGGAGGAAATGGAAAGCGAGATTCAATCCATGTATGTTGTAATTTGGTATATCAAGCAATTGACCTTAACCCTTAGGTGCAAGTGGATCTTCAAGTCGTGACCAACATAGATTAGAACACACACATAATTAAACCAAGATGGGTTTTGAAGGATGTGTAAGCTTAATAAGTTCATTTATGGACCAAAATAAGCATCTCGCAAGTGGGATCATTATTTCAATGAGAAAGTTCAAGGAGTTTGAATTTCGAGAAATAAAGATAAGCCATATATATGTTAAAGCTAGTGGGAGTAATTGGAATCTTTGTTTCAATGAAAAAAGTTCAAGGCGTTTGAATTTCGAGAAACACATATAAGCCATATATATGTCAGTGCTAGTGGGAGCACTTTAGTTGTCCGTGTATTGTACATAGATAATGTACGATTCATAAGAAACTATATTCTAACTTAGCAAGTGTAAAAGCTTGGCTTGTTATGAGAATCGTTTCACTATGATATACATGGGAGATACAAAACATGTACATAATAAGGATCTATGGAGATAGATCAAAGTGATTCATTGGATTAAGCCAAAGTACATTGAATGTTGAGGAAACTCGATATGCAGAACTCAAAAAGGAGTTTAGGCTGGCATGACATTGAGCAACGCTAATGTTCTAGTTCTACTATTGAGCTAAAGTAAATGATTTGTGTCCCACATGCTTCTGCTATGGGATCAATCATACATGGCATGACATGCACCATATCTAATGACTTGTATGCTTCGTGCATCACAAGTTGGATTAGTTCAATTTGGCAAGAATCAAAGAATCAAGATCAAGAACATTCTTAAGTATCCTTAGAGGACAAAAGAGATGATCTAGATAGTATGGAAGAGATCATTGTAAGAGTTACATTGATGTTAATTTCCATAACACTAGAGAAGATTCCGTTTGCAGTTGGATTTCGTGCTTCTTTGAATGGTGAAGTTTTAGCTTGGAAGAGTACCAAGTATAACACCATTGTGGATTTGCAAACTTAGAGTATGTTGCGGTTGGTTAAATTGAAAAGAAGACAATGTGGCTGAAAGAGATTCATTAGTGACATCTTTGTTGAAATTCAATCATTGATGGTCCTTATGAAGTTTTTTGTGACATTGGGTGAACTTACCTCGAGTATGGATCCCAAGTCATACAAGCTCACATTACACATACTCAGTAAGTACCAACACATTTGATAGTGAGTCAAATGTGAAGACGTCATAGTCAATATGTATATCAAAAGATAATCTTGTCGATCCATTCCTAAGCCCATGTCAATATGTATATCAAAAGATAATTTCGTGTTTAGGCCTCCATCCCACATGGGAAGGATTACTAAACCTAAGGAGGCATCCAAGGCTAAAAATAGGGCTTTAGGGATTTCATTCCTCCTTGCACCTTGGCTTGAAGTATTTGCCAACCCTTCTTCCTCTCCCTCTTAGGGATGATTTCTAACCCCTTTGGGTTTGTGAAATTGACCCTTCTCCTAGTTATTTTTATTCCACTCTTTGGTGTCATTGGGTGTGATACCATTAGAGGGATTCTAGTTTGGGTCCTTTCATCCAAGCAACTTCATGGAGGTTCAAGATCTCAAGCATGGAGATCACGGGCTACATAAGAGGTATGTTTTCTTACTTATGTTTTAGTTTTTTAGGGTTGATGTAATTAGCATGAAGCCATAGATCCATAGGATGCATGTACACTTAGGTATATCGTTGTTTCGATTTTTCCGCTGCCTAGTTTTAGAGTGTATTTGATGCATAGAAAACCTAACAAACATCCACCCCTTTTTCTTTATTTTATGCGATTATCAATAAAATCGTTACTAAACATAGAAATACTTTTAACTCAGTGCTATCTCAAAACATAAATGCCATCAACATACGAAAATTATCATTTTTCGTATTTATCACGACATGATATCAATTAAACTACAATAATAATTTTCTTATCAAATTGTAGATGTTTAAGAAATGGAAGTAGCAAGAATACATTATTCCCGCAAAAGTAAACAGCTTCATAGGTAGAACACTATATGTTTTATTATCACACAGATGGATTTCGATATGTATTGATTCGTCAATTTAACAATTACAATTGGCAAAGTTCACAGTTTTATTTCAAAATCGACTAGAAAGTTGTTGAAACAGATTATTTATCTATCTTGCTTGGATGCAAAAGATTTTAACATAATTATTAACCGGAGACCTAACAATACTAGTCAGTGTGAATTACAATCTTGTATACACAACGATTAAAGATTATATTTTGAGGCAACATAAATGAAGAGAAGAGAAGGAAAAAAAGACAACATAAACATATGATACCTAGTTATACCAAATGATGATGTTATACATTACCATTCACAACAAAGTAAAGATCATGTTAGACATTACCATTCACAACAAAGTGTCAAAATATTTTGGACACCTAGTTATACATACTATAACCATATTTGTAATATTTATCCAAGTCAAATAATTGGATTGAGTAATGGGTAAGATTCATAATTTTTTCACAAGATTAAATCAACCTCAAACATGTAGCTATTGACTAGTATGTGCATTTAACCCAAACTTTAATGCATCTCCCAACACAATTGTCCTTAAAATGAAGCAACATGAAGTCATGTGGTACAAACATACAAATCACATGAGATCAAGAAATCTAGTTACCTTGTAACATGAATAGGTAGGTACTACTTACGGTTTACCAGGTTTACCAGAAAGCTGATAATAATTGATCTCGTTAAGAGTAATGAGTTTGACATTTGAGGAAGCTTTGTGAAACTTTGAGACTTGATTCATAGTCTCCATTGACCTCTCATGGAACTCATCTTCTTCACAATCCCTTCTAAAAATCATTTCCTCTAATGCATCTCCATGCTCTAGTAAACAACGTGCTAAATCAAGTATTAGCTTTTCCTTATAGAAATTAAGAAACTCGACTGTTTTCAGATGACGTGTCAAGATTCCTCTTCTTTCAGCTTCATCCAACTTCCAGTCTTCCCAAAGAAAATGGTCCTAGATCATCATCGAAAAGATTAAGTTTTCATGTTGTGGTGCAAAGATCCACACAAAAATTTTGAATTCTTAAAAAGTGTAGTTAGTGGGCTCAATTGCTTTTTCATATTACTAGGATAATGCAAATGTCCCAAGTTGGAATCCTTTTCACCCGAAAAAAAAAGGGTTGATGAAATTTTGTCTAAAGTCTATCTGAAATTTTTGTATCTCCAATTAAATGTCTATGTGGCAAAATGGGTCAGACGATGAGACACATAATATAATGGGTTCAAAAATATAAATTTGATCGAAAGGTGTCTTGTAAGATTAGGTCAACCTGAGAAAAACTTCTTTGTCTAATTTTCTTATAAGTATAAAAACAATTAATACACTTAAATATATTACAAATAAATAAAAAGATTTAGAAGGTTGTAAGCCTTTAACTATAGTTTAGGCACCTTATGACACCAGATTATTTTATTTTACTGATTTGATAAACTATAAGCAGATATTATATGAGAATAGTCAGAATACATCTTCAATGATCAAATTGAGAGACTCCAATTGAGGAAGACGTGTGAGGAATCTGATGAGTTTACTGATTATGGGGCTATCATGAATTCCTGTGGTTAGCTCCAATGTCTTGAGATTAGGTACAACTGCATGTTTAATCACAACTCATGGATAATTAATATGTTATCACAATTTACAATGCATACACATTTTTAACTAAAATGAAATTTATAAATAAAGAGAATAAGCAACTACCTGAGGGATATAATGAGAAACAGAAGATGTCAATACTGGTGGACAAAGATTCTAAAAGACCATTTCCTCGAAACTTGCGCTCCATATATTCATATGGAAAGTCTTCAGAATGAATTGCAACTTTCTTCAATGAAACCAAACTTTTGAAGATATACTTATAAGCTTCAAAAGCTCCAAACTCAAAAAACACCAATTTTGGGCAAACAATCTCTATGCAACCACATATACTCTCAATATTATACAACTCTGAGATATTCCGGTTATCAAGTCTGAGATTCTTGAGATTCGGACATGAAATACAAAGAAACACGAGTTTCTTCATCATGTAGTCTATCAAACTCAAATCCTCAAGCAATGGCAACCCTTTGAGAAAATCATATACGTACACAGAGTCGTATGCTAACTCAAAATTGTTCAACTCAAGAACCCTAAGTCCTGAAAACCCTGTCAACTTAAGAAAATTTAAACGCCGTTTGTACAAATACAACCTGAATACCTCTAATGAACCACATGTCATAAGACAATCGGGCAAATGTATACTTTTAAGCCAATGCCCACAGCAAAACAACAAGTGAAGTTGTTTAATGTTTCTCTTAACAACAGCATGAATCCACTTTTGTACAATCTGCATACTGTAATGGTCCGAACAACATAAACAAACACCCTCCAAATCAAGGGAACCCTTTGCTAAAACCCTATCAACAAACTTTTTGAATTTGTTCCTTGAAAATTCCGATCCTCTAGAACAATCTATGTCAATGGAGGGAATTGAAGTCCACACATACTTCCATCGTGTTGACAGAATGCTGGTTCGAATTACTTCTTCGGTAGTCGGAAGACTTGAAAGAACCAACTGAAGAACAAGGTTTGGTAAGCTACTGATCTTATCAACACCATATTCATGCTTTGATGCATTTACTTTCTTGGACAGCTCCATGCCTCAGAAATCAGAATAACAAACAAAATGTTAAGGCATACAAAGACATTTTCTCAAACAGTTTGTGAACAACAAGAAGGTACGGCTTCTACATACCATGAAAGTGTGCGTTTGGCAAAATACCAATTTCAATATCAATTAAATTTACAATTGTAACAGAAGATGTTTTTATGTTTCTTGAACATCTAATTATCTAAACAATGAAATAAAATAACACTTTGTGTGTTTCATTTTCCTTGCAGTTCTAAAATTAGGGTTTCCACTCTGGCGATCTTAGTTGTATCGCACTGGTGGTTGAATTTGATATTTAACAAACAAGAACACGAATAGAAATCAATAGGATCACGAATAAATGATACCATAATAACTTTAAAAATCACATAATCGAGACATTCATTTTACCTGATTGCAACTGAAAAGTGATTATGTTTGGTGTATTTCAAGTTTTAGAACAAAATTCACTGATTTTTGTCCATTGGACCTCTGGACGACCTTCGTTGCTTTCGTGGGGATCTATTTGTTTGAAACTGGGAAGTAGTTGAAGTAGTTATTCTGTTTCCCGCCTTTATTTTTATTTTGATAGCGCGTTCTTGATTGCCTCTATTTTTTATTTTATTTTTATTTTTTGAGTTTCAAACCTGTTACCTGTCAATTGAATTAAAACGAAAATTATATCAAATAAAATAGCCAAATGACCTTTGTGCAAATGGTATCACTTGGATCCAAAGAGGTTCGTAATAGACAAATGTGTAAATTAAGTACTCGGGTTAACGAGTGTAAGGTACTGTTTGTTTTTTTAAAACAAAAATTCATATAGTCCGGACCACCTCTGCAACCCTCTGCAGTAGAAGAGGTGGACCAAACGGCTGCAGATTGTAATAAAAAGCGAGTTAGAGAACCAGTTCCTAACCTTGAAGAAGGGAAGCATGTCAATCTATGAATACACAAACAACTTCACAGAAAAGATGGAGTTTGCCTTGCGTCCTGTTCCAGATGAGCTGACAAAAATTGATAAGTACGTAAAGGGACTTCCATGGGAGTACGCGGTGCCAGTGCGTCAGGCACATACTCTGGAGGCAGCTATCTGGGTTGCCAAGTCTGTGGAGGATATGATTAAGGGAAGAGCTGACAACAAAGTTGAGGTTGGCGAAGAGGAAATTTGAAGGGTCTGCTAAACCCAACAAAAAGAAGAGCAAGTTCGGTTCAAAGAAGCTCGGGGGAGGAGGAAATGAATCGAAATGGTGTGAGAAGTGCAAGAAGAAGCACTCAGGAAAATGTAGCGAGGAAGTAACCTGCTACAAGTGTGGGAAAACGGGGCACTATGCCAATGAGTGCACCATCAACAAGAGGGTGTGCTGCGAGTTCCGTGAAGAAGGGAATATTGCTAAGGATTGCCCAAAGAAGAAAGATGCGGGAAGGCCCAACATTCCACCGAAGTCGAAGGTGAGAGCCTTCCAGATGACGCTCGAGGCTGCAAAGGAGGCAGCAGATGTCGCTTCAGGTACCTTTCTTGTAAATAGTTTGTCTGCCAATATGCTATTTGATTCCGGAGCCAACTACTCCTTTGTGTCGTGTAAATTTGGTGGGAAACTAGCATTACTTGTAGAAAAACTTGATAATGCCCTTATGGTAGAAGTTGCCAGTGGCAAGTTCGTACCTGTTAGTAATCGTATTAAGAACATAGTCATCGACCTAAACGGAAACGAATTCCACGAAGAGCTATTACCCATAGAGTTAAACGGTTTCGACATCGTTTTGGGTATGGATTGGCTTAGTGCCAATGATGTTGAGATATTATGCCGAAAGAAGATAGTTAGCGTAAATACCCCTGGAAAGGAGTCATTTATGGTGTACGAGGACAAACGTAGAGTGAATTTTGAAATCATCTCCCTGATGAAAGCCAGGAAATGTTTGTCCAAAGGATGTGCATCATACTTGGCATTCGTAGTCGATGCTAAGAAGGAAAAGAAAGAGGTGCAGAATATACCGGTTGTGTGTGATTATCCAGAAGTCTTTCCCAAAGATCTTCCCGGGTTACCACCTGATAGGCAAGTGGAGTTTCGTATAGACTTGTTACCAGGAACGACACCGATAGCAAACGCACCTTACCGATTAGCACTGACGGAGATGAAGGAGCTTATGATGCAACTTCAGGAGCTGTTGGACAACGGTTTTATTTGACCTAGTTCAATACCCTGGGGAGCTCCAGTGTTATTCGTGAAAAGGAAGGATGGAAGCATGAGAATGTGTATAGACTACCGAGAGCTGAAAAAGGCAACGGTGAAGAACAAGTATCCATTGCCAAGGATTGATGACCTATTCGATCAGCTGCAAGGTTCGAGCTACTTCTCAAAGATCGATCTTAGGTCAGGATATCATCAGCTGAAAGTGAGAGATCAGGATATCGAGAAGACTGCATTCAGAACGAGATATGGACACTACGAGTTCTTGGTTATGTCGTTTGGACTAACCAATGCTCCAGCAGCATTCATGGATTTGATGAATAGGGTTTGTAAACCATTCCTTGATAAATCCATGATAGTGTTCATCGACGACATTCTGATCTACTAAAAAAGCCAAGAGGAGCATGGCAAGCATCTACAGGAAGTATTAGAAGTGCTGAAGAAGGAGAAGCTTTATGTAAAGTTCTCCAAGTGTGATTTTTGGATCCGAGAAGTCCAATTCTTAGGTCACGTGGTTAACCAAGAAGGGATAATGGTTGACCCCGCAAAGATCGAAGCTGTAATGAAGTGGGAACGTCCAAAGAGTCCCACGGAGATTCGAAGCTTTCTAGGATTAGTCGGATATTACCGACGATTTATCCAAGGCTTTTCTTTGATAGTTGCTCCATTGACAGCTTTGACTCACAAAGGAGCTACATATACGTGGAGTGAGAAACACGATGAGGCATTCGAGAAGCTAAAGAAGAAGTTATGTGAAGCGCCGATACTTTCTCTTCCTAATGTAGTTGAAGACTTTGCGGTCTATAGTGACGCATCTGGAGTCGGTTTGGGTTGTGTTATGACCCAAAGAGAAAAGGCCATAGCATACGCATCTCGACAATTGAAAGAGCACGAAAAGAACTACCCCACACATAATCTGGAGTTGGCAGCGGTAGTATTTGCCTTAAAGATATGGAGGCATTACCTCTATGGCACGAAGTGCAAAATTTTCACTGATCATAAGAGTCTCTAGCATCTCTTTAATCAGAAAGAGTTGAACATGAGGCAACGACGCTGGCTAGAGTTAGTCAAGGACTACGACTGTGAGATACTTTACCACCCTGGTAAAGCAAATCTTGTTGCTGATGCTCTCAGTCGAAAAGTCAATCTTGAAAGCAAAATGCCAAGAGCGTTGAGAATCGAATTCGTCTTGAAGATTGTGGAAAGTATCAGGAAATATCAAGAAGAAGCTTTAGAGACGAATGACCGAAAAGAAGAACGTTTGGGCAAAACGTTCGCGTTCGGTACAAACAGTCGAGGACTGAAGGTATTCTAAGATCGGATTTGGGTACCTAAGACGGGAGGAATAAGAGACCTTCTGATGGAAGAAGCACACAAGACCATGTACTCGATTCATCCCAGTAGCACTAAAATGTATAGGGACCTAAAACCCTACTACTGGTGGCCGAAGATGAAGCTCGATGTTGCGAAGTATGTGGCCGAGTGTGTGACATGTGCAAGAGTTATGGCACAACATCAGAAACCGTATGGGAGTTTAGAACCTTTACATGTACCCATGGGTAAATGGGAAGATATCACCGTGGATTTTGTGACTAAACTGCCCAGGACGAAGAACGGTCACGACATGATTTGGGTAGTCGTCGATTGTTTCACTAAGAGTGCACACTTCATAGCAGCCAACAAAAGGCGGTCTATGGATAAGCTTGCAAATGCTTATGTGAAGGAAATTGTGAGACTTCACGGTGTTCCTCTAACGATTGTATTAGATCGTGACAATCGTTTTACGTCGAGGTTTTGGAGGAGTCTACAAGAGGAACTAGGCACAAAGTTGTGTCTAAGTACAACTTACCATCCGCAGACTGATGGTCAGAGCAAAAGAACGATTCAAACACTTGAAGATATGCTGAGAGCATGTACCCTTGAGTTCCAAGGTAGCTGGGATGAGCACTTACCTCTGGTAGAATTTTCCTACAACAATAGTTTTCACTCGAGCATCAAGATGGCACCTTACCAAGCTTTGTACGGACAGAAGTGTTGTACGTCGTCTTGTTGGCTTGAATCCGGAGAGAAGCACTTTATGGACCCCGAGATAGTCCATGAGACTGCTAAGAAACTGAAGGTGATTAGGGAAAGGATGTTAGCAGCTCAGGATCGTCAGAAGATCTATGCTAACAAGAAAAGACGATCGATGACCTTCGAAGTTGGGGATTCAGTTTTGCTTAAAGTCTCACCGTGGAAGGGACTTATAAGATTCGGGAAACGAGGAAAGTTGAGTCCAAGGTTTATTAGACCATTCAAAGTTCTTCAGAAGATTGGGAACCAAGCTTACAAGCTCGAATTACCCGAAGAACTAGATGGTATTCATAACACCTTCCATGTGTGTTATCTGAGAAAATTCACGGGAGAAGTTCCCGACATAATTCCAATCTCGGAGTTAAGAATGGATGAAAATAAGAGGCTAATCGAAGAGCCCGAGACAATTGTTGACCGTAAGACTAAGAAGTTACGATGCAAGATGGTCGACTTAGTGCTAGTTCGATGGAAACATTCGAATGGGCCGAATCTCACTTGGGAAACAGAGAGTGACATGATGAGTCGCTATCCACATCTGTTCGCTGATGCATGATTCCGGGACGGAATCATCCTAAGGGTGAGAGAATTGTAACGTTCGGGTTTCAGGGCTAAGCATTTTTGGGCGATGTAATAGTCTAGGTCAACTATTGTAACTCTTTTTGAAGTAATAAAGATGAAATATTTGAATTCTATGTTAATTATGTGTATTTGTGTGCTTATTACTTAATTATACAAATATAATTAATAAAGAATATAAATTAGTGTCAAAATTAAAGTGTGAAATAAGTCTAATATCTTTACATAAAGTTGTAGTGGTCGAAACAAGGATTCCGGGAATATAAAGAATGCCGAAATCCGATTTATAACGAAGAAGTTATAACCCGTCGAAATTTCGCGACGGAACCGACACGACATCGGGAAGCGTAAAAAGTGAATTTAAGATGGAAGACTTTTTAGCCTTATTAATCTAAACCAAATTCGTAGAGTATGTTAAACCGAGAAAATCCATAAAAAGAACGCTCAAATCTGACTTCGTATGAGGAAGTTATGATTTTTCAAAGTTTCGGCTTAGCAATGTACAACCCGAAACTCGAATTTTAGTTCGAGCGGTTTTTGGCCTACGCGACCTAAATAAGAGTTGAATATCTCAATATTAGGAACTCAATGGTAAAAATACGGGCGAAAACAGAGTCCGTGTGAAGGAGTTACAAATTTTTCGCGGTCATTTAACAGCCTAAACTCCTCCTTTTGTTAAATTTAAGATTGATCGAGAATTAGCCGGCAGAGTCAAAATGAAAGTTGTAGATCCTATTTTTACCTACGCGTGGATATAAAGAACGTAGAAAACGGAGCTCGTATGCGAAAGTTATGAATTTTTGAAAATTAGTTGATTTCCACCATGTGTGCGATGCCACGTGTCAGCACCAGGTGAAAACTTGGAGCCTACGCAACACCACGACGTGGTGACGCCCATGGAGGCCTATAAATATAGGCTCAAGGCTGCCTCTTTTCCTCACACATGTCCCCACTTCTTTCTCTCTCTAGAACATCTCTCTAAGCCCTAAAACCCCCCCAAAAAGCCTAGGGAACCTCCCTAGCACGAGGCGGAAGCCAGGAGCGTCTGGCGGCTCCGAGAAGAAGAGCCTTTCGGCTCAGGAACGCTGCTCCAGCAAAGTCCAATTTTCGAGAAAACTCGTTGTAAGTGAGCTATGCCTACCCTATCTTTAGTATAGCTTATGTTTCAATATAGTAATGTTATTAGGACCTTATAAGGAGTATTTGGGCTATTATTATGGGTTATATAAGTATTGTTTAACGCTTATATAATAGTAATAATAGCTAGACTATTAATTAGTCGCGGTTAACGTTAGACTAAACCCTAGTGATAATGATACTAGGTTTTATCGAGGGATAATTGTTTTGAGATAACGAAGCGCCGTTCGAAGGCAGAATCACCACTTTTTCAGGTGAGTGCATAGTTACTTTCAGCTTACACATAGATATGAAGTATTTTATATAAATTACGTGCTATGTGTGCATATTATCTGTATACTTGCTATCTATGTTGGATGAACGATTTTATACATTTTTTTAAATGATATAAATTGTATATGTATTTTATATCTACAAAATGTGTTGCGTAAAACATGGGTAGATGTAATAGTTGTTGTGTGACAAAATAAAATAATGAGGGTTTTTCGTTATAGATGTTATTGATGATCCAGTCATCTAGCGGAGTATAGATGACGACCACGGACTATTCTATACAGTCCAGTGGAGCACTAGCGGGCTCGCAACCTGTAGGTGTTTATTTAAACTGTGTGTTTATTTGAACTGTGTGCTCACCAGGTGTACTCCATCCCCCACATGGTTGCCTAAAGGACATTTATTGCTGAGGAATCCCCTTAGCAGTAGTGTCAATCCCGATGATATTCCTTAGACTAGGTCCCTTGAGTTAGATGTTTTAGGGACGTAAAGTGAGGATAATGGGAACGGGTAATCGGGTTTGTTTGGTTTGATAAAGTTAATAAACTTATTTATTGTGGGTTGAAAACCCTATGTGCTCACCAGGCTCCCAAGCCTGACCCACTCAGTTTCTTGTATTACAGGTAGTGGCGCATGAGCATAAGTGTGATGTCTTGGGATGAGAGATTAAGGGATTTTAGGCCTGTAAATACGGAATAATGTAGTAAGGCCTATGCTGTATTGTTTATGCTTATGATCTGTATCGAACTTGACATCCCGAGTCTTTTTAATGAAATACATTTCTATGGAAATGGTTTTGATAAATCTTTATCATATTTTGTTTTGGGACAAATTCTGCAACACTTTTATTTAAAATGTTACTCTGATTTTTAAACAAAGCATAAACAAAATCAGTATTTTCTGGCCGTGAAAATGGGGATGTCACATCACGTCTTCGCCTTACCAAGATATCTGAAGCACCTGAAACAATAAACTGAAACCGTAAGCACAAAGCTTAGTGAGTTCCCTCAAAATACCGATACACACAACAATACATATATAATCACAAACAACATACTATGAGTTCGGTCAACCATCGGGTTGGAATAAGAGATATGGATGAAGTTTCGGGACTTTTGCAGGTAGGATCTTAGTTGAGGTGATGAATAAGAGATATGGATGAAGTTTTGGGACTTGTGGAGCATCGAGGGGGAAGATATCAAGAAAGTGAAGATTTTAGCTTTACAGATATTTACACGGCCGTGTAAATGCAAGCCTTGTGTTTACACGGGCGGTGTAAATGCATACTCATGAGCAATGTACCTCGAAGACCTGGCCAATTTGAGCAATATACTTTTTGTGTTTACACGGCCGTGTAAATTGGTAGTGTTAGTTTACACGGGCCGTGTAAACGAGGTCGTGAGTTTAAATCAATTTTTTTCCTTTCTAAAAGGAGGCAACCGGTTCCAGAAGAGAGGATTCGATTTAGGGTGTTCTAGGAGGCAATTTTGGAAGATAATTGTTGCTTGAAAACATTTGGATTTCACTTGGATTTTAATTTGTAAGACTTTAACTTCAATTTCTAGGTTTGTGCTTGTTCTAGTCATGATTGGCTAGAAACTTAACTCTCCAACTTCATGTATTGACAATTGTGTGTGTGAATTTAATCATTTGACTTGGTGTTTGTTTTAAATGCTATCTAGTGAATTTGATTTTGTTTTAATTGAAGGGTTGATTTCAATTCTAGTTCTTTTTGGACAATTAAGTTAGGGTTAAATCACTCATGTTATCTATTGTACAAAATCCGTAATTGTTTTGTAAATAGAACAAGTAACAAGTATTAAATCATACTACTTGCAATGATTCTTGTACAAATCAAATTCACACATTCTAACACTCCCGAGACTATGAGGAGTATTGAGTGTTGTTGGGAACATTCACATAAAGTTTAATGAAATCTTTCAACCTAATTCTAAGAGCTTGTTTAGATTAGATTGGTAAGTTTAGGATTAATCAAATAGCTTATTTTGGTTAATAAATGTGGTGAATGGGAGGTGCTAGTGCTTGTTAGCGTTTCCAAGTACCAATTTCGATAGAATTGAACAAATATCATTTCATCCTTGGAATCACATTGCTAATTTGTCTTGTATGGAGTTGGAGTCCTTACAAATCTTGAATCTACTTCATTTAATAAATCATTCACTTTTTACTTTATTCTATTTTTAAACCATTTCTTATAAGTTCCCCCCATTCTGTGACCATTTTTTTACCTTAAGCAAAAAGGGATAAGCACTTGTCCTGTGTCTCTGTGGATCGACCCTGCTTACCTTGTATTACATTTATAGTGCAAAGTAACAGTGTTTTGGAGTCATTTTGTACCCCTTTATTTGTTGGGTTTGACACACTCAACAAATCCGCGTCGTTGTTGGGGACATGGTGTTACTAATTGTTTATGCCAAGATCTTTCCGTACAGGTACACCATTGCCAATTGACTCGGAGATAGAGAAGACTGCAAAGAAGGTAAGGAAGCAAGCCAAGCTTTGTAAGAAGCAACCGGGCTCCGTGACTTCTTCGTCTTCTAACCCTCCAGTAATCAACATTTGGGAGGACATACCTTTCTCAAGTGTGTCCGCATCCGAAACAGAAAGCCTATCATTCTCATGATCTCATCTCAACCATCCTCGCCCAAAAATACCACTCCACCATCTTCACATACTTATAATATCCCAAACACTACACTCATAGAAACTTCAACTACTACTCACACCATGGGAGATAACCATGGAGGAAATCCACCTCCAAACCCACCACCCGAGCAAACTCTTCGTCAATGGTCGAGGCAAGAGGTTACTCAACAACCTCTTTGCATCACATATCCGGCTGCCACCAACTTAGAACTAAAATCCGGACTCATCCACTTACTCCCTACCTTTATAGGTTTGGAAAATGAAGATCCCCACAAATTTCTAACAGAATTCCATGTTGTGTGTGTGGGCATGAAACCACACAATGTCAAGGAGGATCAAATTAAGCTTAGGGCATTCCCCTTCACTGTGCAAGATGTAGCTAAAGACTGGCTTTATGACCTCCCACCAGGGATGGTAACTAGTTGGGTAGATCTTGCGAGGTTGTTTTTGGATAAATACTTCCCATAGATGAAAGCTTCAGCTCTACGGAGGGAAGTCATTGGAATCAAGGAACATAAGAGAGAAGTTTTTCACACATATTGGGAAAGATTCAAGAAACTTTGTGCTCGTTGTCCCAATTATTCTAGTCCAAACTCTTGGTATTCCCATGGCCCAATATCACATAATCATAAAGGCCCAATTATGGCCCATCTATGGGTTAATTTTCTAAATTGAGCCCAAGACTCTCACATGGGCCTTATCCTAAAACCCATACAATTATTTAGTCCATTTACTTATTCTTGTAAAGCCCATTAATAGTCCAATCACCAAAGCCCAATAGAAAGGCCCAACTCAAGGTCCAAGTGAAATTAGGGTTCCCACATGAAATGATGATTAGGGTTAAGTGTTTCTTACTTAACCTGTAACATCCCAATTTTCGAGCTCAAAAATTTCGTTTTTAATTAAGTGGTTTATAATTTAGTCTATCAAAACATTGCCAAGATCATATCAATACATAAAACCAAAATATCATGTCTCAAACCAAATCATCTTGGAGTAACAAAATATCTGAGTACAATCCTAGAAAACTCTAAGCGGAAATCATGAGTGTGTGTGATGCACTGCTATACCGCCGACTCCTTCCCCTTAGACGAAGAGGCGCCTGAAACCAAAACTAAAACTGTAAGCACAAAACTTAGTGAGTTCCCCTAACATACCACATACCATACAATCACATAGCACACATGCTGCCGGGCAATTATAGGGTGCCCGACATACCCATGTCAAGCCATTCTGGGGTGATGACCTACCCATGTCAGGCCATTCTGGGGTGCCGACCTACCCTTGTCAAGCCATTATGGGGTGCCGGCTACCATTGTCAGGCCGTTCTGGGGTGCCGACTACCCTCCGGTCAATCTCACCTGGCATCGGGGACTATTTCACCCCTACCTCTATCATACAATAACCAAATATAATCATACGGTCAGGAATATATGGGGTACTGACCTACCATTTGGTCCTAACGACCAAGTCAGGGAAAAGTTATTCCCTACTACTACCACTAACTCACATAGCATATCACATAAGCATATCTCATAAACACATCACATAATCATGCCAAGATAATTATCACAAAGACAATTATCAACCAATTACTCCTATTGGTGGGCCGACATTGTGGCCTTAGACCCACCCTTACTGGAAGGTAACTCACCTCGAAGTCGTGCAATGTCTGAACTATCTTCGGTGTACAAGTCGACTACCCTCGACTCCTCGATCCCTACACGACAATACTTCAAAGTTATTCATTTGAATATGCAACCCTAACCGAGGTCATACCAAAACATGGCAAAGTCAACATTAGTTAAAGTCAACACCCAGTTGACTTGACTCGCCGAGTTGGTCTACCAACTCGTCGAGTCCATACTCCACTATCCCGATCCAACCCCGACTCCACTCGTCGAGTCTAGCAAGAACTTGACGGGTCCTCCTTCATTCAAACCATCGGGACCATCTTCATCCGATTCGCCATGTTCTTCCTTGAACTCGTCGAGTCCATCTTCAAAGATTGGGAGATTGCCTTGGACTCGCCGAGTCTATTCATATACTCGTTAAGTCTCATGATTCCCAGGTCCCTTTCCGCGTCTAAACATCTACGAGACTTTCCTCCCTAACAACTGGTCCATCCACAGAAAGGATTTGGTGGTCAATACACCGCAACTCGCCAAGTCCCAAGAACAACTCGTCGAGTCCATCCTTGACCAACACTATACAGTCTATTTAAATGGGTATTAACACACCAAAACCATAGATATGGCCTCCTAATGTCCATTTTACATGTAAAGTTCCAAACTTGGTACACATGCAATGGGTCTTTGGCCCAAAAAGCCATAAAAATATGGCCTCCAAGGTGCATGGGGTGTTCATGGCAGCAAAATGGGCACCTTTGTGCCATAACCCCCCCCCCCCCCAATAGACCTGGATCTAAAGCATGCACTGACTTCCAACACTTAATCCCAAATACAACCTCTATAGGGCTTAGAAATATGAAGTAAAAAGCCCAAAAATCAAGATCTATAGACAAAGGTTCAACTTCATACCTCCAATAAGCTGAAAATGAGCTCCAAACTCTAGATCTTCTTGTTCCCCCTTGGTCTAACAAGCCACTTTCCTCTTCTCAAGCTTCACAACCCACCAAAAAGCACCAAAATGGCCTTAGAACACACACAAAAATGGCTAGGGTTTCGATATGATGTCTTATGGGAGTATAAGGGACGATGGAGGCTGAGATAAGGTGTTTTAATAGGGTGCAAACCCTCAATTTAGGGTTTTACCCAAGCAACACCTACTCGCCGAGTCAGTCTTCCGACTCGTCGAGTAGGTCACTTAAACTCTCCGCGGATCTCGACTCTACTCGATGAGTTGGGCCTCCAACTCGTCGAGTCCTAGAGAAAAACACAAGAAATGCTTGAATTAACTGCCAGCAGGAATCGGGTGTTACATAACCCATTAAGGACTAAATCCATTAAGTCTAATATTGCCTTAGGTTAATTTGCCAATGATTATTAATTATTATTTTAGGTTTTATAATTAATTCTCGTGCGGTCCTGATCAATCCCAAAGTTAGGGTTTCAAGGCATTAAGGTTTTCCAAACTTTAATTAGGGCTTCCAACTCAAATACTAGCCCATTAATCAAATGGTTGGTCTTTTAGGTCAATTTGGGCTTCATTGGGCCCATTAGGGTTTCGTTGGGCCCACTTTGTCCCAACATCCCCAAACAAGTCAAAACGCAAACGACGAACACTGCCCCCCTACACGGCGGTTGGTGGCGGCAGCCACCACCTCATGGTGGTGATTATGGATTTGTCTATTGATTATTCTGACACGATTACAAACAATATAACAATGAGCACACATACACACACACTCAAAATAACACAATAAATACACACCCACAGCCACCCTTTGTGGTGGCAAGTGGTGGTAGGTGGTGCCACCTCACGGTAGTGGTGGTGGCCCTCTTGTGATCCCGGCTAAGACAACCACTCACACATGACACACACATGAAATCTACACCATACAGCAACATACACACCTACCATGGATGTCCTTGAGGGGGCAGCCATGGTGTTTTTCGTGGGTTTTTTTCGGCAACAATAGCAACATTGCGGCGTTCATGGCATTTAGCAGCCGCCCACACCGGCGTTTTTTCCCTGCTACAGCTACACGATGCATCCGCTTCATGAGTCCACGAGCTCAGCCACCATTTCACGGTGGCAGAAGAGCATCTCCGACGACAGCTTGATCTTCAACGAAAATGGGCTGCAGTCGCTATGCCTTCACCGTTTTAGCGCTATAGGGTAGCAATTCTGGTGGTTCGCACTATCAATTCTTGTTCCTGGCAATGGTGGCAGCTGGAGGTTCGTTCTTCTCGAACCACGAATGGCAGCAGCTTCAGCCATGTTTTGTCGTTTACGTCGGCAATGAAATGGTGGCAAATGACGTTTTTGCCGGCAGCAAAGTCCGCTGGTGACCTTGGTTGATCGGAGCAGAAAAATAAGGAAGGGAGGCAGCGGCTGGATGATAGGGAATGGAGATGGTGGCTGGAGGTTTAGGGTTAGGGTTTGCTAAGCTTTGTTTTTAAATGAATGGGAAGAAGGTGACGGGGGAAGGGGGTCGGGTTTAAGTCCCGTGTTCCAAACGAAACTATAACACCTTTTTACAAGTCTGGCCCCCTGACTCCACAATTTAATTCATATAAAGTTCAATATTTACACTACAGCCCCTACTCTACAAAATTCCTTTCAGCACAAGTCCAAAAATTACCAATCAGTCCCTAGCCTCCAAAACTCATGACAATTTAAGTCCCAGAAGTTACCATATAGCCCCTTCATGACAAATTCTTTTCAACTTAAGTACAAAACTTACCATTTTAGCCCCAGCCATCCAAAATCCTTTCATATTAAATCCAAATGATACCAAGCACCCCCTGGCTTCTAAAATCCTTTGGAATATAAACCCCGAAACTACACTTTAACCCCCGGAACTTTAATTCTTGTCACTTGGCTTCCCGAAACCAACACCCCGCTAAATATTATTTGATTTTTGGGCTATTATAAAATAATATAAAATATAAATTTATATCTTGGGGCTCCGGGTTTATTATTTATTTTAATTAATTTAAATGGAATGTTACATGAACCCTCAACCTCAAGGAGGAAGGACAACACCGGATACCGTTGGACTAGAAGTCCTTTGATGTTTTGTCATTCCGTATTAAAAACTTTAAAAAAATATATTTTTATATATTTGAGGACAATTACATATTAATATATCGATTATGTGATTATTTTAAAGCATTTTATAATACATAGTTTAATTAGATAGTTGAATGATGCGGTATGCCTAACTGAAAATGTCATTGTAGGCAATGGCGGATCTACCATGGAGCCTGGAATATCCCAAGAGTCCCCTAAAAAAATTTAGTACTACAAATTTTTCTGAATTTTTTTTTTGTTTATATTGCCTTTAAACCCCAACAAATAATTTGGGCTACCCTAATTTTTTTTAGGTTTTTACTAAATGGTAAATTCATATACAAACTAGTCCATGAAATAGTCCAAATTTATTAAGCCCAATTGTCAAATGCCCGACATAAAATTAGTTTAATTTAACAATTAACACAAATTTTAGCCCAATACACAATAAAAATCGGAAATAAGAAATCAATCGACACTGACTCGCGACTTCGCTTCTCCCCTCCGACGCATGTTCTCGCTGTTGTTGCCCTTCCTTCTTCTGTCGGCGATTGGTCATCGGTGGTGGGTGTTTTCCAAAGAAATCTCACAGTGGCCGGTGGTGAGTGATTATTGATCAAAGTGGTGCTACAGTGAAGCAAGTAAGTAGAAATTTTGTGATAGTTTTTTAGTTAATTGAAATTCAATTTCTTGTCATTGTGTTGAAAAAAATAAAATTACCAATTATGATTGTTAAATTAGAGACTCACGTTAATATTTAGTGATTATTTGTTGTGGAAGAGGTGAAGATGTGAACTTTAAAATGTAACTTTGTTATAGAAGTTTAACTTTAAATCTAATGAAATTGCGGTTTTTTTTATCTTATTGTATATTACACAACTTTTTTTGGGATACCCCTTTATTAAAACCCTGGCTCCGCCACTGATTGTAGATTGTCATGTTGACATTCAATGATATAAAGTTCAATGATGATCGAACCCTTCAATAAGAAAAAAAAGAAACTTGCTAATTGTGAAGTATATATTTCATTGAATTTTGAAAAGTTCAATGCACTGTAAATCCTTTTTCCTATAATTGAATGGAGAGTAAAATGGTGATATGACAATCTATTAAACTCTAGCGAATTCAATACATTGTGGATGTCTATAATTGATAGACACACAGTCAACTGTCCTGTTTTTTATAACTTAAATATGTAATTTTTTTTATAAATATGATCGTTGTTAAGCGCGTCAAACTCAACAAATATAGGGGTACAAACGACTCCTTAAACACGACTACTTTGTACTAAAAATGTAATACAAGGTAAGTAGGATCGATCCACAGAGACACGAGATAAATGCTTATACCCTTTTGCACAAGGTACAAATGAGATCACAAAAGAGGGGGGGGGGGGGGGGGGTTAGATGCAATGATTTAAATAAACGATAGAAGTAATAAGTAAGCAATTGATTAAGTAAAATAAACTTAAGATTTGTAAGTACTCTAACTCTATGCAAGACAAATTAACAATGTGATTCCATGGATGAAATGATATTTGTTCAATTCTATCTAAGTTGGTATTAGAAATGCTAATAAGCTCTAGCACTTCACATTCACCATTTTTTAATTAATTAAATTAATTCTAATCTAACTAACCTAATCTAAACAAGTTCTTAGAATAGGTGAAAGATTGCATTATACTTCATTGTGAATTTTACCAACAACATTATATAATCCTCATAAGCTTGGGAGTGTTAGAATGTTTGAATTTGATTTGTACTAAAATCATTGCAAGTAGTATGATTTAGTACTTGTTACTTATTCTATTTTACAAAACAAATACAGATTTTGTATAATAGATAACATGAGTGATTTAACCCTAACTCAATTGGCCAAAAAGATCTAGAATTGAAATCAAACATTCAATTTAAACAAAATGAAATTCATTAAATAGCATTTAAAACAAACACCAAGCCAAATGATTGGAATCACACACAATTGTCAATACATGAAGTTGGAGAATTAAGTTTCTAGCCACTCATGACTAGAACAAGTACAAACCTAGAAATTGAAGTTAAAGTCTTACAAATTAAAATCCAAGTGAAATCCAAATGTTTTCAATCATCAATTGTCTTCAAAAATACTCCCAAAATCGCCTCCTGGAACTCACAAAAACGACACTCCCCTTCTAGAACCAGTTGCATCCTTTTAGAAAGGAGAAAAATTGATTTAAACTAACGACCTCATTTACACAGCCCGTGTAAACTCAAGGCTTGCATTTACACGGCCGTGTAAATACAAAAAGTATATTGTTTAATTCGGCCAGGTCTTCAAAGTAAACTACTCATGAGTATGCGTTTACACGGCCCGTGTAAACTCAAGGCTTGTATTTACACGACTGTGTAAACTTCTGTAAAGCTAAAATCTTCATGTTCTTGAAATCACCCTTCTCGATGCTCTAATAGTCCCAAAACTTCATCCATATCTCTTATTCATCACCTCAACTAACATCCTACTTCCAAAAGTCCCTAAAATATCATAAAAGTGTGTGAAGAAAAATCCCGAAAAATATGCAACATGCATGAGTTTAAAACTAAATGCAATGCACTCTTATGAAGTAGAACTGCAAAATGGATGCATGAAATGCATCCAACAAATCTACCCAAGCTTGATCCTTTCTTGTCCTCAAGAAAGAACAAGAAAAATTTAAACTAGAGAAAATAAAATAAAGGAGAAGAAAAGAAAACCAAAGTCAAAACTTTTACAAACTTAATGCAAGAAATCAAATCGAACATGAAAAAGAATCCAACCCAATTAACCTTGTTTTGTACCATAGTTGAGAATGTACATGTCGTGCCTTGAGTCAACTTGGATTTAGTCTTAAATTATATAACAATAGAAATAAGACTTTAGCCACTCCCTAATGCAACTCAACAGAATTAAAGATCACAACACTTGTTCCTTCTCAATATCATCAAGTCAATTTATGGAACAAGTTATGGTCTTACTCTCGTGAAATTGTATGTGACAAAACATGCTCAATCATATTTGTTTCACAAAAAATATAATAATGACCGACTCTAACTATTTGTTGATTAACAACAATCTTTTTCTAAGAAAATATCTTCTAAAAATTCCTTAGTATTTACCCAGATTTGTTACAAATTTCAAACCACTTACACCAGTCAAAGTAATTAACATTCAGTCCTAATTGTTGGTTAATTATGGGACCACTTCATAACTATGTACGATATATTATGAAATCAATTTATTATGGTAAGAATATAAATTGTTGATGGACCGATTTATATAATAATTACTTACCATGTGGGTTGAGTTCCCGGTTTGACTCAAGATCCTCAAAGATCCCTTCCATCTCTCACATTAGGGTTTATATCCATCTATAAATACATGTGATGAGGAGCAAATAAAAACACACGAAAATACACTAAAAATTTCATATGGTTCATTGCTAGGGGATTTTAGAGAGAGCCTTTGAGATCAACTGGAAAGCTCTTCCTAGTCTCTAGATCCGAAAATCTCAATGGAACAAGGTATGTAATCATTCTTTCATGTTTAAGTTTTCTTTTAATTAGATTCGAGATTAAAGATCTTCATATTATGCTTCCGCGTTTATGTTTTGGTTACAAAAATAACCAAAAATTGGTATCAGAGCCTACTCGAATCTATTACTAGAAAGTTTTGTTTTGATTTGTTGAAGATCACTTAAATCTGTGAGTTTCAAAAGGTTTAATAAAAACTTTTGGATGGGATATGTAATTATGATCTTCGTAACATACCTGTTGTTTCTAGCTGTTGATGAAAAGACTGCATTAATTTATTTTCTTTGTTTCCATTGTGTTTTAAGTGTGTGTATTTTGAATGAGACGTGAGACCCATTATTTTCTTTATGACCTTTTAATTAAAAAGGCTTATTTGAATATCTTGCAAATCAGAAAGAAAAGTGAAAGATTTATAAATTTTGTCCATTTTTTTCTCTGTCAACGGAGATGTACATGGTATGTGTATATTGATGAGAATTTTTTTTTCTCTTCTTGAGTTTGATCTCTCAAAGACGTTTTAGATAGTCAAACTAAGGTATGCTTTTATGAGGTTGTTCAGCCGATTGGTTATGAATGGTTGTTAGCAATTTTATGATAAGTTTAATTAACCATGATATTTAACGAAAATAATGTTTCTTAAATAACGAGTTAATTAGTCATGGATTTTATTTTTATTATTATTATCATTATTAGTTTGTACATTTGGATATGTTTAATTTGCTATTCGGCCTAAAAGAAACTATGTAAATCACTTTTATCATATTTCAATGCAAGGAATTTTCTTTTTGGTTCCAATATACGTATAAATTGGAAATTTAGAGATTAATTTAATTGGAATTTTGGAGATTGATTTAGATTGTCAGTTTATTGTTGATAATGTTTTTCATTGTATTATCAAATTTTGGTTTCATAAAAACATGTGATAGCATTTATGGAAATTTATAAACGTAATTTTGGTTATTGATAAATTTCATATATGACATATTATTTATTTTAAGGGTAAATTAATTGACACAATATATCGCCAAAGCGATCTCTTTTGTGAAAATTAATTTACAAAGAACTTAAATTTTATGGTTTGTATTTATTACTGCGGATATTAATCGACCCAAAGGTAGGTTAATATTTGGCCGGATAAATACATGTTTGATGATAAATATGCGACGATTTTTTAGGTTACATGTCATTAATAAGTCAATCCAAAGAGAGATTTATTAATTGACATGATATATTGTCAATTCTTATTATCAAAATTTATAGTTTATGTGTTTATTAATGCGGATATTAGCCGACCCAAAGGTAGACTGGTATTTGGCCGAATAAACATATATGTGGTGATAAACATGTGACGATTTTTTGGTTCCATGTGATTAATAAGTCAATCCAAAGAGGGTCTTGTTAATTGACATGATTTATTGTCAACGTTTATCTCTAAAATAAGGATATCTCTTGCAAGTTAGTATTACTGTCCAAAGACTTGATATTAATGTTGTGTTGATACCTTGTAAAAATGTCATAAATTGAAATTATTGATTATGGTTTATGGATTAACGAGCATAAAAGTAGATTTATCTATATTCTCAAAACAGAAATTTGAATTATGGTATTATACCTGTTAACATTGATCACACTTATGATTCTTACTCAATGAGATTAACTTTAAGGAATGCAATGAGGACATTATGTTAGTTCTCAATTGCGTGGATATTGACCATTTATTTTGGATAGAGCAACATTCTTTGAGGATGTTGAGTTTGGGGGAGAAACAAGGTTAAAACATTGTCTATAAGGAGGAATCAATCTTGATTCCTATTATTGCTTTTGATAGTATGCAAATTATGAATCAGTGATTGGCAATGTTTTTCAATATCCTATTTTGAATACACAAACTCAACAACCTCAACTTTGGATATCATATGCGTGGTACCACATTTATCATCAATTTATTATCTCTTTTGGTTTTGGGGTAAATACAGTAAATGATATTGTGTATCACATATTAAGTGGGAGTAAATTTATCTTTCTGGTTTTGGGTCAATATCTATACAACCTAAGTTTGGATCATAAGAAAGTAGCCAAATGAATTTTGAGATATCTATATATAACAAAAGGCTATATGCTCAACTATAGGAAATCAGATGTTTTGGAGATCATTTTTATTAAAAATCTGATTTTATTAGATGCCAAAATGGTTACCGATCCATATCGGGATACTTTTACATTTTAGCATAATGAGCCATTTCATGGAATAGACTTCGGTAGCTTCTTCCATAATGGCAGCATAATTTGTAGCATGGAATATGGTTGTGGAAATTTGTCACGAGGCTACACATTATTGGTATTGAAAGACCACTAAAGTTGTGATAATAAGTCAGCAATGTTATATTCCAACAACAGAAGTTCTATTAAGTCAAAGCATATTGACATCAAGTTTCCTTCTGTTAACACAATAGTGCAAAATGGAAATATATATAGCACATATGAACAAACTCCATGAAAGCGGATCTGCTCATAAAGGGATTACCTCCCTAGGTCTTTCATGAGCATACTACACACGTTGGTGTGATATTTGGTTTTAGTGGGAGTTTTATGGTGCTTTATGTTTGGTTTAAGATCAATTATGTTTTTCTGTATAGAATTAAGAATTCAGTTAACTCCATTATTAGTTGCACTTATTTGAAGTTTGATCTCACTTCAAGTTAAAAAGGAACTCGTTGGAAATCTATTTAGATTTTAAAACCACACTTCATGTTTAATCTATGTCGTTAGTTATATATGTATATGTGACCATTGATAGGTTTAGTTATGTAAATTGTAACGAATGCCGCTTTGATCCTATACTATTATGATTAGTGGACGAGATTGTTTAAGGGTACCAATGTTATAATAACATTCATTAAAGCGCTTATACAGTTATACGTACATTTATATATTCGTGGTCCAGTGGGAGATTGTTGGTTAATTATGGGACCACTTCATAAATATGTACGATATATTATGAAATCAATTTATTATGGTAAGAATATAAATTGTTGATGGACCGATTTATAGAATATTTACTTACCATGTGGGTTGAGTTCCCGGTTTGACTCAAGATCCTCAAAGATCCCTTCCATCTCTCACATTAGGGTTTATATCCATCTATAAATACATGTGATGAGGAGCAAATCAAAACACATGAAAATACACTAAAAAATTTGTATGGTTCATTGCTGGGGGATTTTAGAGAGAGCCTTTGAGATCAACTAGAAAGCTCTTCCTAGTCTCTAGATCCAAAAATCTCAATGGAACAAGGTATGTAATCATTCTTTCATGTTTAAGTTTTCTTTTAATTAGATTCGAGATTAAAGATCTTCATATTATGCTTCCGCGTTTATGTTTTGGTTACAAAAATAACCAACACCAATGTCATAAGTTCAAATCCAAGTCCAAATGAATCTTTTGACAGTCAAGCATTTTTCCTAAACATATTATTCAATTAACTATAAACACAAATATGTACAAACTTCCTAATTACATTTTCCTACAAATAAAGCTCATGGCTTTCTTTGAAATCCGTGTAACGGGCTTCCAACCAACACATCCAGATCAAATGACCTTAGTGTGCTAGATTTAAAGAGATCCCTCTGGTTTACTTGCTCGAACCTCAAAGGCCACACATTAGCTTTATTTGTTATTATCAAGTTCATGACTTTCTATGGAACCCGTGTAAAGAACTTTCAACCCAATCAGTCCCAAACAATTTAGCTTTAGGCGATTAGGTGTAAAACACCCCTCAGAGTTTACTTGTTCGAGTCCCAAAGGTCATAGATTAACTTAATAACAATTTTTTTAATATATATATATATATATATATATATATATATATATATATATAACTAAGATAACACATAACACTCTAATTAATTTATTTATTTGGCCTGTTTCTTTATATTTTCGTCCTTGACTTTTCTATTGTGGGACATCTCACGGTCTATTACCATGAGGGATTCTAGACATTTTTTGGGGGACTGAAGTTAACATGCAAAGACCCGTAGGTATAGTTTGAAATATTTCCCCAAGCAATGTATATAAAAGGGAATGAGTAGAAAGGACTTTTTAGAGCACTGGAAGGCTCGGGACATTGAGATTTTATATTCTTTTTATGAATTTTTGAATTTGTCAGTTTGAGATCAATTGAGCATTTACTACTCAGAAGACCAGTCATGCGTCCCAAAGAATTGACTCATACATGCTGTTATGCTCCAATGTTGACAATCTTCTCACTTTCTATTTTGCACAAGTAGCTTTGGGAGGTGTGTTCGTGTGTGATTAGCTTTCTTTTAGATTTTCAATAAAAAGAGCAAGTCTAATCTCAAGGCATACGACTCACTTAACAGCTCAACTGTTTTGAGAAGATTCTGTTGCTTGGATTTGATCAAAAATTTTATTATTATTATTATTATTATTATTATTATTATTATTATTATTATTATTATTATTATTATTATTATTATTTTAAACAAAAGAATGATTTAGATGCAAAATGCAAAGAAAATAATCAAAATTAGAATAGAAAGAAAATATTTTTTTTATTTTTATTTTTTTAATTTGTATGCAGAAAAATGAAAATTAATGAAATATATACAAAATTACTTGCAACCTACATACAACGGGATTTATGCATGGATGGATGCCCCTCCTCAAGCTTAAAATAAGCATCGTCCTCGATGCTTGGAGAGAGGCATAGTTGGCCTATTGAGGGTCGGGCGGTGGTGGATGTCGAGGGAACTGTGAAGGATAATCAGTAGGATAATATAGATGCCATTGGGGTTGGGATGATCATGGTTGCTGCTGCGTGGGAAGGACAAGTACTTAGTGAATATCATTCAACAAGTGATGAATGTTTCTGTTATGTTGTTCCTGAACAGCCCACCGTTGATCTTGCTCGGCCCATCGCAACTCTTGTTGGGCCCAACGCTCTTCCTGAAGATTGCGGTAGTCTTGAAATTCGAAAGAATTTTCAGCAACACCTGTGTAAATCTCTCCTACCTCCTGCTGTAAGCTCATGTAATCGTGGTCCAAGCGTGCAAATTCGCCCATGTAAAGATTGTGTTCAGGAAAAGGAATGTGGCGAGATCAGCTGGAAGCACCTGCAGTTGCAGTTGGAGCAGGAGGATTAGGAATGGTGGTTGGAGATCTACGGGTTGTATTAACACCCAAGTTGGATTGGAGGTGCCAATTGGTAGATGGGATGTCATTAGCCAAGGATAATATCTTCTTATTTCAACTGTCAATGCATAGATATTCTTTACCGTCGGCGGTCCAATGAACATCCCCATTGGGATTACGGTGAAAGAGGTGCATGGATTCCATAACATCAAGTGATAAACAAGTACGACCCAGAATTATATTGGTTGGATTGTTGGGTAAATGGAGGCCAAGATGTTCAGCTATAATAGAAACCATGCCTCCACAATGAAGCTGACCACCATTACTCATGGAGTTTCTGAGCATTTTCTGAATTACCCAACACCCAAAATGAGGAACTTCCTCGGGTTTGTTAATCATGCACCACAAGATTTCCAAATCTTTCTTGTTTTCTTTGCTAATCTCTTCTTGAGGAAATAGGAGACAAGCAATGATCTAGTGGGTGACTTTAAGAACCAGATGAATGATATTGGAGGCCATTGTCGTGCCTGACTGAAACTCGTTTTCACCAGAGATGCTTCTCCAAAATATTCCGCGGTTTTGCTAAAATGTAACATTTTTCTGCCCTTTGTTGTATACACATCCCTTTTCTCCTTTGGAGCACCAATAATATCACAAAGGATGTCAGCATGAATCTTATGGGATTGATTGAGCAAACGGAAAGTAAGGATATGTGTTTGGTAATCAAAGGCGATGGATGAAAAGAGTTCCAACATGTGTGTTTGATAGCTTAAAGCATGGAGATTCAATAGCCCCTCCCAACCAATGTTCTTCAAGAGCTTGTAGACATCTTTATAAATATGAAGGTCCTTAAGGGTTTGGATGTCCACAAAATTTTGTGCCCCTTTTACCCTTTGAATAAGGCTTGCATACAAAATCTCTTGTTGATTGGACTAAAAAATAAGACCAAATTCATAGGGGTTTTCCATGGAATGTTGGTATTGTTCATCATTGGTCTCTTGACCACCCATATGTGAAGTCCCAATTCTAGCCCTTTTTCCACGGGAAGCCATTGCCCAAATGAATTCAACAAATTTTTGCACAGAATGTTGGATAATTTGTACTCTAAGGTATGCACAAGAACTAGCAATATCACCAAAAATCACCCCAAAAGAATGTGGTTCTAACTATATACACAAAGTAAAGAGTTTGGAACAATTATACCAATTTGTTCTTGAAAATGGTGATAGGGTGATGTCCAATGCTTCCCCAAGCTTATCCTACAAGAAATTATAAACATTAAGACGAAATTTGGAGACCCAAAAATTCTAAGGTTTGCTCAAAACCCCCAATTCGACCATTAGAAGGTGAAAGTAAGATGCAAGGCAAAGAAGATGAAGAAAAGAGAAGAGTTTCATACCTTAGAGCTTGATTTTTGAAGCAAAATTGAGGAAGATTGAATGGTTTTGAGGGTTTTTTCAAAGGGAACAGTAGGGAGAAGAGAGTGCGCTAGTTGTGAGAAAAGAATGAGCAAGAAAAATCGATTTTAACCTTTAAAACTACCCAACTCTGTTTTTACGTTTACATGGCCCGTGTAAACTCAAGGGCAAAATTTACACGACCTTGTAAACTAAACGTCTGATATGTGCTGGTCTGGTCGTTTACACAGCCCGTGTAAACCGTAAGCATACGTTTACACAGTCGTATAAACCTCTATAAAATCCAAAATTTTTAATTTTTTGACTTTTTGAAATTGCAACCCGCTACTCCACTACTGCCCGGAAAATGATTTTTTTTACCGTCTTTAAACATGAGAAACAAATTGAAAACTTGAAAACGAAGAAAATACAATGAATAATTAAGAAATAACAAAAATAACCCCGGTTAGCCGCCCTTTTTTAATGCCGTTGGCTCGACTTGGACCCCATCTATTTTTCAATCTTGGTACTTTGGATCCATTACTTCCTCCATTTCTTCGTTTTTTACTTGAAATCCTTCATAATAAAGCTTCAAACGATGACCGTTTACCTTAAAGATCTTCCCGGTTTTCTCACTTGAGATTTCTATTGCACCATGCTCAAAAACATTAGTGACAACAAATGGTCCCACCCAACGGGACCTTAACTTACCAGGAATCAATTTAAAATGAGAATGGTAGAGTAATACCTTTTGACCTTTTTCAAATACCTTGCGTGAAATCATCTTGTCATGGTATGCTTTTGTTCTTTCTTTGTAAAGAATTTCATTATCATATGCCACATTTCAGATCTCCTCAAGTTCTATTATGTCAAGCTTCCTCTTCTTTCCCGATTCACTTACATCCATATTGAACTACTTGACTGGCCAATATGCTCTATGTTCCAACTCAACGGGTAATCGACATGGCTTTCCGAAAACAATGCGATATAGAGACATCCCAATTGGAGTTTTGTATGCAGTGCGGTACGCCCACAAAGCATCATCAAGACGTGTACTCCAATCTTTCCTTTTTGTATTCACAGTTTTCTCCAAAATACCCTTGATTTGTCAATTGCTCACTTTGGCTTGTCCATTGGTTTGTGGGTGGTATGTTGTGGATACCTTATGAGTAACACCATACTTTTTCAACACACTTCCAAGCATATGATTGCAAAAATGTGTACCACGATCACTAATTAGGGCCTTTGGAACACCAAATCCAAGAAAAGATGTTAGCCTTCAAAAATATATCACAACTTTTGAATCGTTAGTACGGGTAGCTTTTGCTTCCACCCACTTAGAAACATAATCCACAACCAAAAGAATGTATGTAAAACCCGAAGATGATGGAAAAGGTCCCATGAAATTAATGCCCCAAACATCGAAAATCTTACAAGCTAAAATGGGATTGAGGGGAATTTTATTCTTTGAGCTTAAAGAACTCATCTTTTAACATTTATCACAACTTACACAAAAGACATAAGAATCATGGAAAATACTTGGCCAGTAAAATCCACTCTCTAATACTTTTCTTGCAATTCTTTGAGGACCAAAATGCCCTCCACAAGCATAAGAGTGACAAAATGTTAAGATAGAAGGTACCTCATGTTGATCCACACATCGTCTAATCATTTGGTCAGCACAATATTTCCACAAATATGGCTCATCCCAAACGTACCTCTTGGCTTCTTTCTTGATCTTATCTTTTTAACATCGAGTCAAATCTGATGGAAATTGATTTGTGACGATGTAGTTCACAATATCGACATACCATGGGGCAACTTTTGTTGAAAATAGGTTCTCATCAGGAAATGAATCATGAATGGGAGTCGAGTCATCGGGAGAAACAATCCTGCTAAGATGATCAACTACAAGGTTTGACTTTCCGCTCTTGTCCTTGATTTCAATATCAAACTCTTGTAAGAGTAATACCCATCGAATGAGTCTAGGCTTCGAATCCTTCTTTGCAAGTAGATACCTAATAGCTGCATGATCAGAATAAACAATGACTTTAGAACCTAGCAAATATTGACGAAATTTATCTAAAGCAAATACAATAGATAACAATTCTTTTTCAGTTGTTGAGTAATTGGCTTGTGCAATATCAAGTGTTTTTTAGGCATAGTAAATGACATTAGGAACTTGGTCTTTTCTTTTCCCCAACACTGCACCAACTGCATGATTACTAGCATCACACATGATGTCAAAAGGTAAACTCCAATTCGGCGATTGAAGTATTGGTGTTGAGATTAACAATTCCTTCAACTGATCAAAAACTTGCTTGCACTCTTTGGAAAATTCGAATTCTACATCTTTTTGTAGAAGCTCACACATGGGACGAGATATTTTGGAAAACTCTTTAATGAACCTTCTATAGAAACCTGCATGACCAAGAAACGAGCGTACCTCACGAACACAAGTGGGATAAGGTAAAGACTTAATGAAATCAATTTTTGCTTTGTCTACCTCTAACCCCTTAAAAGACACAACATGACCAAGTATGAGACCTTTATCAACCATAAAATGACACTTTTCATAATTCAAAACAAGGTTGGTCTCAATACATCTCTGCAAAATCTTTTTCAAATTGCCCAAACACTCATGAAAAGAATTACCATAAAATGTGAAATCGTCCACAAAAGCTTCAATGATATCCTTAACATACTCCGAAAAAATACTTACCATGCACCTTTGAAAAGTGACGGGAGCATTGCAAAGTCCAAAAGGCATCCGCCTATATGCAAATGTTCCGAAGGGACATGTGAAACTGGTTTTTTCCTCATCCTCGGGTGCAACGGGTATTTGATGAAAACTGGAATACCCATCCAAGCAACAATAGTGAGTTTTTCCCGCTAACCTTTCCAACATTTGGTCAATGAAGGGAAGTGGGAAATGGTCTTTCCGGGTTGAGGAATTGAGTCTTCTATAATCAATGCAAACTCTCCACCCGTTTTGCACACGGGTGGGGACTAATTCAACTTGGTCATTTTTTGTAACAGTAATACTTGTCTTCTTGGGTACAACTTGGACTGGACATACCCACTTGCTATCCGATATGGGACTGGACATACCCACTTCATCCTTTTGAAGATTCATGTCTAAAATAAGAGCTAACACATCGAGATTAGACAAATCAAAACACTCTTCAGTTAATGGTTCAATAACATCCACAAAATTCAAGGATGAAATATCACTTGGATATCTCATAGCATCGTAGATGTTAAAATTTATCACTTCCCCATCAAATTCCATGGACAATGTACCATCATAAACATCAATTTTTGTCGTGACTGTTTTCAAAAAGGGTCTTCCTTGAAGAATTGAACTCAAATTCAGTGAGTCATCATCATCCATATCAAGGACATAAAAATCTGCTGGAAATACTAACTCATTCACTTGAACTAACACATCTTCTAGCACCTTTTGGGTGTACTAAAGATCTATTAGCCAATTGAATGATTACCCCAATCTTCTTCAATGTGCCAATATTTAAGGTTTTAAAAATAGAATATGGAAAAACATTGATAGAAGATCCAAGGTCTAGCATAGCTCGTGGAACATGAAGATTACCTAACTTGCAAGGAACCGTGAAAACACCTGGATCCTTACATTTTTGAGGTATTCTTTTCTGTAACACTGCATACACATTTTCACCTGCTTTGACAGTTTCATTCACTTTCGATATTTTTCCTTAAGGAATTTAGCATACCTAGGGACTTGTTTGATGGCATCAATAAGAGGAATATTTACCTCAACCTTTTATAACATCTCCATGATTTCATTGTCTTTACTTTCACGCTTTGACTTGCTTAACCTTGTGGGAAATAGAGGATGAGTGACTTTTACTTCAATGGGAACTTGCTTTGAAGGTGCTTTTGACTTCTCTTCTTATTTTGTTGACTCCATCTCTTCTTCTTCTTCAATCATCTTTGGACCTTCATATTATTTGCCATTTCTCAAAGTGATGGCACATGCACTATGCTTTGGATTCTTTTCAGTTTGTGCCGGAAGTTTGCCTTGTGACTCCAATTTACTCACACAAGTGGCTAGTTGAGTCATTTGTTGCTCCAAAAGTCTTTATACTCGCCTTGGTCTCATTTTGAAATGTTTGAGTACTTGTAGCTAAACTCTTTACAATGTCTTCCACAGACATTCTTGATCTGCTTGAACTACTTCCTTGATGCATGTTTTGAGGTTGGAATTGAGATTGATGAGGAGGTTGATTTGGCTGGAAATGTGGTTGATAATTTTGTTGATGATGCATTTGATTTTGAAACAGAGGTCTTGCTTGAAAAGATGGTGGCCTTGGCTGAAAATTAGCATTGCGTTGGTGCCAATTTGGATTACTTCTTGGTTGAAAGTTTCCTTGCTGTTGACTAGAAAACCTCATAGCTTGAACTGACTCTATATCTTCTTGTAACATTGGGCACATATCAGTGGGGTGTCCAACTTGTGTACAAATACCACAAGGTCTAACTGCCAGTGGTTGCACACCCTTGTCCTTTGCAAGCATCATCACTACTTTAGTCAACTCAGAAAGTTGACTCTCAACTTTTGGGGTAGAAATTTCTTTCACCCCTCTTGGTGCATCACTGTATCATTCTTATTCTTTAGTTGTATGTCTAGACTCTTCTGCCATGTTCTTGATAAGAGCTCTGATTTCTGTTAGAGTCTTATCATCTATTGATCCACCACTTGATGCATTGAGTAATCTCCGAACCCAAGATGACATTCCCTCACAAAAATATTGAAACAATTGATACTCTGAAATCCCATGTTTTGGACATCTTGAACACAATTTCTTGAACCGTTTCCAGTAAGTATGCAAGGCTTCTCTCTTTTGTTGACTGATACCAATAATTTCTCTATGTAAAGTTGAAGCTCTCATTTCTAGAAAATATTTTTCCAAAAACATCCTTGCAAGTTCATTCCATGTTGTGACCGACCCCGGTGGTAAGTCATATAACCACTCCTTGGCTGAATCTTGTAAAGCAAAGGGGAATGCCCTTAACTTGATTTGATATTCTGTAACTTCATGTGGCTTCATACCCACACAGACAACATGAAATTCCTTAAGGAATTTTTGTGGGTCTTCATTCTCAAGACCACGGAATGAAGGTAACAAATGGATGAGTCCAGACTTGAGTTCAAAATTTATTGTTGCAGGGTAATTAATGCACAAAGGTTGTTGTGTGACATCTTGAGTAGCCCGCTGTCTAAAGTTTTGTTCAGGTGGTGGGTTTGGAGGATTTTGGTTTCCTCCATGGTTGTCTCCCATGGTAGGAGTTAAGATAAAAGTTTCAAATTCGGGTAAGGGTGAACATGGTGGGGTAGAATTTTTGGATGTTGGTGAAGATGTAGTTGATGGATTGGATGAAGAAGCTCCGGAGTGTTGTTGTTTCTTTAAGAGTTTGGCTTGCTTCCTTCTTTGTTTTGCTGATTTCTCTATCTCCAAATCAAATGGTAAAGGTGTACCTGTACGAAAAGATCTTAGCATAAACAACTAGTACTACTGTGTCCCCGACAACGACGCCAATTTGTTAAGCACGTCAAACCCAACAAATATATGGGTACAAATGACTCCTTAAACACTACTACTTTGTACTAAAAATGTAATACAAGGTAAGTAGGATCGATCCACACAGATACGAGATAAATGCTTATACCCTTTTGCACAAGGTACAAATGAGATTACAAAAGATGGGGGGGGGGGGGGGGGGTTAGATGCAATGATTTAAATAAAGGACAAAAGTAATAAGTAAGCAATTGATTAAGTAAAATAAACTTAAGATTTGTAAGTACTCCAACTCTATGCAAGACAAATTAGCAATGTGATTCCATGGATGAAATGATATTTGTTCAATTCTATCTAAGTTGGTATTAGAAATGCTAATAAGCTCTAACACTTCACATTCTCCATTTTTTAATTAATTAAAATAAGCTCTTTAATTAATTCTAATGTAACTAACCTAATCTAAACAAGTTCTTAGAATAGGTGAAAGATTGCATTATACTTCATTATGAATTTTACCAATAACATTATATACTCCTCATAAGCTTGGGAGTATTAGAATGTTTGAATTTGATTTGTACTAAAATCATTGCAAGTAGTATGATTTAGTACTTGTTACTTATTCTATTTTACAAAACAAATACGGATTTTGTATAATAGATAACATCAGTGATTTAACCCTAACTCAATTGGCCAAAAAGATCTAGAATTGAAATCAAACATTCAATTTAAAACAAAATCAAATTCATTAGATAGCATTTAAAACAAACACCAAGTCAAATGACTGGAATCACACACAATTGTCAATACATGAAGTTGGAGAATTAAGTTTCTTGCCACTCATGACTAGAACAAGCACAAACCTAGAAATTGAAGTTAAAGTGTTACAAATTAAAATCCAAGTGAAATCCAAATGTTTTCAAGCATCAATTGTCTTCAAAAATACTCCCAAAATCGCTTCCTGGAACTCACAAAAACGACACTCCCCTTCTAGAACCAGTTGCATCCTTTTAGAAAGGAGAAAAACTGATTTAAACTGACGACCTCATTTACACAGCCCGTGTAAACTCAAGGCTTGCATTTACATGGTCATGTAAATGCAAAAAGTATATTGTTCAATTCGGCCAGGTCTTCGAAGTACACTGCTCATGAGTATGCGTTTACACGGCCCGTGTAAACTCAAGGCTTGCATTTACACGACCATGTAAACTTCTGTAAAGTTAAAATCTTCATTTTCTTGAAATCTCCCTTCTCGATGCTCCAATAGTCCTGAAACTTCATCCATATCTCTTATTCGTCACCTCAATTAAGATCCTACCTTCAAAAGTCCCTGAAATATCACAAAAGTGTGTGAATGGAATTGCATCATGAAAAAATCCCGAAAAATATGCAACATGCATGAGTTTAAATCTAAATGCAATGCACTTTATGGAGTAAAACTACAAAATATATGCATGAAATGCACCTAACAATCGTCTAAATTTAAAATCACTTTCATAAATAACTTTTAACAAATTACACTTTTTACAACCTCTAGAAAGTTCAACAATGTAATAAACATAAGCCAAAGAGTTAGGAATATAAATTTTAAAGGAAAAATTAGTAATCAAAATGCAAAAGAAAAAAAAAAAAAAAAAAAAAAAAAAAACTTTTTAGGCTATGGAAAGTAGGAGGTGTTAAGCCTCGTCATCTCCCTTGCTATAGATAGTTGTATACACTATGCCGCCCCTAGCTTTCACTTATGGGGTTGCCAAGGTGCCCGCGCCAAGCCGGTAGCGAGAGGGGAGAGAAAGTGGAGTAAAAGCTTATATTTAACTCACTTTAATGTTATACCTAACTTTTTTTTTAAATGTCCATTTTTAATAAAAAAAATATTGATTTTTTTTTTAAAATAATTAAGTGTTAATTTATTAAGGCTTGGATTTGACCCACTTTCATGTTTTAATTTATTAAGTGATATATTAAATTTTAATTTATTGTAACTTTTTTATTTAATATGAAATGTTTATGTTTTATAAAAATAAAATTTATTTAAGTTTAAGAAAAATGCAACCAGTGTGCTACCACTCTCCAAAAAATGTTCAAGATGTTATTGATGTGACAATGTTTTAAACTCATGTGAAAGCGTTTTAAGGATGATACCATTCTTTATAGTTTAAAAGACGTTTGAGATTGTTTTTTTGTTTTTTACTCCAAAAGTACTTATTGACTTATGGTAGTAGCTAACGAGTTTTAAAAATATATTTGAATTAGTTTTTGTGTATTAATAAGTTAAAAGGTATTTGGTTTAAAATCATATTTTAAAAACTATTATAGTTAAAAATATAAATGGAATTTTTTAAAAGAAAAGAAACGGATTGAAAGAAAAAAACTATTCTGGAAAAAAAATGATTTTGAATTTAACAAACATTTATTATTTTTACTTTAGACAAAACTTTAAAAATGGTCCCTGTGGTTTTCAAAAATATCAAGTTTAGTCCTGAAGTTCAAAAAACCTCACAGATGGTCCCTGTGGTTTCAAAACTTTTAACAAATGGTCATTTTCGCTAACTCCGTTAGCTTTTGGCCGTTAAGTGAAGGGTATTTCCGTCATTTCACAAAAGATGGACCATTTATGAAGTTTTTTGTTATTTAAAAAATATAATTATTTAATAAAGGGTCTCTCTCTCTCTCTCTGTCTCTCTCTCTCTCTCTCTCAAAAGAACCCATCTTAAATTGGATCTTCACTTCGTCGATGAACTGAAATGCAAAAGGGAGATGGTGCGTCTTCTTCGTCTGATCGAGGAAGAACACGAATGGAAGTAATCAAAAATCGAGGGTACTAGTGAGGTTCAAGCAGATCACAAGGTGAGGCTGAGAAAGGGACCTCGGTCTTCATCTTCGTCTTCATTAGATCGAGAAGGCATCAGGCGATCGAAGGCAGTCAAAATGGTGGTCATGCGGCTGGCGATATTGAGAAAGGGGGAGGGGTGTCGGCTGTACAGGTCTGCTCCGGCAGTTTCCTTCTTTCATTTTGCCTCATCGCCGGCCGTAACCCGACAGAAGGGAGACAGTAGCAGCATCTGTCGGTCAAGGGAATGAGGGGGTGTTTGAGGCTTCTTTTGGTCGTCTAAGGGAGAGTTGTCGGTGCTTTTCTCGTGACAGTTTCTCAGCAGTTTAAGTCTTGCTAGGAGGCTGTTTTGGATGTCGATGATACTTGAAAATACAACAAGCAGGTGGTGGGTGTTGAATTAACGAAGGAAGGATGGAGATGGGGCTGGAACAGTCGAGAATCGGAGATGGAGAGGCCGATATCCCGTTTTTCCATCTTTCCTGAGCTGTGGCTTCAAGGAGGGAGAGAGAGAGAGAGAGAGAGAGAGAGAGAGAGAGAGAGATGATGGTTATTAAGGTAATTTTCTTAAATTTTGGTTAATTTCTATTAAAAAAACAAATAACTATGATCATTTTTCTCGTACATTAATTGCCAAAATAAAAAATTGTTAGAGAAAACCAAAAAGAAAACAATGAAAGGTGGCTTCTTTTTCTTCAAAACTTAATCATGGCGCCTCCATTCTTCCACCATCAATTCAACGCAAAATCCGCTTTGCTTTCGATTTCCTTCTTCTATGAATCTCTCGAAAATCTGTCTACAATTTATCAAAATCTTCTTTGACGACCCAGAAATTTTCAAGGGATTCTTCAGGAATTCGCAACAAGCATGAGCAAATTCATTGGCAAAAACCCAATCTGTGTATCTGTAGTGTGTTAATTCACGGATGTAATGCATCAAAAAATATCTGAAATTCAGATCGGAAAAGATAGCAGCGGTGTCTCTTCCGATTTCAATCCCATTCCAGCATTCTCTTCTCCAATTTCCAACCATTCACCTCCATCACCATCTTCACCGTCTTCTTTGTTAGTAGTCTTGCCATCACCCAATGATAACAATAATAATTTCAACAATTTCACGACAACGGTGACAAATGGAAACCCTAATCATCAACACGAAATTGTAATCAATGATGTTGATATTGATCTTACTCCAATTTCATCACCAGCTCCTAAATCAACCCCACACAAACGACCAATTTTCCCCCAAACCACTACCAATTTATCTTCGGATTCACCCTTTTCACCGGAAAAACATTACTCTAAGCGGGCTGTTGCGCTTCACCTCCTCGACCGTCTCCGCCATCTCCGCCGCCTTCAATCTCACATAAGATTAATCCTTCTGTTATCTCTCCCGTTCTTCTACTTCTTAGTTTCTCGCCCAAGCCAATCTTACGTGCTCGATTTCCTATCCGCTTTTGCATTCTCGGCTGCACTGTTATTCTCCCTCAATCTCGGCCTCCCTCAGCTCCCTTCCCTCCGAACACTACTCGCTAGATCCTTCCCAATTAAGCTATATTCCTCCACCCATTCTGCCAGAGCTCCATTGCCGGTGTTCTGGTCAATCGGATCAAAGCCAAAAGGGAACAAAAAAAGAGTGAATTCCGGGTGTTGGGTGCAAGCATACAGTAACGGCGATGTCTACGAAGGTGAGTTTCATAAGGGTAAGTGTTCTGGTTGTGGTGTTTATTATTATTACATGAGTGGGAGATATGAAGGCGATTGGGTTGACGGAATGTACGATGGTTATGGAGTCGAAACGTGGGTGAAGGGAAGCCGATACAGAGGCCAGTATAGACAAGGGTTAAGACACGGCCTCGGTGTATACAAGTTTTATACCGGAGATGTTTATTCCGGTGAATGGTCTAATGGTCGCAGCCATGGATGTGGTGTTCATTGCTGTGAAGATGGTGGTCGGTATGCAGGCGCATTCAAATGGGGCGTTAAACATGGTCTTGGTTATTACCATTTCAGGTAACATCATCAATCACTTCGACCACCATACTTTTATATGCATTTGATTGTTCTTGTATGGGAATTTCAAGTTTCAAGTGTTGTTTCCTTTTGTAGGAATCGGGATACATATGCTGGAGAGTATTTCGCTGACAAAATGCACGGATTTGGAGTGTATAATTTTGCAAATGGACATAGATACGAAGGATCATGGCATGAAGGAAGACGGCAAGGATTCGGAGTGTACACTTTCAGAAATGGTGAAACGCAATCTGGGCACTGGCAAAATGGCGTTCTTGATGTTCCAAGCTCAAAGAATATAATGTGTCCTGTATCAACTGTCACTGAATATCGTTCAAAAGTTGTTAATGCTGTTCAGGTAATCTACAAAATCACACCCATCACCAATGGATTTATATAGCATGTGTTATCCTTATTGTTATCTACTTTATCAGGAAGCACGAAGGGCAGCAGAGAAAGCATATGAATATGATGCATCAGAAAAAATGGACCAAAAAGTGAACAATGTGGTGACATCCGCCAATCGGGCGGCTAATGCCGCTAGAGTAGCCGCCATAAAAGCGGTACAAAAACAAATGCACAAAAGCCGGAACAGCGACTGTGACAGTGACAAGCTTCCTATCCCGATCCCTGTTGTGCAAAACCTTCATCATCTACCTACGCAGTTCACCATTTGACCCTAATTATTTTTTTTATATCTTATATTTGCAGAAATCCGGGTTTCTTAATCTTATCATCATTTTTCTATCAGTTTAACGTCATGTAGCCGTACTTTGATGACTTTGACATGTACAAAATTTAGGTAGATTAGAGCCTTGTATATACTAAATAGTGATCTGGAATCAGAATCATTTGTAAATCCTAAATCCTAAGTTTCCATGTACATTATATTCGGTTTTTAGTTGTAAATTTGTATACAAAACCATTCTTCTTCAGAGTTTTGTTTTTTGCATTTACAATTTCCATAAATTTATCTAATTTTTAAATGACTAAATAGGTAATACAATAAAAGTACACTGATTAGTTAGTTTAACCATGATATCAGCGGCTTCAAATATGAATGAATAATCTTTTCCAAAGTAATAAACAGATGAGTTTTTGTCATAAAAGCCCTCAATTTTACATGAAATGGTTGATTATACGCAAAGTTGGATTTTTGTGCGATAATGCCTCAAAAACGTAAAGGGGCTGAGTCAGAGCTGACATGGCTTGCCACATGCTTGCCATGTCAGCTGGATTTTTGTGCGATAATGCCTCAAAAACATAAAGGGGCTGAGTCAGAGCTGACATGGCTTGCCATGTCAGCGATGCTTCTTTGGAGAGAAAACCGCAACAAATAAACGAAATGGGGGCAGGAGGGTTCGAACCTAGGTCTCCCAATCCATAAGGGAGAGCAACTTCCACTAATCTTGATGATTTCATCTTGCTTGTGTATCTTTTAATGGTTTCATATTCCTTGTGGATCTTTTAACTTTTGGTTCCTAATAACACTTGATTAATAATTAGTTTTCAAGTATAAAATGGTAATAACATTTGGGTCCTTCAAATCTGCAAAAGCTATGAATAGAGAATAAATAAAAAGTTGATGGAAATCGAATTTGAATGAAATTTAAAAATATAAATTATAGCTTTGTGGTGCTTGTTTTTCTCCTTGTTTCTGTGACAATTGAGTTTCTCTAATGTTTCTTTTTTTAGTTAATGAGTTATACTGATACATTTAATCTAGATGGATATACATAGATTTTTCTTTATTAGTCAATGAGTTATACATTTAATGGATAAATAGATGTTTCTTTTTTAGTCGATGAGTTAAACCCTTAACATGGACAGTTATACATCATTTTTTCTTCTTTTTTCTACCTATTGGATTAAGCAAAAAAAACTAGCTTAATGTATAAACCATTTACCTATCTGTTCTTTTATTTTTTTTCCTTCCAACTTCTCCCGCATTAAAATTGATAAATACTGTCAAAGATGTTGAATATTATAAAATTTGTTTAATGCACAAATAGCCTGGTCATTTAATCTAATTTATAAAAAAAATAATAATAATAAATAAATTATATATAACACTTTATCCATAAACTGATAAAAGTACCATTACTCATTCAAATCAGTATTCTCAAGAATGGCTTCTAGTATAAGTAACATTTGAGTTTCTATCAAGATTTGCTTCTAGTAATAAGTTCATATGTTGAACACAAATAGATGCAAAATTGCAAATATATGTTGATATACAGCATAGAATAATGAAGTCAAATGACTCTGGAGTGTAGTTGACATCAACTATATAGCCCAGTCTACCATGAGAAGGGCATTCACGTCTTTTATATAGACAAAAGAACAATAACGAATCCTCATTCCACGTTTCTTGGTTGGACAAAAAATTACAGTTTGTCACATTGACATTGTTCGTTACTCCAATGCACACCACACATAGTAATCTATTGTGTGTCCAATCATGTCAAAGGTTAAAAAGTTATGTCATATTACTTTAAACCCTTATTACAGTATTACTTCATTATATAATCAAAATATCTCAAACACTAAATACCATTGAAAATTATTGTAACTTCAGGCAGTAAAAGGCTAAAAGCACATCAAATGATCATATACTACCTCTAGTAAAACATTTTATTAAAACTAATTATCTCATTATAATTGTTAAATATCGCATAATCACTTTCAAAACACAACTCCAAACACCCTATAGTTTATGCTAGCAATATCAAATTAAAATAATCTTGTTCTTTGTTCTATAAGAAGTCTTTGAAAGTGAGCAACACATATGTAATGAATTCACAGATCTTCACAAGTAAAGGTGAAAACATGATGAGAAATAAACAAGGATGACTCATCAACTTTGGTTTTTTTTTTTTATAAGCTGCACATACCACACAACAAGAAGGCCGACTCAAATAGCATATGGAGGTGCCCTGGAAGCCATTGTTGTAACTTTAGCTTGCATCTGAGCAGCCCTGACTTTTGCAGCCATTGCACGATGGAAGAACTGTTCTCTAGATAATAATCTTACATTCCTCATATAGAGATCAAATGGTATTGACCCTTCTTGAACAGCTTTATCCAATGCATAAACTACATCTTCTATAGCAAGATCAGATGAAGTTGACTCCAGCATCTGTTTTGATAAAGGATCTGATGGCTCAAAAGCTTCATCGCCATTAACATTTGTTGTATCTCCACCCAATTTTCCTTCATTCTCTCTCACCCACCCTTCTAACACGTCTGTATTCATCAAAACCATCTGTAATTGCTGCTCTAAAGCTTCCTTTTCGTATTGCATCTCTCTTAATCCTTTCAAAACCTCTTCTTCTCTCTGCCTCAACACCGCTTGAGCAGTAAACATCCCTTCCATTTCAACCTCCCTCTTCTTCCGCAACGCTTCAACATCAACATGAACAGTTTCCACTAGTTTATTGATGGCATTCCGCTTGAAAACCTCGCCAGGATCCTCCGTGGCTGATCCTAACCGCTGTGGGGGAGACGGTGATGGAATCCTTCCACTGCCGGAGGCACTCCCATACGGTGATGGCGGATAAGACCTTGGTGGAATCGCTGGCCGTATAGACCCCGCTGAAATCGAACCAGAAGGCGATGCATTTGAAGATACAGATGGATTGTAATTAGGGTTTGGAGTAGGGTTTGTAGGGTTTGGTCGTCGTTGAGAGTATAAAGGGGGGTCGCTACCAAAATAATGACTCAAATTACGAGTTAATTCAACCAGGTTAGAGCTTGGATAAACCCAATTTTGTAGGTAAGGGATGGAAACCAATCCCGATGGATTAACAAAAGAGTGTTGGGCTTTGATGATCATATCACGCGTGGGGTTCACGAAGACGAAAGGCGGATGACGAGGGTAAGTCTCCATGAGCCAGATCACGACGGGGATATTGTAGGTGACGTTCTGAAACACCATCGGAACTGTGCCTTCGGACTGGAGGAGGTTGACGGAGCGTCCGTCGTTGTGGGTGAAGATTGCGGTTTTGGGCTGGAGAGAGGGATAGGTTTCGGAGAGAGAGATGAGATGTTGACGGATGAGCCATTTGACATCTTCGGAGTAGGGAAGGGATGAAGGGCCGCGCTGGGAGAGGACAGAACTGAGGAATTGTTGGGTGTATTGAGCGGTGGAAGACGACGGAGACGGCGGCGGGTGTGCCATTTGATTGGGGATACCGAGCGTTTGGATGTTTTGACTTTTGAGGGGAGACTTCTACTCCAAGGCTAGCACTATAAATCAGATCATTTTTGTGTAAAAATCTCACAAAAACCATTTACAATTTTAACGACACATTAAAATAATTGAGTAAAATAATCTTTTTATAAATGAGTTTTTTTTTTTTTTTCTTTAAATAACCATAATCACCCCTTTCTTCTAAATGCTTCATTTCGGACCACTTTCATATTCCAGACCATTTTTCAAATTTTCTAAAAAATGATACATTTCGAAATATTTCGTTACGGCTTTGATCTAAGATTCCGGATTTTTATTTTGGCTTTTTACTATTTTTTAAAAAATATCCTCCTTTATGTCTAAAATGTTCATTTCTAAGTATTAATATCATTGTTTTTTAATGAAACGTGTTACTTTTTACACTAATATTCTTATATTAATAAAAGAATAGGTGATGTAGTCACATATCAGTCTAATATGTATTTGTATTTATTGTTTGTCATGTGTCATTATAATATCGATTTAGGAATTTTATTTTTAAATATGTTATCTTATACCAAAAATAACTTCAATCAAACATAAATAAAACACATTTAATCCCTAAAATTATGACACCGATTTAGTTAGGATTAACACATCAGTTCATGATGGAGGAGAACCCCCGAAGTAAACATAAATGAAGGGGCATACCCCACCTCAGGCAACCAAACTGAAAAACAGATGCCAGAAAGTAGCTTCGACTTAACAATAAGAAACTAAGTCTGTCCAATGTATACAAGAAAGGAATGAAAACTTTTGTATAAAAATTTATTCAAATCTATAGTTAATGGTTATTATTATTATTATATAATTCATATTTACTGTATTTGTTTAACTTTTTATAAAATTGAAGTAAAAACGATTTTTTTTTTTCAAAATTTTGGAATTGTTCTTCGGATTTCAGACATATTCTTGAAATTCCGGATTTTTTTTTTGAAATCCAATATTTTAGTCTTGAATCCGTAATGCCATTCCAGAATTAATAAAAAAACTACTTTTTCTTGGTTTGAAATGTCCCCATTCCGAATAAAGTGGTTATTTTCGCAAAAAAAAAAATTCAAATACACATTAAAAAGTGGTTAAATTACTTAATTTCCCTTAAAAATTATAAACATATATGAGTAGTGTTATATACAAATTAATATGAGTAGTGTTTAGTGTGGTGCTTAGTTTTGGGACAGTGGTTTATGTTTGGTTGCGTTCTTTAGTGTTTTGGTTGGTTTTGAGTCGACGTTTTCTACTTTTCTCGTATGAGTTCATGTGGTAAGCGGCTGCTTTGGAGCACCGTCTTCTCTACAAATAGATTTTTCCACATAACCAGACATGTGGCTTTTGTTTAAGAGATTATTTCTTCCACCCCCACAACATTCTCCATTGTCTTTGTACCCCAATGGATTGACTGCATGTATGAACACTTTGCTTTTGTATCATTTCCTTTTTCGACAACGAATCTTGGACCTACCAACGTCGTCATTTGTAACGCCTGCAGATCCGGGCTAATCAATTTCGAGACAATAAGCGTCGAAAATGACTTTCTGATGGAATATTATTCAAAATAAGTAATCTTAAGTAAGTTGTAGTAGTCGTGAAAAGGATTCCGAATATATAAAGAATGCCGAAATCTGAGTTATAATGAATAAGTTATGACATGTCGAAGTTTCGCGACAGAACCGGCACGACACAACGCGACGTAAATAGTGAATTTACGGTAGAGCGATATTTGGCCTTAGCGATCTAAACGAAAGTCGTTGAATACGTTAAAGCGAGAGCTTGCATAAAAAGAACGTCCAAATCTGACTTCGTATGAGGAAGTTATGATTTTTCTAAGTTTCAGCTTAGCAGTGTGTAGCCCGAAGTTCGAATATGAGATCGAGTGATTTCTAGCCAAAACAATCTAAACGAGAATCGAAGATCTCGTCAATAGTAGTGCAACGGAAGAAAGACATATGAAAACGGACGTCAGATAAAGAAGTTATGGATTTCTAATGGAGTTTTCCTGTCCCGGCCTACTAAAAATAATATAATAAAAATAAAGTCAAAGTTTGCCGACATAGTCTAATTGAGAGTTGTAGAGCATAATCTCATTTTCGCGTGGATATAAAGAACGTTGAAAATGGAGCTCGGCTAGGTTGACTCAATTGACTTGTTGATTTTGACCAAGTGTATTTTGGGGAAATGTTATTAATTTAGAATGGGAAATGTCTTTACATTTAGGATTTGGGTTGAGCCGGTTGTCAGAGCTGGGAGTTTTTTCAGACTGCATTCAAACTATGAAGTGATTTTTTCCTCAATGTACTTACAGGTCGAAGGTACCAAGGCCGACCCATTGGAATGATATCATGGTTTATCGTATGTTGCTATGTTGTAGTGATTTGTTAGATCTGTATCCTGGTATATACGATACTTCTATGTTGTAGTGATCTGTTAGATCTGTAATTTGGTATATAGGATGTTGTTATGATGTGGTGATATGTTAGATTTGTATGAATACCTATATATGCTAGCTATTGATCGTTATCGTATATGTTGATATGTTATGGTTTGTTAGGTTGAGGCGGTCCTACTTTACGCTGAAGGCTAAGACTCCCAGGGCAGCTCAGATAGACTGAAGGTATGCGAGGCGGTCCAGTCAGGCCAAAGGCCCGAAGAATGGTCTAGATAGGTTGAAGGCCCAGTGAGGCGGTCCACTCATGTTGAAGGCTCTGTATGCATGTTGTTGTTTGTTATGTTTATGTGGTGGTACTTTGGAGGAACTCATTAAGTGTTGGCTTACAATTTTAGTTTTGTTTCAGGTATGTCGAAGGACCGTGGTAAGGTGAAGGCGTAACCGTACACATCCTTGGTTTCATGTTGTTGATCTTTGGAGACTCTAATTTTAAATAGTGTTTTGTAAAAAATGGTTTTGTAAACACTTCTTTTAGTAAATGGGTTGTTTTGAAAAGTTTAAATTTGTTACGATTTTTAAGATGTTACAACACTAGGTATCATGGTTTACTAGAATAGTAGGGTCTTGTTTGTTACTTGATGCTTACATGTTTTGTTGGGCGAGGCCCGTTAGGAGGAACATAAATACCAATGTACCAATATACTTTTGTTAGGTGAGTAGTGTCAAGTATTTTTATCTCTAATTTCGATCTTTGTAAGCATTGGTGCCCTAACCCTCTACCCAGATTCCTTTCTACTGATTCTAGACATCCCTAACTCCAACTCTAATTCCAATAAAAAAAATACTCCTAAAGCATGCATGTATCTACTAAGTCATCTGTTGTTTAATGTTTTTTTTCATCTAATGTCTGTTACAGGAGGAATTGTCATTAAAAAGGTTCCTTTGCTTCAAGATTATTACCCTTACATCTTCCTATATAGACAGATCTTTACCAATATTTGGTTTTAGAGTAGCTTTCACTGAAGTCCATCCCATCGTTTCTAGTGATTTCAATAAACCCAATGAACACATTAAAGAAATTGTATCAAATGTATCTCCACCCAAAAAATAGTTGCATATAGTCCCAATCAGAAGCATCTATACAACAAAAACCAGTTACGAAAGTGAGACATTGAAGAATCTAATTAACATTATTAGTGATGCAACTGGAAAAAGTTGACCTTTGTCACACCTACATATGTTGTCCTTACAAAAGTTTTGATATTAAAATTTATATCTTTATCAGATATCAACAGACTCATATACATTTCAATTTCATTTATGTGTTGTTTGTTAATTGTCATTCACTATGCAGATTATTATTAAAAATGGATACACCAAACTTATATTGCGCTCATACACATCCATGATGACTTGCCATGTACTTGCAACCGTAGTAAAAATGGGGTTTTTTTTCAAATTTTGTTGGTTTATGATTTTTGATAATTTCCATGATAAGGCTAAGTGCAAGCATTAGCAGCTCTTTTTCACGAAAGACTGTCCTAAGAGCAAAAAAATATCTTGTTCTCAGTAGGTTTGTAAAACAAGTATATAAAAGAATCTCTGGAATAAGCAATGAAGTAACACCTTTCGGATACGGGTTCAAGTTTTTTATGCGCGTCTCGATGAACGAAATCCTCACAACCCCAAACCTTAATTCGTGCAAGAGAGGGATGAGTCGTTTTCCACATTTCTAATGGTGTTTTCTCAACCTTCTTAGTTGGTACAAGGTTTAGAATGTAAGCGGAAATTTCTAGATCATAACCCATAAACTAATTGGATGTGTAGCACGAGTCATCATAGAACGAACCATGTCTAGCAAGGTTTGATTTCTCCTCTCACACACGCCATTGTGGCGTGGTGTTCTTAGTGGAGCTAGTTGCGAGACAATATTACAACTTCTAAGATGATCGTAGAATTCATCACTAAGATACTCTCCGCCCATATCAGAACGAAGTATCTTGATTTTCTTGCCCAGTTGGTTCTCAATTTCACTTTGGAACTTCATGAATACATCAAATGTCTCAGACTTATGTTTAATCAGATAAACTTACCCATATCTACTAAAATCATCATTAAATGTGACAAAGTATCTTTCACCATGTCTAGTGATGTGTCTGAACGAACCATGTACATCCGAATGGATGATGTCCAACATATATGTCCCTCTCTCACAGTTACCTGTGAAATGAGACTTTCTTATCTTCCCAAGTAAATAAGATTCACAATGTCCTTTGAACTCTAGGTTAAATGGTTCCAAGATTCTATATGACTGGAGCTTGTCCATTCTCATCTTGTTTATGTGGCCAAGGAGACAATGCCATGGACATGATTTATCCAAAGTGGATGAACTAACGTTTAAGATTAAGTTATCTTTTTTACTTATTCCAATCACATATTCATATATACCATTGTAAGGATTTAGTTTAAAACAAAGATTATTATCTTTGTAAACCAAAATACTAGCATTATTATTATCAAATACAAAAGTAAAAGCGTCACACCACAATGCAAAAAGTGAAATGATGTCTCTTTATATATACGACGAATAGCAACAATCTATTAAACTAATTGAAAAACTAGAAGGTAATGAAAGCTCATAATCTCCAATCATGGTAACAACTATCATGCTCTTGTTCTCCATGATCAAATCAATCTCTCCATGCCTTAACTTCTTACTTCATTTTAGTCATTGCACATCAGAACAAATATAGGTTCCACATCATGTATCAAGTATCTAATTATTAGAAGTAGAAGTAGAATGTAATTCAATTTTAAACATACCTGAAGTGGCAGTACCCTTGGATTTTTTCTTCTTGAGATCCTCTAGATATTTAGGAAAACTATCTTTCCAATGGCCCTTTTCTTGGCAATAATAGCAGACGGCTTCTTCAGGATCATTCACTAGTGGTATGTCAGAAACGTCCTTCGTAGGTTTGGAAGTCCAAACTTCCCCTTTCCCCTTTCACTTATAATTGGGATGAGAGGACCTTTTTCTATTGACACCACCTTCCATAATAGACAGAAAAGGAGTGGTTGGACTTGTGTTGCTAGGTGGAACAATGCTTTCTTCAAGTGTCTTGAGTATCCCGTGTAGCTCCATGATACTCTTATCTAAACCATTCATATAGTAATTCATGGTGAACTGCTTGTATACACTAGTCAAATAGTTAAGAATGAAATCAATAGCCAACTCTTGATTGAATGAGAAGCCAAGATGATCAAGTTTATCAAAGTACCCTTTTAATTTTAGCACATGGGTACTCATAGAACTAAGGATGGCAAAAAAATCCGAACCCGACGGGAAAACCCGATCCCCGAAGATTTCGGGGCGGGTCGGGGCAAGCTTATCGGGTTTCGGGTAATTATCGGGTATTTTTTTCGGGTTCGGGTTAGGGAGTGGGGATGCCTGCCCCGACCCGCCCCGCCCCGTATATATATATATATATATATATATATATATATATATATATATATATATATATATATATATATATATATATATATATATATATATTACATTTCAGCCCTTCAAACCTCTAACCCTAAAATCACGCATCCTTTTCTCTCCATTCCAATTTCCAGCCGACAACAAAAATTGACGTAATCATATTTTCATCTGTATTCTCTTCTCTCGATCAGAAAAAATGGAGTTTCATCTGTATCTCTTCTGTCGATCGGAAAAATGGTGGAGTTGTCGACCCTTGGAAGTCTCATCTACCTCGTTCATTTCATTTGTGGCAGGCAGGACCGCAGGAACCAGAAAAAGCAAGCAACGAGCCAGCGGCCTTCAATCTGAATCGAGTTATGATCGATGCTAGCCATCTACCTCGTTCGTTTTCATCTGCTCACCACCTGCGATAACGACCTGCTGATTCTAGTTCTAATCTAGCCGACAGCCATCCAGGTAAGGTTACGTTATTTTTTCTTAATCCGATGTAGCACAACTGTTCTGAATCTGTTCTCGTGATCGCAGCTAGTCGAATTTCGGCTGATTTGAGTTATGATTTTTGATTAATTTGATTCAATTTGAGTTCTGATCTAGTCGATGTTGTCCCAGTTTTGATGAATTTGATTCAAATCGTCTATTTTCTTTCCTATTATAAGCATAGCATAGCTTCGGTGTTGTCCTAGTTTTAGGCATCGGATAACACACCTGTGATCTGTGAAGCTGTTAAGGGTATTATAAACTTAACAGTTGACAAAATGTTATCTACTGTTCTTAAGGTCACTTCAAACAATAGTGTTGGTGGTATGGATTGAAAACGTTATATTGATTTAGTTGACTTTTATGTAGATCCCCTCATCAGAGATATAAAATTATACTTTCATGCCTTCAAATAATGCTTTTATGTGAAAGTGGAAAGTGTGTTTTGTTTAAAAAGTAACATTTGATAAGTTGAAATACTTGAACTAGATAATGATACTTGATCATTTGCATTGTTTGTTGCCTTATATTGACATAAATAGGAAATTTTTTGGAAATAGCAATGCACTTTACTCTCGTTAAAGATATGGTTGTATTTGATTCACACCTTTCAAACTGTTGTATTTGATTTCTGTTATGCTGAATTGAATTCTGTTCTTTGATGATTCTGAGTTCTGATTTTCTGAAGAATTTGATTTCGAATTTGAGCTAATTTGAACTTAACAAACTGTTGTATTTGATTTCTGATATTACATTGGTTGTTATTTTCCAGGGGATATGAATTCAAACAGTCGGATTCATGCTCCAACTGAAAGTAGTCAGGAGGTGGGAGGTTCATGTTATAATCAAGTAAATACTGATTTTGTGGATCAACAAGGTGGGATGTAGAAGAGGTTGCTTGATTTTAAGTTTGTTTTAATGTTTAAGTGTAATGTACTGTTACGATGAATTTAGTTTTTCATATTTGGTTCAATTATGTTAAGAACTTATTTTGTATTTTAAGCCTTTGTAAGGTTTTAATTTCTTATTGTTCTATTGTAGTTTTTTCCATTTTCGGGTTTCGGGTTCGGGTTTTCGGGTCTATATCGGGTTTTGGGTTCGGGTTCGGGATCGGGGAAATTTTCTGCCCCGACGGGGCGCCCCGATAAGAAACCCGTCGGGTATCGGGTCGGGTTCGGGGCCAAATTTAATTATCGGGCTCGGGGATGGGATTTGCTGACCCGCCCCGAACCCGCCCCGTTGCCATTCCTACACAGAACCATTCTCCTATTGATTGCAACCTAGAATCGATTGCGTTACATTGAATCTTTCAATTCAAGCTTGGTCTTGAAAATTTCTTTGAGTTTCTCGTTCATGTCATACACCCGATGGTTCTCGCAACTCTTTTAGAGTTCAGAAGACATGGTCGCCAACATCAGACACAAGATCTTGATAGAATGATAGCGATGTTTTTCATGTTTGGCTACTTCTTCTTTAGTAGCCTCGTCAGGAAGCTCCTTTTCGAGATACTTGTCCAAAACACACTCCTTTTTTTCACACCTCAAAGTAATCATTAGGTTATGAATCCAATCAAGGTAATTTGGACCAGTGAGTTGATCTCGTGCGAGGAGTTGGAGTAGTGAGAATTTTGATGAAGTGGTTGGTGCAAGAGGAGGCAGTGGCACCCGAACCAGGAGTTATCTATATAAGAAAAAAACAAAATTAGTTTGATCAATAAATCCTTTTAATATAATTACCCAATATAAAATTATTAATCAAAATGCTAGGATACATATTTGGCTTCACAATGTAAAGTGGATTAGCCAAAAATTACACGATGAATTTATTTAGGTGGACAAACTATTGTCGATCTCAATCTCTATGAGATTCCTAGAAAACGAGATTTATTGGCTTATGTCAATAGCATGATAATCTCTTCTAATGCTCATTTAGCATTCATGACCTGATTAGCCAAGGATCATAAACCAAATGGTGAATCGACCATGTAGAGTCACAAAAGATTTGACTCAAGTAACACTTGATAATTATGATCACCATATAACTTTCTTTAACTATATTATTCTCTTGACGAGCCAGTAAACCACACACTTTTGTCAAAAAGAATATACCACAAGGCTTAATATCCATGAAAAGCATAAGATTCACATTATTATAAAATGAGATTGTGTTTTATTACTTATTAAATTAATACTTGTAACTTTGTACAATTGTACTATCAAACCCTTTTGGTAACTCTATTTAAAACGCAAGAAGGCAGTGATGGTGATAAGCAATAAATGTCACTTAAAAGCCAACAACATTAGGAATCAAAGAGACATAACTTAAACCTCCCTTATTGCAATAAAGTAGATGAGCCTACTCATGGTAAGACTAACAACGTACATTTAAGAAACACACGAGGACATATGTTTGTATTTTAGTGTGATACATATAAATACAATTTTACTATATACACACACACATTTGGAGTTTATATGTATTTTAATTCAATTGACTAAACAATAAGATTTAAGTCAACAATTAAATTATTAAAGTCATAAACTTTTGTCTTTTAACTAATCTTATAATTAAATCAAGTTGACTTTATCGTTTAGTGTAAATGTTGGTTTGTATGTGTTTTAAAATCAAACAAGGACTAAAGAAAAACTAAAAGCGAGAAATGAATTTTATAATTCTGAAACAGCAACTTCCATGACGTGTGGAATGTGCAACCACGTTGTGGAGCACCCACAACACGAGACTAATTATAAAATATTAATTTAAGTTTCAACAGGTCACCACGATGTGTCCAAGTAGGGACCACGATGTAGCGACGAGGCAGTCGCAATCCAGTTTAGTATCCAGTTTATACCATGATGTGCTGGAGGACCAACCATGATGTGGCGAAGAGGCTGAACAACTCGAAAGTCGTTTTTCAAGCAATAACAAATTAAATTTTAACAAGTCAAATTGCTATACAATTCAAAAATAATTTAAACGCATAAATCCTACACATCCAAACCCTAAAATGCAATGGGTTTCAAGCCTAGTCAAAGACTAGATATGAACAACGAAAACAATAGCAATTTATGATCTAAACACTCAAAACAAGCAGATCTAACTCAAACAAATCTATAAAACTTACAGGATACAAAAGAACGAATCATACCTTTGATTTCTTGGTGGTTTTCTTTCCATGAGCTAGTAGATCGGACTAGAGAACCCAATGTAGAATTCCTCTTTTGTGATCGCACCTAAGACACAACACTTTTACATATATGAACAATTCTCGAACACCATCAACAAACTGATCCTATCAAACGAATATGTGGCGAACCACGACGTGCTGAAAGTACTTCGGGAATTCTTGGGTTTTTTAGGGTTTTGAAGTTTGGTGACTAAAGGGTAGATTTCTCATGTATCAAAAACGGGTTTCGACATCTCTTTATATATGGAGGTGATTCGAAACCCTAAAGATAATTACCAAATATAATTATAATTATCTAGTATTTCAAATCATTCTGGCATATTCCAAATTCATTTAGTTTCTATTAATTAAATAGATTATTAATTAATTAACAAAATAAGTTCTTCATATAACCCAAAAGGGCATTGTTATTCAGAGTAATATTATCGGGTTTGTTACGACTATGGGCACTAATCTCTATCAATTTTTAAAAATAAAATTATGAAAAACCAAAGAATAATTCAAGAGTTTGAAGATCAAACCCGAAATGGAGCATTCTTTGAAAAAAAATTGAAAAGTAGTCCGCAATGAGGCATTCGGGAGATTGTGGTCATTTTTCAAAAAAAATTATAAGTTGGTTATTATTATTAAAATAATCATTTATATGAGTTAGATTACTCAATTTCCCAAAACGTATTTTATAATATTTTTATACATATTAATTTAGGACATGGCTTGGGAACAATGCATAGTTTCTAACCGAGCCAAATATGCTATTTTGTCGGCTAAACTTCTGTCATCACGGTCGACTGGTTTTCTTGATATGGCTTCCATTGGCTTATGCATTGTGTTGTTATCTTCAATCAACGTGTTTTGGTTGTATGTGGAAGACGCCTGATACTTTTCTTTGACATAAAATCCTTGAAATGTCGTCTTCTTCAAAGAGCTCCAACCTTTTTCTTTCGCTTCCTTTCTCAACTGTTTATTTATGCCCTTGTTTTTTTTGTTATGCGTTGATGAATAAAGGGTTTTAGAATCAAAGGATTCAAAAAATTGAGGATCAATGATCTCAAAACAATTACAGGTTAGTCCCCTTTTTGTCTTTCTCAAAATTATGGCTTTCCGATTGGTTTTAGCCTCGATTCTCGATTTCCCATTCTACTCCTTCTCTATTCCATTAGGGGTCGATGTTAATGACTGACAAAAGGGAGGGGGGCAATCCTCAATTTTCCGTTAAGGATGCGGGATGACCAACGATGGATTGGGGAGGAACAAGATTTCTTAAATACAGTCTCTTCAACATTTCATCTAACAAATTTTACTGAAATTTCTAAATACTCCATTCACATATTTATACCAAAAAACATATCATAACATGTAATTCAAGCTTTTACAGTTGTTACAAAAACCACCAAAACCACTACCAAAAACTACAACCACCATAGTCGTCGCCACCTTTGCCACGTCCTTTGTCTCCACCACCACTTCTTCCACCACTGCCATCACCTCCTCTATTACCAACATCACCTAGTTTGTTTGTTTCATGCGATCTATTATGAATATGGTTTGTTTGTTTAGTATCATTTACATAGTATATAGATTTTAGGAAAAAGAAACGTATTTTTTTATAGAAATTTTAACTAATGTTTTTTTTCTACAAATATTAAAAGAAGACCGGTAGATGTTTTATTTTTAAAAAACAAAAATCACCTTAAACATCATGACCCATTTCTACTGTGAAGAGCAAAAAGAGAGTTATTTTAAGTGTGATCCTAAAAGACACGTTTCCAAAAATTATATTATATTTTAATTTTATAGTTGTTGGTTTATGGGCATCGTTTCTCTTTTTAATATAAACTTAAAAAAATAGTTATATCTTTGAATACTTCTTGATTCTATCAAAGAATGAAAAGATTGAAGCCTTTCCCTAAGCAATCAATAGTTGATGTTGGCTGCCACATACCAACTTTATAGATGTTTCCATGCACATCTAGAGAATGTTGGAATGATCAAGAATGCTTAGGAAGACACTGGAAATATATAGGACACGCTAGAAGATAACAAAATAATATAGAATGTTACGAAAGACGGTGGAAGATTATACTCCTAGAAGATATTGGAAGGATCTAGAATATCCTAGAAAATACTAGAAGGTTCGACAACATACTGGAAGTACTCAGAAGAGTATGGAACATTATAGAACACGTTAGAAGACCTAAGAATGTCCTAGACTTCTCTAGGACACTGCACAGTAGTTTAGAACATCCCGAAACTTTGTAGATAGATATAGAGAATGTAAGAATATATAGAATTGTCATGTATGGTATGGAAGTCTAGAAACTTCATAAGAGGAGGTGTAAGTTACCTACAAATACGTATGGAGCTCATTTTCTCCAACCAGAGAAGTTGCTTTGTAAAAAAGTTGAGTTCCATAATAGAAGCTTTCTTTCATTCATTGAAGCATTATTATCGTGTCTGTTGTTTTACAAGTTTGTTAGTACTTTGTTAAGATCGAAGTTAGACTAAATTGGTTGAAGAAAAGTTAAGTGGCGCATGAGATAGACCAGTCAAAAGAGTCATCCCGTGACACGTGGTATTAGAGCCAGTTTCGTGTAAGCAAGATACCATAACCATGGAAGGAGCGAGTGACGTAGACAACATTTCCCATATTGTCGAGGATAAGGAAAGGAAGTCCAAGAAGAGGTACCAATAAATAGATGCCTTGGCAAGCTTATAAAACAAGCATACAATGGTGGATATTAACATTGGTGACATCCTTGAGAGGAAGGATACTGTCGAGCAATTTGTTGGTGATATAAATGACACGACTGATGGAATGAAGGAGTCCATCAGTGTCATAAAGGAAGAATTCCTTGAACTCACTAACACCTTGTGGAAAGAGTTTCGTGATATAGTAGACGTGTTAGAAGTTAAAGTAAAATTGTATAAGGAAGCAATTGCCGGGGGAGTTGATATGTGCATAATTAGTTAATTATTTAGCATACATTTTTATTCATTTTTAACTAATTATGTGTATAATGTGGACAAAAGGTACTTAATAATGTTTAAATTTTGTTTTCAATCCAAAAGACATGCTTGGGAGTAAAAGGGAACAAGGGAAGCAATTAGAGACCAAAGAATGAAGAATGAGGGACAAAAGCTTTCTACTCGGCGAGTACACTTGAATATTCCAGAAGATAAGTCAATACTCCTGATTTGAGACGGATAACTAGCACCTACTCGACGAGTTGGGTATGCTACTCGCCGAGTACAACCTGTTTTGTGATAATTATAAATACCAAACTATTATCCGATTGGAAGGGACTTTTGACGTTTTTGGAGCTTCATCTGCGATTGAAGAACCCTTGGAGGAGCTAAGGAACCCTAATCTTCAATCCTTGGAAGAATCAAGGCAACTAGGTTAATCATTCCACTTAGCTTTAGGAATTAAGTATGTTTAACTTAGTTAAATCTGTTTTTGAGTTTGTTTTTATCATGACTATGAACTAAATTCGTTTTGTTTCTGTTGGGGAAGACTAATTTGCTCCTATGGTTTAGAATATACTTTTTGATTGATTGTTATTTGGTGATTTTATTAAATTAAGTTTGTTGAAGAACCTTATGCATTAATGACAACTATTTTCTGTTAATTGGAAGGTAATTAAGCTGCATGAACATCTCTTAATTATTAACCTCATATGTTATGTGAACACTTGATCATATGCTTAAGAGTAATGAATATGAAATTAAGATTAATTAGAGAATGGGTAAATTAATGTGTGAGCTTGTTTGAGAAACCAACAAACAAGAGGTTAATTGAAACACCAACTTAATTAACCAATTACAAATCTTATTTAATCCAAACAATTGAACTAGTGTAACGCCCGTGTTTCTGGGCTTGCCATTTTTAGCGATGTAATAGTCTAGGTTAACCTTTGTAACCCGAATTTGAAATAATAAGAACGTATTATTTGAGTATTATGTGTTTCGTGCTTAATTGCTTAATTATGTGATATGATTAATTAAGAATAAAATGAGCGTCAAAATTTAAGTGTAAAATAAACATGATATCCTTGGATAATGTTGTAGTAGTTGAAACGAGGTTTCCGAATATATATATAACGCCAAAATCTGACTTCGTATGAGGAAGTTATGATTTTCTGAAGTTTCGACTGGGCAGTATGCAGCCCGAATACACGATTTGAGATCGAGCGGTTTTTAGCTGAAACAATCTAAACGAGAATCGAAGATCTCGTTGTTAGTAGCGAAACGATGAAAAGTTAGGCGAGAACGGACGTCGGAAGAAGAAGTTATGAATTTATAGCGAAGTTTTTCTGTCCCGGCCTACTAAAAATAAATAATAAAAATAAAGTCAAAATTAGCCGACGGAGTCTAAACGAAAGTTGTAGAGCGTAGTTTCACCTACGCGTGGATATAAAGAACGTCGAAAACGGAGTTCGTATGAGGGAGATACGAATTTTTGAAGTTTATTAAATATTTAATAATTAATTTTTAATTCTAAATGTTGGTATTATCCGAAGAGGAGTCTCCGGACTCATCCGAAGTACGCCCAACGTACAGCGAAGCATGACAAAGTCTAGCACTTGAGTACCTCCGATGACGCAGGCAATGACGATTGGGCATTACGCCCAACGTACCGAAGCAGTACGCCCAACGTAATGCGAGGGTCCAACCTCCTATAAAAGGGGATGCGAAGCCAACTTCTTTCCTTTGACAACTTCTTCCTTTGACAACTTCTTCCTTTTCTCTCTAGATTTTGCCTCGTTTTGCGTGCCGTTTATACCCCGAAGCCCCGGTAATATTCCCGAGCCCCGAAGCAAGATCCGAAGCCCCGAGAATCCTGAAGAGTGTTATTCCCGAGCCGAAGCCCTGTCGCAAGGAGCCCGGTTTTTGTGAAGATCTTCCAGATCTACAGAGAAACACTACTTCTGCAAGCCGTTGTGCTGCCCGATCATCTTCTGATTAAGTGAGTGTGTAGTCATTTTCTTCCAACGCAATATTTTGAAGTATTTTATATAAAATACGTGCTACGTGTATATATTTTGTTGTTATATGTGTGAATGTATATTCACTTTCTTCTATCTCATAGATCTGATTTATTCTCTATGAAATACGTGTTATGTGTGTGTGCCTCATCTGTTATGTGGAATATGTATTGATTAAAGCATGTTATACAGGTTTTTAAACTACCTATAAAAATGTATATTTTTGTCTATTAATATGTTGGGTAGAACATGGGTAGATAGTTGGTGTGTAATAAACAGATGAGAGGCCTCGGTGTTGTTGGTGTTATTCTAGTCATTCAGCAGAGTATGGATGACGACCACGGACTATTCTAGACTGTTCTGTGGAACACTAGCAGGCTCATAACCTGTAGGTGTTGTGAACGACGTGTTCACCGGTGTACTCTATCCCCCTCATGGTTGCCTTTAGGATATTTATTGCTAAGGAAGCCCCTTTGTAGTAATGTCCGTCCCGATGAAAAATCCTAGATTAGGTCCCTTATAATAGATGTTTTTTTAGGGACGTAAAGTGAGGATAACGGGAATGAGTAATCGGGTTTATTGTTGATTGCTAAATTAAATATTTATTGTGGGTTGAAAACCCTATATGCTCACCAGGCTCCCAAGCCTGACCCACTCAACTTATTTGTATTACAAGAAAGTGGCGCAAGAGCTTAAGATGGACGAATCATCAAGTTGTTTTGTTTACAAGTCTGTATATGTATATATTGTTGAATGACTTGTAATGTTATCGTTTATGCTTTATGATCTGTATCGGAACATGACATCCCGACTTTTGATTATGAAATGAAATCATATTTCTTTGTGAAATGTTTTGATAAATATCTATTTTATCATGTTTTGTTTTTGGGAACAAATTCCGCATCTCTTTTAAAATTAAAAGGATTTACTCTGAAAATGTGTAAAAAGCATAAATGAAATCGGTCTTTTCTGGCCGAGATTTTGGGGATGTCACAGTGCGTGTCTTGGTGTGTGTGTGTGTGTGAAGTATATTATAAGTGTAATATTGTATGTATTATTTGGATGGATAAATCAAGAAAAACAATCCCCCCACCACCACCGTAAGGTGGTGGCCGCCGCCGTGAGCCACCATTGGCCACCACCACCCGAGGTGGTAGTGCGTGGTGCCCGACCAATAAAACCCTAATGGGCCCAATGAAACCCTAATTTACCTAAAAGCCCAATTATCTGATTAATGGGCTAGTATTTGGGTTGGAAACCCTAATTAGGGTTTGGAAACCCTAATTAGGGTTTGGAAACCCTAATTAGGGTTTGGAAAACCCTAATGTCATGAAACTCTAATTTTGGGGATTGATCGGGACCCACACTGGAATTATTTAATAAACTTAAAATATTAATTAATAATCATATGCAATTAACCTAAGTCAATATTGGACTTAATGGATTAAGTCTTTAATGGGTTAAGTAGGAACACTTAACCCTAATCGTCATTTCATGTGAAAACCCTAATTTCACTTGGGCCTTGAGTTGGGCCTCTCTTTTGGGTTTTGGTGATTGGGCTATCAACGGGCTATCGAATAAATAAGTAAATGGACTAAAATATTTGGATGGGCTTTATGGTAAGGCCCATGTGACGGACTTGGGCCTAATTTGGTAAGTTGGGCCATATGTTGGGCCTTGGCCCATTACTTGACTTTTGGGCCTTTGGAGTGTGAGTTAGGCCTTGTGCTTGAATCAAGCTAAGTTGGGGGTAAAATAGCCTTTTGTGACATCCCCAATTTCACGGCCAGAAAAGACCGATTTGTTTATGTTTTGTTTTATAAATCAGAGTAATCGTTTAAAGAAAACGGTTGCGGAATTTGTTCCCAAAACAAGATATGATAATAACTTATCAAAACATTTGTCAAAGAGAATGTATTTTATTTATTAATAAAACCTCGGGATGTCATGTTTCGATACAAACCAAAAGCATAAACAATATAAAATAGACCTTACAACAGTTATTTATAACTACTGATCTATAATCTAAAATCTCTCGTCAAGTCCATCAACTTATACCCTTGTTCCATTACCTGTAATGCAAAGAAAACTGAGTGGGTCAAGCTTGGGAGCCTGGTGAGCATATAGGGTTTTCAACCCACAATAATATAATTATTATATTTAATCATCAAACAATCAACCCAATTACCCATCCCCATTATCTTCTTTATTTCTTAAGGTTTTACCCTAATAATCAACTATCCTTCATTCATTCTTCCTAAGGATTTACCTAAGGAATTGGCACGAAGTCCATTGCTGCCAAAGTTTATCTATCAGGTACTAAGTCCATAGTTACGAACATTTATCTCACAAGTACTAAATCCATAGCTATCAGGCGCTAACTCCATAGTCACCAAGGTTTATACAACAGTAGGCGCTAACTCCATAGTCACCGGGGTTTATCTCATTTATTGATAGTATTGGTTCTGAGACATCCTCTAGCAATACATATCAATGAGTTTTTAGAGTACACCGGTGAACACATCGTTCACAACACCTACAAGTTGCGAGCTTGCTAGTGTTCCACAGGATTGTCTAGAATAGTCCGTGGTTATCATCCATACTCTGCTGAATGACGGGGGCCATCGTTTGGGTGAAGGTTTCACTCATTTTTCACCTGTCACCCTCATCTCATGATCTATATCATCTTTCGTCTCATCCTCAAACAAATCTATCTTCACACACCAACTATTTCATCTACCCATGTTCTACCCAACATATTTGTAGATATAAATTACATATATAGTTTAAATCATTTAAAAATTTGTATAAAACATTCATTCAACAACCATCTCAAGTAAACAAACAATGTATAAATACATAGCACGTATTTCATAGCAAATACTTCATATCTATGCGGTAGAAGAAAGTAACTACACACTCACTTGGTTAGACGATGCTCAGACAGCACTACAACTCTAAGAGTAGTATTCTTCGGTGAAACCGGGATCACTTCGCACACCGGGCTTCTCGCGGGCAGAGCTTCGGCTCGGAAACTCTTTTCTTCTTGGGATATTCGGGCTTCGGGACTTGCTTCGGGTCTCGGGGTTGATATCGGGGCTTCGGGATATTTCTTACACGTAAATCAAGGTAAAACGGGAGAGAGAAGAGAAAATAGCAACCCTAAACGACTGGCCCTTCAAATCTATTTATAGGGCAAAATTGGCCCTTGCCACGTCGTGACACCTTTTTCCACGTCGTGGGCTTGGTTGTCACTGCATGCGTCATCGTCCACTTGCTCTGTCAGGCTCCAAAATGCGTCAGAAGTCCTGCCACGTCGTGGTCTCTGACACAACTTTGGGGTTCGCGCCCCGAACTTCAGAAATTCATAACTTTCGCATACGAACTCCATTTTCGACGTTCTTTATATCGACGTGAAGGTGAGATTATGCTCTACAACTATCGTTTAGACTCCATTGGCTAATTTTGACTTTATTTTAAATATATATTTTAATTATATTACTTATATATTATTTTTAGTAGACCGGGACAGGAAAACTCCGTTATAAACTCATAACTCCTTCGTCTGACGTCCGTTTTTGTCCATCTTTCCATGATTGCACCACTATCTATGAGATCTTCAATTCTCATTTAGATTGTTTTGGATAAATATCGCTCTAACGTAAATTCACTATTTACGTCGCGCTGTGTCGTGTCGGTTTTGTCGCGAAACTTCGACAGGTCATAACTTCTTCGTTATAACTCGGATTTCGACGTTTTTTATATATTCGAAAACATCGTAACATAAACTAAATCTTAGTTAAGATTACTCCTTCTAAATTATCTTTCCCAAAAAGTCATTTTTGACGCTCACTGTCCTTAAATTGACTAGCCCAGATCTACGGGCGTTACACCTTTTACCCCAAGCATGGACTTGTGGTTATGTACTATAACCCAATTATTAATTGGGTGTCGTTTTGATGTTGACAGTTCGGGAATCTGTCAACCAGCAGTTGGAGTTTTATCTGCAGGACTTCAGCAGTGTCAAGTGAATTCTCCTCACTATATCAACAAGTTCTAAGGCACCAATGTCGGCCCTTTTCGGATTTGTATATGGGTTATTGCATGATATGCTTATTGATTACATCCTGGTAGTTAGGATGGTGATATGCTTAGTGACCTGGTTAGGTCGGTATCCTAGTATATATGATGATGCTATGTTAGTGACCGGTTAGGTCTGTGTCCTGGTTATAGGATGTTGCTATGATTGATGATCTGTTAGATCAGTTTGACTGTTATATATATATATATATATATATATATATATATATATACATATATATATATATATATATATATATATATATATATATATATATATATATATATATATATACTAGCCGTTTACCCGCGCTAAGCGCCGGGTGAGGATATTTTTTTCATAAATTATTATAGAGAAGATTGGTTCTTTTACACAAATAATTTAGGAATGAGAATTTGGCCCGAAAACCTGAACCGAACCGAAAACCGAATCGAACCGAACCGAATTAGACCCGAATAAGCAATTCGATTCGGTTTTCGGGTAATTAAATAAGTCTTATTCGGTTTTCGGGTTATTCGGTCCGGGTTACCCGAATAAGGGCTTATTCAGTCTAAATGGACCGAACCGAATATGAAAAGTCACATTTTTTTTCCACCTGCACGATTGTTTATTCGGTCTTGTGTTCTATCAATCGTTACCCAAAATACCCACGTAATGTTTAATGTTTAACTTATATACTTATAGATAGTTTTTTAGGTGTTTTGGATGTTTAATGTTTACTGTTTAATATGTTGCTTAATAACTATATCTTAAGATTGTGGTGGTTGAATTTTATATTTTATATATCAAGAATAGTTAATCCGTGTTATTCGTGTTTATCATAAGCTACAAAATTCATACAAAATACAATATTTATAATCACATTGTAAATGTTATTTGGGTTATTCAGCTCCTTAATCATCTTGTACATGTTATTTGGGTTATTCGGGTCGGAACCGAACCGAACCGAATAATACCCGAACCGAACCGAACCGAACCCGTATTGCTTATTTAGTTCGGTTTTTGGTTCATACAATTACCCTTATTCGGTTTTCGGTTTATTCGGGTTCGGTTCGGTTCCGACCCGAATAACATCCCTAAAATAATTTGCTACATCTAGGAGATTCCAGTGGGGGCATTAAATAAAGCAATTAAAATAAAATGTTTTTATGGGTTCTACTAAACATAATAAGTGAATTTGTTCAAGAGAGGTTCTTATAAGAAGTGTCAAAAAGAAAAACATTGATGAAATCCTTGTTGAAAACAAAGTGTCATTAACAACAATGAGAAATCCATAAACCAATTGTCCTTACATATGTCCATTAACATGTTTTGCAATTTATTATATAAATAACACTAAACTCTAAGAAACCAAAGTTTATAACATTATGTAATCATTTTTAAAGTGTAGTTGCTAGTTTGTATTTTGTAGTAAAAATTAACGAAGCAAATATACATTAAATTTGGGTTCCTCACATGATTTGAAAGGGAGATTACTTCCATATTTCAATCCACCAATTGAAGGTTAGAGGCGGCTCTAAAAATACAGCAGCAACAACAAAGATATAACAACAATGATATAACCCAAAAACTCAACATAAGAGACACGAGGGGCCAAATGGTCAAAGTTTAAAGGCATCAAGGGTTATCTGTAGGAAGTAGAGTAACATCTTCCTTAATCATTACCAAAAAACTTTCATTTCAGATAAGTCACCACAAAACCATAATATCATATAATGTGTTTATGACTAATTGTAAGAAATGGTAATTTATTTCCATTTTTTACCAATAATAGAATTATAGTTGGGCGATTCCTTTAAAAAACTCTGATATCTTGACACTCTGATATCCAAAGCCTTTTAACTTTCACTCTTGTTGTAACAACCTACAAAATATAAATAAAATCGAATAAAAATACTCGAGAAAGATTTTCAACCGCACCCTAATAAATTCCCATATAAAATTAAGTGGAGATACCAATAAATGATTGAGTAATCAGAAAAACACTTAATATTTCCAATCGAATGCTGGCATATATATCATGTACATGACAGAGTAATTCTTTAAATTTGGAGTTCATATTGGAGTTAAAAAAAGGTAATACTGTACTTTCAGTTATTTGTATACAATAGCATCCTAGTTTTATTTTTATTTTATACAATTAGACAAACGAAAGTCACATGCTATATTATAGAAAAACATGAAACTACATTGCTACATAATTTCTACAAGTATTCATGTAGTTTTGTTAACCATTGACAAACTGATGCACATTCCCCAAATCCATCCCTGGTAAACATTTTCATCCAAGTACTTACATCCTTCATTACATAAGGATCTTTGAATACATAAATAATTTCACTCAAAGATTGATAAAAGCCAAAAAAACAATAGATATTTTGTTATAAAAGAGAGGTCTACCTGGCCAAATTGACCGTTGAAGAAATGAACTCATGTAGCCATTATCTAGGATAAAAATAGAATAAGTGAGAAATGATTTTATGAAAAAGGAAGCAACAATATTTCAAAGCCTTGAAATTTTAAGTTGCATACATTCAAGAATTGCATCAACAAATGGATTAACTACCATCTAAGCCCCTGACACTTGATACTTTATCTAAAAAAAGAAAGTAAATCAAAGTTAAAACGAATATAATGAGACAGAGAATATGGAACAAAACATGGTAGTTCATTTAAACAATGAAATTTGGTACCTTGTCGACAAATATTCCATCATCGAAGGATACAGTTGGCATTCTTCTCTTCCCCTATAATTATTGATATACAAATAAACATAAAAAACATCATAAATCTCAAATTAGTCTTTGAAAAGAAAAAAACAAATCTAATTCAAAACTTGATATTTTTAACTAAAATCATTAATTTGAAAAACTGAAATGATCATGATTATGTTAGGTTTACTAACCAAAGTAGAATGAAATTTACCAAAAAAACCTTTTTTGAACCTCATATAATCTGAAATCGAATTATTATGTAGAAATACAATCAATGTCGTCAGAATAGATAAACAATATCATCTTTGAGCAGTATACCAATAAAAATTCAAGTTTGTAGAACTCACTGTTGAAATTTAGGGTTCGAAATCATAGGTTGTCTCCTATCTGCATAAATATCAAGATCAAGAGTGAGTTTGGGGATTAAAATCGAGATAGAGAGTAAGATTAAGGGCTCAAAATCATTCCAAACACACATAGTCAAACAAAGGTGAAAATGAAAAGGTAACACAGAACAAATTAAATCAATATTTTCATTTCAGAGAAACAAAAAATCTAGCAAAAATGTTGACGAAAAAATACTTTTGGAAGTACATGATAGAGATAAGCTTATCTAAGAACAAATCAAAGAGATTTTCAAATCTTGCAGATTTTCCCAATTTTATTTTACAACCAAAGAAACCTGAAAATGAAAAGATAACAAACAAATGTCACAATTTATCATTAATAAAAAAGTCGACCTTTTGGATCTAAGTTTAAGGATTCCATCATCCTTTATTTCCTTAAGACTTCCATCAGCCTTCATGTTTCTGGACAATGTTAGACATAAACCACTGACAATAAAAAATCCATTCAGTAAATTTTTGATGATCTGACCAACGAAGATGGAGAAAAAAAGCTCCGATGGCTAAAAGAAACCCTAATATGAAATACCTGGTTGCAGGGTGAGGACAATGGTGCTGTTAGTGACGATGAGTGGTGGTGTCTGTAGATTAAGGGTTTAGAGAGAGAGACATAGACAAATCGTGGTGGGGGTCATCAACGGAGAAGTGGTGCGAGAGATAATATTGGGTGGAGAAGGTGGGTTCGAAGATGTAGGTTAAAGGTAGATGTTTGGGTATCGGGATCATTGATAGCCATTAGTTGAGGATCGAAGATGTTGAGTAACATTAGTCTCCGTTACAGATCTAAAAAATTAGAGGTTTGATTGATCTGTTCATCACCGCCTCCGTATGATAGGAAAGGGGCATCTTTGGTGGTGTCGATGTGAATAGGTTAGATGGCAGTGTGTTTAAGGATTCCTAATACATTGTATTAGGGTGTAGTATATGATCCGTGTAGCGTATAGTATAATACGTATAATGCTTAATATGTTGTACATGAGGTAATATATGTTGTACCTCTTAATTTTCAAGAAATGGGCAATATCCTTAATAATATAGTAAATATATATATATATATATATATATATATATATATATATATATATATATATATATATATATATATATGCTAGCATATGGTATTATGTGCACATGTTTGTTTGATTGGGGGTTGGGTTGAGGCGGTCCTGTTGTGTGCTGAAGGCCAACATAACAGGGGCAGTCCGAATAGATTGTAGGCCTGTGAGGCAGTCCAATCAGGCCGAAGGCTCAACGAGCGGTCCGGATAGGCTGTAGGCCCTACGAGGCGATCCAGTCACGCCGAAGGCTCGAGAGCGGTCCAGATAGGTTGTAGACCCTGCGAGGCAGTTTAATGAGGCTGAAGGCTCATTATGCATGTTGTTGATTATTTTTTTTATATGATATGGTTATATCTGTATGACGTTAGTATTTTGGGGGTAACTCATTAAGCCTTCGAGCTTATATTTATCGATTATTGTTTCAGGTACTTCTGATGATCGCGGGAAGGCGAAGGCGTGATCGTGCACCTCCTTATGTATTATGATTTGATTGTGGGATACTCTAATGTTTAAATTATTTCAAAAACAAACTGTAATAACTTAATACTTTTAAATTTTTTAAAAAGTTTTAAATTGACTTTAATTTTATAGGTGTTACAAATGTGGGAAACAATGATTATCGGTTTTTACTTGTGGACACTCACTCCTATGGGTGTGGGGATAGCTGGGTGGAATGTAAGGGCGGGTGGAGTAAGGGTAGAGGCGGCGGTGATGGTAGGTTGGATGGGCGGGTAAGAGTAGATTAGGTGGGATGGGATCGAGTGGGTTAAGGTTATGTAGGGTGGGTTTAAGTGGGTAGTGAGTATAAGGGTAAGTGGGTGGGGGAAGGGTAGGAAAGTAAGGGTAAGGTGTAAGTAGGTGCTGGTGTTAGGAAGGTAAGGGTGGAATGGGTAGGTGCGTTTGGAGTAGAATGGGAGGTAGTCGTAAAGGGGTATGTAGGTAAAGATAGGGTGGGTAGGGTATGTGTGGGGTATGGGGTGTGAATAGGAATGGATGACTGTTTGTATGTTTATATATTTTAGAAAACTTCTAGAAATAGAAAAGTATGAAAAAATACATATTAATTTTTTAAATTCATTATAATTTCAGAAAAAGCATATATTTTTATTTTTTTCTAGAAAATTGAAAAATTTATCAAACCAAAAACGTTTTCAAAAATTTCACTTTTTTTGTAATTTTTTTGTTTAAAATTTAAAGAATTTTTACGACAAAATAAAACCATAAGTTCTCTAACTTTTTTTTTTGGTTTTGGTTTGTTGAGAGACCTCTTTAACCCATCAGTGAATTCATTGAAGATGCGTTCTCATATAATATCAAATGGTATTTTTACGATCAAAGTCTTGAACCAGATAACTCATTTTAGTTTGGATCTTTGCACCTCAACAAGATTTTTTTTCTTTGATGATTTAGAAATATATTTGTTGGGGAGATTGGAAATTGGGTGAAGCTGAAACAAGGAGAATCTTGACTCGCCATATGCAAAGAGTTCGACCTTCTTATTATTGATAAACAAAAGCTCATACTAAATTTAGCATATTGTTTATGAGAGCATGGTAATGCACCAGGGGAAATAGTCTTTATATGAGATTGTGATGAAGCAGAGTTCCATCAGAGGTTAATTGAGAGTTGGAGACCATGAACAAGGTGTCAAAATTTTCACAAAGCTTCCTCCAATATCAAACTGAGATTAGTTATCACCAGTTTTTTGGTAAACGATAAGTAGGACCTACCTATTAATGTTGTTACAAGGTAAATTGTGGATGCCTTTTGGATTTGAACTTTTACGTCACACAACTTCATGTTGCTTCATCTTCACTTATCAACATAAGATATTAGTTTGGTACTTTGGTTCTCTAGTTTTGTTTATTTTGTGTTAGAAAAAACTACGTATTTGTCTTCATAACTCCATTAATGATGTTGTCACGAATTTGACTACGGAAAATTATGCTGAGAGATGTATTAAATTTTAGGTTAAATGGACACAGTAGCAACACATTTGATATCACAAGTTTTATCTTATGCAATGTATTTTAGGTTGTTTTTTTTTCGCATTAAAGAATTAGTAACAATCAACACAAACCAACCGATCCATACCAATGCGTCTATTTGACCTTGCTATATGTTATGAACATGATTATGGCATGTATGAACTAGGGGTCCACAATTTAAGACACTTTGGTGCGATTAAATGTAGGATTTTAAGGTCGTAAAATCGAACCCAATATCATAGGATTACATGTAGGATTTTAAGATTGTAAAAGTTCAAAACCCATCCATTGTCTTTAATATAGTCTTTAGTGAGCGTGAGCTCTAAAGTCCTTTCTAACATAGAAACATTGATCTCACATATTGGTTCAAAAATCCTTCGCAGAGCCTAAATTTTGTACATGCACTTCAAAATCGCACCCCTTCGTAGTTGAGCACCACATATCATCCAAAGCCACACAGAGCCTCACCGTCTCGCCCACTCATCTTGAAATCCAGACTTTTTAGTATATAGAAGTATATAGAAGTATGAAGCGTTAACTTCTAACCACCGTAACTTTTTACTTCATTCATTTAAAAGAATGTAATTAATGCATATTTTTTGGTTTTCTATCTTTGATATCTTTGTAATTTTTGTTTCTTAAAGAATGCATGCTCTCTCTCTCTCTCTCTCTCTCTCTCTCCTTTTTTTTTTTTTTTTGCCTTGGTGCTCATTTAGAAAAAAAAGACATTGCTATCTTAGATTCGAAATTTATGTACCGACTTTAAGAATATCACTAATATTTTAAATTTTATACGTGTAAACAAATGGAGATGTATGTTTCAAGATTGTAACTTATTACTACTTTATTTTTACCGGATTCTTTTATCTCAATCCGATTTTATAATAACGATATTGAAAAGTAAAATGATCATATTTCAATATTGACAATCTTGATTTCAACTTATAAACAAATGATAAATTCAGATTTTATTCTATTGTTAAACGTGCCAAGTTGTAAAATTTTTCTTTACTTTCTCAATTCGGATTTTATTCTATTGTTAAACTTGACAATCTTGATTTCAACTTATAAACAAATGATAAATTCGGATTTCTTTACTTTCAACTTATAAACAATATGTGGAACCCGTTAAACATAACTCATGACAAATCGGTGTCTTAATAGCACCACCCTTATTTAACAATAGTTTTGTAGCGACATTTAATTAATTTATTATTTACAAAGCTCGTGAAAAAGTGTTAGCGGCTCAAATTTGACATGTTAACCGCAGGGAATGATTTATAGGGTGATGTTCTTCATAGGTTGAGACGTTTTGTTAAAGATATCTTTTAACAAATCAAATGCAAAATAAAATTAAAAATTACGTGGACGACAAAATATGTAAATTCTGAGTTTTGCGTTTTGAACACGTAAATCGTTATTTGTATTTTATATCACGCACCAAAAAGAGAATGGGTCGGCCCATAGCCAAGACAGATGAGCCGATTCCCACCTGCCTCAGCACACTCGGCCCGTTACCGCGATTCAGTTTATCACGCCTACATGGCTACATTCGCAATTGCTAAGCGCCAAATTGTCTCTCTAAATTCCTGTTTGCCAATTGGCGCCACGAATCGCCGGTCTTCTTCTTCGGCCATTGTGACGCCAACGCTATCATCAGTCTCATCTCACCTGATTCCGGCGTGTAACGTCATCACTATCATCATTACGAAAGAAAGGTTTTTTTTTTTTTTTTTGGGGTTTTTCGATATAAATCTTTTGATTTTTTCCCTCTTATGTACCTGAATCATTTCTAGTTCTGTTCGAATAAGAATATAAGGTATGATGGGTATTTGGTGGAATATACTCCTATATCACTATTTTATGTAGTATGCTCTACATCTATGAACATCTTTGTCAAGTTTGAGAGCTTTAATTTTTTGTGTGCATCACCTCACTTCGTATATAGCGACTTCACATTTGGCGCGAAGATACTGTTAGGTCTTGCTATTTGTTAAAGAAGGGTGACTAATAACCTAAGATTTCAGACTTATGGTCCTTGCGGTTTCGTCTCAGGCTCATGAGCCCTAGCTAAATCGAAATACATTTTTTGGTTTTTTCTTATATGAGTGAGAGTGTGAGCTTTATTTCTAAAACCCTAGTAATACCCCCTTTCATTTGTCTCTTTTATTTGGTTCACATTTATCCCACATATTTGTAATTTTCTCATTTCTTTGCATTTTAAACGGTATCATCACAAGTGGATATCTCGGTAGTCTCCTCTGCCTGTTTATTTATTTGTTTTTTTTTTCTTTCTCAATTTGTGGTTTCCACATAAACCTGAGTATGTGTGTGTAATGTTAATTTCTTTACTTATTATAGTTGATTCTCATTAGATTTTAGTGATTTTGGTGTTATTCTGCATAATCAAATCCTTGGTAAACTTTGTTAATTAGGAAAATTGTTTATTGTTTTTGCTCATTCGTTTTTATCAATATTATTCAAAAATTGTCTGTTTAAATATGTAATAGTTTTTAATCCAAATTAACAGAGACATGAAGAAATCCAAGGAAGGAAAGGCGTCAGAGGTAGATATGCTCAGTAACTTGCCGAATCCTATCCTTCATCTGATTCTTTCATGTCTTCCAACCACAGAAGAAGTTATTCGAACCAGCATCTTGTCTACACGATGGAGGCATGTATGGACTTTAGTTCCCTCTATAGACATAGATTATAACCGAGGATGGACGTCCGTTACAGAATTCAAAAAGAACAGCTTCGAAGAGTTTGTGTCTCAGGTTTTGGCAAACAAATCCACCGATTTGGATAGAGTTCGTTTAGATTGTGTGTTTTTCTACAATATTCCGACAATATGGAGGTGGGTTGATGCTGTTGTTAGCAGAAACGTTAAAATACTTGACTTGAGCTTTTGTACTCAAGGCGAGTATGAGGATATTGAGTTGCCCCATTCTCTGGTGACTTGTGGTTCGTTGGAGGTATGAAGGTTGTATCTGTTAGCAACTCGTCTAAGATTGCCTAAACTTACAGGTTTTGTTACACTTAGGGTTCTTGAGTTAAAAAGTTGCAATTTATTCAAGGATAGTTTGGTAAATGATTTTCTCAAAGGCTGCTCATCGCTTGAGGATTTGAGTTTGGTAGATTGTGTGACATACAAACTTGATCATTTTTGTATTTCATGTCCGAAGCTAAAGAATTTGAGAATTGATAACCGGAAAATATTAGATTCTGAAGATTGGGATTATCCAGTGGATGGCATGGGCAAACGCCTTCAGATTTGTTGTCCAAAACTGGTGTTTTTGGAATTTGCAGGTTTTATGGCTTTTAAGTTTATTTTGGAACGTCTTGATTCCTTGAAAAAAGTTGTGATTCACCCTTTAGATACATATGAATGGGCGGATGATAACGTATGTGAGTTGTTTGATGGATTTGCTCATGTGGAATCTTTGTCGCTTCGCATTTGCCTAATCCAGCAGGTAGATGCCTATTTTCATATGACATGCTTTGGCTTTTTTTTTTTGCTCTTTATTCTGGTATATGTTATGCTTTGGCCATTAGTTTTTATCATTTGAGTATCTACATGAATATTTATTATCATGAATAATAACTCCAAACCCTTATTTGCTGTCATTACTCTAGTTCATTAATCTACAAGATCTCCCTGAATCTTTACCTAATCTCAAGACTTTGGAGCTAATCACAACACGTGATGCCTTCAAGATGAACGTACTAATCCGAATTCTCATATGTTCTCCAAATCTGGAGTCCCTTCGTTTGACAATTCAAAAGGTATTCTCATACCAAAAATTATTTTTATGTATCACAATCTCATGTGGCTCACTTTCATGCATTCCTTGGTGTCTTGTGCATTTCAGATACTGAAATACATGGAAATTTTCACTCATTTACCATATAATTTGGGTTAATCTGGTTATATTTTATCAAATGAATAAATGGGATCGAAAGTTCCCAAAATGTATTAAAATGCTTAAAACCTTCTAAATTGTTACATTATATATATATATATATATATATATATATATATATATATATATATATATATATATATATTAATTTACAACATATAATATGTAAATATGCTTGATATAGAAATGTTTTATAAATTTAAAATCAATGAACATAAAGTGTGGAGGGATCAACCTAATCCATTTTGACCCGCACTAGAAAAATATCGCTTTTGACCCGAACACATTATCTATTGCATCCACCCATTTTGCACCTCAACATGAAAAACTTATGTTTTTGTTTGATGATTTAGCATTGTTTTAGTTCCAAAAACTTTAGAGTTCACCTTTATATTTTTAATTTAGGATCCATTGCATACATCAATTGCAACAGAAGATGATGATTTGGAATTCTGGGAGATGATGGAATATGACTGCATATTTGAAGGGCTTAAGATGGTAGATATGACGGGGATATCTTTTGTTCCACACCATTTGGGAATCATAGAGTTTCTGCTTCAGAGTTCACCAGTTCTTGAGACCATGAGCATCACCCCAAATGTGAACATGACTGATGAAAAATTAAGCTTTACGATAGAGTTACTGAGTTTTAAACGAGCATCACCAGAAGCTGAAATCATAATTGTTCAAGATTAGGCATAAATCATACTTTCATTTGAATTTCTAAATCTGTCGTTTTGCTTTTGATTTTGGTTTGTGATAAACCTCACTTCAATTTACAACTCCTCCAGCGAGATTGGGATAACACCAACAAAGTAAATGTGGTTTTTTCACGAAAAAAAAAGTCAAACAAAATCTAAGGGCTTTTCTATAATTAGCCCCTTTTAAATTATATAAAACTATAATATTACTCGTACCCTAGAAAGGTTCATTTTTTTGGTTTTTGGATATCTACATGTTTTGATCTTTTTTGCCTTATGTACTAGAATCATTGAAACTGTTTTGAAACAATGTATGATCTGTTTCTGATGATATATGAATGAAATCTGTTTATTATGATCTGTTTCTGATGATATATGAATGAAATCTGTTTATTATGTAGTCTACGCTTTGTTCCCTATGATATGTTCTCTGCCTTCTATTGTATCATCTGCATTTTGTCTTGTACTCCCAAAGGTGTAGGATAGAAAAATGACCATTTGCATGGTTGTGGGATGATTTTGGCCTTTGGGAAGGTGAGAAAAGCTGGTGTGGACAGAGGGATTGAAAATGACCATACCCTACTCTACCGTTATATAAACATCTTATAAATTCATATAACTGGTCAGTAACTTGCCAGAGGTAGATATGCTAATGTATTCCACTAAATAGTACAACCAATAAATGATATTTACAAATAGGACCCTACAATATATAAAGTAAGGTCCCGTTTAATAGACATCTTTCTAGGTTTAAACAAATCTTTCTGGCTGAATGGGCCGGAAAGATCGTTTGATTTGCACAAAAAAAATCGTCTTTCCCGGTAAGATGAGTCTTTCCCACAAAGCTACAAAATCTCATCCGAATGTAAAAAAAGACATGCTTTGGACAATTGTGCCCTCACAAAAAAAAGCCAGCATAGATATCCTCAATGCCTCCATCAGCCATCATCAGCTTCTCCCTTTGGTGATCTTCATCAACGGTCTTCGCTGGCTAGCCTTCCCCCGCCAAGCAACCTATTTTTCTAGAATCATTTGGGACCAAAGTTGGGACAAAATTTTTCTTGATGCATATATCCATGAAGTAATCACTAACGGTCGTGAGTGTACTACCCGTCAAACCAAACTCATGGAAGGTTGTAGCCGAAAAATTGGTAAAGGAACATAGTTTAGTTGTTGACCAAAAAAACATGAGAAACCACTACGACTACTACAAAGGAAAGTATCAAGCTTGGGTGAAACTTAAAAGCGAAACTAAAAATATATATGATCCTTTAACAAATAAATTTAATTTGGCTGACGGAGAATGGGAGATGGAGACGAAGGTAATATATGCTCATTGAATTTTAAAACAAATACTAGGTGGAGGAATTATGGCGAAAACACAAAAGGCATAGAATGGGGTTCGGAAGCCCTTGAATATATGACTACTTTGTGTGAGCAGATTGCCAATAAACTACTTTCACATGGTTTACTTTAGAGTTGTATGCACATTAGTATGTTATTTTTCAATTTAAGTATGTTTCTATTTAGATTTTAATAAATTTATGTTCAATTATTTTGTATGACAATTGGTATTTGGATTTTTAAATGATTATTGTGTAATTATTCAGCAACTTCATCCATCACAGTATAAAACAGCATGGTAATATGGTCATTTTTCATCATCTAGCACAGTCACTCAGATGTACAATCAAATAACATGGTTTTTTTTTTTTTTTTTTTTTTTTTTTTTTTTTTTTTCTGGTCAGAAAACTTTTCCAGACAACACTTTCCTAAACAGTAACTATCAAACGAGACCTAAATATGTACCCATATATTATACAAAGTAAATAAATAATGTCCAGTTTGATACTGCCCTTCAATTTGAGTACGAATAGAAGATTTACGTATGTTTAAACTATTTTGAAAATCAAGAAATAACTGTGCGGGAAGATCCTTTTTAAATATATTAGCCAATTGACCAAATTTTTTCCCAAACAAAATATAATCTATTTCCACATGTTTTGTTCTTTGGTGCAGAGAATTGGGTTAGAAGCTAAGTACTTGATACTTACATTGTCACAAAACACAACTGTAGTACGAGTTAAGAGACATGATCATCCCTATACTTGGCTTTGGCACTAGACTCAGATACAACATCTTGACGTTTGGAAGACCAAGACACAAGGTTGTAAGCAAGATAAACATAGTACTTTGATGTTTGGTTAGATCATGGAAAGTAATGGCTCATTACATAAGGAATTCCATTTGTTTAAATCTCATGATTTTTCATTCTTTTCCTAACCTTTTTATCGGAATGAACCAATCTTTGAGACTTATCAAACTCAACTTTTTTTTTTGAAAATATTTTCATCTTTAAAAACAATCCATAAATTTCCATTTAATTAAAGAATTTGCATAATCTTCAAAAAGACTCACAATTATATGAAATGTTTTTAGCGTTTGAAAAATATGATGAGTAAGACAAAAAATAAATAAGATGTGCTATTTTATAAAAACAGAATCTTTTTAAGAGTCAATTTTTATATAACATGTGAAGATTTGTATAGAAAATAAGAGCTACATCTCTAACACCAATTAAAAGGTGTACCTTGGATTTTACCTCATAGTCTTCTTATTAGTCTGTTAATATACTGCCTTGTAATGTGGAGATAGTTTAGCTAAACGTGGGTGTTGGACCCTGTATTTATACCCTTATAATCTGTTGAATGAAACACACAGAGAATTACACATGATCTTCAACTTTTTATCGATCCCTGATTATAATTCCCAGTGTGGCTCTTTTCATCCAAGTTGATCGCTAGGAGCGAATCGCCGATCTCCTTCCTTATCGGCCATATGATCACATGTGACGCTAACGCTATATATCACCAGTCATCATCCCATCCGATACCGACTACTTCACTTCCACATTAATTAACGATATCACTATCATCATTACGAAAGAAAGGTTCGTTATGATTATAATTTTTATGTACATGAATCATTCCAAGTTCTGTTTGAACAATATATGATGGGCATTTGACGTATATTATATTGTTTGTGTTGTACATTTGTGAAAATCTTTCTAATATGTGCGAGTTTTGATCTGGTGTCTTTATGCACCTGAATCATTCATTTGTATATAGAGACACTACATTTGGCAATATCTTCGGTTCTCTAATAATTGGATTATTAACATCACCAGAGGGATGAAGAAATCCAAGTTAGGAAAGGCATCAAAAAGGTTGGATATGGTGGATATGATCAGTGACTTGCCGGATTCTATTCTTCACTCGATTCTTTCACGTCTTCCAACTACGGAAGAAGTAATCCGATCCAGCATTTTGTCGACTCGATGGAGGTACTTGTGGACTTCAATTCCTTCTATAGACATAGATTATTCCCGAGGATTGATGCCCTTTAAAGAATTCAGAAACAACAAATTTGAAGAGTTTGAGTGTAGTGTTTTGGCAAACAAATCCATAGATTTGGATAGTTTTCGGTTATGTTGTGGGAATTACTTCAGTATGTCAAAAGTAAGGCGGTGGATTAATGCTGCCATCACTAGAAACGTCAAACTACTTGACTTGATGTTTCACCCGACGGAGGAAAGTAAAATAACTGAGGTGCCCCATTGTCTTGTGAATTGCAGTTCATTGGAGGTATTAAGGTTGTGTTTGTTGGGAGGATTATTTATGTTGCGTAATTATTCAGGGTTTCTGACAATTAGGGTTCTTGAGTTGAAAACTTGTATCTTAATAGACGATGATTTGGTAAAAGATTTTCTCAAAAGTAGCTGCCCATTGCTTGAAAACCTGAGTTTGGTAAACTGCATGACATCCACCATTACAGTTTTTTGTATTTCATGTCCAAAGCTAAAGAATCTGAGAATTGATAACCAGAAAGTACTTGATTGCAAAGAGTTGGGGGATGACATCGACATGTGTGATAACCTTGAGATTTTTTGTCCAAAACTGGTGTTTTTGGAGCTTTCAGGCCATGTAGCTTATAATTTTCTCTTCGAAAATCTAGTTTCTTTGAAGAAAGCTGAAATTCACCCTGAATTTAAGCTGCAGAGAGAATTACCATCTGAATCCATGGACACCATAGTATGTGCTTTGTTTTATGAAATTTCCAATGTGGAACTTTTGTCGACTAGCCTTTTCTACGACCATAAGGTAGATGCTTATTCTCATATGTTACGATTTGGCTTTTTATCAGTTAAGTACGTACATGCCTATTTATTGATATGAGTGATCAATCCAAACACTGACTTGCTGTCATTATTGTAGTGCATTAATCTAGAAGATCTCCCTAAATCTCTACCTAATCTCAAGACTTTGGAGATAACCACAATAGCTGATGCCTTCAACATGGATGTACTAATCCAAATTCTCACTCGTTCTCCAAATCTGGAGTCTCTTCATTTGATAATTGAAAAGGTATATATTCTCATATCAACTGTTATTTTTTTGTATCACATTCTTTGGTATCTTATGCATTTCAAATTCCTGAGATAGGCGGAAATTTTTGGTCATTTTCCATTTTAAATGGGTTGATCTGATTATGTTTTATCAAATGATCAGTAAAATTAAAAAATTAGCTAAAACTGAAACGGGCCAGTGGGTCGATATGATCGAAGGTGCCCTAAGTGTGTTGAAATGCTTACTATTGGGAATAAAAGGATCAAAATAGCTGTATGCTATTGTGTTTTAGTACTCAAATCAGTGAGCAAAAAGGTGTTTTCTGGTATGGAAGATAGAGGAAACATGGGCTGTAGGCAAAGCTGAATTTTTATTCATAAAAAGGAACTAAACTGTATTAATTTAGAATTTTTATTTACTTATGAAGGTTTAATTTATAACTTAGAGAAGCTTATATTAATCTTGAAGATGAAAAGTTACCTATTTGAACCTAAGCATCAATGTTCTGATTTTTTATTTTTAAAAAAATTTAGGATCCACCGTGTTCATCATCTCTAACAGAAGCTTCCAGTTTGGATTTCTGGGAGATGGAATGCCCCTTTGACTACATATTTGAACGGCTTAAGATGGTAAAGATGACTTGTATATCTGGTGTTCCACACGAGATGGGATTCATAAAGTTTCTGCTTGGGAGTTCACCGATTCTTGAGACTATGAGCATCTCCCCAAGTGGGAACATAACAGATGGAAGATCAACTTTTTCAATCGAGTTGCCGAGGCTTCGTCGAGCATCACCAAAAGCTGAAATCATATTTGTTCAAAAGTAGGTGTAAATGATATTTTATATCTCAATCTCTGCCTTTGATTTTGATTTGTGATCGATCTCACTTTGATAAGCAACCCCTCTTGTGAGGTTGGGTAACAACAAATATTTTTTGTGGCCTTCTCAAAAAAATTCGGAAAAGCTAAGGGCATTTCTATCATTAACCCTTTATAAAACATATAAAACTATAGTCGGTCTCTTCCTCCTCGAACCTGTAATGAAAGGTTCACCTTTTTTTTTAATGGTTTTTGAATATCTTAATAATCTTTTTGCCTTATGTATGGATGTACCTGAAACATTTCAAGTTATGTTGGAATAATAAATTATGTGTATCTATGGAATATGAAAGAATTTATAATTTAGCATATCTGTTTCTACTCTACATTTGTAAAGATTGTTGAATTGTGAAAATAGTTGTTAGTCCATTGATAACTAGTACAACGAATAAATAATATTTACACATAGGACCCTACACTCTTAGTGAGCCGAGGTTCACATATGCTTACATTGTTCCAAAAATCAAGAAATAACTATGTAGGAAGATGCTTTGTAAATATATCGACAAATTGATGAGTAGATAGAACATACAAAACACAAACATGATGAAAGACATTTCCTAACAAAATGTAAATCTATTTATACATGTTTGATTCTTTGGTGCAAAGAATTAAATTAGAAGTTAAGTACATGACACTTACATTGTCACAAAAAATAATTGTAGTACAAGTTAAGGGACATGATAACTCCTTATACGGGCTTTGGCACTAGACTAAGAAACATTGTGTTGACGTTTGGAAAACCAAGACACAAGGTTGTAACCACGATAAACGCAAAACCTTGATGTCTATTTAGATCAAGGAAAAAGAATGATTCATTACATAAGGAATACCATTCCTTTAGTTCTTGTAACTTTTCATTCATTTCATGACCTTTTTTTTTCATTTGTTTTCCCCTTCTAATAAAGGATGACCATTTGCATTTGATATGTTTAGTTTCCTCGCAACGCAACTTGTTGCCCGTTTTCCATCCCACTCGTTGTACGATGATAACAAAGTTCTATTATATTAATATATTACGTTGTTGTGCATATTTATAATGACCAATCACATTGATATCCTATCTCAACAAAACTTGTGATATGTTCAACATATCGTTTGAAATCACAAAAGTATATTGCCTATAATGAAAAAAAACACATTTCTATTTTACATAGAAACTATACTACATAAAATAAAAATCGGTCTAAAGTACGTTGCTACTGTGTTCATTTAACCCAAAATTTAATACATCTCCATAACACAGTTGTCCTATCTTCCAAGTAAAATACAAACCTTTTCCATAAACCGACAGTTTGTATTTTTTTAAAACCAAAAATTTAGGTTCATTTGGGTTTATTTGTCATTACATTGCGTCGTTTAGGTATATCATTTAACAGTTATTAGTTTATATTGAGAGAGTTATAGTCTTAGTTACTAAAAACTATATTTAATTACAGAAAAGAAGACGTATTTTCTAGTAATAATTGAAAATGAAACAACATGAAGCACGGTACCACAAAACTCCAATTCCAAAAGGCATCCACATGAGACATTAATGAAATCTAATTAGTGCATAATTTAGCCCGATAGGGTATATAAAGAAAAGACGACATAATCATAGATGATCGCATCCTCGTTAATAGTTATAACAAATTTCTTTTTCCACAAGTAAAATTTAGTGTATATCATAATAAGGTTAATGTATCAAATGACAACAAATAATACTTTTAATTTGCTTTTGATGAGGTAGTTAAGTAATTTATCTTCTAATAATACTCAATAGGGTATTAAACTCTTTTTTGGTTTTTATATTACATAATTGGATGAGACCTCAATATGGTAAAATAGTTTTTTTTTAATCTCATTTGGAACCCAATGTCACAGAATTTGTTTCACTTATTATAGTCACCTGGCTTCCACATGTCGTCCATGTGGATATTTTAAAGCTAATTATAACATTTAGATCTCGCAATAAGAAAATGCAAATACAATAGGTTTAGGTTTAAGTTTACAAAATATGAAGTCACATTAACCAATGTACCATGACCTTTGTCTTTACTGGTTTTATAATCAAGCTAAAGCCTCGATCTATTCTCCAAAAAAATGTGTTATATCCACTTTTTTCCATGACTATGTCGTCACTTTGAAATTTTACATGTAACTATAGTTAGTTTAAATTGAGAGAGTTATAGTCTTAGTTACTAAAAACTACATTTAATTACAGAAAAGAACACACACATATTTTCTAATAATAATTGAAAATGAAACAACATGAAGCGGGGTACCACAAATCTCCAAATCCAAAAGGCATCCACATGAGACAAAATGAAATTTAGTTACGGCTTACAGTTTAACAAGTTAGGAAGACTTGGGAGAGTTGATCAGTTTGACAGTTGAGGAAGCCTTGTGAAAATTTGAAACTTTCTTCATAGCCTCCATTGAATTCTCATGTATGTACATGTCTTTGTTATCCCAAATGAAAACCATTTCCTCCAGTGCATTCCCATGCTCAAGTAAGCATCGTGCTACATTTAGTTCCCACTCTAGTCCATCGAATTCAACAAACTCCACCTTTCTCACCTTACGAGCCAAGATTTTCATTGCTGCAGCTTTTTCTAGATTCCAGTATTCCCGCTCAAATATTTGCTAGAAAGATCATCAAAAAAAATCATAAGTTGTTAAAGCTTGCAATGTAAAAGTCTCAAGGTAAAAAAAAAAAAAATCACTAAAGAAAATACCATCTCATTTGTCAATGCAACTGGGGCATAGTCATCAATTGTTAGCTCCAAAGTCTTGAGATTAGGTAGAGATGTCCAGACATCTACTTGTGACAGGCACTAAACCATAAAGACAGCAAGTAAGGGTGTGGAGGTTATTACTCATGGCAATAAATAAACATGTAGGTGATCAGATGATAAAGATTTAATGAAAACCTATATATAGGCATGTAGGTGCTAAACTTTTGCCATTTTCACTTGATATAAGAATTTTAACATTTGGCAAGCATTACACAACAGATAAGGCAAAGATTTCAACAGATGCACTACAATAACAAAAAAAAAAAGAAACATTTTAACCGAAATGAAAAGTTAAGCACAAGTAGAGTAAAAATCTACCCGTAGAACGATGTAAAGGTTGAGCGACAAATATTCCACATGAGAAATTCTAGACAACGATAATCCTTCGGGATTTATACTTTCGGCATGAATCATAGCTTTCTTCAAGCAATCTAGACTTTCAAAGAAAAAATTCAAAGCTATACGACCTATAAGCTCCAAAAACACCAGTTTTGGGCAACAAATCCGAACCTCAGGACACATTGACTCAAGTTCTTCTTCTTCTCCATCCCATTGCTCAAATCGTATCATTTTCTGGTTAACAATTCTCAGGTTCTTGAGGTTCGGGCATGAAATACTAACAACATCATGTTCATCTATCAAGCAGTGTATCAAACTCAATTCCTCAAGCAACGAGAGACTTTTAAAAAAAAGTTCTAACTTTTCATCCTCGCATGCAAACTCAACAGCGTTTAACTCAAGAACCCTGAGTGTCAGAAACCCTGTCAACTTAGGCAAACGTAAACCACGTCCGAACAAAAACAACCTTAATACCTCCAAGGAACCGCAACTCACTAGAGAAAGGGGAAGCTTGATATCCTCAAAGTCCCACCTATTTATCCAATGATCGGGATGGATGGTATGAGCATCCTTATACTGCTCCCTAGGCCGAAATATCAAGTCAACTACTTTGACCTTTCTCCCAACTGCAGCTTCAATCCACTGCCTTACTGTTGACATACTGTAGTCATTCGCACAACATAAACGAAAACTATCCAGATCCAGTGAATTCTTTAATAAAACTGAATACACAAACTCTTTGAATTTTCTTTTTTTGAATTTCTTCTGGGATGTAAGTCCTCGAAGATAATCTATGTCTATAGAGGGAACTGAAGTCCATAAGTATCTCCATCGTGTCGACAAGATGCTGGTTCGAATTACTTCTTCAGTACTTGGAAGACCCGAAAGGATCAAGTTAAGAATATGATCTGGCAGTTTACTGAACATATCAACCCCATCGTTAGGTTCTGATGCTTTTGCTTGCTTGGATTTCTTCATGCCTTTGGTACTGTATGTCAAAAGTTATTAACAGCAGTAATCAAAGAAGGACATTTTATCAAACACTTTGTGAACAGCATGAAGGTACAGCTTCTACTCAAAGTGAAACAACATAAGTTTTACAAATCTCTGTTTCTCATGTGTGAGATTTTCTGTCTACACCCGGGGTTAATAATAATATCATAATGTGGCAACTTGGCATTTCAATTTTACATCCACTTTATTGTACTGCTAATTATTCGCACCTGATAGACCATAACGTTCCTATGTATTATCTCATCTCATCTCATCTCATAGAGAATAAGTTTAAACATATCATTCACTACTATAAACCCTAGATAATCACTAATGAAAAGAACCAAATTCAAATATTGTAGCTGAAATTAAAGATATTTAAGAGACATACCAGAATTCACATTTGTTTCCCAACGGATTGATCGGTGTATCTGCGTCGTAATCGTCCCTCACTCCCTGCTACTCTCCTAGTAATCGTCTAGTAATCGTCTAATCAACGGATTGATCGGTGATTCCAAATTGATGAAGTTATCTTTTATGGGCCTCCAAAATAGGGAGTTGGGCGCTGGTCCAGGTTTAACAGGCCCTGGGGCCTGGCAGTAATCACATGGTAACTCGAAGAACATTATAACAAATTTCTTTTTGGACAAGTATTATTATTTGGTATATCATTGTCAACACCCAATAATACTTAATTTGCTTTTTTAATTTATTTATTTTTTAGTTATATTCAATTGGATACTATTTTCTTTGTACATTAAACCACCGAATAAGATTTTATTCCAGTAAAATTCTTTTATCCAGTATGTCATTGACCGGTTTTTAATTAACATAACATACCCATTAAAAACCTATTTTTTTATGCAATTTTACTTCCAAAAAAACCAAATGCAATATAATGTTGGAGAGTTTGTTCATTTACCGGTTTTCAATTAACATAACATACCCAAAAAAAACCTAAAAACCTATGTTTTTTTATGCAATTTTACTTCTAAAAAAACTAAAAAAATCAAATAATAATTGAAATGGATTTTTTTTTCTTTTTTAGAGTTCTTAAAAAACCCGACCAGTTTAGAACCGATATATATATATTTTGTAATGGACCCCAACTTGGTGGTTATTTAAAAGGAAAAATATTTTTAAATTATTTTCTTTAGTATTAAGTTAGTTTAGTTAATTTTCCTAAAAATAAAATTTGGAAAGGATACGTATTCTTTCCCAAAAAATATTGGATTTTATAAACATTAAACAACGATGCTTTTTACGGGCACTTGGAAATAATAAAAAACTATACGAAACCCTACTCTCTATCGTGAGAAATCGAGCGAACGAAGGATGAGCGAAGGTTTTGAGTTCCGATCAAGATTTTTCGCCATTTAAGGTAAACTAGAGGATCAAAACTTCGAATTAAGTACATTTGTCATTATATTTTTGTGTTTAGTGTTGTTTGGTCGAGTCTCGTACCCTAATTCGACCAAAACCCCGAAGTTATCAATCGGTTTATGCTTTGAATTTTAGATTTTTAGGGACTATGATACCTCTTTTCTGTTTGAATAAATTACAATATTGAAAAGAATGGCTGAAATCAATGCTAAAAGTTTTGGTTATGGCAGAAAAAATATAGCTCTGCACTTTCTGGTAAAAGAGGCAAGGAAAGTGGATTTGGTAATTTTAATCGGATATCAGCTAAGCCTAATGCCTTAGTTAATCTGGGCTTAATCTAGGAATGTAGGCAGAAAACAAAATAAATGATGTTACCCAGTGATTCACCACCCACCTGTCAATCTTACCATTCTTCTTCAGCTTGGTCTTGAAGACCTTTTAACATCTATGGCTTTTGTTCCATGGTGCTGCATAACTCCCATATGTCGTTTTTTTCCAATGCTTTAGTTATCATCACATCTCCAACATTCTTCTTTGGTTGCATCATCATAGTTAGAGATGTGGTGATATAGTCAACATGGCATAGTTCTCTGATATTTCTTCTTCATCTCCTCAACAATAATATACACATCCATCTATCCCGCCATTATTCTGGTTATTCTTTCTTGATTTTCAATTGTGGTTCATACTCTTCTTTCCTAGTTATCATCTTCTACTAGCCTTTTTCCTTTTGATTGTTCAATTGAATTATTATTTAATTTGTGTGTATATATAATTATATCGTCCTCTTTGCTCACTTAAGTGGTAGAATTATCCCATTCAAGTTCATCTTGTCTTGTAGTGTGATCAAAATCCCAAATCCAGCTTGCTTCCTCTTCAAACTACTCAGACACCTTTGCATGAGTAGTTAGAAGTTTTGGATTTGCCGAGTGCTAAAAAGATAATTCTTTAGCTTTGGTTCTGAGTAGTTAGAAGCTGTACCATCTTGTTAACTACCATATTAACATATCTATACAAAAAGATTATGTGTAGTGTATTTAATAATTCCTAACATGAAAAACCATAGAGATTGATATCAATTTTGTTGCGAAAACATATGTCATTTCACTTTATGTAGAAGCTGTATCATGAGATGTGATTCAAAGATGTGTTTGCTTCTCTATATAATTTTTGTTCATGTCATTGTATTTGTCACCACAGTAACATAACAAAGGCATGGAGAATTCGAAGCAATCAAGAACATCAAAAGACAAAGATGGGGTCGATATGTTTAGTAAATTACCGGAACCTATTCTTCACTTAATTCTTTCACATCTTCAAGGTACAGAAGAAGTAATTCGAACCAGCATTTTGTCAAGAAGATGGAGGAATTTGTGGACTTCAGTTCCCTCTATAGACATAGATTATTCCCGACGATTGAATCCCTATCAAGGATTCAAAAAGAACAATTTCGAAGAGTTTGTGTCTCGGGTTTTGGAAAACAACTCTCTCGATTTGGATAGTTTCCGTTTATCTTGCGCGAATTACTGCAATATGTCGATAGTGAAGCAGTGGATTGATGCTGCTGTTAAAAGAAACGTTAAAGTACTTGACTTGATGTTTTGTATTGGAGATGAGTATGATGAAATCGAGTTGCCTAATTCTCTCATGACTTGTGATTCTTTAGAGGTGTTAAGGTTGTATTTGTTTGGACGTTGTCTACATTTGCCTTATAGATGTAAAGGGTTTTCGCGACTTAGGGTTATTGAGTTGAACGATATGATGTTATTCGATGGTGGTTTAGTAACGGATTTGCTTAAAAAGTGCCCATTGCTTGAGGATCTGAAGCTCAAGAAGCTCGTGTTTGGTGAAAAGATGGAAATGGTGGATGGAGATTTCCATAGTAGCATTCAAATTTCTTGCCCAAAACTGGTGTTTTTGGAGTTAACAAGTTATCTAGGTAAGTTTAATTTTACCTCGAAAGGTTTAAACTCCTTGAAGAAAGCTGTGATTAACCTGAATGGATCGCTACCTGAATTGATGAGGCGCAACATATGTGAGTTGTTTGCTGGAATTTCTCATGTGGAATCTTTATCGCTCAACCCTTTCACCATCCTTAAGGTAGATGATGCTGATTCTCTTTATAAAATGCAAAGTTTTTTTCATTTTGGTTAAAACTTCAAACTCTTATTTTTTGTCATTATTGTAGTGCATTGATGCTGCATCTTTACCTAATCTCAAGACTGTGGAGCTAAGGATAACAATGGATGACTTCCCCATGGATGACCTCATCCAAACTCTTCAACAATATCCGCGTCTGGAGGCTCTACATTTGATCATTCAAGACGTATTCTCATATCAAAGGGTATTTTTTTTTTATGCATCTCTTTCACACTTTCATTGGTGTGGTGTCTTATATATTTCAGATTCCTAACATAGGCTTAATAGCGGGAAATTAACCTAAATAAAATAGAAAAATACCAATAATGAAATGGGTCAAACTTACGTTTTTTTTTTTGATGATGTACTGTAGAGGAATTCGTGGCAATCTGCCCACCTGAAGTTGAATGAAGTTGAGGCAAGAAGAATCTTGACTCGCCATCTGAGAAGAGTGGAGTTTGTTGAATTCAATGGAGAAAATCCGAGTCTATTGATGGCACGTTCGTTACTCATGTATGGAGATGCATTGGAGGAAATGGTTTTCAGTTGGGGTGACAAAGACAAGTACCCTCGCAAGTCAATGGAGACTTTGAAGAAAATGTCAAAATATCGCAAGGCTTCTTCAACTGTCAAGCTCATAACTCTTCTAAGAGAATGATGTTACAAGTTTTTTTGTAGACTGTGAGAAGTACATGTCTTGGGGTCACTAGATTTCTTGATCTCAGTTTAATCCTTTATCCTTTTAAATTCTTGCAATACCTATGCTAGAAAATATTTGTTTAGTTCCTGAATTCTGTTCATATTGTATAAAAACTAGGAGTCTCCAACAAACGTTTCAGTTTGGTATTGGCCTAAAAACAAAACTAAATCATAATAATTTGTCTTGGTAACTCTTATCTTTTGCTCATGCTTGATTTTGGGAGGGAAATATCTTCGGATTATTATTTAAAAAAATGATGTCATGATATTGGACAGTTGTGTTGGGAGATACTAAATTTTGGGTTAAATGCACACCATAGCAACATAGCTGTTAATGTTATTAATAGTAGAATATGTTATTAAAAAGCAAATAGTTTTGTTTTTAGATAACGTATTTGTTTGTAACGATTTTGAATACTAGCTTTTATGAGCCATAGATCATAGATCATGAAGATGATTATTATTTAAAATTGTATCTAGATGAGTAGGTTTGCAAGAATCCTTAAGATTTTGCTTAGAATTATTAATATATTTTTGGATTTGTTGTATTTTTAATAGAATATCTTTATTAGGGATACAATTCATTAAGATTTTGTTAGACATAATCAAACAATTTAAGTATGAATTTGATTAGCTTGATTATTAAAAACGAGCCCTATTTTAACAAAAATTTCAAATTTTGTAGAATTAACAGTTAGAATAATTCGAAATGAAATTATTATGGAGAAATAAATTTAATAACAAGAATTGAATAAAATACTTTCAGATACTACCTTCATTTAATAACAAGAATTGAATAAAATACTTTCAGATACTACCTTTATTGATTAGGCTTGAATTACAATCATTGCATAGATCTGGAGAAAAGATTATTTGAAAATCTAGAACCTTTGAACATTGACTAGTAGATAAAGAAACTCTTGGGGTTTTTCTAGACATGAGATAAACATTTTAGAGAATGAAAGTTTTTTTTCCTCGAATGCCTATAACTAGAAACATTACATCTTAGTTATAGTAGTCTTAGAGTCTTGAAACCCGAAACCGGAAGTTTACTGGCTTTGCGAATAATCGAATTGAATCATCGTTGAAATGACCGAAAGTGGAATTAATCATTTCTTTTATCACTCTTTGAATCACCTTTTGAAAAGTTTTTTTGTCGTTTGCAACCAACAACAGTCTTCCTTTTGATAATAGGTCGTTTTTGTAATTATCAAATATATTCCCAAATCGTTTGTTTTCTGATCATAATTGGTTAGTACGAACAATGTCCCTGCAATTTTCTTGATAAAATTTTGATAATAGATATTTTTACATAGTGTATTTATACGGTGTATACTCGCACAATGTATACTCACATGTACGTATTTGAAAATTACACTTTTTATAAAGAAATGAAAATTACACTGTGTGAGTATACACCACGTAATCACTGAGCAACTAATACGTAAAAAATGATGGGTTTTGATACAAAATATAAGTTTGTTTTTCATAAAATCGGCAACGGAAGACTTTAAAAATAACAAATTTATTTTTAGTTCACAACAAAACGAAACCATCATGGATCCATTAATAGAGTTTAGAATGAAATAAAAGCACAACCAAAGAATGTTTAGAATGACAACCTTTGAAGCCTTTGAAACCACTTGGTTTTGGGGTGTTGATAAAGATGGAAAAATCAAAGAATATGATCTTCTCTACAAGTATCCACCATCAAGATTAAGGCATTTGGAATGCTAGTTTCTGTGACAACCGTCAATTTTGGTCAAACAAAGTCAATAAAAGTCAACCAGATCAACTCAACTCGTATCAGAATTTTAGGAGAAATGTGATATTCCCTAATATTAATAATGTACTATTGGCAAGTTATAATTCAAAGTACTTCTCTTTTTACCAATTATTAAATATAAACCCTAATTAGGGTTAGTAATGGTATACTATGTGACAAATTCATAACAAATGTTACATATTCAGATTTTTGGTGAATTCGTTACCAAATGCGACAAATTCTTTACTTGGCTTAAACACTCAAACGTTAACGAAAGAATTAGGAATCATCCTAAATTTCGTGTAATGTGTTCTTATTTTTAATAATAATGATTTTTATAATAACTTGACCTTATATGATTCAAATCAAGTAACTATACATCATTTTACCACTTTTTATAAAATCACAAACTTTTATAAAAATTACCCATTTTTTATAAAAATAAACTAAAGACACATTTTGTCCTATATGATTATTACCTCCTTTTAAAAGTAGCATTATTTAAATAAATCGTCATGCTTGACTAAGGGTGCAACTAAGCCGAGTCAAGTCAATATAGTGTTGTAAAAAGGGTAAATATGTAACTTTGAATAATCTCATGAGCTCTACTCGACTTTAATTACACTTCTAAGTTTGACAACTGAAGAAGCCTTATAAAATTTCGAGACTCGATTCATAGTCTTCATTGACCTCTTATGGAACCTGGTTTCATCACCCCAACTGAAAACCATTCCCTCCAATTCATTTCCATGCTCCAACAAGGCACGTGCTAAATCTAGTTTCGGCTTTTCTTCATCGAATTCAAGAAATTCGACCTTTTTCAGATGACGAGTCAAGATGCTCATTGTTGCAGCTGAAGCTTCATCTTGATTCCACATGTCCAATCCATAAACATTCTAGATAATCAAACAAAAGCACATGTGAGAAATGGGATAAGTGAAAGTGAGCCACATGCTTCAAGATTGTGATGCATAAAAAATGTTATTTCATTTGAAAATATATATACCTTTGGAAAGATTAAATGGAGAGACACTAGATCCGGAAGACATTTGAGAAATGGGATGAGCATATGCAAGGCATCAACTTTTAGCTCCAAAGTCTTGAGATTGGGTAGAGATATAGGCTCATCTTCATCTGACCAATAGTACTACACCACAATCACAACAAGTAAAAGTTTAGAGGTTATTTATTATTCATGAGAACCAATACTAGGTACTTGAAGCCTTGTTCTTGTTAACTCCATTAAGTCAAAAAGAAACAAAATCAGAATGTTCTAATCTTAACTTTCAGAAGATGCAAAAAAGAAGAAATTCCACTGCAAAATGTTATAACCGAAAATGGATCACTGTTTAAAAAGAGTATACACATCTACCTGTTCAACACAGAGAAGGCTGATTGACAACGATTCCACTTTAGACATATTACGAAACAAATCATCAGTGGATTCTTCAAATCTAAACAAATCTTGAGCATGAATCACAGCTTTCTTCAAGGAATACAGACTGTCAAACAGAAATTTCATAGCTACATAACCAGTTAACTTTAAATACACCAGTTTTGGGCAAGAAATCGTAAGACTTAGACACATCTTCCAATCTAAGTCTAGGTCCTCATCAGTAACTTCTTCTCTGTTATCAATTCTCAAATTCTTGAGCTTCGGAGATGAAATAACAAGAGAATAGGCACTGCAGTCTCTCAAACTCAAATCCTCAAGCAATGGACAGCCTTCAAGAAAATATTTTAGTAAATCATCACCAAATAAGTCAACTTGGGTCAACTCAAGAACCCTAAGTGCCTGAAACCCTGTAATATTAGGCAAACATAGACGACATCCGAGCAAACACAACTTTAACACCTCCAACGAACCACAAGTCACTAAAGAATGGGGCACCCGAATATCCTCGGACTCGTCTATCGGGCAAAACATCAAGTCAAGTAGTTTGACTTTTCTCATAACAGCTGCATGAATCCAATGCCTTATGGTTAACATACTGTTGATATTCGCACACCATAAGCGAAAACTTTCCAAATGTTGGGGTTTGTTTAGGAAAAGCCAATACACAAACTCTCTGAATCTGTTACTATCCCATTCTGGGAGATGATCCAGTCGACGGACATAACTTATGTCTATGGAGGGAACTGAAGTCCACAAATACCTCCATCTTCTCGACAAAATGCTGCTTCTAATTGACTGTTGTGTACCTTCAAGACGTGAAAGAATCAAGTGAAGAATATGATCCGGCAAGTTACTGATCATATCAACCCCATCTAATTCGCCTTCTGATTTCTTTGCTAGCTTGGATTTCTTCATCACTCTGTTACTTTAGTGATTTCTATAGCAAATCATTGAGAAAGATATTCAACACACACAGACATTTAATCAAACAGATTGTGAACAACCATTTATTATGTGAGGTTATCTATTTACACCTATTTATTAGATTGGGGACTAATGGCATAATATGGCAACCAAGTATGTCAATTTTACATTCATGTCGTTGCATTGAATAACAAAAAAATAAAGTTTGAAATTATAAATAAATAAATAAAAAAAAAAAATCAAAACTAAAATTAATTGACAATCTAGAAATTAAATACTTTTTATGAAATTTAAGGGTTAATGTCATGGGATGGGATTCTAAAATTTTACACTTTGTATTTTGATCTCCATAAGTTAAGCTTGACTCTCACAGAGGCCTCATAGGTATAAATCTTATATCAGTATACTGTCATGGAAGTTGTAACCTTCCAAGCTTCAAAAACTTCAAACATTAAAAGCAAATAATAAAATTGAAAACTAAACCCTACATGATCATTAACCTTTCAAACTTCAAAAACTTCCGACATTACCAATATATAAATATAAACCGCAGATAATCATCAACCAAACAAATCGAAATCCAATAATAAAACTAAAATTAAAGATATTTGAGAAAAAAGAGTATACAAAGAACATATAAACCTTAGATAATATCTAATAACAAACCGTATTCAAACTACAAACAAAATGAAATACATTTGAGAAAGATACCTGTTTAACGATTTCGTTTGTTTCCCGCCAATCTGAGCATGCAACTGCGGCGAAACCTGATCGTAGCCAAGTAATCGACCACGATTGTTGATTTATTTCTTCCTTCTGTCTCGATTTGCTGATAACATGTTTTTATGGCCTCAGTTTGGGCCTAACTGACTAGGCCCAAGGGTTCAATGCTTAACTGACTCTGGACTAGGCTTATATAACAAGAGAATAAACGTTGAAAATATAACCTTCTCTCTCATATATGTGATAACAAAATAATTATTTACATTAAGTTTAATTACTTACAAATAAAGGTGCGTCTATTGTTTGTGAACTGAAATAAAAAAAAAATATTAAATTTTGATTCTTTTTTAAATGGAAAATTTTTACTTTCATTTACTTTTTTTTTCTTGCAATAAAACCTCTTTGCTATACTTTTTTTACAAAGTGAATGAACGAAAATTCTAATTTAATCTTTTATAAACCCAATTCTATCTATTTGGTCATGTTAAAAATTCCAAACAAATTGACGCAGCAAATTTACACAATAAAAATGAAATTTTAAGCCAAGTAGTGTATTAGATAATGCAATATGTTCATCCATTTTGGACAATATGTTTTTTCATTTAAGTGCATATCTTAACTCCCTAAAATAACTAAATTCAACTCATATTATGTGAAACGATGAGGTGTGATGTATCCGATGGAAAAAAAAAGTATATCTCTTATCAAGTTTGTATCTAATCCAGTCTACCTTATTGGACACAATTTGTATTCATAGGAAACATTGGTTTTTTATTATTGCCAATTTTTCCCATAACCACTTCACATATATGTTGCTCCCAAGTCCTAGTTCGTACTAATGTTTGCTTAACTACCTTCCGCCAATCACCACAAGAGTTGTCAAGGATATAGTGCACAAGAGATTGCATTATTTTTAAGAAAACTTGGTTTTGATAAGGATAATGCTATTTGTTTCACTCAATCAAGATGGGATAGTAGTCTTGATGCTTTGAAAGAACTCTTCCCCAAATCTTACACAAAGGTGAGACATAATATAAAAAAAAGAACATTTGAATTTCTTGATGTAATTTGAGTTATTGATTGAATGATTGATTGATTTCAGAAGGAAATAATGCCAATGGACAAGAGAAGTCAAAGTTTCTTAAATCTGAATATGAGAAGGTGATTAACTTCTACATATGTTTACAAATTGATGTAATCTTTTTATTTTTTCATGGTAAAGAGGAGGCCGAATCCATCTTCTTTGAATATCATGTATAATCCTACTTTATACAAAGGTGAATATATGTGTTTTTACCTTTTAGTCATTTATGTATTGTGATATGTGCATATTTGGTCATATATTTTGTTTAATATCTTAATACTTTTTGGCTATTTTGTCTCAATTATTGGACAAAAGGTACTTAATTATGTTTAAATTGTATTTTCAGGCTACAAGACATGCTCAAGTTAAAAAGGAAGCGGGATTAGCAATCGGAAGCTCGGGAATTAAAGAAAGAAGTTTTTGAAGCCAAAAAGTTGAAGGACTCGACGAGTTGGGCATCAACTCAACAAGAAGATAGGAATATTCGCGAACCATCAGGTGCCTTACCGTGCACGGGATTTAAGTGATGGACTCGTCGAGTCGCCCCTGTTTTCAGAAAACTATATAAAGGGCACAAATACCCGAGACATGGACTTTTCCTCTGGATCTTTTGGCGACTTATCTGCGATTAGAAGGTGGAAGCTCTTGAATTCGAAGATCAACCCTATAGATTGATTTGGGAGAGATCAAAGGCAACATATACTCTCTTTTTCTTAATCTATTGCACAATACTATGTTTTTACTTATGGATTTCGTTTTTGAGATATTACTTGTTGTAGATATGAGCTAAAACTCATTACTTATGTTTAGGGTAGACTATCTTGTTAATATGGATTGAATTTATGAAATGGATTATTTGATTTGGTGAAAATTGTTTTGTTAAGCTTGTAACTAATCCTTATGTGTTGACAACAACTATTTTCTGTTAATTATCAAGTCTATTAAGTTGCATGAACATCCTCTTAATTGCTTGCTTCATATGATTTATGTGAAAACAATATTATATGCCTAGTATTAGTGATTATGAACCTAGGATTAATTAGAAAATAGGTAAGTTAATGTGTAAGCTTGTGTGATGAACAACCATACAAGATTTTAATTGAATTAGTAATTTAATTAGCTACAACTACAAGTCTTACTTAACCCGAATCAAAATACTAGGAAATTCATTAGTTTAACCAATTGGTCATTGTTTAAATTAATTTGTTTTCTGAGGATTAGTAATAGTGATAATGAATCTAATCACATTAATCGGTAGCCAATGTCAAAATAATCCATTGCACTAGTCATAAATTCAACTATACAAACAAGCGAGTCAAACCTAAACATAAGTCTATTTTAATATTGAATCTAGCTACCTTCTAATCCCTTAGATGTTAATTTTCTTTGTTTGCGTGTTAGTTAATTGTTTAAGTTTCTAGTCTTGTAAAACTAGAGAAAACTCTTCTTTTTATTGTTAATTTTAATTAGATAATTTTAGTACTTAGTTAATTGTTACCGTTTCCTATGTTCGATACCTGCTTGCTTGAACTATATTGCTAAAAGATAGGTACATTGCCTTTCGTGTATTTATTTGTGTTTGAAATAGTAGGAATAAAACTAGTGCATTTTTGTAACGCCCGTAGATCCGGGCTAGTCAATTTAGAGATAATAGGGGTCGAAAATGGCTTTTCGAAAAAAGATTATTTAGAATAAATAATCATAACCAAGTTGTAGAATACGTCTCAAGGGTTCCGTACATATAAAGAACGCCGAAATCCGAGTTATAACGAAGAAGTTATGGTCCGTCGAAGTTTTACAGCAAAACCGGCACGACACCGAGAGACGTAAATAGTGAATTTACGATGGAGGATTTTTTAGCCTTATAAATAAAAACAAAAGTTTTAGTATACGTTAAACCAATAACATATAAAAAAAAGAATGCCCAAATCTGATTTCGTATGAGGAAGTTATGAATTTTCTAAGATTTGGCTTAGCAGTGCACAACCCGAAACTCGAATTTTAGATCGAGCGGTTTTTGGCCTACGCGACCTAAATGAGAATTGAATATCTCATTAATAGGAACTCAACGGTAAAAAGACAGACGGAAACAGAGTCTGTATGTAGAAGTTATAAATTTTACGCAGACATTTAACAGTATAATCTCCTCCTACTGTTAAAATTAAGATCAGTCGAGAATTAGCCGACGGAGTAAAAAGGAAAGTTGTAGATTTTATTTTTACCTACGCGTGGATATAAATAACGTCAAAAATGGAGCTCGTACGCGAAAGTTATGGATGAAGCTTAGTCTCTACTTTTCTAGCACGGCGAATTCGATACAGTTTTGTAAATCCGAGATAGAATGACAATTAGCCTACGAGGTCTAAATGAAAGTTGTAGTACTCGTAAATACCAACACATGGATATAAATAACGTCGGAAACGGAGCTCGTATGTGAAAGATATGGACGAAGCTTAGTCGCTACTCTTCGTGCGCGATAAATACGATACCATTTTTGTAAATTTGAGATAGAAGGAGAATTAGTCGACGAGGTCTAAATAAAAGTTGTAGTCCTCGTAAATACCAACGTGTGGATATAAAGAATGTAGAAAATGGAGCTCGTACGAGGAAGATACGGACGAAACTTAGCGGCTACTTTACTATAAAATCTCTATAAATAAAGGGTGAACCCTTCATTATTTCTACACACAATAAGCATTTTTTTCTCTCTCTAACTTCTCTCTAGCCTCCATAAACCCCTCCCAAGTCTAGGGAACCTCCCTAGCACGAGAAGAAAGCCCCGGAGCGCCCGACGGCTCCGAGAAGAAAAGCTTTCGGCTCGGAAACGCTGCTCCAGCGAAGCCCGGTTTTTAATAAAAACCCGTTGTTTTGTCGAGGAAAATTGTTTTGAGATAATGAAGTGTTGTCTGAGTTCGGAATCACCACCTATTCAAGTGAGTGCACGGTCTCTTTCATCTTACAAATAGATATGAAGTATTTTATATAAACTACATACTATGTGTGAATACTATCTGTATAATTACTATCTATGCTGGATAAACGATTTTATACATGTTTTAAATGATTTAAACTGTATATGTATTTTATATCTACGATAATGTTGGGTTAAAACATGGGTAGTTGTAATAGATGGAGTATGAGTTGGATGATGAGTTGAGAGGTGAAATAGACCGTGAGGTGAGGGTGAGAGGTGGACGATGTGAGAAGCCTTTTTCCCAAATGATGGCCCCGTCATTCAGCAGAGTATGGATGACAACCACGGACTATTCTAGACAGTCCAGTGGAACACTAGCATGCTCGCAACCTGTAGGTGTTGTGAACGATGTGTTCACCGGTGTACTCTAAAAACCCATTGACATGTATTGCGAGTGGATACTGCCGATAAACGAAATAGCCCTGGCAGCTATGGATTTAGTGCCTGTTGAGAAAATCCTGGCAGCTATGGATTTAGTGTCCGTTGAGTAAACCTTGGCAACGATGGATTTCATGCCGATTCCTTAGGATGATCCTTAGGAATGAATTAAAGAGGAGTAGCTGATTCTTAGAGTAGACCCTTAAGAGTAAAGAAGATAATGGGGGATGGTTAATTGGGTTAACTGTTTGAAGATTAAACATAATAATTATATTATTGTGGGTTGAAAACCCTATATACTCACCAGGTTTCCCAACCTGACCCACTCAGTTTATTTATATCACAGGTGTTGATATGAAGTCACATTACACTGAGAGATTAAGGAGATATAGATCACTAGTGATAATGAATGTAAGTTCTATTTATTCTTATGTTTCTGTATTGACAATGACATCCCAAATGTTTTAAAATGAATAAAATATGTTTCTTTGGAAATGTTTTGATAACGTATTTATCGTGTTTTTCTGGGAACAAATTCCACAACATTTTTATTAAAAGAGATACTCTGATTTTTATAAAGCATAAACAAAATCGGTCTTTTCTGGTCGTGAAAATGGGGATGTCACAGTTTTACACACATCATATTGTGTATTATGGGTTTTGTTTAAATTTAAGAACAATTTATGATTATCATTCGATGACATATTTTGATAAAATGATCATAGTATATCTTAACATTTACTAAGTTTAATGCTAATTGGGTTAAATGTAATAAATAACAACCAAAATCAGTGACAACTTTTTATGGTCATTAATTAGGTAAATCAGTGGCCACTTTTTATGGTCACTAATTAGACAAAAGAGTGACGACCTTTTATGGTCACTAATTATATAAAAACAGTGACGACTTTTAGTGATTAGTGACAACAGTTAGTGACGAAACGGGTCGTCATTGATTTAGTGACCATTACATTTTAGTCACTAATTAGTGACCATTATATTTTAGTCACTAATTAGTGACCACTTTTATCTTTTGGTCACTAATCAACTTTTGTGACAGAACCATAGTGATGAAAAGTGACGACTAGAAGTTTGGTCACTTAATCATTTAGTGACGACACCTTCTATTATTAGTGGCCATTTCGTTTTCGTCATTATCATTTTTTTGTAGTGAGGTAAACATCTTAAAACATTATGACTGCTATGGGAAGTTCTAACCTCCCAAGCTTCAAAAACTGTAACGCCCGAAATCTTGAGGAGAAATTGTTGGGGAGTAAGCCTCTTTTCGAGTTAGACACGGTGTGTTGGAGGGACAAACACGACGTGTCTAGTATGGAAAAATTGCGAAGATTAATAAACCAACACGGCGGGTTGGCAGCTGGAAAGGAAACCCTAATTTTTAGGGTGCTGCACCCTATTAAAAAGCCTTAAGTCCCTTGGCTGACCTCCTTATCAGCCTCAGGGGCGAATCTACCTTTATATAAAGGGTGTCCATGGACACCCCTAAATTTGAAATTTTATTTAGAAGGTATACCATAAGTTTTTGTGGGACACCTGTTATCAAAAAAATTGGAAACCCTTTGAACTTTGAAAGAGAAACACAAAAGAAAGAACAATAAAAAAATTTGATCTTTCATAGTTGTCAATCGTAAATTCGTAATCTATTCTTAATCTTTACGACTTACAAAAAAAGTAAGAGCGTCAATTTAGGAGTTAAATATGCAAAATATTTTCAAAAATATAATAGCAAATAATATTTGAAACTCATACTAATTTGTTTGGTGATCGCATTCCGTCTTGAACCGTTCTTGGTGTAAAAATTATGGACTTTTGGTTCTTGTCATCTCCCTACTCCTACATTCGATTTATTTTCCAGGTAAAGCTCTTTTTTTCTCTGTTTAGGACTCGTTAAATTTCTCTTGGTGTTGTGATGTAGAAGCAATTTATCGCGTACTCTTGGTATTAAAAGTCAAAGTCTACAAACTAGAAGCTATAAAATAATTGCGTACATCATGAAACTAAAACACACCTATTTGTAGACTTACTTTTGTGATGTATGTCAGACATATATTGTGTATTGTATTTGGTATAATACACAATCAGAACTTCCATTTTCCTGGTTTCATTTTGTTTATATAATCCGTTTATGTATTCATATTATAGTGATATGGTACTAGCAAAGATGTATTTATAGATTTTTTAGGAATAAGACAATTTGTATGAACAATTATAATACATTTATAAGTGTTTTTTTAAATTAAATTGATACTTGAACCCGCAAACTCAATCTACTTCTAACCTAACATCTAAATTCACCTAAAAGTTAATAAATAATAGGCTACAATGATGTTATTATTAAACCAACCCGTTAACCAAAATTTTTGACTTATTTATTTTATCATTTCATTTAAGTAGGATACACGTGAATTTGAATCTTAGATTCGCCACTGATCAGCCTCCATTGTTATCAAAACCCTAAATCGAGTTGTAGCCTTCATTGTCAATCATTTGAGCCTTGGAAGAAAGTTTAGTGTTTATTTTGTGCATTGTGAAGGAGGTAGAAGATCTTGAAGTTTCTAATCTTGGATAAGGAAGTCTTGGATCCAGAACCACCACCCATTTTACAATGAGTTTGAGGTACCAAGTTCTTATCTTGATTGCTAGATGCTTAGATCTCTCTTTTGGGTTAAATTGTTATGTTTTAGCCATGGGTTGGATGGATGTTGGGATTAGGACGTCCCAAAGCCTTATTCTTTCAGATCTAGGGTTTTCATGGACTCTTTTGGCATAAAGGTGCCAACTTTATGGATTTAATGGTTTCATGCATTCACTAAGTCCCTTATTAAACCCTTCTTGAGCATTTGAGCTTCTCCTATACATGCATGAATGTGAAGTTGGCAATTTTACATGGTTTTCCAGCTCTAGGGTGTTAGATCTGCATTTTGGTGCTTTGCCCTTGAAGATTAAGTGATTAATGGTTAAGGCCTCACTCTTTTTAAGTCTAGTGTTTAGGTTTGGATCCTTTTCGGTGGTTCCTAGGGGTAAAGTTGGAAACTTTACCCTTTTAGATCTCAGTTTGGTCGAGATTTGAGCTTTGGAGCTCTTGGATTCGATTAAGGCAGCTTAATGTATTTAAGCTATTGGGTCTTGGGCAAACTCGACGAGTTTGTTGTCAACTCAACGAGTTGGGTCAACATGGATTGTTGATCTTGACTTTTTGGCTTTTGTCTTTGACCAAGTTTGTCCTAAGGGGTACTTGAGGTAATCTGAATTGTAACTAAGGAAATTATGGGCTTATGATAAGGCGCATATGGGGTTGGGCCCAATTTTTAGTGGGCCTTTGTGGATCTTTTGGAATTGGGCCTTAGTTTTGGTTCATGTTGGGTCAGGGGTAAAATAGTCATTTTACCCCAAGTATGGATGGTGGGCCTTAGAATGTAACCCAATTGCTAATTGGGTGTTATTTTGATCTGATAGATCGGAGGTGTCATTAGGGTAGCAACTAGGGATTTCTTGCAATGAGCTTCAACATTCGAGGTGAGTCTCCTCACTGTTCTACGGGTCGAAGGCACCAATGTCGGCCCATTTGGTTATGTTTTGTAGGAAGACCTGAGGATAACCCTTGGCATTTTGTATGAAAGACAAGGAGGCGGCTTCTGGCATTCTATATGCAAGACAATAGTCTGAGCTTTGGCAATTATTAGTTAAGTAGCTGTAGATTGTATGTTAGTTGTCTTTGTGATGCTTGCATGAAAGATCAAGAGGTGGCTCCTGACACTTGTATGTAAGACCCCGGGTTTTGCCCCCCCGACTTAGCAAGGAAGACCACGAGGCGGCTTGTGGCATAATGACAAGACTATGGATGACACATAACACCTTTATTGATCGTGATATATGTATGTTAAGTATAGCTTGATGATATAAATGTTATTTATGTCTCGATTGGTATGTGTGGTATGTGGTATTTGGGTAACTCACTAAGCTTTGTGCTTACAGTTTGTGGTTTATGGTTTCAGGTACTATCGGTTCGAAAGGGAAGAGCATGGTTTGATCGCAACACATACTCTCGTGTTTTTATTCAAGATGTGATTTTGGGAATTAACTCCAATAATTGTTTTAGTTAGAAATGCTTTTAAATGTATGGGTCAAGTTATATCTGTGTTTTGATTATAATAAAAATGGAATTTTTACCTAATGATTTTTGGGATGTTACAAAAACCTCAAACATTACACACGAATAATGAAACTAAAAATTAAACCCTACATAACCATTAACATACCAAATACCAGTTATAAAACTGAAATTAAAAATATTTTTGAAAAATAGAAGAGTATACAACGAACATACCTACCCTAAATAATAACAAAACATAATCAAATTTTAAAAAATATATTTGACAAGAATTATTAAATAGATGCAACGCCTTTGAGTTTAAGAATTAGGGGGGGGGGGGGGGGGGGGGGAACGATTTCATTTGTTTTCCATTGTTCCATCTAGGGATGAGCAAAATGACCGAACCGGACCCGACCCGGGAACCGACTTCGGCCAAAATCAAGAACCGAACCGTCTACCGGTTCTTGTCGTGTCTTCAAATGTTGGAACCGGTCCTCGAAAAATAACATCATACGGTTCCGGTTTTTGCCGGTTCTCCCGGTTCCAAAAATCTACAAAAATAATGTCCCGGTTCCGGCTCGATCGATTCCATCGGGTTCCGGTACCGATTCCGGCTGGTTCCCCGGTCCATATGCTTATCCCTAGTTCCATCGTACTAGTAATCGACCATGATTATTTTCGGTTTTTAGGCTATTTTGGATTGTTGAAAGCCTAAACCATCTTTTTTGGGCCTCAAATTAGCTCAGTTATTAACGTCTTTCTAGTCTCTACATGCTCTCTAATGGGCTGAGCCTAGCAGTATACTATAATGAATTCAATGACAAATGGGAATCATGATCGCTTTATGACAAAAGGATTTTTTCTCATGAAATGACTTTTTAAAATATCACAATTATGCAGGGTGTTTGATAAATGAGTAAATTGCATGAATAGTTTAACTTCTATTTGTTGATCTATGAGTCCGTGACATTTTTTTTTATTTTCCAATCTACCAATGTTTGTATTTGTTTCATCCATGTCTTACAACCCTCCAAAGCCATTTTAGAAAGGGTTATTGATATTATTGATCATCTGAGTATTGAAAAGTGAAGACACTTATTTGACCATTACAGATAAAACGAAAAAAATGTTAAGTAGGTCACCGAGCATATAACTTCAACACCAAGTGTCATTTGCTTCTGAAATGGCGTCCACATGAAATTTTTTGATTAATTTTTAGAAATGTTAAAATTATTATTATTAGTGTTGTTATTTTGTTATCTTTAAACCTTAAAGATGAACAAAAATGATGAACATGAACATCACCAATTCTGGAAAGAACATACTTCTACATATAATAATGTTTTACAAAAATTTAATACATCACACAACAAAATTCCTTATTGTGAGGATTAGGGTGTAATTGACTCAAGCCAACTAGAAGTGGTAAAAATTGACACGACACGAAACCCGACACGAAATAAATAGGTTTGGGTAAGATATTTCAATCCGTTTAAATAAACGGGCTGACATGACACGACACGAAAATTAAATGGGTAAGGTTAGGGTTGAGAATTTCAACTCGAATATGACTCGAAACCGACCCGTTTATTTATATGCAAGTTTTTTGAATTATTTAAATAAACTAGAAAGATACAAAACCAAAAGCATAAGTAAAAGAAAACCTTCAAATTGAATTGTTTTGTAATGTTGAAATGACTTAGCCGTCTAGATCAAGATTTCATTTCAGTTTTTCCATTCTCTCCCAAACTACCCAGTCTCTTTCACCACTCTCACATCCTCATGACCTTGTCATCCGCCTCCCCAACTCCCACTCTTTTAATTTTGTCATCTAAACTTGCTATGACTTCATTTATTCTGCCTCAAAACAATTAGTTTTTCATTTCCGCCTACCAAACTCCTACTCTTTCAACATGCTCAATCTTTTAACCTCACATGACACGACATATTTCAAGGTATAACCCTAACCCGAAACCCGACACGAACTCGACACGAAAATAAACGGGTTGACACGACACGACGCGTTAATTAAATGAGTCGGGTTAGAGTCAAACACTTTCAACCCGTTTAGTGTTTCGACACGACACGATTGCCACCTCTAAAGCCAACTCATACTCGAGATCGACTAAAAAATACTCGAAATCAACTCAACATAAGTGAAAATGAACAACATCAAGTTGGGTGTTGGACTGTTGGGTAATCCAAAAATCCAGATCCAACAAGCATTCACATGAAACCAAAAAATCTGGTTTACCCATAACATGAATATTTAGTTATTACTTGCACAGTTTTTGACTCAAAGCTTGTAACATCGGTCCTTCATTCAGCAGAGTCATGAGTTCAACTAGGGGTGTGATCAATCCGAGTCGAGGTGATACAATGTAACAAAAAGGGTAAAAATGTAGCTTTACAAAGCTCACGAGCTTCAAGGGCCAACTGGTTTAACACTCAAGTTGCTCAAGCACAAACTCGGCTCAACTTGAATTGAGTTGATTTCTAATATGTTTTGGGCCGGGTTCAAGGGGCTACAACAGGTTAACAATGGTTCTTTTGAAAATATTTATAAATATCAACGATTTTTCTAAAAAGAAAAATAAAATAGTGACTTGTGTAAAAAAGTTGAAATAATGGTTAATCTGAGAATTTCCCTGATTAACCAATAGAATTTGGAGTTTTGAACTAAAGTATGCTGTTACTGTGTTCATCTAACCCAACATTTAATATCTCTCACAAAATTCCTTAATGAAGAGGATTATGATAGACGTCATTTCAAAAAGAACAAAAGAACGACTTCCCCCTCCAAAAATCACCCTTACGAACCAAGAAATCTGGTCTACCCATAACATGAAAAGATATTCATTCTACTACTTACACAGTTTAAGTGTTTAACGCAAAGCTTCTAACATCAGTAGAGTCATGAGTTTGAGTAGGGGTGTAATCGATACAGGTATTATATTAATAGGGAAAAACAAAAAATGTAACTTTGACAAATCTCACGAGCTTCATTCATGAGCTGGAATCGACTTGAATCAGGACGAATTCTGGTATTTTTGGGCCCAGCCATGGGTTGAGTTGGTTTAGGTTGATCACACCTGTAAGTTTGACAGCTGAAGAAGCCTTGTGAAATTCTGAGACTTGATTCATAGTCTCCATTGACCTCTCATGGAACTTGGCTTCATCACTCCAACTGAAAACCATTTCCTCCAATTCATTTCCATGCTCCAATAAGGAACGGGCTAAATTTAGTTCAGGCTTATTTTCTTGGAATTCAAGAAACTCCACCTTTTTCAGATGACGAGTCAAGATGCTCATTGTTTCAGGTGTAGCTTCATCTTGATTCCACTTGTCCAATCCATAAACATTCTAGATAATCAAACAAAAGCACATGTGAGAAATGGGATGAGTGAAAGCGAGCCACATTCTTCAAGATTGTGATACATAAAAAACAGAGTATTGAATTACAGAAATGGTCCCTGTGGCTGTTTAAATAAATAAATTAACGGTTAACCCTTAAATATAGATTTGTTACGGTAACAGCCCCTGTGGTTGACTAGTCCCACGTGAAATTACTAATATAACCTTTCCTAGTCCTTTTATCTTTGATCTTTAATTGATTTCTATATCTGGATTCTGGAAGATGATGGGAGTGTGGGGTTGGGGTGGGAGTGGGAGTGGGGCCCATGAACTTTGATTTCTTTTTGAATTAATTTATATAAATAAATAAAAAAAAAATCCAGAAAATGGTACCAAATACCAATGCCATCAGGGACCAAAACAGTAACAGAATTCAAACTTAGGAACTGTATGGTTAGAAAAAATAAATTGGAGTGAGAGTGCAGTTTTTGGACAACTACAGTGACCATTTCTGTAATTTACTCCAAAAAATATTAATTTCATATGAGAATACCTTTGGAAAAACCAAATGAAGATACTCCAGATCTGGAAGACAGGTGAGAAATCGGATGAGTACATGTAGGGCATCAACTGTAAGCTCCAACGTCTTGAGATTAGGTAGAGATATAGGGTCATCATCATCTCTAAAGCCCATCTTTTCATATGGAAAAAAAAAAAAAAAAAAGATGACATAAAAAAAGTATTAGGGTTACAAAGACCAATTAGAATTGTCATTTGCACAAAAAAAACATGAAACATAAGCACCGGATGTCATGTTTCATGTTAAGTGCATAATGTGACATGTTTAGATCCCTAAGTGCATAAATTCATATATAATACCTTAGCAGAGATTATGTGAGAATGTTAATCATGATTTTAAAAGTGTCGTATGTAATTCTTGAAAGATTAAGGAAAGATAATGCACCTTGTTAAGGAAAGTAAATAAGCCTTAAAAGCGTGGTATGTAATTCTTGAAAGATTAAGGTGTCAAAAGAGAAAATGTGCAAAATTTATACTAAACGATCAAGCAAAAGGTAAATACAATTATACAAGGATGACAAAACATGACATAAGGGTATAAGAATCTACCTGTTCAACAGAGCGAAGGCTGATCGACAAAGATTCCACATGACGCATGTCATAAAACAAATCATAAATGGGTTCCTCAACTTCAAACAATTCTTCAGCGTAAATCACAGCTTTCTTCAATGAACATAGATTGTTAAAGAGAAACTCCGTAGCTACATAACCCGTTAACGTTAAACACACCAGTTTTGGGCAAGAAATCTCAAGGCTTAGACACATGGCCCAATCTATATCTAATCCCTCCTCAACGTACCCATCATCATCAACTAGTTCTTGGGTATCAATTCTCAGATTCTTGAGCATCGGAGATGAAATAACAAGAGAATAGGCAGGGCAATCTATCAAACTCAAATCCTCAAGCAATGGGCAGCTTTCGAGAAAATATTTTACTAAATCATCCTTCAATAAATCAACATCGTTCAGCTCAAGAACCCTAAGTGCCGGAAACCCTGTAAATTTGGGCACACTTGGAGGACCTCTCATCAAATGCAACCTTAATACCTCAAGCGAAGCGCAAGCCACCAGACAATCGGGCATCTCAATATCCTCAGAATCATCTATTGGGCGAAACAACATGTCAAGCAGTTTGAATTTTCTCACAGCAGCGGCATGAATCCATCGCCGTATGGTCGACATATTGCAGCAACTCGCACACCATAAACGAAAACTATCCAAAACGAGAGGTTTGTTTAGTAAAACCCAATCCACAAACTCTTTAAATACGTCACTTTTCAATATCAGAAATCCATATGAGAGACCCACTCCTCGGGTAAAATCTATGTCTATAGAGGGAATTGAAGTCCACAAATACCTCCATCGTCTCGACAAAATGCTGGTTCGTGTTAATTCTTCGGTACTTGGAATACGTGAAAGAATCAATTGAAGAATATCATCCGGCAACTTACTCATCATATCAACCCCATCTAATTCGCCTTCTGATGCATTTGCTAGCTTGGATTCCTTCATGACTCTGTTACTGTGATGTGAATAAAAAACCACTCAGACAGATAATCAAAACACACACACAGACATTTTATCAATCTCTTTTTTCTTGTTTAAGATCTTCTATCTACATAATGCACTTCTATTCTATTAAGGGTTAGTGTCATAATAAGGCAACTAAGTATTTCAAAGTTTACGGACACTCCTGTCAATGCATTTCTTATTGCACATTCTAAAGCATTATAGCTTCCAACTATATATATTTATCTCATATGAAAACTTTATGAAAACTTCATGTTACACCTAAAAATTACACTAGTTTGATGTATTATTTTTAGAGGTGGCAAAAATTGACACGACACGAAACACGACATAAACCCGACACGAAATAAACGGGTTTGGGTAAGATATTTCAACCCGTTTAAATAAACGGGTTGACACGACACGACACGAAAATTAAACGGGTAAGGTTAGGGTTGAGAATTTCAACTCGAATATGACTCGAAAATGACCCGTTTATTTATATGCAAAATTTTTGAATTATTTAAATAAACTAGAAAGATACAAAACCAAAACTATAAGTAAAAGAAAACCTTCGAATTGAGTCGTTTTGTAATGTTGAAATGACTTGGTCGTCTAGATTAAGACTTAATGTCAGTTTTTCCATTCTCTCCCAAACTACCCAGTCTCTTTCACCACTCTCACATCTTCGCGACCTTTTCATCCGTCTCCCTAACTCCCACTCTTTTAATTTTGTCATCTGAACTTGCTATGACTTCATCTATTCTGCCTCCAAACTATTAGTTTTTCCTCTCCGCCTACCCAACTCCTACTCTTTCAACATGCTCAATCTTTTAACCTCACATGACACGACATATTTCAAGGTATAGCCCTAACCCGAAACCCGACACAAACTCGACACAAAAATAAACGGGTTAACACGACACGACACGTTAATTAAATAGGTCGGGTTATGGTCGAGCACTTTCAACTCGTTTAGTGTTTCGATACGACACGAACCCGACACGACATGATTGCCACCTCTAATTATTTTGTATACATTTATATTCTTTACTAATGTTGAATTGAATAACAAATATAAAGTTCAAAATTAAAACAATAACTAAAAGAAACAAGACTAAAACTATAATTATATCAACAATCTAGAAAATAGAAATTAAATAATTTTTTTATATTAAAGGGTTAATGTCATGGGATGCCAATTTTTTACTCTTTAGCGGAATTTTGATCTTTATAAGTTGAGCTTTCCTCTCATAGGATGCATTGGTATAAATATCTTAAATCAAAGTTCTAAACTTGAAACCTTACTCGCAAATAATCATTAAGCTTCCGATCATCAAACACCTCATAGTTACATTACGAAAAATATATAAAACGTATATAATCATCAACCAAACAAACCAAACTCCCATAATAAAACTAAAATTGAAGACATTTCATCAAAATACTAGAGTATACAAAGAACCCATAAACCCTAGATAATAAAAATAAAAAAATACTTGAGAAAAATACCTTTTTAAATAGATACTAGTTTAAGAACAAATGGGCGATAGTTAACGATTTCCTTTGTTTCCCGCCCAATTTAAGGCTGCATCTGCAGTGTAATCATCCATGCTCCGTGCAGTAGTAATCATCTAATCGACCACGATTCTTTCTGGATTTTGGGCTGATTCTCGATTGCTGGAATTAATAACATTTTTTTGGGCCTCAGATTTGGCCCAGTTCTCGAGGGCTAAGGCTTAAATCGTCCATATACAATAAGCTTTGAAAATATCATAAATATAAGAAAATTACATAAATCGTCCATATAGTAGAAAATGTCATTTATATTATTAATTATCAAAGTATTGGAGAATTACATATCGACTATTAAAGGTCTATCAGCAATAACATATCATTAACATATGTGTAAGAAAGTATAAACTCAAGATTTTCCCAACATCAACATTTCATTCACTATGAAACAGTTGGTTTACATCAAACGAATACAAAAGAAAATCTCACTACAATCACACTCATCTCTCAGATACACATTAGATCTAATCTATTTTGTAAAACAAAATAAACTGATTCTTACGGTATAAACCCTAATCTAGAGAGAACCAAACGAAAGAGAAGAACTGTGAAAAATATCTATCGTACCCAACTGCAACCACTCAACCTTCATTATATATACTCGGATCAACATAAACCCACGGATTATCCATGAACCCAAACCGGGCTTAACAACCCGCGTGCTTTCTTATCCTGCACACTTAACATACACAAAATACCAAAAAACACAAAATAGAAAAAATAACAAATATATAATAACAAATATATACTTAATTATAAATGATAAGTTTGTATATATGATATCTTTCAACACCCCCTCTCAAACTTATCATTTAGTAACATTATGAAGTGAAAACAAATTTAAAAGACCTAATCTTTTTGATAAAAACTCATGTTGAAAACCAGTTAAAGATTTGGTCAAAATATCTGCATTTTGATTTGAAGAATCAATTTTCACTAATTTTAAAATACCATTTTCAAATTTTTCTCTAATAAAATGAACATCTATCTCAAAGTGTTTTGTTTTTTCATGAAAAACAGGATTCAATGCTAATTTAATAGCATATTCATTATCACAAAAAAGTTTAACAGGAGTTAAATTTGAATAACCTAAATCACTCAAAATTTTCAAAATCCACAACATTTCACAAGTAACAGAACCTAAAGCACGATACTCAGACTCTGTTGAAGACCTAGATACTGTACTTTGTTTTTTACTTTTCCATGAAACAAGTGAACCACCCAAATATACTAAATATCCAGACACTGACCTTCTTGTTGTCAAGCACTTTGCCCAATCAGCATCAACATAACCAACATCTAAATTATCAGTTTTAGAGATAACAACACCTTTTCCTGGAGAATCTTTTAAATATCTCAATAACCTAAAAGCAACATTTAGATGTGATTTTCTTGGTTTATGCATAAACTGACTCAACAGTTGAACAACATAACTAATATCTGGTCTTGTTACTGTTAGATAAATCAACTTCCTTATTAATTTTTGAAATTCAGTAATATTACTTATCAGATCTGAATTATCATCACTGTACCTATTGAAAACAAAATTAACTTCCAAAGGAGTTTTAACAGGTTTGCAACCTAGCATTCCAAATTCATGTAAAAGCTCCAAACAATATTTTCTTTGATTTAAACAAATACCATTATTAGTGGGTAATACTTCTATTCCCAAAAAATATTTCAACAAACCTAAATCTTTTATTCTAAATTTAGACTTAAGAAACAGTTTAACATTCTTAATTTCTACATTGCTATTACCTGTCAAAATTATATCATCCACATATACAAGCAAAACAATCACTGTGCTATCCTTTGTCCTAACAAATAACGAATAATCACTTAAACTTTGAACAAAACCAAAATCAGATAAGGAAGAACACAATTTCTCATTCCACTTTCGTGGAGCTTGTTTTAATCCATACAGTGACTTAACAAGTTTACAAACTCTAATATCATTTTTTGTGTGATACCCTTCAGGAAGAGTCATGTAAACATCTTCAACTAAGTCACCATATAAAAATGCATTATTAACATCAAGTTGGAAAATAGGCCAAGAATTATTTACAGCAACACATATAACAATTCTTACTGTAACAATCTTAGCAACAGGTGAAAAAGTCTCTTCATAATCTATTCCTTCCCTTTGGTTATATCCTTTAGCAACAAGTCTAGCTTTATATCTCTCAACCTCACCATTTGATTTGTATTTAATTTTATATATCCAACGACAACCAATAGGTTTTCTATTTTTTGGAAGATCTACAATATCCCAAGTATAATTCCTATATAACGCTTCCATTTCCCCATTCATAGCTTTGATCCAGTTAGGATCAGAAGAAGCTTCAGAATAAGTTTTTGGCTCAAATGTTTTATTCAAGTTCGACACAAAACACTTACTTTCATTAGTTAAACAAGAGTAATTCACAGATTTTTTTCAAGCCATATTTATGAGAACTTTCAACAACAAAGTCATCAAATCTTGCTGGTAAACGAATATTTCTACCAGACCTAGTGACACCTAACAAATGATCATCAGAAGGATTGTTTTGTCCTAAAATACCATCCTCAGCCAATGTAGATGAACTGGGAACATCCTCATCAACCTGAGGCACATGTGCCTCGTCACTCTGGTTGCTGACCACACTAACTGGGGTCTCATCCAGACCATGAACTGCTCCAGCACCATCAGATTGATGGGTTACTCCCAAATCATCTAAACTACTGTTTTCTTGTAGAGAACTAGATAACATAGGCTCATCATAGGAAAATGGGTCACTTGGATTATTCAAAAAATTAGACTTATCAACATTTGAAAAATTAAGCTTGAATGGAAACACTGACTCATAAAATTTCACATCCCTGGAAACAAAAACAAAATTTGTGTCAAGACTTAAAACTTTATATCCCTTTTGTTCCAAAGAATAACCAAGTAAAACACATTTATCTGCACGTTCAGAAAATTTATCCAAATTATTTAATTTTGTTGCAAAGCAGAGACACCCAAAAACACGAAGTTTTTCAAAACTGGGAATAGATTTATAAACAAGTTCATAAGGTGAGGCTCCATTCAACACAGAAGTTGGAGTTCTATTAATCAAAAAAACTGAAGTTAAAACAGCATCACCCCAGTAACATAAAGGCAACCATGACTGAAACAATAAAGACCTAGCAACATTCAAGATATGTCTATGCTTCCTCTCAACCACCCCATTTTGCTGAGGTGTGTAAACACATGATGTCTAATGAATAACACCTTTACTTTCAAAAAAAGTTTTCATGTTATGATTTAAAAACTCAGAACCATTATCAGTCCTAACCTTTTTAATTTTAATACCAAACTGATTATGCAAAATATTAAAGAAAGCATTAACACATGAAAAAACTTCACTTTTAGATTTTAACAAATAAATCCAAGTTGCCCTAGTGAAATCATCCACTATAGTAAGAAAGAACTTAAACCCTTCTGAAGTGATCACTAGAAAGAGATCCATTCTTTTGAAGAGACTCTTCACGAGAAATTATAGAAAAAGCAGTTTTGACACTAGGAAGTGGATCCATGAGTAGAATATGACTCTTAACTTGATTATATGTTTCATCAAGACCAGTAAGAAATTGCATGAGCTTCATCAGCTTAGAATGATCATTTAGTTTAACTGCAGCCTCACAAGTACATTCTGTAAGACTGATTAAACCATCAAATTCTTTCCATAAAGCATCCAGTTTATTAAAATAATCAGACACAGTCATACCACTTTGTTTTAAAGAATTAATTCTTTGATGAATATTAAAGATTACAGACCCATCTGCTTTATTATAGGTTTCAAACAAATTTTCCCAAATTTCTTGTGCATTATCAGAATACGCATGACTAGCATAAATTGAATCACTGATAGAAGACAATAACCAGGAACACACAACTGCATTAGCCCTTTCCCACTTAGTCTCTTTAGTTTTCTCAACCGAATTCTTTTTAAATGTACCATCTACAAACCCTAGTTTGTTTCTAGCCTTAAGGGCCCTAGTCATGGAACTTCTCCAAATACGGAAGTTTTCATTTCCAGTTAGTTTAACAGTAACAATAGTTGTAGTAGCATTATCAGATGGATGAACATAGAGAGGATCATCAAAATTAAATAAATCATCCTTCCCACTCCCTTCAGGAGGATCATTAGGACCAGCCATAAAGCAAACAGATAAAAACAAACAATGAAGACACTAACAATCAGTCACTGTATGACGTCCAGATGGTCACCACGTATGTTGGGGCCCAAGACAGTCAATACAGATCAACCAGGTATACAAGAAAAAAAACTGCACAGAAATTTAACTAATACACTCAAAACATACAGATCTCCCACATTTATTCTACTAAAGAGTTGAGAAAGGAACAAGAAAACGCTCACAGCGATCAGAAGGAGATTTATAGTTCAAAGTGACCGCTCACCTCCCTTAGGGTTGTTCTCTGTCAGAGTTATTTCAGACGAGTGTCCGTTCCCTGACAGAGTTACTTTGACCCTAAACACTGGGATTGAGTGAGCAGACCAGATGATGAGAAGTTTTTCTTCAAGTATAAACCACAGATCCGGAAGGATCGGACGATAACCACCAAATCTGCAAAGTGAAACTTACAATCGCAGTAACTTGATTCTAACAAGAGAAAAAAAGTATCGAGAGTTTCCAAGAACCAATCGATTAACGAATGATCAAGAAACAATCGATTTCAAGTATTAAAGAAGGAACAAACACCAAAATAGAAGAGGAACAGTCTAACCTGTATGAATCTTCTGCAAATCAACAAGAACCTCAAATATCGTCACACAGAGAGGCTCTGATACCATGTAAGAAAGTATAAACTCAAGATTTTCCCAACATCAACATTTCATTCACTATGAAACAGTTGGTTTACATCAAACGAATACAAAAGAAAATCTCACTACAATCACACTCATCTCTCAGATACACATTAGATCTAATCTATTTTGTAAAACAAAATAAACTGATTCTTACGGTATAAACCCTAATCTAGAGAGAACCAAACGAAAGAGAAGAACTATGAAAAATATCTATTGTACCCAGTTGCAACCACTCAACCTTCACTATATATACTCGGATCAACATAAACCCACAGACTATCCATGAACCCAAACCGGGCTTAACAACCCGCGTGCTTCTTATCTTGCACACTTAACATACACAAAATACCAAAAAACACAAAATAGAAAAAATAACAAATATACAATAACAAATATATACTTAATTATAAATGATAAGTTTGTATATATGATATCTTTCAACAATATGTAGCATGTGACATGACATATTCAGATCCAAGTGACTAATATGAAGTCCACATGAATTTTTTTTGATTAATTTTTTAAAAAACCTATAAAACTGTTGTTATTATTATTATTACTATCATTTTTTTTTCTTAAATTATGAAACTTCATTTGTTTTTTACTAGATATTTTTATATCCATGAACATGGATAAAAAGTCAATATATATCGACGGATACCAAACGGGCAACAAGATGTGGCACTAGCATTTTCTGAATGGTAAAATTAATTCTTTTGAAAATAACATATGTAGATGTGGGAGATATAAAATCAGTATCCATGACTCGTTGAACTCTATTGAGGAGCTCCACCTCCTCTTATGCGAGAAAAACAAAAGTATCAAATGCGAAAGATAAACACATGTTTTTCAATGCATGCATTCTCGTGCTTACTACTTTGCATGCGATGGCTTTCACCAAATCTACAAAAGGAACATAGATTGCATAAAATATAACACCGCCCAAAATTGAACACATCTTCCAACAAAATTTAATACGTAGGATGATTTATGAGTGTAATCGATTCGAACCAACTCATTAGACACCAAAAATCGGTTGGGTTCAGATGTAGTCAAATTTGGGCTACTCTAGTATACTATCAAGCCTAACTAGAGTATTGAAATACATGGCTCCTTAGCTCACAAGCTTTAAGCTTAATCTAGCTTATTGATATTCATTTATTCTTTATTTTATTCATACTTACATATATCGGGACAAGTCAAGTCATCAAGTCAAAGATTGTGAATTTATTTAATGTTGTTTTATTTACTTATTAACTAATCTTGTCAGGAAGAACCGAGTTCAACATTGTCAATTACTTTATTGAGGTCAAGCCCGGTCATGAAAATTCAGGCTCGATCGAGCTTGAGTTTTTTATTCAAGGTGAGCTTCAAAGTTGGCATTACACAGCTCAATTACACCCTTCGGAGGATCATGATGTACGTCTTTTCCAAAAGAACAAACAGATAAGTAGCTATTATAGCAAAACACAAACAAAACTAGACCTGAGAACCAGACTAATATTTTCTAGTAATAAGTAAAATTGTAAAAATGAACGAGTTAAAACACATCCACATAAACCCAAGAAATCTTGTTTACCCATACCGGCAATAGGTAGTTACAACAAACACAGATTTTGATACAAAGTTTGTAACACCAGTACTTGATTCAGCAGAGTCATGAGTTCGGCTATGGGTGCAATGGACCAGAGTAGAATCGATACATTGTACCAAAAAGGGTAAAAATGTAACTTTTACAAAGCTCACGAGCTTCCACGGCCAAGTAGTTTAACACTCGAGTTGCTCGAGCACGAGCTTGACTCAGCTTGAATCGAGTCGATTTCTAATATGTTTTGGGCTGGGTTCGAGTTGGCTTGGCTAGGGTTGATTATACATCTAAGTTTGACAGATGAAGAAGCCTTGTGAAATTTTGAGAGTTGATTCATAGTCTCCATTGACTTTTCACGGAACCTGGTTTCATCAGCCCAACAGAAAACCATTTCCTCCAATGCATGTCCATGCTCCAATAAGGCACGTGCTAAATCTAGTTTCGGCTTGTCTTCATCGAATTCTAGAAATTTAACCTTTTTCAGATGATGAGTCAAGACTCTCATCGTTTCAGCATCATCTAGCTTCCAGTATTTCAACACATAAGCATCCTAGATCACCAAACAAAAACACATGTTGAGGTGCAAAAATCCAAACAAGTTTGGAATTGAAGTGTAGGTCAAATACTAGATATAAACAACATCGTAGGTATGTTTGCAGAAAGTATATATTGCTTCAATGATTAGAAAAATAATAATAATATAAAGATTTAGAAGGTTATAAACATTTGAATACGCATTTAGCACCTTACAATTTGTTTTTAGTTGTAGCTAACCTTTTTGTATTTTACTCTTTTGATAAAAATACAACCAAATTGATATCCCTTTATAGGTAAACGAGCAGGAATTTTCCGCCTTTATGAATTTGTGAAAGTGAGCCACATGCTTCTAAGATTGTGATAAATAAATAAATAAATAAATAAAAACCATTTGATATGAGAATACCTTTGGAATGATCAAATGGAAGGACTCCAGATCCGGAAGACGTGTGAGAATTGGAATGAGAGTATTCATGAAGTTGTAGGCATGAACTGTTTGCTCCAAAGTCTTAAGATTAGGTAGAGATACAGAGATATCAACTGTTGGATCAAAACACTGCCATAATGACAACAAGCAAGGGTTTGGAGGTTCTGATTCATGATAATAAACATGTCAAAATAAAACAACACCTATAAATCTTATTATATAGTTCCTGATTAATGTTGTAATCTTAACTTAATAATACGTAAAATAGATGTTTGAAAAATACTACACTGCAAATATGTTAACCAAATGAGGAATTGTTAGGAAAGGGAATAGCACCTACCCACTTGATGCAGTAAATGTTGATCGATAAATACTCCACATGAGATATTTCATCAAAATATTCAAAAGTGTCTAATTGTTCTTCTGCCTCATATAAATCAGTAATGTGAATCACTGCTTCCTTCAAAGAGTATAGAGTTCCAAAGCGAAAACGCATGGCTACATTACCAGCCAACTTCAAAAACACTAGTTTTGGGCAAGAAATCTCAATACGTGAATACTTCCTAGTATAACAGCATTCTCCAGTCTCTTCATAATGGTTCTCAATTCTCAGATTCTTGAGCTTTGGGGATGAAATACAAAGATCTTGCCATTCAAACACTATGCAGTCTATCAAACTTAACTCCTCAAGCAATGGGAAGCTTTCGAGAAAACGTTTTACCAAATCACACTTTTCTAACCTAACATTATTCAACTCAAGAACCCTAAGTGCTGGAAAACCTGTAATGCTAGGCAAACATAGAGCACACTCGAACAAACACAACCTTAACACCTCCAGAGAACTGCAGGTCACCAGACAATGTGGCACCTCAATATCCTCAGACTCCTCCCTAGAGCAGAACATCAAGTCAAGTAATTTGACTTTTCTCATAACAGCAACATGAATCCACTGCCTTATGGTCGACATGTTGTAGTAATTTGAACACCACAAACGAAAGCTATCCAAATCAAGGGTTTTGTTTAGTAAAACCCAATATACAAAGTCTTTGAATCTGTTCTTTTTGAATATTTTTGAGGGCTTCAGTCGGCGGGTATAATCTATGTCTATGGAGGGAACTGAAGTCCACAAATACCTCCATCGTTTCGACAAAATGCTTGTTCGAATTACCTCTTCTGTACCTTGAAGACGTGAAAGAATTAGCTGAAGAACAGGATCTGGCAAGTTACTGATCATATCGACCCCAACTTCACATTCTGATGCCTTTGCTTGTTTTGATTTCTTCATGACTCTGTTACTTTGTTGATGCATAACAAATCATTCAGACGGATTGTGAACAAAGACATCACAACTTCTACACAAAGCTAAAGGACATATCATTGCATTTCTAATTCTACATTCCAAAGCATTATAGTTTCTAACTGTTTATATATTATCTCATATACAAACTTTATGTTACACGGATTACTCTGTGTGCATTTATATCAAATATGAAAATCCAGAACTTAAATACTTTTTTTAGATATTGAAAAGGTTAATGTCATGGGAAGGCCGAATGCTAATTTTTACTCTTTAACCGGATTTTGATCTGCATACATTAAGCTTGACCCTCAAAGGACACATAGGTAAATTTCTTAAATCTCTATGACTGTCATGGGAGTTCTAAACTTCCAAGCTTTAAAAATTTCAGACATTACATATAAACCGTATATAATCATCACCAAACAAACCAAATTCAAGTTAAAAAAACTAAAATTAAGGTATTTGAGAAAAATAAAAGAGTATACAAAGGACATCTAAAATCTAATAATAACAAACCATATTCGAATTAGAAAAATGATATATATTTGAGAAAGATACCTGATTAAATAGATACTTTAAAGAAATACTGGGGTGATTGTGAGCAATTTCTTTTGTTTCCGCCCAATCTGAGCTGAATCTGCTACGTAATCATCCCCCATGGCCATTGCGCCCTGCTAGTCCGCTATTATTTCTGGGTTACGGGTTGTTTCTCGATTGCTTGAATTGAAACATATTTTTTGTGAAGTGCTTAACTGCCTATGGGCTGGGCTAAAATTTCTTGGGTCATGATTATTTTATAACAAAACATTTTCTTAAATATAATTAACTTTTGAAAATATCATAAAGATTAGATAAATATGTATAAAACATATATGGTGCATGTGGCTTGGCTCTGCTATGGGTCATTGCGTATGGATATATGTCAGTTTTTTCCAAAATTTTATAAATTGAGTTTTATTTAAATCGATTTGATAACCGGTTGCTGGTTTGACCACCGGATCAACCTACTTTTCAGATTTACATAACGTCAATACCAAATAAAATTTACATAATTTCAGTATCAAAGAGCTTCATAATATTTAACCGCACATAATTAGCCTCATAACATTTACCAAATTTTAGTAATAAAAACACATCACTTGAGCTATAGCGAAAAGTTTATCTAAGATCCAAAACAAATGACTTTTTTTGTCATTTAAGTTGGCAATATGAACATTAAAAATCAAGTCAAATCAAGTCAAATGTTACTAAATTATCTCATATTCAAAGGGTTCTTATATTTACTTTCTGGAATTGCAAGGAATGTATCTGCAACGGATTATCAACCATAAGATATCAGAGAAGTTTAAATAGATGTGAAAAAGATCACAGAGTCCAATTATAACAGTTCAATACGGGTTTTAACTGTTTAATTTAATCGGATCAACTGGATTTTTGAAAAAAAACAATATATTTTGGTTGTGAAGTAAGCATAAAATGGATGCTAGTTGAACCGTTTCATTTCCATGTTTTTGGTTTGACTGAGCGGTTCGAACTGACTTTTAAAACATTAGTGTTTTCATTTTTGTCCTGGACATCAACATTTTATTTGTTGCATCCATGTAACACATCATAGAGGCCATTCTTAAAATTGGTTAGTAATATAATTAACCATCAATATATATGAGATTACTTATTTAGTGATGATATATCAAAACATTTTAAATAGGCTATTGAACAAATACTTTTGTCACAATTTGACCATTGTTATATGTTATAGTAATTTTACCTAATTTTGCCTGGTCACTAAACACGCGGTTTGAAATCCCAAACACGCGGTTTGAAATCCCAAATGTAATGGCTACCAAGATATGCCACGTATGATGAATCGTTTGAAATCCCAAATGCCAATCAAATACATTTTACTTTGGACTGGTGTCCATTTTTAGCATCGACAATTTTGGAGACGAATCTTGCAATTGAGAATTGCTTTAGGTTTCAAATGTGCAATAAATTAAACATATTGATGATATATCCCTAACTTTTGACAAAGCATGTGAACAAGATTTGTAATCTAATCATAACTAAACAAGTAAATAAGTTGTTATTAGAGTACCTTAACTCATTGTTATTTATGAGGTCATCTTTTACTTTCAACGTTGAAACAAACATTCACACAATAACAATGAATCTTAAGCCAAATCATGTTTTAAAAAATGTATATGTTTATCCATTATACTCGAGGTACTTTTTTTTTTCATTTGGGCAAATATATGAACTTAATGGCAGTGTATTGCCTATAGCGGAAGAACGAATATACTTCCACATAGAATCAAATTTGACCTAAATTATGTTGCTATTGTGTGCATTTAACCCAAAATTTAATACATCTTCCAACAAATTTTCTTACTCAAGAGGATCATAATGGAAACCATTCCCAAAAGAACAAACGAATGATTTTCTTTTTCCTCCACAGATCACTCTTACGCCTTGTTCCCGAGTTCTACTTAAGGAGAGAAATGGGAGGATGCGGAGGGAAAGTGAAGGGTGTCAAAGGAAAATCGTGTTCCCGAGTTTCATTAATGGAAGGAAAGTGAGGGGAGGGGAAGAATTTTAGAGTCATATTTTCCTTCCAAATTGGGCGGATTTGGGAAGAAAGTGAGAGGAAGGAAAATTTTAAGTTTTAATTTCTTTTTCCTCCTAACTCGGGAACGCAAAAACTTAAAATTTTCCTTTCATTTCCTTCGAACTCGGAAACACAGAATAATGAATATTTTCCTTCACTTCCCTTTCTTTCTGTCAAAATTTTCCTTCCCTTTCCTTTAATGAATTTAAAAAAAAAAAAAAAAAAAAAAAAGTCGGGAACAAGGCATTAAGGAAAAAAAAAATGGAGTTGCAAAGACAAACAAGCAGTTAATTTAGCATAACACAAACAAAACTAGACTGGAAAACCAAACTGATAGTTTCTAGTTATAAGTGAATGAACAACATCAAGTTGGATAATGCGAAAATCCAAATACAACATACGTCCCATGAAACCAAGAAATCGGGTATACCTATAACATGAACAGGTAGCACACTACTTTACACAGTTTAACACAAAGCTTCTAACATCAGTCCTTCATTCACTAGAGTCGTGAGTTTGACTACGGGTCTGGTCAATGCAGTAAAAAAGGGTAAAAATGTAATTTTGACTAAGCTCACAAGCTTCACGAGCCGGGCATTTTAATACACGAGTTGCACGAGCAAGAGTTTGATTCAATCCGAGTCGACTTCTGCTATTCTTGGGGCCGGTATGGTATTGGCTCAGCTGGGGTTGGGTTGACTAAAAATCTAAGTTTGACAGCTGACGAAGCCTTGTGAAATTTTGAGACTTGATTCATAGTTTCCATTGACCTCTCATGGAACTTGGCTTCATCACCCCAACTGAAAACCATTTCCTCCAATTCCTTTCCATGCTCCAATAAGCCACGCGCTACAGCTAGTTTTGGCGTTTCTTCATCGAATTCAAGAAACTCAACCTTTTTTAGACAACGAGTCAAGATGTTGATTGTTTCAGCATCTTCTAGATTCAACTCGTGCAATCCATAAACATACTACATCATCAAACAAAAGGAAAACGTCTTACATGTTGAGGTGCAAAAGTTGCAACTAGTTTGAATTCTTGAAAAATATATTTGTAGGCTCAAATCTCAATTGCTCTTTCATATAATAGGATAAGGTAGAGGTCCCAAGTTCAAATCCTTTTCAATAGAAAAAATGATTTGCTTCATGATCCAGTCTAGGGTTCATAAATATCCGTCTAAATCCCATCTGATATTTTTTTAGCATAGGTTAAAACGGGTCTTGTTGAATTAGGTTGACCTATTTTTCCGTTTTTCTATAGCTATAAATTATTGACATATTAAACACTTTAGAACCACTTTAAGTTAATACACGGTAAATTTAAAAACTATCTAAGAGAATATTTTTCGTGCGTCCCATTTATAAATAAGATAATAAAATATCATGATCGCATAATTAATTTACAGAGGTTGTACTGTATGTCTGCAAAAAATATATTATTAAAATAATAATATGTTTTTTTTCTTTTCTTTTCTATAAAATGATTTAGAAGGCTGTAAACATTTGTATACACATTTGGCACCTTTGAACCGTCCAAGCCATTGAGCTGACTTTTTTTATTTTACTCGTTTAATTAAATATAAACAAACTGATCCATTTTAGGTAAAAGAGCAGGAAGATTTAGCCTCTATGAATATGTGAAAGTGAGCGACATGCTTCAAGACTGAAAAAAAAAATAGCATTTGATGTGAGAATGAGAATGAGAATACCTTTATAAAGTTTAAATGGAGAGACTCTAGATCCGGAAAACATTTGAGAAATGGGATGAGCATATACACTCCATGCGGGTCATCAACTATGATCTCCAAAGTCTTGAGATTAGGTAGAGATATAGGCTCATCTATACTTGGACAATAACACTACCACAATCACAAGTAAAAAATTTAAAGGTTATTATTCATCATTCATGGCAATAAATAAGCATAAAGGTACCCAAATGATGAAGATTCACTCAAAATCAATAAAAAGCATGTAGGTACATTAAACCCTGTTAATTCCATTAAGTCAAAAAGAAACAACACCCAGGAAGTTTATTTTATAGCTTTTGATTAATTTTCTAATCCAAAAATGGAGTCTTCTATTCATATGAAATGGGCTAAAGTTTTCATCCTTTTCATCGAGAGTTCTGTAATTCATTTACCATTACACAACTAATGATGTTACTTCATTTTGCATGGTTCTGATTTCAAATTTGGAAAATAAGTGTATATGGGACCCACATAACGGAGATGACACGAGATGAAATTTAATATCAGGTGATCATTAGACAACCATGTCTTTTTGCAAAACTACTAAGGAAAGGTTGCATAGAACTTTTTCATAGAGTTAATGAGTATTGGTATACAGAAGTCTTGCTTTCGTAGGCTAACATATTTTAAAATAGATTGAACAATATAAAATGATGTGCTTTATCATAACACTGTATCAGAACATACAGCAAAAGAGGAAAGTACACTGCAAAATATAATAAACGAAATATAAAATTTTATACCTGTCCGACACAGTAAAGGATGATGGACAAAGATTCCACTTGAGATAGTTCATCAAAAACATCAAAAGTGGGTTCTTCCAATTGAAAAAAATCTTTAATGTGAATCACAGCTTTCTTCAAAGAGTATAGATTTTCAAATAAAAAATGACAAGCTAGAGAACCAGTTAAATTCAAAAACACCAGTTTTGGACAAGAAATCTGAATTTCGAAGCCCATTCGACAATTTATGAATTCGTCTGCTTCATAATCAAAAGTTCTTTCCCGATTTTCGATTCTCAGACTCTTGAGCTTCGGACATGAAATAATAAGACAATTAGCATCACAGTGTAACAAAGTCAAATCCTCAAGCAACGGGCAGCTTTCAAGAAAATATTTTAACACGTCAGTCTTTTTTAACGTAACATCATTCAACTCAAGAACCCTAAGTGCTGAAAACCCTGTAATCTTAGGCACACATAAACGATCTCCGAGCAAACATAACCTTAAAACTTCCAAAGAACCACAAGTCACCAGACAATGGGGCACCTCAACATCCCTCAGACTCATCTATTGGGCAAAACATCAAGTCAACTAGTTTCACTTTTCTCACAACAGCCGCATGAATCCATCGCCTTATGGTTGACATATCGTAGTAATCCGCACAATGGAAACAAAAACTATCCAAATCAAGAGTTTTGTTTAGTAAAACCCAATACACAAACTCTTTGAATCCATTACTTTCCAATTCCTTGTCTGGATCTAATCCTCGGGTATAATCTATGTCTATAGATGGAATTGAAGTCCACAAATGCCTCCATCTTCTTGACAAAATGCTTGTTCGAATTGCTTCTTCAGTACTTGGAATACCTGAAAGAATCAGCTGAAGAACATGATCTGGCAAGTTACTGATCAAATCAACCCCATCTTCTCCTTCTGATGCATTTGCTTGCTTGGATTTGTCCATGGGTCTGCTACTGTGATGTGAATAAAAAAGATCATTCAGTAAGACATTTTATTCTACACAAAGTAAAAGGGAGTAAGTTTCGTGCCAAGATAGATCTCTTTCTCTATATGTTTTTTCATATGTCAGATTTTTTGTATACACCTCTTTATTAGATTGAGGGTTAATGTCATAATATGGCGACTAAGAATTTCAATTTTACATTCATGTTCTTTCCAAAAAAAGCATTTACATTCATGACATTGCATTTCTAAATGTACATTGTAACGCATTAGAGTTTCTAACTGTTTAAATGTCGTTTCATATTTTGTTACATCTTAAAAATGTAGGATTTTGATGTATTAACTTGTATGCCTTTATATAATTTACTAATGTTGTATCCAATAACAAAAATAAAGTAGAAATAAAAAATAATTAAACTAAAAGCAAATACAGAAACAAATTAACAAAATTAAAGCTAAAACTATATATATATATATATATATATATATATATATATATATATATATATATATATATATATATATATATATATATATACTATCAAACATGACAATTTCAAAATTATATAATCATATTTAAATAATTTAAACTGTTTTAAGGGTTAATTTCAGGGGATTGGATGCTAGCTTTTTACTCTTTAACTGTATCTTAATTTCCATAATTTAAGCTTGGATAAGTAAATACATAAACCAACATGACTGTAATGTGAGGTTCTAAGCTTAGGTGATGTCTAGATTTTTCTTTGTTATTGTGATACTCTATATCAGCTCTAGCCTTTGGCTGTGAGAGAAGGGTTCCCCCTGGATCAATTATCTGATTGTGTTTTGCTTTCAATCAATTTCAACATCGTTTCCTTACTTTTCTTCTTTGTTCTTTTTATTTTTGTAAACCCTAATTTTTGTTTCTCATCAGATGTCATGGGTTCACTCTCATACATATAATAACTTGTTATTATATATATATATATATATATATATATATATATATATATATATATATATATATATATATATATATATATATATATATATAGAGAGAGAGAGAGAGAGAGAGAGAGAGAGAGCAAAAAATTATGAACTTCCAAAAAAACCAATAGAAAGTAAGTCTTAATAGTAAAAACAAAACAAGAATAAATAACTTTTTTTATGATCCGATAAATATATCCATAATATATAAAATAAATATACCGAAGGTATTTGGTTCATTAGTTAGTTATTTTATCCGAGAGCGCTCATTGTTCAAAGATGGCAACTAGATATTGCACGGTGTAACGTTTTCTAATGATTGCCCTCAACATGATGCTTTATAAACACCAAATGGACCAATCGTTAAACTTTATCCAAAAAATTTAATAAATGCCCAACTCATATACTCGGGATAAGCTAAAAAATAATCGAAATGGCCTTGGTTTAAGTGAAAATGAGCAACATTAAGTTGGGTAATGCCAAAATCCAAATCCAAGAACCATCCACATGAAACAAAGAGATCCGGTTTACCTATAACATGAATAAAGTAGCTACTACTTGCACAGTTTTTAATACAAATCTTACAACATCAGTCCTTCATTGAGTAGAGTCATGAGTTTAACCTCGGTCGATACAATGTACCAAAAAAGGATAAAACTGTAACTTTGACTAAGCTCACGGACTTCAACAGCCAAGTAGTTTAATACTCGAGTTGCTCGAGCACTTGCTTGAGTCAACTTCAAATCTTTTTGGGGCCAATATCGATTCGGTTTGTCTTGGTTTGATTACAAATCTAAGTTTAACATTTGAAGAAGCCTTGTGAAAGTTTGAGACTTGATTCATAGTCTCCAATGACTTTTCATGGAACTTGGCTTCATCAATCCAAATGAAAACCATTTCCTCCAATGCACTTCCATTCTCCAATAAGGCACGTGCTAAAGCTAGATGTTCTTCATCATAATCATGAAACTCCACCTTTTTAAGACGAGGAGTCACGAAGTTGATTGTTGCAGCATTTTTTAATTTGCACTTGTCCGCTCGATAAAAAAACTAGATCATCAAACAAAAGCACAAGATTTTCATGTTGAGATGCCAAAATCCAAACTAGTTTTGAATTATTGAAAAATGTATTTATAGGCTTACTGATACATTAAACCCATTGAGCTAACTTTTATTTTTTTTTAATTTTACTGGTTTACTAAAATATAACCAGCTTGATTTATTTGCAGGTAAAAACGAGCAGCTATGAATATGTGAAAGTGAGCTACATGCTTCAAGAGTGTGAAACATAAAAAATACCTTTTCCATTAGGTCCAAAAGTGAGGATTCGTTTATAAAGATCAAATGAAGAGACTCTAAATCCGGAAAGCATTTGAGAAATGGGATGAGCCTATGCACTGCATCAACTGTTATCTCCAAAGTCTTGAGATTAGGTAGAGATACAGGCTCATCTTCTTCTGGCCAATAGGCCTACACCACAATCACAACAAGTCAAAATTTAGAGGATATTATCCATGCATGTAAAGGCATACCCAAATGATAAAGATTCAATGAAAACCAATTTGTCACTAGGTAAAAAAGAAATACGACTTATGGGCTAAACTTTTCACCTTTTTCATTGAGAGTTTGTGTAATTCATTTAACATTACACAACTAATTCGGTTACTACATTTTCCATATGGTTATGATTTCCATAATTTGAAGATGTGTATATGGGACCCACATAACGGAAATGACATGAAATTTAACACAAGGCAACCATTAGACAGCCTAATCTTTTGGCAAAGGGATGTCATTTTTCCACATATGTTTTTGATTCATCCACTTAAAAAAAAGGTTTAATCGAAGAGAGAATCATAATGAAATGTATAAAAGTCGAAACAACTTTTTTCAAGTGAATGGATTAAAAACCTTAAATAGAGCTGAGATGACTAATATGGGTTGAACAATAAAAAAAGAATATGCTCTATCACAACATACAGATTTCAGAAGATGGAAAAAAACAGTGCAATATATTTGAGCTGAAATGAAGAATTGTTTAAAAAGAGAATAAGCTTCTACCTGTCCCACACAGTAAAGGCTGATGGACAAAGATTCCACTTGAGATATTCTTTCAAAAAAATCACAAGGGGGATCCAACTGATTAAGAAAGTCTCTACAGAGAATCACAGCTTTCTTCAAGGAGTATAGATTGTAGAGAATAAAATCACGAGATACAGAGCCAGTTAAGTTCAAAAGCACCAGTTTTGGGCAACAAATCGTAACACTTGAACTCATTCTACAATCTATGTAATCTTCTGTTTCATAATCAAAAATTCTTTCCCGGTTTTCAATTCTCAGATTCTTAAGCTTCGGACATGCAATAACAAGTTTATCAGCATAGCAGTGTAACAAACTCAAATCCTCAAGCAATGGGCAGCTTTCAAGAAAATATTTTACCAAATCACCCTTTTTTAACGTAACATCATTCAACTCAAGAACCCTAAGTGCAGAAAACCCTGTAATCTTAGGCAAACATAGATGATATCCGAGCAAACATAACCTTAACACTTCCAAAGAACCACAAGTCACCAGACAATAGGGCATCTCAATATCCTCAGACTCGTCTATTGGGCTAAACATCAAGTCAAGTTGTTTGACTTTTCTCACAACAGCAGCATGAATCCATTGCCTTATGGTCGTCATATCATAGTAATCCGCACAACGTAAACGAAAACTATCCAAATCAATGGGTTTGTTTAGTAAAACCCAAGAAACAAAATTTTTGAATCCAATACTTTCCAAAACCATTTGGGGATCATGTTCTAGACCTCGGGTATAATCTATGTCTATGGAGGGAATTGAAGTCCACAAATACCTCCATCTTCTCGACAAAATGCTGCTTCTAATTGCTTCTTCTGTACCTTGAAGACGTGAAAGAATCAATTGAAGAACACGATCTGGCAAGTTACTGATCAAATCAACCCCATCTAATTCGCCTTCTAATGTCTTTGCTCGCTTGGATTCCTTCATCACTCTGTTACTGTGATGTGAATAAGAAATCATTCAGTAAGACATTTTATCAAACACCTTGTGAACAACAGGATAGTGCAGCTTCTACACGAAGCTAAAGGGGATAAGCTTCTAGACAAGATTGATCCCTCTTTCTCTATATGGTTTAACATATGTGAGGTTTTCTACTACACCCCTTTACTAGATTAAGGGTTAATGTCATGATGATAATATGGCAACTAAGTATTTCAATTTTTTACATTCATGTCGTTGTATTCATAACTGCACATCCTAAAGCATTAAACTTTCTAAGTATTTATATATTATCCCATATGAAAACTTTATGTTATGTTACATCTTAATTCTTAAAAATACGGTTTTTTTTGTGTATTATATACTTTACTAATATTGCATTGAATAATAAAAACAAAACTAATCCCTATTCTAATAAAAGAATAGGTTTAATCTCCTATTGATAAGTGTCATACAATTAGAACTCCTCATTAATGTTATATATCACATATCATGCCACTTGTCAACCTATTAATTATCTATTTAAAATTTTTAAATTGTAAATTTCCACTCTAATTACATTAAATTAATAATTGATTATCCATTTCAAATTTTAAATTTTAAACTTCTTACTCTAATTATAGTAAATTAATAATTGATTTTTCATTTTAAGTTTCAAAAATTTAAACTTTCTCACTTTAATAATATTAAATTAATAATATTTGATTAAAAAATAAAATACAATTATTACAGATTATAAGATGATATAACTTCACATATTTATTTAAATCAATGATTATAATTTTATATAAATAAAAAAATATATCTTAAGTAATAATTTATTTAAAATAATTGATTAATAATTTTAATTTTTTAATATAAAAGTTTAATTAATTTTATAACCGTGGTTCTCACGGGTTATAAACTAGTAGTATTTATAATATCAAATATGACACTCGAGAAATTAAATAATTACTTTTTAGGTATAAACTGGACTTTAATCTCCATAAGTTAAGTTTGACTCTCACAGGATGCAATATTTAATACTTTAAATCAATATGAGTTTCATGAGAAGGTTAGAAGCTTCAAAAATTTCAAACAATACACACAAATAAGAAAACTGAAAATTAAATCCTAGTAGTCGTTAACCTTCCCATCTTGAAAAACTTAAGACATTACATCAACCAAACAAACCAAATGCAAAAAATAAAACTGATGGATATTTGAGAAAAATAAAAGAAGATACAAAGACTATATAAACCCTAAATAATAGGAAACCATATTCAAATAAAAAAACTGATATTTGAGAAAAATACCTGATCAAATAGGTGCAAAACCTTAGGGTTTAAGAAGTAAGTGGAGGCCATGAAGGATTTCCTTTGTTTCCCAGCAAATTTGAGTCTGCATTGCTGCGTAATCACCTCTTGCTCTCTGTGCTACCAATCGACCACACTCATTTCTGGCTTCTCCGCTAATTCTTGATTCGCTGGAAACATCTTTTGGGCCTGATACTACGCCTTTACGCTCTTGTGGACTTCACGCTTAACTGTTTCTGGACGGGCTGGCAATAAAGCCAGGTCCATTATTATCTCTTTATCTAGAAAAATGATTTTTGCTCGCATAATAAAATCTTAAAAATAAAAATATCATAAATATGTAAGATATCATAAATATCTTAAAAATATGTAAGATTTTGATGTAACTCTAATGTTGGATTAAAATAAACATGTTAAACATTTTTTTAGGATACATATGATATTCTTTTTTAATAATTTGTTTTTTTGTATGTAAAAGTATTTTATTATTCTTATCAGTTACAATCTAAATTCAATGCATTGGTAGTGAATTAATTGTTTTTTATTTTCATTTTCATAAACTGATAAATAAACTAAAATATAAAATATATAATTATTAATGTAAATTGGAGCAACATACATTTATTACAGACTCAATTAGGCTACACTTATGGTGCTTCACTTATGGTGCTTACAAGCTACAACGATGACGATATGTAAACAACCATAATAATATAAAAAAATGTTCAAAACTAACATAACATTATTTGCCTTACTATTTTTTGCTAGTTTGATTACCTCTCCTCTACACCCATTCAAAAATTGGCGCTCTTGTATACCATAAATAACATATTATTAAATAATTAAGTAAAACGGGTTGAATTAGATACAAAAATAAAACCTTTAGAACGCACTTCAACAATTAGCTCACTTATGCACCATGTATAAATATGGGTTTAGCATTAGCTTCAGAACTCCACTATGCACATCATTACAATCTATTGATTTGCTAGCAATTAAAAAAATGAAATCACAAGTATCATCAACTAATACTTGGATGAAAACAAAAGAAGAAAAGGAAAATAGGATGATTATGGAAAGGCTAACAAAATCTAAATTAAGTACAATACAAAAATTAACCTGAAGTTGCAAAAGAATTTAAATAAACACCAGTAGAAATAATAATAAGAGCAAAATGAACAATGAATAGAAAAACAACTTAGCAAATGGCTTAAGTTATTATCTTTGAGAACACTTGTAGACAACAAAAAAAAGGTCAAGTTATTTATTTACATTTTTGCAATAAGTCTAAAATTTCATTACAATTTATTTAACAGCGGGATAAACGTATCAATATACAATGCTTTAATAAAAAATTATAATAAAAATGTTGTAATTTAAAGAAATAAAAGTAGGATGCTATAGAATGAAGTAAAAGAAAGTATGTTGCTAGTTCTTGCAGTTAAACCAAAAAATGACTTAGTTGTAAGTATCCATTACAGTAATGCTAGAAATTTGACGTTTTACATAAAGAGAAAAGAAGTTTGGCAGCTTTATAGAGCCTATATTATAGCTTCTACAACCATGCCTAAATCTTATAAAGTGTGAGCTAAATATATTTTAGCCAAAGTTTCATCAAATGGTTTTAGATTTTTCAATATAATTACCATGAAAAAACATATGCTACACCTTGTATTCATTTTCTTAAAAAAAATAGAAGAACCAGTTTTAATTTTATATACTATAAAAGATGTATTTAACCACAAAAGCAAAAAAGTATTTGTAACTTCGAAATCAAATTCTATATTAGAGTTATACACCTTTGGACTTTAACTTCACTTATAAGATGCATAGAGTTTGTGATCGTCCACAAATTTAAAGAAATTTGACAAAAACATTAATAAAACTCATTGATGAGTGAAACAGAAAACAATTAGGCCCATACATTTAGAGACAACAAGATTTGTACAAACATCTTGATTTTCTCACAAATACTCTTATACTTGATTAGTTAAATAGATCTTAATAAAGATATTATCAACTGCTCTGGTAGATCAACAAAACATATTGTATGTATTCAATACCCAACTAATAGATGAAATGACCAGGTCTACAAAGATAACAAGTATAGATGTACAAGTAGGAGTGAGTGCAAATCGAAACATTAGAGTGAAAATACAAATCGAGAGTTTGAGAACCGAAACTTCCCTTTTTGTAAGATTGATGTCGCCATGAATGTTGATAAACCAATCAAACCTACAATCGAAAGCTCTCTAATCAATGAATACACTGCTGAAATAAGCATCTGCGAGGTCGAAGAAGAAGAGAACGATAGCCATAAAAATAATAATCTTAACCCAAATAACCTTTCGAATTTACCTTGGAAAATTGGGGAAATAGTTGTGGATCAACGTTAGGGGTAACCCTGGTTCCAATAACAAAAGCAATCAATTTGGGAGGAGACGTAAATGATGAAGAGACCAAGAAGAGCATTAAAAAGGATGGAGGTGAGATTAAGGAGTCAATTTCGTTCCTCAAATCATGGGGTTTTCTTAATCAAGTCGCAAATATTCGATAGGATAGCTGATTTCTCGGGTAAAATTTGGAAACTGTTTTCAATTTTTTTCCATGAATAAGGATTTCATTGAGGAATACTATGAGCGGGAAAATAATTGGTGGAGGGTCTAGAAAGATTACACGTGGCAAAGTGGTTGTGTAAAAAAGAGCCATGTGACTATTTAGGGAGGTTTTTATTAGGAGTAGTGATTAGATAAAATAGTAACTTACATAGTTGTTCTTGTGGTTTTCTTATTCTTATGGATCAGTCCAGATTGTCGTACTTTATTCGGACGACTTTTACGGTATGTTAAATAATAATTGGTAGTAGGAAACCGTAAGTTTTCTAAGTTTTATGTGTATAAAAGTATTTGTCAAAAGACATTTGTAAGTTTTTGAAGGTGTAAATTACATAAAATCAAAAGGTAATGCTACTTCAATAATTTTTGAATTAAAAGCTTTTTGTTTAAAATAAAAGTTGTAAACTTGTATTTCCACAACAAAACTTTTTTTCTTTGATTCTAGCTTTTTCTTATAAGCTAAAAAACTAAAAGCTCATATAAAACTCTCAAAAGATTGTTCACAAACACCTTAATCTATATTTTTTTTTTCATAAGACAACACAAACGAATCAAAAATATATTTTTGAAAACTTTGTACCGTAATCTTAGGTAGTTCTCATGCAATAATACAAACTTTGATACACAAACTACTTATTTTTCCTCGTAAAGCTATCATTGGAGTATATTGAAGAAATAGTCTCTATGTTATAGTTGAAATAACGTTAGTCCAGTTTTGCACACGGACAATTCTCATGCTTTTATTTTGCTGTATTTTTGGTACTTATCACTAACTTTATTTGGAAATGTGAACTCAAATGTTTGTAAAAGAAAACCATTCATGGAATTTCCTCTTACTCCAGAAAAAATATTACGTGAACCTCCAATCTATTGATTACCGTGTAATGTAAAAGATGACCGAATTACCGTGTAATGTAAAAGCGAATCAATATTTTTAATATCTAGTTCTCCTATTCATATATGTTTTATATAATTTCGTTGATAGATGATTATGTAATCCACTAAGGATTTTGGGCAATTTGAAAGTCTTCAATTGAAATCTTTTAAGAAGACAAAATTGTAAAAAAAAAAAAATGGTCTTTGTGGTTTTCAAAACTATGTGGTTTTGGTCCAAAAAAGTTTAGTGATACATAAGTGTTACAATTTCGTAAAATTTTACTGAATTTGGTACATGTACACTTAAAATGACTTTTATGCCCTTATGATTTCTTTTTTCCTATTATATTTGTATTAATGTTTTTAATTGATTAAAAATACAAAGAAATTCTCTCTCTCTCTCTCTCTCTCTCTCTCTCTCTCTCTCTCTCTCTCTACCACTCCAATCCTCACCTTTCTATCTCTTTTCAGAACACACACACAAACATATACTATCAAGAGCACATACACATAATCTCAAGAACACCTCCATCTTCTCCACCCTCATCCCATATCTTTCCTTCCTTAACCCGATGAAACTTGACCACCGGCCACCACACCACCTTTCTATTGGATTAGGTGTTTAAGCCCATAACTATAATTGGTATATGTTTGAATTGATAGTAACACGGTCCTTTTGGGTTGTTTTCAAAACGAACAACTAAACATGATGACTTTTGGAGAGAGAGGTTAAATTTATTATTTAATTAATAAATTGAAATAAATAACTTGTTAATATATTATTAAAATAATATATTAATTAGAAATAGCAATATTTAATTAATATTTAATCAGAAATTAATTGGAATTAATTTTGGGATTAAAAGAATTAATTAAAAGTATAGGGGTTAAAGTGCAATTGTTCAATAGTTGAGCAAGAGGTTCCAGAACCTTCCTTAGGAAGGAGGTGGACGGATTCTATATGGATAATCTAGGGTTTCTAGATTATCCTATGTGGATAAATAATGAGCTGGATAATTACCAATTTGAAATAATATTATTATATTCAAATTAAGGTTATCCAAGACATCTTTGGTGCATTATAAATATACACTAACCCCTTACAACCCGCTCCCAAGTTCAATTTAATGAGAGAAAAAGAAAGGAAATGGTGGAAGTGAGAGGAAAGTAAAAGAAATTGGTGTTCTCGAGTTTCATTAAAGGAAGGAAATGGAAATCAAAGGTATCTATTCTAACCCTAGTTACTATTTTCGAAAATAGTATAGGTTTCTTAAGGTTTCCTATTTGATGTTCAAAAGTTGTATGTTCAATTAGAGAAAAATAGAACAAGAATTAGGGCTGAATGCACACATAGTTTTTTGTTTGTTATGTTTAAAACCCATCATGTTCCTCATCTTTCTATCAGAAAAATCATGCCATACACCTTTCCTTCTCATATTTGAAACCCATATCTCATCAGAGATATCCCTCTTTCCTCCCATTGCCAACTAAGAAAGAGCTCTAATAGCTCCGACATTTGTCACCACCAATGAACCAGAAAACCACCATACCCTTCTTATCCCCGAAATCAATTAGTTTCTTGGAGAGATTGACGGATGTTTACAGAGACCAAACCTTCATGATTTGTATATCTTTGAAGTATACATGGGAAGAAACACGCAGAAGGTGAGTGAAGCTCACATATGCTCTAACTCAATTGGAGATTTCTCATGGTGACAATGTAAGTTTTTCACCGGAATCAATGGCTTTTTAAATCCAATTTACATATTTTTTTTCTTCGTTTTGTCCATGACAAAATTTGATGCAGTGATTGAAGCCCAAAAACCTTCGCCCCTTGTACAAATCAATCCTAATACAACCCACATAATTTTTTGTTCTCATCCCTATGCTTTTCTTTGGTTGTTGGAGGTGGTTGTATTGGAGGTGGAAGGTGATCGGTGGAATGTTAGAAGGCACCAAGGGGGTGTATGGTGGTCTAGGTTTTTAAGGAAAAAAATTAAAAAATGTAAACCCATAAGAGAGAGAGAGAGAGAGGGGAGGGGGAAGGGGGAGGGAGAGATGGGGGGAGAGAGAGAAAGAGAGAGAGAGAGAGAGAGATTTTGGTTGTTTAATTAAAATAATAAGAATTCAATTAAAAGAAATATAAAAAAAACTATTTTAAATGCATGTTTGTCATTTTAGGTTGGATATTAATCAAAACCACACAAAAATGTCAATTATAGGACCAATACCAAACAAGGTCTCCAAAATTGGACAACCGGCACCAACAAACTTTTTTGGATCAAAATCACATATTTTTTACAACCACGGTGACCATTTTTGCAACTCTCTACTATAAATTTATATTTTAACAAGACAAAATTGCAAAAATAGTCTCTATGGTATGCATTTTTTGGGGGTTTTAGTCCAAACCACGACTTTTTTGGATTGATGGCCCTTTTGAGCTAGTTTCGTTGCATTTTTGGTCCCTCTGAAAAGTGAAATGACTGTAATGCCCTTAGGGTATTTATTTTCCATTTTTAAATTCATTTTTTTAATTTAATAATTATTTATTCATTTTAATTATTAAAAAATGAGAGGGCCCACCTCTCTCTCTCTCTCTCTACAAACTCCACCCCCTCCTCCTTTATTTACGACTAAGAACTCCCCATCAGAGGTGGAGCTATTTTTCCGGCCACCATCCAACGTTGTTGTTGTTCCCCTTCCTTCTCGTCAATCCGAGCCGGAATCCAAAAACGGAGGTAGCAAAGCCGCCGGAGGCAGCTCGCCACCTCACTACACCAACTGCTTTCCCTTTTTACTCTCATTGTGTACTGTCGGACGGGAATCCAACTGACAATACCACACATGCCATTCAAGAGCACCTACATACAAATCAGTTTATGGGGGATGAACACCAACAAACAAATTGATTTCCAAAAATGAGAACACACACTCTCCAAAAAGAAAAACACACAAATAAATCAATTTTGGAAATGAGAAAACACAAACAAAAACAGAAACACACTATCTGATTCCATTTGAGGGAATTAATACACACAAACACGCACAATTTCAGTTTTGATTCAAATTTAGGCTTTCGATTCTTGAGTTACCATCTGAAAAGCCCTTGGCGAATAAATCTGGGAAAGAGGCGATGATCTTCATCTGATTTCGTTTTTTGCTTGCATCTATATTAGATCTTCATTGCTTACAATTTGCAGGTTTAGTACCCCAAGATTCCCCAGTGAGTAAATTGTTAGAGACTGAAAAGAAATAGACATAAATGAGGTTTACCCCAATGCTTTAAGGAAGTGAAGAATTGCAAAGATTGTTGGAGAAATCAATGAAGGCAGCAACTTGTGGTGGAACCAGAATCACCCTAGTGAGGCGATTAGAATACAGGTTGAGGACAAAAAGTGGAGGAAGGTTCATATACGAAAAGCCTCCATTTCCAACCTCCCATATCCAACTTGGTATTTCTCCAGCAATTTTGTTGTTTGAGAGGTCTAAATTTATAAATCTTGTTTGGATGAAATTAGGGTGATCGTGTGTGAACCATAGAAAGGTAGAGACCGGAGATGAAAGGGATGAAGTCGAGTAAAGGTACAGACAGCAAAACCTGCAACTCCGACCTCTCTTTTATTTGTCCTGATTTTTAACCCATGTGGGGAGAGAGAGAGAGAGAGAGAGAGCTTTTATTTTTTAATTATTAAATTGAATAAAACATTATTAACCTTTAAAAAATGAAAGAAAAATAGAAAATAAATATCCCAATGGTATTATAGTCATTTCAATTTACTGAGGGACCAAATCTACAACGAAATTATCTCAAAAAAACCACGAAGCCAAAAAAGTCGAGGTTTGGACTAAAACCCCAAAAAAATGCATACCACAGGGGCCAATTTTACAGTTTTGTCTTTTAACAAATAAATGTTTAAAAAGAATTGTACATAACCATTATATATGAATTATTTTCTATAAAAATAAGATAAACTCATATTCACAATGGGAATCTATATTGAAATACTACATAGAAAAATTATTTTTTATATATTAATATGAATCTCTATTTATGATCGACAAAAAATGATTATATTTGATATATTCATTTTCCAGATAAAAGTAAACCTAAAAACAAAAAACTAAACAAAAAAAAAGGATTTTTCAATAATCCAGAAAATATATTCACACTATATACATGGTAAATATATGGATAAGATTGGTTTCTTAGTTCATTATTTAATCCAAAGACATGTTTGGCCATTTAAAAAAATATGGCAACTCAAAATTTAGATTTAAAGCCAGAAAGACCACCCGTGCAACAAAATGAAATCATGATAACCATTTGCGTTTATTATAGTTCTCCTCAACATGATATACTTTTTGCAAACCACAACGACCAATCGGGAAAGATTAACTGAAAATTTAATGCAACACCTAACAAGATTCCTTAATCAGGAGGATTGGTGGTGTAATCGAGTTGAGCCAACTCATTCATTCGAGACAACTCGAAAATAATCGAAATTGACTTGGTTTAAATGAAAGTGAACAACATTAAGTAGGGTAATGCCAAAACCCTAATCCAACAAGCATCCACATGAAACCAAGGAATCGGTTTACCCATAACATAATAAAGTAGCTACTACTTGCACAATTTTTAATGCAGAGCTTGCAACATCGGTCCTTAACTAAGTAGAGAGTCAGTAGTTTGAGTTAGGGTGTAATCGACTCGAGTTAAGTGTTTAATACTAGAGTTGCTTGAACACGAGCTTGACTTGACATTAATCGAGTCAACTTCTAATCTACGGATCGGCTTGGCTTGGGTTAATCACAAATCGAAGTTTGACAGTTGAAGAAACCTTGCGAAAATTTGAGACTTGATTCATAGTCTCCGATGACATCTCATGGAACTTGGCTTCATCACCCCAACTGAAAACCATTTCCTCCAATTCCTTTCCATGCTCCAATAAAGCTCGCGCTACAACTAGTATCGGCTTTTCGTCATCAAATTCACAAAACTCCACCTTTTTGAGGCGACGAGTCAAGATGTTGATTTTTTCAGCTTCTTGTAGATGCCACTTGTTCAATCCATAAACATGCTAGATCATCAAACAAAACCACAAGTTTTTCATGTTGAGGTGCAGATATCCAAACTAGTTTTGAATTCTTGAAAAATGTATTTATATAGTTGATTTTTCATATGATAGGATAATGTGAAGGTGTTAAGTTCAAATCCTTTACAAAATAAAAAATGATGATTTATAAATAATTTAGATATTAAAAATTAGAAGGCTGTAAACATTTGAATACACATTTCCAGAACTTGGATACGTTAAACCCATTGAGCTAAGTTTTTTATTTTACTAGTTTACTAAAGTATAACCAGCTTGATCCATTCGTAGGTAAATAAGAAGGAATTTTCTGCCTCTATGAATATGTGAAATTGAACTACATGCTTCAAGACTGTGAAACATAAAAAATACCATTTGATATGAGAATGAGAATACCTTTATAAAGATTAAATGGAGAGACTCCAGATCCGGAAAATATTCGAGAAATGTGATGATCATATACAATCCTTGCGGGTCATCAACTGTTATCTCCAAAGTCTTGAGATTAGGTAGAGACATGGGCTCTTCATCTTCATCTGGCCAATAGCACTACACCACAATCACAACAACTCAAAATTTTAAAGGTTATTATTCATGCATGGCAATAATATTCAATCAAAACCCATAAAAGGCATGTAGCTACTACATTAAGCCCTGTTAGGCAGTTCTTGTTAATTCCATTAGGTCAAAAGGAAATAACATCGACAAAGTTTGTTTTATAGCTTCTGATTAATGTTCTAATCTAACATAAGGCAAGCATTAGACAGCCCTCTCTTTTTCCAAAACTATAAAGGAAAGGTTGCATAACGACCTTTTCATAGAGCTAATGAGAGATGTCTAAAACAGGTTAAACAATACAAAATAAAAATAAAAAATGCTCTATCTTAAAACAAAGATTTTCCGAAGATGCAATGCAAAATATTTTAGCCGAAATGAAGAATTGTTTAAGAAGAGAATAAGCATCTACCTGTCCGATGAAGCAAATGCTGATGGACAAATATTCCACATGAGATATTCCATTAAAAACATCACAAAAGGATTCAGATGAAAAGTCTGTACAGTGAATCATAGATTTCTTCAAGGAGTGTAGATCTCGGAATGAAAATTTAAAAGATACAGGGCCAACTAACTTCAAAAGCTCCAGATTTGGGCAAGAAATCTTAAGCCTCAGACAATCTAACATATCGTCTACTTCTGGATCAGGTATTATCTCATGCTTTTCAATTCTCAGATTCTTCAGCTTCGGACTTGCAATAACAAGAGATCCAGACGGAGTACAGCAGTTTAACAAACTCAAATCCTCAAGCAATGGGCAGCTTTCAAGAAAATAATTTACCAAATCACCCTTTCTTTTATAAATATCGCTCAATACAACATCGTTCAACTCAAGAACCCTAAGTGCAGGGAACCCTGGAATCTTAGGCAAACATAGACGATGATATCCGAGCAAATATAATTTTAACACTTCCAAAGAACTACAAGTCACCAGACAATGGGGTATCTCAAGATCCTCAGGCTCATCTATTGGGCCAAACATCAAGTCAAGTAGTTTGATTTTTCTCACAACAGCAGCATGAATCCATCGCCTTATGGTTGACATATCGTAGTAATCCGCACACCATAAACGAAAACTATCCAAATCAAGAGTTTTGTTTAGTAAAACCCAATACACAAACTCTTTAAACCCGTTACTTTCCAATTCCATATCTGGATCCAATCCTCGGGTATAATCTATGTCTATAGATGGAACTGAAGTCCACAGATGCCTCCATCTTCTTTGACAAAATGCTTGTTCGAATTACTTCTTCAGTACTTGGAATACCTGAAAGAATCAACTGAAGAACATGATCTGGCAAGTTACTGATCATATCAATCCCATCTTCGCCTTCTGGCTCCTTTCCTTGCTCGGACTTCTTCATGACGCTGTAATCTGTTACTGTGATGGATAAAAGATCATTCAGTAAGACATTTTATCAAACAGTTTGTGAATAATTATTTTTTTAGATATAAACTGGACTTTAATCTCCATAAGTTAAGCTTGACTCTCACAGGACGCAATATTAAATACTTTCAATCAATATGAGTTTCATGAGAAGGTTAGAAGCTTCAAAACTTCAGACATTAATCATCAACCAAACAAATCAAATTCATATAATAAAACTGAAATTTAACATATTTGCAAGAAGATACAAAGAATATATAAACCCTAAATAATAGCAAACCACATTCAAATAAAAAACCTGATATTTGAGAAAAATACCTGATCAGATAGGTGCAGCGCCTTATGGTTTAAGAAGTAACTGGAGGCCATGAACGATTTCCTTCTTTTCCCAGCCAATTTGAGTCTGCATCTGCACCCTAATCAGTAATCACCCCTTGCTCTCTATGCGATTATTTCGCTTCTCAGCTGATTCTCGATTTGCAGGAACATCTTTTGGGCCTCAGATTAAGCCCGAGGCTGTTCTGGGCTGGGCCTGGCAGTAAATCACATTTTTGTTCTTGTGGTTTTCTTCTACTTATGGATCAGTTCAGTTTTTCCTATTCCATTAGGACAATTTTTAGAGTACGTTTGACAAGTGTTTGTTAAAAAAGGACAGGGAGCATTTATGATGTTATTTTTTTAAAATTATAACGATCTCTTTTATCTCAATAGGATTTTTGCATGTATAATCAACTTCTGAAAATATCATAAGTATACAAGATATTAGATAAAAGAGTAAAGTATGTAATTCATTTTTGTGGTTTTTGATCCGGTCCAGTTTTTGGTATCTATAGACTATTCAAGATCATCTTACATGAACAACTTTGTATACATTCTGATCCGGTCCAACTTTTCCTATTCATTTGGAATCGGTCCAGTTTTTCCCTACTTTTCTAACATGTAACTTTATAAAATTTAAGTTGCATGGAAAATTGTGGCAGGGAAATAACAATATATTTTGCATTTATAGCATTATGGGCGATACCACATGTTTCAATTTTTACCATAGTTACAATTTATAGTGATTATAGCAAATTTATTTTGAAAATCCAGTAACCCTTCAATTTTGTTGCTTATCAGGCATCCAATTAACACCAACAAGGCAATTCAAATAGCAAATCCACATTGAAAAAAAATGTCGTAAGAAATCCAAACCAAAATACTTATATTTCTAACAGCCATTAGTAAAATCTAGCAAACGATTGTTTTGATAATTAAAAGCCTTAGCTTATGTTTGATGATCTAATCATTGGATATGTAAGAACAAATTTTAAAAATCATTAAAAACTTTATAAAAAAACACATTAGCATGTTTGGATGTGGCATGTGATGTGGTCAGTGACACAACAACAACGGATGTCATGTCCGATTTTCATAGGTTTCATGTCACATATTGGTATAAACAACTAGAGAAGTTTTGTCCTTATTGTGTCCGATATGTTCTACATCGGTTGACATTTTGGATCAAATTTTTGTTTCCTATGAGCTATCGATCAACATTTGGAGAAAGGTCTTATGTTGGCTTGATATGGTGGTTTCGGGATGGAAGGCTATTAATGACATCATCTTGTGGTTGGATTCGGTTTTTAGTGGAGTGTAGAAAAAGGCGATGGTTGAAGCTATTATTTTTGTAGTTTGGTATATTTGGCGATTCTGAAATGATCTTGTGTTTGGCGATAAGATTCCTCAAAGAAATGAGATTTTTGAAAATGTTGTTGACTTTTCGTTTGATTGGTTTGTTTTTAGAAACTCTCTTGATTGACTTAATAACCCTTATCTAGTTGTGTCTTTGTAATTTTGTTATTTTTTGCTAATAATTCACTTGTTCAAAAAAACTGGTGGTAGTTTGTGTAGTTATGATACCACTGAGGAAATGTTTTTTGGATTTGATAATAGTTTGCATAAGTCTATTATGGATAGTTAATGGTTAGAATAACACTTAATTAATTGTAACCTTGATTATTAAGGAATTTGCGTAATAACACTTTAATAATGAATTTGAGTGTATACTAAATTGTTGAAAGGCATTGTGCAAATTGTACTGATTAGCTTAATGATATATTAAGTTGTGTAACTAATTTATATTTTTAGTCATGTTACTCGTAGCTTATCATTTTGTTGGTGTGCCTTTTAGGTTTCAAGTAGACTTAGTAGAAAGATGCAAAGTTGGTAGCGCCCGGCTTAGAAGTTAGTAGAAAGATCCAATTTTTCCAAAAGGTCGCTCTTGAACATATTGTTGGTATAATCTTGATGTTGGAAAATTGAAATAAAAAAATATGGTTTTACATTTTATGCTTTAGTTATTAGTTTGTTATCTAGAAATGGTCCACTATAGTTTGACCGAATTTTGTGGAGTTGAAAGAATGGGTCTTCGGTTGTATCTCTTCTTTAGGGAGAGTAGATAGTGTAGCTATTTTCATGCATCACGTGGGTGTCTAGAAGGCTATATACAGTCTTTCCTCTAGTATGAATAAAGTAAGAGTTGTTTGTCATTATTTTTCACACAATGCATATTTAATTCATTTGTGCAGATCAACTTTTGTTTCTTCTTTCTATCATTAAAATCGAGTAAACAAGCTGTCATTTTGGTTCTTCTTTTACAGCACATATCCTAATGTATTATTTTATTTTCGTAGGGCAGCACAATCAAATCAAGCTGATTTTTTTTTTCAGCTGTAGCCTAAGTTAGTTCTCATGCAAGTAATACAAAAGATCTAGTAATACGGGGGATATGAAAGCAACATCATGTTAGGTTATACAAAATTCCAAAGCTAACAACAACAAGCATCCGCCACAATTTCACATAAGACCAAAAGATCTGGTTTACCCCATAACATGAATTGGTAGTTACTACGTACAGTTTTACAAAAAGCATTTAACATCAGTTCATCAAAAGAGTAACGAGCTCGATCTCAACTCAAATAAAAGACTCAGAGCTTGAATCGAGGGTGAGCTGGCTGAAGTACAGTTGTAAGTTTGACAGTTGAAGAAGCCTTGTGAAATTTTGACATTTCCTTCATAGCCTCCATCGACTTCTCATGGTGCTTGGCGTCCTGTTGCCACAAGAAAACCATTTCCTCCAATGCATCTCCATGCTCCAATATGGCACGAGCTATAGCCAGTTTCCGATCATCTCCATCGAAACCAAGAAACTCAACCAATTTCAAACGACGCGTCAAGATTCTCATTGATGCAATATCATCTAGTTTCCAGTCTTCCAACCGATCTACCTAAAAATACATGATTCAAGTTTTGTTATATACATAAATAAAAAAAGAACACCATTTGATATGAGAAATGAGAATACCTGTGTAATGAACAAACGGAGAGACTCCAGATGTGGAAAACATATGAGAAATGGGATGAGATCATTCATTGCAAATACACCAGTTGTTATCTCCAAAGTCTTGAGATTGGGTAGAGATACAGGGACATCATTTGGCGGAAAATAGCACTACCACAACAGTTTACAGGTTATTATTTAAGAACTGTTCATACATACAATACAAAGAGAATAAGAACCTACCATTGAGACACAGTAAAGAGTGATGCACAAAAACTCCACGTGACTTATTCCAACAAACCCATCAACAAGGGGCCTTTCATCTTCAGTCAGTTCTTCAGGGTGAATCACAACTTCCTTCAAGGAGGGCATACTTGTTTCAAAGATAAATTCACCAGCTACATAACCTGATAGCATCAAAGACACCAACTTTGGGCAAGAAATTTTTAGCGTATCAAACATGCCCTTATTCTTCTTGAACACTTCATAACTAACCCCTGCCTTGTTGATAATTGTAAGACTCTTGAGGTTCGGACACGAAATACGAAGAGTATAAAGTTCGTGTATAAAACAGTCTATCAACCACAAATCCTCAAGCAATGGGCAGCTTTCGAAAAAATATTTAACTGAAAAATCATCGAACAAATCAACCTTTTTCAACACAAGAACCTTAAGTGCTGAAAACCCTGTAATAATATTAGGCACACTTAGACGACATCCGGACAAAGACAACCTTAATTCCTCCAATGAACTGCAAGTCACCAGACAATGGGGCACCTTGACAACCTCAGACTTATTCCGAGGGCTTAACACCAAGTCAAGTTTTTTCACGTTTTTCATAACGGCGATGTGAATCCATTGCCCTAGTGTCGATTTATTGTAGTAGAATACATAACTTAGACGAAAACTATCCAAATCGACGGATTTGTTTGCTAAAACCCAAAACACAAACTCTCTAAATTTGGTTTTATCGAATCTTTGTAAAAGATTCATCCCTCGGAAATCATCTATGTCTACACAGGGAATTGGAATCCACAAATGCCTCCATCGTGTTGACAAAATGCTTGTTCGAACAGCTTCTTCTGTACCTTGAAGACGTGAAAGAATCAACTGAAGAACATGATCCGGCATTCGACTGATCATATCAACTCCATCTTCGCTTTCGGATGCCTTTGCTTGCTTTGATTCCTTCATATTACTCTGTTACTTTATAGACGCGAATAAAAAATCATTACAAATATTCAAATCAAATTGACATTTTATCAAACACTTTGTGAACAGCAAGATGGTAATACAACTGAAAAGGCGTAGGTTTCTCACCAAGATTGATCTCTATGGTTTTTCATGCTTGACATTTTCTATCTAACTCCCTTTATTCTATTAAGGGTTAATGTTATAATATGACAACTAATTACTTCAAATTTACAGTAATGTCATTGCATTTCTAGTTGTACATCCTAAAACATTAATGTTTCTAACTCTTTCTATATTATTTCATATGAAAGCTTTGTGTTACATTTACACCTTAAAAATGCAGGATTTTGATGCATTTATATAGTTTGCTAATTTTGTATTAAATAACAAAAATAAAGTAGAAATTAAAAACTAAAAGCCAAAGGAGAAACAAAAAAACTAAACTTGACTCTCACAGGAAGCATTAGTAAATATTTTCAATCAATATGACTTTCATTGGAATTTGGAAGTTTAGAAGCTTCAAACATTAAAACTAGAAATTAAGTCCCGTAGATAACCATTAACCTTCCAATCTTCGATTACTAAGCATATAAACCGTATATAATCATCGACCAAACAACCAAGTTCAAATAATAAAACTGAGATTCAAGATATTTGAGAAAAAACACAAGAAGATGCAAAGAACATATAAACCCTAGATAATAGCAAACCATACTCAAATAGAAAAACGGAAATATAATTGAGAACAATACCTGATTAAATAGATGCCGAACCTTGTAGTTTAAGAGCTAATGCCTGGGCGATTGTAAACGATCCCCCTTGTTTCCCGCCCAATCTGAGGCTGCGTCTATGTAATCTTCCCTTGCTCCCTGGCTCCTAAAGTCCTAATCGACCACTATTATTTCTAGCTTCTGGGCTCATTCTTGATTGCTGGAAGTTGAAGGTGGAAAGTGGAGAGTGGACTGGAGACTGGAGACTGGAGACTGGCCCTAATTGTCCAATTGAAAATTTTGGATCGGACTGTTTTGGTTCGGATATTCGGATTTTTGGATTGGTTTTCAATAAAACCGAGTTATTATTTTGGATTTCGGATTGGTTTTGGTTTATAAAATGAGAACCGAATAGTCCAAAAAAAACCGAATAACAATTTGTTATGAATTTATTTTCAGTATATCTATAATTATTTATTAATTTTATAATTTTTTTTAAATAAGTTAAAAAAGTTTTACCTAATAAAAAACATTAATATGTACTTTCTCTCAAAAGTTTTTTTATCTATTAAATAACAAACTATAATATGCCTTCTTAGTGGTTGTTTATAAATTTTAAATCACAAGTAAATAATTTGTTTTTGCGTTTTCTGTAAAATTGGATCATATTATATTTCTATGTCCTTTTAAAATGTTATGGTTTTGAAAACCGAATTATAAAAACCGATCCAACCGAATTGTAATTGGATTGGATTTGAATTTAGTTTGGACTATTTGGATCCATGTTTTAGAAACCGAAATCAATTTGGATTTAATTAATTAGATCGGATCGAACCGATCCATCCAAACGATCACCCCTAGAGACCGGAATTGGAATTGGAAAGTAGAATTGTAGAAACATCTTTTGGGCTTCAGATTGGGCCATGGCGGTTGTCCGTATAACTGTCTCTGGGCTGGGTTATACTTTATAAAGCTATAATAATGAAATAATCTATTTTATCACAAGAGGATTTTTGTCCTACACAATCAAACTTCTGAAAATATCATAAATATATAAATAAATATACAAGATATTGGATAAAAGAGTAAATTATGTAATTCATTTTTTGTGGTTTTTCCATACTTATGGAACGGTCCAGCTTTCGTATCTACTCGAATCCGGTCCAGTTTTTCCCTCATTTTTGTGGTTTTTCCTACTTAGTTTCTGAACATATAACTTTGTACAAAACCACAAATTAAGTTATATGGAAAATTGTAGCAGGGAAATAACAATATATTTTGCATTCATAACAATATGTGCAATACCACAATAGGCTTCAATTTTAACCATAATAGCAACATAGTTGCAATTTATAGGATTTATAGCAAATTTATTTTGAAAACCAGTAACCCATTACCAGTTTTTTTCCAATTTTATTTCTTATCTGACATCCAATCTCCACCACAGAGGGAATTCAAATATCAAATTCACATAGAACTATAGAAGCATAAAAAAACAAAACAAAAATAGAAGTCAAAAAGAAATCCAAACCAAAATCTTTAAATTCCTAACGACCATTAGTAACTAAAATCTATCAAACTACTGGTTTGATAATCAAAAACCTTAGTTTACGTTTGATATCATTTGCTATGTAAGAGTAAAATTTAGAATCATTAAAAAAATCCACATTGGCATGTTTGTATGTGGCATGTGATGTTAATGCATGCCACATCATATTATCATAGGTTTCATGTCGCAGATTGCTATAAACGGCGGAGAAATGTATATATGTTAGTATTATAATTTATAGGTAAAAGGTAAAGTACATTGCCTATATTGGTTGGAAGAGTAAATTATGTTGCTACTTCCCATAACTCACATATAGGTCTAGAAAAGGATGAAAGTTGAAACTACACACAAATGAAACAATTCATGTCATATAATAATAAATAAATATTATAAGCATCACCCCACAAGACTAGTTTGTATTAGACAAGCAATCAACCCACCAGCACCCTTACAAATTAGTGTTTCTTCTTTGCTTTCTTATACAGTTTTACACAAAAATAATATGGAATCAAACAGTTGGGGCATTTGCCATATAGTAAATAGCGAAAATCCATTTTTTGTAGCTAAAAGTGTTGTCAAATCAAACAGACTTAAACTGCTATCGGCTGAGAAGGCTGTAGGAGGGTATATCTTCGAGCCTTGTTACGTCTTCTTGCAGAAGCTCTCTTTCAAGCTGACGACGTGTTGACTTCATCACCGCCTGCAACACAAATCATATACACCTCACTTTTCTCATTTATCTCTGTATTATTATTATTATAGCATCCTACTTTCATTTTACGCAATCATACCATTCTACTTTTAATTATTTTTCTTATTAATATAACACTGAAAATTGCTTTGTATTTGGATGAAATTTCTATAAACGGATAAAAAATTTCAAAGTACAATACTATAATAGGAAGAAATGAAAGCAGGATGTTATGATAAACAAATCAATGAAAATATGTTTGCTGTTTTTTTTTTAATCTAACAACACCTTCTAGAAAATGTGTTAAGTGGTCATGACCAAATCTATGGCAATCATCACAGATTTCACAATTCAACCGCATGTAACCATTTTTATTTTGTGGTGTTCAAAAGGTTCAACATTTCTGTTTTTTTTTTTTTTACCATTTTCATATTAATGGTGTTTGATGACTTGATCTCTCTACAGAACGAAAAAATGGGTAACTTAATTTGTTGTCATAGATTTTCTCATTTTGTCAGTTGCTTTTCTAAAATACGAGAAAAAAAAAATTACATACATTGAAATCCATGTAAGATGCATGCATAGCGAGCCACTGGTGATCCATTAGCTTGAATGTAATGCAATAAAGAAGGTCAAATGCCAATTCGTTTTCTGTTTGGAAAAATAGAGAAAATAAAACCAAAAAATAAATTATTAGCTCCAAAATTAGTTTATATAGAACAAACAAATACTTGTACCTGAAAGAAACTTCAAGAAGGTTGCTCCCACAAAACTTCGTGGTTTAACTGTAAAGTAGAAAAACTCTATCAGGCCCTGTTTCTTTTTTTCCCCATTAAGTGAATTGAGGGCAAATTTGTAAAAATTAGGACTCAAATGGGAAGGTTTCCTTTCCATAACTTTCTGTATCAAGTCCAAAAAGAAACACTAATATAAAGCTTACAGCCTAACAGGATTAAGTCAAAAAGAACAACATCTTAATCTGCAAAGCATTAAACTCCTAAATTAATTATTATTTAAAATATCCTGGAAAACCTGCTTCAAGATCCAACATCTGAATAAGCATGAATGTAATGTTGACACCAGCTACAGCAAAAGGATATTCCCACATGGAACGGACGCCTTCTCGCTTTCTAAGAAGATCTTGAAATGATTTCTGCAAAAAAAAAAAATGTAACCAGTGAATAACCTCCTTCTAGAGAAATAACTAAAATGAAAAGAAAAAACAATTGCATGGATGCAAGTGTATCATGTTTGACAAAGAAAAGAAACTTATTCTGTTCCTTCCAGAAAACATATGAACCAAACGGACCCTTAGTTTTACATACATGAAGAACTTCTGAGTATGTGTGTATGTGAGAGAGAGAGAGAGAGAGAGAGAGAGAGTACCGGGAAATTTCTGGCAAAATACAATGAGTTTTCTAGTGATATAAACCCTCCACCCCTATCACAAAATTCCAGGTGTTAAAAACTGCATAATGTTAATGGAAGATCTCAAGGAGCAACAAGAAAAGTGTGATTTACCGAAAATCAGTGGAAGGATCTTTCCCTTGCCACCCCATCTCCTTCCACTGTTCAGAAATTAGATCATGGAGTTCCTCTTCAGGAAAGGCGGCTCCCCATAATGCCCTCAATGCTTGCTACAACATCAATAAAATTGCAAAAATGGGAGATTAATTTAAACCCACTTCTTGTATTGTAGCCATGAATCTTAGTTATGAAATCTATTTAGTATTTACATACAAACATCAAGAATGTGTGTTTCTGCAAAAGGAGGGAGACATTTACCTGATGTCCAGGAATTGAACTATCATAAGCAACATCTAAACGGTGTTGCAGCCTCTGTAAACAATCTTCCTGGCAATGGCGAAAAGAAATGAACAATCAGATTCTTATCATATCATATACTGTTAAAAAGGAAATGATGGAAGTGGTAAAGACTTTAATCACAAAATATTTATACTTTCTGCATACAATCCTAGCAAAGTCATGCTTTATAACCATCTTCTTATAAATGAATAAGAAAAAAGCCCATGAAAGTTTTAGCATATGGATTCTTTGGACACACTGGCTAGCCATAACTGACTATAGGGAATAGTAGAAAACTAGAAATAGATATAGGTATAGGATCACGTGGAAGGATGTTTTTCATGTCATCTATTGGGGTGTTTGGTTCGCATAATATTTTGAAAGGAAATGGAATTGGAATCTGGAGGATTTGGAATATGAATGAATTGAATCCCGTCACAATTTGTCGAGGTGGAAACGAGATGGAATTTGTGAGCTACAAAAGGGAAAGAAAAGGAACATGCGAGAGGCGTTTAATTACTTGTAAATTCTAGGTTTTAAAAGGGCTTTTGAGTATTTTGAACATGAAAAAATGATGGGAATTGAATTCCATGGGTTTTAGGATGGAAAGTTGAAATCCATGGGTGGAAGGATTTCGTGAATTCCAACGGAATCCAATTCTGTACTCATTAGCCACCAATTGCGGGATTGGAATGGAATTGATTTCCAATTACGGCCAAATCCACAGAATTCTGCAAGCCAAACACACCTTTAGTATCCGTTTTTCACTTTCAACCTTATCTGGATAGTTTTGGGTAAAGGGCTTGTTAATGTTGCAATGTTTTCTACATTAATCTACCAAGTCCCATACTTGGTTGTCTGACATGGCTAGATCTTGGCTTTCATAGCACTGAGCAATTTACCAGATCCAGGTGTGCTACAGAAAATCACATGCATCAATCATCTTAACAGGTTTAAAACCGTACCTGGGCAGGGGTCAAATCAAATGATGGGCGAGAGTCACCTTCTCTTCCCTGAACACAAACACATGAGAGGCCTCTGCCAAGCCATGCTGCTGAGCCTGCTGCAACCTCAGCTGCACATAAAAAAGAAACAGGGCCAAAAGCAGAGTTCCTAAGTTCACCAAAATCATAATTCATGACTATATGATGGTTTAAATAATTAAAGCAACTAGTAGTCCATGCTTAGTGCTACAGTCCACAAGAATGTCAAATCAAACTAAAACTTAAATTTGATGGGAGATGCACTCTAAATTGTCAAAAAGGGCATATCCCCCAATTTGATTTAATTTTTAACTGAACCAAACCAATATATCAAATGTTCATGATCGTGTATGCACAATCAAACAATTTGAAATGAAATTGTTTATAATTGATATTTGATTAAGGTAATTATACTAACAAGCAAGCTGAACTCATCACATATATCAATGAAAGCAATCATCTAATATCTAATTGCGACAGATCGGAATTTTCACAATTACCTCTTTACAGAGAAACGTATAATATGGTGCTACGATCATAATGAAGTTAAACAATGAGTCATATACCTGAAGCTGTATTACAGGTGTTGCTTCTATCAAGTCCATGTGAAATCCTCCTAACTGCAACAAATGATCCACCACCGCCTCCTCCTCTGTCCTCCATTACCGGTAACAAAAACTCAAAGCGCGCACACTAATTCACCGTTAATTCCACCATTACCGACCACAAACGCAAGCGCAGAAGTTCTTCAACTTCACAGCAAACTGCGAAATTGAAAACGAATCCTAATCCGTTCACGACACCGAATTAAAATCCGCATCAAGAAATAAACCTCCGATCACCACTTTCGCGATCAAAACTGATGAAAAAACATATCAAGAAGCAATTCATTAAAAAAGTTTACCAGTAATTCTTGAAGGCAAATGCAGGAGTTCTCTAGGGTTTTACTGGATCTAAAGTTCTAATAGAAGAACACAAAAAATGAGCTTAAATCAATTTCCCTCTTTGATGATTATATTGTGTGTATTCAAATATATACAAGAAAATAGAAAGTATTGGTTGTGTTTCTCTCCCTGCTTTCTCTCTCTACATCTATGTCACGAAGAGAGGTTTATATATATAATATTTGTGCGTGTTCTTTGTTCGTTTGTTGGTGGCCATCTCGTCTGTTGGGAAGGAGTATTGACTGTAAGAGAGAGAGAGAGAGAGAGAGAGAGAGAAAAGGCGAAGGTTTTTAGGTACGGAGATTACAACTTAAAAAGGGAATATATGCTAAAAGCCTAAAATTAATAACAATTAGACAAAGACAAAATTGCAAAAATTGTCATGGTTATCAAAATTTTATGGTTTTGGTCCAAAGAAGTTTGATGGTGCATCAGTGGTTTAACTTTGGATACTTTGTTTGGTTTTGGTCCTAATGGTTGGTATTTTTGTGTAGTTTTGGTCTATACCTCACCTAAAATGACCAATATACCCTTACATATTTCTTTTTTAATTTAATTAATTTAATTTATTATTATTTCAATTAAAAGAAAAAGAAAAAGAAATTACCACCTCATCCCCTACACCCCATCCTACTCTCTCTCTCTCTCTCTCTCTCTCTCTCTCTCTCTCTCTTTCTCTCTCTCTCTCTCTCTCTCTCTCTCTCAACATAATCGGTCTATCCTATCCCTCTCTTCTACCAGTGCTCAAAAACCACCACCAATGTCGCCCCTGCTTGTGCAACACATCCCCCTAGCAAACTCCGATGATGATGGCTTGCGACCTAGATGCAAACTCCAACGATGTGACCCACCTCCCACCACTCATTCATCTTCTCTGGTAGCGTCATCGTAACGCCATATTTTCGTTTCCAGATCTGCAAACGAGACTGACGTACTGGATCCGAAAAGCATCATTTTCTGGCGAAGGCAAACGAATCCTCAGCCGAAGCTCCGCCTTCTCTGCCACTTGTAAACCACCAATCGCTAACATCCAAATCTCTAGTCCTCATGGCTACCACCACCACCACCAATACCACAGATCTTTACATACACTGTTCACTGTCGTCTCTTACATCTCTGCCTACTAAAGATTCCATTGTTGCTTCCTTACCTATGATTTGGGGTTTATTTTATGGCCATCTCCGGCCCTCACTCATATGTCACCTCCATTTCTAAGATCTACATCACCAAACCTGTTTTCTCAAATCATACATCGACGTCGGAGAAGAAGGATCGTCACCCTCAACCATCTTTGATTAGGATTTTGCCATTATGTTTACAAGGATGAATCTAAAAAAGATTCCACTGCCATTATGTGTACAAGGGAGGTGGGATTGGGTTGCAGAGATGAAGAACAAAGAACGAAAGTTTATGTTCTTGGTTGTGTGTATATAAGTGATTGATTGTGTATCTCGAGTTTCTAGAGAGAGAGAGAGGGGTGTAGCAGTGGTCGGAGGTGAGGCGTTGATCTTGGGGACGTTGACAGATGCATCCTTTTCTTGAGCTTATTTCCCATTAATCTCCTTTCTACCAACGAGAACATTGATCACTTCACACGAAAGAGAGAGAGAGAGGGAGAGAGAGAGAGAGAGATGGTGTGTTTTTGTATTTTCAATTAGTTAAAAACATTAATATAAATAAAAAAAATGTAAAAACAAACTAAAAGGGCATAATGGTCTTTTTAAGTAGAGAGGGACCAAAAACGATAAAAAGATCCAATTTTGGACCAGTGGTGCACCAACGTTTCTTTTTGGACCAAAAGCACATAAATTTGCCAACCACAGTGACCATTTTTGCAATTTTGTCTAGACAAAATTATATAAATAGTCTTTGAAAAAATAGACCAATTTTAGTCCTTATGACGAATTGTTTGTATTTATGGTCCTTATAGTTTCAAAATTTTGCAATGGTCCTTTTAACTAACGGTGCTAACTTTTCCAGTTAAGGCCTTTGTGAAATGACACATATTCCCTTTCTGTCATAGGGACCGTTTATGTTATTTGTTCATGTCACATGGACAATTTATGTAATTTTGTCTATTATTTAGGGTAAGTTACACGGATGGTCCATGTGGTTCAGGGTAATCTGCGTGTTTGGTCCCTAACAACTTTTTTAATTTGGATCGTCCCAATTTTAAATTTTTGTTGCACGCTTATTGTCTGTTCGTTCTATAAAGACTGATTTACCCTTATTGATTTCTTTTACATTTTTTAATATCAGTTAATTAAAAAATAATAATTAAATGTGGAAATGATATTAATTAAATATTAAAATTTGATGGGTCCTAAATTATAACTCCACCCCACCCCTCTCCTTCTTCTCTGTAAACCACCCACAAATTCGTCTTCTCCGACAAACCACCCATAACCCCGTCTTCTCCGGCGAACCAACAACAGATACCAACCCAAAATCAAAATAATGTCTTTTCCAGCAAACCTCCATCAAACCAAACGCATTCCATGAATTTTAAAAAAAAAAAAACAAATCAACCGGGAAGAGATCTCAAACATGTCATTGGTGGTTCCGAGCCACATTTTCAAAAATCAATAAGTGGTTTCTTATGAAATCGATGGATATTCTGGTCTTATCCGGCAACAAATCAGATTCCGATAATCACCAAAATTAGAACTTGAACCTTCAATTGATCTTGAAAGCAATCCTGAAACCAAAAGAACATGAAAACTGAAATCAAAATCGATGGCAATTTGAAGCTTGAAATCGATGGCAATAGTTGTTGGTGGCCGACGGTGGTAGAGGGGGTTAGAGGCGATGGATGAAGAAGACGGGAGGTGGAAGAAAACGTGAACGCGGGATTTGGGAAGTGGGGTTAGATTAGGTTTAGTCTTTTTAACCTTTTTAATATTTAGTTTATATATTAATAAAAAAAATCATTAATACAAAATTATATAAGATGAGGGCAAGGTAGTCTTTTTACATCTAATAAGGACCAAGCGTGTAACGAAAATATTGTAACATCCCTAAAAATCACAACCAATTTAAACCTTTCAAAACAACCTATTTACTAATAAAAGTGTTTACAAAAACATTGTTTTTAAAACATGATTTAAAATCTGAGTCTCCCAATATCCAATCAGTTGTAAAACCAATGATGTGTACGGTTATGCCTTCGCCTTGCCACGGTTCTCTGAAGAACCTGAAACCATAAACCAAAACTATAAGCACGAAGCTTAGTGAGTTCCCCTAAAGTACCAACACACAAACATATAACATATACAAATAACATGTATTGGGTCCACAACTAAAAGACTGGATTACCCCTAAGCCCACAGTATGAGTCCGTCTTGCCTATCGGGTCCACAACTCATATATGGCTTGCTCTTGATCCCATAGAATAAGTTTGGCTTGCCCTCAGGGCCCAAAACTTATGCATGGCTTGCTCCCTGACCCAATTAGTCATCAGACTGGAATACCAATGTCCAGCCCTCAGTACGAGTCTGGCATACCAATTGGTCATCATCTAGTATCTGGAATGCTACTGAGCCCTCAGTATGAGTCTGACATGCTCTACTCGACCCTCAGATCATATCTGGAATGTTATTGAGCCCTTAGTATAAGTCTAACTTGCCATATTCGACCCTTAGCTCATATATGGAATGCTCCAGGGTTTGTTGGCTACAACACAAAGCAGTACAACCTCAACCCAACACAATATCTAAACAGATACAGATAATCATGCAAACAAAATCACAGGTAGTTCTACCGATCTACCAAACTAGCATAATCATTCATATCTATTCCCTACTCAGGATAACTGGTCTTCGGGCCACTACCCCGAATTAGGAAACGATTCAGGACAGGGTGTTACAAATATAAAGTAGGGACGGTCCAAGTTAAAAAAAAGTTGTTAGAGACCAAACACGTAGATTACCCTAAACCATAGGGATCATCTGTGTAATTTACCCTATTATTTATTATCTTCATATTTTATTTTATTTATATTTTTTTTATAAATTAAAGTTTTTTTTACGTTTTGTTCAAATATAATGTTTAATTTTCTTTTTATATATTTTTCGCTTATATTTGTTGATGTTTTTGTTGAAATAAATTTCTTAAATTTTTTGACGTTTTATTCGAGTACATTTATTAATGTTTTTTTATGTTTTGTTCGTATACTTTTTTTGACGTTTTGTTCGAATACATTTTTAATGACTGTTTTTTACTTTTTGTTTTTTTTATAAGGAAATTGAGTAATCTAACAATTTTTTATTGTATTTTATAAAAAAAATAACCACTTCTTTTTATAACTACATTTTAAAAAAGAAAAACTATTTACTCTACAATGTATACATTCCACGCCGTATTATTAAACGTGTCAAATCCGACTCGGTACTATGGTCCCCCAGTCCAAGACATCTATTTCGTACTATGTTTTGGACATCTCTGTTCCAGGCTACTCCAACTTCGAAAAATATCTTTTATCGGTGAAGAGCTCCAACATTTATGGATATATGTCAATTATTTGTATGATTATATGTTCAAAATAAAGTTGAAGTGTTTTTTGTATGATTATATGTGATTATTTTGGAAAGAATTCATTTTGCTTCGATTTCGGCAATTAATTGTGATTAATAGGAATTAATTACATATAATTATAAAAAATTGAAGCAAAACGAATTATTTTCAATTCGTAGTACTGTAAAAAAATAATTCCAATTAATATGAAACCAAATAAAAACGAATTATTTCCAATTTATCACATATGATCATACAAAAAACACTTCAACTTTATTTTGAACATATAATCATACAAATAATTGACATATATCCATAAATGTTGGAGCTCTTCACCGATAAAAACTATTTACTCTACAATGTATACATTCCACGCCGTATTATTAAACGTGTCAAATCCGACTCGGTACTATGGTCCCCCAGTCCAAGACATCTATTTCGTACTATGTTTTGGACATCTCTGTTCCAGGCTACTCCAACTTCGAAAAATATCTTTTATCGGTGAAGAGCTCCAACATTTATGGATATATGTCAATTATTTGTATGATTATATGTTCAAAATAAAGTTGAAGTGTTTTTTGTATGATTATATGTGATTATTTTGGAAAGAATTCATTTTGCTTCGATTTCGGCAATTAATTGTGATTAATAGGAATTAATTACATATAATTATAAAAAATTGAAGCAAAACGAATTATTTTCAATTCGTAGTACTGTAAAAAAATAATTCCAATTAATATGAAACCAAATAAAAACGAATTATTTCCAATTTATCACATATGATCATACAAAAAACACTTCAACTTTATTTTGAACATATAATCATACAAAAAATTGATACATACCCACAAATGTTGGAGATTTTCACCTGTAGAAAACATTTTTGAATTTAGAGTAGCCCGGAACAGAGAAATCCAAATATAGTACGGAATGAGGGTTTTTGACAGGGAGACCACAATATGGGTTAGATCTAACTCGGTTGATAACATGACCTGAAATGTATGAATTATGGACTAAGTGGTTATTTTTCAAGAAAAAAAAGGTTATTTAAAAGAAATTACAATACAAAAATGGTTAGCTTGATCAATTTCCTTATAAAAAAAACAAAACATAAAAAAATATTTTAAAAATGTTAAAAATGTATTCCAACAAAACATTAAAAAAACTTATTCAAACAAAAAATAAAAAGGTAATAAATAAAAAATAAAAATAAAAACATTAATATATGTATTCGAATAAAGCGACAAAAAATTTAAGAAATTTATTGGAACAAAAACTTCAAAAAATATTAGCGAAAAAAATAAAAAAATTACAACATTATATTCGGAAAAAAACATCAAAAAAATACAACGATAATAAATAATAGACAAAATTACATAAATGGTCCATGTGGCTTGAACAAATTACATAAATGGTCCCTATGACATGAAGGGTAAAAGTGTCATTTCACAAAGGACTTAACTGAAAATTTTAACACTGTTAGCCAAAAGGACTGTCTTTGAAACATTTTGAAACCACAAGGACGATCTATACAAAAAATTTGTTATAAGGACTAAAGTTGGTTTTTTATATCAACCATAAGAACCATTTATGTAATTTTGTCTAAAAAAATATATTTAAGAGATATTGTGATTAAACTAAGCACTCTAGTTAGAGAAGAGGGAAATTGAGTAAACTAATCTATATAAACGAGTATTTTAATAATAATAATCAATTTAACATTTTTTGAAAAATGATCACTTTCTCTGGAATAGCGCTTTTCGTAGCCACGATAGTCATTTCGGAGCTATGTTGCCCACCCATTCTTCAGAATAACGCATTTCGGAGACATGGTACTCATTTCGGAGCTCTGGTTCGGAATAAATATCTTTGTACACTCCAGACTTACATTCCCGGAATAAGAATATTCCAGACTACCAATGTCGAAACAGGAATCTATGTACATTTTTGTCAAGCTCGTACTTTGAGGTGACAATATGGAGTCACAAACATAAGTTTTGTAGACCCGTTCCGGATAGTTGTTCCAGATTAAAAAACTCAATTTTTGTCCCCTATATATATATATATATATATATATATATATATATATGAGTTTGCATGTACTTAGATGCTTACTTTCGATCATCCGTAATTATCTCTTATAACTGCTTCAAGATGAGTTTCTCAGATTGTGAGCATGGAGAAAGCTTTAACAACCTACATGTTTACCTATGCAACCTTAGGTGAATCAACCCACATACTTACACTCACATCAAAATTGATGTGATTGATCGTTTCCAATCTTGTTTCATAGCTATTGGATGTGTGGTATATTTTTTCTATATTTTTATTGCCTCTTTAAATTGATAATGTTTCTACATCTAAAGTAATTGTTTTGGGTTCCCAAAAAATACAGCTTCATGCATTCATAGGTTATTTGTTGTCCGTCATTTTCATAGTAGCGTCCTTCTAAGAGGGGGCTATCTAAACATAATGTTTGTAGCACTTGCTATCGACGAGAACAACCAGACCCTCCCTATAGCATTTGGTCTGGTCGTAGAAAATAATCTAGATTGTTGTACCTAGTTCTTTATGAGGTTAAAGGAAGCTTTCAGAGTGGGTAGGGAAGTGTCGTTGATAACCATTATGGAAGATGCCGTTACTTCTTGCATAGGTCATGTGCTCCCTGATTCGTATCTTGGGTATACTTGTAAAGGTGTGTTCATGTATATGTGCACAACAGGCGTCTCGCGCAGAACATTGGAACCTTTGTTATGGATGACATCCAAGTCATATATTATGTCTTATTTTGAGAAAAACTTATGTCGACTAACACTTAATGCACGAGAGGTGCTTGTCAACATCGGTCATGTGAAATGGGTAAGAGCCTATGTCCTTAACATCCGTTGGAATGTACTAAACATTGATATTCCAAAATTTTGTTGGTGTTATCGTTTAATCAACACAATGTGTCGATAATAATGCTTACCGAGACAACTCATGACCACATTCAACGAATTTTTGTTAAACGCGGTTTCATGGGAGGTAAAATACAGTAACATATTGATTTTTTTTCCTATACAATAAGTTCGCTAACTTAAATGATAATACTTACCTTTCAGGGAGGTTGACTAGCGTACTAACCCCGTATGCACATATGATGCTTCAAAGGAGGATGCAAAAGTCCATTCGATAGCAAGCAACAAAGATCTCGTCTTCGTTTCCGTCCAACATTTTCCACGTTTTTTATTTTAAAAGAACTTGTGTTATGAATTTGAACTGTCATACATGTTCACATGGGAAATGGCGCAGTTTGGGTATAGCATGCGGTCATGTTATTGCAACATCACGTTATTCAAACATCACTAAATTAGCAGATATGGTTCAAATATATTATCATGCTGATGTGTTTCGAACTACCTACCAGACCAAAATGTGCACCCTCTTCCCCCTCCAACTGAATGGGAAATACTTGACCCGTTCATATTCGTTTTATTGCCTATAACTAATTATGTTTGTATTTGATTTTTGGAGTGATTAATGAAAGATATTATTATTGCCCTAATATTTGTTAGATGTTACAAATATAGAGAAAACATAATTTACAACTACCATAACCTTATTAAACATGAAAGTGACAAAATACATAGTTAAAAAATATGGGACAACTTTTAAAATATCCCAAGCATGTTCGTATGGAAAATCAACCCCATTATTTTTCTGTCTGTATTCCACCCTTGCCTGCTGCAAAATTACTTGTTCATCTTCATCCATTAATTCGTTGTCGACCTTGTGATATATTTTGAGAAAAAAAATCTTCACCTTTGACTGTATGTCTACAAACTTAGCCTTCACTTCTTCTTCAGTTCGATACTGAAGAACATCTAACTCAAGGTAAAACAAAATTTTTAAGCGTGCCCATCGTGATTCGTACATTAGATGTGGCAGCATGAGAAAAACCATATTATCATCAATTATTACCCAAGACTGAACGAGCGTGATCTCTTCCTATATAGTCCACGAATGGGGTTGATTTACTGTCATTTGGGCTTCTAATGTAACATCCAAAAACTAAAGATAAAATTTTCATTTTTCAACCTTTGACTGTATGTCTACAAACTTAGCCTTCACTTCTTCTTCTTCAATTCGATATTGTAGAACATCTAACTCAAAGTAAAACAAAATTTTCAAACGTGCCCATCGTGATTCATACATTAGATGTGGCAGCACGAGGAAAACCATATTATCATCAATTATTACCTAAGACTAAACGAGCGTGATCTCTTCCTGTATAGTCCACGACTATCATTCGGTCTTCTAATGTAACATCCCAAAAATAAAGATAAAATTTTCATTTTTCAAAACCAGCAAAAAACCATAAATGTTTACAAAACAGAGTTTTCAAAGTGTCAAAATCACAAATTAGAGTTGCAACATCCCAAAATCCACGACCAAAAATTTTATTTTTAATTTAATAATTTATAACAGATTATTAAAAACATCATTGAGTTATCCCATATCATAAAAACCCATAAGTCAAAAATCTCAAAACAAGTCATAATAATATCATAGTACAAATCCCAAGAACATCATAGTGCAGAAAATAGTGGTGTGATGCGTTGTAGTCATGTCGGCTTCGAGGAAGAAGTACCTGAAACCAAAACTGAAAACCGTAAGCATAAAGCTTGGTGAGTTTCCTTATCATACCACATACCATACAATAAACATACTGCCAGGCATATATGGGTGCCCGACTTATCCTGCTGAGCATATATGGGTGCTCAACCTACCCTTGTCAGGCATACCGGGGTGTCCGACCTACCCCTGCCAAGCATATCTGGGTGTTCGACCTACCCTGCCAGGCATATCTTGGTGCCCAACCTACCCTCCGGTTTATTTCAACCAGTTACGGGAACTATTTCTCCCATACCATTACCACCTAATAACATAGCATAACCTATTGTTAGACATATATGGATGTCCGACCTACCCTCCGGTTTATCTCAACCAGCTACGGGGTCTAACCTACCCCTCATACCACTATCACATAATATCATAGCATACTAGCACATAAAGCATAACATATAATGGTATACCATAAAATTATCACAAAGACAATCATCTCAACTATAATCAACTACTAGTGGGCCATCATTGGTGCCTTCGAGCCACTTCTACTGGAAGGTAACTCACCTCGATAAATGGGAAATAAATGCAAAGGCTCTTGCTCTGAAATCAATCCCTCTCAGACTCCTACACATAAGCAGTTCCTTTAATTACCCTTTTCATACTCATAACCCTTCTAAGGGTCAACTTTGGTCAATGGTCAAAGTCAAAGTCAACATACTGGTCGACTCAACTCGCCGAGTTGGTCCATCAACTCATCAAGTTTCATGATCCATAAAACCCTGGAAATCTTGATCTAACTCGTCGAGTTCTTTCATGAACTCGTCGAGTTCCTCCTCATAATAGAGTCGCGATATTTCACTAACAACTCGCCGAGTTCCTCCTTGAACTCGTTGAGTTCTTCAATCTTCGAACCCAAAAACCATGGCCAACTCAACGAGTTTGCTCAGTAACAGAAAATGTTGGGGGACCACGACCCAACTCGCCGAGTTGGATGAACAACTCATCGAGTCCCCCTTAGGGGCTGTTTGGCAGGATCTGAATTTTTAAGATCTGAATTTTTAAGATGTCTGAATTTCTAAGAGGGTCTGAATTTTTAAGATCTGAATTTTAAATTGTTGTTTGGTTGAAAGCTCTGAATTACAGTGCTGAATAATAAAAATGACCGTTTTACCCTTTTGTATTATTTTTGCTAAATTCAATTTTTTTTGTTTATGAAATAACCAAATCAACTTCTTGAATAATTATGTAGAAAAAAAAATCCAAATTAAATAAATCAAAATTAAACCATCATATTACCCATTAATCGCTAATCATAACAAAATTCAGCACAATAACCATCATATTTCAATTTCATAATTCCATTTCAGCAAATGAATTCAACACTAATTCATCACATTACAAAATTCAGCACAGTAAAGAACTACAAACACATTCTCAGCAAATGAACACATAATTCAACAAGATCAAGAATCATATTTCAACACAAATCAACAAGATTCAGCAATACATACACACATATCAACAAAAAAGAAAAAATTAGAACAAAGAGCACATTTTCAACAATATTGTTTAACAAATAAACACAAACTCAGCATATTTCAGCAACATATTTACATTTCAGAAATCAACAAACAAACAAAAAAAAAACAAGATCATAAACTTATATTTCAGAATTCAATCCATCACAGTTACAAAAAAGTTGCAATATCTATAACACAGAGAAATCGAGCAAATTACCTTCGATTCAAGCAAACATACTTAAGATTCTGCATAACTCGATCCGTTTTATCAGCAGTAGTCATCAATGAACGCCCAATCTAAAAAAAGAATTTATGTAGGGTTCGTTTTCAGAATTTACCTTGTCGATAGGAACTGAATGAAAGTGACAAAATCTAAAAAGTAACAAATAAATTCTCACCAACTTCGAGTGTTGCAACAACAATTTTAGAGAGAGAAGGATGGGGTGGGTGCCTATCGGATTCTGGGAACAGGAAATAACTAAACGCAAAAAGGGGAGACATGAATTTCGTACCTGAACAATAGAGGAGAAATTGGTTATTCCTTGGTAATAAACATCATCATTGGCAATTAGCAAAGCATAATGTTTGTTGAATTTGGTATAGATGTAGAAGAAAGTAACGTACACCGAGGTATAGATTGAAGAGGTCGTTGATGGTTGGTCGTGCCGGCAACTCAAACCCTAGGCTTCGGTGTGGTTGCAGATCAGAGAGGAATTGGAGGGAGAAAGTGGTGTGCGACGATGACGTGCAATGGTTGTGGTGTGTGAAGGTCGATGCTGAAGTCCGACGAGATACGAGGAGAGGATGGAGGCGGTTGTTCTTTGATGCCGCAAGAAAAAAGAGAAGGTGTGACGAGGGTATGATGGGAAAAAATAAGGACGCGCGCTTCCTTTTTCATTTCAGATGCAAAGTGAAGTCTGAAAAAAATAAGAGGCTATAGTCCGATTAAGAGCCAAAAAATAAGACTCTACCAAACGGTCTGAATCTGAACTTTTAAGAGGATGCCTCTTAATTTGTCAATTAAGAGGCTAACAAACAACCCCTTAGTCTAAATCCATTTAGTCACTTCTAATCGAGTTCAATGCTTCCAAACCATAGATTTGGTCCCCTAGGATTAAGTTACCACATAAAATTGCTAACTTTACGTTCATGCATGGTGTCATGAAGCTAGATACACCAAAACTAAGCTATATAAGAGATCTAGCGCATGGAGAAGGGCCAAGGCTTGATAAAGCTGACAACTTTAAGCCTCATAAGCTCATGAGTGCCTATATCTAAAGTCACAACTTCATGATACACTGAAATCCCGAAAATGACTTCAATATGGACCAAAAATGATAACATACAACCCTAAATGAAAATCTAAGTAATAGAAAGCCAAAGTATCAACTTTATACCTCAAATGAGTCTGAAATGCAGTTCAAACTCTGGATCTACTAGCTTCCTCTTGAATCCCCAAGCTTCTTTTTTCCTTCTCAAGTTTCAAAATCACAAAGAATGCACAAAATGGCTCAAAACTCTCCAAAAGTGTATTACGGTTTCTTGTCTAGGGTTTAGGACGATGGGGGCTGCAAATGAGGCCAGCCTTTGGAGGTTAAGGTTTTAAATAGGGTACTAAACCCTGAAAATTAGGGTTTCATTCTGGCAACCCTACTCGTCGAGTTGAGACTCTCAACTCGTCGAGTAGACTTCAAGTCCCGCGTCTAAATTCCATTCCAACTCGATGAGTTTGGGGCCTCAAACTCGTCGAGTCCCTTTGCAAAAATGAAAATTTCTTATTTAAAATACATACAAGGGACCGAGCGTTACAAGAGTATCCCAAAATCACATCTCATAATATCTGAAGGATGTACACGATCAAGCCTTCGCCTTTCATCGATCATCAGAAGTACTTGAAACATAACTGTAACATACAAGTTCTGAAATCATGTTTTGTAAATTTTAAAAGTGAATAATATTATATAATTATGAGTATTGAGTTCTAACAGATAGTTTTTACTAGAAATGGAGTAAAACTATGTTTAAAATCACTCGGAAAATATTGGAAGTCTTATGAGATTTCAATCAAAAGACAAATGTTGAAAGTTAACGAAAATATAAAATTTGAAATAAGTAGAATTTTATTATTGAAAATTTTATATAATTTCGTTAGAAACATTTAGGCGAAAACCTCATCGAAATCCGAGTTATAACGAAGAAGTTATGACCAATCGAAGATCTGCGACAAAACCGGCACAACACCGAATGACGTAAAAAGTGAGTTTTTGATAATCTACTTTTTAGCCTTGGTGATATAAATGAAAGTCGTAGTATTTGTTAAACCAAGAATTTTCATAAAAAGAACGTCAAAATCGGACTTCATATGAGGAAGTTATGATTTTTCTAAGTTTCAGAATAACAGTAGACAGCTAAAAACTCGAAATAAAGATCGGGTGATTTTTAGCCGAGACAACCTAAACGAGAATCGAAGGTCTCGTATGCAAAATATATGAATTTTTGAATATTAGGGCACAAAAACCGTGAAATCTCGCATGGATAAGGTCAGATTTCAGACACGTCACCCGGATTCTCGCAGCTTGCCTCGTGTCCGACCCGCGTGTCGCAACCTCTCACATCCGATGGCGCGGACCAATCTGAAACCGACGCGTGTATTCATGGTGGAGGCTTCCGAACTGAGCCACCTGTCTTCACCTCACATTCGACGCCTAACACCCTCGCATGCGACCCACGTGACCCGCCTCGGTCCGAAGTTCACCCTATAAAAGGAAGATGCGAACCTTCCTGGGTAAGTTTGGAAAATTTTCACTTTTTACACCTTAAGCCATATTTTAAGCCACTTTTAGTCACCTGAAGCCCCAGGATCATATCCAACACCCGAAATACGTTCCGATGTGCTCAAAGAGCCCGAGAAATTTATCTTTTCGTTTTGAAGCTCAACCCTCTCAGGGCCCGGTTTTCAATAAAGCTCCCGATTTTCAGTTAAGAAAGCTATCTATTATAACGAAGTGCTGACCAAATTACTATTTTAACCTCCAGTTAATTCACGGTGAGTTCAATATATAGGAACAATTGTATGTTATGTGTTATATGTGTTATGTGCTTTTCCATGTTATTATCTCGTGTTATTATTTCTGCTATTTATGATGGCAAAGCTATACCTTTGGCCATGTGATCAGTGAAAGGACTTAGATTCACATTGGTATTCGTATTTAGCCTCTGGCCATGTAGAGCATGTCTCGTAAGAGAATGACTTCTATTTTATGGCATTGGCAGAAGGTTAGACAGGGTTGAAAGTCTGAAATCTACCAAAATGTTTAATCAGAAAGTTTATGTCTTCTGTGCCATTTGGGGTGAAGCTTTATTAATGTATATCAAGTATGGAAATTATTATGTCTCATTGATTGTATATATTTGAATAAAATCATTGATTGATATGGAAAGTTTGTCACATGATTCACATATGCCTTTGTTTTTCCTTGTTCCTCTTTGCTTCTGCCATATTGAAGTGTATATATATATATATATGTGTGTGTGTGTGTGTGTGTGTGGCATAACGTTATATTGTATCTATTATTGAACTCACTAAGTGTCACCGCTTATCCCTCTCAATGTTTAACAAAAGCCAATGTAGTTGCCGATGCACTTAGTAGAAAGGTTTATCGTAATAGTATGTGTTATACTATTACTCACACTACTGTAAAGTTCATTATTCTTGATGAATTAGAGAAATGGCAAGTAAAGGCCCTAAAGCCAGAAAATATGAAGAAAGAAGGGATGCTACATTATGTTGATGTTTTACTTGATGATCCATGAGGATTGAAGGTATTTAAGAATCAGCTATGGATTCCAAAGATTAGTGGATTAAGACAGAAGATTTTAGATGAAGCCCATAAGTCTAAACTGTCAATACATCCTGGTACAAGTAAAATGTACTATGATGTAAGAGCTAATTATTGGTGGCCTAGATTAAAGAGAGACATTGGAAGATATGTACAGGAATGCTTAGTATGCTTACAAGTCAAAACAGAGCACCAAAAGCCTTACGGAACCCCAGAAAGTCTTAGTGTTCCTGTATGGAAATGGGAAGAGCTGTCCATGGATTTCATTACCAAATTGCCAAAGACTGCTAAACAACATGATAGCATTTGGGTAATTCTCAACCGCCTAACTAAGAGTGCACATTTTCTTGTCATGCGTGAAACGGCTCCAATGGAGAAATAAGCACAAGTATACTTGGATGAAATTATTGCAAGACATGGTGTGCCATTAAAGATCATTTCTGATCGTGATACTCGCTTCACTTCTCACTTTTGGGCGATTATGCAACGTGAATTAGGATCTCGAGTTGCTCTCAGCACAGCTTATCATCCCCAGACAGACGGTCAGACGGAAAGAACAATCCAAACAGTAGAAGATATGTTGCGTGCATGTGTCTTGGAGTTCGGTGGTAACTGGGATAAATACTTACCTCTTATTGAATTTTCGTATAATAACATTTACCACGCTTCAATCAAAATGCCACCATATGAAGCATTATATGGTCGCAAATGTCGTACGCAATTATGTTGGAGTGATGTAGGACAGAAGATCCTTGGAGGCCCTGAAATGATTCAAGACACCACCAAAAAGATTCAAATTGTACGAGAAAGAATAAAAGCGGCCCATGATTGACAGAAGTCCTATGCTGAAAAGAGGAGACGACCCATAGAATTCAAGGTGGGTGATTTCGTAATGCTAAAAGTATCCCTGTGAAAAGGCATTATGCGATTTGGGAAGAAAGGAAAACTAAGGCCTAGATTTGTTAGTCCTTTCAAAATCATCCAGAGAATTGGTAAACAAGCATACCGCTTGGAATTGCTGGAAGATTTGGCAGGTATTCATGATGTGTTTCATGTGAGCTATCGGCATAAATGTTTAAGCATATATGATGAAGCAGTTTCGTTATCTGAGGTGAAACTGGATAATAAGTTAACTTATGTAGAAGAGCCTGAAGAGATCGTAAACGAAAGAACGAATAAGCTACGTAATTAAGAAGTAGAGTTGGTGCTTGTCAAGTGGAAACACCATCGAGGCCCAAATTATACTTGGGGAAATAAGAATGAGATAAGAGCGAAATATCCCCATTAGTGTTAATCGCTGTAATTTCGGGGATGAAATCCTCAAAAGGAGGAGGTATTTGTAACATACACGTTTTGAAATTGTGTTTTGTAAATTTTAAAAGTGAATAATATTATGAAATATTATATAATTATGAATATTGAGTTCTAACGGATAATTTTTACTAGAAATGAAGTAAAACTATGTTTAGAATCACTCGTAAAATATTGGAAGTCTTATGAGATTCCAATCAAAAGGCAAATGTTGAAATTTAACGAAAATACAAAATTTGAAATAAGTAGAATTTTATTATTGAAAGTTGTAGATAATTTCATTAGAAACATTTAGGCGAAAACTTCATCGAAATCTGAGTTATAACGAAGAAGTTATGACCAATCGAAGATCTGCGACAAAACCGACACAACACCGAATGACGTAAAAAGTGAGTCTTTGATAAACTACTTTTTAGCCTTGGTGATCTAAATGAAAGCCGTAGTATTTGTTAAACCTAGAATTTTCATAAAAAGATCGTCAAAATCTAACTTCGTATGAGGAAGTTATGATTTTTCTAAGTTTCAGAATAGCAGTAGACAACTAAAAACTCGAAATAAAGATCGAGTATTTTTTATCCGACACAACCTAAACGAGAATAAAAGGTCTCGTCAATAGTAGTAAAACGGTAAAAAGACGGACGAAAACGGACATCGGATGAAGATGTTATGAATTTTTAACGGATTTTCTTGTCCCGGTCTGTTAAAAATAATAATATTAAAAATAAATTCAAAATTAGCCGACAGAGTCTAAACGAAAGTTGTAGAGCATAATTTTACCTACGTGTGCATATAAAGAACATCAAAAACGAAGTTTGTATGCAAAAGATATGAATTTTTGAAGATTAGGGCACAAAAAGTGAGAAATCTCGCATGGATAAGGTCGGATTTCAGACACGTCACCCAGATTCTCGCAGCTTGCCCCGTGTCTGACTCGCGTGTCGCAGCCTCTCACATCCGATGGCGTGGACCAATCCGAAACCGACACGTGTATTCATGGTGGAGGCTTCCGAACTGAGCCACCTATCCTCGCCTCGCATTCGACGCCTAGCAGCCTCGCATGCGACCCACGTGACCCCCCCCCCCCCAGTCCGAAGTTCACCCTATAAAAGGGAGATTCGAACCTTCCCAGGTAAGTTTGGAAAATTCTCACTTTTTACACCTTAAGCCATATTTTAAGCCACTTTTAATCCCCCGAAGCCCCAGGATCATATCCAACACCCGAAATACGTTCCGAAATGCCCGAAGAGCCCGAGAAATTTATCTTTTCGGTTTGAAGCTCAACCCTCTCAGGGCCCCATTTTCAATAAAGCTCCCGATTTTCAGTTAAGAAAGCTATCTATTATAACGATGTGCTGCCCAAATTACTATTTTAACCTCCGATTAATTCACGGTGAGTTCAATATATAGGAACAATTGTGTGTTATGTGTTATATGTGCTATGTGCTTTTCCGTGTTATTATCTCGTGTTATTATTTCTGCTATTTATGATGGCAAAGCTATACCTTTGGCCATGTGATCAGTGAAAGGACTTAGATTCACATTGGTATTCGTATTTAGCCTCTGGCCATGTAGAGCATGTCTCGTAAGAGAATGACTTCTATTTTATGGCATTGGCAGAAGGTTAGACAGGGTTGAAAGTCTGAAATCTACCAAAATGTTTAATCAGAAAGTTTATGTCTTCTGTGCCATTTGGGTCAAAGCTTTATTAATGTATATCGAGTATGGAAATTGTTATGTCTCATTGATTGTATATCTTTGAATCAAATCATTGATTGATATGGAAAGTTTGTCAAATGATTCACATATGCCTTTGTTGTTCCTTGTTCCTCTTTGCTTCTGCCATATTGAAGTATATATATGGCATAACATTATATTGTATCTATTATTGAACTCACTAAGTGTCACCGCTTACCCTTCTTAATGTTTAACAAATTGTAGGAGATAAGTAACCAATATAGTCATATATTGTTGGAAGGTTTAGAATAGTTATAATATTACTTTTGTATTTAGGGATAATGTATGTATAAAAGTATATTATCTTGGGTAGTTGTGTAATATATAACACTTTGTAATAGTCGGTTTGTATCCACTCGTTTGTAAACTAGTTATCAATGTAAAATATTATTTGTGAATATGCATGTAGCATGTTTTGGAGTAACAATTGTCAAATATGAAAGTGTGGGTTTTTCAATAACACTTAAACTGTAAGCCAAATCTTAGCGAATTCCCCCAAAGTCCCACACACAATGAATCCACATACATAATGCATGTTAGGTCCATAATCTCCCGACTAGATTACCCTGGCCCACAACCTCCCAGTTGGATTGCCTCTCTAGCCCAAAATCTCCCAATTGGATTACCACTGCACTACTAGAAAACAGCCCTTTAATGACGCGCAAACAATGAGATTCGCTGATAAAGGACACGCATTTGTGCGTGCCCTAAAAAATAATGTCAATTTTGCAAAATTTGAAGGATAGTGGACACGCATTTGTGCGTGCCCTAAAATTAGTGTCAGAAAAGAAAAAAAGGAAATGCGGAGGGCGCCTTTCATAAAATGTGCGTCGTCTAAATGTGTCGCTTTATAACATTTTAAAGAAACACGCATTTTTAATGCGGGATTTCACCCGCCTATTGAATCCCAAAAATTAAACCCCCCGCCTCTTCCAATTAGCAAGAAAAAGCCCTAGGGCCTTCGTCTTCTTCTTTATAGTTATCAGTAAAAAATTAAGCAACATTCTCTTCCATTTTGATTTAGATCGATAGTTCACTACAATGTTGGGTATAAGTTTTTGGATAATGCTTATGATGATTCCGATGATGTATCAGTTAGTCGGCAACATGAAAAAATAGAAGATAGAAGAAGAAGAAAAGCGAACAAACGGAATTTCTTGACCTGGTGTGTTAATCCGTGATCAGGTCTTCTGAGCGAAGAGGAGATCTGAGGCTCAATTGAAGAGATATGAGCGCTTCTAGGTGGGTTTGCTCTGGCCGCCCATTCTTTTAACTTATACTGCATCACCACCTCAATTAGCTACCTAAAGGTCAGTCACACTCTCTTTTCCAACCCCGTTCCACTTTCTACCGACACCTTGCTTCGTCTTGCGGCCACATATCACCGCCTTATGTTTCACTTATATCTTTATTTTTCTTTCTTTTATTGACTAATCCCATATGCTAGGGACCTGCCCATGTGAGATCAAGCAAACAAGAACATATTCACAACTCCATTGTCTCAACTCTTCTTTCATTAATGGATGGTTTGGATTCAAGGGGACAAGTGGTTTTAATCGGGGCAACAAACCGGATCGATGCGATTGATGGAGCATTGAGAAGACCTGGTAGATTTGATCGTGAGTTTTCTTTCCTTGACCTAATTTATCAAGCTCTGCAAATTCAATGGCCGCTTTGAAATCTATAATTGAATCAGATCCAACCATACCTTATCCTCTTCATGTTCTCTTTCACTGACCACCCTAAGTCGGTCAAAAAACCCTTCCGTTGGACACCCTAAGTTGCCGCCGCTTTAAGCAGCGCCTCCACCGCCCACCAGGCGTATTCTTCTCCAGCATCAAGCAGCACCAACCACGCATTCTGTTGCTCCATATATGAATTCTTTTGCCTCCAACCCTCTCGTCGACCATCCCTTCTCTTCCCCTTGTCGGTACTCTTCTAGCCTTTTTTTTCTTTTTGAAAGCAAATGTATGTTTGGTGAAAGAAACATTAACTTTATGCTGAAATCAGTTTTTTAATGTTTATGTATAGATATGTGTAAATGGTTTTCTCCCTTTCATGTTCTTTTCTACATTTGGCACAAATATTGAACAATTGTGTAAATGGTTTTCTCCCTTTCATGTTCTTTTCACAACGGGAGCTCATTTTTTGATCCTGGAAGAAACAAGGAAGAACTCACAAGCGATGAACAGCTAATGTCAGGTAAGACCTACATATCTCACCTTCTCTGACTTTTGTGTTATTACATGTGAATACACTTTGTGTTTTTTTCATTCAATCTTCATAATTTTATGTTGGAATCGTTGATTGAAATTGAAGAAAATGATTCAATTTTGGGTGAGGTTCAATACTGTTCCTATTAACTTATGAGACTTTTTTGCGGACAAAAATGCCCTTGTGTGCCTAATATTAGAGCCAAGCTGTTAGTCCTTCAAATCACGAGTGAAGCAATTCCATCTAGCAATATATATTGGGATGTGTCTAAATACTTCAAATTTTATAACGTGAAGGATTTGTAAGGACAACATGGATAAAGGCTTTGGGGATTGTTCAATTCCACAAGAAAAGTCAAATGCTGATATAAACGATGAGTTGGAGTTATCTGAAGCAACTGGTGAGGAAGATGCTTCTAATATTCTTTATTGTAATTGATTTTAGTGCAATTTGTGACTGTATGGCTGATGTGAATCTCAAATTTGAATTGTTTTATGAAAAGTTATCTGTTTTTTTTCTGGTTGGAGATTACTTCTCAACTTGATACTCTACTAGACTACTGTTAGTGTGGAATTTGCAGCAAAATTGAACCTAATTTTACGTTTGAAATGCGATAGGTTTTTCATTTAAAGAAATATTGCTCCGACGTACTATATACTTATCAGTCACAATATCCTAACTGAAACATGAAAAATGAAAAGAAAAGGAAGATTTGTGAATGCATTGGCTGGATCACTTTCTAGATCGCTTTCTGGAATTATGGAAATCTAATCCAATTGCATTTGCATTTGTGCAGGGCATAAGAGTTGTGACTGGGCCAATGGGATGTCTCGTAATTGTCAAGGTGAGGAGGAGTTTTTGTTGAATGATGTATTTGGATTAAATTTAACTGAAAGATATTTGATCAACAGAACTACACTGGCGACCGATTAAATTTTGGATTGGCAGCCGAGGAAGCGAAGTCTGAAGGTTACAAAGTAGAGGTGAGTGCATATAGACATAATTGACATGCAACTATGCTATGCCACTCTTACTTAGCAAATATAATATTTGTGTGTACTTTTGTAGATGGTGATTGTTAGAGATGATTGTGCTTTGCCACCCTCACGGGGCATAGTTGGGCGAAGAGGTTTGGCTGGAACCTTTCTTATCCACAAGGTTTATCCTCTGTTATAATCTATTTGCAAATACATGATAGGAAAATAAACCATAACATGAATGCATACCAAGATTGTAACATCCCAAATATACAGGCCAAAAATTTCATTTTTAAATACGTCATTATAAACCAATAGTGTAATAAAACATTTGTAATATCAAGTCATGTCAAAACCAAAGTAGAAATAATCAAACATGTTATCATAAAACAATATCAGAGTGTAATCCCAAAGATCTCATGTGCGGAAAACCATAGTGTGATGCGCTACGATCAAGCCGGCTCCTTTCCTTTGAAAATGAAGTACCTGAAACCAACACTAAAAACCGTAAGCACGAAGCTTTGTGAGTTCCCCCATCATACCACATACCATACGATCATATAACATACATATACTGTCAGGCATATCTGGGTGCCCCACCTACCCCTTCGTTCCTCTCGACCGGATACTGCCTAGCATATCTGGGTCCTGGGCTCCCCTTCGGTCCTCTTGACCAGATACTGCCTAGCATACCTGGGTGCTGGGCTCCCCTGCGGTCCTCTCGACCAGATACTGCCTAGCATATATGGGTGTTGGCCTCCCCTTCGGTATATTTCAACCAGTAACCGGGGACTATTTCACCCCCTAATACTACCACATAAAAGCATAGCATAAACACATAAGTCATATACTGCCTAGCATATATGGGTGCTGGCCTACCCCTTCGGTCCTGTCGACCGGTAAGTGGGGACTATTTCACCCCCTACTACTACCACATAATATCCTATCACATATATCATAATCTGTCCAGCATAGTTGGGTACTAATCCACCCCTTCGGCCCTATTGACCGGTAACCGGGGACTATTTCACCCCCTACTACCACTATCACATAACATCGTATCATGCTAGCACATAAACATAACAAGTAGTAGCAAACATAGACAATTTGTAACAGCCCAAAATCTCAAGTATTGTTAAATTGCATTTTGGGGTGTTTTAAAGGGGAGACTCGGCGAGTTGGAGCTAGACTCGCCGAGTAGGGTCGCAGATTTGGTCGCGGGTTCGCGACTGGACTCGACGAGTCCAGGTATGGACTCGGCGAGTCGACGCTGTTCAGTGGAAAACCCTATCCGTTCAGTTGGGAAGTATATAAGGGATCCTATGCCTCCATTGTTCGCCTTTTGGCCGACTGAGAAGGGTCCTAAATCGGTTGTGGGCATCCAGAACAAGGATTGAAGATCATTGGTGATTTGAGGAAGTTATTGTCCAAGAAGGAGAAGGTTTTGGCTAATGGGACAGCAAGGGAATCACGTTTTGAGGCTTGGGGACACTGAGAGTGCATGATTCAGGTAATCTTTCGGATTATTTCCTGTTATGTGAATGTGTGCATGGATTTAGGGTTTGTGAAACCCATTTGGAGTCTAGATGGATTGTTATGTTGTTATACAAAAGTTTATACCCTGGTAATAGGATGATTAGAGGTCCAGAAGTCCCATGAGTGTGTTTTTCGGGAATATATGTATCTCAGGAAGCAGTTCGATCGACTGCATGGCGTGGACTCGCCGAGTCGGATGATCAGACTCGGCGAGTAGCTTGAAGATTCACTGGGACTCGCCGAGTTGTTCTTCAGACTCGGCGAGTGGAGTCGGGGTGGCCCCGCGATTCTTCCAGGAGTGACTCGTCGAGTCAAAGAGGATACTCGACGAGTAGAAGGGGAATCTTAGAGGATTGAAGGACGACCAGACTCGCCGAGTCGCCAGGGAACTCGCCGAGTCCAGTCGAGTTGACAATGGACTGTTGACCAGAGTTGACTGGTGTGATTTCTTAGGGTCAGTTAACGTGGAAGATAGAAGTATTAAAAAGAGATATATGATGTTACAGGGAGCTTGTAGCTCGGAGGATCAAGTGTAAGGAATTTCAGGAGTTGCTATCTTCCAGTGATCGCGAGGTGAGTCTTCTCACTATACTTCACCCGGAAGGGTTTGATTGTGTGACCGGAAGGTCGAGTATGTTATGTGTTATGTTTATATGCTATAAATGGAAAGTTAGCTGCTACGCGTGATATACATGCTTATATATGGGCCGGAAGGCAAGGTATTGTGTGACAGAAAGGTCAGGTATGATATATGATATATGTGCTTTATGTGTTAGAGTAATTGTATTATGTGTCATACATGTGTATGGGCCGGAAGGCGATATATATTATGTGGATCGAAAGATCCGGGCCGGAAGGCAATGTTATGTGGATCGAAAGATCCGGGCCGGAAGGCAATGTTATGTGGATCGAAAGATCCGGGCCGAAAGGCAATGTTATGGGGATCGAAAGATCCGGGCCGGAAGGCAATGTTATGTGGATCGAAAGATCCGGGCCGGAAGGCAATGTTATGTGGACCGAAAGGTCCGGGCCGGAGGGCGTATGTGCGTAAGGTATATTGGGGAACTCACTAAGCTTCGTGCTTACGTTGTTTATGTTATGTTGTTTCAGGTTCTTACAGTAACACGGGATGGCAACGGTTCGATTGTACACACCGAAGAAAGAGTTGTGGTTTGGAGGATCCTGGTCTTCTATTCTAATGAAAATGAAACTATGTTTTGTAATTCGAATGTGAATAAGATTTTAAACAAGTGTTTTAACATTAAATTGATTATTTAAATGAAAATTTTGTTTTTGGAATTCACGGTGTTACACAATTATCACAAAGACAATCATCTAACAACAACTCCTACTGGTGGGCCGGCATTGTGGTTGTAGACCCACCGCTATTGGAAGGTAACTCACCTCGCACTACTGAAGTCCCAAAGACTCAACCCTACACTGCTGACGTCCCGCAGACTCAACCCCAGCTGCTGGATGACAGATTCCCGGTCTGTCAATATCAAAACATTACCCAATTAATAATTGGGTTCCACTTCATAACCATGAGTACATGCTTTGGGTAATTACCACATTACCCCTATCTTGGCTTATTCAAGCCCAAAGCCCAATCTAAAGGTCCAAAAGTCCAACTATGGCTCAAAGCCCAACATATGGCCCAATTTTCCAAATTGGGCCCAAACCCCTTACATGACTTTATTCTAAGGCCCAACACACTACTAGAAAAACAGCCTTTAATGACGCGCAAACAATGACGCACAGTGATTTACGATACGCAAAAACATGCATCCTAAAATAAATGCCATCTCTTATAAAATTTGAAAGATAGAGGACGCGTATTTGTGTGTGCCTTGAAATTAGTGTTAGAAAAGAAAAAAAAAAGAAATACGGAGGGCGCCTATTGTAAAATGTGTGTCATGTAAGGATGTCGCTTTATATTTTTTAATGAAACACACGTTTTGAGCGGGAAATGAAATCCCCAAAAATTAAAAACCCCCCTATGTAAAAAATTAAAACTCCCTCCGCTTCCAATCAGCAAGAAAGAAACCTAGGTCTTCGTCTTCCTTTCTCTCTCTCTAACCTAAAACCCAACCTGTGATTTCACAGAGATCTCCCAAGGCTTTGCATATCTCACTTAAATCGTAATAACTATCAATCATTATCTTCACTTATTGACTTGACAGCCATCGTCCGATGCCGACTTTGCGTCCTCAGCCCATCACCGTATGAGCCACCACCTCGGTCGGCTGCTTCTTCACCCTCCGCTAAATCCTCTCTTTTTCACATCTCATCGGTTTCCAAAAAATCCTTCACCAACACGGATGACTTTCCCTTCTCCGCTGCTCTTTGGACATACTATCACTTCCTCTTTAACTCTAAACAGTTCGCATGTTGCCCACCACCATCGTCTCCCACCTCTAACACCGTCTACCTATGCTAATACTACTGTACTCAAATCCCAGCGACGGAAGGAAACTCTCTATCACAGCAACAGAAAGTCGAAGACTAGAATGGGAGAAAGAGAAATAAAAATCGGGAAACCGACTTATACAGTAACTGGGGAAGAATCGATGATGCATGCAACGTGTTTGATAAAATGCCTCATCCGCCATGGTCTTAATCTACAAGTCTCTCTCTCTCTCTCTCTACCCCATACTGCTCGACAACCACCCAGGCACCCACCACCCTTCGTCTTCTCTTTGGTTCACCACACTTCTCCTTCCTGTGTTTGTTAGATTCGTCATCTGATTTGCGAGTTTTCTGTAAAAAATGACCTTTCCGTTTCATATTTTATGGATACCTCAATCTTCCGTGATGATTATGAATGTGGTCATAGAGTACTCACTTCACTATCATTTTCAATCATTTTAGGGCATGGAGAGGTAATTTTTCTAGTCGGGGAGGGTTTCAATTATATATCTACTATATCTATTTCTATCTTTTTTTATAGAGGATCGTTATGATTTAGGTTTCATTTTAGGGGCTTGCAGATGTTATCACTTGTTGTTGGATCAAAAATAACCGATGGTGCTGATGAGGTACTTATTGTCTCTTTGTTTCTCTTTAATTTGAGGCAAATTAGGACTCACAATCATGTTGTTTCTCCTGGAAAGTATGTGAATAAGTGGATAACCATCGCAACCCCTTTCCAAGGCATGACCCATTTTTATTAACTGTTGTTTTGCATAAATGATGTTAAAGAATATTTTTATGCGTGGTTAAGAAACCCAAAAATAGATTATCCCTGAAACCAAGTATGTGTGTTTTTTGCATCTGTCTTATATTTACATCTTTTAATTTTTTCACATGAGGGAGTAGTAGATATTAAATACTTTTGAGCAAGCTAATGTTTAGGTATATCATATGTGTATCAGGTGCACCAGGATGCATCAATGATTCTCTGTTAACTAGATTACAGTTTGTGGAGGGACTTGAAAGCTATTTCTTTGTGTCAAGGTGGCAATTCATGTCCCAATAGCCATCATAAAGGTAAGCTTGTATCTATATAGATTATATAAAAAAAATTTATAACCATATTGATTACATGTTTTTGTGTCAAGGTGGCCATTCATGTGCATACCACAGGCTATCTTAGGAATGGATGTCATCTATCAAGCCAAGTCTGGAATGGGGAAAACTGATGTTTTCGTTCTCTCTATACTACAGTAAATCGATCCTGTAGCAGGTCAAGTTGTTGCACTTGTCCTTTGCCACACCAGAGAACTAGCTTATCATGTCAGATTTTCATTTGTAACCCTCCAACAATTTGAAAATGTTAATTTTCACCCATGTCTTACTTTTTGTGTCTTGGGTGAGATTTGTTGCAGAGAACTAGCTTATCAGGTCAGATTTTTATTTGAACTAGCTTTCTCATTTCTATAAATTATACAAGATTGTATCTCATGCAAAATATTTATAATGTCTCTATTTTTTATTGTTGAACAAAGGAAGGATACCCTTCAATATGATGTCCCTGTTCAAATAATTGAGATTTATAACTAGCAAGTTCGTGATACCCTTCAATATGATATTCTTTTCATTTAATAAATTTTCTCATCTCATTAAATGAAATCTTTGCACTGAATCCTCTTGTTTGGTTTTCGGTTGATCAAAATAATTTTTCGTTCTTCATACTGCTGATTTTGATCCTAGTCAAGACTGTTGGGTAATGAGTTTCATTAGAGTTTTTTACAAATTCTCTTTTCATGCATACAGGTAAGATTGGTGAAAAATAGGGACAACAATGAAATCAAAGGTTTTGTATTAATTTGTAGCATTCAGGCATCCATGGAATCCATTCACGACTCTCTTGCTGAGGCGTTGGTTAAATTGACAGAGGAGGTAGAGTTTCCTTTTTTTTTTTCATTATGTTATACATTTTGGATGATAAATGTATATATTACCCTTTCATCTCATATGCTTATTTTGGTGCAGTGTGAAAAATTATGGTCAAAAGTGTATGTTGTCTGGCCTAAAAGCAGAACTAGAAGCATTAAGACAAAGGCACTCTGATGTACTGTAGTTGATGGGTGAAAGAGATGAGGAGGTAAAATTACCTTTTCACCCTTGATTGATTAAGGGTAGTTTTGGCATTTTCATATAACTAGTACCATCTTGGTAGTTATATCTTATTTTGTTTGTTTACTTATTTTATTATCACTAGTTTGCTGGGAGAGCTTTGTGCTAATATTGTAAACTCGAAGGAGATGTACAGAGAACAAGTACCCATGCTTGTAAATAAGGTAAAAGAATATATATTTTATAAATTTAGTAAAATGAAATTGATAAAAAAGTATACTTTATAAAAATCAATAGCTACATAATAGTTTGGTGGCTAAATTCAAAAAAAATGAGTATACATTGTTTTTTTCCTGTATATAACCTTTCCAAAATGAGGTAAACCAAATAAAATAATGTTTTTTTTAACCATCATAAAACATATAAGTGTTCGATCACTACACAAAATACCTAAGTGGCTAAAACAATAAAAAATGAAGAATCTCTATTCTATTTATGTTATTAAATGTTTGTATTTGCAGATTGCTGCTTCAGGGTAGTTTCTTACAAGTGAATTTCAATCAATGGTACATGGTGTAGTATATGGTGGGTAATACATTATAACATTAAGATTTTTTTTATGTTTATTTCGGTCTTCTTAATGCATATATGTATAACTACCTGAAAGATTTGACACACTAAATTATTAACCAGAAAACATAACAAAATTGGATAAAAATATCTCACAATATGACACTCACATTTGTTTCTAATCATTCTTGTGATACGAACTTTTAGAATGATTTGTATTTGAATACAACTTTTCTATAACATTTCTAAAGTCCTATAAAAAAGAAATCAATTTGTGTATCTTAATGCACCATATAGGTAGCAATTATTACATGGTGATTCGAGACAAAATCGACAAGTGTGGATTTCTATAAAAAAAATGTTAAAAACTAATCATTTTTTGTTTTAAAAATTCATATTTACGGACCTTCTGTTACCTTATCAGTCCAACTAGTGGTATTTTCCCTGAAACAGGAACGACATCATTTTGTCCTCAATTCCCATTTTCCCCTGCTCCTCTTCTAATGATGCAAGAACGGTTCCAGAGTGTTATCAGTCAACTTTTTCAAGGTGAGTTGCTGCATCTTTAGCCTTACTTACAGTTCTGACTTCTGACTTCACTTATATACCTCTATGTGGTGTTTATAGAGAATTATCCATATGCTCACACAAGTTTTTGTAGCTGATTACACATTAATTTAATTATGCAGGTTTTGAAGTTTTTGATGGAAAAAATAGTGTTAATGCTCTTCATAGAAAAGTATGTTGGTATTTTAGGAAATTTGGCTAATAATTTAGTTAATTATATAAAAAATGTTGAAATGTTACATTTGTCTACTATTGGAATGATTATTTGTATTACATTAACTTTTGTGCAATGTATTGTATTTTTTGTATATGATATTTTATTCTCTATTATGAGACATAAAATGCAAAATTAATTTGAAAATCAGTAAATCTATAAATAATTTTTTAAAAAAATTAAAATTAAAATTAAAATTACGATACGCAAAAATGTGTGTCGTCTTCATTTATGACATGACCTTTCTTGACAGGGGCTTCCTTGATACGCATTGTGTATCATAAACACGCGTGTCGTAAGGTTACGACACGCAAATGCGTGTCGTCTTCCTTTATGACAGGGCCTTCCTTGATACGCATTGCGTGTCATAACCGCGCGTCATAAATGCGCGTCATCTCTCTTTATGACAGGGCCTTCCTTGACGCGCCTTTGCGCGTTGTCTGAGTGTTTTACGATGCGCAATGAGCGTCGTAAAAGGCTGTTTTTCTAGTAGTGACATCACATATAATCATTAAGGCCCAGACTATGGCCCATCTATGGCCCAATTTTCCAAATTGGGCCTAACTCCTCAAGCCCATTAATTATTCTAGTCCATTTGCTTGACTTTGGATGGCCCAATAATAATCCAATCATCAAGGCCCATTAATAAACCCAAGTGAAATTAGGGTTTTCACATGAAATGATGATTAGGGTTAAGTGAGAATCACTTAACCCATTAGGGACCTAATCCATTAAGTCCATCATTCTTCTAAATAAGTCATATGGTGTGATTGGGCTTAATCACACAATTCCATTCCAATGGCCCAAAAGTGGGTCCCAATAAGTCCAATCCCACAAATCCAATATTAGGGTTTTCTAAACCCTAATTAGGGTTTCCAACCCCATCTTAGCCTAATAGGCCCAAAACCAAGTCCTTAAGCCCATTAGGGTTTTCCTTAGGCCAGTTAGGGTTTATTACACCCATTAGTCACATGTTTGGGCTTTTGGGTCCATTAAGCATCATTGGGCCCATTAGGGTTCATTAAGCCCATTAAGCCTCATTGGGTCCATTAGGGTTTCTTGGTCCCTTATCCAATCATCCAAACGAGTCTAAAACACCATCAAAGCATACCGCCACCCGAAACGGCGACCGGTGGCGGCAGCCACCACCTCATGGTGGTGGTTTCAAATTCCTTTCTCATTATTCCATTTTTTTGTTACAATGTACTACGAAACCCCAAAGAACACACACACTAATACAACACACATACACACGCACAACCACCTTGTGGTGGCCGGCGATGGTAGATGGTGGCAGCCACCACCTCACGGTGGTGGTGGTGGCTTTTTACGGCTAATTAAACCCACTCACATACACCTCTCGTCTTATAGCAACAACGCCTTGCACACACAACCCACTTTGAACACAAAAACGCACCCCATTGGCAATCTTGAGGCGGCAGGAAAGGAAAGGTGGCGATGACAGCCGCTCTACGGCCGTGTTGATGACGGCGGCCACCCTGGTTGGCTGCCATGGTGGTCTTCATGCGTTTCCAGCCAATATCTCCCACACACGGCTTAAAGTCGATACACCCACTGCATGAGATACAACACAAAAAAGCCACCCGAAAGAGCTACCCTCGCTGTGGCGGCGGCACTCAAAACATAGCAGAACCACTGCATGGAACGACGGCGGTTGCAACGACGAACGACGGCGGCGAAGTCACGTCAGGAGCAAGGGAAGTTGAGGCGCCGACGACCACCATGAACGAATACGAACGGAGACAGAACAAAAGGAGAAGAAGAAGGGTAGAGGTGCGGCGGCAACGGTCATCGACTTCTCTCCCTTACCGGTAGCGGAACGGAGATAGCAGCGCTTCGACCGGTGGTTCCCAACTCCGACGACAATGGCGGCTGGACACGAGATTGGCGGCTGGAAGATCACCCGACGGTTGCTCCTTAGGTTTAGCGTTTCAGCGTGTAGCGGGTTTATATATCCCGCATCATCCAAACTTCCTCCCATGTTTACACAAACAGTCCCTCTTTCCCCATTTTCTTTCAAAACAGACCCAAGATGTACCTTTTTAACCCCTAATTCCATAAATCTTCACAATATAAATCCGGAATTTACATTTTATCCCTTGCTTCCATAATTCCTTTCATATTGAGTCCTAATTTTTACCAAGCAGCCCCTGTCTTCAATATTACTTACAATTTAAGTCCAAATTTTACACTTTAATCCCCGCCTTCTAAAATTATGACAGTCCACTCCTCGAGGCCATCACCTTGCTATATAATTATTTATTTTAGGGCTTCAATTCGTTCATTAATTTATTTATTTATTAAATAAATAAACGAGTGTTACAAAGATACATGATCTCCACATCCCTTGTTATGAATTTATTTATATTCCTTTCGAATTTTCAGATTGTAGGAGCAGCAGCTGCTTCTGGTCTTCCTCTTTCTGATGTTGCTGCTGAAGCAAGACATGCATGTGGAGTTGTTGGTACAATGGGTGTTGCACTCTCGGTTTGCACGCTTCCAGGTCAGACGAAATCCAACCGTTTAGGCCCAGGAAAAATGGAGCTTGGTCTTAGAATTGTAAGTTTATCTGCATTTGCTTTTTTATTTTTTCTTAAAAAAAAAAAAGTTAACTCCGTTGCATTTGCTTCAGCATGGAGAACCTGGTGCTGTCGAGGCAGACATCCAACCTGTGGATTTGGTGGTATCCTATGTGCTGAATCGCATACTCTCATTAGTAAGTTACTTCATACCGACTCATTGGTTTGGTTTTATGATTTTGTCTTACAATACACACAGTACACACTGCCTTATTTGATATGCCATCAAAAGTTGGATTATGTTGTCAACGTCTATCATGCTCTGGAAAGAATATCTAGGATAATACGCAAAAGTTGAATTCCAGTCAATCGGGACAAAAGCAACTAATAGGTACTTGTTGACTTGAAAATCTTTTGTTTGCTTGAACTTCCATCTCTCATTAATCATGCCATTGTTGCAGATCCTCCATAACTCTCTTGGAAGCTTATAAAGACAAACATGTATCTGTATCACAATCGTAAAAATCAGACTATTGATGAGGTTATTTGTTTTATTATTTATTAGATCTAACATGTAGTGTGTTTGCTAAAATGTGTGTTATTGAAATGACTATTAGATCATGGTTTGCCAGTGTAAACCTTCATTAGATGGGTGCATGGGATGTCGGGATGAATGTCTTATTAGGATGTTGAATATAGAATGTGTAAAGGGAACATGCCCCTGTTGAGATTTGTGTTCAAATCAACAGGTTATTTATAATTTAAATTTTGAGTGTATGTGTTTGTTCGAAGAGTTTATGGCATATGTACATTAGTACCTTTTACAAATACAATTTCATTTTTTTTACATATTTTTGTAGGTGTTTGATACGCCTGCTTATGAGGCTTGACAAAAAGAATATGCTCGAAAGGGTCATAAGCATTTCTATTTCATGACATTGAATGGCAGTGAGTTTAGTATGCCCTTTAAATACACCTTTTGGATGAGATAAACAACATTTTATTTCAGATTTTAGACTATCATTATGCCCAGTTTTTGTACTTATTCTTATTCAAATGTTGATAAACAACATTTTATTTCAAGTTATTTTTGTCTCTGAGAAACTTGTAATTGGTGTAGGCTATGACTGCAATCCCATGGTTTTTGCAGCAGACAGAATAGGATCATGGTACAATTCTAAGTTTTAGTTTTCAGGGTTACACATACAGAGTAGGAAGGTAGATCCGATCACAATATACATGGAGGCTGATGAAGGAGACAATTACACACATATTCTAGTAAGAAACAGTTGGATGATTATTTGTTAGTTTTATAGGAATGTAAAACCCATGTTAGCAATGTATTATTTTTGTTTAACATTTGAATGATTAATTGTATGATATTATAATTTGTGCAATTTATTTTATTTTTTGTGTATGAAATTTTATTTTATATTATGCAATGGATTGTATTTTTTGTATATGGTATTTTATTTCTATTGTGAGACATTAAATGCAAATTTAATTTATAAATTAATAAATATATATATATATATATATTTTTAAAACATTTAAATTTACGATACACAAAAATGCGTGTCATCTTCGTTTATGACATGGCCTTTCTTGACAGTGGTTTTAATGATACACATTGCGTGTCATAAATGCGCGTCGCCTATAGACGACGCGCAAAAGCGTGTCGTCTCTCGTTATGACAGGGCCTTTCTTGACACGCATTTGCGCGTCGTCTGAGCGTTTTACGACACACATTGCGCATCTTAAAAGGCTGTTTTTCTAGTAGTGTTGGCCCACAACCTCCCGATTGGATTGCCACTTTGACCCACAATCTCCCGATTGGATTATCATTGGCCTACAATTTCCCGATTGGATTGTCACCGGGTTTGTTGGTTGATAGCACAAAGCAGTAAAACCTCAACCCAAACCACATTATGTCAACATATGCACTAAATCACTATAACATAGCAACATTCTATTTACCAGGATACATAACCTAGTGGGTTGGCATTGGTGCCTTCGACCCACATGCACAGTGCGGAAAACTCACCTCACAGTCTGAATCGATAGTTGAACAAATTACTGCTCTGAATACTGCCTTTACTAATCATCTATCCAATAACAGGTATTAAAACTTCAATATACTACTCAAAATACCCAAAATGACCAAAGGTCAAACTTGGTCGAAGACAACGGTCAACATTAAAGTCAAATTTAGCTGGTCACCACCTCGTGGTCATCCTTAGCCACACTGACACCACTAAATGACATGATAGATGATCCTTAGCCCAATCACCATGTGGTAGGCACTGGGCTCCCAACAACTGAATAGATTAAGTTGTTTTTATTTGATCCTAAGGCTCCAAAGCTCAGATCTGGTCCTTTCTAAGGTCCAAGTGAATAATGTTTCCAACTTTATCCCTTTAGACCCTCCAATAGATGGAGATATCACTTCTAGGTCTACATAGGTCAAAAACATAACTTGGCTTAACCCATTAAGCACTTTCTATTGAAGACTACTAGATCCCCGTTTCCAGAAACGTTTCTAGCATCAAATAACAACATAAAAATCCTTACTTTCCGGATATGCATGTCCAATGTATGTCGTAGACTCTTATTAGGTTGAAATGAGGATTTTTGCCCAAAACTTCCATGTATGAAACTAAAAATCAATATAAATCTAGATTGAAAGTATCAAAGGCCCTAAATGGTCTGGAGATTCATGAATTTGCAAACTTTATGAAATCTCACCACCCAACAATCAAGGACATGAAAATTTAGGGAAAATAGCTAGATCTAGCCATATAAATCCATAAATTAAGGAACTTGGACACTTACAAAGGTCCAAAGATGACCAACGGAGATCTTTACTTCATCCAAGAAGTACCACAATCCTTTTCAGTGCCACTTATTTTCTCAAGCAACCAAAGTCACCACAAGGGCTCGTAACTCACAAGGAGGAATTAGGTTAGGGTTTCTACAACTTGAGGGTGATGGAGGCTGATAAGGAACCCTACAAATGGGTTAAAGGGGTTTTAATATGAATGGATCCCTAAAAGAGTCGTGGGGTTGGGCCTAAACAGCTGCCACGTCGTGGCACAAAATTTCCTCCAAAAATCCATCTTTGGTCCTTGATACAAGTAAGCTTAACCAATCAGGAACACGTGTGTTACAACTCTCCCCCACTTAAATTAAACTTCGTCCTCAAAATCACTCCTTACTACATTCCAGGCACCCTAGACGATTCGATTAATTCTTCCAGAACCATGATAAAAGTGGACTCTAACATACGCTGACTGGTAATGAGTCCTTGGCACCATCCATGTCACAACCAGGAAATTCAATGTCTTGTAAACATTTAACAATGATAACAAATGTGAACCAACAATGTGAAAGCATGTAGGATGCTTATTCAATAACAATAGAATTTCAATCAAACACTTCATACAAGCACTGCAAATAGTCAACAAATAATTGGAAACCCTAGAAATCCCGGTTTAAGTCCATTCTGGACTAGGATTTCCTTATTGGGACCAATGGGCCAATAAGCTTACAACTTGACTATCTTGGGCTTAGAACTCTTAAATGGGCTCTAATTGGACCCACTTCCATATATTTTAAAATTTTTGGGTCATATTGGGCCTAGAATGAAATAAAATACCTAAATGGACCTTATTGGGCCATAACTAACCTAATTTAGCCCTAATAGGTCATAAAAATCATATTTATATTTATTTGGGCCAAAAATCACTCAACTTAACCATAAAATAGACTTAAGCATTCAAGGCCCAAATATTCTTTTCTTCCCTTTCCATTCTCGGTCCAAGCCCAACCCAAGAAGGAAAGAGTTGACTTTAGTATTGCCACCTCACTTTTACCCATATGACTTCCATGCTTATAACTCATACTTCCATGCACCATCCAATCACTCACTCTCTCTTCCCCTCTCTCTTTCTATCATCGGCCAAAGACACAAAGGAACACACACACACCTCACAAAAATTCTCTCTAAACCACTCTCAAGATCATCTTCTTCTCCTTTTAAGATCTCGAAAATTTGGCTTGAAATATAAGGATTTTCATGAAGTAGTTCACATCTTTGGTAAGTTATTTCTTTGATTCATAACATATCTTCTTCATTTTACCAACAATCTTCCTTATCTCATACAAAACTTGTGATCTTGCACCTTAGAAACATCTAAGTTCGAGATCCTCCAAGAAAGCTTGCTAGGATCAAATCTTCTTCATCTTTTCCTTCAAAAACCAAAACCACACTCAAGGTGAGCTTTATACCCCTTTCTTTTTAGTTTTATGGGGGAGAATACAATAAAATGTGTAGATCTATGTGTATATGTATGCTATGTGTGATTTGATGCATGTATGTGTGTGATTTCATGTGTTTTGTGATGAATATGTTACCAAAAAGGGTGTAAACCCGAGATCTATGACATGAGAAAGGAAACAAACATAATCTAAGCTATCTTACACTAAACAAGTCAAGAATAATAGCTTATAAGGTCATGATGAACATATTCTAACATAAAACCCATTTTTGGGCTTAAATTGTTAAAAATACAAAACTTGGGGTACAAATCAACAAGTCATGGTTTCTTGAAGGTTAAAAGGGTCAAAACAGTTTCTATAAATATTTTTCTGAACATTAGAAATTTCAAGGGACTTAAAATGTAAATTTTTAGCTTAGTGGGCTAATTTTGGGCTTTTCGGCCCAATAAGCCTTAAAATGCGAAAAATGATAAATTTTAGGGGCTGAAATGAAACTTTCTGTAAAATAGGGCGTAATTAGCATGAAAAAATCATTTTATGGGTCAAAAATGCTTTTCACTATCAAAAGGGACCAAAAATGTAAAGTTTTTAGATTTTGGGCCAAAACTGTAAAAGTTGTGAAAAATGGGTTTCTAACCAAGAAACACTATTCTGGAGGGGTTGAAGCTGTCAACAAAGTAAATTTTGGGTTAAAATCGTGTTTTCAACAAATATATAAAACAAAAGTGTAACATCCGAAAATACGACCCAAAAATTTTTGTTTTATAATATTAAAATCATGATACTGAAAACCATACTAATAAACGTATTTCATAATTCTCAAAACATAATGGAATGTATCATATCAAATTGTATCAAACATGTGAAAATGTCCAATCAAACTCCCAGGAAAAACTGCTGAAGTTGTGGTGTGTGCGATGCTATCAACCCGAGCTCTTCCCTTTTATTGCGGAAGTACCTGAAACCAAAAGTGAAACTGTAAGCACGAAGCTTATTGAGCTCCCCCAAACTACCACATACCATACAATACATATAAATCACATACTGGTCCTCGCCCACTGCATCGGACCGAAGTCCGGAAGCTGCATCGAGTCCGGAACTGACTGGGACCTCGTCCCTTGCATCGGACCGAAGTTCGGAACTGGCTGCATCGGACCGAAGTCTGGAACTGACTGCATCGGACCGAAGTCTGGAACTAACTGAGCATAGCATAGCATAAACACATATCGACTAGCACATAAACATACCAACCAGCATAAACACATATACTGCATACTGCATCAGGCCGTAGCCCGGAACACATAACGCATAAAACCTGTCTGAGTCACGAAGGCATCAAAAACATGGTAACTTCTACATCGGACCGAAGCCCGGAACTACTGCTAACTAGTCGGGCCGGTATTGTGGCCGTAGACCTGTTCCTACTGGAAGAAAACTCACCTCGTGTACTGGCTGCTAAATGAACTGCTCTGGAAACTGTCTGCTGCTACTCCGGTATCTTCCCGGCTATAATTACCATAATTACACTCAATTAATTACCGATAACTGTACTGAGGGTAAAATGACTATTTTACCCCAGGTCAAAGTCAACTTCCAGTTGACCGGACTCGCCGAGTCAGGGCGCAGACTCGCTGAGTCCTTCCTTTACTAACTCTAATTTTTACTCTCCGAGTCCTTCTTTCATTCACTGATTCACTCCGAACTCTCAACTCAAAGAAAGACAAGGACTCGCGACTCGACTCGCCAAGTCCAAAGAACTACTCGCCGAGTCTGACGAACTACTCATCGAGTTCTAACGTGCAAACTCCATATACTGCTTTTGAATCCGTTCTGTGGTTCCCAACTCGTAGATCTGAATTCTTGGACTCATTTGAACACGTAAAGTTGCTAACTTTATGTTTAACTACGAAGGAATGAAGCCATTGATCTTTGACACACTTTATTTGGGAACACTCATCCAACTCGCCGAGTTGCTCATGCAATTCGTCGAGTTCTAAGGCAAACTTCATCGGACTCGCCGAGTTGTTCTTCCAACTCGCCGATTCAACGACTATCGTCATGCAGCTCGCCGAGTCGGCCTAGGGACTCGCCGAGTTCTTTCAGTCCTTTTTCCATATAGATCCGATCTGAGCCATGCAGCTGATTCCAATCATGGATCTGAACTTCTAAGGCATGCTTTTCACGTAAAGTTGCTAACTTTATGTGCATGCATGCCTTTAAAGGCTTCATATGACCAAAATAATCTCTTAATGGGGTTCTAGGCTCAATAGGGACTTCAAACACAATCACAACCAAAACTTTATACTTCAAGCATGCCATGAGTTTCCAGATCTGAAGTGTAACCCGGCCTTAAGGCCTAATCATAGAGAATTTGGGGTTTTAGAGCTTAGAACCCACAAATTAAGGACAACATAGATCTATATGATCAAAAGCCAAGGTATAGAATTGAGTACCAGAAAAGATGACCAATAGAGTGTATAATCCGGATCTACTTCCTCTTTCTTGGGCTCTCAAACTTCCACCTTCTCCTTCTTACTCCAAAGTTGCCTTTACAAGCAAAGAACACACACACACACACTCACTAAGAAACGGCTAGGGTTTTTCTATCAGATGCTCTGGGGTGAAAAGGGACGAGTTAGGCGCATAAGGAAGTTTAAATAGGTCCAAAACCCTGAAATTAGGGTTTCCTCCAGATAGGCAAACTCGCCGAGTAGCCGGCTAAATATGCGTGTTCATCCCGACTCTACTCGGCGAGTTGGGCACGGACTCGCTGAGTTATCCTCAAAATGGAAAAACTTATTTAAGTACATACCGAGAATGGGGCGTTACAACTCTCCCCCACTTGTCTCAGACTTCATCCTCGAAGTCTACTGCTGCTAAATCTTGGAACAACTCCGCGTAGTGCTCCCTCATCTCTTCCTCTGCCTCCCACGTCCACTCAGACCCCTTCCGGTGCTGCCACTGCACCTTCACCAACTGAACCACCTTGCTCCTCAAGGTCTTTGTTTTCTGGTCCAAAGTCTCAACCGGTCTCTCAATGAAATTAAGGCTGCCATCAACCTGAATATCTTCCAAGGGTACCACTGCTGACTCGTCCACCAAGCACTTCCTCAACTGAGAAACGTGGAAAGTGATGTGGATCTGGATGAGCTCTGCCGGAAGATCCAACCGATAAGCAACCCGACCCACCCGGGCCAAAACTCTGAAAGGACCGATGAACCTGGGGCCAACTTGCCCCTCTTCCGAAACCTGATAACACCCTCCCAGGGTGATACCTTCAGGAGGACCATATCGCCCACCTGAAACTCCAATTCTGAACGCCTCCTATCGGCGTAACTCTTTTGCCGACTTTGCGCTGTCTGCAGTTTGCTACGAACCTGCTGGATCAGCTCTGTCGTCTTGAGCACCACTTCGGTGCTCCCAATGACTCGCTGACTGACCTCGCCCCAACAAATTGGGGTCCTGCATTTCCTCCCATAGAGCATTTCGAAGGGAGGTCGATCAATACTCGCATGGTAACTGTTGTTATATGAAAATTCTGCTAACGGAAGATATGTATCCCAACTGCCACCGAAGTCTAGAACACATGCCCACAACATGTCTTCGAGAGTCTGAATCGCCCTCTCGCTCTGCCTGTTCGTTTGAGGATGGAAAGCAGTGCTGAAATGGAGACGAGTACCCATCTCGTCGTGAAACCGCTTCCAGAATGTAGAGGTAAAACGGACATCTCGGTCTGACACCACTGAAACAGGCACTCCATGCCGTGCCACCACCTCTCTCACGTAAATATTGGCTAGCTTCTCGGCCGATATACTCTCCTGGATCGGTATGAAATAAGCACACTTCGTCAACCGATCCATTATTACCCATATGGAATCCACCCCACGCGTGGTCCTGGGAAACTTAGTGATGAAATGCATGGTGATATCCTCCCATTTCCACACTGGAATGTCTAGCGGCTACATCTTGCCGTGAGGCCTCAGGTGCTCTGCCTTTACCTTCCTGCAGGTCAGGCATCTTTCTATGTACCAGGCGACATCCCGCTTCATTCAGGGCCACCAGTAGTCGGGTCGAAGATCTCTATACATCTTCGTTGCCCATGGATGGATGGAAAACCAAGACTTATGAGCCTCATCCATCAACACTTGTCGTACTCCGCCCCAGTACGACACCCAAACTCTCCAATGAAGGGTTAACAATCCTCTACTATCATAGTCAAAAGAAGCTAGCCGACCCACGATCCTCTCACACTTCTGCCTCTCCTCCTTGAGGCCCTCCACCTGCGCCTCCTTGATTTGCTCCAATAATGGAGTAATCACCGTCATCCTCAAACAAATGTCTCTGATCGGGGCCGCTACTACCTTGCGGCTCAGGGCGTCGGCCACTACGTTGGCCTTCGCAAGGTGATAGAGGATCTCACAGTCATAATCTTTCAACACATCTAGCCACCGTCTCTGCCTGATGTTTAGATTTGGCTGATCCATGAGGTACCTCAAACTCTTGTGATCCGTGTAAATGGTACACCGGACCCCATAGAGGTAGTGTCTCCAGATCTTGAGAGCAAACACCACTGCTCCCAACTCCAAATCATGCGTAGGATAATTAGCCTCGTGGGGCTTCAACTGTCTCGAGGCGTAAGCTATCACACGGCCTCGTTGCATCAGCACTGCTCCCATACCTGTGATCGAGGCATCACAGTAGACTACGAAATCCTCTACTCCCTCTGGCAGGGTAAGGATCGGTGCCTCGCACAATCTCTGCCTGAGGGTCTCCAACGCTACATGCTGCTCAGGCCCCAACGAAACGCCACCGACTTCTTGGTCAGTCGAGTGAGCGGTACTGCTATCTTGGAGAAATCCTGGATGAGTCTCCTGTAATACCCCGCCAGGCCTAGGAAGCTCCGAATCTCGGATGGAGACTTCGGGACCTCCCACTGCATTACGGCCTCTATCTTGGCCGGATCTACCAAAATACCCTTCTGGTTGACGAGGTGGCCAAGGAACTGCACCTCGCGCAACCAGAACTCGCACTTGGAGAACTTCGCAAAAAGCCTCTCCCTCCTCAAAACTTCTAGCACCTCCCTCAGGTGTTCCTCATGCTGCCCCTGAGTCTTGGAACACACCAAGATGTCATCTATGAATACTATCACAGAACGATCTAGCATCGGCATGCATACGTGATTCATGAGATCTATGAACGCGGCTGGAGCGTTGGTGAGCCCGAACGGCATCACCATAAACTCATAATGACCATACCTGGTTCTGAAGGCAGTCTTCTGCACATCCTCGCCTCTGACCCGCATCTGGTGATATCTGGAGCGTAAATCGATCTTGGAGAACCAAGATGCCCCCTGAAGCTGATCAAACAAATCATCTATCCTCAGAAGTGGGTACCGTTACCTTATTCAGCTCCCGATAATCTATGCACATACGGTGCGACCCGTCCTTTTTCTTCACAAACAAAATCGGTGCACCCCAGGGTGAACTGCTCGGTCTGATAAAACCTTTGTCTAACAGCTCTTGCAGCTGCGTAGACAACTCCTGCATCTCTGGGGGTGCCAACCGGTACGGTGCCTTGGCTATCGGAGCCGCACCAGGAATTAGGTCGATCCCGAACTCGACCTGTCTCTCAGGAGGTATTCCCGGTAAATCCTCTGGAAATACATCCGGGAAGTCTCGCACCACCGGGACATCATCAACTGTCGCCTTGCCCTTCTCCCGAGCATCCAAGACATAAGCTACATAACTGGTGCAACCCTGCTGAAAATGACGCCTCGCTCTCGCCGCTAAACACAGAACTGGTCCGCGCTGTGGCCTCTCGCCCTGGATCACTAACTCTCCCCAACCGGGAGTGCGAACCCTCACTAATTGCAGCTCACAATCTATCACTGTCCCATTGGGGCTCAGCCAATCCATGCCTATGATGACCTTATTCCCTCGCAGGGGAATAGGGACCAAATCCACCGGAAACTGCTCGTCGAATAACTGCAGAGAACACCCTCTGTGTACCCTTGCAACCCTAACGGTCCTATCAACTTCTATCTCGACCTCAAGTGGACAATCTAGCTCCACAGGAGCTCTGCTAAACCTCTTGCTAAGTGCAAGAGAGACGAATGACCGGGTAGCCCCCGAATCAAACAACACTGTAGCTGAAATGTCGTTCACTGAGAACGACCCTATACAAAACATACACCCATGAGAAAATAAACAATAAAAAGATGTAGAGATAAAAGAGAATCACATACCCGTCACCACATCAGGAGTTGCCTTTGCCTCCTCTGCTGTCAGTTGAAAAGCCCTACTCTTTGCCACTGGCGTCTCAGCTTGGCCCTGACGGCCATCTGTAATCCTCAAAGTAGCAGGGGCAGGTGCTGACACCTTCCCTGCGGCCGCTAAACTCGGACATTGGGACTTTTTATGTCCCTTCTGGTTGCATTGAAAGCAAATCAGGTCTGACGTTGCAATGACGGTGGTAGTGGCTGTACAATCTCTGCTCAGATGCCCAGTTCGGCTGCACTTAAAGCAGCCGGAACTCCCTGCCTTGCACACCCCGTCGTGCAATCTCCCACATTTGCCACATCGACTGTAGCACTGCTGACTCCTGGATCTATGATCAAAAACCTTGGGCTTTTTGCCCGAACCCCCTGGAACCGAAGCCGCCTCCGACTTCCTCTTCCTCTCCAACTCAAGATCAATCTCTCGCTCCCGAGCTCTAGCAATCATGTCATCCAGCGTTTTACAGCTGGACCGGCTCACAAATTGGCGGATATCACTCTGCAACATCTCATGATAACGGACCTTCTTTATTTCCTCATCAGCTGCGTACTGAGGAACGAGAAGTGCCCTTTCCCTGAATTTGGCGGTAATCTACGCCACTATCTCTGTGGTCTGGGTCAAATCCTGGAACTCACGTGCTAACTGCTGCACCTCAATAACCGGTGCGAATTTAGCTCTGAATCTGGTAGAAAAGTCTGCCCAAGTCATGGCATCCAAAGCCGTGTCATTCCCGATGGCATGACCAACCTCCTCCCACCAATCCCGTGCCATGTCCTTCAGAAAACAGGATGCCAATCTGACCTTGTCCTCCTCGGGACACCTGCTTGAGCGGAATGCGTTGGCCACGTCCGCCAACCATCTGGTACTCGCTATGGGGTCTCGCGCCCCATGGTAGTCTGGAGCTCCACATTCTTGGAACTCCCTGAAAGTAAGCGTGCGCAACCCTATCATGGCCGCCACCTCAGCACGAAAGGTGCCTAGCTTCTCCTCCATTAACTCTAGTATACCCTCCTTGATCGAACCAAAGATCACTAGAGTCTGCTCAAGAATGATACGAGTGACTTCTGAAGTGAAGAACTCTCTGGTCTATTCATCCAACTGTTCGGATCCTGAGCCTGATCACGATCCTTCTCCGGCACCTGAACTGCCGCCTGCTGGTCTAGAGCGTAAAACCACCATTCTGAAAACACATTACGATAAATGTCAGAAACACTGATATATCTCGAGGGATCACTACTACTACAGACCCTCCGGTCTCATCTCAGCCTTCCTTGATTCGAGTACAGATCCTCTGCTTCCAGTAGTATGGGCCCCTACTACCTTCCACATCTATCCGTACTTTCCTCAAGAACTGCCTCGACTCCACCCGACCACTACTACTGCTACTGATCTTCCGCATCTATCCGTACTTTCCTCAAGAACTGCCTCGACTCCACCCGACCACTACTACTGCTACTGATCTCTATTACACTCACCCTAGGCTTGCCCTAGGGAAATATTCGACTCAACCCTTACCGGTCCTCAGCTGCTGAAGGCCTCCTTGTGATGCCAATCAGTCATTGCATGAATGCCATCACATGTGGCGAGGCTCAGATAATCCTTCGATTATAGAACTCGTCCCCACAACGGTTAGACTCAAACAAGAGTTGCGCAGTAGGGCCAAATCCAACACTCTGAGATTATTCAACCCTGTTCACATGTGTTGTGGCGCATTCACCTAACGGCTAACCCCCATCACTCAGAGTCCCACAAAGCACAAAGCAAGTAGCATTCAGACATGGAAACTACTCAAGCAACTCTATCATCTCAATGAGTAACTGTACTAGCATACAATGCTAAGCTTGTGCTATCAGGCTTAACCTAAACATGCTATCCTACTGCTGTCTACTTGATGCTAACATGCAATTCTCATAGAGCTGGAACACACAAAGCAAGCACATAAGGCATCCTCCTAGATCCTTAGTCCTATACTAGCATGCTGTTCTACTGAAACCGAAACAATTAATCATAATATAAACTTGTATGGGTAATTTGGGAGTACTTACTTGAGCTCGGCTGATCACATGCACCACACCCTCTTCTTTTTATCAAAACTCTTTTCTTTCTAAGTTCTTAACAAAAATGCTTTTCTTTTGAAAACCCTTTTTCATTTTCCTTAGTTTGAGTTTAGATGCACCCGAGAGTGTATCCGAATCTCTCAAACCAAGGCTCTGATACCAACTTGTAACATCCGAAAATACGACCCAAAAATTTTTGTTTTATAATATTAAAATCATGATACTGAAAACCATACTAATAAACGTATTTCACAATTCTCAAAACATAATGGAATGTATCATATCAAACTGTATCAAACATTTGAAAATGTCCAATCAAACTCCCAGGAAAAACTATTGAAGTTGTGGTGTGTGCGATGATATCAACCCGAGCTCTTCCCTTTTATTGCGGAAGTACCTGAAACCAAAACTGAAACTGTAAGCACGAAGCTTAGTGAGCTCCCCCAAACTACCACATACCATACAATACATATAAATCACATACTGGGCCTCGCCAACTGCATCGGACCGAAGTCCGGAACTGACTGGGACCTCGTCCCCTGCATCAGACCGAAGTCCGAAATTGGCTGCATCGGACTGAAGTCCGGAACTAACTGCGTCGGACCGAAGTCCGGAACTAACTGAGCATAGCATAGCATAAACACATATCGACTAGCACATAAACATACCAACCAACATAAACACATATACTGCATACTGCATCAGGCCGTAGCCCGGAACACATAACGCATAAAACCTGTCTGAGTCACGAAGGCATCAAACACGCTAACTTCTACATCGGACCGAAGCCTGGAACTATTGCTAACTAGTCGGGCCGGCATTGTGTCCGTAGACCCGTTCCTACTGGATGGAAACTCACCTCGTGTATTGGCTGCTAAATGAACTGCTCTGGAAACTGTTTGCTGCTGCTCCGGTAGCTTCCCGGCTACAATTACCATAATTACACTCAATTAATTACTGATAACTGTACTAAGGGTAAAATGACTATTTTACCCCAGGTCAAAGTCAACCTCTTGGTCAAAGTCAACTTCCAGTTGACCGGACTCGCCGAGTCAGGGCGCAGACTCGCCGAGTCCTTCCTTTACTAACTCTAATTTTTACTCACCGAGTCCTTCTTTCACTCACTGATTCACTCCGAACTCTCGACTCAAAGAAAGACGGGGACTCGCGACTCGACTCGCCGAGTCCAAAGAACTACTCGCCTAGTTCTAACGTGTAGACTCCATATACTGCTTTAGAATCCGCTCTATGGTTCCCAACTCGTAGATCTGAATTCTTGGACTCATTTGAACACATAAAGTTGCTAACTTTACGTGTAACTACGAAGGAATGAAGCCATTGATCTTTGACACACTTTATTTGGGAACACTCATCCAACTCGCCGAGTTGCTCATGCAACTCGTCGAGTTCTAAGGCAAACTTCATCGGACTCGCCGAGTTGTTCTTCCAACTCGCCGATTCAACGGCTATCTTCATGCAGCTCGCCGAGTCGGCCTAGGGACTCGCCGAGTTCTTTCAGTCCTTTTTCCATATAGATCCGATATGAGCCATGCAGCTGATTCCAATCATGGATCTGAACTTCTAGGGCATGCTTTTCACGTAAAGTTGCTAACTTTATGTGCATGCATGCCTTTAAAGGCTTCATATGACCAAAATAATCTCTTAATCAGGTTCTAGGCTCAATAGGAACTTGAAACACAATCACCACCAAAACTTTATACTTCAAGCATGCCATGAGTGTCCAGATCTGAAGTATAACCCGACCTTAAGGCCTAATCATAGAGAATTTGGGTTTTTAGAGCTTAGAACCCACAAATTAAGGATAACATAGATCTATATGATCAAAAGCCAAGGTATAGAATTGAATACCAGAAAAGATGACCAATAGAGTGTATAATCCGGATCTACTTCCTCTTTCCTGGGCTTTCCAACTTCCACCTTCTCCTTCTTACTCCAAAGGTGCCTTTACAAGCAAAGAACACACACACACACTCACTAAGAAATGGCTAGGGTTTTGCTATCATATGCTCTGGGGTGAAAAGGGATGAGTTAGGCGCATAAGGAAGTTTAAATAGGTCCAAAACCCTGAAATCAGGGTTTCCTCCAGATAGTCAAACTCGCCGAGTCCAACGTATGGAATCGCCGAGTAGCTGGATAAATACGCGTGTTCATCCCGACTCTACTCGGCGAGTTGGGCACGGACTCGCTGAGTTCTCCTGAAAATGGAAAAACTTATTTAAGTACATACCGGGAATGGGGTGTTACAAAAAGTGTCAAGAAAAGGGTTTTAAGGACTAAAAATGAAATTCTTTTATTTAAAAGGACCAAAAGTGTTATTTTTATAAAAGAAGGGTAGTGAAAAGGGTCAAATTCCACTTTCAAACAAATTAATTCATTAATACAAAATACAAGATCCACGACTACCGACGAAACGGAAAACAAATACACTCTCAATAACAAGTATCGTTACAAAACGAATTGATTCGGTCTCGAATCAATAACAAAACAAAATCGTTAAACCAAAGCATTTCAATAAACACGTGATAACTACGATGAGCTAACTTACAAACTTTGGGCTTGAAAGTTTCAAATCATGCTTTCTGGGCCTTGCTAGCCCATTAACATGATCTTTGGGCCCAAAGGGAATATGCTTACGTGTTATTGGGCCTCCTATGAACCAATTTCATGTAAAAGGACTTTCAATAGCTTTAATGTGCTATTGGGCCCTAGTGGCCCATTAGTACTGCTAGTGAGGTCGAGAAGTCAAATGCGAGTTAGGCCAAGTGTCTCTCGCATTCCCGATAGCCTTAAATAACTCACGGAAATAACGGGACTTTGTACTCCCCTTTCTCCTCGGTTGTTGGGCGTATGAGAAATCAAGCAAACAGATTCATGGCGTTAATCAAGAGTAATCATGGTGGTTGGATTAAGTGAGTAGTAACGGGCGACGCCTTTAAGGATCGTTCGTAACCTGTAGTTATAAACTAGTCATCTTTATGCGTGATTATAACGACTTACAAACCCTAATTAATCCAACGCTACCCGAGAAATCAAAATCATTCGTCGTAACGGTATAACAATAGAGAAATCACTGTATTTTATGTATTGGGAAAACATCAGGTTTTCCTGGGAAGTTCAACATTTTCACTTGCGTGATTTATACAAAGTTCAACAATTATACATGTTTTGAAAAATCAACAAGCATATATTCACGGATCTTCATGCTTTTTATAAACAAGGATCTTTTCAGAAAATATCGGATTTTCTGGATTTTACAAACTACACCAAATCATTTTACCACAACATTGCTTATGAACTCACCAACATTTCATATGTTGACGTTTTTCAAAATAACTTGTATTCTCAGGTAACAGGTAAACCGAAGAATAAGTACCAAGTAATGTCATTGTGTTTTGCTTAGATTATTTATCAGACAGTTTATGTTATGAAATTGTAATGTCTAAAACAATGTACTGGATGTAAACAATATCAATTGTAATATTTCAGTGCATGGTGATAAATTATGTTATGATTCATGTATATTCATTGTGATGGTATTCAATTTAAGTCACAAGAGCCCTCAGACGTTTCCGCCGTCTGGTTCGGGGGTGTGACAATCCAACCATCAAGATGATAAGATCACAATGTTGGATAAGGTGTCTAAGTCCATAACTATAATTGGTATGTACTTGACCCGAGATTAGCATGATCCATTTGGGTTGCATTTCACCAGAACAATTTGTAAGGATGGAATTTTGGAGAAGAGGTTATTTATGATTAATCAATATATTATAAGTTCTAATATATTAATATGAAATCATATTATTTAATTAGTATTGGTCAGGAATTAATTTGGAATTAATTTCGTGACCAAAAGAGAGTAATTAAATGTACGGGGATTGATTTGGTAAATCAATCATTCTTATGGTGTGGGCTTATGGTTATTTAGGATGGGCTAAACCAATATGGTAGTCCATTGATAGTTCGTGGAGGTTTAACCCATGGATACTAAGTAATATGAAAATACATGTCCATTAGGGTTTACATGGATGTAACCCTATACTTTGCCACACTATATAAGAAGCCCCTAAGCTCCTAAAATCAGCACTAGTGGTTCAAGGAGTTAATAAGAGCCGATTTTGTGCTAGACAATCTCTATCAAGTCCTCCATTGTTGGTTGTGTTTTGTGAAGCATTTGAGGCATCACATTTAGGGTGCTAGGCTATTAAAGGTCCAAGTTAACAAGCTATAAGAAAAGGCAAGTCATCTAACTAGTTTTGTTATTCAAGTACCTTTGATTTGTATGCTAGTTAGGATAATTTTTTGGAAAATCAAACTGCATGTATAATTAGAGAAAACATAGATCCAAATCATTTAGGGTTGTATGTGCACCATAAGGTTGTTAGAGTGATCAAAACCCATCACACGATTCCTCACCATTCTTTCCAAATCTTGATCTCACCCATGAAGATACCCGACCAAAGTCCAGTGGGCCTATAAACATACGACCTACATCCCATCGACCTGTAAGAATCCAAAAACCGTCTTGCTTAACACTTGTCAAAGCCATAGGAGCTATACCATAATACAATACACAATCCTTCCACATTTTCACAACCATTCCTGGTATGACCTAGCTCATCTCATATAATGCTACGGGCGAAGTCGTAGACTTACCATACTTCTTGTAAGACCCGTGTTCCACTATGGTTTATCTTTTATTATCTAGGGCTAAAGATGGAGTTTTAGGGAAAAACTCTATGTCACGGCGTGGAGCAAGGATGCCCACGACGTGGCATCGAATAAATGGCACAAATATTTTATTGAGCCACCACGACGTGACCAAGAGTTGCCACAATGTGACAACTATTCTAATCCAAACCCATCATTCTTTTAGGGCTCCCTTCGTATTTTAAACCCCTCTAAACCCATTTTAAGGTTCATTATCAAGCTCCAAGCCCTCTTTCACCTCAGAAAACCTTAGCCTTCATCCCTTGTTTGATTCTTGAGCTTTGTGGAGCTTTGTTAGCTTGGAGAAGAAGAGAAGAATAAGAATAAGGTGCTCTGTTGTTGTATCTTTCAAGGAAGCAATACCATCAACATCTCTCATTGTTTCTGGACCTTTGTAAGTATCAAAGGCTCGAACTTTATGGCTTGAAGTGGTTAGATCTAAGATATTATCCCATGATCCTCATGTTTGAGCAAGTTTGGAGGGAAGGAACTTATAAAGTTGGCAACTTTATGACTCTCCTGAGTTCCAAGAGTATTATATGTTATGGATCTAGTATTTGATGGAAGATCTTATCATTAGCCTAAGTTTTGGCCTTTAGGGCTCATATTTTGACCTAAGATGGATCTTAGACATGTATTGGACTTACATGTCTATAAAGCTTCCACCTTGATGATAGATATGGTATTAGAAACCCTTTTAGAGTAGTTGGGTTAAGGCTTTTTTTTCGAATTAAGGTCTTAATGATTAAGACATCATGGATTTTGGCTTTATTTGGACCTAGGGTTTGAGATCTTGGTCAATTTTGGTGTCTTAATGGATAAAGTCAGAAAATTTATCCATTTAGACAACAATATGGACCAGATATGAACTTTGGAGCCCTTAGGATCGAGGAAGGCAGCTTAATCCATTAAGTTGTTGAAGACTCAATGACCATGGCATGGCACCAGGTTGCCATGATGTGGCGATAAGGAATATCACAATGGACTCTTGCTGGAGGGCCACTACGTGGCCATTGGTGCCCACGGCGTGGCAGTTGACTGAAGTCAATATTGGCCTTTGAATTTGACCGTTGACTTTTGGCATGGGTTGATTTTTTTTGTTAATATCTATTTTTAGAAGTTAATTTAGGGTTTTCCTTGTGTGTATTGTTAGGAGGTGCTTTAGACCCATCTTTTGGCAGTGAGAGTTGTTGGTTGTGAACGGTGCGGCGTTGTGCGAGGTTTTAATCAGCATCGTGATTTAGGCGAGTCTCATCACAGTACTTTCAGGTCTAAGGCACCAATATCGGCCCATTGGATTATGTAACTGTATGCTAGTTATCTTTTTGACTCTTTCATGTATTGTATATGTTTGTATGTGTACCGGGTGGGGCCTGATAAGTGAGTTGGGCGGGGCCCATCGCATGTTACTGACAGATCTGTACCGAGCGGGCATTAATGTCGGGTGAGGCTTGATGGTTGTTGGACAAGGCCCATTGTATGTATGGTATGTTGTATTTTAGGGAACTCACTAAGATTTGTGCTTACGGTTTATGCTTATGGTTTTAGGTACTTCCGGTTCGAAAGGGAAGGGCCCGACTTGATCGCAACACATGCACCCATGTTTTCATGCTTTGTGATTTTAGGATTTTACTCTGATAACTATTTTTACTTTGATATGCTTTCAAATTATTGAAAAGGATAAATGGTGTTTATGGTTGAATTAAAAATGAATTTTTTACCTGATAACTTGTGGGATGTTACAGTTCTACAACCGTCCACCACCTAGTGAATGTTACGGTTACCCCTTAGTCTCACACTACTTCCACAACTGTCATGGGCGTTGCCCATGGTTTTTCCAACCATCTACAAGAATACCTAATCGAAGGTCAATATGAGTTGGATCCGCGACCGAGGTAACCCAAATCCTTAATCTTTGATTCCATAATTATGATAAAAAACCAAATATGTTATTTCCCTTAAATATGAAACCAAGTTAATCCGGATTTGAAATTATTACAGATATTTCCAAGCATCTCTCCTCCACTTGGAATTAGCCCCTCCCTAATGAATTCAAGACTTTTACTATAAATTCACCATCCATAGCGTCCTGACACTAAGCTTTCTAGCTTGATCACCATCCATATTAATAAACATTCCATCCATAAAACCTTGTCAAAGAAATTTTCCAGTACAAATAATCAAACCGATCCTACAATTGCTCAAATGAATGAACCAAACTTTTTGAGTGCGATCAAAACCAAAGTCAGACTAACTCTTTTCCAATCCTACCTGCATAACCCCGCCAAAAAGGGATTCCGCACAGATGTGAAGTCCTTGGGAAACCGGTCGATCTTACTTCGACACCCTATTCATGGGTCCAAATACCCGTTGCTCTACACTTGAAGAAATATTGATCCGTACATAGCACCATCAATTAATACTACTTGATAATTTCTCGAATAATCTTATCCACTGAACTAAAACCCATGCAAAAGTGCATCCATTACACCCTGAACTATATTGATAACTCAACATTAGCTCTACCCATACTAATGATAGCGATCGATTCGACGAGCCAACTATACCTTCAATTGATATTCAACCTAAGCAATACACACCCCTCTTAACTCTATTATGCTGTCCCAGAAGGGACAACCGGCTATAACAAGAACTTGTCTAGAAAGTTTTGACGCAAGGATTGCGTGCACAATCCAGAGAGCATGAATCTAAAAATAACTCACCCTACACCTGCTTCAGACCAATCTCTCAATCCTCTCCACCATAAAAGATCTCAATAGTCTTGAACACCAAAAATCCAACGAACTTACACTAGAACTTCCTTCGGCCCATTGTGCGGAAACCATCAAAATCAATCCGACCGTTTATCCTTCAAGCATAGCGCTCAGTCCTTCCCCGCTCAAGGCTTTCCCTCTTATTGGCCGAAGTCGCCGAAGCCAAAAACCGGTTTATCCTGATACTCTCTAAACACAAATATCGGTATGCAAAATGGCATATGAAAACTCTTGAATAATAATAACCAGCAATCGCATGGAAGTCCCGAACCCTAGATGGAGATATCAAAAGCTTTCCTAACATTACAACATCCAACCCTTCATCAACGATCCCCTAACTTTATGATTTATGAAGCACCCCGAAGACTGAAACCCTGACGCATTAAAACCTAAATATGCTAACATAATAGTTCTAGCAAGCTAACCATACGAATGACTATCCATTCAAATCGAGGATCAAAATTTCATACCTTTGATTTCTTGCATTTCAACATTGACGTCCTGCCGAACGGTGGGTAAATGGGCTTGCACTCCCTCTGCTACCCATGCAAGACAATGAGGTTTGAGATGAACCGGTTGGTGACTGTGGAAACACATCCGATCCTGCTTGCAGTCGCGAACAACATGCCTTTTCTCTCCATACTTGTAGCATCTGAACTTGTGACAACTAAACCCGTGGGTTCCACCACACTTTCTGTGGATATCAAAACCCCCTTGACTTCCTGAACCCAGGTTAGCAGCCTCTAACTCTTCATCCATCGCTGAATGAGCCCTTTTTCTTTTTTAGAGTCGCGTGCCCACATCAAGATCTCTCCCAGTAGTCACATCAACATTCTTTCTCACAGTCTGCAAGGCTGCAGTTCGCTCCTCGAACTTGGCAATCAGCCCGCCAATTATCCGATCCATAATTCCAGGAAACTCTTCCTGTAATTTCTGTGAAACCTTAGTGGCAATCATCTCCAAAATCTGATCATCGGTCAACCCCATCCTATCATGGCCACTATCTCCAGATCCTAAACCAGATCCTCTCGTGGACATCATATTGAAAATAGACCAAAATATATCATAAAGGCCAAAAGTCATACCACTTCAACCACCACAGAGAGACTAAACCCTCAGGGTTTGTGACTTTTTTGCTACACGTACGGGTCATGTGCTTTCAGTAGTTCAAGCCCATACTACCTTCCACACCTACCCGTATTTTTCTCAATGGATCATCAGAGACTACCAGAAAACAATCCAAACAACTAGGATACGCATACATCCTATCCTCACTCTCTCAATAATGGCTAATTGTTTCTCAACTGGCCTGATCCACTCACTCATAATGATACTATGAAAACCCGCTGAACATCGTACCATACGTACTACAACACTTTCTATGATATCCTAGGATCCTCAGCTTACCCTGCCATAAGTTGCCGAAAGACCCCCATTAGTTTCATTTAACTACTTCATGAATACAATCAAATGCAACATACCTTAAATAATCTTATATTAAAGGACTCATCTCTACAACGGTTGGACTCAAATACAATCACAATCACACTTTAGCTTTCCCACGATCCGAAGAAGTACCTGAAAATATTTCATCCACAACTCTAACCACATAACTTATTGAGTTCCAAAATACAACATACAACAATATACATACAATGCATACAAATAAACTCTCGACTCTCGTGTCGATCCGCATAGTAATAGACCTCTCGGCTTTTTTGTCGATCTGTCGACAACAAGTAATGACTAACAGCTCTAGTGTACGTCTAGTCATGACCAAAAGGTCTAGTGTATGTTTAGCCATCCCATCTATTAACAACTATAATAGACATCTAACACTACATAAGGGCAATCTAGGCTCTTAGTTCTAGTACCGATCTACCGCCAACTCCCCAAACATACATATCAACATATCATACAATCAAGCAACCAACATACAATAGAGTGTACAAGTCTACTTGCCTAATGAGCATACTATAACACCTCTACCCTACAATCATGCAAGGACATATACTCTAACATAAAGTATAGTGAGAAAAATTACCTCATAGAAACTCACAAATCACAACTACACACGGATAAATATAAAGGTCGGTCACATAAACGACCTAGACATTCGATAAAAGTCAAACATCAATTTATGACCTAAATTTGACCCTAAGGTCAAACTTAGTCAGAAAATCAACATCTTGGTCAAAATACCAAAAAGTCAACATCTTGGTCAAAAGGCGCTCCCCGTCCACTACAAAACAAAACAGTCAGGTTTCAGACATTTAGACAGGCATCAGAAAAACTCAAAGGCTCCATAGCCCTCCTAAAGACGTGACACGTCTTTAAAAATTCAGTAAGCATTTATGACTTAATCTTTTAAGTCCAAGCCTCAAACTCTTAGATCTAGATCTAAATGATGTCTAATTGGATAAAGTCTCCAAATTTATCCATTAAAATGCCCCAAACCATCTAGATCTAAAACGCTAAGTCAAGAAATGTCCAAAAACTAATTTTTATTCATTCATGGAGTAGAGAGAGATCTTGCATGCACTCTTTACTCCACTTAAAGACTATATAAGAATTAGAACATAACTCAAAGATCATAGTGTCTCACCCCCGAACCAGGACAGCGGAAATGTCCGGGGGCGGATCGCTTCTTTGTATAGTATCATCACAATTGAATATGAATGAAATATAGCAACCAAACATCATACATTAAGGTAACATTCTTACATCGTTTACAAATTGTATTTGGTCATAAATCATACAAAAGTGACAAAATGTAATATTTAAACTGCATCAAAAAATCCAACATCCACAGTCCAAGTACATGTTCACTGAGTCCCTGAGAATACAAGTCACTTTGAAAAGAGTCAACTAAAGTTGGTGAGTTCATAAGTATATTTGTATAAAAGCTTTGTAACATCCTTGATTGTAATAATTTGTAAGACTCCACAAATCCGATATTGTCTATGAAAAGTGGTTTGTGAATCTCGTTCCAAAACTGTGAATAATTGCATGTGTGTGCTTTGTTTTCTTTTGTTCTTAATTGAAAAGAGTGTGTGTTCCCAGAAAATCCCATATTTTCTGTTTTATGAGAAATTGTAGTCTTAAAACCCTAAGACCGGGATGGTGATAGTAATGTACAAAATGATGCGTAGTTTTATATTTTTATAAAACTAGTGAAGTGTATTATTTCATAAATCCAAAATAACATTGTTAATCCCTATGTGAGTCGTTACAACCATGCTTAATATGACCGATATTCCTGTCATGACGTTCTTCAGGCGTCAGTTTCGGTTAGATATTTGTCACACTAGACTGGCCTCGTCTAGCTGTAGCGAACAGCTCAGGTGTGGGGGTGTCAACTTCGTATAGATCTATACACAATTACATCGCTCTCCCTCCAGGAGACTGTAACGACCCAAAATTTCATGTCCAAAAATTTCGTTTATAAAACATTACATAGAAAACGTTAACAATTAAAACATTGTTTAGTTGAACCACTTCACATCGAAAACCAAATTAAAAACCACAACATTCGATCAATCAAAATATCAGAGTATCAATCCCAGAATAAACTCGTAACTGCGGAACCAAGAGAGTGTGTGTGTGACATGCTGCTACCGCGCCGGCTCCTTTCCTCTAGCTGAGGAGGTACCTAAAACCAAAACTGAAATCCGTAAGCATGAAGCTTAGTGAGTTCCCCCATAATACCTCATACCATGCAAGCATATAACAAACAACGTTCAGCTAGGAGTAACGGGCCTCGCCCACACTCGGGAAGATACGGGCCCTGCCCACACTTCGCTAGCCGGGAGATACGGGCCTCGCCCACACTTGTGAAGATACAGGCCCTGCCCACACTTCGCTAGCCGGGAGATACGGGCCTCGCCCACACTCTACTATCTGGGAGATACGGGCCTAGCCCACACTCCAACCTCAGAGAGATACGGGCCCTACCCGCACTTAACCGCTAACCCATAATATACAAGTATCACACAGACAACAAGTATAAGCAACTCTATCATATTGACACATATATCATACTTGACTAAACCCAGAGATACGGGCTCGGCCCACACTCTAGTACTAACATCTCGTCTACACGGGTCGGCCTTGGTGCCTTAGACCCGTTCCTACTGAAAAGGAAACTCACCTCGAAATAGCTGCTAATCTGGTCGAGAACTGACTGCCTACTGCTGCTCCGGAAATCCTCCGGCTGCAAATCCCACAACATACTCAATCAATCACTGCTAACTGTCCATTGGGTAAAATGACCATTTTACCCCTGATCATGTCATAAGTCAAAGTCAGAGTCAACTTTTAGTTGACCCAACTCGCCGAGTTGGCTCTCCAACTCGCCGAGTCCGTATCCAAACGATTGTCCTAGATCCCGTCCCTACTCGTCGAGTTAGGCGTTGCCTCGACGAGTTCTTCTTCTAAACTGAGGTTCAAGTCCTTTATCCTACTTGCCGAGTTGTATGAACAACTCGCTGAGTTCATCTTCATCCGAAGAACACTTTATGCTGTGACTCACCGAGTTGTATGAACAACTCGCCGAGTCTATTCTTGATCTAAGGAGATTGCCTTAAACTCGCCGAGTCAGGGCATGGACTCGCCGAGTTCCTCCATGGATTAGTTTGGCTTCCAACTCACTGAGTCACACCTCGTGACTCACTACACCCACTCGACACAACGAAAAGGGGACAACTCGGAGACTCGCGAGCAGACTCGCCGAGTCTGATGAACGACTCGCCGAGGCGTCGCCATGCATTCACTATATACGCGATTTTGCTTGATTTCAGTCCATGCCATTTACAGATCTGGGTTCCTAGAGCATGAATGACACGTAAAGTTTCCAACTTTACGTGTAGATACTCACCAATGAGGGATTTAGGGCTCAAAATGCCTCAAAAAGGTAGATCTAGGGTGAACAAGCAACATGGGTCCATAAAGGTAACAGATCTGAGCTCCTGGAGCTCAATCTTGCCTAGATCTAAAGGCTAATCAACTTATTACGACATATATTGCACATACAAGCTTGGGGATTAGCTCAAGAATGACTTAAATGAAGTAACAAGCATAGAAACAAGGGGAAAACGGGTTATACCTCAAAGGAACTACTGAGAGGGCACAAAGATGCTTGGATTCTGTCACACCCCAAAACTGAAACGGCGGAAACGTTCGGGGGTGGAGGACGTCATGTCAAGTATCACGAGATATGTATATGGTAAGCAAGTAATGAACAACCATTTCATTTAGAAAGAAAGTGTTTACAATGTATGTGTTCACAAAACATAGAAGTCATAAACAAATAACAAAACAAGACTTGAAGCTATAATGCTCCATCTTCTGAAGTCCCAGCACGAGCACCTGTCTAATAGTCTCCTGAGAATACAAGTTATTTGAAAGAGTTGATCAGCAATTAAGCTGGTGAGTTCATAAGATTTTAGTGATGTGAGTAAGTTGTAAAAACGTGGTTGATATTGTATATGTAAAGTACTGTGAGCTGTAAGGTGTTGTTTTGTAAAGTTTGCCTGTTCCTCTAGAAAATCATATATTTCCTACTTAAAATGGGAGTTGAGTAAAATGACACTACAAGCCTTTCTATGCGTAATAAGTGGGTACAAGTTATATATACTTGGAGTAAACAAACAATCGATTATGAGCATCTGCCCTCAACCTACAACCCGACAGGGTATAGTAAGTAAGGCGGATAGCACATCTTCCATTGGTTATTAGATCATTGTCATATATAACCTTGGGGTATTCACTTGTTACTCATGGAGTTATTTGTAATGGTTCCTTTATGTCTAATGGAGAGTTCCTTTTAAGAAAACCTATATTTCTTATAATAAAATATTGACTATGGTGATTACTTTTATAATAGCTTTGTTTATACTGCTATATATAATTTGGTATCGGGTAGATAATAGATTAGGTGACCTCGGTGTAAACCCACATCCAACGAGAACAGGACGTACATCGAAGAACACACATCCTATTAGCTGTCGGATATTAGTCTTATATATAAACATGGTGTATAAACTAAGGTATTATAGAGTTAACTCACTTAAAGTCTTTAAAACTGTATTGGCTTAATAAAATGGATTAAGCCCTTAACTGGGAAATCGCTAGTTTTGTATATCAAAACAACTGACTTTGAAACGAAAGTTTTGTACTAGAAAAACTGTGCATTGACTCTGTGTCCTATGACCTGATCCATGTTTGGTACCCTTATGATGACTTAATGTATACTAAGCATAAATATATATAGATTCGGGTAGATAATAGATTGGGTGACCTCGGTGTAAGCCTACATCCAACGGGAACAAGACGTACAACGAAGAACACGCATCCTATTAGCTGTCGGCATCTACTTAACATATATGTATCCTATAGTGTGTACATTACGGAATCATAAGGTTAGCATCATGGTCCTAACTTTTAAAAGTAGCCTTCTACCAAGACTCGATTGTTTTGAAAGCAATCTTCTACCAAGACCCTACTATTTTGAAAGCAGTCTTCTACCAAGACTCTACTGTTATGAAAGCAGTCTTCTACAAAGACCCTACTGTTTTGAACGCAGTCTTCTACCAAGACTCTACTGTTATGAAAGCAGTCTTCTACCAAGACTCTATTGTTCCTATGTCAACTGTAAAGTACATTCTCCCTTGTTTATAACCTACCTCGATTAGAGAATAGATCAACCTTCAAGTGTTACTGACACTTTATGAAAGTAATGGGAGAAAATGAGTACCCTGATGTCGTTTATAATGACATACGGAGGTACTATCAACCTAAAAACATAAGTGTGTTTTATTACGGTCATAATGTGAAAGCTAGAACCCCTACTAACCCGCTCTCATGTATGGAGATTGAGGGAACCAAACGCGACCCGAGCAAATCCATGCAAGCCGTGTAATTCACATTAAAGTTAGATCCTGTCTGCGTGTTGTCATGCTATAGCAAATTAACTTCTTAGTTATGTTATGTTCTGTTCTGTTCTGTTTTGATATTGACTCTTTGTGTGCTTCATTGTACTAGAAGTAATGAATAACATTCTCCTAAACTATACCTACAATAGTTTACTAATGCTCTAACTGGACTGTTACTGAAAAGACTCATTTATCTACAAAGTTATGCTTATACTTTAAAATGGAGTTTTGTATAACTATAAAGTAACATAACCTTTAGAAGAGTTTTGAAATGTTTTAACAACTTATAAATAACATAAGTAACATTTTGAAAGAATATTTAACAACAAATATACACAATTATCATTGTGTTCAACTTGTATTCCCCCCCCCCCCCTTAAAACAATTAAAATAGTTAAAAGATTCATTACGGGGTATGAACTCACCTAATATGGGTGATTCAAACGCGTATGCGCGTACGGATGAGAAGTTCCACGAATGAAGTTCCGAGACACAATAAGTCCTAAATGATATTTAAGGACACATAATGACATGAATATAGTGTTTATAAACAACTATATGAAAGGAAACACCTTCCGGGACGAGGAAACACCTTCCGGGACTAGGAAACACCTTAACCAAGTGTTGGAATCACATGTGATTCAACCTAGGAGGGTATAAAGGCACTTATATGAGTTTACTACCATGAGTTCACGGCCCAAGGGAGTTTACGGCCGTAAACTCATGGTTACTCATGGGTTAGTGCAAGTAGGAAAGCTAGGGAATGTTTTAGGGACATTAGCTTTAACCTAGGATGAGAAAGACCACTTCTTTTGGCACTTTTGGGGTGTTCACGGCCCAAATGAGTTTACTACCGTAAACTCATGGCCAAATATGTTTATGAGGGTCCTAAAGGTCATAAAGAAGCATTCTAAATTCATGCCTAAGCCCTTGGAAGTGTTTGTGGCATCAAAACACCTCTATTTTGAGTTTACGACCCATGGACCATTTGGTCATGTGTTTGCCGCCATAAACACTTATGAGTGATGATATTTTGGTTGTTTTGGGTCCTAAACACATCTAGGTAAAGTTCTATGCTTGTCTCTTGGGTTATGGAAGGCATTTTAGGCATTTTGGCACCCTAAAATGGAGTTCACGGCCCAAGAACTTCCTTGGCCGTGAACTCACTTTTGGTCCTTGATTTTAATTGCTTTTGATGCCTAAACATGTCAAGGTTTGTCCCATGTTTGGTTTCCAAGGTCTAGGGGTCATTGGGCACACTTTGGCCCTTGAAATGGAGTTTACTCCCCAAGGTGTTCTTGGGAGGTAAACTCATAGATCTTGGTGTTTTCCTATGATTTCTTGTGTATTAAGCATATATAAAGCTTTAAAACAACACTAGATAGAAGTACTCACTTTCCGGAACAAAAGTCCGGAGATCCTTGAGAGAGAATTTGGCTTTTCTCTAGTTGGAATTGTAACTAATGAATAATTTGGTTCAGAATTCTATATATAGTCCTGGGATTTTTGGCAGAAAATATTTTATTCCCGGAAAGAACTTTAATATCATAGAGTTTTGGAATAACAGAGTTGCACAAAAACCAAGTGCAACCTCTCTCCTGATATCTCCTTATTTGTAAATCCTGAGTTGCTCAAACTTGTCCCAAAAGTTTGAAAGTTAGCAGAAACAGACTTGGCTTCTATTGAAGTGGAAAATTTTGGGTTGTCACAGATTCCTTCCCTTCCTCTTGATCTACTCCCCTTTTGCCTCAAAACCTTCAAGAACACACAACAATTTCTTCAAACTCTCTATGAACAAGCTTAGAACGAGGGTTGGGAGCTCTGAGGGTGAATGGGGGCTGGCCTGGGGCGGATATGGTGTTTAAATAGGGTGCAAACCCCTGAAACTTAGGGTTTCATCCAACAGCGATGACTCGCCGAGTCCAGGATATGGACTCGCCGAGTCGCCAACTTAAACGTGTCCCGGGTCCCATATCTACTCGGCGAGTCGGATCTATGACTCGCCGAATCCAAGGCTAAAAGAAAAGAGAATATCCAAATAAGATTTACGTACCAGGAACCAGGTGCTACAAATCTCCCCCACTTATTTTAGACTTCGTCCTCGAAGTCTGCTGCTCGATTCTGAAACAGCTCGGGGTAATGCTCCATAATCTCGTCCACCGGCTCCCAAGTCCATTCCGAACCCTTGCGGTGCTGCCATTGTACCTTCACTAGCTCCACCTTCTTGTTCCTCAAATCCCTCGACTTCCTGTCGAGGATTACGACTGGGCGCTCAATGTAATTCAGGCTGTCATCAACCTGTATATCCTCTAGCGGCACCACCGCTGAATCGTCCACTAGGCACTTCCGCAGCTGAGAAACATGGAAAGTGTTGTGGATCTGGCTGAGCTCGGCTGGCAGATCCAGCCTATACGCCACCTTGCCCACCCGGGCTACAACCCTGAACGGTCCGATGAATCTCGGGCCCAACTTGCCCCGCTTCCTGAATCAAATGACGCCTTTCCAAGGCGACACCTTCAGGAGAACCATATCCCCGACTTGGAACTCCAAGTCGGATCGACGCTTGTCGGCGTAACTCTTCTGTCGACTCTGAGCAGTCTGAAGCCTGCTCCAAACCTGTAGGATCCTCTCGGTCATCTTGAGCACCACTTCGGTGCTCCCCATGACTTTCTGGCCAACTTCACCCCAACATATCGGGGTCCTGCACCTCCGTCCATACAACATCTCGAATGGAGGGTGGTCGATACTCGCGTGGTAGCTGTTGTTGTAGGAGAACTTGGCCAAGGGAAGATAGGTATCCCAGCTACCACCGAAGTCCAACATGCACGCCCACAACATATCCTCCAAGGTCTGGATGGTCCGCTCGCTCTGACCATCCGTCTGCGGGTGAAAGGCGGTGCTAAAATGCAAACGAGTGCCCAACTCGTCATGAAATCTCTTCCAAAATCTAGAAGTAAAACGCACATCCCTGTCTGAGATAACCGATACTGGCACCCCGTGCCGCGCCACGATCTCCCTGATATAGATGTCGGCCAATTTATCGGCCGATATGCTCTCCTAAATCGGGATAAAGTGAGCACTCTTGGTCAATCGATCCATGATGACCCAAATCGAATCCACTCCACGCGCAGTCCTGGGAAGCTTTGTGATAAAATCCATCGTGATATCTTCCCATTTCCACAGTGGAATATCCAACGATTGCATCTTGCCATGCGGTCTCTGATGTTCGGCCTTGATCTTCCTGTAGGTCAAGCACCGCTCAACATACCATGCCACATCCCGCTTCATGTAGGGCCACCAATAATCTAGACGAAGATCCCTATACATCTTCGTCGCCCCGGGATGAATAGAGAATCGGGACTTGTGCGCCTCCTCCATCAAAATCTGGCGCACGCCTCCGTGATACGGCACCCACACCCTACGGTGTAGTGTCAATAGTCCTCGGCTATCATAATCAAAGGAGGAAACCTGACCCACCACACGCTCGCTCTTCCGATGCTCCTCTTTGATAGCCTCCTGTTGAGCCTCCCGAATTCGCTCCAACAGGGGAGTCACCACGGTCATCCTCATGCATACGTCCCTGATCGGCGCCGCCTTGCGGCTAAGCGCATCGGCCACCACATTGGCCTTCCCCGGGTGGTAGAGGATCTCGCAATCATAATCCTTCACCACGTCCAACCACCGACGCTGTCTCATGTTCAGATTCGGCTGATCCATGAGGTACCTCAAACTCTTGTGGTCCGTGTAAATGGTACATCCAACCCCGTAGAGGTAATGTCGCCAAATCTTGAGGGCAAAAACCACCGCCCCCACCTCCAAATCATGTGTCGGGTAGTTCGCCTCGTGAGGCTTGAGCTGCCTCAAGGCGTAGGCAATGACATGCCCCCTCTGCATCAATACCGCGCCCAACCCTGAAATGGACGCGTCACAATAAACCACAAAATCCTCTACGCCCTCTGGCAGGACTAAGATTGGCGTCTCTCACAATCTCTGTCTCAGTGTCTCAAATGCAGCCTGCTGCTTGGGTCCCCACCGAAAGACCATGACTTTCTTCGTCAGCCGCGTCAGGGGTACGACTATCTTGGAGAAATCCTAAATAAATCTCCGATAGTAGCCTGCTAATCCCAGGAAACTCCGAATCTCAGATGGAGACTTCGGAACCTCCCATCTCATCACGGCCTCGACCTTGGCTGGATCGACCAGAATCCCGTTCTGGTTGACGAGGTGTCCAAGAAATTGCACCTCGCGCAACCAGAACTCACACTTGGAGAACTTGGCATACAAGCTCTCCCTCCTCAGGGTCTCCAACACCTCCCTCAGATGTTCCTCATGCTCCTCCTGAGTCTTGGAATAAACCAAGATGTCATCGATAAAGACTATCACAGACCGATCCAACATCGGTCTGCATACGCGGTTCATGAGGTCCATGAACGCGGCAGGAGCATTGGTGAGCCCAAACGGCATCACCATGAACTCATAATGGCCATAGCGCGTCCGAAACGCGGTCTTCTGCGTATCCTCCTCCCTGACCCTCATCTGATGGTATCCCGAACGCAAATCGATCTTAGAAAACCAAGACGCTCCCTGAAGCTGGTCAAAGAGATCATCAATCCTCGGGAGTGGGTAACGGTTCTTCACCGTTACCTTATTCAGCTCCCGATAGTCTATGCACATCCGGTGCGACCCATCCTTCTTCTTCACAAACAGGATCGAGGATCCCCAGGGTGAACTACTCAGACGAATAAATCCCTTGTCTAACAGCTCCTGCAGCTGCGTAGACAACTCCTGCATCTCGGGAGGAGCCAACCGATACGGTGCCTTGGCTATCGGAGCCGCACCAGGAACGAGGTCAATCCTGAACTCCACCTGCCGCTCTAGAGGTTTCCTAGGAAGCTCCTCTGGGAAAACATTTGCGAAATCTCGCACCACCAGAACCTCGCTCACTGTCACCTTACCCGCCTCCCGGGTATCCATCACATACGCGACATATCCTGCGCATCCCTGCTGAAGGTAGCGCCTCGCCCTCGCTGCTGAACATACTGCGGGTCCATACTGCGGCCTCTCGCCATGAATCACTAACTCTCCCCCGCCTGGGGTCCTGACCCGCACTAGCTGCTGCGCGCAATCTATCACCGCCCCATTAGGGCTCAACCAATCCATGCCTATAATCACCTTGTTCCCACGCAGCGGAATAGGAACTAGGTCTACTAAGAAACGCTCCTCAAACGGACGCAATACGCAATCCCGAAACACCATCGATGCTCGCACCGATCGATCATCAGCAATCTCTACCTCCAAAGGGCAATCCAACATGCCCGAAGACTCATGAAACTTCTTGCTAAGCGCAAGGGACACAAATGATCGGGATGCACCCGAGTCGAATAACACCTGAAATGGGATACCGTTCACATGGAACGATCCTAAAACATATATATATATATATATATATATATATATATATATATATATATATATACACACACACACACCGAGCACATATCAATATCATAACATCATAAAATAAAAATAAAATAGAGGGAAAGAATCATACCCGTCACCACATCGGGTGCGGCGCGTGCCTCCTCTGTAGTCAACTGGAATGCTCGACTCCTCACCACCAGAGCCTCTGCCTTGCCCTACTGGTCATCCGTGATCCGCAGGGTCGCTGGAGTTGGCGCCTTCACCGGCGCTGAAACTGTCAACTGGGGGCAATTGGACTTCTTGTGGCCCCTCTGGTTGCAGTGGGAACACAACAACTCAGACGTCTGAATAGCCGAAACTGGAGTAGTACAATCCCAGCTAAAGTGCCCCGCCTTGCCGCACTTGTAGCAGCCTGCTGATCCCATCCTACATGCTCCCTCATGCATCCTGCCGCATTTCCCGCAGCGGCCGGGTCCTCCTTGGCCTTTCGGCCTCCCATCTGATCCCCTGGGCTTCTTTACTGAAGCCCCAACCACCTGCCCCGCCTCTGCCTTCCTCTTCCGAATGTGCTCTAAATCAATCTCCCTTTCCCTCCCCCTGGCGATCATGGACTCTAGGGTAGGGCAAGCTGAAAAGTTGACATGCTCCCGGATGTCAGCCCGTAGCATATCATGATAACGGGTCCTCCTCATATCCTCGTCACCCGCATACTGGGGCACCAACAAGGCCCTCTCCCGGAACTTGGCGGTGATCTCCGCTACAGTCTCCGTCATCTGCCTCATGTCCAAAAACTCCCTGGCCAGCTGCTGAAGCTCGACAGCCGGCGCAAACTCTGCCCTGAACCTGGTCACAAAGTCCGACCAGGTCATAGCCTCGATATCTGAGGCTCCCAACGAGTCACCCACTGACTCCCACCAATCCCGGGCTCGGTCTCGTAAGCACCCTGCTGCATACCTCACCTTCGACCCCTCGGGGCAGAAGCTAGTCAACTGTGCAGACTCGATGTTTGCAATCCATCGCCTGACAGCAATGGGGTCTTTCACCCCGTGGAAATCCGACGCACCACTGCCCCTGAAGTCCTTAAAGGACAGTGTGCGAGATCCTGACTGGCCAGATGCCATGTCGCTCCTGAACGCCCTGAGGCGATCCTCCATCAACTCGATGATCCCTTCCTTAATCGACCCAAAGATAATGGGAGTCAACTCAAGGATACCCCTGGTGATCTCTGACGCGATGAACTCGCGTAGTCCCTCATCTACCGGCTCGGAACCTGATCCCGAACCTGACCCCTCTCCTGAACCGCCATCTATCGGCCTCGATCGAAGTACCACCATTCTGCAATACATAATAACACACATTAGTGATACTGATATTTCCTGAGGGATCACAACTACTTACAAGTTCCCTGGTCTTATCTTGGCCTTCCTTGGTTCGGGTACGGATCCTCTGCTTTCAGTAGTACGGGCCCATACTACCTTCCACATCTATCCGTACCTTCTTCAAGGACTGCCTCGACTCCACCAGATCCCTTCCACTACGGCTGATCACTACTATACTCATCCTAGGCTTGCCCTAGGGAAATCTCAGACTCCACCCTACCAGGTCCTCAGCTGCTGAAGGCCTCTTAGTAGTGCCAATTAACCATTACCTGAACACCATCACATATGGTGAGGCTCGGATAATCCTTTGAGTAACAGGTTCACCCCTACAATGGTTAGACTCAAACGAGAGCTGCGCAATAGGGCCAAATCCAGCACTCTAAGATTATTCAACCCTGATCACATGTGACGTGACGTATTCACCTAATGGCTAACTCCCACCACTCAGAGTCCCACAAAGCACAAAGCAAGCAGCATTCGAACTAAGGGAACAATCTCATTCAACTCTATCGGCTTACAGGAACTGTACTAGCATATAATGCTAAGCTTATACCATCAGGCATAACCTAATCAGGCTATCCTACTTGCTGTCTACTCAATACTAGCATGCAATTCTCATACAGCTGAAACACATAAAGCAGGCACATAAGGCATCACTCCTAGATCCTTAGTCCTATTCTAGCATGCTGTTCTACAAAAGCTGATAAACATAACATAAACTTGTATGAGTACTTTGGGGAATACTTACTTAAGCTCGGCCGGTCGCGCACATCACACACTTCGTTCTTTCTCAAAACTCTTTTCTCAAATTTTTAGAACATTTTCTTTTAGAAAATCTTTTAATCCCTCGATTTGAGTTCAGACACCCCCGAAGGTGTGTCCGAATCCCTCAAACCAGGGCACTGATACTAACTTGTAACGACCTAAAATTTCACGTCCAAAAATTTTGTTTATAAAACATTACATAGAAAACGTTAACAATTAAAACATTGTTTAGTTGAACCACTTCACATCGAAAACCAAATTAAAAACCACAACATTCGATCAATCAAAATATCAGAGTATCAATCCCAGAATAAACTCGTAACTGCGGAACCAAGAGTGTAACACCGTGAATTTTCAAAATAATTTTTCGCAATTATAAAAACATTTCTCATTTAATTTCATAAAACATTAAGTTTAAAATTCCAATTCGTATCATACAAATCCCAAGATCACATAAATATATATATCAAAAGTCCCCTACGTGTGTACAGATCAAGCCGCCGCCTTCCCACGGTCATCGCTAGTACCTGAAACAACAACACTAACAATGTAAGCACGAAGCTTAGTGAGTTCCCCAAAATACCACACATAAACACATATTAGCCACTCGAGGCTATAACTCTATGGGTCCGTGCACCCAAACTCTGTGAACCCTCAGGTTCTAACTTTAGGAACCTTCCGGTTCCAACTCTGTAAACATGCACAACATAAATCACATAGAAATAATGCAGTACAACATATAGCATACATAACATACAAATACTCTGTCACATAACTCTGGTTACCTACTCAAGGTAAATTATAGTGAGAAGACTCACCTCGCGTATCTCGGTATCTCACGAATCCTGGAAATCCCTCGTGCTCGATCCTCCGAGCTCTAATCCTCCTATAACATCATATGTCTCTAATTAACGCTTTTTATCTCTAAGGTTGACTATCCCTAAGAAGTCAACACAGGTCAACTCTGGTCAACGGTCAACGGTCAACTTTGATCGGACTCAGCGAGTGCACAAGGGCAACTCGGCGAGTCTAGACGTTTTCACCAACTCTCTAGGATTCCCTTCTTACACGTCGAGTACTCCCCTTGACTCGACGAGTTCCACCTGGAAGAATCGCGGGGCCACCCCGACTTAACTCGCCGAGTCTCAAGAACAACTCGGCGAGTCCCAGCTCGACTCAGTCCACCTGTCAACCCTCTCTAACTCACCCTGACTCACTGAGTCAACCTATGACTCGAATGGACCACTCACTGAGCGAACTCAAGGCAATCTTCAAGCTACTCGCCGAGTCTATTCGTCGGACTCGGCGAGTCCATGCCATGCAACCACTCCAACTTGATTCTAAGGTCACATCTGCTCCAACAATTCATAGATCTGGCCTTCCTAGACTGATTCATCACGTAAAGCCCCTAACTTGGTGTCCATAACACACCCCATGGCTCATAAATAGCATTTTGACCTAAGGCATAAAGATTCCACTCCAAAACCTCCATTGATTCCCAAAAAGCTTGGGCAAAGGGACACTCTGGACCTCCAAGGGTCCAGATCTATGGTCTAAATCGCTTAAGGGACCAAGGGAGCACAAGATCTAGCCACAAAAGGGTTCAATAAGCCCTAAATCAATGTAAACATCGACATAGAAGAGGATAACTCGAAGGTATTACCACAATAGTGATGCTATGGACTCCAAACTCTCAGAAAATGGCTCCTCTTGCTTTCCCCTTAGCTGATTCTCCCTTTCCTTGCAAAATGACACCTCCCAGATCAATAATGGCCTCCTACTTTGCTCCAAACGCTCACACTCGATTAGGGTTTCACTTAAGGGACTGGTGAGCACAAATGACAGCCATAAGGCCTTTTAAATAGGTCCCAAACCCGAGAAATTAGGGTTTCATTAAACAGCGCGGACTCGCCGAGTCCAGGCGAATCCTGCGTCCAGAATCGCGATCCTACTCGGCGAGTCTGAGCTCTAACTCGCCGAGTCCCCTCTCAAAACACCAAAGTCATAAACATAAAAGATACCTGGAAATCCGGGCTGTTACAACTCTCCCCCACTAGAACTAGACTTCGCCCTCAAAGTCTCGCTCTGAAAATAGCTCCGGATGCTGCTCACGCATCTCACGCTCCGGCTCCCAGATCATCTCTGATCCCTTCCGGTGTTGCCACTGAACCAACACCAGAGGTACCTCCTTGTTGATCTTCCGATCTCTGATGGCCATTGGTCTCTCGGCATAATTCAGGCTCGCATCCACCTGAATATCCTCTAATGGAACCATTGCCGACTCATCAACTATACACTTCCTCAATTGCGACACATGAAAAGTGTCGTGGATCTGCCCCAACTCTGCTGGCAACTCCAAACGGTAGGCTACCCGGGCTACCCTCGCAATCACACGAAATGGCCCAATATACCGGGGCCCCAAATTGCCCCTCTTCCTGAATCGAATCACTCCTTTCCAAGGAGAGACCTTCAGGAGAACGAAGTCGCCGACCTGAAACTCAAGCTCGGACCGGCGTCTGTCTGCATAACTCTTCTGTCGGCTCTGGGCGGTCAATAACCTCTGTCTGACCTGCTGAATCTGCTCTATCGTCTGAAGCACGATCTCTGTACTGCCCATCACTCTCTACCCAACCTCTCCCCAACAAATGGGGGTCCGACACCTCCTCCCATACAACAGCTCAAAGGGTGGCATACCAATGCTCGAATGATGGCTGTTGTTGTAGGAAAACTCTGCCAAGGGCAAATACGCATCCCAACTACCCCCAAAATCTAACACACATGCTCGAAGCATGTCCTCAAGCGTCTGAATCGTCCGCTTACTCTAGCCGTCTGTCTGGGGATGATATGCGGTACTAAAATGCAATCTAATACCCAACTCCTCATGAAATTTCTTCCAGAATCAGGAAGTGAAACGCGCATCACGGTCCGAAACAATCGAGATCGGCACCCCATGCCGAGATACCACTTCTCTCACATATACCTCCGCCAACTTCTCCGCTGAAGAACTCTCACTGATGGCAAGGAAGTGAGCGCTCTTCGTCAACCTGTCCACAATCACCCAAATTGCATCAACTCCTCTGGCAGTCCTCGGCAATTTGGTGATGAAATCCATAGTGATCTGTTCCCACTTCCACTCGGGAACCTCCAATGGCTGCAACTTGACATGCGGTCTCTGGTGCTCGGCCTTAACCCTGCGGCAGGTCAAGCACCTCTCAACAAACCAGGCAACGTCCCTCTTCATACAGGGCCACCAATACTCTTTCCTCAAATCCAAATACATCTTCGTGGCCCCCGGATGGATCGAAAATTTCGACCGATGAGCCTCTTCCATCAAAGTAGTACGCGTACCGCCCACAAACGGTACCCAAATCCGACCCTGAAAAGTCATAAGCCCTCGACCATCCGTAACGAACTCTGAAACCAAACCAACGACCTGTTCCCTCTTCTGCATCTCCGGTTGCACAGCCTCGGCCTGTGCCCCACGAATGGCATCCAGTACCGGAGCTATCACAGTCAATCTCAAACATACATCTCACAGTGGAGTGCTCTCCGCCCTGCGGCTCAACGCATCGGCTACCACATTAGCCTTGCCTGGGTGGTACAGGATCTCACAATCATAATCCTTGACCACATCCAACCAGCTCCTCTGACGCATATTTAGGTTGGGCTGATCCATCAAGTACTTCAAACTCTTATGGTCCGTGTATATCGTACACCGAACCCCATACAAGTAGTGACGCCAAATCTTGAGGGCGAACACTACTGCCCCCAACTCTAGATCATGCGTGGGATATCTCGTCTCATGAGGCTTCAGCTGCCTCGATGCATATGCTATCACATGCCCTCTCTGCATCGGCACCGCACCCAGCCCCAAAATCGATGCATCACAATATACTACAAAATCCTCCATCCCTTCCGAGAGAGCTAATACCGGGCTTCGCACAACCTTTGGCGAAGTGTCTCAAAGGAGGTCTGCTGCTCGGGACCCCATGAGAACGCAACACCCTTCCGGGTCAATCTGGTGAGTGGCACTGCGATCTTGGAGAAATCCTTGATAAATCTCCGATAATACCCTGCCAACCCAAGGAAACTCCTGATCTCAGATGGTGACTTCGGCACCTCCCAACTCATCACCGCCTCAACCTTGGCCAGATCGACCAGAATCCCTGCCTGGTTAACAAGATGTCCTAGGAACTGGACCTCCCGCAACCAGAAATCACACTTGGAGAACTTTGCATAAAGCTTCTCCGATCTCAAAACCCCAAGGACCTCCCTCAAATGCTCCTCATGCTGCTCTCTAGATCTCGAATATACCAGAATATCATCGATAAATACAATCACCGACCGATCCAACATCGGCCTGCATACCCTGCTCATGAGATCCATGAACACAGCCGGGGCATTGGTGAGCCCAAAAGGCATCACCACAAACTCATAATGCCCATATCGCGTCATGAACGCTGTCTTCTGGACGTCCTCATCCCGCACTCTCACCTGATGATATCCCGACCTCAAATCGATCTTGGAGAACCAAGATGCTCCCTGCAACTGATCGAATAAATCGTCGATCCTCGGTAACGGGTAATGGTTCTTGACCGTCAGCTTGTTCAACTCCCGGTAGTCAATGCACATCCGGTGTGAACCATCCTTCTTCTTGACGAACAGGATAGGCGCTCCCCACGGTGAGCTGCTCGGCCGAATAAACCCCTTCCCCAGCAGCTCCTGAAGCTGCGAGGATAACTCTTGCATCTCTGGAGGTGCAAGACGATAAGACAACTTAGCGATAGGCGCGGCCCCCGGAACCAAATCAATACTGAACTCCACTTGCCTCACAGGAGGCACACCCAGTAACTCCTCGAGAAAAACATCTGGAAACTCACGCACCACCGGAACCTCCTCAACTGAACTCGGTCTCTCGGAAGCCACCCGCGTATCCATCACATACGCCACAAAACCCTTACAGCCCTGCTGTAGACACTGCCTCGCCCTAGCGGCCGAACAAAAAGCTGATCCTGAACGTGTACCCTCGTCGTACACTGAAAGAACTCCCCCACTAGGGTCTCGTATGGTCACCAGCTGACGCTCACAGTCGATAACTGCGCCGAATCGTCTCAACCAGTCCATGCCCACAATGACACAGACATCACCCATCGCAATAGGAATCAGATCAATCGGAAACTCATCCCCGAAAATCTTTAACACACATCCCCGAAGAACCTCCGTGGCACAAATCACTCTATCGTCAGCTATGGAAACTCTCAGAGGCCGACTCAATGCCTCACGACTAACACTGATATGCTGACTAAATGCCAAAGATACAAAAGACCGACTCGCACCCGAGTCAAATAACACTAAAGCAGGTACAGAGTTCACAAGAAAAGTACCTATGCATAACATAATATAAGCATAATATCTCAACATCAAAATAAATACATGAAAGGAAACATACCAGCCACAACATCGGGCGTAGCGCGGACCTCCTCCGCAATCAGCTGGAAGGCTCTCCCTCGAGCTCTCGGCGCCTCGGCCTTCACAGGCCGACTCTCTGTAGCTCTGATGGCGGCAGGAGCAGATCCCTGAGATGATCTGCGCAACTGCGGACACTCCGCCTTCCGGTGTCTGGTCTGGTTGCAGTGAAAACACACTGCAAACCCCTTGGGGCAGTCCTTGGCCATATGCCCCTCCTTGCCACATTTGTAGCAAGATCCCGCTCGACAGACTCCATCATGACCCTTGCTGCACTTCCCGCAAATGCGGCCCTTCTGGCTCCCTGGTTTAGGATCAGCAGGCTTGGCCCGCTTGGCTGCCGACTGAGACTGTGCCGGTCGCCGATCCCTCCCCTGAGACTCCGCCTCCTCCCTGGCCTGAGTCTCAAGCTCAATCTCCCTCTTTCGGGCATTTGCCTGAAGCTTAGCAAATGTCCGGTACGAGGAGTTCGCAGCAAACTCCCGAATATCTCGCCTCAAAATGCTCAAGTAGCGGCTCATACGTGCCTGCTCAGTGGACACGTGCTCAGGGCAGAACATCGCCCTCTCATGGAACATCCTCGTGATCACTGTAACTGACTCAGTACCCTACTTGAGGGTCAAAAACTCCTGTGCCAAACGCTCCCTCTCCACCTGGGGAACGTACTCATCCCGGAACATGGTAGTGAACCTCTCCCAGGTCACCGCCGAAAGCTCAGCAGGCGTATAATGCGCCGTCACAAACTTCCACCAGTCCTTCGCTCCCAAGCGAAGCTGGTTCAGCGCGAACCGAACCTTCAAATGCTTAGGAGACGAGCAAGTGAAGAAACACCCCTCAATATCAGATATCCACCTCATAGCTGCCACCGGATCTTGAGTCCCATCAAACTCTGGTGGTTTGGTGTTGCTGAACTCCCGAAACAGCAACGCATCACCACCCTGCGGCCTCGCAGCAGCAATCGTTGCGGTAGCCGCTGCAATAGCAGCCTCAGAAAGAGCGACAAAAGGCTCATCAAACGTCTCAATCAGTGTGGTCTTTATAGACCCAAACATCTCCGGTATCTCTGCGCTGATGGCCGCAGCCACCTCCTCCTGGATGATCCAGCGGATCTCCTCCTCACTGGTACCATTGCTCTCGGGAATCAAACGTGTCCTCACCATGATCTACCTCTGAAATACAACATACGATAAATTAGAATCCACACGAGCATACTTACACTCGTCAACTCTTTCCTCCCCGATTCTTGGTATTCCAAAGATTCTTACTTGGGTTGCACACCGTTCCGGTGCTTTCAGTAGTACGGGCCCAATACTACTGTCCGCACCGCACCAGAATACACTCCAAGTCCTCCTCTTCGGATCCCAAGTCCCAAGTACTCTATCATGCGTAGACCACTCTCTTATAGATCTCTCATAAGCCCCTCGCTACTACCTACTCACTCTCAAGCATCTCATAGAAGCTCACCTCTCCCTAGGCTAAGGCATCACAAATCAGGCCACTCTAGTCCTAATAGCAATACCTAGCCTACTCTAGCATGCAGATACATCATATCAATATCAATATCACATAACACATAATATAAAGTTATTTCGGGAAATCACCGTTCGGGCGCTGACTGATCGTACACACATCTCTTGCTCTGCGTTTTTTTTCAAAAATCTTTTACTCTTTTTGAAAATACATTTCAAATCCTCAGTTTCAGTTCAAATACGCCCGAAGGTGTACTCGAATCCCTCAAACCAAGGCTCTGATACCAACTTGTAACACCGTGAATTTTCAAAATAATTTTTCGCAATTATAAAAACATTTCTCATTTAATTTCATAAAACATTAAGTTTAAAATTCCAATTCGTATCATACAAATCCCAAGATCACATAAATATATATATCAAAAGTCCCCTACGTGTGTACAGATCAAGCCGCCGCCTTCCCACGGTCATCGCTAGTACCTGAAACAACAACACTAACAATGTAAGCACGAAGCTTAGTGAGTTCCCCAAAATACCACACATAAACACATATTAGCCACTCGAGGCTATAACTCTATGGGTCCGTGCACCCAAACTCTGTGAACCCTCAGGTTCTAACTTTAGGAACCTTCCGGTTCCAACTCTGTAAACATGCACAACATAAATCACATAGAAATAATGCAGTACAACATATAGCATACATAACATACAAATACTCTGTCACATAACTCTGGTTACCTACTCAAGGTAAATTATAGTGAGAAGACTCACCTCGCGTATCTCGGTATCTCACGAATCCTGGAAATCCCTCGTGCTCGATCCTCCGAGCTCTAATCCTCCTATAACATCATATGTCTCTAATTAACGTTTTTTATCTCTAAGGTTGACTATCCCTAAGAAGTCAACACAGGTCAACTCTGGTCAACGGTCAACGGTCAACTTTGATCGGACTCAGCGAGTGCACAAGGGCAACTCGGCGAGTCTAGACGTTTTCACCAACTCTCTAGGATTCCCTTCTTACACGTCGAGTACTCCCCCTGACTCGACGAGTTCCACCTGGAAGAATCGCGGGGCCACCCCGACTTAACTCGCCGAGTCTCAAGAACAACTCGGCGAGTCCCAGCTCGACTCAGTCCACCTGTCAACCCTCTCTAACTCACCCTGACTCACTGAGTCAACCTATGACTCGACTGGACCACTCACTGAGCGAACTCAAGGCAATCTTCAAGCTACTCGCCGAGTCTGTTCGTCGGACTCGGCGAGTCCATGCCATGCAACCACTCCAACTTGATTCTAAGGTCACATCTGCTCCAACAATTCATAGATCTGGCCTTCCTAGACTGATTCATCACGTAAAGCCCCTAAATTGGTGTCCATAACACACCCCATGGCTCATAAATAGCATTTTGACCTAAGGCATAAGGATTCCACTCCAAAACCTCCATTGATTCCCAAAAAGCTTGGGCAAAGGGACACTCTGGACCTCCAAGGGTCCAGATCTATGGTCTAAATCGCTTAAGGGACCAAGGGAGCACAAGATCTAGCCACAAAAGGGTTCAATAAGCCCTAAACCAATGTAAACATCGACATAGAAGAGGATAACTCGAAGGTATTACCACAATAGTGATGCTATGGACTCCAAACTCTCAGAAAATGGCTCCTCTTGCTTTCCCCTTAGCTGATTCTCCCTTTCCTTGCAAAATGACACCTCCCAGATCAATAATGGCCTCCTACTTTGCTCCAAACGCTCACACTCGGTTAGGGTTTCACTCAAGGGACTGGTGAGCACAAATGACGGCCATAAGGCCCTTTAAATAGGTCCCAAACCCGAGAAATTAGGGTTTCATTAAACAGCATGGACTCGCCGAGTCCATATCTTGACTCGCCGAGTCCAGGCGAATCCTGCGTCCAGAATCGCGATCCTACTCGGCGAGTCTGAGCTCCAACTCGCCGAGTCCCCTCTCAAAACACCAAAGTCATAAACATAAAAGATACCTGGAAATCTGGGCTATTACAAAGAGAGTGTGTGTGTGACATGCTGCTACCGCGCCGGCTCCTTTCCCCTAGCTGAGGAGGTACCTGAAACCAAAACTAAAATCTGTAAGCACGACGCTTAGCGAGTTCCCCTATAATACCTCATACAATGCAAGCATATAACAAACAACGTTCAACTAGGAGTTACGGGCCTCGCCCACACTCGGGATACGGGCCCTGCCCACACTTTGCTAGCCGGGAGATACGGGCCTCGCCCACACTTGTGAAGATGCGGGCCCTGCCCACACTTCGCTAGTCGGGAGATACGGGCCTCGCCCACACTCTACTATCTGGGAGATACGTGCCTAGCCCACACTCCAACCTCGGAGAAATACGGGCCCTACCCACACTCAACCGCTAACCCATAATATACAAGTATCACACAGACAATAAGTATAAGCAACTCTATCATATTGACACATATATCATACTTGACTAAACCCAGAGATACGGGCTCGGCCCACACTCTAGTACTAACATCTCGTCTACACGGTTCGGCCTTGGTGCCTTAGACACGTTCCTACTGAAAAGGAAACTCACCTCGAAATAGCTGCTAATCTGGTCGAGAACTGACTGGTCGAGTTAGGCGTTGCCTTGACGAGTTCTTCTTCTAAACTGAGGTTCAAGTCCTTCATCCTACTCGCCGAGTTGTATGAACAACTCGCCGAGTTCATCTTCATCCGAAGAACACTTTATGCTGTGACTCGCCGAGTTGTATGAACAACTCGCCGAGTCTGTTCTTGATCTAAGGAGATTGCCTTGAACTCGCCGAGTCAGGGCATGGACTTGCCGAGTTCCTCCATGGATGAGTTTGGCTTCCAACTCACTGAGTCACACCCCGTGACTCACTACACCCACTCGACACAACGAAAAGGGGATAACTCGTAGACTCGCGAGTAGACTGGCCGAGTCGTCGCCATGCATTCACTATATACGCGATTTTGCTCGATTCCAGTGCATTCCATTTACAGATCTGGGTTCCTAGAGCATGAATGACATGTAAAGTTTCCAACTTTATGTGTAGATACTCACCAATGAGGGATTTAGGGCTCAAAATGCCTCAAAAGGGTAGATCTAGGGTGAACAAGTAACATGGGTCCATAAAGGTAACAGATCTGAGCTCTTGGAGCTCAATCTAGCCTAGATCTAAAGGCCAATCAACTTATTACGACTTAGATTGCACATACAAGCTTAGGGATTGGCTCAAGAATGACTTAAATGAAGTAATAAGCATAGAAACAAGGGGAAAACGGGTTATACCTCAAAGGAACTGTTGAGAGGGCACAAAGATGCTTGGATTCCTTCCCTTCCTCTTGATCTACTCCCCTTTCGCCTCAAAACCTTCAAGAACACACAACAATTTCTTCAAACTCTCTATGAACAAGCTTAGAACGAGGGTTGGGAGCTCTGAGGGTGAATGGGGGCTGGCCTGGGGCGGATATGGTGTTTAAATAGGGTGCAAACCTCTAAAACTTAGGGTTTGATCCAACAGCGGTGACTCGCCGAGTCCAGGATATGGACTCGCCGAGTCACCCACTTAAACGTGTCCCGGGTCCCGTATCTACTCGGCGAGTCGGACCTATGACTCGCCGAGTCCAAGGCTAAAAGAAAAGAGAATACCCAAATAAGATTTACGTACCAGGAACCAGGTGCTACAGAGACTCTGGTTGTAACGACATGACTTACAGTGTACGCTAGGTAGGTACAACGAAGGAAAGTCTCACAAGTGCCTTAACAGATTTACGCAAAATTTGACTCCCGTGATTGAATAATGAAAATGACTTTACTAGTATAAATTCGTAACTGAAGTTTTATGACACGCGTTTTTCAGCTTTATGAAATACAGCTTATAATTTGTACTTTTAAAAGCTTTATGATGGACCTATTATGACACACAAATTTTGTTGTCGTAATAGTTATGTTTTGTATACCATTTTGGATATACTATTTATAACACTTTTTATAAACAATCATTAATGGATTTGTCTACTTGTAATATATGTTGTGTAAATAACATAAAACTCTAAATTTTTAAACCATTAAAATGATAGCAACATATTACGACAATTTTACTATAAAAATCATTTTTAACAAAATAAACTAATTTTGTAGTTTGTTCAACACACCAATGTTTAGTTTAAGAGTTTTGTAACAAAAAATACTTTATTTTGTTTTAACTCCAATAAGTCCCCATTTTTACAAAACACAAATATGTTATCAACATATACTTTTTGATTTTTAGCACACATTAAGAACCTTTTTAGTTGAGAACTTGTTTCATCTTCAACCCAAGACTATGATACAAGAAATTATCCAAAGGATAAACTTAATCTAGCAACATGAACCTTGTAAATCTCGAGTTTATGGTGGGTTAGCATGAAGTAATCAACATTTCAACCACAATATTTAAGATGCATGCTATTATCCAAGGGTTAAACACATTATACACTGGTACATGCAATTATCCAATGGTTAAACGAGATTTTGAATTGTATTCCCCTCCAAAGAGTATGAAAAACACGAAAAGAGGTGGGGTATGAAGCCCACCTTGGTTGATTTTCGAGATGTAGAAGAAGAAGAATGAAATTTCAAGCCTAGCTTGTCTTGGAGAGGTCACTCGAAAATGTTGTTCTAAAGGCTTACCACACAACAAAATGAGTGTGTAAATGGAATGTTCTTAGCATAAACATGAAATAAAACACTTTGAATTTAACATGGACTTACCAAGAAGCCTAGAATCGATTTTTGATGATGATGAACTCGAGATTTTTGAGAGAAGGAAGAGGATGTTCTTGAGAGCTAAGTGAGGAAATTAATGTTGTCAAGTGTGTTTGTGTGTATGTGTGTGCGTGTGATCGACCGAGAGATAAGAGATAGGGAAGGAGAAGAGTTGACGTTAGGCTTTGATGATGTGATGTTTACATTGATACATGGAGGATCATGGCCTTGTTACATGGGAGGTAATTATGAGATGTCAAGGTATTTCTATATTCTTTTTTTTTTGTTTAAGCCATAATCGACCCATGGGGTTCTCGGCCCAAAGGGTGGCCCAAAAATAGTGGGTTTCGATTTTTGGCTTGGCCTAATAGGAATTTTTGGTCCACTAAAGCCTAAGAAAAAGGTTTTCGGCCCTAAAAGAGACCCAAAGGAAAGTTCTCGGCCCAATAAGGCCTAAAGAAAAAGCTTTCGGCCCAATAAGGCCCAATGAAGGGTTTTCGGCCCAATGTAAATCCCAATAGAAGTTTTCGGCCAAATATGACCAAGTGAAGAAGTTATCAGCCCAATAGGGCCCAATGAAGAAGTTTTGGTCCAATAGGGGTTTTGGGCCGAGAATTCTTGGGCTAAGGCCCAAAATTGATTGGACTTAGCTATTGGATCAAGTTTTTAGGCTTATACGCAGTTGTTTCGACTTAAATCACAATGGATGAACGTATAAACTTAAATAGATTGTAGTTTGAATTTCATTAAATGGGATGTTACAAGGTTACATGTAGGAAATTGTCTTGTACAAGGACCAAAATCTTGACCCTAATTTTCTAGTTGTGACACATAGAGTTTTCCAAATTACATATATTAAGCCATAAAGGAACCAAATCTTCAATCAATGACAAAAACACCAAATACTCTTAAATCACATGAAGAAACTCAATAAAGGATGGATCTTTTTGATTTACAAAAGTCCATAAGTATGGAGAATTCAAGGATCTTGAAACTTCAAGCTCCTAAACACCACCTTTCTTGATTCCTTCACCATAACACCTAAAATAAGCACCAAATGAGGTCCAAGGAGAGAGGACAATCTCACAACACTCAAAGGAGGCTAGGTTTTCTCTCAAAGGATGTTTTAGGACTAATAGCCTGAAAAATAACAAACCTTAAAAGTTAAGGTGCATTACATAATCCCACAACTCTAATAAGTCGCTTATCTCAAGGGTCTAAGCGCCCCGCGCCATCAATATAATTCTCTAAATTTCTAGCTTTCAGATTTTTGCTATTAGTTCTTTCAAGCTTCCATCTTCACTTTTACATTTCCTTGGACTTTAAAACCACTAATCAAAGAATGGGAAAATCATAATCGGGACCCGGGTAGTACAATTAAAGACCTCTAGGGTGTGAATCCTCTAATAATCAATTTGGTAAGTACATCCGCCAAAATACCCAAATCAGGAATCGGGTTTTACAAAAGGCAATACCGGTGGTAGTTTATGTTTCCTACCATATACTTTCTAAAGTGATAGTTTTTATTCCTATACTTTGTAAAATGATATTTTCTATATTTATATCTTCTAAAGTGACAATTTTTACAGATATATTTTTTATATTTTCTAAAGTGATAGTTTATACCTACACTTTTAAAATACTTTGTGAAATGACATTTTCTACTTTTATATTTTCTAAAATGACATTTTTTACTCTTATATTTTTAAAAATACATTGTAAAGTGATATTTTTATTCCTCTACTTTTAGCATTTGACTTTTCACCCCTCGTAATATATATAATATGATTTTTATTAATAACTTTTGTTCGTTAACTTAAAAAAGTAATTTTTTACATGCTTATTTTAATTTATGTGTTGGTATAAATTTAATATGATCAACATTACAACGAAATTTATAGCTTTCATTTGTTAATTAAAAAAAAATTTGCTTGCTTTTTTTAATGTATGTATCGATAAAATTCAAGTTTGGTTATGTTTCACGTCATTTATTTTATTTTATTTTTATTGTTTTATGTTTTCACGCTTATGTTTATCTATGCTTCCTACGGAGGAATCAGATCATATATAATACAATTTTGATTATTTGAATTTCCGTTTGTTACCTTCAAAAATATTACTTATTTTTATGTACGTGTCAGTATAAATTCGAGTTTCTTTACGTTTCAACATAAATTTTGTGTACATTTATGTGCTTATTTTTATGTATGTTTTCGATGTATGAATTCGGTCACATATAATGTGTTTTATCAATACAATAAGTTAATAATAAGTTTTAGAAGTGGTACTGACCCTGTATATTTATCTACCAACATATATAACGATATAAGTTTGAGTTTGTCTACTTTTGACATTTTTTGACGGTTTTGAGCTTATTTTTATGTACATTCCCTACGTACGAGCGCCGTCACATATAATATGTTTTTTTTTAATTATTTGGACTTCTATTCGTTAAGTTAAAAAGGAATCCTACTTATTTTTATACATGTTTCGGTATAAATTCGAGTTTCTTTACATTTCGATATAAACTTTGTACACATTTTTATGCTAATTTTTATGTATATTTCTTTCGTATGACTTGAGTCACATATAACACGTTTTTATACGACAATATAAACTTAAATTAGTTAGTGGCACCAATCTTGATATTTATCAACCAACAAATATAATAGTATTTAACTTTTATCAATACCAAAATATAATGATGGGGTACACGTCAGTATCAAAAATATTTTTTTTGAAAAGAAATACATCCTTTATGATATTTAGGGTTTTCTAATATCCGGTTTTATATATTTAAAATATTTTTAAATGAGTACTTTTAATAATATACTTCATCCAAAGGATTAATTTTTAGTTTATAATATCTAATAAGTTGGATAACATAATAAAAATATGCCAAAATATGAAATTAAAGTTATATAAAACAAGATATCGATTGAAAAATCAATTAAAAATGATTGTTCTTCACGGTTATTTGTAGGCTGAAATAAACTAATTTATATGGTAAAATCATATAAATAATTTATCATATTTTGTAGTTTTTTGTAACTTAGTTGGAAATAACTTATTGATAAACTAATATATAAATTAAAAATTCATTTTTTCAACTAAGCCAAACAAACCCTAAGACATTCTAATTATAAGCAAATGTACTATGGTGGGTATTAGAGTAGGACACATGTGATGTGTTGGAGACAATGGCTTTATTAGGATGAAGAGGAGTATTCATGACCTACCATGTACTCGATCATTTTTCTGGTACTTTGCTTTGTGGGTAACATTAGCTTTTGATAAAAGAAAGTTACATGGCCTACAATAAAAGCATTGCTCAAAGTTATACAAAGAGGCTGCCTTCCTTTTCACTTTTGCCCAAGGAAGGGACCATTCTTTCATGTGTGCTTTCAATTTAAGCCTCTTTTATCTAATTGCATGCATGTGGTGTTGTAGGATGTGCTATCTATAATCACTCATTGTTTCGGAGTTGTTTATGGAAAGTAAATATCCCACGACGATGTGTATTTTTAAAGTCCATACAATATAATAAAAGAAGACAGATCTTTTGAAAAACTTAAAAACAGCTATTTTGAGTACCTAATTGATTTCGTTATTTAACTATTTTTTATAGTGATCATGAAACCATTAAACTCTATTTGATTTATTTAAAACTCTTTTTGTCAGTTTAATATGTAACAATGTGATGGCTTAGACACTTCAAGCGAAGCACATGAGAGCACAAGGTATTTTTCATAACTTTATCTATTAAGTTTCTTAAAATTTTGATTAAATTTTTACACTTTATTTCTCTTATTCAAAAGTTTGTGAATATTGCCGGTACAAAAAAACATTATGATTTTTTTGGATCGATTGAATAGCAAAAAAAAAAAAAAAAAACAATTAGTTCATAAATAGGTTTTGCATCCACGTAATCTATACTAGCCTTTCGATTTTTATAACAAAACCAATCAAAAACAGGAACCACATAGTAAAAAATTAAAAGCTAATCCTTCATATAGGTTTGTCACCAAACAACGCGTTCTCATAAGTCAAAGAGATTGAATCCAACATCAAGAGTGTACACTTGGCCACAACACACTACTAGAAAACAGTTGCAATAGCTATAGCATAATCCATAGCTATTCCGTAGCAATAAGTAAATAGCTACGGAAAAATGTTTGTAGCATAATGACCCGTGGCTAAATTACAGCTACAGATTAACCACAGAATTTTCCGTAGCTACCATAGCTACGGAATAGCTACAGATTAGCTATAAAATTCTAACGGAAAACATACTCCGCAGCTAATCCGTAGGTAATTAGTATCTGTAGGTATTCTGTAGCCATTCCATAGCTAATTAGCTACGGAATAGCTACGAACTAGCATCCGTAGCTATTTTGTTACTAAACTAGGGCATCCCATTCTGTAGCTGATCCGTAGCGATTCCTTAGCTAATTAGCTACGGAAATTTTCCGTAGCTATTTTCTGTAAGAAAATCCCATGTTTTATAGCAGCGACAAGCATATCCACCTAATTAAGCATACCCGATAAGTCCATATAATCCATATCAAAAATCAAAAATATATTATAATTTAATCAATGAAAAAAATATTCAAGTGAGAGAATTAATAAATGGATTGATTTTCATTAAGATTTTCTATATTTTACCCATAAATATAAGGTTTGAAAGTAATTAGATATTGGATTTTATTTAGTTTTTTCTTAGATATATTAAGTGTTAACCCTAGTTATTTTTTTATTTATATTTTTTCCTTTTTCATTGTACATATATTTTTATTCAGGGAAAATGACATATAAGCCCTATAATATTTTTAAGGTTTACCCATTTAGCCACTTAACTTATTTTTTGGCCTAATAAGGGAACGGAGTAATAAGGAACCTGTTTATTTAGCCATATTCACCGCTTTTCCCCGGTTTTATTGACAAATAGTAAAAAATTGCCACATCAGCCATTGGACAGTAATATCACATTTTGACCATTTCTTTGTTACCATAGATCCGAACACAAACCCATCAGCCTCTCTTGTTTTATCACAGAAAAGCTATCATTTCCTCCTTTTCCATTTCCAAATCCATTCTCCTTTCTGGAGACGAACCTATCATGGCTTTCTCTTAATAGTTAAACCAGCACCACCTCTCCAACATTTTCACCATCGTCGCTTTCGTTATACAAATGAGATTTTTTTTAAAAGAGTCAGACTTTAACTCACTAACCCAGTCACAAAGTTCAGCTTCATCCTCGATTAAGCTCTTAGCAGAGACCTGTGTTTTTTCTAACAAAATATGGTTTGTGTAGGAATCAATTCACTTGATTCTTGTAGAATGGAAAAAACCTTAATTGTGTATAAAATATGAACAGAAGAAAAGGGAAGTGGTTGATTAAATACCAAGTGATATAATCACACTATCACTAGAGATGATTTACTCACCTGCACCTTGTGCACCAACGAACAGGGGATAAGAAGCAAAAACAGGGGATAATTTTTTTTTTTTGGAAAATTGCTTAATTACCAAGTCTTCTTAGAAACTAGAATACAAAACTTGTTCTCGAATTCATTAATAAAGCTACATACGTCCTCTACTTATACTAAAACAATAAGAATTTGACTCATATAAAACTGGAACAAAAAAATTAATTAAAAAACTTCCCAAAATGCCCTTCCTCCTACAACCGTCTTTTTCCTGAATTAATCCAACATCCCGTGTGAAAACCTCGTTTTTGTTTGATATTGATGGGTTTGAATTTATGATGAACCGGGTTACGAGCAAAGAAGATGATTTGAAAAGGTGTGGCGGTGAAAACAAGTTGTAGGGCATGCTATAGTGGAAATGGAAGGAAAGAGGGAAGAATGAGGAAATGTTATGGGGCAAGTGAAGTGGGGTCATAAGAAGTGCTTATGTGGCAAGGGGTAACCGATTTACCCCTTCAATTCTTCCAAAATGACCTAATAGACCCGGCAAAAACGAGTTCGTTCCCTTATTAGGTCCAAAAATAAGTTAAGTGGCTAAATGGGTAAACCCTAAAAACATTATAGGGCCTATATGTCATTTTCCCTTTTATTAATGATAAAAACCTTAGCTACTTTTATGATTTTTTGGCTCTCAATTTTTCATGGTATCATAGTATAGTCTAATCCATTTTGATTTTATGATTGTAGAGGGTTTCGTATTGACAGTTTCAGTTCGGTTATTTTATGATTTTTTTTTTATTTTTCTTTGGTATTTGATTCTCATCTCATATTATCTGGTGTCAGCTTCGATGTTGGATTTTTCTCTTTAATTGATTGATAATATCACTCGCAAAGATGATTATCTTCAATCTATTTACACGCAACTTGATGGTAATAATTATGCTTATAGGGAGGTGCTGAAAAAGTTTGTGCATGGGAAACATATGTGTGGTATCTTAACTAGATCTCTTACTAGGTCACTTCAATATCCTGATGGATTAGGATTTGGATATATAAAATAAAGAGTTTTTCACAAAAACCGTAACGGAAGCATTAGAAAAATAAATAGTTTATTTTAGAGAATTTTAAAACAAAACTATCAAGGATCCTTTTACATATGTGTGACATCCCCATTTTTACGACCATAAAAGACCGATTTTGTTTATGCTTTATAAAAATCAGAGTATATCTTTTAATAAAAACGTTGCGGAATTTGTTCCTAGTAAAACATGATAAATACGTTATCAAAGCATTTCTGAGGAAAAGTATTTTATTCATTTTAAAACATTTGGGATGTCATCGTCAATACAAAAACATAAGCATAAACATAACTTACATTCATTATCGCTAGTGATTTACATCTCTTTAATCTCTCAGTGTAATGTGACATCATAACAACACCTGTGATATAAATAAACTGAGTGGGTTAGGCTGGGAAACCTGGTGAGTACATAGGGTTTTCAACCCACAATAATATAATTATTATGTTTAAACAATTAAGCAATCAACCCAATTACCCATCCCCATTATCTTCTTTATTCTTAAGGATCTACCCTAAGAATCAACTATTTCTCGTTTACTCATTCCTAAGGATCATCCTAAGGAATCGGCACAAAGTCCATCGTTGCCACGGTTTACACAACGGGCACTAAGTCTGCATAGTCGCCAGGGTTTAGGCATCAAGTCTGCATGATCACCAAGGTTTAGGTATCAAGTCTGTACGATCACCAGGGTTTAGGCATCAAGTCTGCATGATCACCAGGGTTTAGGCATCAAGTCTGCATGATCACCAGGGTTTAGGCATCAAGTCTGCATGACCGCCTAGGTTTAGAGTACACCGGGTGAACACATCGTTCATAACACCTACAGGTTGCGAGCCTGTTTGTGTTCCACTGGACTGTCTAGAATAGTCTGTGGTTGTCATCCATACTATGCTGAATGACGGGGCCATCGTTTGAGAAAAGGCTTCTCATATCGTCCACCTCCCACCCTCACCTCGTGGTCTATAACACCCCTCAACTCATCGTCCAACTCATATTCCATCTATTACATCTACCCATGTTTTACCCCAACATTATCGTAGATATAAAATACATATACAGTTTAAATCATTTAAAACGTGTATAAAATCGTTCATCCAACATAAACAACAAGTATTCAGATAATATGCACACATAGCACGTAATTTATATAAAATACTTCATATCTATGTGTAAGATGAAAGTAACTATGCACTCACTTGATTAGGTGGTGATTCCGAACTCAGACAACACTTCGTTATCTCAAAACAATTTTCCTCGACAAAACCTAGTATCAATACCACTACGGGCTTGGTTTTTAATGTTAACTACGACTAATTAATAGTCTAGCCATTATTACTATTATATAAGTGTTAAATAACACTCAATATAACTCATAATAATAGCCCAAATAATTATTTTAAGGTCCTAATAATGTTACTATAATAAAATAAAAGGTATATTAAATATTGTATAGGCGTAGCTCACTTACAGCGAGTTTTTATTAAAAATCGGGCTTCGCTGGAGCAGCGTTTCCAAGCCGAAAGTTTTTCTTCTCGGAGCCGTCAGGCACTCCGGGGCTTTCTTCTCGTGCTAGGAGGTTCCCTAGACTTGGGAGGGGTTTAGGGATGTTAGAGAGAAGTTAGAGAGAGAAAGAAAGGCTTATGGTGTGAAGAAATTATGAAGAGTTCATCTCTTATTTATAGGAATTTTATAGTAAAGTAGCCTCTAAGCTTCGTCCGCATCTTTCGTGTACGAGCTTCGTTTTCTACGTTCTTTATATACAAGCATTGGTATTTACGAGTACTACAACTTTCATTTAGACCCCTTCGGCTAATTCTCCTTCTATCTCAGATTTACAAAAACTGTATCGTATTTATCGCGCACGAAGAGTAGCGACTAAGCTTCGTCCATATCTTTCGCATACGAGCTTCGTTTCTGACGTTATTTATATCCACACATTGGTATTTACGAGTACTACAACTTTCATTTAGACCTCGTTGGCTAATTCTCAATCTATCTCGAATTTACAAAATTATATCGAATTTGTCGTGCTCAAAAAGTAGAGACTAAGGTTCGTCCATAACTTTCGCATACGAGCTTCATTTTTGACGTTATTTATATCCATGCATAGGTAAAAATAAAATCTACAACTTTCCTTTTTACTCCGTCGGCTAATTTTCGACCGATCTTAAATTTAACAGTAGGAAGAGATTAGACTGTTAAATGACCGCGAAGAATTCGTAACTCCTTCATACGGACTCCGTTTTTGTCTGTCTTTTTACCGTTGATTTCCTATTAATGAGATCTTCAACTCTCATTTAGGTCGCGTAAGCCAAAAACCGCTCGAACTAAAATTCGAGTTTCGGGTCACGCACTGCTATGCCAAATCTTAGAAAAATCATAACTTCCTCATACGAAGTCAGATTTGGGCGTTCTTTTTATGGACACTCTTGGTTTAACATTTTCTACGACTTTTGTTTAGATCGCTAAGGTTAAAATTTGCTCTATCATAAATTCATTATTTACACTTCCCGGTGCCGTGCCGGTTCTGTCGCGAAACTTCGACAGGTCATAACTTCTTCGTTATAACTCGGATTTCGACGCTTTTTATATGTACGGAAACCTTGTAACATATACTAAAACTTGGTTAAGATTATTTATTCTAAATAATCTTTTGTCAAAAATTTATTTTCGACTCCTATTATCTTTAAATTGACTAGCCCGGATCTACGGGCGTTACAATATGTTAGAATGATATAAAACAACCATATAGTGTTTTAGAATGACAACCTTTGGAGCCTTTAAATCAAAGAGTATGATCTTTTCTAGAAGTATTCACCACAATGACTAACGCATTTGAAATGCTAGTTCCTTCTTGTATTCTTGAGTTTCTTAAGCCTTTAAGTGCTTAACAAAATAAGCACTAAAAGAGAAACAAAAGGGATCGCCAAATCACAACAACTCACTTAAAAAGAGAGGGAGTAATGAGGAATAAAAAGCTACGTCTTTTTGAGAAGAAATGCAAGACCAAAAACTAGCAACTTTCATGTATAGGACTTTCTTATATATCACATGCATGCAAAAGGCTATACCTTATTTTAATCTAAAGTAATACTACAGAAATGGAGGTATGTGAGACAAATCATGGAGGTTGAGAAGCAACCTCTATACTTCTTTTAAATGTTGCGACATTATGGTCAAAGGAAGGGTACAAGAGTTAGGCTAGTTTTTCTAACTAAGTAAGCTAACTAACTAGTAAGTCCATGGTTAGCCAAAGTGTCCAAAACTTTTTGTACATGGCTTATTGATCATATCATATGATATAATATCTAGTTTCCTCTTTCTTTTATTATTATTTTCATAAACTAATAATTATCTTCTAATTAAATACAAGAGTTGAATTTATTTATTGATAATCAAAAACTTAATAAATATTCAATAAGTACCAACTTGATTAAGGTGTGACCCTATAAGATCATATGTTATTAGCAATATTACTCAATAATGATTCTTGAGCATATAGATCTAACAATCTCTCACTTGCATAAGATTCATTACAAATTAGCATAGACAGTAGTTGGCGTCTAGGAATGAGCTACTGCCCCTAACAACACACGTAGGGGTGCCATCAATCAACATCCAATTCCAAGAGCTCAAAATCTACAGTTGAAGTATAAGGTAAGTGTATAAATATTCTCTTTGTTACAAATATCATGTTGGATATGAGACATGGAACGTAATCATTCTCATTTGACATCCAACTTTAAGTAAAGTGTCTTAGATATCTAACTCTCAACACATAAGAGGAATAAATACCATCTAGACTACGTACACATTCTCTTTTATAGTCCATGCTATACCCAACGAAGGCCTTTATACCTACACGATTACGAACAACATTTAACCATGTCAAAGTAAAACAATTACCATACTTGAGTATCCAATATGTATCTCAGGTCGAAAGACGTAAAGATATTTACTTGTGTTCAAGATTCAATTATGATAACGATCCATGAAGTGACTCTTGACGTGTGCCATATCTAATAGTTGTTCTCTAACAAGTACATATGAATTTGGATGCAAAAATTTGCTATTTCACCACTTGAAATCAACCAATCCGATTTATATTAGTCTTAATTCATAATTTCTCCCACAACAGTGACTGACTATTGAAAAATTTGAATAATCAGATTATTCAAGGATTAAATTAACATGCTAACATAGAACACAATAATATTTAACACAAAAGAGATATATCATATATCAAAAGAGATTACATATCATTGCTAGATTGTTCTGAATATCCAGATTTTATTAAAGTACAAATTTAAATCCAATCACTAGCTAATTGAAGACCGATTCCTTTTGCATGACCCTCAAACTTAATTTCAGAAAGAGGTTTAGTGAATGGATTCGTTAGATTATCATCCGCATGTGTTGGATTAGGTGTATAAGCCCATAACTATAATTAGTATGTACTTGAATTGATAGGAGCACAATCCTTTTGGGATGCTTTCATACTAGCAATTAGACAGGATAACCTGTTGAGAAAGAGGAAGAACTTATTATTTGGAATAATTAATTAACATATAAAATGATTTATTAATGTATTATGAAAATAATATATTAATAAGAAATCATGTTATTTAATTAATATTAATTCAGAAATTAATTTGGATTTAATTGTGGGATTAAATGAATTAATTAAAATTATAAGGGCTATTTAGCAATTAATTAATAGTTGTGGTTTTTGGGATTTTGGACCACCCTATATGGGTTAGACGAAAACTTCTAGGGAGGCCTTAGAATTTTCGTCCAAGGCCTTAGGGATGGAGAGTCCATGGGCCACTTTGGCCTTAAGCTGGAAATTAGGGTTTCCTCCAGCAAACCCTAGCTTTGGTTCTAAGCAACCAACAACTATCTAAAGAGCCTCAACCATATGGATTTCATCCATGCCATTAAACCCTAAGGATAGCCAAAATCTTAAAGCATCTTCCTCTTCTCTCCTCTCTTCCTATTGTATAGTGTGTTTGTGAGCCATTAGAGGTGTTACACTTGTGACACTTGCTCTTAAGTCCAAGATCTTCAAGGATTTCATTGTTATTATGATATAACGATCAAGGTATGTATCTAAACCCTAGTTTATTCTTATTTTTGAAAAACATAGATGCCTCTTAGGGTTTCTTGTTTTGTGTTCAATGCTTGTATGTCTAATAGAGAAAACATAGATCCAACAAATTAGGGTTGCATGCACACATAGAGATTGTTTGCTATGCTCAAAACCCATCAGTGGCATCAGAGCTTTTGGTTTTTTTTTTCAATTAGATATGATGCAATTGATTGAACTTGACAAAATTAGGGTTTATGGCAATTAAACCCTAGGCCTTATAATTTTCGCAAATTTGGGTTTCATTTTTGAAAATTTGGTAAGGGTTTTTAACCCTTTCATTTGGCCTCCTAAATTTTGAGATCCAGGGTTTCCCAACCCTAGGGTTTTTCGAAATTAAGGCAAGGATTGAAAGCCTTGCCTTCCACCCCAAGTCATGATTTCGAAAATTGAGGGATTAGATACGGTTGTTAATTTTGGTAATTTTCTTCTTAATTGCTTAATTAGATAATTAAAGATTTTTTATATATCCCTCCCATATTTTCGAGATTTAGGGGATAAGGATTAGGTTAAATTAATTTTTTTAATTTAATTTATAATCCTTCATTGATTTAATAAATTAATTAAATGTTAATTAATAGATCATTATTAAATCAAAGTTTTTAAATTTAAAATTTTAATTAAAATTGTTTTTAATTTTTGAATTTTAATAGATTTAAAAACCCTAGTATTTTGAAATGTTTAAATTACACCCTTATACTATATGTAAGATTAAAAGTTTAATATTTACTATATGTATAAGACAAGTCATTCGAACCGCTAGTACGCCCCATTCACGACGCCGATCTATAATGAGAGTTTAAGGAAGCGGCCTATAAAATGATCGTCTTTGGGTATCTACTCTTACCCCCCGCTCCCTTGATTGGTGGAGGGTCGAAGGGGTTTGATAGGACACTTAATTATGATTAATAAATATAATGGAAAAATAAATTAACTAAATTTTTTTATTAAATTCCTAATCTTAGTTACTTTAAGAAAATATAAATTTGATGCTATTCCATGAAATTGCGCATTGCACTTTATAAAAGTCGTTAGTAGAGCGTGTGTGGTTAACCAACACAATAATATGGACTAATAAAGGGTGGCAATGGATGTCTCATAAATTATCATTGATTAATGGAGCGTGTGTGGCTAACCGGCACATTAATTAGGTGATAAATGACATCGAGAGTACCAAGCTAATTTGCACGGTTATTCACATCTTGTTTGTGATCCTCGGTATCCCAGTCACAAATGGAAGAGCATAATCGAGATTCAACATGCCATTGAATAGTTCAATGAATCTAAAAAGATTTAGGAATTTCGTTTAAAACCTACTTCATTTAAATTTTGTTTTTCGTGGTAAAAATGGTAAATTGTCATTTACCTACCTTTAAATAATTTACAATTAGACTACGACATCCCTCTTTTGAATCGTGAATTGTTTAGTTGGATCCTAGCCTTAATATTTCTTTTGGGAGTTATATTAAGGATTTTCTTATCTAATCAAAACTCATCCTTCTTCTTTTTCAAGATGTCAACAACCAACAACGCTTCTGGTTCCTCCAAAAACAACAACAACTCCTCCAACCACTTCTCGCTCTTGAGCATCTGCTCAAAAGTCACTTTTGATGGAACAAATTATAATGATTGGATACGAAACATCAAGATGGCTTTACGGTTCGAGGACAAGGAATATGTACTCGAAAAGAAGCTGAACGAGATTGATGAAACAAAAGCTACTCCTGAAGAAATAGTTGAGTATAGGAGAGATTGCAATGATGCTACCAAAGTGTCATGCATCATGGTGGCTACTATGACTCATGAGCTACAAAGGTTCTATGAGGACTAGTGGCTGTATGTAACATCCACATTTTCACGGCCATAAAAGACTAATTTTGTTTATGCTTGTTTAAAAATCAATGTAATATTTTAAAGAAAAGTGTTGTGGAATTTGTTCCCAGAAAAACATGATAAATACGTTATCAAAGTATTTTCAAAGAAATGTATTTTATTCATTTTAAAACTTTGGGATGTCATCCCCAATATAGAAACATAAGCGTACACAGAACTTACATTCACTAACACTAGTGATTTTCATCTCCTTAATCTCTCGGTGTAATGTAACTTCATATCAATACCTGTGATACAATAAACTTGAGTGGGTCAGGTTGGAAAACCTGGTGAGTACATAGGGTTTTCAACCCACAATAATATAATTATGTTTAATCATTAAACAATCAACCCAATTACCCATCCCCATTATCTTCTTTATTACTTAAGGATCTCCCCTAAGAATCGTTTATCATTCACTTATTCAGTCCTAAGGATTCCCCTAAGGAGTAGGCACGAAGTCCATTGTTGTCAATGACACAACTATCAATATTATCTATTAAGCACATCTGCCAATATTATCATTTAGGCGCAATTGCCAGAATTATGACATTCTCTATTACGCGTAGCTGCCGATATTGTGCTTTGGGCGCGGCTGCTAGGGTTATGATGCCCTCTATCAGGCGCAGCTACCGATACTATCCTTAGGGGGCAGCTGCTGGGATGTTTAGAGTAGATCAAAAACATCTACAGATTATGGTGCACCTGCCAATGCTCATCTATAGGGTACTAGGTACATTGCTGCCAATGGTCACCTATAGGGCACTATGTCCATACTGTCAATGTTCCTCTATATCAACTTTCATCCTTCATCATTCATCTACCCATGTTTTACCCAACATATTTTGTCGATATAAAATACATATACAATTTAAATCATTTAAAACATGTATAAAATCATTCATCCAGCATAGATAACAAGTATACAGATAATATGCACACATAGCACGTAATTTATATAAAGTACTTCATATCTATGTGTAAGATAAAAGTAACTATGCACTCATTTGTTACAGTGACGACTCGAAATTCGAGCAGAGCTTCGTTTCTTAATGATATGATTTCCTTCGATGAAACCTAGTATTATTACCATCAGATTTTAGTCTAATATTTTTTGCGACTAGTTATTAGTCTAGATTCGTCATTAACTCAGTTTACTTCATGATCTATCAAGTAAGGATCAGTCAGGCAGGACAGTTGGGAGGTTGGACCATTTCGGCATATAGCTTTTCTGAAATCCAACAACCAAACCTAACGTGACCATTCTAGAAACTTCTCTCGTAAGTAGTTCAATAAGTATAATGACTTTGAATCACTGATAAATCTTATTTATAGGTTCAGAATAACGATATTATATTTATATATAAGCTATCTTTAAAGTATGGTAGGCGTATCTCACTTACAGTGGGTTTTTATTAAAAATCAGGCTTTTCTGGAGCAGCATTTCCGAGTCAAAAAGCTCTTTTTCTCGGAGCCGTTGGGAGCTTCAGGGCTTCTTTCTCGTGCTAAGGGGGTACCCTAGGCTTTTTGGGGGTTTGGGGGGGGTGTCAGAGAGTGTTTAGAGATAGAAAGAAGCGGGAAAAGGTGTGAGGAATGAGGCAGCCCCCTCACCTCTATTTATAGGCTTCCTGGAGCGACTCCACGTTGTGGTCTTGTGCAGGTTCCAAGGCTTCGCCTGGTGCTGACACGTGGCACTAGGCGTAGGTAAAACAACCAATCTTTAAAAATTCATAACTTTCGCATACGAGCTCCGTTTTCAACATTCTTTATATCTACGCATAGGTAATGACAAGATCTACAACTCTCCTTTTGACCCCGTTGGCTAATTCTTGACCGATATTAAATTTAACAGTGTGAGAAGATTATATTGTTAAGTGACTGCGTAAAATTCATGACTTCTTCATACGAATTCCGTTTTCGTTTGTCTTTTTATCGTTGAGTTCCTATTAATGAGATCTTCAATTCTAATTTAGGTTGCGCAGGCCAAAAATCAATCGATCTAAAATTCAAATTTCAGGTTGTGCACTACTATGCCCAATCTTAGAAAAATCATAACTTCCTCATACGAAGTCAGATTTGGGCGTTCTTTTTATGCACACTCTCGGGTTAACATATACTACAACTTTCGTTTAGATCGATAAGGCCAAAAAGTCCTCTATCATAAATTCACTATTTACATCACGTAGTGTCGTGCCGGTTTTGTCGCGGAACTTCGACGAGCCATAACTTCTTCGTTATGACTCGGATTTCGGCGTTCTTTATATGTATGGAACCCTTGTGACATATGATACAACTTTTATTAAGATTATTCATTCTAAATAATCTTCTGTCAAAAAGTCATTTTCCACACTTATTATCTCTAAATTGACTAGCTCGAATCTATGGGCGTTACACCGTATGAGATGAACAAGGAGTTGATGGAAAGGTACCATCAACGAGCTTGTCAAGTGAGATATAAGATAGTAAAGTCCCTCATTACCAGCAAGATGAAGGACGAAGTGTCTGTCACGACCCACTTGCAACGTATGCAACGTTATGTGGATCTTTTGCTGAAACTCCATGTGAACTTTGATAAGGAATTAGCTATTGACATAGTCTTGCACTCATTACCAAGTTGTCATGACTTATCATTTGAATAAGGAGGAAACCACATTGATTCAATTCAAAGCTTGGTGAGAAATGCTAAGAGTGGAATGAAGGGAAAGAGTATTGCCTCCACTCCTGCTGTGGGAAAGGGAAGGGGAAGAAGAGGAAACCTCCTCCAAAACAGAACTTGAAAGGAAAGTACCAAGTAGGATCCTCAAGCAATGGACCAAAAGGAAAAGCCAATTTTAATGCTCATCTGGCCTTTGATCCTAAGGAGGCTACTTGCTTTTACTGCCATGACAAGGGGCATTGGAAATGAAGCATCCCCAAGTACTTCCAAGACATAAAGGTTGGCAAGGTTAAGACAACCTCGACATGTATTTAGACTATCCTATGTAAAAACTCATCACATTCAAATTCTTGGGGTCCTTGATACAAAATGTGGTTTTTACATTTGTTTTGACTTGTAGGGACTAAAAAGACGTGAGGATGTGGAGCATGGGAAGATGAACCTAATTATGGGCAATAAGAGATCGTCACTTGTTACCAAGATTGATGTTTATTCTTTAGTGGTTAGTAGTGGGTTAGGTTTAGATTTGAACAATGGTTTCTATTCGTAAAAAATGACAAGAAATATTATTTCATTTCATGGTTTATACAGGCAAGGTTTTAGATATTCTTTTGATAATGAGAATGGTTCTATTTATTCTTATAAAAATGGTGTATTTTATTTTGAAGCATTACCTTGTGATGGCGTGCATGAAACTGTGATGGTTGTAGACAGTTATGATCATAACCCATCAAGCATAACCCTAATAGATTTAAGCTTAGCCATGGGTGAGAATGTCTCATCATATTCAACCCTTAGGGTTCGAGTAAAGCCATTCGCAACCAGTCGAGCCTTGAAAGTGTGTACCTTTCCATCCAGTTTGGTATTCTTCTTGAAGATCCATTTGCACCCAACTGTCTTACGACCCTGTACATTGTCAACAAAATTCCAAACTTGGTTGTCATATATGGACTTGATCTCACTGTCAATTGCCTCTTTCCACTTGCCAGACTCAGGGCCTGCCATGGCTTCCTTATAGTTAAAAGGCTCATACAAAGTTATTAGTGTATTATCACTGATAAACATATCACTATCTGTAGTAATATGGAAACCATAAAACTCTGGTGCCATTCTAACTCAGTTGGAACGTCTAAGAGGCAAGGACTCGTCAATAGGTTCAACCGGAATTTCTTCCTCAGGTTGAGCGCTAGTGTTAGCGGTTCCTTCATCATTTGACTCTTGAATTTCTTCAAGATTGATTGTACTCCCACTATCCTCTTTGCATATGAGCTCTCTCTTGCGAAAGAATGGCTTTTGTAGGTAGCTGATGAAAATACATCTCTCACTTCGAGGTTCAAGCTTGTCATGATTCTCTCGTCTAACGAAAAATTTACAACCTCAAACCACGATATGTGCCAATGAGGGAACCTTCCTTGTCCACATCTCGTGAGGTGTTTTGGCAACCTTCTTTCTTGGGACAAGATTAAGAATGTGGGCGACAATCTCTAAGGCGTACCCCTAAAATGAGATTGGAAGTGAAGCTTGACTCATCATGGAACGAACCATGTCCAAAAAGGTTCAATTACGCCTCTCAGGCACACCATTAAGTTGTGGTGTCATAGGAGGTGTTAATTGTGAAACAATTCCACATTCCTTGAGATAGTCGTGGAACTCAATAGTAAGATACTCACCACCTCTATGATATCTGAGCATCTTGATCTTCCTGCCCAATTGATTCTCAACTTCTTGTTTGAACTCTTTGAACTTTTCAAAGGTTTCTGACTTATGCTTAATTAAGGAGATATATCCATATCTACTATAATCATCAGTAAAAGTCACATATAATCGACTTGCATCCCTTGTGGTGGATCTAAAGGGCCCCCACACAGCTGTGTGTATGAGATCCAACAATCCTTCACCTCTTTCACAAGAACAAGTGAAAGGTGATTTATTCATCTTTCCAAGTAAACAAGACTCGTATGTATCATCTGACATAATTCAAATGATTCTAACACTCCATCCTTTTGGAGTTGGTCAATGTGATTCTTGTTGACATGTCTAAGATGACAATCCCATAAGCGTGCTTTGTCTAAACCATTAGACGAATCAATATGCAATACACTATTTCCTAAATGGTCTACTGCCGTCAAAGTTTCATATATACCATCACAAGGCAATGCTTCAAAATAAAATGCACCATTATAATAAGAATTAGTAGATCCATTCTCATTATCAAAAGAATTTCTAAAACCTTGTCTGTACAAACCATGAAAGGAAATAATATTCATCGTCATTTCTGACGAGTAGCAACAATTATTCAAGTTTAAACATAATCCACTACTAAGACTTAAAGAATAAATGCCGATCTTGGTAACAAGTGACGATCTCCTATTTCCCATTATCAGGTTCATCTTCCCAAGCTCCACACTCCTACTTTCTCTTAGTCCCTGCAAGTCAGAGAAAATGTGAAAACCACATCCTATGTCAAGGATCCAAGAATTGGAATGCGGTGAATTTTTAGACAAAATAGTGTAAATACCTACCGAGGTTGGCTTGATCTTTCCATCCTTAAGGTCCTGCAGGTACTTGGGGAAGCTTCATTTCCAATGCTTCTTGTCTTGGCAGTAGAAGCACGTAACATCTTTCGGATCGGTGGCAAGTGGAGCAGAATTGATTTTTCCTTTGGGTCCACTACTAGAAGACCCATCATGAGACTTTCTCTTCCAATTTTTCTTCGAGGGAGCGTTCCACTTTTCCCCTTCCCTTGTCCAATAGCCATGACTGGGGTAGCAGTAGTAGGATTGGATTCAACACTTTTTCCTTTCAATCCACTTTCAGCGGTTCTCAACAAGCCTTGAAGTTTACTCAATGTAACTTCCTCTTTGCTCAGATGATAAGTCATCTTGAAATGATCATAACAAGGAGGTAATGAGTGCAAGACTATGTCAATAGCCAGCTCCTCATCAAGATTTACATTCAGCTTGAGCAAACGATCCACATATATCTGTATGCGTTGCACGAGGGTTGTGATGGACTCTCCGTCCTTCATCTTGGTGGTTATGAGTGACTTGACTATCTCATACCTTTCTTGACGTGCTCTTTGACGGTACTTCTCCATCAAGTACTGGCACATATCATAAGACTAATAGTCCTCATAAAACCATTGTAGCTCAGGAGTCATAGTTGTAACCATAATGCAAGACACCTTAGTAACATATTTGCATTGGGCCCTATACTCAACTATTTCTTCAGGAGTAGCTTTAGTTTCATTTATGTCATTCATCTGTTTGTCGAGGATGTATTCCTTGTCCTCGAATCGCAAGGCCATTAAGATGTTATGAATCCAATCATTAAAATTGGTTCCATCGAATGTCACCTTAGCACAAATGCTCAAGGGCGAGAAAGAGTTAGCAGAGTTGTTGTTGGAGGAACCGGAAGCGTTATTTGAGGTAGACATCTGAAAAGGAAGAAAGAAAAGTTTTCGATTAGATAGGAAATCCTTAATATAACACCCAAATGAAATTATTAAGGCTAGGACCCGACATAATAATTCACAATTCATAAAAGGGATGTCGTAATCCAATTGTAAATTATTTGAAGGTAGGTAAATGAAGATTTACCAATTCCATCACGGAAACGAAATTTAAGTGAATTAGGTTTTTGAATTTGGAATTCCTAGATCTTTTAAAATTTATTGAACCATTCAATGGCATGTTTAATATCGATTATGCCCTTCAAATTTGTGACTGGGATACCGAGGATCACAAACAAGGTGTGAATAACATGCAAATTAGCTTGGTAGTCTTGATATAATTTACCACCAAATCAATGTGCCGGTTAACCATACATGCTCTAGTAATCAGTGATAATTTATGAGTTAACCATTTCCACCCTTTGTAAGTCTAGGTTAGTGTGCTGGTTAACCACACACGCTCCATTAACAACTTGACAAAGTGCAATGTGCAATTTCATGGATTAGCATCAAATTCACATTTTCCTAAAGTAACTAAGATTGGGAATTTTTATAAAACATTTAGTTAACTTATACATGTCATTATACTTACTAATGAGAGATTAATGTCCTATCCTACCCATTCAGCTAACGGCCCTGCACCAATCAAGGAAGCGGTGGATGACAGTGGACACCTATTCAACTGCCATTTTAGAGGCAGTTTCCTTATACTCCCCGTTATTTACCGGCTTCGTGAATGAGGCCTACTAACGGTAATGTGACTTTTCGTATACATATATATAAATTAAAGTTTTAATTTTATAACAGTATAAGGGTGTATTTTAAACCTGTAAAATACTAGGGTTCTAAAATTTAAGATTTCAAAATTAAACTTTTAATAAAATTTTAAATTACGAACCCAAAGTAGTACTTTTAAAACTATTCAAAAATACTAGACCAAAATGTTAAATAATTAAAATTAATCAAATAATTTTGTCTTTATCTTAAAATTTGACCAATCTTTTAATTTGATAAGGTTATAGATTTACCTTTCCATAAAATTCAATTTTAGGCATTAAAAACGAATTTGCTAATTATCCTAATCAAACAAAGATATCAAAATCGGAAAATCAGGGATCTGACAGCCCGACTCGTCGAGTTGTTGCAATGAACTCGTTGATTCTGATGAACAAATTGACAAATTTGTTCCCTTCTCCTTTGGACAATTCATATATGCATCAAATTCAACTGAAAAACATCATAGGCTCTGATACCACTAATGGGTTATGAGCATAACTACAACCTATGTGTTCATGCAACCCTAATTTCTCTGGATCTAAGTTTTTCACTAGTTAAACTTGCAAATTGAATACCAAAGCAAAACCCTAGATCTAGCATACATAATTTGAAAATTACATAATAAAAGGTTTTGATAATTACCTTAACTTGTTATGTAGTAATAACAAGAAACCTTGCAGATCCTTGACTCTTGAAAGCTTAGTACCTCAAATGCTGCACCTCTAATGGTTCACAAACACCACTAGCAAAAGGATGAGAGGAAAGAGGAAGGAAACACTTAGAATTTTGGCTAGGGTTTCTCTTAGAAAGCATAGGGGGCGAAAATCATAAGCCAGTGGTTCCTTATATAGTTGAGAAATGTTAGGGTTTCTGGAGGAAACCCTAATTTCATGCTTAAGGCTTAAGCAGTCCATGGACTCCTACTAAGAAGCCTTGGACGAAATCTATTGGTCCTCCCCATAGATTTTCGTCCACTCCTAATTAATGAGTCCATCAGCCCAATTTCACAACTATCAATGATTTGCAAAAGAGCCCCTGTTCCTTTAATCCCGAAATTAATTCCAAATTAATTTTTGATTAAATACTAATTAAATAACATGATTTATAATTAATATATAATTTTCATAATACATTAATAAATCAATTTATTATTTCAAATAATAAATTCAACCTATCTATCCAAAAGTCATCCTGTCAATTTGCTAGGGTGAAGGAAACCCAAAAGGACCATGCTACTATCAAATGAAGTACAAACCAATTATAGTTATGAGCTTAGACACCTAATCAAACAATGCTAGCCACAACCACATTTCATGTTTATGAAATTTGGCAGATGGATGTCAAAACCGCTTTCCAGAATGGAAAGTTAGATGAGGATGTTTACATGAGTCATCCAGAGTGTTTTGTGAATGCTAAGTACCCCAGTAGAGTCTGTAAGCTTTAGAAATCAATCTATGGGTTGATACAAGCTTGTCGCAGATGGAATCTTTGCTTTGATGAGAAAGTTAAAGAGTTTGGCTTCTCTAGAAGTGAAGATGAATCTTGTGTATATGTCAGGGCTAGTGGGAGTATAGTCACCTTTCTAGTATTGTATGTTGATGACACACTGCTCATAGGAAATGAAATCCCAACTTTGCAAGAGGTTAAGTCTTGGCTTGGAAAGTGTTTCTCTATAAAGGATCTAGGAGAGGTTGCTTATATTCTAGGAATAAGGATTTTGAGAAATAGGAGTAGAAGCCTAATTGGACTTAGTCAAGACACGTATTTGGATAAGGTGTTAAAGCATTTTAGCATGGAAAATTCCAAGAAATGAGAATTGCCTATCCAGAGTAATACTAAATTGAGTAAGACTCAGAGTCCTAGTCCTGATGCAGAGATTAGGGATGAGATTTAGAACCGGAAAACCGGACCGGAACCGGAACCGTTAGAACCGAAATATATAGAACCGGGTCCGGTTCCGGGTTAAAAAATTGGCTTTATCTGGGTTCCAGGTAATCCGGGTTTGGGTCCATCGGGTCCAGGTAAACTGGGTCTAAAAACCGAAACCGGTTTTTGGAACCGGAACCACTTTTAGGGCTGGAACCGGTTTTTGTGAAACGTTTAAAAGATGCATATCTTATTCGTTTCAACTCTAATTGACATATGGTTTTTTCCAACGTGTAGTTTAGAGTTTCTACATGATTTTAGACTATAAATTTGTCATTTTTAGTTTTCTATTCATTGACTTACAGTCCTCCAAAGTCGAGATATCAAAGCTGGAAGTTTTTAGTTTTTCAGATTTTTTGTATTCGGTGAAAGTTTTAAAACATGCATATCTAATTCGTTTGAAGTCGGATTAACATGTGGTTTTTTCCAACTTCTAGTTTACAGTTTGTACATGAGTTTAGACTATAATTTTGTCATTTTGGTTTTAAATTCAATGATTTACAGTCCTCCAAAGTCGGGATATGAAAACTGAAAATTTTCAACTTTTCAGCTATTTGTTTTTGTACTTTGTATTACGTGAAAATGTTAACACAAGCATACCTCTTTTGTTTAAAGTCGGATTGACATGCGGGTTTTTCTAGAGTATATTTTAGAGTTTGTACATGATTGTAGACTATAATTTTTCTAATTTTGGTTTCGTATTCAATGAGTTACATTCCCCCAAAGTTGGGATATCAATATGAAAATTTTCAAAGTTCAACCCACTAAGTAGTAAGTAATTACCAAAAAAATTCTGGTTTTTCCGAGTTTTCTGGTTCTAAACCCCCTTTATCCAATTCAACCCTACCCACTTTGATGTTTCCGAGATTTCCGGTTCTAGACCCACTTTACCCGGAACCGAACCGGAACCGGTTCCCATATACCGATCCGGTTCTATAAAATCTCGTTAACCGGTTCCAGGTTTTTCGGGTCTGGGTCCATCCGGTCTGGGTTTGGACCCACTTTCATCCCTAGCAGACATATCAGAAATGAGTCGAGTTCCATAGCTTTTGTCGTTGGATCGATTATGTATGTTATGACATGTACTCGCCCTGACATGGCTTTTGCTTTGAGCATGGTTAGTCGATATCAGGGAAATCCGGGCAAAGCTCATCTGATAGAGGTCAAGAACATTCTTAAGTATCTGCGAAGAACTAAGGACTGGGTCTTTGTGCTTGGTGGCAATGGTGAATTAAGAGTTACTAGGTATAGTGACACCAGCTTTCAAACAGACAGAGACAACTTTTGTTCTCAATCTGGCTGGGTATTTACCCTTAATGGAGGAGATGTAACTTGGAAAAGTTCCAAGCAGGAGATGGTCGTTGATTCTACCTGTGAATCAGAGTACATTGCAGCAAGCGAAGCATCGAAGGAGGATATATGGTTAAAGAACTTCATCAGAGACCTTGGAGTTGTGTCAGCCATAAAGGAGCCGATAGAGATTTTATGCGATAATGAAGGAGCGGTTGCCTTGACAAAGGAACCAAGAGATCATGGCTGACATATCGACAGAAAATACCACTTTATTAGACATAGAGTACAAGAAGGAAACCACGTTGTCAAGAGGATATCACCTGAAGAGAATCCTTTTGATCCCCTCACAAAGGGTCTGAGTAGGGTTAAGCACGTTCAACATGCAAGGAGCATTGGTCTAAAGGATGATATTAGTTTTAGTGATTAGATAGATATTTAGAAACTTTTAACAAATAAATGTAATTAACATTTGATGATTAAATAATAGAGATTTATTTGTGAGTATCATTTACTATCTTTTGTCAAATGTTTATCATTATGTTTCACTTTTGCATGTTTTACTTCCCGAATAATTAGATTATTCAAATATCCACAGTCGATCATACTTTTGAAGTAAGTAGTGAATTAAGGCTGTCATGAATTGGGTTGTAGATTGTCTAAGGGATTAGACATAGCAATGGTTTGCTATAATATTCATAAGTACTTTTGAAATGGGGATTTAAGTATTGGATTAAACCCATGCTAAGTGAATTACTTCATGGAATTTATCACGAGTAATTCTGAGATGATAATATCGTATAATCTTTAAATGAAGATATATAAGTTGTTGTTTACAAGTTGGTTGTGCATTGATAATATGTAAACGCATCAGTAACTTGGTGTTATAAAATGTGTTGTTGTGCATGATTTGATGAGTAAATAGTGCAAGCATATAAGTCAAAGTTTATTTGTTCCTTTTTCCTTAAACGGGAAAAGCGATATATTGGGCCCCTCGATGATTTGGTGTTGACTTGTGTGTCAGGTCCGGTCAGGACTTAATTAATATGTTCAATTGTAGTTCCTTGTCATTACAAATCAAAAATTGGGAAATAAACTGTTGGACAATGAGAATGATTTTGTTCCATGTCATTATTCCACATGATATCTTGCATAACGGAGGATTATATTATCACTTATCTTAGGACACGTTACTAACTAGGTCAGAGTTCGACAAGGGCTTTGAGAGCTACAATTTGCTAGTCAATTTTTGAAGTTATACTTGTAATTATAGTTATTAGACTTATCCAAGTGTGAGACTGTTGGATTAGGTGCCTAAGCCCATAACTATAATTGGTATGTACTTGAATTGAGAGGAACACAATCCTTTTGGGTTATCTTCATACTAGCAACTAGACAAGATGACCTATTAAGAAAGAGGAAGAATTAATTATTTGGAATAATAAATTAATATATAAAATGATTTATTAATGTATTATGAAAATAATATATTAATTAGAAATCATGTTATTTAATTAATATTTAATCATAAATTAATTTGGAATTCATTTTGTGATTAAAGGAACTAATTAAGTGCAAGAGCTATTTAGCAATTAATTAATAGTTGTGGTTTTGGGATCTTGGACCACCCTAGAAGGGTAGGACGAAAACTTCTAGGGATGCCCTATAATTTTCGTCCAAGGCCTTAGGGATGGGGAGTCCATGGGCTACTTATGCCTTAAGCTGGAAATTAGGGTTTACTCCAGCAAATCCTAGCTTTGGCTCTAAGCAACCAAACACTATTTAAAGAGCCTCAACCCTATGGATTTTGGCCATTCCATTAAACCCTAAGGATAGTCGAAATCTTGAAGCATCTTCCTCCTCTCTCCTCTCATCCTCTTGCATATTGTGTTTGTGAGCCATAAAGGTGTTACACTTGTGACACTTGCTCTCAAGTCCATGATCTTCAAGGATTTCATTGTTATTACAATATAACAATCAAGGTATGTATCCAAACCCTAGTTTATTCTTATTTTCGAAAAAACATAGATGTCTCCTAGGGTGTCTTGTTTTGTGTTCAATGCTTGTATGTCTAATAGAGAAAACATAGATCCAACAAATTAGGGTTGCATGCACACATAGGGATTGTTTGCTATGCTCAAAAGCCATTAGTATGAACTTTCTCAATGTGTATATTTTCCAAGTCCAATTCCTGAAGAATGAAATTAATTTTCCTTTGAATGTGTCTAGTTTTGTTGATAACCATCACGTCTCTTGCGATAACGATAACACTAGTGTTATCATAAAGTATCACAATGACATTTTTGATGCTTGGAACAACATTCAGATCAACGATGAATTTCTTCATCTAATCAAATTCTTGAGCTGCCTCAGATGCAACTATATACTTAGATTTAGTTGTAGAAAGTGAAACTAGTTCTTTCTTTGAACTTTTCTAGGCAATACCTCCTCCATTAAGTGTGAACATGTATCCTGACTGTGATTGTGAGTTATCTCGATCAGTGTTGAAGGTAGCATCAATGTAACATCTTACAGAAAGCTCTTCATCAACTCCTCCAAAAACTAGGAACATGTTTTTAGTCCTTCAAAAGCACTTAAGTATGTTCTTTACAACTATGCAATGTTTTTTGCCATAATTAGCTTGATATCTACTAGTCAAACTAATAGCATAAGCTACATTCGACCTTGTACATGTCATAACATACATAATTGAACCAACTTTTGATGTATACGATATGCGACTCATTCTTTTCATCTCCTCGTCAGTACTAGGACAGTATGCCTTTGAAAGAATGGTGTCATGCAGTATGGGTAGAATTCTTCATTTTGAGTAATCCATTGAAAACGTTTTAAGAATTTGACAATGTGTAACACCATGTTTTGGGAGATTCCTTAATTTAGGGTTTGTGGATCATAATTCGATCATGTAAAGGGTTTGGGCTTTGAGGAAATAAAGTTTGGATCATAATTCGATCATCTAAGCCCTTGTTTCGTGTGCTGGAACCAAAGGGTAAAATTGGAAAAGTTATATGCCAGTCTTCTTGCATGGATTATGGTTTTAGTTCTACATGAGTTAAGCCAAAAGTAACTAAATAGAATTTTAGGTCTCTTCAATGCCTTTCTATGCATATAAAGAATGTCGAAAATGGAGTTGAAACAAAGACGTTATGGTTGTTTGAAGTTGAATTGGACGTTAGGGGTTTTTCTCTACACAGGGCATAGGAGAGATACGCATGGCGTAGATGTTGAAATCAGATCGTGTTTTTATTGATCTACACATGGCGTAGATTTTTCTACGTAGGGCATGGCCGTTGCTGACCAAAACCCTAATCCTAAGGCTTTAAGCCCTATTTAAGGGCTCTAACTTCTTGGAACCCTTCCCATTACCATCCTCTATCACCTCATATTGTTCCTTTGAAATCCTAGCCAACAGTTGTGAGTTTCGAAAGCATTAGTGTGATTTTATGTGCATTCTTGCAGAAGTCCATTAGAGAAGCAAGTATGAGCTCCAAGCTTTGTAGATCCCGACTTTGCACTTCATCACCTATCTCTGGAAGGTATAAAGCTTGCATCTTGATGCTCCTTTTGTTAGATCTAATTAGCTCATAGGTTCTTATGGTTTTTGTCCCTTAATTTTGGTCTTTGTGAGTATAGTTACTCGAGACCATTTGAATGCCTTCTTATGATGTTTTTGAGGTTATCGAGTCATAAAAATGAGAGCTTGGGCACTCTCATCCATCCATGCATGAGTTCTTGAGATAAAGATGTCATCTTGGACTTTGAGTTTGGTTGTGTGCTCGTCTTCGCCATGCAAAGGGATAAAGTCAAAGACTTTATCCATTAAGACATTTATTTAGATCAGATATGGGAGTTTGAGAATTTGGCTTGTTATATTAAGAGCTTAATATAAGTTTTTGGGATCAGAGGCTCTATGCAAGGCATAACTTCTATATGAAGGGCATAATTCTACATTGGGCATATATTACTTACGTAGGTCGTAAGTCAACTAAGGGTTGACCGTTAACGTTTTGACCAGTTTGACTTTTGGACTTAGTTTTAAAAAGGCAAAATGGTCTTTTTCTTAAAGGAGGTTTAATCGTAAGCTTAGACCATTAGTGGGTTAGCCTTTTTCCTTAATTTTTAATTAGGGTTTTATTATGGATATGTTTAACAAGATGAGGCTTGATATCATCGGATTGAGTGGGTGGTTTATCTTGTCTCCACAATTGAGGTGTGTCTTCTCATTATACTATGTAGGGTGCTAGTTGTCTATGTGATACTTGCATGGAAGACCATGTGGTGGCCCCTTGTATATATATGAAAGACTAGGTGGTTGTTCCTGGAAAATTGTATGCAAGACCTGGGTTTAGCCCCAGATACTTATTTGTATGTTGCTAGTTGTCTTTGTGATGCTCGCAAGGAAGACCACGAGGTGACTCTTGTCACTTGTACATAAGACCATATTTGCCTCCTGGTGCCACAAGGAAAAACCATGATTGGCTTATGGCTAATTGTGACAGTAAGACTATGGATGGCCCATAACATTCTCTATGGCTTATGGCTTATGTATGGTATGTGGTATTTTGGGGAACTCATTTAGCTTTATGCTTACAGTTTTGTGGTTTAAACATTTTCAGGTATTTCCAGCTCTAAAGGGAAGGGCTTGACTTGACTTCAGAACATCCCCTGATGGCTTTTTCTGTACTAAATACTTTTGATTTACTCTGATGTTGGAGAAATACATTTTATCATGTTTGGTTTTGGAATAAATGGTTGTATGACTTGATGGTTTTAAATGAAAATTTTGCTGGTATTTTTAGGATGTTACAAGTTGGTATCAGAGCCTTGGTTTGAGGGATTCGGGTACACTCTCAGGAGTGTCTGAACTCAAACTGAGGAACTGATAATCTTTTTGAAAGAAAATAAATATTTCCAAAAATATTTTTACAAAAGAAAGGGGTGTGATGCATGCAATCAACCGAGCTCAGGTAAGTGATTCCCAGAATGCCCATAAATGTTGATATGTTATATTTTATGGAATATTTTCATGCTTGGATAAGGCTAAGGATACCTTCAGGAATTGCATGATAGAATGGCCTAATTTGTGTAGCCTTGTAGCCTAGGAGGAATCGGATGTTATGCCTTATTTGGAATCTATGTTGATGGAAATATTTGCTAAGTGTATGTTTAAAAATTGTATACGGTTAGGATCATATAGCCCTAGAATGATTGATTTAGCCTTATTTCCTTTTTCTCATCTATTTGTAGGCTTAGTGTAGAATCATTTTTCGACAATCTATTTGATCCCGTATTGTGTATAATTTACATGCATAAGGAAAACGACAGTGTCGGTAGAAGTTCCTAGCATTACATACGTTAGTGTGTTGGGGGATGCCTTTTTAGGTTTTGTGGCGTATTGAGTGTTACTAATTGAATTTTGATTACTTTCTGTTTTATGTGAATCGTAAGATGTGAGTTAACTATTAAATGAATATGTTAAGTCACATGTTGCAAATGTTAAATGTTATCTTAGAGTGATTAATTTGGCTCTATTGCGCAACTCTCGTCTGAGTCTAGCCGTTGTAGGGTTGAGTCTTTTAGTCAAAAGTATATTTAAGTTTGGTTGCATGTAATGGTATTCATGAAGTATTTAGCTAAGACTAGTAGGATTTTTTTACAACTAATGGCAGGGTGATGTGGGGATCGTAAGAGAGCCTAGAAAGTGCTTTAGTGCGATTAGCGCACTGTTTAGCGGGTTTTTGGAGTATCAATATAAAGAGGTGACTTAGAAGAATCAAGATGATTCTTGAGGAAAGTATGGATAAGTGTGGAAGGTAGTATTGTATGGTTGCCTTTTAGCATGGTGATGAGCACTTGTGGAGGAGGTTATGGTTTCGGCCCTGGCGCCGAACCAACAGAGGAGTAGATGCGGGAGTTCATATTGTCTGAGACCACTCGCAGTATTTTGGAGCAAACTCTTGTGATCTTCGGTAAGATCAAGGAGGGTATCATGGAGCTGCTGGATGACCGGTCTGGGGGCATTTCATGAAGAGATTGTGGTTGGTCAGATTGGGACCATTGCGGCTAGTGCTGGAAACCACACGACTGGGTGTGTCGATCTAGAAGTATGGGTTGTTTCAAGTTTGGTGGGATTGGTCATGTCAGTAGGGATTGTCCCTAGGGGTCGAGTCCGATCTATTTTCACTGGAACCATGTGGGTTACAAGAACGTCGGCTATCCAGGATTGACGAATGGAGCGGTGAGGTCACCTACTCCAACTAAATTGAGGATTATTGATGGCCTTGAGGGCATGGCAGAGAATCTAATGGTGATGAGCCAAGCATTTTAGTTGTAGGCCATGGAGGCCCGAGCTCCATCAGATTTTGTCGCATGTATGTATCTTATTTGCTTCCTTTATGCGCTTATTAACTATGCTTATAATTATGTGATTGTGTGTGTATGAGACGCAAGGTTCAGATTATTTAAGTCTCCGCCTAAGTATCGTAGTTTTTTTATGACTTTCTGGTTATTATTGTTTGAGGGGTTTTCAAATTCCATTTTTGTATGACGAGAATTGTGTTTGAAGGGTATCTAGTTAAGCCGGTTGTCGGCATCAGCTCAGGAGGCGACGGTCATTGATAGGGTGAGTCCTAAGAGGAGGGGAGTCGAGTGTCCTAAGAGGAGGGGAGCCAGTTGTTTCTGATGATTTCATCGGAATTGGGTCCAAGTTAATTGTAGTGTAAGTCTTTTGGATCTTCAAGTTCGGAATTGTAGAGACCTTACAAAGTTGCGAGGTAATAGGGGTCGGCCTGATTCATGCCTTTAGAACATGGTCAATGCATTCCGAAGAGGTTCTGCTCAGTAACAAGTGGAGTATTGGGTTGATTGGGAGTCTGATTTTGATAGTTAGTTTATTATTTCTTTGTCATCGATTGAGTTGTCCGAGGATTTTGGAGTGGTATCAAGGGTAGGTGCTTTGGAAGCGTCAATTTTTCATCAAGTTTAGTGAAGTATTTTGGTTTTGGGATGTGTGTGCCCTTGATTTCTTGGCCATGGAATTTTATTCGTGCAAGCTCCAGATGGTGATGATCTCCAGGTGCAATTCAACTTGAGGTTTCTTATCTAGGGTTAAATAGATAGCCAATTCTGGTTGTGGTTTGAGTCAAGGCTTATGCAAGGGATTATGTTCAGTGGTCAGTTGTTATCAGGGAGGAAAATGTTGGGAATTTAGGTTATCTCATCTGAGGGTGTAAGCATCGGTAGTAGTGAACTTTGGATTCGGGGTTAAGTTCAGGTTGAGGGTTGTGTTAGGACGTCTTTGACTGTTCTTTTCTGATGACTGCTTTGAGGTTCGAAGCACGAATCGAACACTTGGTTGGGTTTAACAAAGTTTGGATTTCCAGCTTGTGTTGATTTTTGGTGAAGTATTCACATGAATGGTTGGCAAGACCATGGGTTGGGCCATGGCAGTATGGAAGTGTTGTAAGACTTTGGTGTGGCCCGTAGTATTCACTAGGTTGGTGGATAGTTATAGAAGTGTTGTAAGATTTTAGGGTAGACCATAGCATTCACTAGGTTGCCAGGTAGTTATAGAAGTGTTGTAAGACTGTCGGTTGCCCTGTAGCGTTTACTAGGTTAATAGATAGTTATGGAATTGTTGTAAGACTTCGGGTTGGCATGTAGCATTCACAAGGTCGATAAGCTATTATGGGAATGTTGTAAGTCTATGATATGACTAGTAGCCATCACCAGGACGATTTAGACCATTGTAGGAATGGTTGTGATACTATAGAAGGGCCATAACATTCATAGGATTAAAGAAGGTCATAGGCCGACTTAAGGTCGGGTGTGATGTAAGAGTACGGCTAGGCCGATGGCATTCATGTGGAATAAATCAAACTAGTAATTATTCATGTTGGCTAGTTATGTGAAATTTGCTTGGACTAGAAGGTTGTTGGAGTTGTGTAGATGGATAAGCTAGGGTAGCCTTTTCACTAAGAATCTTGATTGGAGTCTCTTGGTGTGCTCATGTGCAAGGTTATCAACTTCAACAAAGGGGTTAGGATTCTATACTCCAGTTGATTGGTACGTCAGCACGAAACCATGGAGATCTCAGATAGATCGAAAATGCGAATGTTTGGTTTGCAGGATGTGATTTGTATTTTGGTATGGCACTAATGGTTAAGACTCGTGATGTGAGTCGCCTTCGTACTCGGGTGCGAGGTGATCGGCATTGGCAAACGATTAGGGGCTCTGTTTTTCTGAGTTATCAACAAGATAATTCAGGTCGAAGGGGTTCATTCGGTTCAAGTTGCGAAGAGGAGTCCTTATGGATGTGGTATGGAATAGTTCTGTATGTCTGGAAGTCAGACATAGTAGAGGGTTTTCAGTTTCCAGGCAGAGCAAATGGATTTTCTTTTGTGGGCTGAATGCAAAATATTAAGGTTCGTTCTTCATCAGGGTATATGATTTATGTTAAATATTGAGCTTTGATAGCAGTGTAGGTTGCCGGTTGCCGGTGTGATATGACTTCTCAGTCTTAATTCAAATTTAGGAAGTTCTGTTAGGGTCTATTGGATTTCTTGAACTTAATGGTGTTCAGTTCATAAAACATAGTCCTCTTAGATCACACAAAGTGGCTCCTTTCAGCCTTGCATTATTCCTTTGTTTAACCTTGTTTAAAAAATTATCAATGTATTTATTAGAATATTGACTAACCTGTTATATCATAAGATATATATCTAAATTATCCGAGAATTCCTAGAAATCTGGGATAACTTGTTTCAAGTATGATGTTAGAAACATCTTCAACATCACAATGATTCCTTTATTAGGTATCATGTCCGTGTCTATTGCTCAAAGCAGGTTGTTTAGGACCAGGACTTTTAAATGTAACGTCCGGGTTGCGGGGCTAAGCATTTTTGACAATGTAATAGTCTAGGTCAACTATTGTAACTCTTTTTGAACTAATAAAGATGAAATATTTGAGTACTATGTGAATTATGTGTATTTATGTGCTTATTATTTAATTATAAATGTATAATTAATAAAGAATAAAAATAAGAGACAAAATTAAAGTGTGAGATAAGCCCGATATCTTTATATAAAGTTGTAGTGGTCGAAACAAGGATTCCGGGGATATAAAGAACGCCGACATCCGAGTTATAACGAAGAAGTTATGACCCGTTGAAGTTTCGCGACGGAATCGGCACGATACCCGGAAGCGTAAATAGTGAATTTACGATAGAGCGATATTTAGCCTTAGCGATCTAAACGAAAGTCGTAGAATACGTTAAACCGAGAGTGTCCATAAAATGAACGCCCAAATCTGACTTCGTATGAAGAAGTTATGATTTTTCGAAGTTTCGGATTAGTAGTGTACAACCCGAAATTCGAATAATAGATCGAGCGGTTTTTAGCTGACACGACCTAAACGAGAATCGAATATCTCGTTAAGAGTAGCGTAACGAGAAAAAGATGGGCGAAAACGGACGTCGGATGAAGAAGTTTTGAAATTTTAACGGACCAATCTTGTCCCGGCCTGTTAATAATATAACTTTTAAAATAAAGTCAAAATTAGCCGACGGAGTCTAAACGAAAGTTGTAGATTACGTTCCCACCTTCGCGTGGATATAAAGAACGTCAAAAACGGAGCTCGTATGCCAAAATTATGATTTTTTAGAAGTCGAGAAGGAAAATTACGAAACTGAGGTGACGTGGCAACATCCGGACCGTCCATCGCTGATCAGACCTCGCTTCGAATTACGCCACATAGCCCCTCGCATATGCCCCGCGTCCGAGGTCAGTACGCCCCGTGTACCCTCGCCCTTATCTCTTCCGATGTTGCGAGACAGCTGGTCCGAGCTGGCGATCTTATCCGAAGACTACTCCCCGCATAGCTTCGGTACGGCCAGCGTAATCCGAGAGACTTCGCGCCTATAAAATACCTGCGAAGGACTCCGACTTTTTCACACCAATTTCTTTCTCTCTCTAAATTTCTTTCTCTCTCTCTCTCTCTCTCAGGGTTTTAACCCTCCCTAAAGTCTAGGTGAACCCCTAGCTCCCTAAGGAAGCCCCGAGGCTCCCATAGTCCCGAGAAAAAGGGTCTTTCGGTTTCGGAAATGCTGCTCCGAGCAAAGCCCGGTTTTTTTTAAAATCCGCTGTAAGTGAGCTATGCTTATGACATTTTTAATATAGCTTTCAAATAATTATAGTAATGTTATTAGGTCCTTAAAATAATTATTTGGGCTATTATTATGAGTTATATTAAGTGTTATTTTACGCTTATATAATAATAATAATAGCTAGACTATTAATTACTCGCGGTTGACGTTAGACTAAACCCTAGTGGTATTGATACTAGGTTTTTATCGAAGGAAAATTGTTTTAAGAGTATCGAAGCGTTGTCCGAGTGCTGAGTCACCACCTTTCAGGTGAGTGCATAGTTATTTTTAGCTTACACATAGATATGAAGTATTTTATATAAATTACGTGTTATGTGTGCATATTATCTCAATACTTGCTATCTATGCTGGATGAACATTTTTATACATGTTTTCAATGATTTAAACTGTATATGTATTTTATATCTACGAAAATGTTGGGGTAAAACATGGGTAGATGTAATAGGTGATGTGTGATAAAATGATGAGAGACCTCGATGTTGATGTTGTTGATTCTGTCATCTAGCAGAGTATGGATGATGACCACGGACTCTTCTAAACAGTCCAGTGGAACACTAGCAAGCTCGCAACCTGTAGGTGTTTGTCAATGATGTGTTCACTGGTGTACTCCATCCCCCACATGGTTGCCTTTAGGACATTTATTGCTGAGGAATCCCCTTAGCAGTAGTGTCCATCCCGATGATGATCCTTAGGCTAGGTCCCTTATGATAGGTGTTTAGGGACATAAAGTGAGGATAACGGGAACGGGTAATCGGGTTATTGTTGATTGATGAAATTAATAAACTTATTTATTGTGGGTTGAAAACCATATGTGCTCACCAGGCTCCCAAGCCTGACCCACTCAGTTTCTTGTATTACATGTAGTGGCGCATGAGCATAGATGTGATATTTTGGATGAGGGATTACGGATATAGGCATGTAGATATGAAATAATGTAGTAAGGCTTATATTATACCGTTTATGCTTTTGATTTGTAACGAACATGACATCCCAAGTCTTTTAATGAAATACATTTCTTTGGAAATGCTTTTGATAAATGTTTTTCATATTTTGTTTTGGGAAAAATTTTGCAACGCTTTTATTTAAAATGTTACTTTGATTTTTAAACAAAGCATAAACAAAATCGGTCTTTTCTGGCTGTGAAAATGGGGATGTCACATTAAATTTGTACAATTTCACATCTCTCACGAGATTGTCTCTCAAGACACGAACCCATTCATTGAATTTGTATCTATTGAATGTTATTGGTTTATTAAGTCATGTAAAGAAAATAACAATTCATGGTTATGAGAGTGGATTATTATATATCAACAAAATTTTAACAAAATTCATTTAGTATTTTTAATATTTAATCTTTAATAATTAATACACTTTTAGTTTCCAAAAACATTAATTATCAAAGTCTAGGATCCAAGTTGCAAAACAAATAAATGTTTAGGTATCCTTTATCCCATTCATTTGGATCCAACCCAATAGGTATCGGTTATCAACGATATTCTACTATAAAATTCCTAGATTTATGGGATAGCTAACAACAAAATTTAATTAGACATGTCTGATCACATATATGCCTCATAACTCACTTGCTTAAGTATCCTTTATCACAAAAGATTTACAATCGAATCATCCAATTTGAACAACTTGTGTAATCGGCCTATAACATGGTTATAGAAATTGCAGAAACACCCCGTCCATCAAAAGATAACATTAAGCGGTTATGTATCCTTTATCCCACTAGTCCATACAAGAGATGTGTGAATGGTCTTTAAAATGAATTGCATAGATTTGAGGTTTGTAAGGGGTCTTTGTTGTTTTATAAATTTAGTTTAAAAACATATTATATCATGGTTATTGCATGCATCTAATAAGCCATGGAATGCGTTAAAAAATCTTATTTTATGTAAAATCACATTTTAACAATGTTTTTTTTATAAAACCCGATTTTATATAATTGACGCGATCAAATTTAAATTAGCTAGTATTAAGTTTAGTGTTTGAACGCTTTAGAACATTTGTAAACATTTTAATAAAATTTTCTTTTAGAAAATAAGGTTTTGGAGTATGATAAGTTTATAAATCTCTATTTTAACCTTATATAATTTTAATCATGAAACTTTACCGGTTTTAGTTTTAATAAATAGAGTTTGTTTTATTTTAAAACTATTTTTACCATCTTATGTTAAAAGCTAAATTTCATTAAAATTAAACTCCTTTATGATGTTTATTTATGTTCAAATATTATTTTGCATTTGAAAAGCTAATTTATCAACCATAACATAATAATAAGTTAATAACAACGTAAATATAAAACAACAAAAACACATTAAAAAACATATGCGCATAAACTAACCATCTAATTGCATTTTTTGAGTCATCACAAAATTCAAAGTCTATTCCTAAAGGGACATTTAAAAGGATCAAAAAAATTTATAGTAATGTTGTTGTAGAAACTCTCACTTGAGAAAACATTCATTGTTTGCAAAAAAGTTGAAAGAATTCTTGAAGGGTAATATTTCAACAACATGCAACACTTTTCAGAAAGTTTGAAAAAAGTGTTGCATTAGGACTACTAGCTCAAAAGGAACCTGTCATCAACAACACTTTTTAGCAACGGTTTGTAAAAAAGGTGCAACAACCCCTACACACTTCAATTTTGTGAAAATCACTCTTTTGATCTTCAAAAATGGTTTCATCTTCATTTCTTGTTATATTTTTGTATAAAATAAATTATTCATAAAACTAATCTATTACTTACAAAAATAAACAAAGAAAACTAATCTATTTAATTATTACGTATCATATGAATAAAGAAATATTACAACTATTTTTTTAACAAATCAACACATGCAACAATACAATGATCATTGGCTAGTTTATGTACATCATATATATATATATATATATATATATATATATATATATATATATATACACACACACACACACTCACTCAAAGTTATATAAAAAACTCTTTGTTTCTCTAAAACAACTTTTGTGAAAAAAAATGCATGTAAACTTTTGTCACCATAAAATAACAATTATAAAGTCGTTACGGAAAATATGTATGAATTTTTCTTGCAAAAAGAATACCATCCATGTTTTCCAAAAACAAAGATTTCATCAACCTAACAAATAATTTAACTAAGATTCAAAAATGGTTATGATACAAATTGTTGAGGTTTTATTCAAAAATTGTTTCATAAACACAAAGATAGCAATGGAAGAAATAATTTTGAAGAAAATAAAACTAGTTTTATTCCCACCAAAAGATCATTTTGCAAAACTTAGAAAGATTAAGACAATCATAGAAATAAAAGAAAATCAACCTTTTAAGACTTTGGTCCCTTTTGGCAATTATGAAGTTGATGAAGATGGTTTTAAGCTTCAAAGTAGAAGCTCTCTAGAAGTATCCACCAAGTAAGATGAAACCACCATTAGATGCTATTCAATCACTTTTGATTTGTTTTTCATAAGTCTTAGAAATATATACCAAATATTTGTTCAAAGGTTAAGCAAAAAATGATCTTTATTCCAAGCTTCATTTGCAAGAAAGGAAGAATGGAGAAGGGCTTGCAACTTTGAAATTTGGTAGCCCTCTAGAGAGCATATTTCTCTCGGTTTTGTGCTCCAAAAGAAGAAGAAACATGTAAGACTAGAACAAACTTATACCTCTCATGCATATATTTATCACCTAGACAAAAGTAATAGGTGACATAAAAGCAAAAGTGTCTCTCTTACATACAGAGAGATGAATAAAATAAGTAAAAGCAATCCTTGACCCATCCCTCATGAAATCGGCCATCATGGAGAAATAAGACAAAAACCAATTACTATTTACTTTAGTATAGCTAGTTAGTTAGAGTGAAACTAAATTGGTTACCTAAAGTTCCTAAAACGTTATACACAACATTAATAATCATACCATATGATATATGTATTATGTAACTAATTTTGTTATCTTTATTATTATTATTTCCTAAAAATAATGTGTTGGTAAAAATATTATTTCCCAAAATAATATTTTTCCAATTAAATACAAGTGTTAATATATTTATTAATAATCAGATAATAATAATAATTAATCAGTTGATGATAATTTGTTATAAGGTGTGACCCTATAGGATGATATGTTATTAACATTATCATTCTATAATTACTCTTAGGCATACATGATCTTTTAGATGAGTTGTTGGTGTTTTATGGTTTTGGATGATTGTTGGACAAGTTGCAGTTTTCATTGTCTATTTTGATATCAACATGGAGATTATGGAAACATGCCTTCTAAAATTGACAAGTTCTACATAATTTAAGGGCTATATTGTCATTCCACCAAACCATGTCTAAATTGGGTCTATCAAGTCTAATTTAGACTACATGTCTAATTTGGTCATATCAGGTCTAAAAAGGGCTCATTGTCTGAAATGAATGTATCATGTTTAAAATTGGGTTATTTCTAAAAATACAAATGTTTTGTTCTTAAAGCGCCAAATTTTCCAAATTGGCAAAACCTTTGCCCTTTTATCCACGATTGAATGCAAGTTTTAGAGATAGAGGTTTTAAATACAATTTCTTAAGCTATCTATTTTTCATCCCTTTTTAGAGCAACACTTTTAGGGTTTTTTCTCTTGACTACCAAATCACCATTTTAAATCATTTTGATCAAGCTCTGTAAACTCTGCAATATTAGTGTGTAACATCCCAAAATTCAAGACCAGAAATTTTTTTTTTTTTTTAATAAAACATTACTTTAAACAAAGACATCATTCCAAAACATCATCTGAGTATAAGTTTTCAAAACACTTGTTTATTATCAGAGTAAACATTCCCAGGCTGACTAATCTATGGTGTGTGTCATGCGATCACTCCGAGCTCCTCCCTCCGCTACCGGAAGTACCTGAAAACAAAACTGAAAACCGTAAGCATGAAGCTTAGTGAGTTCCCCACCTTACCACATACCATGCATAACCACATACTGCACATACTGGGCCACGCCCGCTATCCGGGGCCTCGCCCCCTACTTCGGGCCTCGCCCGCTACAACGGCCCCGCCGCTCCAGGCCCCGCCTGGCTTCGAGCCTCGCTCGGATACAGATCTGTTTCACTTAGGCCTCGCCTATCTCTGGGCCCCGCCCGAGTTCTGCTACTGATGAGTCATGGAACCTCGTCCATACTCCTGCTGATAGTGAGGTTCGAGCCCAGCCCACCCTCACTCCTTTCCTAACTTGGGCCTCGCCCCTGCTCTGCTGCTACTGAGATATGGAACACCATCCACACTCTGCTATTGGTGAGATACGGGACCTCGCCCTCTCTCACCTCCCTACCAGGCACATACAAGTATCACACAGACAACAAGTATAAACTATTACATAAACCGCTCCTTGGGCACCCGCCCTCTGTCATTGGACCTCGTCCAAATATCATACTAGCATACTGTGCCTAGGGCTAACCCCCGGGTCTTCTACTCATAACTACATGGGCCGGCATTGTGGCCGTAGACCCATTCATACAAAGGGAGACTCACCTGATACTGCTGAACTGCTGCTGCTAACCCCTTTGACCGCTACCTGACCGCTAACTCTGAACTGCTGCTCTGCTAGCTCCCCGAGCTACCAATAACAACCCAACACTTAGTCTAACTGACCTCCAAAGGTTAACCAAGTCAACTCTGGTCAAGGTCAACCCTCCAGGTCAACCCTACTCGCCGAGTCACCCTACTGACTCGCCGAGTGCATAAATCCAGAGTCCTTCCACTCGCGGCTCTACTCGCCGAGTCAGCCCCTGACTCACCGAGTTTATTGATTCTCGATTCCTGTCCTGTCCAACTCACTGAGTCCCGGCTCGACTCGCTGACTCGAGTCTTAACTCGAAGGGTTTGGGACCACTCGACCTGACTCGCCGAGTCTAAGAACAGACTCGCCGAGCACACGACAAACTTCATCCAACTCGACGAGTTGTTCATCCAACTCGCCGAGTTCATGCCCATCTTCATCCGACTCGACGAGCTGTTCATCCCACTCGTCGAGTTCCTCCTCATCTTCAAGCTACTCGCCGAGTCCACTCGAAGGACTCGTCGAGTCCACTAAGATCCACTTACATGCAGAGGACTTCCGAGTCATGCATGAGCTCCAAACTATAGATCTACCCTCCCCAAGCCTATTTCCCACGTAAAGTTGCAACCTTTACGTGTAGAGAGTGAGATCTAGGCAAAATACACCCATAGCTAGGGTTTAGGACCAAGAGACTCCAATTTCCACCCAACGGCTGATACTTTATGGGATTACATACCAAAATAAACATGGATCTGAGGTAGCAACCTCAGATCTGGACCTCAAGCTCAAGATTGGTCTTAAACATGGCTTAAAAGCCCCAAAACTCATAACCAAGGAAAAATATGGAGGAGAGAAACGAATTGATACCTTCCAATGCTCTGAAATGCTTCCCAAACTTCAGATCCAAAGCCACTCCCTGATGCTTCAAGGATTCCCACTCCTTCTTCTTCCTTAAACCCACTCAAAAATGGCTAGAAGCTTGAATGAACACAATGGGGGCTTAAGGTGCGGCGTTCTGGGTGCAAGAGGCTGTAAAGGAGCCCTAGGAAGAAGATTAAGATGCTTAAATAGGCTCCAAGCCCCGGATTTAGGGTTTTCCTCGCACAGACCAGACTCGCCGAGTCCACTTGGCCGACTCGTCGAGTTGGTCACTTTCTTATCGACCCGGATCCCGCTCCGACTCGCCGAGTCCTTCCTTTGACTCGTCGAGTCCCTCTTAAATTTAGGGTTTCCTTTACTTTCTTGGCTTTCAAAATCCTGGGTGTTACATAGTGGATTGGTTCTCGGCTTCCTCCGTCCGTGTTTTTTTTTCCCGATTTGGGTTTTCCACATAAATCTCTATGTCTCTTTGATTTACTGTTTTGGTTGGTATTTTCATTGCATGTGGTTGATTGTTGTTTGATATATTAATCATATTCAATAGACAAAATTGCAAAAATAGTCCCTATGGTATGCATTTTTTTTGGGGGTTTTAGTCCAAACCTTGACTTTTTTGGATTAGTGGTCATTTTGAGCTAGTTTCGTTGCGGATTTGGTCCCTCAGTAAATTGAAATGACTGTAATACCCTTGGGGTATTTATTTTTCATTTTTCTTTGATTTTTTTAAATATAATATCTATTCATTTATTTTAATAATAAAAATGGGTGCACCTCTCTCTCTCTCTCTTTCTCTCTCACTCTCTCAAGTTCATACCTCACCGGACCGACCTTCCCCTTCCTTCTTCTTCACTTACAACTAAGAACCATCGCTGCTGGCCATCGGAGCAGCTCCCTCCGCCACTCCACGCTGCCATGCTAAAAACCCACCACCACCATGTTTATTTTGTCGAGTACAGCAACCCCAAACATCCCCAACCCTTACTCCTTCCTCCCATCATCTATCACGCGTCGACCTTGCCAGAAGAAATAAACAGAAGCAGCGGGAGTCGCTAAAGCGAGCACCACTGGCTGCCACCGTCCTTCCCATCCCACTTCGCCCTCCCCCTGTCGTGACCCACTGCTTCGACCGCCTTCCTGATGGGTTTTGGTCCTAAGAACATCCTATGTGCTCATACAAACCCTAATGCTTGGATCTAGGTTTCTCTATTGTACATGCAAGTTATCCAAGACTATAAACCCTAATTCTAGCATTCAAGTAATCATATTAACATGAGAATAGGTTTAAGATCATACCTTGATGGTTCACAAACACCATAAGCAAGAGGATGAAGAGAAGAGAGGATAGAGGCTGCCCAAAACCGTCTACAAACCCTAGAGAAGTCTTAGCCACGTTTTTGGGTCATAAAGGAACCATATATATATAGGAGGCAATTAGGGTTATCTAACAAGGAAACCCTAATTTGGATGCTTAAGCCCTAAGCAACCCATGGAGCCCTTTCCTTAAGGCCTTGGACGATTTCATATGGGCTTCCCCCATAGAATTCGTCCACCTTATAATATAAGGCAATCCATGGCCCAAATTGCAATTATCTTATAATTACAATTCCAGTCCCTTAAGTTTAATTAATCTCTTTTAGTCAGAAAACTAATTACTAATTAATTATTGACTAATATTAATTAAACAATATGATTTCTCCTTTAATATATTATTCCCATAATATATTAATAAATCATATTTAATCATTTCTCTCCATAATTCATCCTATCAAGTTGCTTTGGTGAAGGCAACCCAAAAGGACCATGCACCATCGGGTCAAGTACATACCAAAATAGTTATGGACTTAGACACTAATCCAACAGTCTCCCACTTGGATAAGTCGAATAACTATTATGCGTATGACTTCAGATCCTGATCTGCAATCGTAGCTTTCCAAAGCCGCTGTCAACTCTGATCCTATCAGATACGCGTGTCCTTTAGATAAGGGATCATATATTCCTCCATTCTAGATATCGTATGAGATATGATTTCAAATCATTCTCTTTGTACTATATCTCGATTCCCGATTTATGACGACTGACTAATTGAACAAATCAAATTAGCCCTAGCCCGGCCAAGCATTTACGTTTGTCATCACTAAATCATCGAGGGGCCCAAAGATATCGCTTTTATCCTACTTTGGATAAAAAGAACGGATAAACTTTGATACAATGCTTGCTTGCACTCACCCACCGAATTACACACAACAATATGTTTTATAACACCAAGTTACTAGTGCGTTTACATATTATCAATGTGCAACCGATTTGCAAGATACAACTCACACATCTCAGTTTCAAGAATATAAGATGTTATCGTCTCACCAATCACTCGTGATACAATTCATAGAGTGATCCAAGTGAGCGTGGGTTTAATCCAATGCTCAAATCATATTCATAAGCACTCATGAACGTTGCAACAAACATTTGCTTATGTCTAATGCTCTTTAGACAATCCACACACCAATTCACGACAGTCTTTATTCATACCTACTTCCAACATATGAACGATTGTGGCCCGTTCGAATAATTTGATTATTCTTAATAAACTCAATTATTCTGGAAGTCAAAACATGCAAAGTGAAACACAAGAATAATACTAATCCCATATGGCCTCAAATCTTTGAGCATAAATAAAACACCTTTTATTTATCACCATATCGATTACTCATTATTTGTTGTTTCGGTTAATCAACTTCTTACTTGAATTACAACACTTGTCCCATGCTCCTAGCATGCACACAATGTTTACCTATAGTTCTTACTTTGTGAAATAGATCAAATTGAACATATTTCCAATCTTTCTCATTTCACAACTCCAAATCCTTTTTCATAAGTGTAAGAATATCAAATTCTTGCCACTTATAGAATATGTTAGATTCTGACATTTTATGCAATGATCCTTTTGTAATGTCACTGCACCAAAGTCACAAAGAGTATTGCCAATGATATTACAAAATCCTCTATCGGAGATTGTTACAAGACAATTCCTTAGATATGATGTCTCTCACTCAAAGTATATTCCTTTGAACATCCTTTTGCATAAAAGTTTCTAATCCAGACATAGATTTTCAATATTCAATTCCCAATATGGGTACATTCCCATATTTTTCATATGACAACTTATTCTTAATAGAATCTTATCTATTCATAATAATGTCGACATGGTCCATCTAATATAGAAGCATTTCCATATTTTCCATATGACAACTCTTTTTAATAAGGTCTTTTCTATTCACAATAATGTCGATATGGTCCATTCAATACCATGCTTCCAACTACTCACAAGCAACCAATCCTCGTCGAACTTTGGATTGTCCTTTGATAGTTGTTTAATTAGTTTAGTCAAAACCGATTCTAGTCCCTTTTCCCTCTAAATGCGCTATACATTTGAAAAAATTTTAGAATGGTCAAACATTAAAGCATTTGCAATCGATCCTATACCCGAAGCGTATGGGACACGACGCATAATGTTTTATTTGCTATGTTCTCAAAATTTGAATTGTGAAGAGGAATGCCGTAATCATAATCGAAATTTTAAGAACACACTATGTACCTTTGACTAAATTTATTAACATTTCTCAACCTAAGCCTTTAGATTTGAAATGAAGCATAATATTTTCTCCCTTAATTATAGCAAAACAACCTTACAACCCTTACTACTTTGCAAGGTATAACTCTTGTTTTCTATAATTAATATTGCCAACTTGTAATACGTGTCTTAATAATCATACAATCATAACATTTATGCTCCCACTATCATGATGATTATTATAAACATAACACTTATGCTCCCACTAGCTTTGACATGTATTCATAAACATCTTAACTTTTAGAAAAACAATACTTATTGAATTTCTTAAGTTCCTGTTTCTAATACTTAGTGCTTTGATAATATTTTATCAAGGCTTCTTAAACTTATACACCTTTGCCTTAGATAGCTCATATGTGTGTCTAAACAATTTTAGACTAATTGCCAAGTCTCACAATTCGAATCATGGAAAGGGATACTGTAACCATAATCGAATTCGAGAATACAATTTCACAATCACTATCTTCTAAAAAAACTTTCTTAGTGAAAGCATTTCCTCACAGTCATTTTCATGAAGGAGAGAATCTTATGACACTTAAATTTAAACGTTGTATGTGTTCCTATCCATGTGAATTTGTTAAAACCAAAGTTTACGACAAATTCAAACTCATATGGACCGAACTTTCTTAATCTTGATTTCTTGCCTTATGGTAGCACAGCTACCCACCATGTCTTCCAAGTAGTTAAGCAGCTCACCCTTTCCTATCAATGTACCTTTCATTGATTAAGGTGCTTTGCTTTTTATGCGTTCAAAATGAGAACTCATAGAACTCACATGCATAATTAACTCGATTGGATTGGCACAGAAACAAAATAATGTCAACACGATAGGTTGTGAACCTCAACTCGAGTGCTAGTGATGATTGATAAGGTTTATTTGATTTGTTCTTGAAACTTTTCAAGACCATTAAGACTCCCACTTACTCCTTGACATATAAGATTCTCTTGTCAATAACCATTTCTTGACAAACAAATATTCAAGAGTTAGTGTAGCTTTTATCAAAACACTTCATAAATTGGTCCTAGTTGGTCTTTGTCTTATCCAAGATATCACAACTTTCCACATTTGATGAATGTTATAAACCTTCTTAATACTTTTTCATTCAATGTCACAATCTTAACTTTAAGACTTGTTTTTGGAACGAAGTATGATTGACTTTTTGATTTAACCATTTCTTCAATTCATGATTCCTCTTCTTAAACATACAATTGTACTTAGAGGATCAATTGAAATATGGTTCTTAATCATTAAGACCTATCATAAAGCATAAAAGGTACTCTCCCTTCTTCTTAGAATGGAGAAACTTTTATCTTTCTGCCTACTTGATTCTTCTTATTCGTTCTGCTATTGATTTAAACATTTTCAATCAATTCAGAATTACACTTAATCTTGTAAGTATAATCATATTTACTAGACTTTTAGTAAATCATGACAAATATCTTTGTTACTCTTATGGTGGACTTGATCAATACACAACTTTGTGTACTCGATCTCCTATTCCTTCACTTGACATTTTGTCAATGAATTAGTCTAATTTCCAAATATGAAATTTCTCATTCATCGTGCAACCAAGTTGCATGATTCCAAGTTTCTGTCCAATTGAAACTTGGGCGATGAGAAACTCTCCCCATTTGGTAAACTCTCGACTTTCCATAAATAACATAATAAGAACCAAATCCATTATTGCTAATAATAGAAACATTCAAACATCAATTTTTCATATACGCCATTGCAAGGATAAATAAATAATCAAAATTTATTTTATTGCGGAAAAATTTTGTCCTTACAATGCAATTCATTGAAAAACTATGCTAATACATCTTTCTTAGCAATCTAATTCTAAATCTAAGTAGTAGCTCAAGAATCTAATCTTCGAGAAATGTGATCGAAATCCATTCCTTCACGGTTAGATTCTGTTCACTTCTTCCCTTAAGCTTCCTTTCTTTTCTTCGATCCTACAAAACATCAATTGTAATCTTATCACATTATGTATCTAGAATAGAAGCTTAAAGGAGTTAGTTAATGGATTTTACCTATATTAGATCCATATGTTTCGACTCTCCCATCTCTTAGATCTCTTAGGTAAATAGGGCAGCTTCGTCTCCAATGACCATTCTCTTGGCAATAAAAGCAAATTGACTCTTTTGGAACGGGACATGGAACTACTTCAGACATTGCCTTTCTCTTATGATCAGACTTTTCGATCATAGCATGTCTTTCGTTGCCATTGTCTATATCCATAGAGGTCTTGAAGGCAGATTCACCAATCAACTTTGCTTTTCTATTGCGCCAAACCATTGTTGATTCAGCAGCAATAAGCATATAGGTGAGATCTATAAGGTTCACGTCGCAGTTCATCATACAGTACTCTCTTACGAACTCACTATATGAGTTAGGAAGTGACTGAAGAACCCAATCAACAGCCATCTCCTCACAGACAACGGATCCCAACATTATTAACCTATCAATGTGTGACTTCATCCCTAGGACGTGTGCACACATCGACTTTCCTTCTTTATGTTTACTTGCCAAAAGGGCTTGAGTGAGCTTGAACTTTTCAAGCCTTAGAACTTGTGGTTTATGGAGAATAATTGGAGGAGGTGGAGGAAGTGAAGCATGATTTCTTGTTCCTCGATCGAATCGTGGAATATCATCTTCATGTGGAAAGCTTGTTCCACGTGATTTGGGAAGACCATAGTTGTCGAACTTTGACATCTACAAAACGGGAGAAAACGAATTCAAGTTAGTTGATTGATTAAGTCCTTAGTAAATCACCCAAATGAGATACTAAGGTTAGGACCCAACACAATATTCCACAACTCAGGAGAGGGATGCCGTAACCCTAATTGCAGAATATTTGAAGGTAAGTGAATGACGATTCACTAATTTCCACCATGAAAAACGAAAAATAAATTTAAGTTTTAAATCTATGAAAACTCGTAGATCCTTTGAGATTCATTGAACTTTCAATGGCATGTTTAAATCTCGATATACCCCTCTAGTTTGTGACTGGGATACCGAGGATCACAAAGCGGGTGTGAATAACCATGCAAACTTACATGGTGCCCTCACATGTTACAGTCACCTATTCGATGTGCCGGTAAACCACCCACGCTCCACCGAACTATGACAAACATTGAGTCACCCTTTGCTAGCTTTTCTTAGAACCATTTAGTGTGCCGGTTAACCACACACGCTCCACTAACGTCTTCGCAAGGGCACAAAGTGTAATTTCATGGAATTGCATCAATTCACTTTTGCCTAAGTAACTAAGATTGGGAATTTGTAAAACATTTAGTTACTTTTGTATATCATTATACTTATAATGGAAGGTTTTGTCCTATCCTACCCGTTCGGCTAACGACCCTCCACTAGTCAAGAGTGCGGTAGGTAAGAGTGGATACCCATTCAATCGCCATTTTATAGGCAATTTCCTTAAACACCCCTTATAGACCAGCTTCGTGAATGAGGCATACTAACGGTAAGACTGACTTTTACTCATACATATATATAATGTTAGACTTTTAATGTTATATATAGTATAGGGTGCATTTTACACTTTTAAAATACTAGGAGGTCAAATTTAACAATTATACTTTTAATTCAATTAAATTGTAAACCTAAACTTTTTATGGATTTATTAAACCTCTTTTAATTATACACCTTAATTAATTAATAAAACCATAAGGGTGTGATTTGAACCTTTTCAAAACAATACTAGGGTTTTAGAATTTAACATTCCTAATTAAACTTTTAATCAACTTTTAAATTCCAAAACTTGAGGGCAAGTTTTGAAACATTTCAAAACATTAGGGTTTAGAATTTAAATATACATCAAAATTAAACTATTAATCAAAATTTAAATTCCAAAACTTGAGGGCAAGTTTTGAAACCTTTTTCAAAACATTAGGGTTTTAACTATTTAAATTTCAAAACAACAAAACTTTTGGGTTCAAATTTAAACTATAAAACCTAAAGGGGAAAATATTAAACATTTCATAACATAAGGATCAAATAACAAATAATCTAAATTAACAATTAATCACATAATTATCCATATTTGATTTATTTAATGATTTCTTGCAAAACAATTTACCAATTTAATCAAAATAATTAATCAATTATCACATAAAGAAACAAATATTTTATTAATTGATAAATATCTTCAATTAGATCAAGAATATAGTCATATATATCAAAAAATCGGATTTATATTGATCTAATGTGATAAGGCAACTTTCCATAAGCAAAAACAACAAGATATCGCGAAGATAGCCCCATCTGACGAGTTGACTCGTCGAGTCAAGCATGGACTCGTCGAGTTAGCATGGACTCGGCGAGTCCAACCTCCAGAAACCAAAAAAATCGAATTTTTCAATCATATAATGCATCAATACAATAGAAACCAGTCTAGGCTCTGATACCACTGATGGGTTTTGGTCCTAAGAACATCCTATGTGCTCATACAAACCCTAATGCTTGGATCTAGGTTTCTCTATTGTACATGCAAGTTATCCAAGACTATAAACCCTAATTCTAGCATTCAAGTAATCATATTAACATGAGAATAGGTTTAAGATCATACATTGATTGTTATGTAGCAATAACAATCCCAAATCTCCTTGTATTGACTTTAGAAGGCTTAGAGTCACAAGTGTCACTCCTCTAATGGTTCACAAACACCATAAGCAAGAGGATGAAGAGGAGAGAGGATAGAGGCTGCCCAAAACCGTCTACAAACCCTAGAGAAGTCTTAGCCACGTTTTTGGGTCATAAGGGATCCATATATATAGGAGGCAATTAGGGTTATCTAACAGGGAAATCCTAATTTGGATGTTTAAGCCCTAAGCAACCCATGGAGCCCTTTCCTTAAGGCCTTGGACGATTTCATATGGGCTTCCCCCATAGAATTCGTCCACCTTATAATATAAGGCAATCCATGGCCTAAATTGCAATTATCTTATAATTACAATTCTAGTCCCTTAAGTTTAATTAATCTCTTTTAGTCACAAAACTAATTACCAATTAATTATTGACTAATATTAATTAAACAATATGATTTCTCCTTTAATATATTATTCCCATAATATACTAATAAATCATATTTAATCATTTCTCTCCATAATTCATCCTATCAAGTTGCTTTGGTGAAGGAACCCAAAAGGACCATGCACCATCGGGTCAAGTACATACCAAAATAGTTATGGACTTAGACACTAATCCACCACTTCGGATTTTGTCTGTTCTATATTCTATTTGAACTAATATTAATTAAACAATATGATTTCTCCTTTAATATATTATTCTCATAATATACTAATAAATCATATTTAATCATTTCTCTCCATAATTCATCCTATCAAGTTTCTTTGGTGAAGGCAACCCAAAAGGACCATGCACCATCGGGTCAAGTACATACCAAAATAGTTATGGATTTAGACACTAATCCAACACTTCGGATTTTGTCTGTTCTATATTCTATTTGAACTAATATTGTTCTTATGATTCGGATTTATGGGTTGTTTGATACTTTAAGACTTTTTTATTTTAATGCATACATACCCTCTTTGTTTACTACGTTATGCAAACCCCATATTAAGATCGTAGAATGATAATAATTTTGACATATACAAGTTTTTAAAGAAAATAATTTATTAAAAATAAAATGAACATTTGATCCAATATATTATATTTCACCGGTAGATATATAAGATAAGATGCAGATAATTTTACGGATTAAAGCAATGACATAATCACTTTACACTAATTTCTACCGAAAAGAGAGCTTTAGCTTGAAACTTTTTCAAAAGACAATTATTTAAAACTTATAATAGAAAATTATTGAGTTATCTGAAAATGACTGTACAAAAATGAGAAAATTAATTGAAGAGCGAATTGGGCATTCCATTATTGAGCTAAAAACAAAGTTGTTTCCCTTTTCAGGAAACAAACATGTCCAATTGGAAAAATGATTGGGTTGGCGGACCTAACAATAAAATATAAAATATAAACTTATTTTCATTTATTTTTAAGTCGGATTTGGTTTGATTAGAGTGAATTAGGATTTATTATTATTATTATTATTATTATTATTATTAAATCAAATCAATTAATCAACCATACATATGAATTTCGGATTATTCACTTTAGCATATTATAAATCAAATTTGGTATAGGATTTAAATTCTCAACCAAGAAAACCTAACAATTAAATGACTTTTAGCACAACGGTATCCGGTTTTACGCTACCTTTTTGGTGCTGCGCTACTTCTTTGAAGTTGAAGGTTCAAGTTTTATCGTAGATATAGATCAAATTAAATGAAAAAAACTAACAAACAAACAAAATATTGAACCGTCTTAATAATTTTAAATTATTTGTTATATTATGAAGCGAAAGGTTTCCTATGTGATATTATTCATTATCGTGTGTTGTTAATTTATGTTGAAAATGTCTCAATATTTTATAAAATATTGTGTACAACATATAATTTATTGATAATTCTAAATTATTTGTTATTTTATGACGCGAAAGGTTTCCTATGTGATATTATTCATCATCGTGTGTTATTAATTTATGTTGAAAATTTCTCAATATTTTTTAAAATACGGTGTAGAACATATAATTTCCCCGGGAGAGATTTCCCCTTGAGAGTTTTAGAGTTGTTATAGTAAAATAGATTTTTCTGGTTAAAAGAAGTTTTATTTCTCAAGCTAAAAGTGAATTGCTTTGGTTGGTGTGACACTGTTTGTGGTTTGCTTTTGGCTGCTTCATTCATTTGAGATATTATAATGGTCGAATTTACCCATGTAGAGTTTTTTGTTGGGTTTTATCTTGGAGTTGCTCTGATTTACCTGTTGGTGCCCCTTGAGAGTTAACTAGTGTACTTGTTGATTTCTTTTCCTTTTTTGTTCTCTTTTGAGTTTGTTGTTGCTTGTAATTTTTTTGCTTCATTCATTTGAGATATTATAATGGTCGAATTTACCCATGTAGAGTTTTTTGTTGGGTTTTATCTTGGAGTTGCTCTGATTTACCTGTTGGTGCCCCTTGAGAGTTAACTAGTGTACTTGTTGATTTCTTTTCCTTTTTTGTTCTCTTTTGAGTTTGTTGTTGCTTGTAATTTTTTGTTATACTTTTGTTTCGGGGCTTACATTTTCTTTTCTTTATATAGTTTTCTTTTCTTTATATGGTTTTCTTCGCCCTTAAGAAAAAAAAAAGTTTTTTGAGCATTTTTAACAAATTAAAATGAATCGAATTGAAGTAGAAAACTTTGTATTAACGATATATCTCATTTAAATAATTGAGATATTATATTCTATTGGAGTCAGTTATAGTGATCCTGTTACTGTGAAAAAAATATGCTAGACGCGCTCAATTAGGGGAAATGTTTGAATTAGATCGTGCTACTTTGAATTCATCGAAGACTCCCGGCATGCAAAATAGCATATTGACCCTTGATAGCCCATAAAATAGCAAAGAATCAACCCGAGATATAACTTACCCAACCCAAGCAGAATCCAAGGCAATACAAGTTCTCGATAACAACCCACAAGAAAACAGAAGATGACATAGCCGCAAAACATCTGAAGGAATCCTAACCTCCTCTTCCCGAGTTACCCTGACCATCCTGAGGAAATGGTACAAAACCCCCCTGCGATCCCAAATGACAAGAACTAACAATAAGATCCTCTAAGCCTTGGGCTCCTGATGAGACCCTAGCTGCCCTACCACAATCCCGGTCCAAAAGGCCCCGAGATGACCATCAAAGAACACCAAAATCCCTTCCTTGGATGAACCCAAGACCACCGAGGTCGACTCCAAAATATGGCGGGTAATCTCCAACAAGATAAACTATCGCGTCCGCGCATCGATCGGCTCAGTACTTGCCACTGAACCAGAACCAGAACTCGGACCCCATTCCTGAGTGCTCAACACCATACCGAAACAACACACAACAGACCCAAATATCCCCAAAAATCCTCATCCTCCAGGATTCCGAGATTCTTCAAGACTCTCCCCGATTCAAGTATGGATCTTGTGCTTTCAGTAGTACGTGCCCAATACTACCTTCCACACCTATCCATACTTTCCTCAATATTCCTCCCGAATCCTCTAAGTCACCTTCTCAAATCTAACCACCTACACTTGCTAACCCACGCAACAAAACCCACTAAATTAATCCCTAGGCCTTACTAGGTTCCCGACCTCACACTGCCATTAACTGCTGAAGAACTCCCATAATGCCAGTCACCCACCATATGAATACAATCACATGCAACAAAGTTTAGATAAGCCTTCGAGTAACAGACTCATCCCGACAATGGTTGGACTTAGACAAGAGCTGCGCAATAGGGTCAAATCCATCACTATGAGATTATCTAACCGTTGTCACATGTAGCTTGACATATTCACTTAGTAGTTGACTCCCATCACCTAAGAGTTCCACAAAGCACAAAGCAAGCAACATTCGAGCAGTAGCACTCCAATCCCACAAACTACAACTCACATTGGGAGCTCCCACTCCCTCTACTAATTTCCTTACGCATACCAACTATACCCAACCTAGCATCCCATGCTTCCTAGGCTACAAGGCATCACATAACAGGCCAAACTGTCACTGGATAATCAAAACTACCATGCTTGTCTACAAGATCATACAATAGGCACACAAGGCATCTCTCCTAGCATTCTATCATGCAAAAACTGAGCAGATCCTTAGCCCTAAGTAGCATTCGATTCACAGATTCATAAATCAAATCATAACAGATAACATGTATGGGTATTCTGGGAAAACTTACTTGAGCTCGACCGATTGTATGGACCACACCCTTTTCTTGTCTTAGAAAAACTCATTTTCCAAATTATATTTCTTTTTGAAAAACTTTACCAAATCCTCAGTTTGAGTTCATACACACCCGAGAGTGTGCCCGAATCCCTCAAACCAAGGCTCTGATACCAGCTTGTAACGTCCAAAAAATAATGACATAAAATTTCCATTTTTAGATTAATAAATTGTTAATACATAACATTTACACAAAACCAAGGTAATCAAGATTCATAAAAACATCATCAATCAGAGTAAATCACAGAATGCGGAAACATGTGGTGTGTTCTCTACAATCATCCTAAGCTCTTCCATTTTGAAAACCAAAGTACCTGAAACATAAACTGAAACTCGTAGCATAAAGCTTAGTGAGTTCCCCAAGATACCACATACCATACATACATAAAACACATACTGTGCCCCCGCCCTCCATCGGGTATCGCCCGCTATCGAGTCCCACCCGACATCGAGCCCCACTCGAATTACAGATCTGTCAATTACCAGGCCCTGCCTGACAGTGGGTCTCGCCCTCTACACACATAATATTATAACCATATAACCATATAAACATAACCTTACTAACACATGTGATAATCAAAAAGACTATAGCATGCCATACAGTCATCGAGCCTCACCCGGCATCGGGCATCACCCGGTAAGCATAAAAACAAATACTTATAACTAGCATTCAACATACTCATCAATCCTTGTCCGATAAACATGTCATCATACAATTCATGCATGAGTCGTGCAGACATCTAACATCCTAACATATAAACCATGTGCCGATACTGGTGCCTGCGACCCGCTAAACCCAGTGAGGAGACTCACCTTGCATTGTTGGGTCCCGCGGATAAATCTCTGGTTGTTAGCTGACCGATCCCCGAACTATCAATATCAAACAACACCTAATCAACATTCGGGTCTCAAACCATGTCCATAAATCCGTTATTAGGTTAAATGAACAATTTACCCCTAATATAGTTTGGACTAAGACTTAGGCCCAAACCTAATAATCCAAAAGCCCCAAATACCAAAAACCACTCAAGGCCCAATTCATGGCCCATTCCAAGTTGGCCCCAAACCCATTGAAGGCCTTTCCAACATAATTATCAGCCTAAAATCTGGTGGCCTAACAGGGCCCAAGACAACTAAGCCCAAAAGACGGCCCATATCGAAGCCCATCATGTTAAACCCCTCCTGACTGAGTACGCGGGGCGTACTCAGCTGTACGCTAAGCATACATGCAATTTGGCTTGTACATTGCGCGTACAGACTTGTACTCCTAACGTACTCCTCTATTAAGCCCATTTTCGACATTAAGCACTTAATGCTCAAGATCAGGATTCCAAACCACAGATCTACTTCTTAAAGAACGTCTAGACCCATAAATTCATTGACTTGATGACTTTGCATGACTCAAAAGAACCTAACATCAACTTAAAGCATTAAACTTTCACCAAATGGACACCAACTCATACATGGGGCACTACTAGAAAACAGCCCTTTAATGATGCGCAAACAATGACACGCATTGATAGAGGACACGCATTTGTGCGTGCCTTAAAATTATTTTCAGAAAAGGAAAAAAAAAGGAAATGCGGAGGGCGCCTTTCATAAAATGTGTGTCATCTAAAAGTGTCGCTTTATAATTTTTTAATGAAACACGTGTTTTAAGGTGAGATTTCACCCGCCTATTGGATCCCAAAAATTAAAGCCCCCCACCTCTTCCAATTAGCAAGAAAAAGCCCTAGGGCCTTCGTCTTCATAGCAGCATCGCACCACCACCCAACCTCCTATCTCGCACCGCCAAGTGTCTCCGGTCATCTTCTCCAACCATTCTTTCCTGTTGCACTACACCGATAATAGAACCCCCCATCAAGATGTGTTACTGGTTGTATTTCCGGCTTCCAATTACGTCACATATCTTACCTTCCAACCGGCACAAAGTAAAATCCATCGTTTTGCCTTCTTCTCCAACCATTTGGGAGAAGTTGTTTCCAAACGTTTCAACGTTTCATTATGTTTGACCAGCTTCTAAGCCAATTTTCCCTACCATCTTACGAACACATCCTATTTTTCTTCTTCAACGATTCCCTTCTCCTCTAACCACTTTCTCGGCTTCTCCCATGACTTATACGAACTACAGTATCGACAAAAACCTAATCTCACTTGCAACAAGAAACCCTTAATTCTTCACTTTAACTCATCTTCGCAGAATCAAGCACATACAACCATCTTCTGTGAGAGTATGTCTGTCTTCTTCCTCTTACAATCGCTAAGCCCTAACACCGAAGATTGAAAGCCAATTGACCCTCCGTTCGATGAAAAAGGTAAGCATTTTCCTTTATTTATTCCATTCCGTTAGTTCGACCTCATATTCTTATGTTCTTCGTCTTTTTTCTTCCAACTTATCAACTGTAGCCCTACGCTGTGTTTTCTTTAAACGAAGAACCATTCAATTTAGGGCTTGATTGCAATTTTCTCCACAAAGATTATCCCGACAAACTGTGCTGGTAATCCCTCGACTTTCCTTCAATTTTCTATATGAAATGTTTAAAAAAAATCATAACTCGTTGGTTCATGCCTCCAAATTGATTTAAAAGTCTTTTAGCGCCCACAATCTGAACGTTTTCCATATTGACCTACAGAATTGCAATGCAATAAATCTTTGTTGACCGGATCTTTCAGGATATAGAAATAACCATAGTTACAATTTGACTTATGTAGTGGTTCAAACCACCATTAATAAGCAGTACCCTTCATTTCTCAAGAACTAGCATGGGCCACCTTTCTGTAGTTGTTATATATGTGATGATTTTATGAATTTAATTGTGTAACCATGAACACTCTGTTCCAAAACTATAAGAAAAAAATATTCTCTGAAAATTAAGAGAAACAATTACTGATTAAACACATATCAGTGGTAAAAAAAATATTAAAAACAAATATGTTTAACAATTTAGAAACACCAGTCCTGACTGTGAGCAAACTTATTCCAGTTATTCCTGTTTTGTTTTGTACTGTTGTTGCTTGATATTATGTATATAATACATGGCAAGATATAAAGTGTAAAGTGTAAGGAGCTAGGTACCTGTAAAGTGCAAGCAGTATCAGTAGAATTGTAACTCTTTACAAAATTCATGTAGCATATCAACATCCATTTTACATCCAACATACAAAAAGAAAAAAAAGAACTATTTTAGCTAGGCAGGGAGGCAACTTTCTTATACACTCAATCGCTCTTGCTCATTCAACAAAATCTTCCTATGTACTACTTGCTAAATTACACATGACATATATCACCAAGACAAGACAAGAGAAGAGAAGATAAACCAGCAGCCACCCAGGGAGGGATAGGGGAAGGGGGCTGGGGATCATATCAACAACACATTTAAAGGGGGTCCAAAAAAGAATGGCATAGCAACAACCTACAATACAAAACCAAAAACAGACAAAGGAACGGAAAGGAAAGCAAGCAGCTGCCCAATGCCGATTTTCAATTGCTTTACATTTTTGGCATGTTCTTACTTCTTAGTTGTATATCTTGACTTGCTTAGTTTATGGTTGTGATTTGTGACATCCTCATTTTCACAGCTAGAAAAGACCGATTTTGTTTATGCTTTATAAAAATCAGAGTACCTCTTTTAATAAAAATGTTGCGGAATTTGTTCCCAGTAAAACATGATAAATACGTTATCAAAGCATTTCCGAAGAAAGTATTTTTATTCATTTTAAAACATTTGGGATGTCATCATCAATACAGAAACATAAGCATAAATCGAACTTACCTTCATTATCACTAGTGATTTACATCTCCTTAATCTCTCAGTGTAATGTGACATCGTAACAACACCTGTGATATGAATAAACTGAGTGGGTCAGGTTGGGAAACCTGGTGAGTACATAGGGTTTTCAACCCATAATAATATAATTATTATGTTTAAACAATCAAGCAATCAACCCAATTACCCATCCTCATTGTCTTCTTTATTCTTAAGGATCTACACTAAGAGTCATCTATCCTGCATTCGTTTATTCCGAGGTCCCTTGCTTCTAGGGTTATAGGACTGGCACTAAATCCATAGCTGCCAATACTCGTTCGTAAAGCACTAATTCCATAGTTGCTATAGTTTATTCATCGGGTACTAAATCTATAGCTACCAGTGTTTATCTAATAGGTACTAAGTCCATAGCTACCAATTCCTAATAGGTACTAAGTCAATAGCTACCAGTGTTTATCTAGTAGGTACTAAGTCCATAGCTACCAATTCCTAACAGGTACTAAGTCCATAACTACCAGTTCCTAACAGGTACTAAGTCCATAGCTACCAGTGTTTGTCCAATAGGCACTAAGTCTATAGCTGTCAATGTTTACTCACATCATCTTTTATCTCTCATCATTCATCTACCCATGTCATCCCAACATATCTGTATATATAAAATACGTATACAGTTTAAATCATTTAAAACATGTATAAAATCTTTCACCAGCATAGACAGCAAATATTCAGACAATATGCACACATAGCACGTAATTTATATTAAAATACTTCATATATATGTGTAAGATGAAAGGGACTATGCACTCATGTAACATCCCAAAATTCAAGGCCAAAAATTTCATTTTTAAATACATTATTATATAAAACCATCAGTAAAAAAAACATTCATATTAATATCTCATGTCAAAACCAAAGTGTCAATAATCAAAACATATTATCATAAAATCATATCAGAGTGTAATCCCAAAGATCTCATGTGCGGAAAACATAGTGTGATGCGCTGCGATCAAGCCGGCTCATTTCCTTTGAAAACGAGTACCTGAAACCAAAACTGTAAACCGTAAGCACAAAGCTTAGTGAGTTCCCCCATCATACCACATACCATACGATTATATAACATACATGTACTTTCAGACATATCTGGGTGCCCGACCTACCCCTTTGGTCCTTTCGACCGGATACTACCTAGCATATCTGGGTGCTGGCCTCCCCTTCGGTCCTTTCGACCGGCTAATGCCTAGCATATCTGGGTGCTGGCCTCCCCTTCGGTCCTTTCGACCGGATACTGCCTAGCATATCTGGGTGTTTGCCTCCCTTTTCGGTCCTTTCGACCGGTAATTGGGGACTATTTCACCCCTACTACTACCACATAATATCATATCACATATATCATAATCTGGCTAGCATGGCTGGGTACTAAACTACCCCTTCGGTCCTATCGACCGGTAACCGGGGACTATTTCACCCCTACTACCACTATCACATAACATCATAACATACTAGCACATAAACATATTAAGTAGTAGCAAACCTAGATGAATATCACAAAGACAATCATCTAACATACAACTCCTACTGGTGGGTCGACATTGTGGCCATAGACCCACCGCTACTGGAAGGTAACTCACCTCGCACTATTGAAGTCCCGTAGACTCAACCCCACATTGCTGAAGTCTCGCAGGCTCAACCCCAGCTGCTGGATGACAGATTCCCGAACTGTCAACACACCAAAACAACACCCAATTAATAATTGGGTCCCAACTCATAACCATAATATGTACTTGGATAATTACTACATTACCCCAGGCTTGGCTTATTTAAACCCAAGGCCAAATCCATAGGCCCAAAGTCCATTAGGAATCAAAGCCCAACATATGACCCAATTTTCCAAATTGGGCCCAATCCCTTTACATGAGCCTTACCCTAGGCCCATTAAATTATTTTAGTATACATAATTATTCTTGGATGACCCATTAATAATCTAATCATCAATGCCCAATAGAAAGGCCCAACGATAAACCTAAGTGAAGTTAGGGTTTCACATAAAGTATGTTGTTATCAGGTGATTTTATTGCTGCTGTATCTGATGGAAGAAGAGGTGGTGCAATCAAATTTCAAAAATCTCAAATCGGAAACCCAAAGTATGTCGCTATTTCCCATATTTTTCCCCTATATGAATGACAAGAGAAAAGCCAATTACGACTATTGAACACAAATATTTCATATGTACATTTACTGTTTTATCGATTTTTTCTTCAATATTTCTTTTAGTTATTGAACGTACTTTATGCTTTTTTACCATTTAAAACAAATTCAATCAATTTTTTTCACATCAAACTCTTCTCGAAAAACCAAAGAATTTGATCAATCTCATCAAAGAAATTGACAAATTCAACAATGACAGTCATATTCATTATTTTTGTGTCATTTTGGCTGTGATTTCTTCGTAGCACTCACTTTATTTTATTTATGTTACATCCTAAAAAAACTCTAAATGCCACAAGATGGCTGAATCTGTTGATGCAACACAAAAAATTGAGGTCCCATCCAATAGTAAATGAATAATATACCCTTCCCAAGAAATGACTAATATACCCTTCCTCTCTCTTAGTATAAAAAGGACCAAAGGAAATGTCTATGTCTTCATTGTTTTCTTTATTTCTTCATAGAAAGGAAAAACGTGACACAACTTGATTTACACCCTAATGTTACAAATGAAAATAGTCTACAAATTGCATTCGGACAATCCCCTGATATACACACTTTTAAATTGATGTGAAGTACGCGTTGAAGACTATGAATGTACGTCGCTATTTTATGGGTGGCAAAATTTGCGTTTTTTTGGTTGTTTATAAAAAGTACGTCGCTATTTCTTCTTCCTAATAAAGAGATTTACTATTCCTCTGAACATTCAATGAGTTTTAAAGTATTTTTAGGTTAAATTTTTTAGTTTATCTTCGTTTCTTTCTGCACGTATTTGCTAGGAGTGGAGAAAGTAAGACGTTTTCGTAAACTTATAAACAAAAGTACATTGCTTTTTCATGCATTTAAATATTTTTCTTGCTTTGTTTGTTTGTAATATTAGATGAGTAAGTGGATTTACTAACCTTAATTCAAAGATGAAGACGATTGGTCTTTTGTTTTTTTTTCTATCGCATAAACATCTATGTGTTCTTTTGGTGTTCTATATATATGTAACAATTTCGGTCAGCCTTCATTCGCCTATGACCACACTGACAAGAAAATATAACACATGCCAAAGCGTACCACAAACAACCAAAACAAATTATCAATGATCCCTTATTATCTATACTGTTAACAAATCCATACCCCGCAAAGCGGGGTTCCTTATCTAGTTTCACATCGAAAGGTTCTAAATTGGTATAAAAAGAATATTAAAATTTACACATGTTTAAAAAACATGTCATAATAAAAAAAGAATCTGATTAAATACGCTTATTTGAAAGTTTTGTAGATAATAAAGTTATGTCTAAAAAATTGTTGTTGATTAAATAAATTTATCTTTAACACATCCTAATTTTTGTCTATCACTTAGTAGGACACATAATAAGATTAATAACTCTATAGATCCAATTTTTTATTATTTTTCATTTCTTAAAGATTACCTTTTACATTCTATTTATATTGTTTAAAAATAATATGAAAAAAAATATATGATTATTTTGTTCTATTATGCATGGTTTATGATTTATTTATTTTAAGATATATGATCCATATGATATTTACATGTTAAATTTGCATTATTATCAAAATATTTTATTTTAACTATAATAATTCATAAATATGACTAAATATGTTGTTGATGTTGGTTATATTAGCATGTTCAACACGTATTATCTTTTTTGTTTAAGTTTTGTGATAGAAATATTATTATTGTCAGTTAATATGCATTGTGTTGACCGGATTACAATTAATTTCATATGAAAATTATATTCAAAATTCATAGGCTCATATATAATAAATATTTTTTTCACATTATTTTAATCTTGCATAACACGTGATATACGTTTAGTTGCCTTAAGGGCCTAATCATGGGTATTACAAGACCAAATCTTACGGAATAGCAACATTTATGATATGAATTCTGATTATGTTTGTGCCTTAGATTCTCTTCGTAACAAGCTTCCAGACATTGACCTTAAAAATTTTACTACTAAGGACACTGCCCCTCCTAAATCCCAGAATACGCTGGCGGGTGCCATTTTTAGTAAAATTATCCAAGATATGGAAGTGAATTTCAATATGACGGCTCGGTAGAAAGCAGTTTTCCAGTGTTTACGTTCACCACATGCTCAAGATTTTCTTCTAGCTATCCCTATAGATGGGCTTGACCAACATATGTCTCCAATGGAGTATCGTACCATCCTCAAATATTGACTCATGATTCCTATATTCCCAACCAATGGGATATGTCCGGTATGCCGCAAGGCATGTTTGGACTCTTTCGGCGAGCATGCAGTTCATTCCTAAGAGCTCTCGGGGTTCAAATACATGCTCGATATGGTTAGGGATGTTTTGGTCGACATATGTAAGCGTGCCAGAGTTTCCGCCAAGAAAGAGACTTCTGTGAATTTCCTGACTGACTCGACAGAAGGAAGGTCAACCCTTAGATCGGCTGACGTTTTGATTTTTGGATGAGTTGGAGGGAAACACGCATGTGTGGACCTTACAGGGGTATCCCTCTCGTAAGCTTGAGCGTCGGAGGTTTCACGGCGGGACAAACTGAATTAAAAGTTGTTACATGCAAGTCACCAAACATGAGAAACCATGCATGAAAAATCAACACGCGTTCATACCATTTGCATTTGATACGTTTGGTTTCCTTGCGTCGGATGCGGTGGAACTTCTTAGTAGACTACAACGGATCATGCTTAGCAATGTCATATCCCCTAGATCTATGGATGTAGTCTTCAAAAGAATTAGTTTTACATATAAAAGGACTTAGCGGCGCAACTTGTTGCCCGTTTGTCTTCTCATTCGTTGTATGATGATAACTAAAATTTGAAAATGTTTAACCTATAAACTAGTTTTTGTTAAATATACTAATTATTTTATTCCATTTAAATATTGATGGCCGGCCACATTGAAGAATGTATGCATCATGCATGTGCATGATGCCATGATGTTAAGCTTTTCGAGTTCATCTGCTGTATAAATGATAAGTAGTACACGAGTGAGTTTTTAATTTCTCTCAAAACAACGCATTTCTATATTACAAAATTAGATTTTTCAGTATATATATATATATATATATATATATATATATATATATATATATATATATATATATATATATATATATGATATGATGTAAACTTAAGTAATATAATCGAATAATAAAATAACATGACAAAAGAAAATGCAAAACCAAAAATACATTCTTGTCCTTTTCTCTCGTCCCTATAAAGTATAAAGTATAAATCGTCAGTGCCCACCGTTATACCTCATTTGCCCGTACAAACTCTCAATGGAAGGTGAAAACGACTTGGATCCATCTTTATCCGTTCTTTTAACTTATTCTTTCTCTTTTAGACTACCAAAAAAATCAAAAGTTATTTTATAAAAGCCGATATGTTTTAAAAATCATTATATTTTTTAGAGACAAAATTATAAAAATAGTCTTTGTTGCATGTTGAAAATTATCATTTTGGTATAAAGGGTTTTGAATTATCATCATCGTCCCTCTAAAACTTTGATTTTGTTGAAAGTTTTGTCCATTTTTTTAAAATTAGCTTTTAATGAGTATTTTGTACTTTTTATTTTATTTTTTAATTTTTTTTATTATAGAAATCAGAAAAAAAAAGGAAAAAGAAAATACCTCTCTCTCTCTCTCTCTCTCTCTCTCTCTCTCCTCTCTCTCTCTCTCTCTCTCTCTCTCTCTCTCTCTCTCTCTCTCTCTCTCTCTCTCTCTCTCTCTCTCTCTCTCTCTCTCTCTCTCTCTCTCTCTCTCTCTCTCTCTCTCTCTCTCTCATACAAAAGACTTTCAACATTTCAAACACACACACACATTCATAAACACTCAAGAACTCGTGCACATACATTTAAGAACATCATACTTGTTGCCACCATTATCCATCACCACCACCATCGGCCACTACCACCACCACAATCCTCCACCATCATGCCTGCAAGATGTTAAAACATATTTAAGATATTCATGACGGCTTTAGTTTAGACAGGCACCACCGTCAAAAACCCAACGCTGACCACCACTTTCCCAGTCGATCTCTCTTTCTCTCTTATATCTCAAATTTGTTAAAGAACGTCCGGAAAATCCAAGTGATGGTTGTTTATAGTGGAGACAGTTAAGGTTTCCCTTGCTACCTATACGCCCTCATTGCTACCATTCCAGAAATCATCATCATCCCCTCTTTGGAAAACCCTAAATTGATATGCAAACGAGCTTAATAAAGATGTATCTAGTTATCTGGTCTGAAAGCCCTAGATCTGTTCCTTTGTTGTTGTGAAGGATCACCATCGTCAATCGTTGTTTAGGGTTTCGCTGTCATCTTCCAACGGTGTCATCATCTTCGTATTTATTAGGGTTTCGTCAGAAATCCGAACTCGCCATTTCTTTCTCTCTTCTGTTAGCGGTTGATTTCAAAAACATTAAAACACTCGCGGTGTTTTTCGGCGAAAATGACATTGATGTAACCCCGATTTGTTTTTTTATGGCTGAAAGAGACGATCGGCATTGTTTCCGACGACAATGACATGGTGGCCGACAGTGTTTTTCGGTGAGAATAACAGGTGGCTGACAATGTCAACATCCGATGGTGGTGTTTTCTGTGTTAAAATCAGGTGGAAGATGCCAAGATGTAGAGAGAGAGATCAAGAGAGAGGGGGTGTATTTATTTTTTCTGATTTTCTACAATAAAAAGAAATTAAGAAAATAAATTAGAAAGGGTAAATCCATAATTATAAAGAGTTCCAAAAATTTCTTGATCAAACTCACAACAAAATCAAAGTTTTAGACCGATAATACTAGTTCAAAACTTTTTGGACAAAAATAACAATTTTTAACATACTACATAGACCATTTTCACAGTTTTGTCTTTTAGAAAAATCTAAAATCATTGATATTGATGAATGTTTTTAGAAAAACCATTTTTACAACTTAGAGCATCTCCAACCTATCCACAAACTCCATTTTCCCTCAATTTCTTTCCCCATGCTTCTCCAATCCAACCATATTTTCATTTCTATTTCTGGAGATATGAATAGTATTCCCCAATATTTGGGGGAATACCACTAATATCTCAAAAAATAAAGTTGAAGTTTTTGTTGCCGATTTTAGTCTCTCTCTTTTTTATACATTTACAGTTTATTTTTATCTACTAATTATAATTTTATAATACCATGTTATATATTAATTTATATCAATTAATAATAAATATAGAATTTAATATTTATTTATCATATTCATATAAAAGAATAAAAATATACTAAAGACTTGAAACACGATAACAAAATTTATAAAAGTTTATAATTGAAATATATCTTACAAACATGATAACATATTCTAATAAAACATCGAGTACTACATGACATAATGACTACGTGCATTATTTTACATAATATAGTAATCGAATATGATCACGATCTTGACATATTTATTGTAAATATAATCCTATTTATGTAATAATTATTTATAATAAATTAATAACTAATTCAAATTTATTATATATAAACATTTATTTATGATAATATAATTTGTAATATTATTGTAGTGAAAAAATATAATATATATTTGTTAAAATCTAGTTAGTAGATGGGTATATATATATATATATATATATATATATATATATATATATATATATATATATATATATATATATATATATATATATATATATATATATAAAAGTTGAAAAAATAAAATAATCTAGGAATATATTTTTTAGGATAAAAAATATGATAGAAAATAGAGAAAGGTTGAAAATGAACACTATTTATCCTATTTTTTTATTCTATTTATGAGAAAAAAAAAGGAGATGAATGGAGATATTCTTATAGCTCATGCTCTATTACTAATATATAACATTTTCTTTAACAAACTTATACATTTATTTATAGAAAAATAATTGAGATATAACAATTAATATATACATATTAAAGCATAAGGGCTTACGCAACAAGAAACTTTATATGGTTAGGCATTTGGCCACAACACTTTCCAAAATTGATATATTTCGTACCTTATTACTTGGTTTTTGTGAATTTGGTCATCTTTTATTACATTGTACGCATATAAAGAAAAGAGAGGTATATATATATATATATATATATATATATATATATATATATATATATATATATATATATATATATATATATATATATATATAGGGTTAGGTTATTTTGTTTTCATTATCTATTGTGTGTCCGTATGACTGATTCTGGACCAATCATTTTAGTTATTTTAAGAAAGTAATTAATGCATATTACATGAAGATATAATAGGTATTAATTACATCTTCAGCATTTAATATCCATTAATTACTTTCTTAAAATAACTAAAATGATTGGTCCAGAATCAATCATACGGGCACACAATAGATAGTGAAAACATTTGAACCTAACTATATATATATATATATATATATATATATATATATATATATATATATATATATATATAGGGTTGGTTTATTTTGTTTTCACTATCTATTGTGTGCATGTATGACTGATTCTGAACCCATCATTTTAGTTATTTTAACAAAGTAATTAATGCATATTACATGTAGATATAATGAATATTAATTACATCTTCAGCATTTAATATACATTAATTACTTTCTTAAAATAACTAAAATGATTGGTCCAGAATCAGTCATACATACACACAATAGATAGTGAAAACATTTGAACCTAACTCTCTCTCTCTCTCTCTCTCTCTATATATATATATATATATATATATATATATATATATATATATATATATATAGGGTTAGGTTATTTTGTTTTCAGTATTTATTGTGTGCATGTATGATTGATTCTGAACCAATCATTTTAGTTTAAAATAGTAATTAATATATTACATGTTGAAAATATAAGGGGTATTAATTACATCTTCAACATTTAATATACATTAATTACTTTCTTAAAATAACTAAAATGATTGGTACAGAATCAATCATACATGCACACAATAGATAGTGAAAACATTTGAACCTAACTATATATATATATATATATATATATATATATATATATATATATATATATATATATAAATACAGGTTCAGGTTCATTTGAGACCATTCTAATTTTGTGAGATCGTGAGACCAAATCTAAAAATAATTTTAAAATGCAAAATAAATGGAAAAAATCCAAAATTTTGTTTTTTAAATATTATTTTCGGAACTTGAATTAACTAAAATAAATAAAAAAATCTCGTTTTTTTTGAAAAATACGTGAAATATTCTAATAGAATATTACACTGACATATTCTAAAAATAATTTTAAAATGCAAAATAAATGGAAAAATCTAAAAATTCTTTTTTTAAATATTATTTTCGGAACTTGAATTAACTAAAAAAAATTTAAAAAAAAAATTCCATTTTTTTTGAAAAATACGTGAAATATTCTAATAAAATATTACACTGTACATATTCTAAAAAATAATTTTAAAATGCAAAATAAATGGAAAAATCCAAAAACTCTTTTTTTAAATATTATTTTCGGAACTTGAATTAACTAAAAAAAATGCGTCTCACGGTCTCACAAAATTAGGCCGTCTCACATGAACCTAACCATATATATATATATATATATATATATATATATATATATATATATATATATATATATATATATATATATATATATTAGGTTAGAACCCGTGGAAACCACAGGTAAAAGATTTATAAAATTTAGTAAATTAATAAGATATAAGTTTTGTTTAGACTTTTATATTGATTATTATTTAAAATTAATATATATTTTTATTTGAATATCTGATATACGTTATGTATGTGAAAACATTTAATATAATTATGATTTACAGAACAAAATGTAAATTTGAATAGAGTGTAAAAAACACAATAATCTTAAAAATGATATTGATATATGAAAAAATTAAATATAATAGAAATATAATAAAAATAAACACAACACAATCAATTAGAAATTAAAAACTACAAATTGTTTATAAATTTTCAAAAACTACATTGTACACAACATTAAAATCTGGATGAAGTCTCATCCAAAAACAATCCTTTTCCCTCCAAATGGAATATTTGAGTTGTTAGAAATGCCACACCTTAATATATCTTTCAGAGTTCGATCTAAAGTTTCAAATGCATGCTTGTGGACAATATGTGCTTCATCCCAAATAATCAATGAGGTTTTTCTTACTAAACTGTCGATTTCACTTTCAGACGGTATCTTACAAACAAAATAATCATTAGATTCAACATGAATTATAAATCGAGAGTGTGATGTCCTTCCTCCGGTCAATAATAATAAAACAATCTCACTTGAAGCAACACTTAAAACTATATCACCATTACATCTAATTGATGCAAATATTGTCTTCCAAATATAGGTTTTACCTGTTCCACGTTAACCATAAACAAAGAAGAGACCTCCTTTCTTATCCCTAACTATAATTATGATATCAAGAAAAATATCGTGTTGTTCGTTTGTCGATGCAACAAACAACTATCAAAACTCGTTGTTAAATATTGTTAATACCTGTGTGTTACACGGATTAATTAAAAAAATTAAGTACTAAGAAGTAAATATTAATGATTTCAGATATGATATTTTCTAATAAAATATAAGTAAATGTTAAATATGTAGGATTAAATTTTTGTATAATTGTTAAAAATAATTTTGAAAAGATATTTAAAAATAAGATGGCGTTTCAGCATTTTTAAATTAAAGACAGAAAAAATCACATACTTGACTTAATTTCTCAATACATGTTCTAATACAAAGAGAATTGCATATACTCAAATTACCCACCAAACCTACACCATCTTTTGATTATGTTAATATTAGTAAATAGTAATTAAGTTCTTTTTATTGTCATGGTAAAATAATTTATTTATTGAAAATTATACAATTCAAGTTTTATTTTTATTCCTCTTACCTTAAACTTAAATTGTTCTATTTCCAATAAAAACTATTTTTTATCGTTGCATACATAGTATGTAAAATATAAAAAAGAAATTATGATTTCTCTTTTTCTTTTATAATAATTTTAGAAGCTTCGTTCGCATAGACATTATATATGACTTCTTGTTATATGTTCCCTCTTTTTTAACCTCAATAAGCATTATAAAACAAACTTACCAGTCCAATGCCCGACCTGTTTCCACTTTTAATAAGTAATGATATCTCAAGTCCATGACATTGTGTCCAATAATCTCTTTTAGTCAGGGGCGACCCAACTAATTTAGAGGCTCTAAACAAACCAAAAAATTGGGACCCTTTATGTAAGCAACCCAACTAATTTAGAGGCTCTAAGCAAACCAAAAAATTGGGGCCCTTAATGTAAGCAAAATGTTTTGAACTTGAGACCTTTAGTTTTATAAACTAATGCTTTTACCACCAAGTCAAGCTTCAACTTATATTTATATTCCAAAAAATACGTGTATATATATATATATATATATATATATATATATATATATATATATATATATATAACAGAATAAACTTTGAAATTGGGGCCCTTTAGAATTAGGGGCCCTAAGCCCTTGCTTAATTTTTCATGATGTAGAGCCGGGCCCTGCTCTTAGTCTTGAATTTCTACAATAATTACATATGCACTACATTGGTTGACAAATTTAAATAATATAGAAATTAAAGAGACTGACAGCATGCTTGCATCCATAGGCAACGATATTAACTTTCTTTCCGCCTCAATATGAACCTGATATAACATGCAGGTATAAAAATTAAAAACCACAATATAACACTTGAAAGGATATAAATTCCATTACTTTTCTTATTTGTTAAAAGACCAAAATACCCCTGTTTAAATGAAATATGAATTGTGCAAAGAAAAATAAAGAAATCATGTTTGCTCTATTATTGTTGCTAATAAACCAACATTCCACTGATCTGTATCTAAACAAACTTTTTATAAAACAAAGTAGAATCATCTTAAACAAAGCAATATCATCTAAACATAACTAAATGTGTGGCCATAAAAGATAAAAATGTAAATAAACATGCCTTTGAGTTTATGAAGTACGTGCAACTTCAAATTGCCTCTGTAGACACTCATAATTCATTTTATAGCCTATCTAATAAACCTTTCTGTTGCCATAATTTTGCAGACTCTGAAAGTTTCAAAACAGATTCAGCCGCCCCATTGGGATCTTCTTCAAACAATAATAAACTATGGCTAACCCACACCCATCAGTATTATTGGCTATTTCACCTTTTATGAATTTGAAATTTATAAATTAAATCAAAGTGAAAATATAAAACTAAAGAAATCTAAAACCGAAATTATAATATACTTTTTTCATTACAACGGGTAGATGTTTCAAATTACAATGCTACAACAGGTAGACATGAAAGAATGATGCAATACTAAAAAAATAAATGAATGTACATTGCCATTTTTTGCATTTGAAAGAAATATTTTAACACAAAACAGGCAAAAAATGATCCAAAAATGCAGAATGTAACTTAGGGGAGGGGGTTTACCAGATAATCAGCTTCAATGCTATCTCATCTGAAAATAAAGCACTTAACAAGTTCATGCACGGATGCACCTTTTAATCAATCTCATATTAAAAGGTTTACAACTACAAAATATGATCTGATTCTCAGAAACCCAACCAAAAAAAAAAGAATCAGTATAAAAACTTATTAATTGTTTTACATTCCAATACACGGAGGAAATACATAAGATTTAAAGTCATTGAGAACCAAAAACTCATCATGCATCAAATATTTTAAGTATGTTAGTGATGAATTTAACCAAATTTACCAGAATATGCTCTATTGATAAAAATCAGATGCAAAACCTGCCACTATTTAAATGTTAGTCAAACATGCAAATAACTCACTTTGTTCTTGAGCTTGATCTACACCTGGATTACAGAAGAGCTACCATTAGCTAAAAAAACGTAGCACTATAAACACTCCATATTAGTTTTCAACCAAGTATTATTCACATTACACCCCCTGTTATCAAATGCAATATCAAATTTCATTTTATCAATTAATTAAATACCAACCTTTCCCACTAATGGATTAATGATCATAAACCCACCATACATTATAATAATATCAAGATTAGAAAGAGTGGGGAGAGAAAAAGTAGGTCGCATATCCATTTTAAAGTGAAAGTATCAGCAGTCATCATTAATTCTTGCTTCAAGTTTTCTGCTTTTATTGGGGGTTATTTTTCAAATGTTTCAAAGTACAACTTACATCTCCACCCGAATCCCAACACCTTGGAATCTACAGCTTAGAAGAAAACAATTTTTCTTGGAACATTCATAATCATTTCTACCGGGCATTTTATCAAACACCTATTATGCATACCATTAAGCACCAATTACTACTACATCAATTGCTTGTTGCTACATAAAAAAGCAACTTGATTTCATGAGACGCGATTTGATTTTACAAATGAACTCTTTATCGGATGCGAACCAACAAAGACACGAAATCTATATGATGAGTCCGTCGGGTGCGGGAATAATCCCTTCCAATTCTGGTGAGGATTGGTTCAAGATCAAAGTAAAAACTTTAGTTTGATTTTAGTTCATAGAACCAACAAAAATAGAGTCGGAAATCTGATGAAGTAAAGGAAATCACATAAGTAATGGGGAAGAGGAGCTATTACCTTGTATTTATGGAAAACATCAGCGACTCAGTTAAACCAAACATTTGGAGATCGCTTACTTCAATCTCAAACTCAATAAATTAAGAAGCAAAAATAGAAGATTGACAAAAAAAAAATCGAACACATGATACATCGTCTAAACACCATAAAAAACACACACGAAAATCAAACTATTTACATGATGTTTCGATCCATAAATCAAAATAAAAAAATAAAAATAAAGAAATCGGTGAGGTCATCCATCCTTGGTGTTTCAATTATAGGAAAGAAAATGGAGTGACATGGGAGAAGGGGGGACGAAAGATGTGAGAAAAATTGTTATTTTAAAAGAGGGTGAAGCTGAGAGATGTTTATTTTGTAGCTTTGAAGAGTAGAGATGGAGATCGGACTTTAGCGCGAGAAAAGGAGAAGAGATCCACAGGAGTATATGAGATTTTGAAATTGTAACGGGGATGCTTATCTAACTCAAGGAATAAGAATTGCTGATTTAACGGGATTGAATTTAAATATATGATTTAAGTTGTTGGAAGCTGCCGTAAATAATGATACAAATTTAAAGTCTAAATAGTAATTTAAACAACTACTGAGGAGATTCCAGAACTGAACTAATTTTGGAAATATTAATTAAAAGTGTGAAGGGTATAAAGGTAAAATCACTTTTGGATATATATATATATATATATATATATATATATATATATATATATATATATATATATATATATATAGAGAGAGAGAGAGAGAGAGAGAGAGAGAGGGAGGAAGGGGGAGAAAGAGAGACTTTCAACTTCTTCGAGGAAGAGAAATGAATAAAAAACGAATTTGTAGGGTTGTCTTGGGCACCATTGGCAGTAGCAGAGGATGATCTCCAAATTCTATAGTTATTAAGCTGAAATAAAATCACGATGAATACGGTTGAGAAAAGGTGATCGAAAGTTAGTGACGATGGGGCAAATAGGTAGTGGTGTGTGTTGGGTTTTATACAAACAATCCTATGTATGCATGCAACCCTAGAATTGGATCTATGTTTTCACTATTAGATACACAACATTATGGGCACATAATAAAACCCTAATGAGTCATACTATTTTTGAAATTCACCAAGAAGATTAGATTACATACCTCTTATGTTGCAATAACAACTCAAATCCTCCTTGTAATGGCTTTAGAAAGCTTAGAGTCACAAGTGTCACTCCTCTAATGGCTCACAAACACCAAGAGCAAGAGGATGAAGAATGATAAGAGAGGAGGCACGCAAAAACATGTGGAAACCTTAAGGAAAATCTTAGCCACGTTTTTGGTGCTCTAGGGATCCTTAAATAGTGAGGCTATTAGGGTTATCTAACAAGGAAACCCTAATTTGACTGCTTAGGCCCTAAGCAACCCATGGACTCCCTCCTTAGAGGCCTAGGACGATTTCTAATGAGTTTCCCCATAGAATTCGTCCACCCCTCTAATATGGAGTCCATTACCCCAATATTTAACTATCATACAATTGACAGTTCTAGTCCCTTAAGTTTAATTAATGTCTTTTAGCCACAAAATTAATTCTTAATTAATTATTGGCTAATATTAATTAAACAATATGATTTCTCCTTTAATATATTATTCTCATAATATATTAATAAATCATAATTAATCCTCTCTCTCTCTCTCTCCATAATTTATCCTATCAAGTTGCTTTGGTGAAGGCAACCCAAAAGGACCATGCACCATCGGGTCAAGTACATACCAAAATAGTTATGGACTTAGACACTAATCCAACATTGTGTTGTCTTAGGCACAACTGGTAGTAGCAGAGGATGATCTCCAAATTCTATGGTTCGTCGGCCGATGTAAAATTGTGTAATCAATTATAGAAACAAAGGGGATCGAACAGAAAGCAACAGATATAATAAGAAGAATGGTTGGCAACAAAAATGAAGGCTTCCAGAAGTGGTTGGGGTCCGCGATATGTAGTTACTAAAGAAGACGTGAACTTGAAGGATTAAATGGTCGAAGGATTCAATTTTGGAAGTTTGTGTTTTGCTTCACGATTTCTTGTATAGGTTTTTACTCTTTCATTTGGCTTTTTGTAAGTTTTCTTCTTTTACGTTTTTCTTGCTTGTGCCTGATATTAATTGTGGGGTTGTTTGATGTTGGGACTGGGTTTTTCGTTGGGGCTTTGTTCGGATTTATATGTGGCTTTTTGGTAATTAATGGTGTTAGGGTTTAATTTTAGAGTCGAATTTCCTTCTATGCCACCAACGCCTTTGGATTTTCGCCGCTTCCCAACTGACACCTTCTGTTTTCTTTATATGTGTTATCTACTTTCTCTTATTTTTGGTGATTGGGGATTGATGAGAATCTGAGAATTTATGCAAAGCTTGCAAGTTTAACATTTCTTGTTGGGTTCGTTGCATGTAAAGCTTCAGCTAACAACTTTAGAGGTATCGAGCAAGAAATTACTTCTAAAGCTGAAGTTATGTATTAGAAACTTAGCTAACTCCATCCGTGTCTTCAATCTAGTGTTGAACATGATGAAATATATCATGAAACCGATGATGTTCTTATTCAGCTCGGTTGTGTAACTGTTTTTATGTAACATCTGCGTTTCTGGCTAAGCATTATTATGGTGATATAATAGTTAGGGTCAACAGTTGTAACCTATTTGATGTAACGAAGAAAAATTATTTGAGTATTATGTGATTTACATGTAAATTATGTGCAATATACGTGCTTATAACGATATATTAAAATAGGAATAAAATACGTGTCTAAAATAAAATAATAATTAGACCCAATTTCTTTGGATAAAGTTGAAGTATTCATAACAAGGATCCCGGAGATATAAAGAACACTAAAATCCGACTTATAACAAAGAAGTTATGACTCGTCAAAGTTTTGCGATTAAATCAGCACGGCTCCGCGTATCGTAAAAAGTAAATTTTTGACGAAATACTTTTTAGTCTTATCAATCTAAACAAAAGTCTTAGTAAACGTTAAACCGAGAACGTGCATATAGAGAACGTCCAAATCTAACTTCGTTAGAGGACGTTAAGAATTTTCTAAAATCAACGAAACAATATACAGTTCAGAAATCGAATTTTAGATCCGTCGATTCTTAGCCAACACAATCCAAATGAGAATTGAAGATCTCGTCAATAAGAGCTCAACGATATAAAGACAGTCGAAAATGGACATCGGATGACAAAGTTATGAATTTGTAACAGACTTTAACTGTTTAAGCTTTTTAAAATATAACTTTAAAATGAAGACAAAATTAGCCAACGGAGTCTAAACAAAAGTTGTAGATCACGTCGATAGCTACACGTGGATATACAGAACGTCAAAAACGGAGCTAGCATGCAAAAGTTATGCCTTTTACAAGATAATTTTCGGATTAACCACGAAGCGACACATGACATGATCTAAGACCAGACCTTCTTCCCCATGGCTTGCCACCAGACGGTGACACGTGGCACATTACGCCTAGCATATGACCCTTTTACAACCTATAAATATAAGTTGCAAATCATTGAATTCCTCACACCTTTCTATCCAACTCCCCCTCCCCTTCCCACCCCCAAAGCCTCTATTCCTTTCTCTATCACTTCCTAGGTGTTAGTAGCGAAGCCCCGGAGCGCCAGAAAGCCCCGAGACATAGAGCTTTCGGCTTCGAAGTTCTGATCACGCAGAGTCTAGTTTCTCGCTAAACCACCTGTAAGTTGAGTTATGCTTATCGTACTTTAAGTATAACTTATGTTTAAGTTCATTATCGTTATTATGAACCTATAAACAAAATTTATAAGAAATTCCAAGTCGTTATACTGATTGATCTACTTACGGGGATGATATCTAGCCTGAATTTAGTGTGGTATTTTGTAACAACGTAAATTTTCAAAAAAAAAATTTCATTTTCAAAACAATCATTTTTCACAAAATAACATCAACATATTGTTTCAAATGTATTTATCACAAAGACATTTCCCCAGAATCCAAAACATAAACTCCTCAAGTGTGTACGGATCATGCCGGCACCTTCCCACACTCATCACTGGTACCTGAAACACATCACACAACAACTGTAAGCATAAATGCTTAGTGAGTTCCCCAAAAATACCGCATACAACACATACGCCACTCAAGGCTATAATACGACCCTCCGGTCGATATGTCTCAGCGGGACCCTCCATTCCCGTAGCTCGTTGGACCCTCTGGTCCGGTCATAGCTCGTTGGGCCCTCCGGCCCGGCCTGTATTGTTGGACCCTTCGGTCCGGTCTATAGCAACATACAACATACTCATAGCACATAATCTCATACATAACACATAAGACCCTGTGGTCTACACATTATACCACTCTAGGTAAGGTATAGTGAGAAGACTCACCTCGATGTCTCGGTAAATATATGTCTCGGAATAAATGTGATCTAGCCTCCGCCTAATCACAGAAAGTAATACACTCATAAATACAACTGCACTCAACCCTAAAAGTCAACAAGGTCAACAGTCAACTTTGACCGGACTCGGCGAGTGCACTAGGGCGACTCAGCGAGTCTATACGTGTCCACTGACTCTCTTGGATCCTCTCTTGACACGCCGAGTACCTCCCTGACTCGACGAGTTCCACCTGGCATGAATCGCGAGGCCACCACGACTCAACTCGGCGAGTTCTGGCTTGACTCAACCCCCCCCCCCCCCCCGACTCACCCTGACTCACTGAGTCGTTCCCTCAACTCGACAAGACCACTCACTGAGTGATTACGGGCAAACTTCATACTACTCACCGAGTCTGTTCTTCAGACTCGGTGAGTTCATGCCATGCATAAACTCAAAACCACTTCTGAGGTCAGATCTATTCCATACAATCATAGATCTGGCCTCCCCAAGCATGATAATCACGTAAAGTCCAAACCTTGATGCTCAAACAACATCTATTTGCTCCTATATGATGTTTTAGCCCCATATTTCATAACCCTTGGTCAAAACTCCCATGAATCCTCATAAAGCTTAATGAATAAAGCTTCTCTGGACCTCTATAGATCCCATTTCAAGCCTCATCACAAATAGGGACGGAATGGACATCAAATCTAACCAACAAAGGGGTTAAGAAACCCTAACCCCTCATGCTCATCATAACAACAGAAAGGGAGCCAAAATATTACCTCCAAAGTGATGCTCTGAGCTCCAAATTCGAAGGATGTCCACCTTCCTTGCCTCCTCTTAGCTAGGACCTTCTTTGCCTTGCCAAACAATGCTTCAAAGGTTAACAATGGCCTCCTCTCTCTCCCAAAACGCTCAAGATCTCTTTAGGGTTTCTCTCTGGGGTTGGTGGCCGCAAATGACGGCCATAAGCCCCTTTAAATAGGTCTCAAACCCTGGAAATTAGGGTTTCATTAAACAGCTTGGACTCGCCGAGTCCAGACGCGAACCCGCGTGCAAAACCGCGATCCTACTCGGCGAGTTTAGACTCCAACTCGTCGAGTCTCCTCACATCACCCAAAAATAAAAGAATAAAAATAATACCTGGGAATCCGGATGTTACAATTCTCCCCCACTAGAATCAGACTTCACCCTCGAAGTCTCACTCTACAAATAACTCTGGATGCTGCTCAAGCATCTCACGCTCCGACTCCCAAGTTAACTCTAACCCTTTTCGATGCTGCCACTAGACCTGCACCAGTGACACCTATTTATTCCTCAGGACCTTGATCTTCCGATCTCTGATCGCCACTGGTCTCTCAGCATAATTCAGGCTCGCATCCACCTGAATATCTTCTAGTGGCACTACTGCCGACTCGTCGGCTATGCACTTTCGCAACTGCGACACGTGGAAAGTGTCGTGAATCTGACCCAACTCTGCTGGCAACTCCAAACAATAGGCTACCATGCCTACCCTCGCGACCACCCTAAAAGGACCAATATATCGGGGCCCCAACTTGCCCCTCTTCCTGAATCTAATCACTCCTTTCCAAGGAGAGACCTTCAGGAGCACAAAGTCGCCGACCTGAAACTCAAGCTCGGACCGGCGTATGTCCGCATAACTCTTCTGACAACTCTGAGAGGTCAACAACCTCTGTCTAAGCTGCTGGATCTGCTCTGTCGTCTGAAGCATAATCTCGGTACTACCCATCACGTGCTGCCCTACTTCTCCCCAGCAGATAGGGGTCCGACACCTCCTCCCATACAACAGCTCAAAGGGCGGCATGCCAATGCTCGAATGATGGTTGTTGTTGTAAGAGAACTCTGCCAAGGGAAAATACGTGTCCCAACTTCTGCCGAAATCCAACACACATGCTCGGAGCATGTCCTCGAGTGTCTGAATCGTCCGCTCACTCTGCCCGTCGGTCTGTGGGTGGTACGCAGTACTAAAATGCAGTTTCGTACCCAATTCCTCATGAAACTTCTTCCAGAATCTGGAAGGGAAACGTACTTCTCGATCTGAGACAATCGAAATTGGCACTCCATGCCGCGATACCACCTCTCTCACATACATCTCCGCTAACTTCTCCGCGGAAGAGCTCTCACTGATGGCCAGGAAGTGAGCACTCTTTGTCAACCTATCCACAATCACCCAAATTGCATCAACACCCCTCGCGGTTCTTGGCAATTTGGTGATGAAGTCCATGGTAATCTGTTCCCATTTCCACTCGGGAATCTCTAATGGCTTCAACTTACCATGTGCACGCTGATGCTCGGCCTTAACCCTGCGACAGTTCAAGCATCTCTCTACAAACCATGCGACATCCCTCTTCATACAGGGCCACCAATAATCCTTTTTCATGTCCAAAAACATCTTAGTGGCCTCGGGATGGATCGAGAATTTCGATCGATGAGCCTCCTCCATCAAAATGGTACGCATCCCGCCCACGGACGGTACCCAAATCCGACCCTGAAATGTCATAAACCCCCGGCTATCGGTAACGAACTCCGATACCAGCCCGACAACTCGTTCCCTCTTCTGGCTCTCAGGCTGCACAGCCTCAGCCTGGGCCCCTCGAATAGCATCCAAAACCGGGGTCATCACCGTCAATCTCAAACATACATCTCGCAATGGGGCGCTCTCCGCCCTACGGCTCAGTGCATCGGCTACAACATTAGCCTTGCCCGGGTGGTACAGGATCTCACAATCATAATCCTTAACCACGTCCAACCACCTCCTCTTGGACTCTTATATATATAGCATGGGCCAAGTTCATTTAGGTTGGGCTAAACTTGCATGGATAGTCCATGGAGTTTTTAACCCATGGATCATATGGAAATGAAAGGTCATGGGTATTAAGGTTTACATAGATGAAACTCTAATCCTCCATACTATATAAAGAGGTCCTTGGCACATGAAATGGCACAAGTGTAAAAGTAAACAAGAGTGGGCCGATTTCTAGTGTGCTTACCATTCTCTCAGGTTTTCCAAGGTGTTTTTGGTGATTTGTGATTCCACTTGAGGCTTCCACACTATTGGGGCTAAGCTCTTAAAGTTCAAGACTTCAAGCTACCTAAAAAGGTATGTTACCTAACTAGGATTTTGTAGTATAGTTGCTTCATATTATGCTAGTTAGGATAAAACCTTGGAATATTGAATATTTTCATGTATAATAGAGAAAACATAGATCCAAGGTTTATAGGGTTGCATGTACACGATAAGAGTGTTAGAATGCTCAAAACCCATCATACATGTCCTGTGCTTTCAGTAGTATAGGCCCAATGCTACCTTCCACACCTACCTATACCTTTCCTCGATGCTTTACCTAATAACTCTAATTCATACCAAGACCAATCGATATCCCACAAACTACCTCATACATCAATCTCAAGATATCCTAATATTTGCGCTACGTATATCAATCAGACCAATCATAATAGGTTGCCTTTTTGCATGCAAATTATACACAGAAAAGGATCAAATATACTTTCGAATAAAAGATTCTACCCTATAACCAAAACCAGGAAAGGAACAGGAAATAAGGCCAAATCAGTCATTCTAAGGCTATAAGCTCCTAACCGTATATAATTTTAAAAGCATACACCTAGCAAGTTCCATATGATCATCGAAGCTCCAATATCATAATAACATGGCTAGCACATTGGGGAACTACTTACTTGGCTCGACTGATCACGCACGTTGCACTCTCATCTCTTCCTTTCTTTTAAAAGCGTTTTATGTCATTTCTAAAAACAATTTTATCATTTCCTTAGTTTGAGTCCCGAGACACTCGAGAGTATACCCAAATCCCTCAAACCAAGGCTCTGATACCAACTTGTAATGACCCAATTTTCAAAGTACAATTTTCATTTTAGAATAAGAAATCTAGTTATAATTGTTTTCAAAACATAAGTCAATACAACTTTTATTCCAAACATCAAAGTGTCCCATAAAGTGTCTGCGAGAGAGTGCACGCCGCGCCATCATGCCTTGACTTTAGGATCTGAAGTACCTGAAACCATAAACAAATCTGTAAGCATGAAGCTTAGTGAGTTCCCTAGAGCATACCCCACACAATCCACATACAATGTCAGTTATAAAAGCTACCTCTACCACATAACACATATCAATTAGCTATAAAGCTACCTCTACCACATAATGCATATCAATTAGCTATAAAAGCTACCTCTACCACATAATACATATCGGTTAGCTATAAAGCTATCTCTACCATTAGCCACAAATGCTATCTCAACCATTAGCCCTGAAGGCTATATCTACCACTAGCCATGAAGACTATCTCTACCATTAGCCCTGAAGGCTATCTCTACAACCAGCTGTAAAGCTATCTCTACCACATATCAATGCATAACAATGCCACACACCTTTACATAGTAAGTATACCAACTATCATAAAATGGGCCGGCCTTGGTGCCTTAGACCCTTTGGTATGGTGAGAAGGCTCGCCTCAAATGCAGAAGCTTCCTAAAGAAATCCTTAGCTGCTGCCCTGTCCACTTCCTGAACCATCAATACTGATCAATATACCCAAGTAGCAGTTGGGTCGCATACCATGATCCTTAATCCATGAATGGGGGTAAAATGACTATTCTACCCCTGGCCCAGTATGATCCAAAACTAAGGCCCAAATTCCAAAACAAAACCAACACTAAGTAGGCTTTCCAAGCCCACTAATGGTCCACTAATGGCCCAATTTTCTCAATTAGGCCCAACCTCTCTAATGGGCCTTACCCTAAGCCCAAACATATTCATGGACCAAATCATCTGACTCCTAATGGCCCACTAAGGCTACAAGCCCAAAGCTGATGAGTACGCGGGGCGTACTTCTATGTACGCTAAGCGTACTAACTGAAGGTGGTGTACGCCATGCGTACCTGCATGTACGCCCAACGTACTCCTCTGTTAAGCTACTTTTCCATTAAGTGCTTAATACTCGGGATTTCAACATCAAACTTCATATCTAAGTCCATTAAGACGTCTTTAGGCATAAAGTTGGCAACTTTATGCCTTTGCATGCTTCATATGCTCCCAACAACCCATTAAGACCTTTCCAAGGTTCTTGATCCATGCATGAGGTTAGAATACTCATCAAGATTGCATTTTTATGAAGTAGATAGACCAAAGGACCTCAGATCTACTCTTCCTAAGCTCTGGAGTTGCTCAACTCCCAAGAGATAGTCCATAAGCTCATAAGAAACACCAAACAAGCCCTAACCTAGATCTCAAGCTATATAATAACAAGGTAGAAACTTTATACCTTCTGAGACTTGCAAATGAGCTGGAGGACCTGGATGTAAAAGCTCTTTACTGATTAGTGAAACTCCAAGATGATCACTCCTCTTCAAGAACACTAAGATGCACTCCAAAGTGGCCTTGAAAGCTCACACTCTCATAATTAGGGTTAGGGTTTCGAAGAGGGGTTAAAGGATGAGAAGGAGGTTGACCCTAGAGGGTGTAATGTTCTTTATATAGTGTCACACCCTAAAAATTAGGGTTTAGTGACTCTGAGCGTACGATGGGCATACTCCTCGTACGCTGGGCGTACCCCAGCTTACGTTGGGCGTACTCTTGTGCAAGCCGCCTTTAATGAATGGGATCTTCTTGTCATTAATTTTCATTAGGGGCTAAAATTAACAATAATTTCAAAGTATCATAACTCCTTCATTCTAAGTCCGCTTCCGACGAACTTTATATCCACAAAAAGGTGGCAGGAAGCCCTACGCTCCCATCGACACCTTCAAGCTTAAAACCTTCCGGATAAAACCCGGGACCCATAAAAGACCGAATCGCCCCTACCCTTTGGCTTCCAAGACCCCGACCGAGTACTTTCAAATAGGGTGTTACATGGAGGATTATGAGAGAGGTTTAGGAGGCACCAAAATCGTCTATACTCTTCTTAGAATACTTGAGTATCGATTTTAGTGCTTAGGGGTTACATATATAATGTAGAATTCCAAGGGTCATTGTAAACCCTAATCCATTCAATTAGGCTTTTGATCCAATAATTCATTTGGAATAACACGTCATGGACTCTCACATAAGCTTAGTCCACCACTAGTCAATCATGGATCATTAGCCCAAACTATATGTATCACTGATTTAGATAATCAACCCCTGTTAATTTAATCAGTCTCTTTTGATCACTAAATTAACTCCAAATTAACCCTTGATCAATACCAATTAAATAATATGATTTTTCAATTAATATATTATTCTTATAATATATTAATAAATCACAAACAACCTTTTTCTCAAATATCCTTCCTATCAAATTGCTCCAGTGAACGCAACCCAAATGGACCATGCTACTATCGGGTCAAGTACATACCAATTATACTTATGGTCTTAGACACCTAATCCAACAGTCTCCCGTTTGGATAATTCTATTAACTATAAATGCAAGTACGACTTCAAAAACCGACTAGCAATCGTATCTCTCAAACGCCGCTGTCAACTTTGATCAATAACGCATCCTTTAGATAAAGGATCATATAATCATCTGTTCTTCAAGATGTCGTGTGGAAAAAGACATGGAATGAATTCATACACATTGTTCAACAGTTTGTTTCCCGATATCTGATTTGTTTGACATAGAACTTAATTGAACACATCAATTGAGTCTTGACCGGTCCCATCACATAAGTCAAAACAAAATCATCGAGGGGCCCAAGATATCGCTTTTATTTCTCTTAGGATAAAAGGAACGGATAAACTTCGACTTATATGCTTGTACTAGTTACTTGTTAAATTATACACAACAACACGTTTTATAACACCAAGTTACTGATGCGTTTATGCACTATCAATATACAACCAACTCGTAATCAACAACTCATATATCTTGGTTTGAAGATTATATGATATCATCGTTTCACAATCACTCGTGATAAAATTCCATGAAGTGATTCATGTGAGCATGGGTTTAATCCAATACTCAAATCTTATTTTAGGATCACTCATGAACGTTGTAGCAAACTTTTGCTATGTCTAAACACCTTAGACAATCTACAAGCCAATTCAAGACAGTCTAACCTCATAACCTACTTCCAAAGTATTATCGAGGTTCTATTTTTTAAACATGTGATAAGGTAGAGACATACCAGGGAATGCAGTTAAAAGGTCGAATTCCTTCATCACCGACTCAATGGGTTTAATGGATAACCCTAAATAGATCAAAAAACTTAAAATTTTCAAATAGAGATTAATAAAATGGGGTTGAATTGATGATAATGTTAAAAAGATGAAGGCGTCGATAACCTACAATTGGATGAATAGGGGATATATTAAACGATTTAAGATGAAAATCACCTACTGAGAAGATACTTGAATACAACACTAAGCGATCATAAAAGGTTACTGGAAAGAAGTGTCAATTGTAAGGAATATAATTGAATGCTTTTTGAAGAATTGAAAATTTTCAAATTAGTATAACATGTACCTCTGACTATCAGGCATAGACCAGTTGTTGTAACTTTTGCATTACTTACCTGACTCTCTATAATGTATAATTAAAAATCAAGACAGTATAATCATAATTTACTGATGTTAGTTAAAATGTAATTTATTTGGGATGAGATTAGTTTTTGGTTATTTATTTGGGAAGTATAATATGTATTTTGCATTACAAGTGCTTACCTTTTGAATTTAACATTTGTTACTTTAGAATTTTATTTTGGCTTGACATAACAATGATCATCCCATATTTAATAATTTGCTCTTCTTGCACCTTTACAAACTGCTACCTGCATTCATTAAATCGAGATTTAACATTTTTTAAAAACAAATATAGACAACAAACTAGATAAAATAAAACATGTAACATATTCATCAAAAACCTTTGTATAACAATACTAATGAAGTAAATAGAATTTAGTAACGTACGATGGATGTGTGATCTTGTGCAACATTACTTTTATTGAATTAGTGTACTCCATCTAGCACATATGAATTGAAGTGCTCTGATAAGTCGAATTTACAAGTAATAAGTAAAATAGGAGGTAATAGGTGTGAAATATTCACAAATGTTGCAAAAAAATGATTCAAACAAATGGTAGAACTTCAATGGCTGTTAGGTGTGAGACCCGTAATAGCAACATATTTTGTTTAATAAGATGATTCATTATTTTAAGTATCATATATTTGGAAAAAAAATATACATTTACAAAAATAGAAGTTTTGTTAGTAATTTTATAATTTTTCGCATAATCATTTGTAGGTCTTTGTTACAATTTATATTACTACTTTTGTGTACAAGTCTAATAATATTCTACGTAAGCATTAAACCTTAAAGGTAACAATATGATATGCCTTTTCCATTACCTTATTTTGGTGTTTAAAGTTTAAATATTCTATCCTAATAAAGGAGTACCTAAATACCATGTGGAAGTTGCTAAGCCATGACAACTAAATCGGATACACTACATCTTCTATGGATTTCATATATTCTTCGAACACATTTATAATGGATCACAAATTAATCTGTAACGAAGCTAATCATCCCCCTCCACTTCGTCTATCGTATCAAGTCTTTTTTTTCCCCTAATCTAAGTTACTGTCACTATCATCGACAATGTTAAGATTCATTGATTACTTCTTTTTTATTTTAGGGATAATATGACAAAATTCATTTATCAGGTGCATCATTTATGTTTATATCTTCGTTTTTTTTTTTTTTGCGGATTTTGATATGCCTTCTTCGGTTTACCATCGACTTTTGTTTTCAGGCTCTTTTTTTTATAAAATAACATTTTTTTGTGAAATTCGTTCTACAATTTTGAGTATGTGCAGGTACGTTGATTTTTTTTGAAGTAAAGTAAGCATTGTTTTTGTTCGTCGTTGGTTCCGAGGTTTTTTTTTTTTTTTTTTTTTTTCCGATTTCTCATAAGCCATTACTTTTTATTTTCCATCTTTATCTACAATCTTTATGTATATAACACTTTATCCATATAGTCATTCACTACAGAGCTTAATGAAGGAAAAAAGAAACACCCCCTTAGTTTTATTTACTTTGCAAATTATCAACCCTCCATGCAAAGCTTACACCATAATGAAAAAAACAGACTGCTCTTATGAGGTAAATGCCAATTACGATTCTATCCATTTTCCTCTTGTAACAATTATCTCACTTCAAAACTTCAACACATCTGGTTTTATGTTTCAGCATATTATTGATAGCAGGAAAGATCCAAGCATTGCTGCATTTTGGTTAATCACAATGCCTCAAATTATGGGAGGATTTGAATATGATGATGAGGTCAAACAGAAAATATGGTGGCAATACAAAGTTCTTCTTGTTCTTATTTATGTATTTATTTTTTAATTTAACTTTATTACAAAATTAAATAGCTTTTTTTGTTGATTTTATTGTTTCTTATTTAGGAAAATATGCGAGATGATTAACTTCGTGATGTTGTAGCAATGAGAAAACCTGAATGACTGATAGTTTCGTTTTTATTACTTCTTTTCATAGTTTATTTTTAGTTCAAACCATCTCATTTTAGTCGATCTTCATGCATATTTTCTCTTTTTTTTTGTCATTTTTCTCCTTTACCGGGTGCTTTGCAGTCTTTTGAGCTTAATTGCAGGATTTATCGAAGACTATTTGTTATTGGAGGCTTAGAAGGATGCGGGACTCATGGAGGCATGTGATTTGCCTGCGGACTTGAAGTGGTGCGATTGGGCTAGGTGCTTGCGTAAAAGAAGAAATCAATTTGGATCTAATTTATGGGCAAAGATGATGATGAGCCGGCGCGGAATCGAGCTACAAGAAAATTTAAGGAGTATTGGGTCAATCATTAGAAGGCTTTAGAATGGCAAATGGGTCTTAAAGAGTTATGATTATGGGCTAAAGTTAAAGAAATGAAGATTGGGCTTAAATGCATGTTAAATGGCCCAAGTTTCACATTCAGCGTGACCCACGCGGTCCGCGTGGGTCCATACGCGGTCCGCGTGAATTATGCTGAGTTGTTTCCGGGTTTTGACTTGTTGACTCTATTTGTGGAAGTTTGGTGGGTAGCTTTTGGTCTCTTTTTGAATCCGGAAATTGGCTCTCTTTAGCTGGAGATTGGAGGCTCATTTGGAGGAGACTTGAAGAACATACTCCACATTTTTCTCTCTAAGAAGCTTTGGGAAGATTTGAAGAATATTTGGAAGATTAGTGTAATTTCCTTTCATCTTGCATCTAAGACAATGTTTGGTATCACTAAACTCTATTGTTTTTCTTTTACCTTAACCATGCTTGGCTAAATTTTCATTTGGTTGATTAGGGCTTGACCCATGGATGATTATTTGCTTTGAAGACTTATTATTACATTGTGTTTGAAGTTTATGGGAATCTTTTCTAGTTAAACATCTTGTTGTGTTTATTTATCTTTGATCATGAGCTTGGATGAATGAATGCTTGTTTTTTGTTGACTAATTTCTTGGTTAAGTAATGGACCTTCAAATTAGCAAGCAACAAATGGTTTATATGTTTCTTTTCATTCCATTTAAACCATGGAAATATTTCCTCCATAATGATAATGTAAGCATTTGATTATCTTTTGGATTTGGTAACTCTTACAACTTAAAGCTAATTGATTTTCACAAGATTTTATGCTTCATTGATTTTGTGACTTCAATTAAGGAAATGTGTTAAAAGCTCCTCTAACCATTTTTATTTCTAAGAAGAGTGGAGGCAATTTGTGCTTATGAATTGCTATTGCTAAGTTAAACCAATTCACAAGTGTTATTCCATTAAGTCTAATGATAAGTCAATTATATCATCCATGAAGTGTACCCCAAAATCAACCAATTCCACTTCTTTGAATTTAATCCAATCTTTTACTTGTTTGCTTGTCATATTTTCAACCTAGCTAGTTTTTAAATTTTGTCAAACACTCGAAAGAACTAAACACTCTCCCCATTTTATTTTCATTGTTATTTTACACGTATTTTTACAAAGAGATTTTTCATAAAGTTATAAATTGAACCAATCTCCGTGGATTCGACCTCTTTACCACTATACACTATTTAGTGTGTAATATTTATGGTTATTATTTGTGTTGGCCTCGACAACCACCAATGAGCAAGAAGTAAGATAAATTTATAATTTATTAACTTCAATGAGAAATTAATTAATTACAGTTTTTGTTATTGAATTTGAAATACAACAAAGATTATATCAATGGATCCAGAACGTGTAAAAAACGATCCAGTGGTAATAAAGGACATTCTTTACTACAAAGCAAAGAGCAATTTAGAGGCAAAAGTGAACCAAAGTTTTTTCATTTATTTTTAGTAAATTACATATTTGGTCCATGTGTTTAGTTGATTTTTTTTTATTTTGGTCTCTGAAAGAATCAGGTTGCAGTTTTTGAACCTTGTTTCACTGTTTTATAAAACTTTTATGATTGCCTAAGTTAACAGCCTAGCTGTTATTTTTTTTAAATGACCATTTTGCCCTTGGACCAAAACTAAAAGAAAGTATAGCACAACGACAAAGTTTATATTTTATGTTTATTTATTTATTTATTTATTTACTTAAGGTTTAGAGTATATTACATTTTTGGTCCTTGAGTATACTTGATTTTTTTCAGAAGGTTTTGAGGAGTGTTTTTGGTATTTCAGGGTCAAATGCCGACTCTAGTGGAGTACACACTTCTGTTATACCGCACATTCTTACCTGCCTATGTATGGTACCGATTCTTTTTGAACAAAGAATACGGGAGCCTCTTTTCATCTTTGACAACATGCTTATATTTAACTTTAAAGTTCATATCAGTTGTTGAGAAGGTATATTTTTTACAACATGCTTATATCCCTCCTGCAGATTAACAGGTTTTTATTTTAATCCTTACTTGTAATTAATTTCATCATTTTTAACTTTTTGTATTTTTATCTTATAAATATATTGGGTGAAGGCTTTATTATATCAGGTTTGTTCCTAAAAAGGTTTTACTATATTTCTTTAATGTGTTGGCTTTGCAGGTTCAAAGAACTCAACCAAGAGGGCCAGTTAGAGCATTGTATTATCATTAGTTTGTATATTTTGGCATCTTACTTTTGCAATAAAGAACGGTTAAACACAAGATTTGACATGATTAAGGTAGTTTGTATATTTTTCATCTTGTTTAGTCTAAAAATGAAACCTTTTTCATCATTGGTCCTTATAATATCAAGTTTCATCACATTGACTTCCTGATTACGGTGATTATTGTCCTTATGTTAAGGTTCTATATAGATTTTGTTCAATATTTTAAGGTTTCGAGAACCTAAATCAATATGAATCCTTGAATTACATACCATCGTTGAAAATGTTTTAATTTGTGACCAAACTTGGTTTAAAATCACAATGAACAAGTTGACACCTGAGTATTTTGACATTCTCAAAGGCCTATTTATCGACTTTTGAATCACAACACCTGATATTCTAAAGGTTTATTTTTATAAACTATTATTTATATATTTTAGCATTTTACTTAGTAGGACATTAAATTAATAAAGGAATTAAAGAAAACGAAAAAAAAAGAGGACGATAAACAGTACAAGTGGTTTGTGTATGTATAAATGGAAGTAATAACAATTTAGGGGTGTTTGGCAAAAAAGTTTATTGCTTATTAGTTTATTAGCTTATAAGTTAATAAGTTAGTGTAGGGTAACTTATGAAAAAATGATGTATTAGAGGTTTCCCATCGGAATAAGTTATTTTAATCCAAACACTTTTTTAACTTATAGTGATGTGGAACCTAATAAGTTGTTTTAAAAAAGCTTAGCCAAACACCTCCTTAATATGGTATGATAATGCTCTTGAAAAATAGATGTCATTTAATATTCATTTCTCGAAGTGAACGCAATTAAATTATTCGCCGCCCGCCGCTTTGCGCGGGTAGACGGCTAATATATATATATATATATATATATATATATATATATATATATATATATATATATATATATATATATCATCCAAGTTTAACTTTGAGTTTACTGTTTTCGGAAATAGGATCATAGTTACAGATTAAAAAGATGGAACCAAGTAACCAACACATCATATATATATATATATATATATATATATATATATATATATATATATATATATATATATATATATATATATATATATATATATATATATATTCAAAAACAACATTGTACGAATTAAAAGGGATTAAAAGGATTTAAGGAAGAAGTACATACACTTATTCGACTAATGAAGGTTGAAGCTTTTTTGCTTTTGTTTTCTGCGGAGGGATTACAACAGAATGTTTGTGTAAATCGATTATTAATAAGGTTTGAAATATATATATATATACAAGTCAATATGGTGAAAATTAGCAGGTAATCAATTGAAATCTCATTAAAACTTAAAATAGAAGATATCATGCCTGAAAATGTATTGGTTCATAATAATATTCGAAATTTTTGAAGTTTGAAATCAATAGTTTCTGAGATGTCAACATATAATATATTTTGAAAGCATTTTTGAATGAACATATAGCCTAAATTTAAGGTTTATATTAATAAGGAACTAATTTTGTAGTTGTAAGTTTCAAAAGAATTCAAGTATTATTCTCATTCAATTATTGCATTTAATTTCCTAATATAACGGATGAAAATTAATATTGGTAACGAAATCTGATTTTAGAAACTTTAAAATCATTAAGGAATCGTGTGAGACTTCAAAACAAACGGGTTGACTTCTTGTTTGATCAAGGCGACGTAAGCAACTTGATCTAAGAGTGTAAAACCTATAAAGAAAACGCTAGCCGTTTACCCGCGCCAAGCGACGGGTACTATTAATATCTTTCAAAAATTAGTTACTAGAGTCGTTTAGTTATTTTGTGGAAATAATTTACTACATCTAAATAATAATCAGTCAAAGTCATTCTAGCAAATACAAAATTAGTTAGAATAAAAAATGAAGAGTTATGGTTGTTTACAAATGTGTACAACAGATGATTGATTGTACATTATTAATCGTCAAATACTTCTTTATACACAACATTTAATGTATAGACTTCACTGCCTATGAATTGTTCGTTCCACTTCATTAATACTTTTGTATTGACACATGATATCCATTTGGACAATGCCACATAAAGTTGGTCATGCGAAAAATAGATTCTCGAAGATATATACCTACATTTGGAATTGTTGTCCTGAGCTTTATTCGTGAAACATAATCGAATTGGACATTGTTCTCTTTAGCTTGAATCAGAACATGTCATCTTTAAACGAACATAGATAAATCCATGGCAAAAATAACCTTTTTCTATCATGTTGACCAACAACTATTTCTGCATTAATGACGTTAAACTGAAAACTTTTACATATCAACCGATTGCTATTGCACAATCCATTTCATGGGTCAAGATGCCATAATAGTATTATCGACATCGAACTTTTAAACATAGGTAATGAGGGGTAAACCACTAACAGTGGATGTGTTCAAGAATTACACATGATAGAAGTTATTTATATCGTCTATTGACTTCATCAAAACTATAGTAAATTATGTATTCTTTATGGAATCGGTCGATCAAATAATCATTAATCTCATCGACATTCTCATTTTTTTGTGGATAATATGTAACAACCCGTCATTTCAGGTCATTGAAAATCGAGTCTTGTAACCTCCTTGAAAAAGTAATTAGAATATCATCGAAAAATGAAGTATTCAAAAGCTCTGTTTGGAGTACACTATGTAGTAGATATCGTCTTAAGGTTTCCAAGCATATAAAGAACACTAAAATCCGAGTTATAACGAAGAAGTTATGACCATTCTAAGTTTTCCGACAAAAACCGGCAATACGAAGTTACGTAAGAACGCAAAGTTTCAATAAAATACTTTTTGACCATAGGTGTCTAAATGAAAGTCATAGATATCGTTAAACTGCAAACGCACATAAAAAGAACGCCCAAAACGGACATCGTATGAAAAAGTTATGAATTATTAACGAATTTTCTTACCCCGACCTTTTAAAAATAAATAATAAAAATAATTTCGGAATTTGCCGACGGAATCTAAACGAAAATTGTAGATCTTAGTCTCACCTACGCGTGGATATAAAGAACGTCGAAAACGGAGTTCGTATGAAGGAGATATGAATTTTTGAAGTTTAATAAATAATTAATATATATTTTTAATTGAAAACTTCAGAATTATTCGAAGTCTGAGTCACGTGAGTACGCCCTGCGTACTCAAGCCCTTGGCCCCGGTTCGTCCACGTCGCCCCCTATGCGAGCTACGCCCCGTCCCATCCGAACTCCGGGGCAGTCGAGGACTCGGTCATGCATGACGCACGGGTACGCCCCGCGTACGCTCGTACGCCCCGCGTAACGAGGCCTCTCAGCCCCTATAAAAGGGATGCGAGGGTTCCGGGAAAACTTGCTCATTTCCTCTCGTTATTCTTGCGTTTTGCCTCGTTTTCCGTGCCCGTGCAAACCCGAAGCCCTGGTCGCCTAGCTCAAGTTCCGAAGGTTGTTTGTACTCCCGAGATTCCCGAGAATCCCGAGAAAATCCGCTTTTTCAAGCCAAAGTTCTGCTCAGTTTTCGTCACACCTTCTTCAATCTATCAAGTGAGTTCATACCCCTACAAACACACTTTAAATACATTTTAAATGCTTTTTATACTCTTTTAGGGGGGAAATACAAGTAAACATACGGTTATTATCGTGTATTTTATAAAGTTTCACTTCACTCGTTTTTATCAAATGAATCACTTGGAATTTATTTCTACTATGGAAAACTCTTGTCATACTTTGCATGCACTAGACTTATACAAAGTATTTAGTGATTTCAAAGTATCTTTCGTTGCTAAGCTGTTTTATACATTCTAAAAACTCATGATTTATGTTTTGTCAAACATTATGAAAAAGGATAAACTTTGCATACAAAACTATTACTTTAATACAGACTTAGTTGAGAATCCATGAGACATGTATATCTTCAAATACTACCTTCTTGTTAGAAGGTAATACTACAAGTCCTGTCTATAACAAGAGTCTCCCGTTAGGAGAACGTGTCAAATGTGTATAGATCTATACGGGAAGTCATGATCCCGCGCCCTGACTGTTAGCTACAGTCCGTCCTTTGGGGTGACAGTTTGTCATAACGCTACGACGCCTGAAGAACGTCGCTACAGGCATATTATGTTTAGTATGGTTATAAAACTCATCGGATACACAATTATTATAGTACTTCTGATTGATGAATGAGTAGCTATTAAAACTATTCTTTATCTAACAAACTGAAATCTTCTAATAGGTTTATTATATAAATCTATGTTTAAAATCTTCTAAAGCATGTGGTTTGCTTCCAATTTTTAGTCTTGTACATTTAACAAACTATTACTTTAGGAAAATATGGGATTTTCCTGTATACAAACCAAATAACTATTAGGAAAATAAGGGATTTTCTTGGTTCAACTATCTACATTTTTCAACACAAATACTTTCATACATTTCATACTTTTATAAGAAAATAAGGGATTTTCTTGGAAAACATACACTCATTTTGGAATGACATTCAATGTTTCTAAACCACTTACGAACTCACTAACTTAATTGTTGACACTTTCTCTTTGAAATAACTTGTATTCTCAGGGAACCGCTAAGCAGGTTGGAAATCAACTTTTGGGAATTAACGCGCTGGCGTTAATTATTTCTTTTCAAAAGATGTTTATGTATTTATCTTTTGAACATGTAATGAATACCATTATGTAAACACTTTAAAAACCCTTATTTATGTATGGTGGTGCGTACTTTCCTTTCTATGAACTGTTATGATACTGAATATGACGTCCTCCGCCCCCGAACGTTTCCGTCGTTCTGGTTTGGGGGTGTGACATAATATTGCTCATGAAATAATATAATCTGATTCAGATCCGTTAATTTCCAAGGATAGAAAGATTTTATTTTGTTTTAAGCAAATAATTTTCAAACGACTCTTATTTTTATTTGGACGAATATTCGTTTCAACGTTTAAAGTTTGAGTAGGTGTTTGGTGAATATTTTTTTTACGCAATATGGTAGTAGTCGGGCAATGCAATGATGGCATGGATATATAAGTTAGGGATGAACCTTTTAAGCTAAAAATCGAACTGGAACCGATTAGTGGTATTTGATCAGGTTCTCAGTTACCCCAAATAAGAGGTGATAAATTGCTTCGATCTGGTAGCGACAAATAATTTTATTTGAACATAGTCTTTTTTTGGAAAAAAAAATTATTTAAAAAAGATGACATACAATTTAAAGAATACATAATGTTTTGGAAAGTGTCATATGAACAAAGAGAGGAATGAGAGAGTTACAATATGGTAATTTTAAATCGGCTTAATGAATATGAACCGAAAGTTTGAATGAAAAAGAACAAAGTTTAGAAAGAAACATATGCGGTTACTACAATTAGATTGGACAAAAAGAAGTGGTAAGCGCCAAGCCTTGCCAAGAACGCCAAACACTACCCTTGTCTCTTGACAAGGACCTCACCAAGCAAGCCTTGCTAGCCGGCTAGCCAAAAGAGAGAGGAGAGACAAGGGAACAGTGGTTTGTGACCGGTTGACACTAATTTGTTTGTTTTTTTAAATCAAACTTATTTAAATGAAATCATTGTCACTCCCCAACTTTTAACCCAACTTTTACAAGGCAAACATATTTTTGTGGAAAATGTTACATGGCTTCAAAAATTCTATGTAACTTCATGTTAGCCTCACCATTACTCCCTCTAACCTAAGAGATATAATAGTGAGAGGTAGGAAATGGAAAAGAAAATATCATGTTAGTAAAACTGTATAATCATAAAATAGAAAAATGAAAAAATATAATATTTTTTTGTACTAATATACATTTAAGATAATGTTTTGGACAGAAGGATTAATCATTGTTCCTTATCAAAGAACTTAAAGAAAAAAAAAATCAATTGTACATGATATTCAACATACCCTTTCCCATCAACAATATTATTTCAAGTAATATTGATCAATAAAAATTTAACTAATATTATTTCGAGGAATATTGACATGAAAACTTAATTGCTTCCTAATTTTAATATAGTTACATTTATCAACTTTTATAAATGACGTCTTAACTGGAGGTTTAATTTTTAATTTAGTAATTAACAATTCATTGAGATAATTAGCCCTCCCAATATTTGCTAATACACCGTAAAATTCAATTTACCAATTCTTGTGCAACGCAACACGTATCAAAAAAATATTACAAACCTTAATTTTTAGCATCAACAAAAAGATTAGCCCTCCCAAAGTTTTTTTTTTGGAAGCTATTGTTTTTCTGATTCTTTAATTGATTCAAACAAAAAAAAGATTGCAGATCAATGTCTTTTTTTTAAACAAAAAATAACAAAAAAACCGTTTTGTAACATTAGTTTTATCCATGTGATAAACATCTTGCCAACATATTTAATTTCTTTTTTTTGTTTGGCGAAAATCATGCTTTCCATTTAGATTTATAAGGCTGATAATATGAGATTAGCATCCAATATACGTTTCCACTTCACATTAAATTAAGATATTCACATGTTTATTAGTTTTGGTTAATATGCATTTAAGGCCATAGTAATAACACTCAACATTGTATCCAATTTTGGTAAGAATTAGTAGTGATTTCAACATTCCATAATAACCTTGTACTCGATTTTTGGTAAGTATTACTTGTTTGTCTATGCTTCACTTATTTGTACATCAAGTTTTATATTTTATACCTCTTAAAATTCAAGAATTGTCCAATATACTTAATAATATAGTAAAGATAATCAACGGCCTGACTATTTTAGATGATGTCATAAGGTTTTCTCTTTTAATAATATTTAGAGATTATATTTGTATTTATTAAAATATGGTTCTTGAATATCTCTACAAATCATTGCATATACTTTGTATAATAAAAATTCATTTGACAATTTCTATTTTAAGTTAATTGAATCCTCAAAATATATTCAATCTCGGTTATTATGTAAATGTTAAATAATTCATATTTCTTTTCATCTTATATCATAAAACCTCAAAATAAAAATATCGTTCTTTCTACAACTAAAACTTTAACATGTAAAATCCTAATCCTAAATAGTAAATAAATCACATCATCATTAATAAGCAATGGAAATCTAATTAGCAAAATTAAAAGAATATGAAAAGGAATAGACGGACCAAAATTTTTCTCTGATATAACAATTCTAAATCTAAAAAAATAGCTTTTATTCCCGATATAGACCTAATCTAAGATATTATGTATAAATTTAATGGAATACAGAAATTGAAAAAGAAGAAGAAGATTCGAACAAAAAAGATTTCTCAATTTAAACCAACTTTTTTAATATCGGGTTGCATTTAATTAACTCAAAGAGACGAAGGGGCTATTTGTTTTTTTTGTAAAGATCTATACAATCACTTTTCTCTGCGCCGCGGAGACAATGTTTGTTTATTGGAAGTGCACAGATCAAAAAACGTCTGCATTATGTTTTCCTAGCACAGACATGAGCCAATGTCTTCAAAGGTCTTCACGGCTCATTTTAACCTTTAAAAAAAACGTCGCCTATCTTTTTTTTTTCTTCCTCCGCCGCCTATCCTTTTTTTTTTTGCTGAAAATGTCTTTTTTATGTTTATGACATGAAATTAAGTTTGAAAAATCAATTTATTTCAATATCTGCAGACGTTAAAAAACAAATAGACTTCTTATTGCAGACTGCAGACATTTGATCCATCTCTTCTGTTGCAGAGGTTTGCAAATATGGTCCGCAGATTGCAAACATTTTGACTTCAGAAAAACAAACATCACACCGAAAACTTCAACTTTCGACTTGGGTGAAATAATATGTTGGACTTTGAATTGTTGAGTTATTGGGCTCACCTCTTTTGGGCTTTCATTTATTCATTAAAGATTTATATCATTGAATTCATTTTCTTTGATTTGTCATCGTTTAGGCATATTGTTGTTCATCTTCTCTGTCAGTTAGGATTGTAAACGAACCAAATCAACACAAACAAAGACTTATTTATATTCGTTCGTTTAAGTTAGCCGAACAAATGAATGACACAAACGAGTTTTCTTATTCATGTTCGTTCGTTTAACAAATTACTTTGTTCATGTTCTTTTGTTTATGCTCATGAACATGTTAAACTAACATAAATGAACGACATGAACGAACAAAGATAAACAAACAAAATTGAACATATATAAATATAAAAAAAATATATACTATAGTAATATAATACAAAACAGTTGAACATATATGAACATAAATAAACTTAAACGAACGAATACAAAGAACTTAAATGAACAACATAAAAGAATGTTCACGACATAAATGAAGGAACAAGACTATTGTTCATGTTTGTTCGTTTAACCAAACGAACATGAATTTGTGTTAATGTTCGTTCATTTATTAAATAAACAAACATAAACGAATTTCCCATCGAACAGTTCATGAAAGAATCGCCGAACGTTCGGTTCGTTTACAACTCTACTCTCACTATTTCTTTGTCTTTTACAGCTTTGCTCTCAATATTTCTTTGTCTTTGTCTTCCGGATGTAGCTTTGTGAATGAAAATTTTCATATATCTCAAATAGACTTTAAATACATCCAAAAACCCCCCAAATGAAGGATTAAACTATCATATAAGTAATAAAATTACAACAAAAATAAAAATGCGTGCTACAATACATTAGTTAATGGATTGGAAATGAATATTACACAATCCCCCAAACTTACTATTTTATTGCCCTCCTAATGAAAACAAATTAAAGAAAGGTAAATTATGAAAGCAATAAATAAAATAAATTGCAGCATTTTTCTCATCTGAAATAAACAAGGGATTCTATTTTACAGATAATAATAATAAGATTATTCATAAAATTTATCATGAAAGTATTGAATTTGTCAGAATTTGGTTATTGAATATCAAAATGAACTAAATTTAATCTTAACGTTTTTGTCAAATCTAATAATTCGCGCAAGTTTCATTCGGTTTCCCGGTTGGAACTTGCCACGTGGCTCCATGTGGCATGACATGGCGTCCTAGGTGGTCCAAAGTAAATGGAGTCCTAGGTGGTCCAAAGTAATGGAATGATGTCGTTTAGATTCAAAATCACTGCCAACTCTTCTTTCTTTGGTTCAAATTCACGATCAACTTCTCCGCTCTCTTTCCCTCCTCTCGTATTTAAAAATCTAGATTGTAGTTGTTGATAATGCCATCGTCTTCTAATCAAGGTTCAATAAGCTCTTATGGAAAGAAATGTACATAGTGGTGTGGCTTTAAAGACTTTTTTTTTAACATTATCACGAATCAGTTAAATTGACTATGGGCCATACTGTCAACGTTTATATAAATTTCACCACATAATCAACGTAATCAACATGCATTTTGTGTTTATTTACTTTTTTTATTTCAATCCCCAAAGAAAAATAAATTATAAAAAAGCACACAACACTTGAGTATAGAAACATAAACAATAAGCACTGCCCCTTCCCTAGCACATGAACACAAACAACGGTCCCAAAATCAAAGAAATCCCAACCACCACCATGTTTGCGTTACTGGGTGGACCAGCAACATGAGTGGGGTTTGAAGTAGTTGATGGTGTAGATGGAGTGGTTGATGACGGAGGTGAGGAGTTGTCGCCACTAGTAGGTGTGGTTGGTGTGGTGGTGCTTTTAGAAACCACGTTGATAGCAAGTTTCATCCCTGAACTGCAGTGGCCAAAAGATGGACAAGCGAAGTACATTGGACCTGGTTGTGTTAGGTTAATGGTGGTTGTGCCACCACTGTAGGAGCTGATGGAGTTGCTTGTGACACAGTTGTCGTAATCAGATTTAGATACAATGTCCACTCCATGGCTGCCACCGTAGTTGAACACTATCCATGGAAAATAATTCGAAAGGCTTAGTTGTTGCCCAATGGAACATATCATTTCGCTAATTTGGTCATTTGAATATTTAACAATTTTTGTAAATTATTATATAAATAATCCAGTTATAAAAAAAAACTATCATAAAAACCAAAGTATCTTATATGTTATAGCTGTTCTATATATAATTACCTAACATGATCAATTTTAGAAAGTTTAGTGGTTTTGTCAATTAAGATGAAGTGACCATATTAAAAATCAAGTAAAAGCACATTACTATTGAATCTCTAGGATTTGAACTTGGGGCTCACTTCCTTTTGAAGTGTTTAACCTTGATAGTGTTACAAAATTTCCATATACTAATATTAAACTTGTCGTATGCAAAGTAAATTACTTGGATTAACAATGATTTTTTTTTCCTTTTTTTGAAGTCACCGCACGTTTCACCAATAGGTCCTACATCCAACATACAAGATAAATCACAATGTCCCCGGAACAAGAAAATGTGATACCCAAACTTGAACCTAACATCACACTTATGGATTCCAATCTCCTTACACATTGGCAAACGTGATATATTTTGCACTTAGCTTGTTTTACTTTCAGATAAGATTTTTTTTTATAGAAAAGAAATGTTATGTAGTTGCAGAACTTACAAAGTGTGTCTCCGACATTGAACGTCTTGCTATCAGCCCACGTAGTATAATCTCCGAAGTTTGTCCAGCCGCTACTATCACCAACGATGTGTTGCACTGCAAAGACCGATGGTGAGGCCATGGCTAAAATTGAAACAAGAAATAATACAACCATTGGCATAGTTTGGGTTTTATTTGTAAAATTATTTTATGGGAGTGTTGTTCTGGTGACAAAATTGGGGAAGAATTGGTGCATTTTATACACACAAATGAAACATGGATATAGTTTTAAAAATCTTAGAATATAAATTAATAGAATTGGTTATGTGGCAGATGGAATATTTGACTATCTCGTGCATACTTGCTACTAACTCTTACCTAATGTTTTAAGAACTCCAACCCACTACCTCACCCCACATAAACCTATGCCTCAAAATGTATTTATTTTAAGTGTTTTATATATAGTTTTTAGTCACCATTTATTATTTTTTAAAGTAAGAATGTGATGTTTAAATGGTAGAGACCTGAATGACCGATTTTATGAAGAACAATATTTGTTATTTATATTAATCCACTATGAAAATATTAATCGAAGTCTGAGTAGTTTACAAATTACAACAAATGCATTAATTTAATAGGAGAACTTCGTAACCCTAAAGACTATTTTAAAATAGATATAATCCCAATTAAAGAGAAAAAAAAATCTAAAGTTATAAAAGAATTAGTTGTGAGACCCATCTATTACATAGTTTAATTTAATATATATATATATATATATATATATATATATATATATATATATATATATATATATATATATATATATATATATATATATATATATATATATATATATATATAGATCAAAATATTTAAGAACTTTGAATTTATAAGAAAATAAAAAAATAAGGAATTATTATAATAGAAATGTTTTTTATCTTTTAAATTTAAACAAATAATTTAAATAAATAAAAGAAACTAATGAACTTTAATTTTGAGAATTTGAAATTAAAAGCTAACCTTATTAATGAAATTGATATTTATTTATTACTAAATTTATTACGATTATTACATTAAAATAATATATGGATGTGAGTCCCGTATCCACATTAATCACGTACGCGGGGCGTACAAGCTTGGTACGCCGAGCTAGGCCAAAGAGATTATGATTTTGCATTGTTGGGCCATGCAGATTTGGGCCTTGTTGGGCCATTAGTTTCTGTTTGCGGCTTTTATCTAGCATGTTGTACTCTTTGGTTCTAGGTCATAATGGGTTGTGGGCCTAATTTGGAAATTGGGCTATATTTTGGGCTTAAGATTTTCATTTTAAGTGTTGGGCCTTGTGAGTGGTTGAATTGGACCTTGGCCTTTGGCCAAGATGGATAAAAGGTAGAATAGTCTTTTACCCTGGTCATTAGGCAAGCAAATCAGATTCTTGATTATGGAATGTGATTCAATTATCAATTGGATGATATTTGATGGTGATAGCGTGCGGGGATTTTCGGGTCAACGATCCGAGCTTTTGTCTAAGATATTTAGCCACTTCAGTTGAGTTTTTCCTCACTATACTTTCAGGTCGTAGGCACTAAGGTCGGCCTATTGGAATAGATATCCTGTTATGTGATAGTATGTTATTGTGTTGTAGTGATCTGCTAGATCGGTATCCTAGTATATAGGATGATGTTATGCTTAGTGATTTGTAGAAGTGTCCGATTGTCTGTTGTTTGGTTATATGTTGGTTGGTGGTTGAGGTTTTATTGCTATGTGTATGAACCAACAGACAGGGGGCAGTCCAACCCGGTGGTTGATTGGGCCCGAATGTATTCCATCTCGAGGATGACTGGACCCGTTATATAATAGCATTCCAACCCGATGATTGAATGGAGTTGGGATATTCCAACCCGATGGTTTATTGGATCGGGCATGATTGTATGGTATATGATGAGACTGGACTGCTTTGTGCATCAGTCCACAGGCCTGGGGTATTCCAGCCCGATGGTTTATTGGACTTGTTATGTTTAGTATTCCAACCCGATGGTTGATTGGACCAACATGCTTATGATGAAAGGGTATTCTATCACGAGGATGATTGGGCCCATCGTAGACATGCCTGGTATTCTAGCCCGAGGCTGATTCGGTCAGGCATGAGTATTTAAGCATGCTTGTTGTATATGTGTAATGCCCTCTTCTGAATCGCTTTCATAATTCGAGAATGTGGCCTGAGGATAGATTATCATAAGGCTTGGAGCCTTTGTAAGAGAGAGATCTAAACCCATTCTAAGTATACATAATGTAAATAAGGTGATCCGGGAGTTGGGTCGTGTCTTGAAGCCAAAGGGGTATATCGGTAAAGTGGCAGTTCGAGCCTATTATGGGTTTTAGGTTTTATTCGAAAAGTTGTAAGGCTTGGACGTGTTGTTAGGGGCGTAAGATTTCTCGCCACCTTTTGTGGATATAAGGTTCGTTGTAAACGGACCTAGAATGATGGAGTTATGTTATTTTGAAGGGTTTGGCAGTTTTGGTCCCTGGGTGGGAAAAGCTTGCATTTCAGCATGTATGCAAAGGTGACAAACAAGTGAATACGCTCAGCGTAAGCTGGGGAATGCCCAGCGTAGTGCTGGATAAGTGAAACACGGGTGTGAAAGACGTACACACAACGTACGTCCAGGATCTCCAAAACCCAAATTTTTAGGGTTGACTCGCTATTTAAAGCACCTTAAGTCCAAAGGGGTGTGCCTTTCTTTTATTCTCAAAGCCTTAAACCCAAATTTCGAGTGGTAGCCTCATCTAAGAGTGTTGTGAGCTTTGTGGGTGCATTTTGGGTGGTCTTTGGTGCATTTCAAGAAGTTGAAGCTCAATACAAGGTGGTGGTTTAAGGGAGGACTTGTAGATCTCTATATTTTCAGCTCCAATAAGGGAAAAAGTTCTAAGCTTGATCACTAGATGTTGTTGTTTACGAATATGTGGGTTATTGGTCCCTTTTTGGCCTCATGAGCAAGATCTAGTCGGTAGACACCACTTCAGGAGCTTTGAGTTGCTACTCTTAGCATTTCAGAGGTTATAAGCCCATAAAGTTGTAATCTTTGAGGCTAGAAACCATTCATGCATGTTCTAGATGAGTGTTATTGGGTTAAGTTGGTCATTAAGACCCTTGAACCATGCAAATGCATAAAGGTGCCAACTTTATGCATTAAGAGCTTCATTTTGTGGTTCTTTGAAGTTTGGACGCAAAAATCTTAACTGATTAAGTCACAAAAGTATTTTGGAAGTTCTGTGAGTATGCCCCATGTAAGTCGATGTACGCCATGCGTATAGAGTCAACCATCCCGTAGATGGTCAATGCGAGGCGAGGGTACGCCCAACATACAAAAGAGGTACGCCCCACGTATGCCTCTGTTTGGGATTTCGGACTTTGGGCTTCGGGTTTAGGCCATCTGTTTGGGCCTAGATTCTTGGACGCTAATTGACTATCGGGTTGGTTGTGTTTTGGGCTAATTGAAGGATTGGATCATAGGATAAGGCCCAATAAGGAGTTTGGGCCCAATTCGTAAAATTGGAACATTAATGGGCTTGTAAGTACATGGATTTCGTTGGGCTAGCTATGGACAAGTATGATGATTTACAAAAAGTAAATGGGCTTTAGAAAAGGCCTATGTAAGGGTTTTGGCCTAATTTGGAAAATTAGGCCATTAGTAGGCCTTTATGGATTTTGGAGTTTTGAACTTGATTGGTTTTGGACTTAGGCCTTAGTTAAGTATCTTGTGGGTCAGGGGTAAAATGGTCATTTTACCCAAGTAAGGATTATGGATCATGGTATAGAGCCTAATTGCTAATTGGGTATTATTTTGATATTGATAGCTCGAAGAGTTGCCAGGACAACAGCTAAGGATTTCTTGCAGTGAAGTTTAGCAGCATGAGGTGAGTTACCTTCCAGTAGAAGTGGGTCAAAGGCACCAATGTCAGCCCACTAGTAAGAGTTATAGTAGAGCTGATTGTCTTTGTGATCATTATCAAGTATGTCACTATCTGTTATGCTTTATGTGCTAGTATGCTATGATATTATGTGATATTGGTAGGAGGGGGTAGGATAGACCCCAGTACCAGTCGATAGGGCTGAAGGGGTATGCCAGCACCCGAATAAGCTAGGCAGTATATGACTTATGTGTTTATGAGCTAGCATGTTATATGGTACAAGTAGGGGGTGAAATAGTCCCCGGTAGTGGTCGAAAGGACCAAAGGGGTAGGCCAGCACCCAAATATGCTAGGAAATATGTGATTTATGTGTATATGCTAGGATATTATATCGTAGTGGTAGGGGTGAAATAGTCCCCGATTACCGGTTGAAAGAGACCAAAGGGGTAGGCCAACACCCAGGTATGCTAGGTGGTTACCGGTTGAAAGAGACCGAAGGGTTAGGCCATCACCCATATATACTAGGCGGTTACCGGTTAAAAGAGACCGAAGGGGTAGGTCGGGCACCCAGGTATGCATGATAATATGTTATTTGTATGGTATGTGGTATGATGAGGGAACTAACTAAGCTTTGTGCTTACAGTTTACGGTTTTGGTTTCAGGTACTTCGTTTTCAAAGGAAAGGAGACAACTCGATCGCAACGCATCACACTATGTTTTCCGCACATGAGATCTTTGGGATTTGGACTCTGATAATACTTTTCTATGACATGTTTTAGTTATTTGAAATACTGGGTTTTGATGATGAAATGAGTTAACACTATGGATGTTTCAGATTACTGGTTTTATACTTACATAATTAAAAATGAAATTTTTGGCTGTAAATTTTGGGATGTTACAAGTTGGTATCAGAGCCTTGGTTTGAGGGATTCGGGAACACTCCCGGGTGTGTCTAGACTCAAACTGAGGACTTGGTATGAAAATTTTCAAAAAGAAAAACCACTTTATAAAAAGAATTTGAAAAGAGAAAAGAACTTTGAAAAGAACAAGGTGTGTGATGCGTGCAATCATCCGAGGTCAAGTAAGTTTTCCCTAAGATATCCATACATGTTATGTTATGATATGAATTGAGAATATGTGAACTGCATGCTAGAGTAGGGCTAAGGATCTAGGAAGGATGCCTTATCTGCCTACTGTATGTGCTTGTAGATCTGCATGCTAGTACTTATCAGTCAATGATAGGATAACCTGTTTAGGTTATGCCTGATTGCATGAGTCTTAGAATCTCATGCCAGTATAGATTCCTTATAAGAGGATAGAATGGTTTGATTGTAGTATGTTGGTTAGATTTTTCCATTGTCCGAATGTTGCTTGATTTGTGCTTTGTGGGGCTCTTAGTAATGTGAGTTTGCTACTAAGTGAATATGCTAAGTCACATGTGGCATAGGCTGGATGTTCTCAGAGTGATGAAATTGACCCTAGTGCGCAGCTCTCGTTTGAGTCTAACCATTCAAGGGATGAGTCCTTTACTCGAAGGATTATCTGATCTCTGCTACATGTGGCTATATTCATGAGGTAACTAGTTGACATTATTGGTAATCTTTCAGCAGCTGAGGACTGGGTGAGTTCAGGAACCTAGGAAAGCCTAGGATATGCTTCAATGGGTTAGAAATGAGGTTTAGTGAGACTTTGGTGCATCAGTTGAGGAAGTGACTTAGAGGATTCGGGAGGATTGCAGAGGAAAGTATGGATAGGTGTGGAAGGTAGTATTGGGCCCGTACTACTGAAAGCACATGATCCATACTCGAATCAGTGAGAGTCTTGGAGAATCTGAGAAGCTTCGGGGAGGAGAATCCTTGAGTATGTTTTGACTAGTGGTTTCATAGTTTTTTTTCAGTATGGAGATGAGCACTCAGGGAGGAGGTTCAGGTTCTGGTTCGGATCTTGACTCAGGTGCGAGTGCTAAGTCGATTAGAAAGTAGATGCGGGAGTTCATCTCATCGGAGATTACCCACGGTATTTTGGAGTAGACCCCTGTGATTCCCGATTCAGTCAAGGAGGGGATCTTGGAGTTATTGGATAGTTGCCTCGGGGCCTTTTGGGCCGAGATCGTTACGGGGAAATTGGGGACTTAACTAGATCCCAATTCTTATGGATCCTTGAGATCCTTTAGGAATGAGGACCCTATTGTTAACTCTTATCATTTGGGATCGGAGGTGGGTTACGCACCTTGTCTTTAGGAGAGTCTACCACATGATTGGATCATTGTAGAGGTTTCACGAGCCCTACAAGAGGAGTCACCCATCATCATTGGGCATGTTACTAATAGAGTGGTCGCTAGACGCGAAGGGCGGACCTCAGTTATATAGGCGGTTGATGGGGTGGTCGAGGTAACTCAGGAGAAGAAGATTGGTTTGGATGGACAGCTGGGGAAGAGGAAGCGAGAACATGGTCTGGATCGACGAATCGAGTAGTTGGGTGCGGCGGCAACAAGTGTTAGAGACCCGAGTGGTCGTGGTAGTTGCACGAAGGATGAAGGGGTACAAAAGTATGTTCATAGCAGGTCTAAGTGTGGAAGGTGCGGTGGAAGCGTCACAATCGCCAAGACTGCACGTTGGAGGTATAGTTGTGCCATCGTTGTCATTAGCTTGGTCATATCAGGGTAAATTTCCCTTGCATAGAGGTTAGGGTTGCTCAGGTTTCATCGCACTTACTTCTGCAGGAAGTCAAGATCGAGTCATAATAGATTGCTGATATGTAATTTGAATTCCCCTTTCTGTAATGAAATTATGGTGTACTTACTTTTAATCATCAGTTGTATTGCTTTGAAATCTCACTGGGTTTTGGGTAATTGTATAAAGGGGCTTATTTCTCTACTTGTAATTAGATTATAATTCAAGAAATATCATATGCCAATTGCAAAGCATGTCTTGTTAGTGGGTTAGAAGAGTTTCGTATATCGTATAGAGAGTTCCAAGTGTTCGGTTGTTATTTAGGGTTGAGTTCGAGATCTGCCTAGGGGTATTGAGTAGAAGGATACTGGTGTTAGTCGCATCGGTTACGTTCAGATAGAGTTCAGTGGTTCTACGAGAATGGAAGTTGGAGCGAGGATTTTTCGGCCAGAGTAAAGGTTAAGGTTTCTAGTTGCCACCATCAAAACTCAAGAAGTTGATATAATATCATGGCAGATGGATTGAGGCATCGGACTAGACCATATTTTAGAGGATGGGCGGTCTTAGGGTCGACTGATAATCGATCACTAGCATTGGTAAGCGCAGGATGTCAACAGTTGGATCCTAGAAGGTAAGAATGATTGGGAATCCTTCAATTCTCATATGTCATGAAGACTTAGTCGAAGCTAAGTGGGGGAGAATCGATCAGATATCTAGGATCAGAATTAGGTGTGAAATTAGGATGAGTTTCGCATCCCCGTCAGGGAGGAAGGAGGTCGAGTGACCATCCAGATTGAGGATTGTGAGAAATGGGAGTTTGGAAAATGTTCCAATATTTGGTCCACGTTTTCCCTTGGCATCGGATAGCAGGCCTCGGGAAACAGGTCAGGGATTTCAGACATGACACGAGTTCAGATTGGGATATTGGATCGTGTATGCATGCTCGACTTTGGGTGTGTTCGGATTAGTAATCAGCGGTAAGACCATGGTCAGCGGTTAAGTTAGCATGAAAAGTGTTATAAGATTTCGGGATAGCCGTAACATTCACTAGCAGTCAGTCAACGTGGAAAGTGTTGTAAGGTTGCAGGATATTCGTAGCATTCACAAGGTTGCCGGATAGTGATAGAAGTGTTGTAAGTCTGTAGGTGTAGCAGTAGCAATCACAATGTTTTCATATAGTGTTGGAAGTGTTGTAAGGTTACGGGTATAGCCGTAGCATTCACAAAGTTTTCAGATAGCATTAGAATGTTGTAAGCCTGCAGGGGTAGTCGTAGCTTTCACTAGGTTGGTAGATAGTATGGGAGTGATGTTAGATCACGGGATGAACCGTAGCACCCACCATTTCGGGCTCGATCCCCGACAACGGCGCCAAAACTTGGTGGGATGTCAAGTCCACCAAGAAAATTACACCCTTTGTTTGCAAATAAAACGTAATATAATGATAAAAAGGGGTATCGATCCTCGGGGAAATGGTTGTATTCAATCACCAATGCAATCCAAAAGAACTAGTGTAATTAAACTAATTAACTACAATTAGACTAAAAAAGGAGGGGTGTTTGATTCCTTGAAAACTAAAAAAACTTGAATAATTAAAAATCTTGCAATTAAGCAAGTTGATGAGATGCTCAAAGGTTGGGAATAATTGGTTAACTATGGCAATTCAACACAATGAACATTTATGTGTTTATCATTAGGATCTAATACAAAGCTTATCCTTCATCCCAAATTGGTTATAGCAATCATGAAGCATGAGATGCCAAGATTCCTCATAGGTAGTATGGAGGTTGGGGAAGCCCACAACACACCTTCTTAATTAAGATCAAGAGTCAATTGAAGCAATTGATCCCAAGAAATCAATTAGCCTTAAGAATGAAGGAATCCCCAATTCCTAGAGGATGTCAAATGCTTACACGTCCATAAAGGAGTTATGATTCATAAGCTAGAGATGATTTCTACCATCACAAAGCTTTTGTTCTAGATAAATTCAATGATCCAATGCAAAATCAAAGAAACAAATCAACAATTGCTCATTCAATTACTAAGCTCATGATCAAAGCATCAAATAAGCATAAGAATAGCAAACTAGAATCATAAACATGGCATAAATTGATAATCAACATAAATCCTTCAAAACCCACAAACATTCATTGGTTTTTAGCTAAAGTCAACCAAATAAGAGTATTAGCCATTCATGGCAACAAAGTAACAAGAATAATAATCTAATTGCATAAAGAAACTACCTAAGATTTGGAAAGATGAAAGGAAATGGTTTCTAGCTCCCAAAATCGCCTCTTGCAGGTCTCCAATGGTGAAAAATCGCCAATGTGCCTCTAGATCTGATCCCCCAAGGTTATGGTGTGCCAAATGACCAAAATGCCCAAACTGGGTAGTTGAGCGGGTACCCGCGCGACGAAAATTCCACTCGCGCAATGGTCCACCATTCCACTACTCCACCCTTCCACTACCAAAGATTCCTTTGGTCCCCCCCCCCCCCCCTTGTCCATGTAATTTGAATCCAACAATAATCATTTAGCTACCAAATGGATGCTCCAAACCCAAAATTAGAAATTTATGATCCATCTTCACAAGCCCAAATAATCCAAGCCATCAACTTTAAAAGCCCAATTCTTCTTCTTTGATTCCGCCAAGCCCAACAATGCCCCGGGAGCCCACTAAGCCGTCTTCACTCTAATCCACAATCACAAAAAGCTCCAAAACCCTGCAAAGTTTCTCATGCAACATAACAAGTCCCCGATACGATCCATGATAAAGAAATTAATTAAAATACAATGCAATACTAAATAAAAAAAACTAAAAATCTAAAATAAACTAATAAAAAGAAAGAAATAAAATAACCTATCAAATCACCCTAAGCTTAAACCTAACTTGTCCCCAAGTTAGAACAAGACTAAAATGAGCTCGGGATGAGCTAAACTAAAAAGAGAGAAAAAAAAAGATACCATAGAACTTGGTCAACATTAGTCAACATGGTCAGAATTAGTCCTTCAATGGACCATACGCATCTTCAAAATGTTCCCCGCTTTAGAACCATAAACCACATTCTCAACCACTTGATGGGCGAATAGATCATGGTTGGATGCGGTCACGGTGTGCAAGACAAAGGAAACAGAGATGCGCCTAGTGGGGGCACTTTAAATCACCAATGCAAATCATAATGCACGAAGGAAAGGCGCCTCTTCACACACTATGATTCCTACATTTGTCAGGATAAAGTGTATAGTACAAAATAGGGTTTTGCAGCGCGGCCTCCGGGCAACATCCGGTTTCAGAGGCTTCTCCCTTGTACTATCCTTTACAGTCTACCGTCTCATCGTCGGGGCCTTTTGTAACGTCTGTGTTTCTGGGCTTGTCATTAATGTTGATATAATAGTCTAGGTTAACCTTTGTAACCCATTTTAAAATAATAGAAGTGTATTATTTGAGTATTATGTGTTTCGTGCTTAATTGCTTAATTATGGGATTGGATTAATTAAGAATAAAATGAGCGTCAAAATTTAAATGTAAAATAAACTCGTTACCTTTGGATAATGTTGTAGTAGTTGAAACGAGGTTTCCGAATATATATAGAACGCCCAAATCTGACTTCGTATGGGGAAGTTATGAATTTCTGAAGTTTCGACTTAGCGGGATGCAGCCCGAAATACTCAATTTGAGATCGAGCGGTTTTTAGCCGAAATGATCTAAACAAGAATCGAAGATCTCGTTGTTAGTATCGAAACGATGAAAAGTTAGGCGAGAACGGACGTCAAACGAAGAAGTTATGAATTTATAACGAAGTTTTTCTGTCCCGGCCTACTAAAAATAAATAATAAAAATAAAGTCGAAATTAGCCGACGGAGTCTAAACGAAAGTTGTAGAGCGTAGTCTCACCTACGCGTGGATACAAAGAACGTCGAAAACGGAGTTCGTATGAAGAAGATATGAATTTTCAAAGTTTATTAAATAATTAAAATTTAAATTTAATTATTAAACACCGGTATTATCCGAAGGGGAGTCACCAGACTCATCCGAAGTACGCCCAGCGTACAGCGAAGCATGACGCGCCTCACACTCGAGTTCTTCGGATGACGCACGCAGTGACGATTTCGGAGGAGTACGCCTAGCGTACGGCGATGCCTCAACCTCCTATAAATAGGATGCGAGGGTTCCGGGCTTATTTGCTCATTTCTCCTCCTTTTTGTGATGAAGCTCTGCGTATAAACCCCCGAAGCCATCCCGACACCCCGGATCTCATATCCAAGGTAAGAAGGAAGTTTTACGTTCCCGAAGATCCCGAGAAGCGCGATTCCCGAGCCGAAGCTCTGCCCACGAGAAGTTCGATTTTTGTGTAGATCGTCCAGATCTACTGAGGATTACTACTTCTGCAAGTCGTAGTGCTGTCCGATCATCATCTAATCAAGTGAGTGTGTAGTTACTTTCTTCTAACGCATAATTATGAAGTATTTTATACGAAATACGTGTTATGTGTATAATTTTGTTGTTATGTGTGTGGATGTATATTCACTCTCTTCAATCTCATAGATCTGATTTATTTTCTATGAAATACGTGTTATGTGAGTGTGCCTCATGAAACGACCCAAAAATACGACCCAAAAATTTCGTTTTTCAACATAACCAAAAACCATAATCTGAGTGTCATATCATAAACCATACATGATGTATCTCAAAATAATAATAAAAACACTGTGCGGAAAACTGTATCATATCCATGTCATATAATGTAACAGCCCAAAATCTCAAGTATTGTTAAATTGCATTTTAGGGTGTTTTTAAGGAGGGACTCGGCGAGTTGGAGCCAGACTCGCCGAGTAGGGTCGCAGATTTGATCGTGGGTTCGCGACTGGACTCGACGAGTCCAGGTATGGACTCGGCGAGTCGACGCTGTTCAGCAGAAACCCTAGCCGTTTCGTATTGGGTCGTATTTAAGGGCTTGCATGCCGTCATTTCACGCCTTTTGGCCGACTGGGAAGGATTCTAAATCGGTGGTGGGCATCCAGAACAAGGTTTGAAGATCATTGGTGATTTGGGGAAGTTATGGTCCAAGAAGGAGAAGGTTATGGCTAATAGGATAGCAAGGGAATCACGTTTTGAGGCTTGGGGACACTGAGAGTGCATGATTCAGGTAATCTTTCGGATTATTTCCTGTTATGTGAATGTGTGCATGGATTTAGGGTTTGTGAAACCCATTTGGTGATCTAATGGATTATTATGTTGTTATACAAAAGTTTATATCCTGGTAATAGGATGATTAGAGGTCCAGAAGTCCCATTAGTGCGTTTTTCGGGAATATACGTATCTCAGGAAGCAGTTCGATTGACTGCATGGCGTGGACTCGCCGAGTCGGATGATCAGACTCGGCGAGTAGCTTGAAGATTCACTAGGACTCGCCGAGTTGTTCTTCAGACTCGGCGAGTAGCTTGAAGATCTACTGGAACTCATCGAGTCGTTCTTCAGACTCGGCGAGTGGTGTCAGGATGCTTATACTCGTCGAGTTACCCCTTTGCACTCGACGAGTTCAGTCAGGATTGACCGTTGACCTGTATATATATTAGAGGGGTCAGTTGCCTTGTTTGATGAGATCATTAACTAAGGCTGTGGTAATATAGGAAACCTGCGGAACTAGCGGAATGTGTGCGAGTAACTCGAAGAGGTTATAGCCTGCGTACTACGAGGTGAGTCTTCTCACTATACCTCACCCGGAAGGGTTTGATTGTGTGACCGGAAGGTCAAGTTTGTTGTGTGTTATGGTTATATGCTATGCATGGAAAGTTAGTTGCTACGCGTGATATACATGCTTATATATGGGCCGGAAGGCAATGTATTATGTGACAGAAAGGGCAGGTATGATATATGATATATGTGCTTTATGTGTTAGAGTATTTGTATTATGTGCTATGTATGTGTATGGGCCGGAGGGCATTTATCTTATGGGCCGGAAGGCGATATATATTGTGGACCGAAAGGTCCGGGCCGGAAGGCAATGTTATGTGGATCGAAAGATCCGGGCCGGAAGGCAAAGTTATGTGGATCGAAAGATCCGGACCGGAAGGCAATGTTATGTGGACCAAGAGGTCCGGGCCGGATGGCGTACGTGCGTAAGGTATATTGGGGAACTCACTAAGCTTCGTGCTTACGTTGTTTATGTTACGTTGTTTCAGGTTCTTACAGTAACGCGGAATGGCAACGGGTCGATTGTACACACTGAAGAAAGAGTTGAGTTTTGGAGGATCCTGGTCTTCTTTTATAACGAAAATCAAACTACGTTTTGTAATTTGAATGTGAATAAGATTTTAAACGAGTGTTTTTAATATTAAATTGATTAATTAAATGAAAATTTTATTTTTGGAAATCTGGGTGTTACAAATTGGTATCAGAGCCTTGGTTTGAGGGATTCGGACGCGCCTACGGGTAAATCTGGACTCAAACTGAGGAAGTAAGAAAAAGTTTTCCAAATAAATGTTTTTCTTAAAAGTGAATAAGAGTTCAAAGAGGAAGCAAGAAAGAGCAGTGTGTACAATCAGCCAGAGCCAAACGGTGATTTCCCAAAATACTCTTACTTTTGTATTATGAAATGTCTATTATGCACTTTATGAGATATTATTGCATGCTAGAGTCAGGCTAGGTATTTCACATCTTAGGACTAGAGTGGCCTGATTTGTGATGCTTTAGTCTAGGGTTGCTGTTATATGTGCGTTATGCTTTTGTGTGTATGGGATGAGTGAGAGTATCTAGTTAGAACGCACGAGGGGTAGAGCTACAGAGTACAGTGGTACTTCCGAGGATGAGCCGAGAAGGTGGAGCTATCACAGCTAAGGAGTCCTATGTATGCTTCGATGCTCGAATGCTGCTTGCTTCGTGCTTTGTGGAGTTCTCGATGATGGGAGACAGCTACTAAGTGAGTATGACGATACTCAGGAGGTAGATGTTTGGCATCATCAGGAGCTCTTCAGCAGCTGATAGCAAAGAAGTGGGAGGACGGCGGAATGGGCTAGAGGTTAAACCTAGCCAGATGAGTGCGCTGGTAGAGTAGAGGATTTCGCTGGAAAGCGAGCACGCGCGATGAGATTGGTGAAAGAGCAGGTTTATCAGCTACTTAGGAACTCTGGAATGGTCCATGTGGAAAGTATGGGTAGATGTGGCAGGTAGTATGGGCCCGTACTACTGAAAGCAGAGGACCCATACTTGATACAGGGGGCATTCTGAAGGTCCTAAGGAACAGATGGAGGGGTGATGTTATGGTTCGGATACCATACATCAGAGCGGATACAGAGTGATGTTATGGTCAGGGCACCATACATCGGAACAGATTGAGATAGATGTTGTGGTTCGAGTGCTATGCATTGGAGCAGGGTGAGGAATGGTGCTATGGTTCAGGTACCATACACCGAAGCATGTTGAGGAAGGATGTCATGGGATGAGTACCATGGTTCGTAGTGGTTGATGCTTGTGGCTATCTTGTTATCCGGTTATTGATCGGACGAGCACGAGCAAGCGGGATGCGAGGATTCGCGAGATCCGGCGTGATGAGGTTGCTGCATTGTTGCGGGTTGAGTCGCCAGAATTGTTTGGGTCGATCAGGACCACTATGATTGAGGTAGTTTGATGAGCGATATGCGGCTTTCGCAGAGACGGCTGCCGCGGCAGTTACAGCGGCTGTAGCAACGGCAAAGAAAGGGACTAGTCGGGGTTTCAGTATCGGGACTTCTATTATGCGAAGCCTCCCGTATTCGATGGAGTTCAGAACTCGATTGTTGCTATGAGATGGTTATCAGACATGGAGGGGTGTTTCTCCACGAGTTTATGCCCTACTGATCAGAGGGTGGGGTGTGCTCTGAACCTGTTGAGGCTCGGGGCGAAGGATTGGTGGAGATTGACCACGAGGTCATTTTCCGATGCGCAGAGGGCTGCGGTTTCATGGGATCAATTCAGAGGGATGTTCAGTACTCGCTATGTTCCGCGAGATGAAAAGGAGAGATTGGCTCGGGAATTCCTTGAGCTGAGACAGGATTTGGAGTCGGTAACTGAGAGCACCGGGATGTTTAATGAGAGGGCGGTGTTTTGCCCTGAGATCGCTTCGGAGCAGGCTCAGATGTCCCGGAATCCAAGTATGCTCAAGAGGGGGAGTATCAGACAGTTCGTGTCTGCGCAGCGACGCGAGACCGTGTTGGTATCGCAGGAGGCCGCCATGTGGCGTGAGTTAGAGGTTGAGTTGCAGTAGCGTGAGATGAGGCAGGCCCCGATGCAGTCGTAGTCGGCGCCGAAAACGGTCCATGACCGTAGACGTTGAATAGCAGGTTGGGTTATAGTGGTAGCAGTGAAGAGTTCAGACGAGTTTTGCAGTGCGGAGAGTTATCGTCTGTATTGAGAGTAAGTCCCTGTTCTTGGGACAAATCCGGCGTGGATACGGGTTGATGAGTTGAGATGAGAGGAACGATGATGCTGCGGTGCAGTCTACGAGCCAGATATGTTCTCGAGCAGTGCAGGTGCTTAGTATTAGGTCAGTATGGGATTTGGAACGATTAGAGGCAGCTGTGATGAGAAGTTCTTGGAGAGTTAGCTAGAGGATCAGAGTATAGGGGATTGGTTGACTTCATAAGGGGAGGGACTATCGGGTGTTGCACAGCACTTTTCTGGAGCAGGTACGACTTCGCTGGTGAAAGATAGTCGTGGGTTGATTGTATACCAGTTGGTGTTGGTTCGAACTCTATGTTGGGTTTTGAGCATTCTAACACTTCCTAAGTGTACATGCAACCCTAAATACCTTGGATCTATGTTTTCTCTATTATACATGCAAATAAGAACTTCCAAGGTATTATCCTAGTCTAGCATACAAAACAATGACTATAGCAAGATAGAATACATACCTCTTTGGAGAAGAAAGTCTTCATGAAGCTAGAGTGCCTAGTGCCCCAAGTGTGACACCTCAAATGGAATCACAATCATCAAAACACTTGGAATGACTTGAGAGAAAACCCACACTTCATGAAATCGGCTAGCCCTTCTAGTACACTCACTAGTGCCGATTTTGGTGAATAATATGATGCTTATATAGTGTTACAATTAGGGCAAACCCTAATTGTCATGACTTTCCATTTCCTTGGATCCATGGGTACAAATACACCATGGAGCATCCATGGACCATCCTATGGGTTTTAGCCCAACTTGATTATCCATGGAGCATTAGCCCACTATACAAGTATGGATGATTTACACAATCAACCCATATATTTAATTAGTCTTCTTTTGATCACTTAATTAATCCTAGATTAATTCTTGATCAATACTAATTACATAATCTTATTATTCTTATTATTAATATACTAGAACTTATAATATATTAATAACCATAAGTGTCTTATTCCTCTCATTCAAGTGCATGATGGTATGCAACCCAAATGGACCATGCCGGGTCGGGTCAAGTCTTACCAAATATAGTTATGGACTTAGACATTAATCCAACAGTCTCCCACTTGGATAAGTCTAAAACTATTATTGCGTATGACTTCAGGAACCAACCGGCAATCGTAGCTCTCAAAAGCTTCTGTCGAACTCTGACCTTGTCGATGAACTCTGATCTTTGTCAATGACTTGTCCATTAGATAAGGGATCATATATTCCTCCATTCTAGATATCATATGGACTGAGACATGGATTATAATCATTCTCTCTGTCCATTTGTTGTTTCCCGATTTCCGATTTATGACAACTGACTAATTGAACAAATCAAATCAGTCCTGGCCCGGCCGAGCACTTCCATTTGTCATCATCAAATCATCGAGGGGCCCACAGATATCGCTTTTATCCCGAAGGTAAAAGGAATGGATAAACTTCGACTCATATGGCTTGTTCTACTACTTGTTGAATCATACACAAAGGCACGTTTTATAGCACCGAGTTACCAAATGCGGTTTCGTGCAATCAATGTACTATCAACTCATAGTAACAACTCATATCTCTAGGTTTGAAGAATATAAGATATTATCGTCTCATGATCACTCGTGATAAAATCCATGAAGTGATTCCAATGAGCGCGGGTTGAATCCAATACTCAGAACTTATGAGCACTCATGAGTGTTGTAGCCCTTTGTCCAACACCTTAGACCTCTACAAGCCAACCCATGACAGTCTTAATTCATATCTACTTCCAACATATGACCGACTGTGGATGTTTGAATAACTTAGTCATTCCAGAAGAATAACCCAGTTTATTCGGGAAGTCAAAAACATGCAAAATGAAACACAATAATAATTGAATCCAATATGGTATCAACTCTTTGAACATAAATAAAACACCTTTTATTTATCACCATATGATTACACATTATTCATTGTATACTGTTTCAGCTATCAACTTTATTCTTGAATTTAAAACAATAGTTGTCCCATGCTCCAAGCATGTACACTATGTTTTCTTAAACACTAGTCATGCCACACACCAAGTATGCATACTATGTTTGTCTATGATCCTTACTTTGTGAACTAGATCAATTGAACATAACTTCAATGATTCTCTTTTCACACTCCCAAATCCTTACCGCAAATGCAAGAATTCCAAATTCATGCCATTTACTGAAATCTGTTAGATTCTAAACTTATATGCATTGATCCTCTCGTAATGATTATGCACAAAGTCATAAAGACTTGGCAACAATCATTACAGAGTATTCCAAAGGAGATCCACTCCTTGGAAATATCCTTCTTGCATTAAGTTTCCTTAATCTTACACAGATTGAAAATTCTAACTTTGAAACATTTCCAGATTCCATTTTGACTATCACTTCTGAACAAGAGTTGCCTCCTTACAGATTATGTCAATATGGTCCTTCCAGAATTATCACTATACTTCCAATTGTCCTTGAGCAACCAATCTTTGGTAAACCTTAGATTGTCCTCGACAATTGTTTAATCCTTTTAGTCATATCCAGTTCTAAACCTTTTCCCTTCTTAATGCCCCAGGCATTTGGAAAATTTTAGAACGGATGATTATAGCAAATGTAATCGGTCCTATATCCGAAGCATATGGGACACGATTCATGATGTCTCACATAAAGACTAAACTAGTCTTTTGCTATAATATTTCCATTTCAATTTGCCAAGTTCTCATAATTCAGATTATGAAAAGGGATGCCGTAATCATAATCGAATTTTAGAACGCAAATAATGGACCCATATACAGAATTTCCTTATGTTGAGCCATTCCAACATGAAATTCATATATATATCCTTGACTAAATGATTAAAACCTCACAATCTAAGCTTATAGATTTGAGATGAAGTATAATTTCCTCTCCCTTAATTATAGCAAAACAACTTTTTCCCAATTGAAATCTTTGTTTTCTATAATTAACATTGCTAGCTTGCAACACTTAACATAATTATCATTGCTCCCACTAACATGATGATTATTAGCATAACACTTATGCTCCCACTAGCTTTGACATGTTCTCAGAAATCACCTGGACTTCTAGAAATCAATACTTCATTGACTTTCTTACCAAAGTTCAGATTTCTGATGCTAGATTGTTTTGATAAAGCTGTATCAAAATCATACACCTTCCCTTAGATAGCACACTTGTGTATCTAAACAATTATGAAGAGGGATGCCGTAATCATAATGTTTAGACCTTTTTGCCACTTCTCACAAGTCCATGTTAGTGTGCCGGTTAACCACACGCGCTCCACTAACGACTTTGAGAATGCAAATATCACAATTGCTATCTAGCTAAAATCTACTTAGTGAAAGTGTTTCCTCACCATCATTTTCATGAATCGGAGAGAAACCTTATGACACTTAGATTTACTGGTGTATGTGTTCTTATCCATGTGAATTGTCAAAAACCATAGTCACAAGACAAGGATAATGACAAATCCAAACTCATATGGACTGAACTCAATCTTAATTTCTTGCCACCTGGCAGCTCAAGGGCCTGCCATTGCTTCCAAGTTGTTATGCAACACATTGAGAACTCTAAGAACTCATATGCAAAGTCAACTACAACTGGAATGGGCACAGTATATGTCAACACAATAGATTATAAACCTCAAATTGTGTGCTAGAGAAGAACTTTAGGTTTTATTCTTGATTAGTTCTTGAGACTTTCAAGACCTTTAAGACTCCCACTGTCCTCTTGACCTATAAGACTCCCTTGTCAAACATCCAAGAGACAGTGTGGATTCTAATCAAGACAAACACTTCACACGATTGGCCTAAGTTGGTCTTTGTTTTATCCAAAACATCACAACTTACCAATTTCAAATGTACAGGAGTAGAAAACTTTTACTCTTACATTTGACGAGTGTTTTAAACCTTCTTTAAGACATGTCACTCAAGTTACAATCTTGGAGTATGACTCTAAGACTTGTATTGGAACGAAGTATGACTCATCTTCTTGATTTAACCACTTCAACAATTCAAGATCCCTCTTCTTAGTCATAAGAATGCACTAAGATTTCCTTAGAGAACTAATTGTGCTATGGTTTCTTAATCATTAAGATGATCACAAAAACTGATACTAAAGTACTCTCCCATCTTTTCAGATTTGAGAAACTTTTATCCTTCTGCCTAAATTGATTCTTCTTATTCGCTCTGCCTTACATTGGAACCTTTTCCAATGTCTCAGAGTTACACTTAAGCTTGTAAGTATAATCATATTTACTGAACTTAAGTAAATCATGACGAATAGTCTTATCAAACTTTTTGTGGTGGACTAAATCAGTGCACAAGACTATGTGTACTCGATCCCTTAGTCCTTTACTTGATTCACACATCCATGTGAACAAGTAATTAGTCTTAATTTTCCAAAACTTGAAAGTTCTCATTCATCATGCTATACAACTTGCATGACTCCAAGTTCCGGTCCAATTGAAACTTGGGTGATGAGAATTTTTCCTTATTTGGTAAATTTAGACATTACCACAAATGAAAGAATCAATTTCATACTTCCACTCTTGCTCTTAATGGAATCATATAAGCAACAATTTTTCCTCAAATGCCATTGTAAGGATATTTTAAAATAAATAAAATCAAAAAATTTTTCTTTTATTTTAAAACTTTGCGGAAAAACTTATCCTTACAATCCATATGAAAACTTGTTGTTATCTATTCCTAAGCAATATCTCATAACTCCTAAGAAGTTGCTCAAGAATCCGATCTTCAAACTATGCGATAGAAATCCATCTACGCCATCAGATTCAACATATTCTTTCTTTAAGTTTCTTCACCTTTCTTTCATTCTTAAAACATCACCATGTGACCCAGTCACATCATGTATCAAGAATCTCAGAATAGAAACTTAACAGAGTTAGATAGTGGAATTTACCTGAAGTAGAGTCAAACTTATTGACTTTAACATCCTTAGGTAAATTTGGCAGCTTCGTAACCAATGCCCCTTTCTTTGGCAATATAAACATATGGACCCTTTGATAAAGACACACAGGACTATCACAGACTTAGCTTTTCTCTTTACCATTTGGTCAACCGAATTGACTATGGCCGATCCCTTTCCATTGGGAAGAGAATGCTTTACTGGATTTCCTGTGTCACTATTGTCAATGTCCATCAAGTATTAAGGAAGTTGATCTTAACAAATAGATAAGATCATTAAGGGTCTTGTCATAGTCTGTTTCATAGGTGTCCCAAAGGAACTCACTATGTGACTTAGAAAGTGATTGAACCACCAACTTTCTCAAGACTTTGACACCCAACTCTCCCGGCTTGTCAATATGTGACTACATCTCCAAGATGTGCTCACACCTAGACCTTGCCTTGCCAATAGGGCTTGAGTGACCTTAAACTTTTCAAGAACTTGTGGGTTAGGGAGAATAATTGGAGGAGGAGAAAGAAGTATGATATCCATGGGACATCATCTTCATTAGGAAACCTTGTTTCAAGAGATTTGGGAAGATCATAAGTGTCTAAACCAGACATCTTTTGGGAGATATTCAAGATAGTTGATCTTAAGTCCTTAATATGACACCCAATATGAAATATTAAGGCTAGGACCCAACAAACTATTTTATAACTTAGAAGAGGTATGCCGTAATCCAAGCTATAAAATATTTGAAGGTAGGTGAATGACGATTCACCAATTTCCACCAAGATAAACGAAATGTATTATTAGGTTTTAATTGGTTTTGAAACTCCTAGATCTTTGAGATTCATTGAACTGTTCAATGGCATGTTTCAATCTCGAGTGTGCCCTTCAGGTTTTGTGACTGGGATGCCGAGGATCACAAAACAAGGTGTGAAGTAACCATGCAAATCACTTGGTACCCTTAATAAATTACCCCTCAATCGATGTGCCGGTTAACCACACACGCTCCATCGATACTATGATAAATATTAAGTCACCCTTTACCTACCTTGTTAAGTCCAAGTTAGTGTGCCGGTTAACCACACACGCTCCACTAACGACTTAGACAAAGTGTAAAGTGTAATTTCATGGATTAGCACCTTATTCACATTTTTCCTAAGTAACTAAGATTGGGTATTATTAAGAGTTTAGTTACTTAGTATTTTCATTAATACTTTTAATGAAGGGAGAATTCTAGTCCTGTCAAACCCGTTCGGCTAACGACCCTCCACCAGTCAAGCAAGCGGTGGGTGAGAGTGGACACCCATTAAGTAGCCATTTTATAGGCAACAACCTTATACCCACCTTATAGACCGGCTTCGTGAATGAGGCGTACTAGCGGTAAGACTGACTTTACTCTTATACATATATATATTATTAACTTATAATATTATAAAGTATAAGGGTTGAATTTTAACTTTTAAAATTCTAAGGGCTAACTTGGAATTAAAGTATTCATACTTGAAAACTTTTCAAATTCCAAAACTTGAGGGCAAGTTTTGAAACTATTCAAAACTAATTAATTCCATAACTTATGTGTTTAAAGTAGTTTTAATCCAAAAACTCTTCAAGTTCCATAACTTGAGGACAAGTTATGGAAGACTTTAAACTAATAAAAGAACTAACTTTTCCTTTATTTTATAACTTATGGATTTAATTATGGTTACATATTTTTTTTCTTTTAATGAAGTGACTCTTGAACTTTCATAACTTGAGGACAAGTTATGGAGTCATAAAAGGTTATTCAATGACACAAGACTCTTCATTTTGTAACCATTGCCAACTCTTATGAATTTTATGAGTCTTTAATGTGACTCTTCATGTAACTTGAGGACAAGTTACACAAACACATTTTATACTCAACTCTTAGATTAAAATGGATTGAAAACAACTATTTCACTCAACATTTCTATTAATCTAAGCAACTCATAAGAACAAGATAATTCAAATCAAACTTTTTCATGTAATTAGTCTAAACCTTAAACTAATACAAAACATGAATCTATTGACAATTATCTTTGAAAATGGATTAGCATGAACATTACCACATCAAAAACAAGTTTATAAGATCAAAAACAACTTAGGGTAATGTTCCTAGTCCATTTCTAGCCAAAAAACTCGAAAATATGCTGTCTGGGGGTCCAACTCGTCGAGTGCATGAACAAACTCGGCGAGTTGGATCGAATTCATCATTTTTAAGGCATGGACTCGTCGAGTCTCCTGATGGACTCGCCGAGTCTGATGGCCAGACAGCACCAGATTCGTTTTTTCAGCTTCTATTGCAGGTATAACAAGAAAACAAGCCTAGGCTCTGATACCACTGTTGGGTTTTGAGCATTCTAACACTTCCTAAGTGTACATGCAACCCTAAATACCTTGGATCTATGTTTTCTCTATTATACATGCAAATAAGAACTTCCAAGGTATTATCCTAGTCTAGCATACAAAACAATGACTATAGCAAGATAGAATACATACCTCTTTGGAGAAGAAAGTCTTCATGAAGCTAGAGTGCCTAGTGCCCCAAGTGTGACACCTCAAATGGAATCACAATCATCAAAACACTTGGAATGACTTGAGAGAAAACCCACACTTCATGAAATCGGCTAGCCCTTCTAGTACACTCACTAGTGCCGATTTTGGTGAATAATATGATGCTTATATAGTGTTACAATTAGGGCAAACCCTAATTGTCATGACTTTCCATTTCCTTGGATCCATGGGTACAAATACACCATGGAGCATCCATGGACCATCCTATGGGTTTTAGCCCAACTTGATTATCCATGGAGCATTAGCCCACTATACAAGTATGGATGATTTACACAATCAACCCATATATTTAATTAGTCTTCTTTTGATCACTTAATTAATCCTAGATTAATTCTTGATCAATACTAATTACATAATCTTATTATTCTTATTATTAATATACTAGAACTTATAATATATTAATAACCATAAGTGTCTTATTCCTCTCATTCAAGTGCATGATGGTATGCAACCCAAATGGACCATGCCGGGTCGGGTCAAGTCTTACCAAATATAGTTATGGACTTAGACATTAATCCAACACTCTAGTGGGGGAGAACCGGGTGCAGTACGTAAGAAAGCAAGAATTGTCAGGAGTAGTAATAAGTGGAGTATAGAGATGCAGTAGGAGAGCATGAGATCATAGGTGTCGATGATCGAGTAAAAAGGGGTTATATCGGAGCTTGCGGGTCCGGTGGTACATGCCGCGAGTGCGGAAAGGAGGGGCACTGTGCGCGGGATTGTTGGCAGTCAGTGCCAATACGGGATTTGAGGGGGGCAGAATGAAGCGGAGCCCCAGAGGGCTCAGGGTCGTGTTTATCTGCGTGCGTCAGAGGGAGACGGAGCGGTGCCGGAGGCAGCGACATGTATGATGCTTTCGGGATGTCTTAATTGTCTTGCATGGATGTGGCATATTGTTTGTGCTGGTATCTTGTATGGATTTCGATGCGGTATTCATTGTTTCGCGGGTCGGGCATGGTTATGGATTGGTGCTTCAGGTTTTCGCTTTGGCATTCGTTGTTCCCTGATGGTTGGTATGGTTATAGTATGGTGTTTTAGTGTCGTTAGCTTTGTGCGGGTTTCGATGTGGTATTCAACCTTTGGCAGGGTGTGGGTTTGATTATGGGTTATTGCTTGGGAATTCCGTTGGTCATCGTCGTTGTGAGGGTTGATAGTGGAGGTGCGGCACTGGGTTGAATGACGTGTAGTATCTGCAGTTGTGGAGTGGATAATTGAAAGATCGGATTCTTTTGAGCGGATTGATCAGGGAGGAGATGTGTTTTGCTGAGGGTTGCTTACGCTTGTGGGAAGCAGTCAGTGGGTAAATGTTCTCTTTGTGCAGGATGGTTCTGAAAGGTCGTTAATGACGATTGGTGGCAGTTAGTCAATGCTTAGTGGGAGAGAATTGTAAAATTCTCCGGGAGATCGATGAATATGTAAGGGTGCTTGGCTGTTGGGATTCAGCAGTGTTTGTCAGCGTAAAGTATAGGCCGACGAGAGCGAGTGTTGGATGTGCAGGGCAAGATACAGACCTAGGGCATTTGATTGTGGAGGCCTGAGAGGAGGTCGGGATCGAGCTTGAGTAAGTAAGCGGAATTTTGCGATCAGAGTATTGGTACGTTGAGGTACGTGTTGCTTGTACCGCATTAATCCCACGGGATTATGTTGTGCATGTTTCTAGAGCTGGAACCGGAAGGTTCCCAGAGTTAGAACCTGAGGGTTCGCAGAGTTGGGTGTACGGACCCACAGAGATATAGTCTCGAGTGGCTACTATGTGTTATGAGAGTCGGTCCAGTCATACTGGAGACTCTGTTGGTATTGCTGGATTAGTTTGGGATTTGCGGATCACGTACGTTGCAGTGTGATTGCATTGGAAGGTCTGGCCCTGGGTTGTTGATCTTGTTTAGCGGAGGCAGCGATTTTGATGAGTGGAGAGAGTGCATGGGATTGAGAGCCCTGCAATGAGAACTAGAGTATGTGAATAGCAGTTACGCAAAAAGGGTGGTGTCGCTTGGGGCGAGCACCGTGACACCGGTTGGAGTGGCATTATGGCCAGGAGGGTTCCTTGGAAAAGGAAAAGAGGAAGGTGTGTAACTCCGAAGGGGTGCAAGTTCACGAAAGTGAAAGCTGCAGAGCGGAGTTATGGTTAGAGTACTTCGAGTATGGTTCTGAGTATCGTGTTGCGGCAGTGGAGTAGGAACCCATCCGGTTGGGATGTCTGTTGAGGCTCAGAAGGGAAGCATGGAGAGAAAATTTTAAATTTTCAGTGTGAAGCCGATCAGAGTGTAGGGTGGATGTGGTGGTTCATCTTGGGAGATGTTCGAGGATATCATCAGTGTATCGGGTCTTTCCACCTGCGGGTGTTGGGACTAGTTCAGTATGTGTATGTAATGGCAAGAGGGAACTTGTGAGAGTTGATCTGAGAGAGAGAACGGACCTCTCAGTCGGTCCGGAATGGGCAAAGTGGGCTTTGGATCGGGGATCCGGTGGTTCAGGGTTTCCTAACCCTTATGGGTGGCGTGATCGAGATTTGGAGCAGAGTGCATCTTGGGTAATTTCCGATTTCAGAAAGTGATGGGCAGTTCAGAGTACGTACTTTAGTTGGCAAAGCAGACTCAGCAGGTTAAAGAGAGTTAGTGATTGTCTAGAGTTAACAGGAAAGTTATGCAGGCAGACGCCGTTGCGAGTATGTGATTCAGGTCAGCGACTTCGTATTTCTGTCGGGTGTTTCGATTTAGGATGAGGGGTAAATGGGGGGCCCCGGTATGTTGGGACTTTTCGTGAAGGTGCGAAGGTAGGAAGGGTGGCCTACCGTTTGGAGCCGTCAACGGGATTGGATCGGATCCATGACACTTGTATGTGTCGCAATTGAAGGGGTGTCTAGCGGATGAGTCAGCAGTGGTTCTACTAGAGAACGGTTAGGTGAATGCGAGCCTGTGTTACATTGAGAGGCCAGTGGCCGTCGGAGATCGGAAGATCAAGGTTCTGAGGGACAAGGAGGTACCTTTGGTACCGGGTTCAGTAGCGGCCTCGGAAGAGATTGGAAGTGTCTAGGGAAGCCGACACGTGTGATGCGGGGGCAGCATCCAGAATTATTTTCAGAGCGAGACTTCGAGGGCGAAGTCTAATTCTAGTGGGGGAGAGTTGTAACAGCCCAAAATCTCAAGTATTGTTAAATTGCATTTTAGGGTGTTTTTAAGGAGGGACTCGGCGAGTTGGAGCCAGACTCGCCGAGTAGGGTCGCAGATTTGATCGTGGGTTCGCGACTGGACTCGACGAGTCCAGGTATGGACTCGGCGAGTCGACGCTGTTCAGCAGAAACCCTAGCCGTTTCGTATTGGGTCGTATTTAAGGGCTTGCATGCCGTCATTTCACGCCTTTTGGCCGACTGGGAAGGATTCTAAATCGGTGGTGGGCATCCAGAACAAGGTTTGAAGATCATTGGTGATTTGGGGAAGTTATGGTCCAAGAAGGAGAAGGTTATGGCTAATGGGATAGCAAGGGAATCACGTTTTGAGGCTTGGGGACACTGAGAGTGCATGATTCAGGTAATCTTTCGGATTATTTCCTGTTATGTGAATGTGTGCATGGATTTAGGGTTTGTGAAACCCATTTGGTGATCTAATGGATTATTATGTTGTTATACAAAAGTTTATATCCTGGTAATAGGATGATTAGAGGTCCAGAAGTCCCATTAGTGCGTTTTTCGGGAATATACGTATCTCAGGAAGCAGTTCGATTGACTGCATGGCGTGGACTCGCCGAGTCGGATGATCAGACTCGGCGAGTAGCTTGAAGATTCACTAGGACTCGCCGAGTTGTTCTTCAGACTCGGCGAGTAGCTTGAAGATCTACTGGAACTCGTCGAGTCGTTCTTCAGACTCGGCGAGTGGTGTCAGGATGCTTATACTCGTCGAGTTACCCCTTTGCACTCGACGAGTTCAGTCAGGATTGACCGTTGACCTGTATATATATTAGAGGGGTCAGTTGCCTTGTTTGATGAGATCATTAACTAAGGCTGTGGTAATATAGGAAACCTGCGGAACTAGCGGAATGTGTGCGAGTAACTCGAAGAGGTTATAGCCTGCGTACTACGAGGTGAGTCTTCTCACTATACCTCACCCGGAAGGGTTTGATTGTGTGACCGGAAGGTCAAGTTTGTTGTGTGTTATGGTTATATGCTATGCATGGAAAGTTAGTTGCTACGCGTGATATACATGCTTATATATGGGCCGGAAGGCAATGTATTATGTGACAGAAAGGGCAGGTATGATATATGATATATGTGCTTTATGTGTTAGAGTATTTGTATTATGTGCTATGTATGTGTATGGGCCGGAGGGCATTTATCTTATGGGCCGGAAGGCGATATATATTGTGGACCGAAAGGTCCGGGCCGGAAGGCAATGTTATGTGGATCGAAAGATCCGGGCCGGAAGGCAAAGTTATGTGGATCGAAAGATCCGGGCCGGAAGGCAATGTTATGTGGACCGAGAGGTCCGGGCCGGATGGCGTACGTGCGTAAGGTATATTGGGGAACTCACTAAGCTTCGTGCTTACGTTGTTTATGTTACGTTGTTTCAGGTTCTTACAGTAACGCGGAATGGCAACGGGTCGATTGTACACACCGAAGAAAGAGTTGAGTTTTGGAGGATCCTGGTCTTCTTTTATAACGAAAATCAAACTACGTTTTGTAATTTGAATGTGAATAAGATTTTAAACGAGTGTTTTTAATATTAAATTGATTAATTAAATGAAAATTTTATTTTTGGAAATCTGGGTGTTACATATAAAAATCAAGAACCAAATCAACTCCCAGGATAAAAGCTGAAGCTGTGGTGTGTGCGATGCCATCATCCCGAGCTCTTCCCTCTACAAGCGGAAGTACCTGAAACCAAAACTGAAACTGTAAGCACGAAGCTTAGTGAGCTCCCCCAAATTACCACATACCATACAATAACATATATATCAAGCACATATTGGGGCCTTGCCCCCCCTCCATCGGACCGAAGTCCGAAGCTGATTGACTGGGACCTTGTCCCCTACATCGGACCGCAATCCGAAGCTCACATCAGACCGAAGTCCGAAGCTGACTGGGAACTTGTCCCCTACATTGAACCGGAGTCCGAAGCTGACATCGGACCGAAGTCCGAAGCTGACATCGGACCGAAGTCCGAAGCTGACTGGGACCTTGTCCCCTACATCGAACCGAAGTCCGAAGCTGACATCGGACCGAAGTCCGAAGCTGACTGATCATAACATAAACATATCACTTAACATGAACACACATAACCCTGTCTGAGCCACGAAGGCATCAAACATGCTAGCTACTGCATCGGATAAGAATCCGGATACTACTGCTAGCTAAACGGGCCGACATTGTGGCCTTAGACCCGTTTCTACTGAAAAGGAACTCACCTCGTGAACTGGCTGCTGAGTGAATAACTCTGAGGGCTAACTGCTGCTGCTCCGGTATCTCCCCGGCTACAAGTCCATAAACACACTCAATCAAATACTAAACACTGCACTGGGTAAAATGACTCTTTTACCCTTGGCCAAAGTCAACTCTCGGTCAAAGTCAACCCACAGTTGACCTGACTCGCCGAGTTGGGCCGCCAACTCGCCGAGTCCCTATTCTCACTCCTCGACCCTACTCGCTGCTACTCGTCGAGCATGGCATCGACTCGACGAGTACTCATTCGATCCAAGAACTCAGACAATCTTCATCCGACTCGCCGAGTCATATGAACAACTCGACGAGTTGTTCTTGAGCTTAAGAAGATTGCCTTGGACTCGCCGAGTTGTATGAACAACTCGCCGAGTCCCTCCATCACTGAGTCTACTCTCAACTCGCTGAGTCCACTCTCTAACTCACTGGATCCACTCGACACTGACAAAAATGAAGGAATCGGGAACTCGCGACCCAACTCGCCGAGTCGTTCTTCCCGACTCGCCGAGTTGCCGCCATGCAACTGATTTTTACTCGATTTTGTTTGAATCCAACACATACAATTGATAGATCTGAGTCCAATAAGCTGATTTACCACGTAAAGTTTCCAACTTTACGTGTACAACCTCATGAATAAGGGAAATAAGGCTAAAAGATGCACAAAATGGGTAGATCTATGGTTAATATGCAAAGTAACTCCAAAAAGGCAGTAGATCTGGGCTCTACAACACCCAATCATTCAGATCTAAAGATATCTCGACTTATTAAGGCATTCAAGAAAACATAAGGCTTGGAACAAGCATCAACTAGATCCTAGGAGAGCTCTAATGGAGGTTTAAAGCATATAACAAGAGGGAAAATCCGAAAATACCTCAAATAACTCAGATTTGCCCTTGGATCTTTGCACTACACCTCTTCTCCTTGCTCCTTTCTTCTTCTCCTTTTTCAAACCTTCACAAAATGGCACAAAACACTTAGCTCACACAAGGGTGGATTAGGGTTCTTTCTCACAGTGTTCTCAGGGTGAGGGAGGCGAGAATGGGGCTATAAGGTGACTTAAATAGTGGGCAACCCGGGGATTTAGGGTTTCACCTAGACGGATGGACTCGCCGAGTCAGGGATATGGACTCGCCGAGTCCCCGGCTCACACGTGCTCGTAGTCGCGACCCTACTCGGCGAGTCAGGCTATGAACTCGCCGAGTCCCTCTTGCAAAACTTCAAAATAAATACCAAGGAATTACCATACCGGAAACGGGTCGTTACAATTCTCCCCCACTTATCTCAGACTTCGTCCTCGAAGTCTGCTACGGCTGAATCTGCAAATAACTCTGGGTAGTGCTCCCTCATCTCCTCCTCAGCCTCCCACGTCCACTCAGACCCCTTCCGGTGCTGCCACTGCACCTTTACTAACTGAATTTCCTTGTTCCTCAAGGTCTTGGTCTTCCGGTCCAGAATTGCGACCGGTCTCTCAATATAATTCAGGCTGCTATCAACCTGAATATCCTCTAGGGGAACGACTGCTGACTCATCCACCAGACACTTTCTCAACTGAGACACATGGAAAGTGTTGTGGATCTGACTAAGCTCCTTAGGAAGATCTAACTGATAAGCAACCCGACCCACCCGGGCCAAAACCCTGAAAGGACCAATAAATCTGGGGCCCAACTTGCCCCTCTTCCGAAACCTGATGACACCCTTCCAAGGTGAGACCTTCAGAAGGACCATATCCCCCACCTGGAACTCCAAATCCGAACGCCTCCTATCGGCGTAGCTCTTCTGCCGACTCTGAGCAGTCTGCAGTCTACAACGGACCTGCTGGATCAACTCAGTCGTCCTGAGCACCACCTCCGTGCTCCCGATGACCCGCTGACCGACCTCGCCCCAACAAATCGGGGTCCTACACTTCCTCCCATACAGCATCTCAAAGGGAGGTCGATCAATGCTCGTATGATAACTGTTGTTATACGAGAATTCCGCTAACGGAAGATACGTATCCCAACTGCCACCGAAATCTAGGACACATGCCCTAAGCATGTCCTCGAGAGTCTGGATCGTCCTCTCGCTCTGCCCGTCCGTCTGAGGGTGGAAAGCGGTGCTGAAATGGAGACGAGTACCCATCTCGTCATGGAACCGCTTCCAAAATCTGGATGTGAAACGGACATCTCGGTCTGACACCACCGATACCGGCACTCCATGACGTGCCACAATCTCACGCACATAGATATCGGCTAACTTCTCCGCCGATATACTCTCCTGGATTGGGATAAAATGGGCACTCTTTGTCAACCGATCCACTACTACCCATATCGAATCCACTCCACGTGCGGTCCGGGGAAGCTTGGTGACAAAATCCATGGTCATGTCCTCCCATTTCCACACGGGAATGTCTAACGGCTGCATCCTGCCGTGAGGTCTCTGGTGCTCCGCCTTGACCTTCCGGCAGGTCAGGCATCTCTCGACGTACCAGGCGACGTCCCGCTTCATGCAGGGCCACCAATAATCAGGTCGAAGATCTCGGTACATCTTCGTCGCCCCTGGGTGGATAGAAAACCGAGACTTATGAGCCTCATCCATCAACACTTGCCGTACTCCACCCCAGTACGGTACCCACACTCTCCCGTGAAGCGTCAGCAAACCACGACTATCATAATCAAACGAGGCTACTCGGCCCACGATCCTCTCACACTTTTGTCTCTCCTCCTTGAGACCCTCTACCTGAGCCTCCTTGATCCGCTCCAACAACGGAGTGATCAGTGTCATCCTCAAACATAGATCCCTGATAGGGGCCGCCGACACCTTGCGGCTCAGGGCATCGGCCACCACATTGGCCTTCCCTGGATGGTATAGGATCTCACAGTCGTAATCCTTTAGCACATCCAACCACCTCCTCTGCCTCATATTCAGACTTGGCTGATCCATAAGATACCTCAAACTCTTGTGATCCGTGTAAATAGTACAACGGACCCCATAAAGGTAATGCTTCCAAATCTTGAGGGCAAACACAACTGCCCCCAGCTCCAAATCATGGGTAGGATAATTAGCCTCGTGAGGCTTCAACTGTCTCGAGGCATAAGCTATCACATGGCCTCGCTACATCAGAACTGCTCCCAAACCTGTGATCGAGGCATCACAATAGACTACAAAGTCCTCTACTCCCTCTGGCAAGGTAAGGATCGGAGCCTCGCACAATCTCTGCCTGAGGGTCTCGAATGCTGTCTGCTGCTCCGGACCCCAACGAAATACCACTGACTTCTTGGTCAGTCGGGTGAGCGGCACTGCTATCTTGGAGAAATCCTGAATAAATCTCCGATAATACCCTGCCAACCCTAGGAAGCTCCGAATCTCAGATGGAGACTTCGGGACCTCCCACTGCATCACGGCCTCTATCTTGGCCGGATCTACCAGAATACCCTTCTGGTTGACGAGGTGACCAAGGAACTGCACCTCGCGCAACCAGAACTCACATTTGGAGAACTTTGCGAAAAGTCTCTCCCTCCTCAAAACCTCCAGCACCTCCCGCAGGTGCTCCTCGTGCTGCTCCTGCGTCTTGGAATATACCAAGATGTCATTTATGAACACTATCACTGACCGATCCAGCATCGGCCTACACACGCGGTTCATGAGATCCATGAACGCGGCTGGAGCATTGGTGAGCCCAAATGGCATCACCACAAACTCGTAATGACCATACCTGGTCCTGAAAGCAGTCTTCTGTACATCCTCATCTCTAACCCGCATCTGATGATATCCGGAGCGTAGATCGATCTTGGAGAACCAAGACGCTCCCTGAAGCTGATCAAACAAATCATCTATCCTCGGGAGTGGGTAACGGTTCTTCACCGTTACCTTATTCAACTCCCGGTAATCTATACACATACGATGCGACCCATCCTTCTTCCTCACAAACAGGATCCGCGCTCCCCAAGGCGAACTGCTCGGCCGAATGAAACCCTTGTCTAACAGCTCCTGCAGCTGTGTAGACAACTCCTGCATCTCAGGGGGAGCTAGTCGATACGGTGCCTTGGCTATCGGAGCCGCACCAGGAATGAGGTCGATCCTGAACTCAACCTGTCTCTCAGGAGGTATCCCCGGCAAATCCTCGGGAAACACGTCCGGGTAGTCTCGAACAATAGGAACATCATCAACTGTCGACTTGCCCTTCTCCCGGGCATCCAAAACGTAAGCTACAAAACCGGCGCAACCCTGCTGAACATAGCGCCTCGCCCTTGCGGCGGAACAAAAGGTCGGTCCTCGCTGTGGCCTCTCGCCCTGAATCACCAACTCTCCCCCACTGGGAGTGCGAACCCTCACTAGCTGAAGCTCACAATCAATCACCGCCCCATTGAGGCTTAGCCAATCCATACCCACAATAACCTTATTCCCTCGCAGGGGAATAGGTACCAGATCCACTGAAAACTGCTCATCAAATAACTGAAGAGAACACCCTCTATGCACTCTGCCGACCCTCACGGTCCTATCATCCGCTATCTCAACCTCTAATGGACAATCCAGCTCCCCTAGAGCTCTACTGAATCTCTTGCTAAGCGCAAGTGATACGAATGATCGGGTAGCCCCCGAATCGAATAATACCATAGCAGAAATGCCGTTCACAGAGAACGACCCTGAATAAAACATACAATCATAAGCAATATTCAATCAATAATAATAAAGAGATAAAGGGAAGATACATACCCGTCACCACATCAGGAGTCGCTCGCGCCTCCTCTGCTGTCATCTGAAACGCCCTACTCTTCGCCACTGGCGCATCAGCTCGGCCCTGCCGGCCATCTGTAATCCTCAAAGTAGCAGGGGCAGGTGCAGCCACCTTCCCTGCTGCAGCTAAACCCGGACACTGGGACTTTTTATGTCCCCTCTGATTACACTGAAAGCAAATCAGATCTGATGCTGCAACGGCAGTAGCAGGAGCCGTACAATCCCTACTCAAATGTCCAATCCGACCGCACTTGAAGCAGCCGGAACTCCCTGCCTTGCACGCTCCTTCGTGCATCTTCCCACACCTACCACATCGACCGTGGCTCGGCTGTCCCCTGGACCTGTGATCTGAAACCCTGGGCTTTTTGCCCGAACCGCCTGAACCCGAAACCGCCTCCGGTTTCCTCTTCTTCTCCATCTCAAGATCAATCTCCCTCTCCCGAGCTCTAGCAATCATATCTTCCAGCGTTTTACAGCTGGACCGGCTCACAAACTGGCGGATATCGCTCCGGAACATCTCATGATAACGGGCCTTCTTCATTTCCTCATCAGCTACATACTGAGGAACGAGAAGAGCCCTCTCCCTGAACTTGGCGGTGATCTCCACCACTGTCTCTGTAGTCTGGGTGAGGTCCTGAAACTCCCTAGCTAGCTGTTGCACCTCAATGACCGGTGCAAACTCCGCCCTGAACCTGGTAGAGAAATCAGCCCAGGTCATGGCATCCAATGCTGCATCATCCCCAATGGCATGCCCGACCTCCTCCCACCAATCTTGTGCAATGTCCTTCAGAAGACAGGATGCCAATCTGACCTTGTCCCCCTCGGGACATCTGCTAGTACGGAAAGCGTTGGCCACATCCGCCAACCATCTGGTGCTCGCTATGGGGTCTCGCGCCCCATGATAGTCCGGAGCTCCACATGCCCTGAACTCCCTGAAAGTAAGGGTGCGCGACCCCATCATGGCCGCCACCTCGGCACGGAAGGTGCCCAATCTCTCATCCATCAGCTCTAGAATCCCCTCCTTGATCGAACCGAAGATCACAGGAGTCTGCTCTATAATGATGCGCGTAATCTCCGAAGAAAGAAACTCTCGGCTCTGCTCATCCATGCGCTCATCCCCCGAACCTGAACCTGATCCCTCCCCGGCACCTCCGCTGCCGGCTGCTGGTCTCGAACGCAAAACCACCATTCTGAAACACATCACAACTACATCAGAAAACAGAAATACCTCAAGGGATCATTGATACTACAACTAGCTTCCTGGTCTTGTCTCAGCCTTTCTTGATTCGAGTACGGATCCTCTGCTTCCAGTAGTACGGGCCCATACTACCTTCCACATCTATCCGTACTTTCTTCAAGAACTGCCCTGACTCCACCAAGTCACTTCTACTACTACTGATCTCTGCTACTCTCATCCTAGGCTTGCCCCAGGGAAACCTCAGACTCAACTCAACTAGTCCTCAGCTGCTGCAGGTCTCCTTATAATGCTAATTAACCACCACCTGAACACCATCACATGTGACGAAGATCAGATAATCCTTCAAGTAAAAGACCCGTCCCTATAACGGTTGGACTCAAACAAGAGCTGCGCAATAGGGCCAGTTCCAGCACTCTGGGATTATTCAACCCTGATCACATGGGGTGTAACGTGTTCACCTAATGGCTAACTTCCATCACTCAGAATTCCCACAAAGCACGAAGCAAGCAGCATTCGGATAAAGGAAACATACTCAGGCAAAACTATTCTCAAAACGAGAAATTGATCTAGCATACAGTGCTAAGCTCGTACTATCAGGCATAACCTAAACAGGCTATCCTACTGCTGTCTACTCAATACTAGCATGCAATACTCATAAAGCTGTAACACATAAAGCAGGCACATAAGGCATCCTCCTAGATCCTTAGTCCTATACTAGCATGCTGTTCTACTGAAACTGAAACTGAACAAATAACTTGTATGGGTAATTTGGGAGTACTTACTTGAGCTCGGCTAATCGCATGCACCACACCGTTATCTTGTTTAAAAATTTCTTTCTTTCTAAGTGCTTTCAAAATTCTTTTAGAAAACATTTTCCATTTAAAAATCTTTTTATTTCCCCTTAGTTTGAGTTCAGATACACCCGGAAGTGTATCTGAATCCCTCAAACCAGGGCTCTGATACCAACTTGAAACGACCCAAAAATTTCGTTTTTCAACATAACCAAAAACCATAATCTGAGTGTCATATCATAAACCATACATGATGTATCTCAAAATAATAATAAAAACACTGTGCGGAAAACTGTATCATATCCATGTCATATAAAAATCAAGAACCAAATCAACTCCCAGGATAAAAGCTGAAGCCGTGGTGTGTGCGATGCCATCATCCCGAGCTCTTCCCTCTACAAGCGGAAGTACCTGAAACCAAAACTGAAACTGTAAGCACGAAGCTTAGTGAGCTCCCCCAAATTACCACATACCATACAATAACATATATATCAAGCACATACTGGGGCCTTGCCCCCCCTCCATCGGACCGAAGTCCGAAGCTGACTGATCATAACATAAACGTATCACTTAACATGAACACACATAACCCTGTCTGAGCCACGAAGGCATCAAACATGCTAGCTACTGCATCGGATAAGAATCCGGATACTACTGCTAGCTAAACGGGCCGGCATTGTGGCCTTAGACCCGTTTCTACTGAAAAGGAACTCACCTCGTGAACTGGCTGCTGAGTGAATAACTCTGAGGGCTAACTGCTGCTGCCCGGTATCTCCCCGGCTACAAGTCCATAAACACACTCAATCAAATACTAAACATTGCACTGGGTAAAATGACTTTTTTACCCTTGGCCAAAGTCAACTCTCGGTCAAAGTCAACCCACAGTTGACCTGACTCGCCGAGTTGGGCCGCCAACTCGCCGAGTCCCTATTCTCACTCCTCGACCCTACTCGCTGCTACTCGTCGAGCATGGCATCGACTCGACGAGTACTCATTCGATCCAAGAACTCAGACAATCTTCATCCGACTCGCCGAGTCATATGAACAACTCGACGAGTTGTTCTTGAGCTTAAGAAGATTGCCTTGGACTCGCCGAGTTGTATGAACAACTCGCCGAGTCCCTCCATCACTGAGTCTACTCTCAACTCGCTGAGTCCACTCTCTAACTCACTGGATCCACTCGACACTGACAAAAATGAAGGAATCGGGAACTCGCGACCCAACTCGCCGAGTCGTTCTTCCCGACTCGCCGAGTTGCCGCCATGCAACTGATTTTTACTCGATTTTGTTTGAATCCAACACATACAATTGATAGATCTGAGTCCAATAAGCTGATTTACCACGTAAAGTTTCCAACTTTACGTGTACAACCTCATGAATAAGGGAAATAAGGCTAAAAGATGCACAAAATGGGTAGATCTATGGTTAATATGCAAAGTAACTCCAAAAAGGCAGTAGATCTGGGCTCTACAACACCCAATCATTCAGATCTAAAGATATCTCGACTTATTATGGCATTCAAGCAAACATAAGGCTTGGAACAAGCATCAACTAGATCCTAGGAGAGCTCTAATGGAGGTTTAAAGCATATAACAAGAGGGAAAATCCGAAAATACCTCAAATAACTCAGATTTGCCCTTGGATCTTTGCACTACACCTCTTCTCCTTGCTCCTTTCTTCTTCTCCTTCTTCAAACCTTCACAAAATGGCACAAAACACTTAGCTCACACAAGGGTGGATTAGGGTTCTTTCTCACAGTGTTCTCAGGGTGAGGGAGGCGAGAATGGGGCTATAAGGTGACTTAAATAGTGGGCAACCCGGGGATTTAGGGTTTCACCCAGACGGATGGACTCGCCGAGTCAGGGATATGGACTCGCCGAGTCCCCGGCTCACACGTGCTCGTAGTCGCGACCCTACTCGGCGAGTCAGGCTATGAACTCGCCGAGTCCCTCTTGCAAAACTTCAAAATAAATACCAAGGAATTACCATACCGGACACGGGTCGTTACACCTCATCTGTTATGTGGAATATGTATTGAATGAAAATGTTATACAGGTTTTAAACTATGTATAAAAATATATATTTTTATCTACTAATATGTTGGGTAGAACATGGGTAGATAGTTGATGTGTGATAAACAGATGAGAGACCTCGATGTTGTTGTTGTTGATCTAGTTATTCAGCGGAGTATGGATAACGACCACAGACTCTTTCTAGACAGTCCAGTGGAACGCTAGCAGGTTCATAACCTGTAGGTGTTGCGAACGATGTGCTCACCGGTGTACTTTATCCCCCTCATGGTTGCCTTTAGGATATCTATTGTTGAGGAAACCCCTTAGCAGTAATGCCCGTCCCGATGAAAATCCTAGATTAGGTCCCTTGAGATAGATGTTGTTTTAGGGACGTAAAGTGAGGATAACGGGAATGGGTAATCGGGATAGTGATTGGTTGGTGAAATTAAATATAATTTATTTATTGTGGGTTGAAAACCCTATATGCTCACCAGGCTCCCAAGCCTGACCCACTCAGTTTTATTTGTATTACAGGAAGTGGCGCAAGGGCATAAGATGGATGAATCATCGAGTTGTTTTGTTTACAAGTCTGTATATGTATATATTTGTTGAATGACTTGTAATGTTATCGTTTATGCTTTATGGTCTGTATCGGAACATGACATCCCGAGTTTTGATTATATAATGAAAATGCATCTCTTGATGAAATGCTTTGATAAATATTATTTTATCATATTTGTTTTGGGAACAAATTCCTCAACTCTTTCAAATCAAAAGGATTTACTCTGAAATTATTTTAAAAAACATAAATGAAAATCGGTCTTTTCTGGCCGTGATTTTAGGGATGTCACACCTTTTCTCACCAAAAATTAAAAATAAAATAAAATAATAAAAATTCTACTTAACCTAATCTAAACCTAACAACTTAAATGTTCAATCCTGAACTTCGGTTATTTGGATTTCAGTCACATTTGCTGCTTGACATTCAGATTTTTTTTTTTTTTGGAAGATAAGCCTTGAACTTGGAGTCTTGTTCTTCTTTTTTGTGTTACACTTTTTCTTCATTTTTCTTCTTTGTTTTTGTTGTTTTTCTTTAATCATCTTTATCGTCTCTTATTGTCTTCACTTTTCCAATTTCTCATTTTTTTTTTGTTTTTTTTTTCTTCTTGGAAGGTCTAAGGAATTTCACCATGTAACATAGGATGGAGGCTAACATGAACACCTATTAATCATTGACAATGTGCCAAGATCAACTAAAAAGGGTGGGATATGACTCAAAAATGGGTGTTACTGAAAAAACTTGGTCCCAAAAGATGTGAATTGGGGGACTCACTTCAAAGTTCATCAAGCACCTCAATGCAAGGTGTGATAAACAAAATCTATCTAACTATCTACTCTAGACCCCTTGACAAATGATGACCTATCTTAAAAAGGTGGTGAGAATCTAACTAAGCAAGGCTCGGACGAGAATCGGGAGTACTAAGAGGTACTCCCCCCAAAACCAAGATGTGAGTCTTCAATGTCTTCAAAATACCATTTCGGGCTAATCTTTGCTCGCACACATTGGCATGACCAACCACATCCCTCCGCACCTAGACCCAATCAAGCTACGTGCATCTGACCCCCACACAAGCGATCTCAAAGTGGTCTGTGAGGCTCAAAATGTGTCCCATTTATCAAATACAAGGAATTCCTTATCAAGACCCAGGACCAATCTATGATTCAATACTTATGACTCGGCGCTATGGTACATGTAGGGATGAGAAGACAAGAGAGAACAAAAATGCATGAACTTAAACTAGAATGCATCTAAAAAGTATGAAAATTAGAAAATAAAGAAAAAAAATATGAATTTTTTTTGAAATTTTTATGCAATTTTTATGAATGCCCTAAATGACTTACTTTAAATGCAACAATATACAACCTAAATGCAATAAAAAAAATAAAAGATAAATAATACCTCACCCTAAGCTTAAAATTAAGCATTGTCCTCAATGCTTAAGATGAGAATAAGGAAGGATCATACCGGGATCAAGATGGAGGAGGCCCGCGAGGACGGTATGGAAGCAACACATGGGTCACATAATGATGCTTGGACGGAGTTCTTGGCCGCCTAAATACGCATAGATGAAAGCTTGGTCGCACAAAGGACGCATATGAAATGGATTGAAATTTTCTTATGAAATGACATATTTGCGTTGGTACCCTCGCAAACTTTGCGCGGGTGGGGGGCAGCCGCGCGCACACATCAGAATACATCCCATGTTGGGGTAATTTGGAACTCAGAATCTACGCGACTGGGGGTTGGGTCGCGCAAGGGTTGCGCGGGTGGGGGAGCCGGCCGCACGCAACAATGAGATTGCATCTCATGTGGGGGTAATTTAGAACTCGGAATCTGCGCGGCTGGGGGTTGATCGTGCAGCGGCTGCGCGGGTACCCACGCAAAATGTAGATTTTTGGCATTTTTCAAACTTCACCAAGATCATTGCTAGACTTCAATATGCTTATTTTTAGGCCAACTTCAAGCTTAGAATCACCCAAAACTTTAAGCGGATATTATTTATTTACAATGCATTTGTTTAACGTCTTTGCCAAGACATAGCTCCACTTTCATCAACCTTCGTAATTCGGATTTTCCAATGTTATGTTGTCGAATTCTCCCATGTCAAAGCCTTCATAAAATGGTTTCAAACGGTGCCCATTCACTTTGAATATTTGATTTGTTTCCAAACTCTTAATTTCAACCGCACCGTGATCAAACACATTTAAAACAATAAAAGGTCTGTGCCATTGAGATCGCAACTTTCCCGGGAATAGCTTTAAGCGTGAATGATAAAGAAGAACTTTTTGACCCGGAATAAAGCGTTTTTTGGTTATGTGTTTGTCATGAAATGCCTTTTTCTTCTCTTTGCACCTTTTGAACCTTTTAATTTATCTTCTTTTTGATCACTTCCATCATTGGATGATTCAATCTTCTTTGAGCTTCCCTCTTAGGCTTACAATCATCTGCCATGAGTATCTTGTTTGTGCATACATTAGGGCTTATCTCGTTTATTGGCTCAATCACATCAACCCGATACAATGGAGAAATGTTGCTAGGGTACCTCATTGCTTCAAAGATGTTGAAGTGAATGGTTTCTCCATCAAACTCCATAGTTATCTTTCCTTTATGGACATCAATGATTGTGTGAGCGGTATGCATGAAAGTTCTTCCAAGGAGGATCATAGATGATTTGGAAGGAGTCTTCTCTTCAAGATCAATGACATAAAATCCATCGGAAAAACAAGTTGATTAACTTGTACTAACACATCCTCCAACACTCCTCTTGGAGACACACTTGACTTGTCTGCTAATTGAATGATTACTCCGGTTTCTTCTAAAGGTCCAACATTGAGAGATTGAAAAACCGAATATGGAATCACATTGATCGAGGCTCCAAGATATAACATGGCACTTTCTACATGAAAATCACCAATGGTACAAGGGATAGCAAATATTCCCGAATCCTTGCATTTGGGAGGTAACTTCTTTTGGATAACTGTAGACACGTTTTCATTGACTTGAATCTTTTCATTTTCCTTGAATTTCCTCTTCTTGGTGCACAAATCCTTGAGAAATTTTGTATAACTTGGAATTTGCTTAATAGCATTCAATAGTGGAATGTTGATTTGGACCTTGCGGAAAGTTTCAAATAATTCATTTTCTTCTTCTATCTTCTTGGAAAGGGCTAACCGGGAAGGGAAGGGTGGTGGTATGACCAATGGTTTGATGGTCTTGTTGGAAGATTCGGATTGACCAATGTTTGGAACAACCGGTTCCTTTGGAGGTACTACTTTTGAAGGTTCAACAATGATGACTTCATCTTCTTCTTCTCTTGAAACTCTTTTAGGGTTGCTTTCTCCAAGTGTTTTCCCACTTCTCAAGGTTATTGCACTCACATTGGGGTTCTTCTCGGTTTGAGAAGGAAGTTTACCCCTTTGTTCCATCTTGTTGAGAGCGGTGACCAAGTCTCCAATTTGTGCTTGAATGTTGGAGAAGGTGTTCTTGGTCTCCTGTTGAAATTGGGGTTGGCTTTGAGCAAGAGAAGTGACAAGTTCTTGAAGGCTCATTTGGTGAGTACCACTTGATTGGCCTTGTTGATGATGTGGTTGGTAATTTGTAGGGGTATAAGAGGTTTTTGGATATGGAGGTTTTTAGGATGGATATTGCGGATGTGGAGGTTTCATCAAAATGTTTGATGGATTTTGCTTTGGTGGGTATGGATTGTTTGGGTTATTCCTCCAATTTGGGTTGAAATTGTTTTGAAATCCCATGGGTCTTCGTTGACCTTGATATCTGCCCATTTCATTCACATCTTCCAGTTCACTTCCAAGTGTGGGGCACTTATCCGTGTAATGCCCCGTCATCACACAAATACCGCATACCATTAATTGTTGACCACTTCCCACCACCATTTGACTTAGCACATTAGTCAAATCCAAGAGCTTTGATTCCAAGTGTTGAGTGTTGCTAACTTCACTAACCACTTGTGGATAATTTCTCTTCATTTCATTTAGAGTCCCAAAGCTCCTTTGATTTTGAGAAATGGTGCCAAAAAGTGATCGGATTTCGTGAGGTGTCTTGTTGAAGATGTCACCACCACTTGAAACATCAATCATCCTTCGATCTTTTTCATTCATACCCTCATAAAATTGTTGAAGAAGTAGTTGTTCGGGTATGTTGTGTTGAGGACAACTTGTACATAAGTTGTTGAATCGCTCCCAAAAATCATGAAATGTATCATTCTCCCCTTGACGAATCCCCAAAATGTCACTTCTTTGGCTTGATATCCAGGATGTGGGATAGAACTTGCTATTGAAGGCTTTGAGTAATTCTTCCCATGTGTGAATAGATCCCGGTGGTAAGTTGAATAACCTCTCTCTAGCTTTATCTTCCAACGTGAGCGAGAAGGCAATTAGCTTGAAATCATCCAATGTCACATTTTCGGGCAACATGCTAACACATATCATATGAAATGATTTCAAATGCTTTTGAGGATCTTCTCTATCCAATCCATGGAACTTGGTAAGTTGATTTATGAAACTTGACTTCAATTCAATTCCTCGGCGGTTTGCGGGGTAAACAATAGCAAGAGGTGTATGAGTAACATCTGTTTCCATCATTTGTCTAAGTGTCAACTCTTGAGGGGGATTGAATGGATTGGGGTTGTTGGGATATTGTTGCAAGTAATTGGGATGTTGTTGGTAAGGTGGGTATGGGTATTGTTGGGGATTGTAGATTGATGGTGGATAAGGTTGGTAGTTAGGGTATTGGTTGTAGAGAGGTGGTTGTTGTGGGTACATTGGGTTTTGGTATATTGGAGGGTGTTGGTAATTGGGTTGATTTGGGTAATTTACTTGTTGTTGAACTTGAACAACATTGTTTTTAGGTTGGTTATTTTGGTGGAATTGTTGGTTTTGTGGTATTTAATAATTGGGTTGGTTTTGAGGAGGGGCTAGATTCCAAGGTGGCATATCAATGAGAGGTTCTTGTGGTTGTTGTCTTGGTTGATGGGGTGGGGTATTAGCATCTTGATTATTTGGGTTTGGGTTGGGATTGTGAGATGGAGTGTGATTCATGGCTATGTAGTTTTCAAAAGGAATGTCTTCAAAGGATTTACCAACAATTGGAGAATTCGACTCGGTGTCGGTATCACTTAAAGTATGAAGTTGATCTTCTATGTTGATTAGTGGAGAATAGGAAGAAGCTTGAGCAAGTTGTTGTTTCTTTGCTTTTTTGCAAACTTTTTCAACCTTTTTGCTTCTTTTTCAATTTCCGAATTGTAGAGTAGTTCACCGGTTCTTGTAGACCTAGGCATAAACAATAAAATAACAATAACCAATTTCCCCGACAATGGCGCTAAAACTTGGTGGGATGTCAAGTACACCAAGAAAATTACACCCTTTGAATGCATATAAAACGTAATATAATGGTAAAAAGGGGTATCGATCCTCGGGGAAATGGTTGTATTCAATCACCAATGCAATCCAAAAGAACTAGTGTAATTAAACTAATTAACTACAATTAGACTAAAAAGGAGGGGTGTTTGATTCCTTGAAAACTAAAAAAACTTGAATAATTAAAAAATCTTGCAATTAAGCAAGTTGATGAGATGCTCAAAGGTTGGGAATAATTGGTTAACTATGGCAATTCAACACAATGAACATTTATGTGTTTATCATTAGGATCTAATACAAAGCTTATCCTTCATCCCAAATTGGTTATAGCAAATCATGAAGCATGAGATGCCAAGATTCCTCATAGGTAGTATGGAGGTTGATGAAGCCCACAACACACCTTCTTGATTAAGATCAAGGGTCAACTGAAACAATTGATCCTAAGAAATCAATTAGCCTTAAGAATGAAGGAATCCCCAATTCCTAGAGGATGTCAAATGCTTACACATCCATAAAGGAGTTATGATTCATAAGCTAGAGATGATTTCTACCATCATAAAGCTTTTGTTCTAGATAAATTCAATGATCCAATGCAAAATCAAAGAAACAAATCAACAATTGCTCATTCAATTACTAAGCTCGTGATCAAAGCATCAAATGAGCATAAGAATTGCAAACTAGAATCATAAACATGGAATAAATTGATAATCAACATAAATCCTTCAAAACCCACAAACATTCATTGGTTTTCAGCCAAAGTCAACCAAATAAGAGTATTAGCCACTCATGGCAACAAAGTAACAAGAATAATAATCTAATTGCATAAAGAAACTACCTAAGATTTGGAAAGATGAAAGGAAATGGTTTCTAGCTCCCAAAATCGCCTCTTGCAGGTCTCCAATGGTGAAAAATCGCCAATGTGCCTCTAGATCTGATCCCCCAAGGTTATGGTGTGCCAAATGACCAAAATGCCCAAACTGGGTAGTTGCGCGGGTACCCGCGCGACGAAAATTTCACCCGCGCAAACGCTGTTGTATTGCCATTGGTCCACCATTCCACTACTCCACCCTTCCACTACCAAAGATTCCTTTGGTCCCCCCCCCCCTTGTCCATGTAATTTGAATCCACCAATCATCATTTAGCTACCAAATGGATGCTCCAAACCCAAAATTAAAAATTTATGATCCATCTTCACAAGCCCAAATAATCCAAGCCATCATCTTTAAAAGCTCAATTCTTCTTCTTTGATTCCGCCAAGTCCAACAATGCCTCGGGAGCCCATTAAGCCGTCTTCACTCTAATCCACAATCACAAAAAGCTCCAAAACTCTGCAAAATTCCTCATGCAACATAACTAGTCCCCGATACGATCCATGATAAAGAAATTAATTAAAATACAATGCAATACTAAATAAAAAAATCTAAAAATCTAAAATAAACTAATAAAAAGAAAGAAATAAAATAATCTATCAATAGAATAGGAACTTTTGATTATTTTCAAGATTATTCTATTAAAATGACAGAACAAACTTTGTCTATTGGTCAAAACCAACAAAATTTACATTTGTTATCATCACGATCTATTCTAGAGCATAGAACGAAATATAAATTTTTACATGTCGGTTTAGTCCAAATTGCTATCAAGCCTCTATTTAGAATTGGAATAGATGCCCCTGTTCACCTTATTTTAAGAGACAAGAGACAAAGATTTTCAAAATTCTATTTTAGCTATGGCAGAAACAAATATTGCTAATGGACCTATTTATTTCAATTGTTATCCAAATTTTTCTGTAGGATTATTTGATCAAAAATTTTTAGATACTTTGGTGTTAACTATAGAAACAAAAATTGTAGAATTTAAAAATGATACAAAGCCTTTAGCAATAATTTATCATGTTTGTTACAAAACTATGACAACTACACTTGAACCAAAAACACGTTTATCAAGTCCTAGAAATGAAACAATTATTTTTGAAGCAAATACTAACCATAACAAAGTTCACACACCAAAAAGATTAAGATGGTCTGATATAACTCAATCATGTAATTGGAACTTACAAAATGTTATCGATCCAAAACCACTAGACTCTTCAAAACAAATCTCAAATATTATTGAATATAATGATGGTTCTGTAGATATAAATTTTTCTTCCTTAAATATTTCATCATCTAGATTATCAACTTCTTTTATTCCAGAAACAAGCTCTTCAAAATCTTTGTTATTAAAGACGAGATCTTTAAAACTAAAAACTATTGACTATACTAATTCTATTCCCAAACCATTATATCAAGATGATCAAAATTGTGAAAATAGTCTTTCTAGTCCTACTAAATCAGATTTTATTGATGAACTTCAAAATTTTAAACAACAATTATGAGTTCTAAAGTACAAATTAATTGTTCACAAAATAATAAGCTTTGGGCTAATATGTTAAAAAAGCATTGGAAGATAAATTCTAATATATGCAAAACCATTCAACATTTAGAAGAAACTAGAACTTATGAAAATTATAATTTATACAAAATACCTCTATATACTAATAAATTTAATAAACAAATAGAAAAAAATTCTAGGCTAAAGATAGGAATAAAAAAATACGAAAAATCAAGAAGTCATAATTTAGAATCAATAAAACATATTTCTTTAATCCTAACAAAAACAACCTGTTAAAATGAATTTCTCGAATTTAGAATATCAAGTTGATTTTGATTACTTAAAAGATATTGAGTATTATAAAGATTGTAACAATAAAAAAAGAGTTTGGCACGAAAAAAAATTTCATACTACTTAAGATTTCTCCATATAAGCATTTGGGAAGATTATGTTTTATCGAATAAAATTCATTCTCCTTTTTTTCAATGGTTTGAATTAATTTATGCCCCTAAACATAAAATAAATTACCCATTTAAAAATGATTCTATCACTCCTATTTTAGAGAAATGATATAAAGATATTATTTATAATAAAGAAATTATTGCTAATTTTCCACCAAAAGGAGAAATTATTATTAACGATATGTTTATTGCAACTCCTTTAGTTCAAGCCCCAAATCAATTAACTACTGAAAAGGGTCTTCAAAAAATTATTTACCAAAATAATTATGCAAATGAAACTTTATCTAGTATTACCGAACATTTAGTTAAAATTGAAGAAAAACATTTCAAAGATAAAAACGTTAATAAGCAAGATATGGCAAGCACTAGTAATTTAAGTTTTGTTCATTGCCAAATCGATGGTAATTTTAATCTAGGAAATACAGATTTAATTAACGAATTAGAAAAAAGACTTTCAAAACTTCATATCTCAAACACTAACAATATTAATACTCTTACAAATGACGAATCTAAAAATAGTGATATTAATAGTGAAACAAATTTTGAAACTCTTGCTCAACAATTTGTTGATATAAATAATGATATTAATAAACTCACTAATGACTTTTCAAATCTTAATAAAATTCATCAATCAAAGCAAAGCACTTTCGGAAAAAATCCAAAACCAATCATAAGAAATTATTGGAATAGACCCTCTCTTCCAAATGTTCAACTTGAAGAACGAACTTTTCAATTTGATCGTTCTCAATATGATGGTAATTCTGTTTATGAATGGAATATTGATGGTCATTCTGAACATCAAATTATGAATATTATACAAGAAATGATTATGGCTGCTAATGCTTATAAAGCTCATAATAATACTAAACTTCAAATTATTAATATTATTACTTATGGTTTTACTGGCAGTCTTAAAGGCTGGTGGGATTTTTATATTTCACAAGAAGAAAAAGATTATATTTTATCTGCTAAGAAAACTATTATAAAACAAGAAAATAATCAACAAATACAAATGTTTGAAGATGATATGGTTAACACTTTAATTTTTTCTATAATCAAAAACTTTGTAGGAGATCCTACTACTTTTCAAGAAAAAACTTCAGAAATTTTAATGAATTCACATTGCAGAAAACTTACTGATTTTAGATGGTATAAAGATAATGATCTCGTTAAAGTTTTTCCGAGACCTAATTGTAAAGAGTCTTATTGGAAAGAACGTTTTATTGCTGGCCTTCCAAAACTCTTTGCAGAAAGAGTTAGACAAAAATTAAGAGAAAATTTTAATAATGCCATCCCTTATCAAAATTTAACTTATGGAGATTTAATAAACTATATTAATAAAGAGAGATTAGCAGTTTTTGCTGATCTTAGGTTTAAAGAAAAACTCAAAAAAGATAGAATTAACAGTAAAAATGAATTGAGAAATTTTTGCCAACAATATGGTTATCAGCCCTTGAATGGTCCGTCTACTTCAAAATCTAAAGTGTATAAGAAAAGATCTTCAAAATATTTCAGGAAAAAGAAATATAATCTTCCAGAAAATTATAAAAAGGGCAAAGATTACGCTTCGAAATCTAAAAAACCTTATAAACCAAATTATAAAAAATCTAAAAGAAAATCAAAAGATATTATTATTTGTCATAAATATAGGCGTAGTGGTCATACAACTAATAATTGTTATGCTAAGACAAAAATAAATGAGTTAAATGTCTTTGAAGATTTGAAAGAACAAATAAGAAAAATTATTTTAAATACTGATTCAGATTCTGATGAAAGTATTTCTGATTTTCAAACAAATGATTTAAATATTCTCGAAAATACTACTTTAAGTTCAGAAGATTCTGATATTTGCGGGTGTATTGGTAAATGTCACTGTAATAATTTAATCAATGTAATTACTAGTAGTTCCATTAATGTTCTTTCACAAGATAATAAAAGATCTATTAAACTCTCTTGATTCTATAAAAGATAAAAATATCCAAGAATTATTAATAAAACAGATGCTTAATAAAACTAATAACATAATTCCTGCTAATAATGAAAATTTTAATTTAAAAAATATATATGAAAGATTTACTAAAGCAAAACCAATTTCTATGCAAGAACTTCAAGAAGAATTAAAAATAGTAAAACAAGAAATAAAAAAAATAAAAAATAAAATTTTAATTTTAGAAAAAGAAAAACCTTCTACTTTTAAAAACAAAAATATAGAAATTAATAACGAAGAAGAAAATAAAATTGAAAATGTAACTATTGGTAAACTTATAAATAATCAAGTTTCTCAAAAATGGAACACTCAAATTACTTTAGTCAAGGATAATTTTAAAATCAACCTAACTGTTTTAATTGATAGTGGTACTGATATGAATTGTATTCAAGAATGAATTTTTCCTACACAATTTTATGAAAAAATTGCATCTAGACTTACTGGTGACGGAGGTACAAAATTAATTGTAAATTATAAAGTTTTCGATGTTCATATTTGTAATGACCAAGATTACTGCTATAAAACTCACCTAATTTTAGTAAAAGATCTCTCTTCTCCTTTAATTCTAGGAACGTCTTTCATTACAAAACTATATCATTTTATGGTTCATGATGATGGTATAAGAAATGTTTTTGGAAAAAAAATTATATTTAAATTTTGTGAACCGACTCTATATTCATTGATTAGTGTCCTTAATTATAAAACGCAACAAGTCAAATATCTTATTAACGAAATAAATAATGTTCGAATAACTAATCAATTAAATGATAATAATATTCAAAATAAAATAATAGGTTTAAAATTAAATTTTGAAAAAAATGTTTGTTCTAATATTCCTAATGCCTTTTGGAATAGAAAACAACATACTGTAAAACTACCATATATAAAAAATTTTAATGAAAAGGATATTCCTTCAAAATCTAGAGCCATTCAAATGAATAATGAATTAGAAAGTCATTGTAAAAATGAAATTCAAGTTTTAATAAATAAAAAACTCATAAGACCTTCTAAATCACCGTGGTCTTGTTCAACATTTTATGTTATGAATGTCATAGAATTAGAAAGAGGATCACCAAGATTAGTTATCAATTATAAACCTTTAAACAAAGTTTTAGAATGGATTCGTTATCCTATTCCTAATAAATGAAATTTGCTAAAAAAGCTTTATGATTCAAAAATATTTTCAAAGTTTGATATGAAATCAGGATTTTGGCAAATACAACTTCATGAGGAAGATAAATACAAAACTGATTTTAATGTTCCCTTCGGGCATATTGAATGGAATGTAATGCCTTTTGGATTAAAAAATGCTCCTTCTGAATTCTAAAATATTATGAATGATATCATAACTCCTATAAGTAGTTTCGCTATTGCTTATATTGACGATGTCCTAATTTTTTCAAAATCAATTGATCAACATTTTAAGCATTTAAATCAATTTCATGATTTAATTTTTCAAAATGGTTTAGCTGTCTCTGCAGCAAAAATGCATTTATTTAAAAAATGAAATTCGTTTTTTTGGACATGATATTGTCAAAAACACTATTAGACCAATTACAAGAAGCTTGCAATTTTCTACTAAATTTCCTGATGAAATTAAAGATAAAAAGCAACTTCAAAGATTTTTAGGATGCTTAAATTATATCCATGATTTTTTCAAAGATTTATGGATTATATGTAAACCGCTTTATAATAGATTAAAAGACAATCCTGAACCATGGACTCAAAAACATACAGATATAATTAAATATATAAAACAAAAGGTCCCTACTTTGCCATGTTTAAATTTACCTCATCCCGATGCCAAAATCATAGTTGAAACCGATGCTAGTGATATTGGATTTGGAGGAATTTTAAAACAAAAATTTGTTAACTTAACTGAAGAACAATTGGTTAGATATTACTCTGGTGCATGGAATGATACACAGAAAAATTATTCAACTGTCAAAAAAGAAATTTTAAGCATTGTTTTATGTATTAAGAAATTTGAAGATGATTTATTTATCAAAAGTTTTTTTATTAGGAATAGATTGTCAATCTGCAAAAACTATTTTAGAAAAAGATGTGAAAAATATTATTTCCAAGCAAATTTTTGCTCGTTGGCAAGCCCTCTTAGGTAACTTTGATTTCGAAATAGAATTTATAAAGGGAGAAAATAATTCGCTTGTTGACTTTCTTTCTCGAGAATTTTTGCAGGGAAAATGAGTTTGTCGTCCTCTTCCAAACATGATGACAAGAAGCCAGTCTCTCAAAATCTCGTTCCAGTCTCTCAAAAGCTTGTTCCATTTCAAAATCAAAATCATTTTTCTCCTTTAACTCCTACTTCTAAGAATTCACAACTTTATTCTAATATCCTTCAGTCAAAACTTGTTACTCCAAAAGTTACTTCAACCGACACAATAAGTCCTTTTGCAAAACCTATCACTCCTCAAACTCAAAAATCTGTTACTCCAATCCTTTCTACAAAAACTCCTTATGTTCTTAATCCAAATTTCCTAAGAGTTCAAATTCTTGAAGATTTCCAAATCCATAAGTTACATCAAGGTTTTCATATTCTCACAAATCATCTCTTTGGTCAAGGGAAAACCTTTTATGTTGATTCATATAAAATCTGAGAATACTATCAAGCTATTCTGCAAGAATTTGGTTCGGTCAATTTTGTTCATCGTTCTAATTCAAAAGAGGGAAACATTGATTTTAGCAAAGCTCATATTATCAAAATCATTTCTCCAGAAATTTGGGTTCCAAACCTTCACTCTGAAAAACCTCTTATAAGTTATCCTGCTTATCCCAGATTTTCTTACTATGATTATCAAGATGCCTGGACTAAGGCATTCTTTATTTGGAATTATTCACACTCATGGTTTATCTTCTTTGATTTAAACTTCAATTGTGAATATCCAAGATGGTTTATCAATTGGTACAAATATATGGGAATTCTTCCAAATTGCTTACCAAAAGAAATTTACACTAGATATCTCAAATTGAATGAATTGTTTATTCAACAAATTCCAGAATTTGAATATATGTTACAATTCACCATGATATTTAAAGTTCCATGGATAATGTCTTGGACTTTTCATTATCAAGAAGCAAAGGATTCCTCTCCTCCCTGGCTTAATCGCCAATTTCGCTCAAAATGGTGGGATAAAATGAAGATTTCTCAAGCCAATGAACAAGCAGTAATTAAAAATTATCAAGAAATATATATTCAAAAACCAGAGGTTGAAGCCACTTTTATCAACAGTCTTCCCAAAAGTTATGTGGATCTAATTGCAAGAATTAAAGATGTTGATACCTCTTCCCCTGAAGAACTACAAAAATTACTTCAAGAAATTCACCAAACTCCATCGGTTTCTGACAATTCTCCAAAATCTATAAAGAATGATTTATTTGAAGATGCTCAATACCCTTTTGATGATCCTTATGAAGAATAAGAAATCATTATCCTTAAATTTGATGTAATACCTTAAATGTAGGGTATTTCATTTCTTTTATTATCAAAATTTTGTTTTCAAATACGGATGCGTAAATATTGTGTATGTATTTATGATGTGTATGAACAATTATTATCAAATTTATTATCAAATCTATCATCAATGATGATATGAAGACAAAAAACTTTAGAAGATGCTCTATGATGGTTTGCTTTTATCAAATGAAGATGGTCATTGATTACAAACGACAATTGCTTCAAAAGATGAATGACAACCACTTTCAAGGACAGCCACTTACAAGTAATTATTTCTATTGATTGGTCATGAGTTCTTACGGCAAATATCACTAGAAGATTTCAAGACTCCAAGATGATTATAAATAGAGGCTATGTTTTAGTTGAGGAAACAAGAAAAATATTCATTCTCAAAAAAATGTTCATCCCATGTCTAAAAATCTCCAAGAGTCTCTCTTTCTATTAGTAGATGTTCAGAGTCTTTAGATTTTCAAATAATTCTTTCTCCAGAAGTATGTACTGATTGTAATTTAAGCTAAATTCAAGAAGGTACTATCTAAAATATTTTATCGTTGTATTATTTTTATTTCTCCATAATAATTTCATTTCAAGTTATTCTAACTATTAATTCTACAAGATTTGAAATAGTACTCGTTTTTAATAATCAAATTCATGCTTAAATCATTTAATTATGTCTAACAAAATATTGATGAATTGTATTCCTAATAGAAATATTCTTTTAAAAATACAGCAAATCCAAAAATCTATAAATAACTCTGAGCAAAATCTTAAAGAGTCTTATAAACCTACTAATCTAGGTATAATTTTAAACAATAATCATATTCATAATGCTAGATGACTCATAAGAGCAAGTATTAAAATTCGTTACAAACAAATACGTTATCTAAAAACAAAACTATTTATTTTCTAAAAATAATATTTTTAAAAATCGTTGAAATAATTACTTGTAAGTGGTTGTCCTTATAGAGACTTGACTATTATTATTTCTTTTGTTATTTCTTTTAGTCTATTATCAAATTAAAAAATATTATCTTGAATTTAAACTATTGATATCACATATAAAAATACTATTTAATTTGCAAGTTATATATCACACATTGAAACATTAATTCTTAATAAACAAACTGTTTGTTTTTATTTTTATTTTTTATTTTTAATTTTCATTTTTTCGTAACATAAATAGAATAGAACTAAAGAACAAAAAAAAAATAAGATGGACCGAAATTATAAATATAAATATAACTTGTTCTATTTACTTGAATAAAAATAAAAAAATACAAAAACTATAAATTACCAAAATTATAATAATACAAAAACAATACGAAACAATTAAAATAAAATACGAAAACAAATATGAAAAATATTAAAATAAAAAAAATATAAAATATATGAATATTTTAGAGTAAATAAAAAACAAAAATAAATAGATAAATAATATATATATATATATATATATATATATATATATATATATATATATATATATATAAAGAAAATAAATAAATTATTTAAAAAACAAAAAATAAAGTTAAAAACAATGTGGTGTAATTTTTTTGCAAACTACAAGACCAAATTTGAACTTCAAACCCAATTTTAAGAACGATTTGAAAAAAAAAAAAAAAAAACAAAACAAAAAAAAAACAAAGTTAACCATAAAACTCGTTAAATGGGCCAAAATGATAAGTTTGTATGAAAGTTGTGACCATAACAATAATAAGAAAAATATTAGGACTTTTTCCAATTACGTGTTAAAAATTTTTGAATTTTATGATATTAGTCTTATAAAAGTTAGAAGTGGAATATATATATATATATATATATATATATATATATATATATATATATATATATATATATACACTATAATAAATGAAGGTTTTTTTGCTGCATGTCCTCTTCTCCTTCATTTGGACACATGTCATTTTCTAACATTTTTAAATTTTCTATTTTCCACTTGTCATTTTATTGTATTTTTCATTTTATTAAATTAAAATTCCACATTTAATATGTCAGGTATTTATTAGAAATGGTTTATATATGTAATGTATCTAATACATTAAAGACTCTTTAATTTTAATAACTCAAAAGATTCCTCATTTTTCTTATAAATTCAAACTTTTCAAATTGTTAATATTTCATTGTTAATTTTTTTTAAATAAACTCATGTAATACATGGGTCTCACACCTAGTATATATATATATATATATATATATATATATATATATATATATATATATATATATATATATATATATATATATATATATATATATATATATATATATATATATATATATATATATATATATATATATATACACACGAAAAGACGCAAAATTAAATCCATGGATGAGAATCCCAAGATAATTTAACTATGATATAAGTCGATTACACTTCCTCACATTAAAACATCTCCACTTTTAATTTGTATGTCTCATGTTTTGGCTAAAGATAACAATCATGAATACAATTCATGGTTTTCTAAATGTCACGGGTGCGATATTGATAGTAAGGCGAAAGAGGGAATATGCATCTTGTAAAGCCATGCATGAACATGTCTTCCTCTTTCTCCTCCCCCTCTTCATCGTCATTCTACACAAACATTCATGGATATCATTATAGATTTGAAGAGAATGTGAAGGGTATATTGAGAATTCCAAGTAAAAAGTGCAACCAACTCACACCCAGTCCTACATTATGAACTATTTTTTTTACATATTTTCATAACTTTGTAACATCCAATAAAAATACCAAATGTAGTTTTCTTATTTCACGATTTATCGGAAAAAAAAAAAAGAATGAAAATGAGATGGGGAAATAAAGTTCAAGATTTTCAAAGAATATAAAAGGAGACACACAATTGTCATGTAGATGGAGGTAATGTATACACTTGCATGAGTTGCATCATAACATGGAAAATACGTAAAAATCGATGTAATAAAAAAGGTAGATATAATATTCATAATTGTTGTGCAAGAAGGCAAAACAACACAATAAATGATATGACATACGTCCAAGGTAGGAATCGAAGAACTCTTTTATTACTTGACTACTTCAAAAATGATTACAATGAAATCCTTAAAAACAAATATTTATTATTCTAAACCCTAGCAATTATAGGTGCAGATCCGTATACATGGAGGATGTTTACTCTAAGCCTACTGTAACACTTATCTCATCCATATATGATGTCAGGTTTGTTCATATCCTTTCGGATGAGTTATCAGTTCGATCGTGTCATTAAATTACAAGTCACACAATAACAATAATTTTTACTATACCATGTAGACGATTTTCATAATTAAGTGGAAAAAAAAACAAAAGGAAAATATTATTGTCTTGTAATGAAATTATGTTAACATTATTTGACATTTTACTAATTCTAGCTTGTGTATAATAAGTTTTTACATAACATTCATCACGAATTTCATATAACAATGATGGAAGAATTGAATTTCGTAAGTAGTTTACATGCAAAACAATTTAATGATGGTATATTCCGTAGATTAGATTAAATATGTTCAAAAAACCACTGCTTTAGATACTACTTATATAGAAAATATAACATTTGTCTTCATTAATAGTTATGATGATGGGGAGTAGGCGAGTAGCTTGGTGAATTTGCATGATTGAATTGGATTACTTAACTAATTGGCCACATATTATGTATAATAATTGTCTTCATTAATAGTTATGATGATGGGGAGTAGGCGAGTAGCTTGGTGAATTTGCATGATTGAATTGGATTACTTAACTAATTGGCCAAATATGTATAATATGTGATTGTGTTAAACAAGGTAGTCAAGATCGAGATTTTATATATGATCGTTTTTGGGTTTGCAAGATTGGGATCGGGATCCTAAGATCCCACAAAATAAAACATAATTTTAATTTATAATTTTTAAACATGAAAAATATTTTAACATTTAATTTTTCGTTCCAAAGTTATAAAAATTTCAAAATATTAGTCATAAGTGACAACACAAAATGATAAACGGCAAATTAGTAAAGGTTAAAAGACATAAAATGGTAAAAAATAATTTTCATTTGAAAAAAAAAATCAAAGGAAGGGAGGATCAGATCGGATCTCGATCCTACGATCTTACGATCCTACCTCAAATACGATCTGAATCGTTTTTAATACCTAGAATCGTAGGATCGTACTTTTGATGACCATTGTGGTAAACCATTCATAAAAAAACATTAATTTCACATAATACATAATATAAATGTTTTCTATTAAGAAAAATATAACTTTTTGTCTTCGGACCATATTTACAAACATCTACATGATAAGACGTGGACCAATGGCTACAGTTTACAGTAAAAATATTATTTATTATTTAGACTCTGCAAATAAAATACACTTATCATATGAACCTTTTTGCATTTTGTATACCAAAGTCAACTATAAGATTCGGACCCACAATCGTAGCATTGGTGTTTGATTCATAAAATTAGTTATCCTATAATTCATTTGGACATCACTTTCCTTAAGTAACACTGCTTTCCAATAAGATCGATTAATTTAACTTACTCTTGATAAGAATTAAACATATAGTGAATAAGTATTCATTGAATACGTCTCATCTGAAACAAAAATACTAACTATTTGACTATCTGTTTGAGATTATCTAAAACTTTTTATTTTACATATATAGTAGACTATAGTTGAAATCAAAGATGATCTAATGAACTATAACTTGTAAATTTATGCTCGTTAATACCATAAAGAGAATTTGTTTACGATCAATTCACAGCTTAATATAATCAATACACAAAATTAACAACTTAATATATTAAATTCGTAGTTTAGTACCAAAAAAAACTATATATTCACATCTATATTCTATACTTGGTACTTATATTTATACCTTCAGATATGTGGGCAAGTGTTTCTTTCAAATTTTAATTTATATAATATTCACAAATTATATTTTACATGTTATTCAAAATTAGCGAAAATAAAATCTATATATAATGCTTCTTTCATCTTATATTTTAGAAACAAAAATAAAATTCGTAAAAAAATTAACAGCTTAATATACTCAATTCACAATTTATTACATTTAATACATAAATTCACAGTTTAGTAAAATATATTTACATGTTAAAAATTACATATGATGATGTTTGGAGCTTGGAGATTGTATTAGATAGCAGTTCACACACTCATCACAATTCACAATCTAAAAAAAACCTAAATTCACATTATTTGAGAAAACACTAATATAATAAAAACGCGTTTAAATTCACATTAAAACTTATAAAAATCCATACATATACTGTTTAAAACTTATAAAAAAATTCATTTAATCACAACTAAAACTTATAAAAAAAATCATGCATTCAAAAATTAATACTTACAAAAAAATCATGTATTCACAACTTAATACTTATAAAAAATCATGCATTCATAGCTTACATTTTTTTCTAGTTGAAACAATCATATATATATATATATATATATATATATATATATATATATATATATATATATATATATATATATATATATATATATAAAATCCATTCATTAACAACTTAATAATTATAAATAAATAAATAAATAAATAACGTTTATTCACAGCTTAAGAAACTAATTCAGAAATTTATTCATATTATTCAATGTTTAAAAACATATCTTGTTTTTAGTGAAACATTTCATCAAACACCTTCAATGCATCTTATATCCAAATTTGAGATTGTTCCCTTGACCACGGATAGTAGGCAGCAACAACGGTGGTCCGATGTCGGTAGTGGTAGAGGTGGAGTCACATTGACTATGGTAGCATCAAATCTGGATGTCAGATCTGTTGGCGGTGATTTTCGTCAAATCTATTATTCTAGTGAAGAAAATCGGAGAAGTTTTCTTGTAGACGAAGCACGGTAGCTGATGTTAGGCCGTGGTCGGTGGTGATAAGGTTGACTATAAGATCTAAACAAATCGCACCAGATTTGATATGTTTTTTTTACTTTAGAGAGAGAAAGTGAAGCTGAAACAACTTCTTGACTTCAGATTTGAAACCAAGTGGCGATCGACAGTGATGGAGGAAGGTGGTTGTTATCACCGCTCACCGGAGCTCATAATTCGGAGGAGAAAATCGAAGATCTGAAGTCGAAAATAGTATATCTAAAGACGAGAATTGTAGATCTGAAGAGAGAAATCATAGATCAGAAGCTGAAATTGTAGATCTGAAGAGGCAAATCGTAGATTTGAAGCTGAAAATGTAGATCTAGAGCCAAATGGAACTTGTGGATTTTATGGTGGTGGTTCGTCGACGGTAGGAGGCAGTGGCAGTCAAGGATGGTGGCTGGTGGCTGGTGGCTAACTAGTGGTAATGTCTATGTACTTCAAGTTTAAGATGAAAGAGAAAATAATCATATAAGAGTGTATGTAGTGTGTGTAGATCTGGTTATAAAATTGGATTCTTACGGTTCTTAACTTCTAGTGGTTCATATTTGATCTTTTATATATATATATATATATATATATATATATATATATATATATATATATATATATATATATATATATATATATATATATAAGGCTACTTAAATAATATCGTTTAAAATAAAAATTATCTTTTACAATATTGAATATTGATGTGAGTTTTTTTATTCATTAAACCTAACTAATTAATATAGGCCTTTCCGGTTACTTGATAAGTTTTTTATAATTAATTTTAAATATAAAATGGTAATATTACAGTTTGAAATATATATATATATATATATATATATATATATATATATATATATATATATATAATATTTTATTAAACATAATAATTTGTTACATTAAAAGATTAAAGTATAATAAATATAAATATTATATTTAGAATCATTAAAAAAATCCAACGCAGTAAATTTTAATGGATTAACAATATAAATAATTACAAGAACTATTAAATAAAAAAGTTATAAAAGACATAAAAATAAAAATTATGTTATCTTAAAAGTTAGTTGATATTTATAACAAAATATCAATATAAGATTTAAATTTAAAAAATGGAAAAAAGAATATAGATAAATATGAAAATTAATATGGAGTTGATTTATCATTTGTCCGTTCGTTGTACAAAGTTGATTATCCTGAGATAATAAGCTCATGAGCTTGGTCTTACTTCACTGTCGAGAAACGAAAGAAGACTTCTATCTCCAAGTTTAACTCAGACGTAGCTCCCTTCTTTTTGGGTGTGAAGCAGTGTCAAACCAAAATACCCAACAAGCATTAGCTCTCCCTGAAAAGGAGGTGATCCAGCCGCACCTTCCAGTCCACGATTCTGTTATTTACTGGAATAATTTGACTGGATTAATATATAGGATGAATCTCCGGGATGGGTAGAAAGATAAAGAGTGAGTACGATTTTCAATGCTTTGCTTATGTACAACTGCAAAGTAAGAAACATTCTAATTGGATTGGCTATTTGGTGGGGTGTTTGTTTTTCTTATAAGTTATTTGTAAAGTCTTAGGTTTTATAGCATGACTTAGTTTCTTTGAGAGCTGGCTAATGGAAGAATTTCGATGTCGTGGTCTTGACTATGTTTTAATGTTTATGGAATTTTCAGAATTCCACTATTTTAAAGTGATTCTTCTTAGGAATTCTTTATTTTCAAACGATATGGTCTTGACTATGTTTTGATGTTTATGGAATTTTCAGAATTCCACTATTTTAAAGTGGTTCTTCCTAGGAATTCTTTATTTTCCAACGATATGATAGATATGATGTTTTTTAGATTTCTAGTAGTTGTAGTAAAATTAAGCTAGGTTGGAATTCTTGGCTTCATAATCTTGTCTTTATTCTATTTTGATGTAATGTTATTTAATCAAAATGAAGTTAATTTTGATGGTTCTATATCTAACATTACATGACAACCACATATTCACTTATATATATATATATATATATATATATATATATATATATATATATATATATATATATATATATATATATCATTTATTTATTCTTTTTATTCATCATTCTATAATTTTTAGATAATGATAAATGTAATAAAAATTTATTAATTTTATTAAATATGACAAGTGTCATAGTTTTAAATGTGTAGAAAGATGATAGGAAAAAAAATAAAAAGATATAAAATTCGAATCGACGACTATTATAACGAATGTAATACCAAAAAAAATAGTTTTGAAACTTTTATACTTTAATATTGAACAATAGAATAAAGACAAAATTGCAAGAATGGTCTATGTGGTATGTCGAAAATTGTCACTTTGGGCCAAACAAGTTTTGACTAGCACTAATGGTCCAAAAGTTTTCATTTTGTTGCGATTTTGGTCCATTTTGTTTTTTTATATAAAATGACGATTTTGCCCCTTTATATTTGGCTTTTGCTTTTCTTTTTGTTATTTAATTATTTTCCTAATAAAAAAAAATAAAAAGAAAAGAAAAGAAAATATTCTCTCTCTCTCACTTTCTCTACTAGAATGTCACCACCCTCACTCCCTCCCCTAATCTTCACTCTCGCCGAAATGCCTGAACGTCACCGGCAAAAAAAATGAACACCACCGGCAAAAAAGATGAATATCATCGGGTCAAAGCTCTGGCATCGAAACCCTAACCCTAAAAGACGAAGCTTGTCGATTCTCAGGAGGCGACGGATCTAAAACTCTCGTTTGCAAACCCTCATTACCCACGAACTCCGGTGGTGCTAGGTCTTGTGTTCTCTTCATCTTGAAACCGCCATCATCTTCATCGATTTGGATTTCCACCTAACCACAACGTCGTCATCTTGATTGATTTGGATTTCAGCCATTAGATCTGTTTGTCACCGGCGTATGTCGTTGGACCAACAACATTGCCATCTTTGTCAGCAAACCCTAGCTCGTCGTCGCCTTCATTTATCTCCATCTCTGACATTTCATCGTTAACAGGAGTTCTGATCTGTTCGTCGGACTTTAGACCTGGTAAGTTCACTTTTGTTGAAAAATGGCGTCTCATCTTCCTCAGTCTCGTCGTCTTTATGGTCATCGGACTTCAGACCTCGTGGCCCTCCTCCTTACGGATCTGCAACACCCATCAGATCGTGGTCGGAATCGAAGGGTTTGCTGAGGAAGATGGGTTTGCTAAGGAAGATGGTTGCCTGAGAAGGTAAAGTGAAATGGGTTTGCTGAGGATGCTGACGGTGACGTTCTGATTCTCCGACGGTGGTCGGGAGATGTAACTCATATCAATGGTGGGACTGAAGGCGGTGGTGGTACTGATCGTTGGTCATGGTGGTATTTATAACTCCGACAGGTGGTGGTTGTGGTGGTATTTTTTTCTATGTGGAAATTAGAGAGAGAGAGAGAGAGAAAGAGAGAGAGAGAGAGATTCTTTTCTTTTATTTTTTATTTTTTAGTTAGGAAAGTAATTAAATAACAAAAAGAAAAGAAAAAAAACAAATAGAAAAGCGCAAAATCGTCATTTTATAAAATATCAAACCAAAATGGACCAAAATCGCAACAAAATGAAAATTTTTGGACCATTAATGCTAGTCAAAACTTGTGTGGCTCAAAGTGGCAATTTTGGACCTCAGGAACCATTCTTGCAATTTTGTCTAGAATAAATAAATTAGTAAAGTTGTTTTATCTGCTCAAAAAATAACAATATTTATTTAATTTATAGTTATATTTATTTTAAAATAGTCATCTTTGTTTATTTGTTTATTAAATAATATTTATATTTTTTTTATTATTTACAAATGAGATTGGTAATTAATTTATAACTGATTGTATATTATTATATATTGACAACTATCTGTTAAATGATATTAGTAATGATATATTTATAGATTGTTTTCAAAAGATATAACTAATCATTATGAAATTTACTAGTATTTTTTAAATTGTGTTTGACCTCTAGTATTAATGTTAGTATTTTGCAACCCGATAAACATTTTTTTACGTTGTTATTTTGTTACTCCATTCAAATGAGACACATGTGAGTTTGAATCATGGATTTGTTGATAAATATTTATTAATAAAGTTTTGATAATGTTTATTGTCAACTTTTTATATTACTACAATATTTATTTATAGTTTAAATAAACTTAAGATCATATATATATTTTTGAAATAGCAAATCTATTTAACTTCTAAATTATTCTTTAATTCTATCCTCAACCTAAAAATGAATGACAACATTAGATATTGCTAGGTTAGAAGCCATTTGGTTTAAGTTGTTATATTACTTTGTATATTTACTAACCAACCCTTATTAACACGCAACGCCCAAGATCCATCTATTAATAAAATAACATGTCAAGCAGAAAATGCTCCGGATAATTTACAGAAATTCACTAATAAGTGACATGGTAGCATGACCAATACGGTTGAACGTTTTTAACTTTTAAGGTATTTGTCTTTTTCCATACCACTTGTTTTCGAACTTCAGTTGGCTTTTCTATATTGGAATACCCCAATCAAAGGGGAAAGCAATTCTTGGTTTCATGCTCAAAATAGTAGATGGGCATAGGATTTGTTTGACTTGGTGTATGTCCGTAGAATCTAAAATTATCAAAAATATTTAAACTAAATTTTTTAAAATGGAAATTCAATGCATCCAAGTTGGTGTTGTTGAGGATTTTAAGGGTGAAAAGCATCATGTATTGGTAACCAGAAATGTCTATATATAGCTCTCTCCTTTGGGGAGAGTTACAATTAAATTTTCTACAAAAATGTTAGAACTTAAAATGCATCATATACAACCACTACAGAAATGTCCATATATAGCTCTCCCCTTTGGAGAGAGTTATATTTAAATTTTCTACAAAAATGTTAGAACTTAAAATGCATGATATACAATTCTCTAGAACGGTTTATACATGTTCTTATTATTTTTTTGTTAATGGTTGGACTTGAACTCTTAATTTTTAGTTGGGGAGCATCCATCTGCCAACTCGTAATAATACCGATAGGCCAAAACTCATTGATAAACATATAATGTACAATTGGTAATAGAGGAGTTAGTAACTCCTTATGGTTTATGAATTTTAGATCTGCAATATATATAATTTATAATAAAATTACATGTAATGATCATTTTATTCAAATGTTTGATACTGATATTCAAATACGAACATGTTGGAAATCTCTGAAAATCTTTTTAGGGGTTGAGTTGGCCCTGTAAATGAGCTCGAACTCGAGGTCACCATTAAAATATTATGGTGAAGCTCCGCTGAATCGTCTGTCGTTACAAAAAAAATACAAAATGTTAATGTATAATAAAATTACGAGAAATAATCATGTGAAAATCAAATAACTAACAAACAAAAATTTTATATAAAATAAAACTCAACTTAAAAATCAATGTAGATCATATTCATGATAATAAAAACCTTATATAAATATGGAAAAATAGTAAAATAAGGCCTAATGTACTTAATAAATACGAGCAAAAGGCAACAAGGTGCATTTATAAATTGTAAATTCATTTCTATATGTTTGGTTATTTGGTTTGAATATATATAAACAAAAAAATAATAAATAAATAAATACTTACTAGGACAATTGTCACTTTTGTATATATTTGAAGACATTTTTATATACCATTGATCATTAAACTTTTATTATGTGGTTAAACTATACCTTTACGTACGACCGGTTGTAATAGGTTAATGTTTATATGACATATATGTTGTATCTACGTGGTATATGGGATTGGAAAAACAACTTAACATAAAATGTAAATTCATTAAACTCTCATTTTGTGTTCAAATTGTACCCTTATGATAGAAAATAAGTTGTATTGTTGGTTTCATCTCTTCAAATCGTAGAATATATCAGTTACAACCAAACCCTCACTAAATGTGATAACTCCAAACGTGATAACAATTTTTTTATAATTCGGGTAGTCGTGGCGTATTATAAGTTGACACAATATGATAGTTTTTATATAACACGAACATAACAAGACATGATGTCGTGTTATTGTTTTATAAATGACCCAATTTAAACACGATAAAACTGGTCAACACAACAAACATAAAAAATATCAAATAAAATAAACTTTTAATTTATTTAATTCATAATTAATCTTACAAAATACGAGAAACACATGTTAATATCGTGTTAGTCATGTTTGTGCAAACATCAAAACGAGATTGACATGGTATTAACATTTGTCAATTTAGTGCTTCAATCCATTCCAATCATCTCTATAGTTCATGAATTATCATTGAAACCCTAGATAAATCTCATCTTTTAAATTTGAACATCCGCCTTGGGATTTAACCATCAAATACACCATATGAACATAGAACTCAATATAGCTAAGCTATATTGAATAATATCATTGCTTATAACTTTATAGCTAAGCTACAACTTAAAGAACCATATGAACAACTTAACCATGGGTTTGTGGATTCAAATCCACCAAATCATCTCATGGAATGGACTAAAACACTTCCACATAAATGTGTTGACCCATGGGTGATTAACCACATGATCTAAATGTTGGATTAGGTGTCTAAGCCCACAACTATAATCGGTATGTACTTGATTTGATTGTAACAAGGTCTTTTTGGGTTGCCTTCACCATAGCAACTTGACAGGATGACTTTTGGAGAAATAGGTTAATAAATGATTTATTAATATATTATAAGAATAATATATTAACTAGAAATCATATTATTCAGTTAGTATTTAATTAGAAATTAATTTGATATTAATTTTAGGATTAAAGGAACTGATTGAAAGTACGGAGATTGGTTCTACGAATCATTGATAGTTGCAGAGTTAGGTTGTTGGACTCCATTAGAATGAGGTGGAGGAATTTCTATATGGAGGCCTTTAGAATTTGTCCAAGGCCTTCTAGAAGGAATGTCCATGGGCTGCTTGGAGCCTAAGCAAAGAAATAGGGTTTCAACTGAAAACCCTAGCAGCCACAACTATTTAAAGACCCCTAGACCTCCTTAAATCGGCCACTGCTTCCTAAGAAGAAACCCTAGCCGGTTTTTTGCCTCTCTCTCACTCATCCTTTACTATTGGTGTTTGTGACTCCATTAGAGGTGCAACACTTAAGGTACTAGAGCTTTCAAGAGTCAACATCATCCGTGGAATTCTTGTTATTACGAGATAGCAAGTAAGGTAACATCCTAACCTTAGTTTTCATATAGATCTCGAAAATTGTATGCTAGTATTAGGGTTCTTGCTTTGGAATTTCTATTTGCATGTATAACTAGAGAAAAACTTAGAACCAAAGCAATTAGGGTTGCATGATCACATAGGAATGTTGTTATGCTCAAAACTCATCAGTGGTATCAGAGCCTAGGATGTTTTTCTATTATATTTGATGTAATAGTGAACTGTCCAAATTGAATGCAAAGCAGAAATTTCTGCTTGTTAAACTCGACGAGTTGGATGAACTCGACGAGTCCATGCCCTGACTCAACGAGTTGACTCGTCTGTTAGCAGATTTTTCGAATTTTTGATCTATTTTGGATTAGGATAATTACCCTAAATCGTTTTTATCACCGTAAATTGAATTTGTTGAATGGTAATCTGATTTCCTTATCAAAATAGATGGATTTGGTCAAATTTTAAGACAACGACAAATTATGTGATTAATTAATTATTTAAAATTTGATCTAGTAACTATGAAAAGTTTTCAATTTGCACCCTTTAAGTCTTGGAATTTAAAATTTAGTTAAAAGTTTAATTTTGAAATACTAAATTCTAAAACCCTAGTATTTTAAAAGTTTGAAATACAACCCTTATACTATTATAATATTAAAAGATTAATATATATATATATATATATATATATATATATATATATATATATGTGTGTGTGTGTGTGTGTGTGTGTATAAGATGAGTCAGTCTTACCGTTAGTAGGCCTCATTCACGAAGTCGATCTACAAAGGGATATAAGGAAACTGACTATAAAATGGTGGTTGAATGGGTGTCCACTCTCACCCACCGCTTCCTTGATTGGTGGAGGGTCGTTAGTCGAAAGGGTTGGATGGGACAATTATTTCTCTCTTGAATAAGTATAATGATAAATATAAAGTAACTAAATGTTTTTATAAATTCTCAATCTTAGTTACTTTAGGAAAATGTGAATTTGATGTTAATCCATGAAATTGCACATTGCACTTTGTCAAGTCGTTAGTGGAGCATGTGTGTTTAACCGACACACTAACTTGGACTAACAAGGGTGGCAATGGGTAGCTCTTAAATTATCATACATCAATAGAGCGTGTGTGGTTAAACGACACATTGATTAGGTGGTAAATGACATCGAGAGTACCAAGCTAATTTTCATGGTTATTTACACCTTGTTTGTGATCCTCAGTATCTCATCCACAAACTTGAAGGGCATAATCGAGATTAAACATGTCATTAAAGAGTTCAATGAATCTCAAAGATCTAGGAATTTTTTTTAATAAAACCTAATTTATTTCAAAAAAAAATTTGGTTGTTAGGCGTGTCAAACCCAACAAATAATAGGGGTACGATATACTCCAAAAGAATCCCATTATATTGCACTAAAAGGTAGTACAAGGCAAGTAGGGTCGATCCACAAAGACACGGGACAATCGATATAATACCTCTTTGCGCAAGGTACTTGTTCACAAAATATTAAAGAGGGGGGGGGGGTTGAATGCAATGATTAAACAAACAAATTAAAGACACAAGTAATCGGCTAAATGAATTAATTAATTCAGATTTTGTAAGGACTCCAACTTCATTTTTGACAACTTAGCAATGTGATTCAAAGATGACACAATATTTGTTCAGTTCTATCTAAGTTGGTACTTGAAAGTGTTAACAAGCTCTAACACTTCCCATTCACCACATTAATTAACTAAAACAAGCTCTTTAATTAACCCTAACCTTACTAACCTAATCTAAACAAGCTCTTAGAATTAGATTAAAAGATTGCATGAAGCTTTATGTGAATGTTCCCAACAACACTCAACACTCCTCACAAGCTCAAGAGTGTAAAAGTGTATGAATAAGATTTACACTAAATTCATTCAATAGAGATCAATTTAATGCTTGTTACTTGCTTAATTTCACAAAACAATTATGGATTTTGTAAAAGAGATAACTTGAATGACCTAACCCTAATTCAAATGGTCAATAAGAATCACAATTAGAATCAAACATTCGATTAAAGCTAAATCAAATTCACTAGATAGAAATTAAGAACAAACATCATGTCATATAATTGAAATCACTACCAAGAAGTCAAAACATAATTGGAGAAACTAGGGTTCTAGTCACACATAGTTAGAACAAGATCACAAGTTTAAAAGATGGAAATAATGTGCAATTACAACTTACAAATACTAAAAATAATGTTTCCAAATGATTACTAATCAAACCCTTGCATAAACCTTCGAAATTCCTTCTCAAAATGTGCTCGGATATGTTGTGTGTCCCCAAAAATAACCCTCAACCCGTAATATGAAAGATAGGAAAACTGCCAAAAGTTGGTTTTTTTGGGTCGAACACGGCCCATATTGAGCATAAGGTAAAAATGAAACGGCTCGTGTTAAGCTTGGTCAACAACTTCTTCTTTTCTGGTCAACACGGCTTGTGCTTCTTCGCAATGTAAATCCAACACGGATCATGTACCCCTCTGACTCCAATTCCAAACTTGATTTTTTTCAACTTTTCCGTTCTTCACCCGATCATCCCGAAATCTTCACCAATGCTTCCCAACCCTTCCCAAAGCGCGTTCCAACCTCCGATTTACCTGAAAAAGACATAAAAGTGTGCAAATAAGGTTGTTCCAGAGACTAACATGAATATGATGAAATGCAAGACAATTGAAGAACAATTATGCTAAATAGATGTATGAAAAGGGACTAAAAGGATGTGCAAAAAGGTGCACAAAATGCACCTAACGATGGTGGAATTGGTAAATCGTCATTTACTTACCTTCAAATAATTTACAATTGGATTACAACATCCTTCTTCCGAATTATGAATTATTGTGTTGGGTTCTAGCCTTAATATTTCATTTTGGGTGTTATATTAAGAATTCCTTAACTAATCAAAACTTTGTCCTTCTTCTTTTGCAGATTTCTACCTCAAAAAACGCTTCCGGTTCCTCCAACAACTCCTTCTCGCTCTTGAACATTTGTGTGAGGATCACGTTCGATGGTTCCAATTTGAATGATTGGATCTGGAACATTCGAATAACCTTGCTAATCCCACTATTGGGGTTTTTATGTTACAATCAATTTGTACATGCGAAATTCACTTAACTCTTAAGAATTGAACCACATACCTTTGCTTGATTCGAAACAATCTAATCAAGAACCCTTTCTAGTCTCTTAGGAAAAGTAGCTCCAAAAGTATGGCCACCTTGAATGCATCACACTCAAACCTCAGAAAACCCTAGGATTATCGAAGAGAAGAGAGAATTTTAGGAATTCTCTTTGTGTGTGTGTGTTAGGCCAAAAATACAAGGGGTTATCCCTTTTATATATCGTCTGCTAATCCCAAAACCCTAGATTTGAACTTAAAATAATGATATCTCATATAAATAGTTATCTAGTTTTATTTTATCAGTTGGAGGCTTCCAGAAGCTCTATCAAGAGCCTCCAAAACAATCCAAGCATAGGAGGACTCTAGATCTTTTTTTTTTGTTCAACTATTGAACAATTACAGCTCAACCATTATATAATTAATTAATTATAATTAACCCATAATTAATTTCAAATTACTTCTTAATTAATTATTACTATTTCTAACTAATATATTAATCATATAAAATATTATAAATCATTTATCTCTCTCCTTTTATCAATCCAAGCCATTTCCTGGTTATGAGGGTAACCCATAAATGAATTTACTTTTATTCATCGCTATTATATCAATTTAATTAGGACCTTAAACTCTTTAATCCAACAAAAACAACATCTTAATGGTGAACTTTTTTATTTAAAATAGGAATTAGGGTTTTAAAAGACCAAAACTTAAATCCAAGCTTCAACCAAGTATCTATATGGTATATATTGCTTGGAGATTGAATCGAACAAAGGATTAGAACATAGACATCACTACAAACTATAAGATGATCAATATTTTTGGATTTTAGGGAAGAACCCAAACCCTAAATTTGAATTTTCATGAAGAGGGTGAAGAATGCTATCTTCCATGCTTTAATTTCCCTTCATGTTCACTTGAATCAAATAATACACCATAGAGTTCATATTTCTTCTTGATCTATATCAAAAGTGTCCTATGGTTTCCCTCCTCCTTCCAAATCATGATCATTCAATTAAATATGGAAGAAATAAGGATGCACACTTAATAATCAAATTCACACTTTGGTCTATAAGTTCCAACTTTCACTAAATGAACACCATTTATCCAATGTTTCAAGAAAACTTCCATTGTTTATACGTTTTCCCCACTCCACCAACTCTTTAATTGCAAGTCCTTGACTAGTCAAACTAGTTATGACAAATTTAGAAATTTTAAATTTTATAGTCGTCAACCTTTTATCTTTAACTTAAGCTTTAATAGTTAGGATTGTCATCATCATCCATGTCTAACACATAAAAGTCGATTAGAAAAACAAATTCATTAACTTGTACTGACACGTACTCTAATACACCCTTAGGATATACTATAAACCAGTCGACAAGTTAAATGATGACCTAGGTTTTTTGATAAATATCCAATTCCCATTGACTTATACCAAGAATATAGGAAAAAAAATTAATGGAAGCTCCAAGTGATGGGTTATGAGCCTAGTCAAATATCAAATACAGGACAACGGAAGAAACAATATTTTTCTTATCTATAAACTTGTAATGAACAAATTGAACTCAACCAAATCTGATGAAACTTAAAGGATATAATAGCAGTTATCATACATTCGTGTTTTCCTTCGAGTTCTTTGGTCTAGCCATTTGATCGAACTTGAGAACCTAACGTAGAGTTCCTCACTTATGATTACACCCAAGACCCAAACCACCAATAGATCTGAAAGAAAATTGAGAACCAACGGGAACAAGACTTGATTAATGAATCTAGTAGTGACCACGACATGGTTACGAGCTCCGTTACTTCTAGGGTTTTTTTTATGGTTTCCGAACTTTAGAGGTAGAAGAGTATTTTCTCATGCATCCAAAACCAGGGTTCCTAAGATTATATGAAGATTATTTGAAACCTTAAAGATAATTACCAAATATATTTGTAATTATCTAAGCTTTTGGTAATTATCCAAAAAATCAAATCATTCTAGAATATTTTATATTCTTTATGTTTTCTAATTAATTAACTAAACTATTAGTTAATTAACAAAACAAACCCTTAAAATAAATATCTTTTCAGTGCTTATTTATTTTTCTCTTTCATGTAACCCAAAAAGACATTACTATTATAATAATGTTACCAGTTTGTTATGGATATGGGTGTAACATTCGTATCCTCAGGTACAATCCTTTAAGGTTAAAGTTGTCATTTTTCACTTTTTATGTCCTACATTGAGCGTATGATAGCCTCCTACACTTAGCGTAGGTAGAGGATCCCATGCGAGGGTTTAATGCCCTACGCTGAGCGTAGAGCTTATTACGCTGAACATAGGAACGCAACATCAAAACCCTAATTAAGGGGTTCTGAGCCCTATTTAAAGGCTCTAAATCGTTGAGGGCCTCTCCATGCTCAGCCTCCACCCTCATATTCATTCATCTCGAAACCCTAGCCACCTTATGAGATTTTAGAAGCCTTTAAGTGTTGTTTTTGTGCATTCTTGAAGCAATAGTCCATTGGAGAGGCATTTGGGAGCTCCAAGCTTGGTAGATCCAGAGTTTACACTTCATCATCCATCTCTATGAGGTATAAATTTTGCATTTGATGTTCCTTTATGCTAGATCTAGTTATCACATGACTTTTTATGTTTTTTGTCCCATAACCTTGGTCTTAATGGGTATGAGCTACTCCAAACCTTATGAGTATCATTTCTAGACGTTTTTAGCTTGTAGAGTCATAAAAATGGGAGCTTGGTCACTCTCATCCATCCATGCATGAGCTCTTGAGCATTAGAGTGTTTTATGGACTTAGGGTTTGGCCTTGTACACTTTTTAGCCATGCAAAGTTGTAAAGTCAAAGACTTTACCCCTTAGGACATTCATTAGATTCAAATATGAGGATTAGATTGTTGGTCTTTATGTATTAAGAACTTATTAGAAATTTGGTGGATCAACGAGATTATGTTGAGTGTAATCTTAGCTATGCTTAGCATAGCCTCGATTTTCCCCGTTTCCCATCTGAGGCTCCACGCTGAGTGTAGAGCATGGTGTTACGCTGGACATAGCACCAAAGGATTAACTTTTGATAAATGGATTATTGGTTAAGTTGAGTGGGTCCTAATCTTGGAAAGGCAAAATGATATTCTTACCCCCAAGGAGAGTTAGCTATGAACCAAGACCCTTGATTATGTATTGTTACCTTATTTTTTATTAAGGTTTTATTGTATATATGCTTAGTGTGAGGAGTTATTTTGTCAGCAGCTCAAGTGTGAGATTTGTCTGTCTGTGGATTGAGGTGAGTCTTCTTACTATACTATGTAAGATGTTAGCTGTCTTTGTGACTCTTGCATTGTATATTGGGATGGGCCTATTTGTATGTTGGGTTGGGCCCATTTATGCTGGGATGGGCCCATTTGTATGTTGTGTTGGGCCTATTTACATGTTGGCCTTGGTCCGTTTGTATGTTGGGTTTGGCCCATTGATATGTTGGGTTGGACCCATTTGTATGGTATGTGGTATTTTGGGGAACTCACTAAGCTTTTTTCTTATGGTTTTGTGGTTTAACATTTTTAAGTACTTCCAGTTCTAAAGGGAAAGGCCCAGCTTGATTGGACAACATTCCCCTATGATTTTCCGCATTGATGACTATTGTTTTACTTTGATATTTGAAATACATCTATATCATGATTGGTTTTGGAACAACTGATGTATAGAGTTGATGTTTTTAAGATCAAAATTTTTTATCAGTATTCTTGGGATGTTACAATGGGCACTAATCTCCATCAGCTCCCACTTTCGCTTAGGCATCAACAACTGACCAATCCAATATTTACTAGGAACAGAAGTGAATGGCAATCCAATGCAACTACTCTATTTATCGCAACATTTCTACAAACAGTCCTAAGACTAGTGACTTCAAATTCCTTTGATCTTCATGATATCTTATTATGAACTTGAGACATGGATCAAGTGTCAATCTCATGGTTCAAGATTATGTTTCTCAATACTGACTTGCAATGACTATTCAGATTGAATTTCAAATCTGATCAACTTAGTTTTAGCTTGGCCAAGCATTTGTAGTCAACACCAAGTCATTGAGGGGCCTAGATGTAATGACCCAAATTTCTATACATCTATTATATAGGAAATATTCGAGTTTTCTTACATGTGCAGAAATCTAAACAAATAAAAACCGTTTACTTCCCACAACAAATCACGGGTTTACAATAAAAATCTACATACGAAAAAGAACAATAAGGAAATACATTAAATAGCAATCTACTATCTAATTCTTCCTTATGCTCCTGTCTTCTCTTCTGGTACAACGACTGTTACAACCTGAACCTGCAAAACATAATATCTGCAGTATCAGACACAACATGTTTGGTGAGTTATTCTTTCCATATATTCTTATCTTTCATCTTTCTTTCTCTTTTTTGTACTATGTTATCTAACTCTTTCTCTTAATAGCATACAATGCTATTCTTTTCATTCATATATCTCTTCCATCTTTCACTAATCTATCTTTCTTTCTTTCATAGCATACACTGCTATCTTTTCTTTTCTTATCTACCTCTTTCTCTACTCTATTCTTTCTTTCCACTCTTTCCCTTTAAGCATCTTAACATGATCTTCTTATACTCTTTTATAGCCTCTTAAAAGGCTCTTTTCATACTCTTCTTTGGCTCTAACTCCGTCTCTTCTTTATTATGTCTCTTACTCTATTCTCTGTTCTCATCTCTATTTCCTCAACATTCTTGTCCCTTCTAGACCCAATGGCATCATCGCATACTCTATGTAGTTATCACGGTCAAAAATATAATAACGGACACTGACCATTATTTGAAATTGCAGTTCTTGTGGTGGTATAGTGTTTTTGTAACACCCATTTCCCAAAATGGATCAGTTGATGATATAAATTATAAAGGAGTCTAAGTCATGGTTTTCGAGGAAAATCATATGCCATGATGTGACGTATGGAGTGCCACGATCTGTCGTGCAAGATGAAGAACGTGTGTTTTGGGTAAGCGAACTTTTCAAGTTGAATGATGCAGTCTCCAAATTGGACGAAATTTGCACGGTTAATGTAAAACGGGCAAATAAACAAGACTCATAGCTCCTCCATGAGTTGTTGTGTTTTCGGCCATTCGGGACTGTTAAGGGGATCAAAATAGTATTTTTTTGGTGACATGCTTATATGTGCTTGTTGTCTTTGTGACTCTTGCTTATATAATTGTATTCTTAGATGTAGGGGTGAAATAGACCCGTACTGGTTGAAAGATACCAAGGGAGTCGGAAGGGACTCAGGGGTGAAATAGACTCGTTAAAGTTTTAGGCTAATATGTATGTATGATATGTGGTATTTTGTGGAACCCACTAAGCTTTGTGTTTTTGGTTTATGTTTAAAATGTTTTCAGGTACTTCTGGTTTCAAAAGGAAGACTCCGGCTTGATCGCACTGTATCCATAAAGATTTGTTCCCCACTGACTGTTTATGATTTTATTCTGATGCTTTGAGAGTGCATTTATTGTAATCGTCTTTTGGGATAATGAATAAATGATTTTGAATTATTTAAAATGAAATTTTTACTTGGAAATTTTGGGACGTTTCACAGGGATAATGGTGAATGTAGTGTCTCGATTGGCCATATGTTATGCCTCGTGAACCCTGTCAGTCTTCCTGTCGTTAGACGGAGATTTGCTCTCTATTCTTCAGGTAACTGTGTGAAGCAATGCTCGTATATGATGACGCACGAGTTGCATGTTTCAATATATACCCTTTGAATTAAAGACTTGTGAATATAGGCATAGATAATCAACGACTCATTCCCTTTCCAATTCGGTGGCCGTTGGTCATTTACTGAAAAATTTAGGTTCATCATATTCCTAACTAGATCCTCCATGTCGTAATGGTCTCTACCTCTTCGTTGTTGTGTCCTAATGGCCAGTATTTCTTGCGTTTTCTCCTTTGGAGGTTTTTCGTCGACCTTTTTCGTTGTGCATTTCTTTGTTCTTCCCACTCTAGCCTAAGACCGTGTGCTACTTCCTTTAGATCACCTTTCAAATTTTTGTCCTCCATCTCCCTTCGTAGTGAGTTACAGTCATTCACAGCATGATGTGCAGTCTGATGGTGCTCATAGTATTTTGACTTTCGCTTATTGCCCATTTCTTGTCGTTTATCAGCCACTACATATACTTCTGATTGTCTTAACCTTTTGTCATCCCGGTGGTACGGCTTGTACCTTCTTGATTATTTTACCCACTGATATTGGTGTTTTATATGTCTTGTGGGAATGTAGTTATTCTTTCTTTCACTTTGTTAGGATTTAGAGGTAGACAAGGCGTTGAAATAGGGAAAACTATAAAAAAAAAAATACTTATATAATGGCCTCATAATCGATTTAGTCATTATATTTTTTTTTATTCAATTAAGTCCTGAAAACCGGTAATCGTATTCAATTTGACTATTTTACCCGATCAACAGGTCATCCAATTTTTAAAAATTACACTTTTGACCTAGATTTTAAATTTCACTACAAATTTGGTCCAAAATTTACCCCTTTTGGCCCAAATTTCATAATTTTGTTTTGAATTCATCCAAACTTTAGTTTTTCTTACAACAATTTATCTAAAAAAAAATCGAATATATTTTTTCTTTATAAAATCATATTTATACAAAAAAAAAAAAAAAGACATATTTTCACATAAAAAAATCTTATATTTTCTATATAAAAACTTTTTTTAAAACTTTTCTGTGTACAAAATATCTATTTATAAAAATAGGTATTTATTAAGTACATAAATAAACAAAATACACGCGCGCGCACACAACAAACACGTATTTTACAAGAAAAAATGTATATAAACATCTATTTTATTATAAATGCATTTTTTAGAAACATATTTATATGCACCCAAAATAAGTGTTTGTATACATTTCTTTTGTAAAAACATATTTATATATTTTTTATAAACACCTATTTTATAATAAACGCATTTATATTCAAACACGTTTATATATATATAATATATACAAACATGTATTTTATAAAAATATATTCAAACACGTTTTTATAAACAAATGTATACAAATATGTTTTTATAAAAATATATATGCAAACATGTTTTTGATAAAAAATATCATTTGAGAAGTAAATTATCGACAATTAAATTATCATTTTAAATGTATACTCTAAATAATAGTAATATGATAATTAATACCATAAAATAATAATTCATTCAAAATTCAAAAGGAATTTTGATCACCGATAAAAACTATGCGTCTTCAAATTAAAAAATAAAATTTATTGTCATACAACATTTTTTTCAACTCACACAATGCTATATTTTTGTTTTACACACACAAATTTACTATGAAATAGGTGTTTGTATACATTTTTTTATAAATATGTGTTTGCATACATAAATATTTATAATAAAATAGGTGTTTGTATAGATTTTTTTTGTAAAATATGTGTTTGTATATATTTTTTTATAAAAATGAATTTGTATATATTTATGTACTTAATAAATACCTATTTTTAAAAATAGTAATTTCATATACGAAAAAGTTTTTTTTTAAAAAAATATTTATATAGAAAATATAAGATTTTTTATGTGAAAATATGTTTTTTTTGTATAAATATGATTTTTTTTTTAAAAAAAAAAAAAAGACATAATCGGAATTTTTTTGAGAAAAAAAGTTGTAAAAAACTAAAGTTATGATGAATTCATAACAAAATTCTAAAATTTAGGCTAAAAGGGTAAATTTTTGACCAAATTTGTAATAAAATTTAAAATTTGGGCCAAAAGTGTAAATCAATTATGGTAAATCGATTCAGACCAAATTTAGAAGAAAATTTGAAATCTGGGCCAAAGTTGTAATTTTTGAAAGTTGGATGACCTGTTGACATGGTAAATTGGTTAAATTGAATACGATTACCAGTTTTTAGGACTTAATTGAATAAAAAAATATATAATGACTAAATCGATTATGAGATCAATATGTAAGAACTTTTTTGCAGTTTTCCTCGCTGAAATATGTCTGCTTGTCTGCTATACCTTCCTCCTGTCGTATGTACTTTTTGAACCTCTCTTTGAGTTCGTGCCTGGTTTTAGGCGTTCTCCCCCAAAAAAAATTACAATTCACTTGAGAGTAATCCCGATGTGAATGCACCGGTAATAATTGCCTCGTCTTGCCCTGGGGTGTCGAGAGTTGCCTTGGTGAACCTTTCGAAGTACTCCTTCACTTATTTCCCTTCCTTTTTCTTACACCCATTTATGGCATGGGTGGCCCCTTTGTATCAGCGTAATTGCATGAAATTCGTCAAGAAAGCATATTTTAATTGTGCAAAGTTGCTAATGTTGCCTAGTGCTAGCGTTTTGAACCATGTTCCTGTATTTCCATCTAATGTAGTGGGGAAATATGTACACCAAAATCTTTCATTTAGCTTCAAAGACGTTACTGTCCACTCCTATGTGTCAATGTGACTATCCGGGTTTGTCGTGCCGTTATAGGTTTTTAGTGTAGGCAATTTGGAAGTGTTTGGGATGTCGTAGTTTAAGATATCTGCCAAGAATGCGAGACAACACTTCTTCCCATTGCATGTTGCGTTGCATATTGGTTATTAGAAGGCACGTGTAATGTTTGAAAGGGTATATATAGAGCTTAAAAAGGCATGTATGGAGTTTGGAAGGGACATATGGTGCTTGAAAGGGTATCCGCAGTAAAGTAGTTGTGGAACCATGACGTGGCATGTAAGGATTTCCATGCACGTTATTGGGGATCAATGGTGTCATGAACGGATTTATGGTTTGTGTATGTAATGATGTGTTATGTACAACGGACATTGATGATATTGTTATTATAAACGGTGGCAACTGAGCATTGTTATAAATATTTAGAAACATACTCCCTCTCACTATTGTGATCATGTTTGTTGTGATGATGGTTTGATTATGGCTAGATGTTTGTACTCCTGGTAACAGGGCGAAAAGTAGTGGCGTTGGTGTGTACGTCTGGCCTAATCCTCCAATTGTGCTTGGTTGTTTTATCGACTCCGTTATAGAAGTTATCTAATACGACGATGTTTGAGGCGTCATGGTGGCGGTCTGCTCCAACGGCTGCATTGGACGAATTAGACTCCTGCCAGCTTTGCTTCCTTCAATGAGTTCCTCTACGAACTCTTCAATGTCCATTATCGACAGAAGCCTGTTATGTATTTTTTGTTCATGTTAGCACACAACGGATGGCGCCAATGTTGTAACGTCGTTTCACGGGTGAGATACTGCACTTGCGAAGAGATCCACTCTGGAAACCTGTAGCTACAATCAAAATAACATGTCAGCCGCGCCCGGGGAAGAGGCCCCAAAAGGGTGCTCCGATGGTCTAGTTAATTTATGGAGAAGAGAGTATGAGTATCTAGAGAGAAGGGTCTCAAGGGAATTCATGTAATGAAGACGCTCCTTCTCTTTTATAGTTAGGGTTCCATATAGATGAGGGGGACCATTGTAACTGTATCTGGAGTACCGAGCTCTCATTGGTCCATTTTTCCCTGTCTTAACCTTCTCCTATTCTAATTGGTGCAGAGGGAATCATTGTGAATGGCACGTGCACGGTTATACTAACGTCTCTTTCTGTACAGTAGTCGATAGCTTTGCATGGAGAACAAGAAGTTCCTGTCTAGTCAGCTATGGCTTGCTGCCAAGACCATGTAGTCTTGTTGTTCGTCTTGTAGGGAACTCATCCTAGTGAGTTCTATACATGACCCGTACAGCCATCCGGGCTAATCCGTTCAACTATTCTTTTCTATTGTCCCATCGGACCAGTAGTTGTCTCGTTGGACTAACTGTTGTCTTGCTAGTCGCACCGTGACGAACTGGCATGGTGTACGTGATCACACCACATATCTAGATATAATTCATCTATAAAATGAGTATTGTTACTCACATTGAAACATTTCTAGACTATCGATTGTTGGTCCTTGAAGCTCTGTGTCTCAACTGGTTCCAGATGCTATCAAAATAACACATTAACATGAGTATTACAGCTCGAGGTATAATTCATATGTACATAAACTTGATTCAATGCCTCCATCAAGTTCATAGTGCTCAGTTACATAATTAAACTAATTATGCTCCATGAATTACTTGTCTACATGTATTAATTCATCAAGACATGATGTCACACCCCCGAACCGGGATGGCGGAAACATCCGGGGGCAGATGACTTCATGTACAGTATCATAAAAATTGAATATGAATGAAACATAGCAACCAAACATCATACATTGGAAAGACACACTTACATAGTTTACATATTGAACTTGTTCATCAGCTACATAAATGTAAGAAAAGTAAAATTTCTTGAAGTCGCACCACTTGATCTCATAGTCGAGCTTATTACCTGCTACTGGATCCCTGAGAATACAAGTCGTTTTGAAAAGCGTCAACTAAAAAGTTGGTGAGTTCATAAGCATTTTTGTATAAAAATGGTTTTGTACTTGTTTAAAGTAGTTCTCATAGTGCTTTCAGAAAATCCGATATTTTCTATAAAATACTTTGTAAGTCTCGTTCTAAAACTGTGAATATTTGCATTCCTATCCTAGGTTATCTTTTGCTTGTAAAAGTGAAGCGAATATTCCCAGAAAATCCGATATTTTCTAAAAATAAATGGTTTGAAATATTTGTGTCCGGTCTTATATTAATCCATGTGTGTTAATGTTTGTGAAAATAGAAAGAGAATGATCCCAGACAATACGATGTTGTTTGCGTAAGAGAATGTTGGAATCTCAACAACCGAGGTTGAGTACCAGCACGTATAGGTTACCGTTTTATCCAAAAAGAAAAGAGAATGGTTTCCCGTAGATTTTATAACGTTAATTCCTCTAAGTGAGTTGTTATAACCATACTAGATAATGGCAATTTCGCCTGTCATGGCGTTTTTCGGATGCCGACGGAACAAGTTAAGGTTTTTGTCACCCTAGACTAGCCTAGTCTAACTGTAGCGAACAGCTCAGGTGTGGGGTGTCACCCCCGTATAGATTTATACACAAACTCCCGCTCTCCCTCCAGGAGACTCTGGTTATAACTACAGGCTACGACCGTATACTCAATAGGTGTCAACCGACACGTCTCACTAGATCCTTTATTGAATTTATGCGGAAAAAGAAACAAAAGCATATAAGGTATATTCCAGGCCCAATAAACATGTAAGTGGACAACTAAGGCCCCCTAAACATGTATATTATTTCCAGGCTCAAAAGGAATATGAATGTATATCTCGGGCTCAATATACATGTAAAAGGACAGCTAATGCTCACTAAACATGTAAAAGGACACTAAGGCCCACTAAACATGTAAGAGGACATTAAGACCGACTAAACATGTAAAAGAACACTAAGGCCCACTAAACATGTATATTAATTTTCCAGGCCCAATAAAGGAAAGAATATATATAATTTAACATGTCTAGATGTTTTAAAAGTATATATAAGTTATACAAACTTGCATCTAACACAGGTATAAGAGCTTTTAGCGTGATAAAAACAATTTCTTGTTTTTGAGAATCATGTCCCTGTTTTTAGAAAAACTATAGAAAATCGTCGTAAGTCGAAATTCGGATCCGTAAACTCTGAGAGTTTGGAAATTGGTCTACTTTATTCATAAGTTTTATTATAATTTTTAATGGCCTCAAACCAGTGTGAAAATGTTCATCTTCACATACTGGTCCGAAATTATTCTGGAAATGATAGACAGTTTTGTAAAAATCGCCAAAAATTGTAGAAAAATCATATGGATGCGTTCGAGTAGTCATTTTAAAGGTATAAACCTGAACTTTTTTCATGTAAAACATTTTTGAAAAATATTACCATAAAGGTGGTCAAAATAGTCCGTAATTAGACCATAACGTTTCCGTTAAAAGATGATTTTTGAGTCTAGGTTATAAATGTTTGAACACAACACTTGTTTTTGCTATTTAGGGTGTATAATCTCATATCTACAAGTTTACATGTAATATATAAGACAAAACATACTTTTCTCATGGTTTTTATAAAGATCTAAGTGATAAACTTCATGTTCAAGTAAAGATCTAAAAGTTAAACACATAACACAATAGTACATGCAAATATCCAACGGTTAAACGAGAGCTGACTTGTATCCTCCCCCTGAAAACATGAAAAATACGAAAGATATGTGGGTATGAAGCTCACCTTAGGGCTATCAAGATGTAGATGAAGAAGATGATTAAACTTTGAACCTAGCTTGAGTTCTTGGTGAGATTCTTGAAAATGGTGGTGTTTCTAAGAGTTTAACACACAAAAAAAGTGTGTAAACAAGGAGTTGTTGTTATAAAAATGTTTATCTTACAAAGATTACAAGAAAGTCTTACCAAATTTTATGATCCTTTGAAGAAGACTTCTTGAAGCTAACTCATGCACACACACACCCACGAAATCTTTAAGAGGAAGGAAAATGAGAGAACTCTTGAGTGTTTGAGAGGAAAATGAGTTGAAAGTGAAGTTTGAATGAGGGTGGAGTGAGAGAGATGGGCCAAGAGGTAGAGAATGAGAGTGGAGAGTGTGGGAGTTTACTTCCTAAAGATGATGTGAAGTGTACTGATACATGGGGGTAGGGGTGGAGGTGGGTAAAGGGCTTGGAGATATGGTGGTTAATTATGTGGTGTCAACTCTATTATCCACTTTTCAAAAAAAAAAAAAAAAACTCTATTATCCACTTAATCCCTTTTTTTTCTTTTTTTAATAATCCAAACCCTAACCAGACCAAGAGGGGTCTCAGCCCAAGGTTGGCCCAAAATTTCTCGTGGACTTTGATTTGGCTTGGCCTAATGAGGATTTTTGGGCCAATGGTGCTTAATAGGGGTTTTCGGTTCAAAAGGGACTAAGTGAAGAAGTTATCGGCCCACTAGGGCCCAATAAAGAAGTCTTGGTCCAATAAAGGTTTTAGGCCGAGGGTCCTTGGGCTTATACGAAGAAATTTCGACTTGAATTACGATTCTTGAATGTGTAACTTATATAGTGTTGAAGTTTGATTTATGTCAAAGGTAGGGTTACAAGGTTACACTAAGAAATTATCCTGTGCAATGATAGAAAAATATAACCCTAATTTGTTGGTTGTGACACATGAGCTTAATTTCACATTACTCATCATTTCACCAAATTGAAAGCCATAGCTCAAGGTAGAGGTCATTTATGCATGACTTAATTTTCACATTAAAACGAATTATACTCCACGAATAATTCATCTATATGTCTTAATTCATTAAGATACAAGTCCATATTAGAGTCATTTTGTGATCCTTGTTTAAATACTATGCCTCTTCAATGCCTCGACACAAATATAAAATGGAAGCATCGGGTAGTGTCACTCTTACTTTAGGTAGTGATTTCTCGTCATATTGAGAAGGAAAGATATGAGAATGCAATGGATGTTCAACAATTTTTTGTTTGAGATATAAAAAAGTATATATATTATTTTGTTACAACGATATTAATCTCAATTCAATTTATATGAAACACAACAAAACTTGTTTATTTCCATTATGTTATGTAATAATCTATAATAATGATGTTAATTATTATTATTTTTTTCAAGAAAGTTTTAATATCCTCCTACACATAAAAAAATATTATATTTTTATTCATATTAAATGATGACAAATGGATTAAATTGTTATTAATTTCATTAAATTTGTCATTAAATATGACACATGTCAACATTTGAAGTGGTGGGAGGATGAGTAGAAATAAAATAAAAAAATATATTTAATTTTTCTTTTTTCAAAGGATGTTGAATTCACACATGTTAGTATTATTGAGAGGAGAAATTAAATATCATATTGTTTTTTTTCCTATATATCTTACTATTATTCATTTGAAATGTCGACAAGTATATTAAAATATTATTAATCTCATTCAAATACGATACATGTCACTATTTAACATTGATAGAAATATAAATAGAAAAAAATAATATATAGAGAAATATTTAATTTCTCCTCGGAGAGTTTTAAGGATAAAATGTTACTTTTCCTATCGACACCCACAATATAATTTTGGAAATCCTATATATAGCCCTCTAGGCCTCTACTTGGCTAGCCCTTTTCCCAAATTTCAAGGGCAATCTACAAGTTTCAATGCAAGATGTACGACTGTGTACAGACGACATAGCTATGAATTGATGAATTCAGTTCTGTATAAAGAATTTTTCTTTTATTTGGTCATGGTGTGATATTCATTTTGATAGATAATCTGAAAAGTGAAAATGTCGATATGGAAATTGAAAGAATCATATTTCAATTACATTTTCTACCCTCAGCGTTATGAAACGCAGAAAACACCCGTCTCACCCCCCCCCCCCCCCCCCCCCCAACCCAACTAATAAAATCGTGTTTGTTTGTTGCACACAAGATAGAATAATAATTGTACCATAGCCTTTGGGCGTATCTGAAGGGAAAAAAAAAAGTAAAGTAAAGTAAAGTAAGGGGAATTTAGATTCAATGGAATGGAAAAGTTTAAATTTGTCTTTTTATGCAACATGACCAACAGATAATAATAATAATAATAATAAACAGCATATGGTTGATGACTATAGTCAACAACCTCAATAAAGGCTGATTGCACTAAAGGTTATGTAACAAACGGAGTAACGATTACATATGGAAATTTTCTTTTCTAAATAAATTACTTTAATCTTGATGTCATTACATTTTAAGCAGATGTGGGTTCGCCTCCAAATCCAATCTTTTCATAAACCCAACTGAGACATTCCAATTGTATAATTAATTTAAAAGTGTATTTAATTAATAATATTATATATTTTATAAAAATGAATCAAACCACCATTCCAGTGTGAGTCTTTTAGAGTTTAGACCCCAACCTGACTAACCGGCCTCGGTTTTCTTCAAACCATATTGACCCGGTTCTTTGATAAACCAGATTTTCTAGGATGGGTCGAAACCCAACTCTAGTTACAATACACTATGATGTATTAGCCTAAATATAGACAAAAGGACCCCACACATACGATATATTGCATGTTCTTTTAAGTTCACCCCGCCCACCATGCGGAAAAATCACCACTAAATGAGAAGAGCACCCCCACCCTCAAAAATGCAACATTCATAGTACTTGTACATAAATAGCATATAACTATATAAACTTTAATATTAATAAATGTAGTCATTTTCAAATCTTTAGCTTATAAATACACAAGATTTATCAAAATGTTTCCACATATCCAACTTTAAGAATGGAAGCAAAAGGAGAAACGTCTGATACTTCATTTACCAGTGTCACGACATTTAACCCAAAATGTCGCGAAAAAATACCCCAACAATATGTTCTCCCTCCTTTACAACGACCAAACCGTAGCCTCATTTGTCATATTTCCACCAAACTTCCCATTATTGACCTTTCCATGCTCAACCACTCTGCACACAGGCCCCAACTTATCAATCAAGTTCATGCTGCCTGCAAAACTCTTGGCTTCTTTCAGGTATTTATTTGGGAGGAGGGCATTCACGTCTTTTGCGCAGAATAGGGATTCAGACCAAATCCTTGTCCCGCCTTTTTTATTCAGACCAAAAATATGCAACTTTTGTCCCGTTGAAATTCAGTCCAATGCATACCAAATATAGTACAACCTGTTTTGTCCTGTATTGTGTAATAAATGGGTTCTTTATGCAACGTCAGTATATAAGAAGACTTATTGGCTGTGTTTACATGCATATTTTCCAGGCTATATATGTGTCAAATTTTCATTGCTCATAAATAAAGAAAAAGATAAAGAATGCAAGTTCTGTCAAAGTTACAAGGCGAGCTGGATTTACATCATTTTGAAAACCAAAAAAAAAAATACTATTTGTGAAAAAACAGTTGAGCAGAAGTTTCGACGTAAATATAGTGCATGCATGCATGCATTTGTCTTTGAGATTTTATTATGCCTAGATAAAAAAAATGTGTATTTGAAGGTGATAAATCATGGAATTCCTGCTGCGATTATGAAAGATGCACTAGACTCTGCTGAAGAATTCTTTAACTTGCCAAGTGACAAAAAGATGTGTTATGCGTCTACTGATGTTCATAAGCCTGTAAGATATGGCACTAGTTTGAATCATGGAACAGATAAAGTCTTATACTGGAGAGACTTCATCAAGCATTATGCGAATCCAATATCAGAATGGATCCATTTATGGCCATCAGATCCTCCAAGTTACAAGTATTTAATAATCATTCTTCTTTTGCATACAAGCATTTATATGGACATTGTGATTTAGTTGGTTGTTTTTTTATACAGAGAGAAAATGGGAAGCTATGCAAAAGCAGTGAAGATATTACAGAAGCAGTTGATGGAAGTGGTTCTAGAAAGCATAGGCCTGAATGCAAATTACTTACATGATGACATTGAAGAAGGTTCTCAAGTCATGGCTGTGAACTGCTACCCGAGCTGCCCGGAGCCAGATCTTGCATTAGGGATGCCACCACACACGGATTATGGTACACTGACCATACTAAATCAAAGCCACCAAGGACTTGAAATCATGGACCAAGATAATGTATGGCATTCGGTTCCATTTCTCCAAGGTGCCCTAATAGTTCAATTGGGTGATCAGTTTGAAATTATGAGTAATGGAAGATACAAGAGTATACCTCATAGAGCAACTCTGAATTTGGAGACAAAACGCATGTCAATTGCAAGTATTCATAGTATGAAAATAGAGAAAAAGGTAGGACCAGCACCGGATCTAGTTGATGAGCAACACCCCATTGCCTACAAAGAAGGAAGCTTTCGTGAATTTCTTGATCACATCTCTAGTAAATCTTTATCAGAATGTAAGTACATCGACACGTTAAAAACATGAAAGATGGCAGATGGAAGTATGATACAGACAAGCATCAAAAGATGCCCACATAAAGATCTTGTAGGAATATGGTTATGGAAACTAAAGGAATGGTAGGATATACTATATATATAACTAATCTATCTGATGTCACTTCCCTATAGTTGTGTAAGAGAATTATTATCGGTTAGTAGTTACACTTTCATGGTTATGCATGTTAAAGACGTTAAATAAATTATCAATAAAATCATAAAGTTTCCTCTCATGTATAAATTTTGGCACTTTTTTTTTCGTCAATCATGTTACTTGTCCGTATGATGACAAAAGTTGGACCGACAGAACGTTCCAAAAGCGGAAAGCACTAAATAGTTTTTTTTTTTTTTTTGAATGAAAGCATTAAATAGTTTATATACGAAACCCATGTATATTCCTTTTAAGGCATGTAAGTTGGTAGAAATTTCCCTTTGTTTTCAATGTGACCTTTGGTCATACAAAACTCCAGTAGCCGCCCTCCACTTAATCATCATGCCTTTATGTTGTGGGTGACGTCTTCTGTTTATCCTTCCCTGCAGATTATAGACCTCAAGTACTTGAAGCTCTTGTTTTTTGGAGAAGCACTTGCTCCCCAATGCAAACTTCTATTCCCTCATCATTATGCTCTCCATTTAAATTACACCAAAGATGGATGCATGTTGTACAATTTAATGTTCAAGAGCATAACTAACTACAAAAGATCAAAGTCAAAACTTCTCTTTTTCTTTTAAACTAAAAAAAAAATTAACCATGTTCCTGCATGCTTATGTGTCAGGAAAAAAGGTATAGATATATATAGATACAAGCAATAAAGCAGATAACGAGCAGATAAAAATGTAGATACCAGCAATATAGCAATAAAACACATACATATGCAGATACAAGCCATGAAGCGCGCTAAAGCAAAAATTAACGAGCATGTACAAGACAAGTAAAAGGGATATATATACACATAAATACTCAGAACCTCACAAAGAAACATTAGGCTCCCCGATGAAATTACACCATATATATTCAGTATTAATCTTTAACCCTTCCTTTATCTTCCAAATTCGTCATCCAGATATACAAGATAACATTCAACTCCCATCCTTATCTCAGATACCAAAACAATGTCATCAGCAAAAAAAAAAAAAAAAAAAAAAAAATACACACCAAGGCATCCCTCCCTAAAGCTCACGAGACATCTCATCCAAAATCAAAGCAACAATGTATGAGCTAAGGTCTTCAAAAATAAACATGGAAGGTGTAAAGGGAGCAAAAACAGGACCATAATCCGCGTATTCGCCAATTTTAAATGATGTTAATGGTGGTTTAAAGAACAGACACCCAAACAGAGAAATCAACAGATAACTTTCTAAAGAATATGGATTTATGAACATGAACATGATGACGATGATGATGAACATGACTATGATTAACACAAATTATCATATGAGATTGCAAATACTCATCTCATCCTCCGTATTGTCTCCACATATATATATTACTTTTCATTTGGAAATTTGGGTTTGAGGGGTTAGATTATCTATCTGAAGCAACGATTTGAGTGATACATGAAATCATCTTCAAGGAAAATGAAGACTAATTGAAAAAAAATTGATCTGGAGAAATGATGGAGTCATGTTTAGTGGAGGAAGAGATATGTATTACAAGTTGTGGCAAGAATAAGTTAATAAAGGGCAAGCTTGTAATTTACTAATGATATACAAAATTACATAAATTGAAATCCATCTCGTTTTTTAACCAAACATGTCAAGTAGCTTTAACTTCCTTAGATTCCAAATACATTGAAATCCAATCTTTTTGATGAACTTCAATTCCTTTCAAAACAGTCCATAAACCAAATGCCCCTCAGACTTCTATATATAAAAAAATATCATCAAAGTCAATTTAAAATTGGGGTCATCAACTAATTCTTTAAATTTTTTTCTAATTAAATATCTTATTTAGATCACTCAGGAATTATAAAAAGCTTGACCATAGAAGGAAAAAACCTGGAAGAAGTTCCCATTTCCTTCTTGTTTGCAGATCAAAACTACTAAGCAACGGGTCTTCAGTAAGTTACCATTCCTTCTTGTTTGACCATACGATTACAAACTGTTGACTCAATGATAAACTCATGCCAATAAATCTAGTTATAAACAATCATTTTGCAAGGAGAAAACAGGAGATAACTCAACTCTTTATGAAGTTAATATGCAACAAAAAAAAGAAAAACATTTTAGTGACTAAAAGAAAATTAAGAAGTGCAATGATCAAATTGATAAATTACTAATATAGGGTTTCACTGCTGCATAATAATAGAAAATGCTCACTCAAAAGTTAAAACCAATCTTTATCTATCAAAGTGGATTGAGCTTCTTACATCTTACATGATACTCTTGGGGTGGAGTTGCTGGAAAAATAACCCTTTCAAAAAACTATTGAACCCTAACAAATCAATCTTCCTTTGACCAATGTATTAGTTACGTACTAAACTGTCAATTCCTATTATATCTTCTATTGTTTGCTATATAGAGGGTACAATAGGAAAAGATAACATCGAATCACTGAAGCATTGATTCGGCCATTACAAAATTTAAACTTTCCATTTATCTTCTTCTGTAACAGTTTATACCAAAATATTCAAATCTCCATGAAGAACAAGATTGTTTGACGTGGTAGTGTGCTCTAATTCAAGGAGACCATTCTTTCCATATCTACCATAATGCATGTAATGTTCTTTATGCATAATGATAACCATAATAGCATAAATTTCAACTCCTTACACATCGCTAGATATAAATCAACACATGCAAAGTCTAAGAATAAGATTCGAAGAACTCAAAGTCTGAAGAATCAAATTCTAGCGTAAGGATGTCTAGTCAAAATTGTGAGTGATCTTATCTCAAAATATAGCAGATTCCTTTTCAATTCACTTTTCGCATATATAAAGTTGGCGAACATGTAATGAAGCTATAAATATCCCAATTACCAAAATACAGACTAAAATTAGGGCTAGCATTGCAAACAACAAAATGCATATTTGAACACATAATCCAAATACTACTAAACTGGTTCGGGTTCTAGAAAAATCCCGGGGTCGAATTAAAAGACTGTGATTCTCCGGTAACATGATGATTGTTGTATGCCAACTTACAGAAAACCTACCCACGCAATTTATGAGCAGATGATTTCCCTTACCCGCCGCCGCCGCCGCCTTCTTACTTACATCCAGTCATCTCCTCTCTTCCCGCCGTTAAAGTTCCATCAACGGCCCGGAATCGGCCCCGCAGTTTGATATGATCAAAATTCGTAGCAACCCCGAGTAAACTCATTGCAGAAACGTAAACACTATTTCTATTTTTATTTACAAAATTAATTAAATGTTAATAGTAAAAATTTAAAATTATTAATTATTTATTTTAAATAAATTATTATTTAAGAGATTTTTTTAGTTATATAAAATTATAATCATTGATTTAAATATATATGTAAAATTATATCACTTTAGAATTTTTATTAATTTTATTTTAATTGTTATTTTAATATTATTAATTTAATATAATTAAAATGGGAAATTTAAAATTTAAAATGGAGAATCAGACAAGTGAGATGCATTAACTATAAGACATAATAATGTAGACATAATAGGGTGACGCATGACACAAAAAAAATAAAATATGCATTAATTATGATGCTTAATATGATGACATATGTCAAAATGAGAATAAAATTATTTTTTTATTAAAATACTAGGTATAAAACTTATGTATTACACGAGTTGATTAAAAAAATAAAAATTTTAAATATAAATAATCAGTATTTTTAAAAATAAAATTTTGAAATAATGAATGAAGAAACATATTAATTGCAATTTAGTATAATATTTATTACATTTGATACTTTACATATATAACTATAAGTATTATGTGGCTTTTTAATTTTAAAAATTAAAATTAAAAAAAAAGTTGAAATGTAGATATTATTTATTTAAAAATTATGACAAAATGACAAGTGTCAAAACTCATTAGAGATTGACAGTAAATTTATCTTTATTAATTAGAGTTAGGGGTGGCAATTTATGACACGACACGAAACGAAATTAGGACGAAACTAAAATTTGAATTCGTGTTCGTGTTAGCTATAAAAAACACGATGTCATGTCGCGTCGTGTTCGTGTTCGAAATTCGACACGAAATTGACACAATTTAGCAGTTCTTTATCGTGTTTTCGTGTTTGTCGTGTTATATTTGATAAATTATTCATTAAATAAACTAGTTTTTAGTATATGTTATATTTGTCGTGTCGTGTCATGTTTGTCGTTTTTTAATTCATTCGTGTTATTTGAAAAAAAAAAAAAAAAAAAAAAACACGACATCGTGTCGTGTCTTGTTCGTGTTCGTGGTACAAAAAATCTTGTCGTATCGTGTCGTGTTAGACAGAAACACGAAACAATAGCACGATTTACCACCCCTAATTAGAGTAGATGGAGATGAAGATTTTTCCTTACTTTAAACTTTAAATACTATTAAATAAATCAGCGTAAAAAATCTTATGGTATCAGTAATTTAGTTTACGAAAGTTGTGATTAATTAAACATGTTTGGAAATTTTAATTCAAATGTCCAAGCCAATATATGTATAATAAATCAAGTGAGATTAGATTTTCCAAACCAACATATAAAACAAATGGATTGAGCCCATTTGTTTTTCTTTTTTAAATTATATATATAATTAAATAAGCTACATATTCTAATAATTATTTAAATAAGACTCTAAAAAAAATCAAACTCATATATATATATATATATATATATATATATATATATATATATATATATATATATTATTTGCATCACTCTTGATAAAATTAATAATAATAAAAAAAAAAAAAAAGCAATACATCTCCCTCTCTATAGTAACAATGTACTTACCAATGTCTCTATAATGGCAATGTACATAAAATTATATCTCCAAAGTCAAAAAAAATATCTAAGTAGCATAGGTAATGTAGATTTATAAATAGCAACGTTTACGATATTCTGTATTTCTAACCAATAAATTCAGTTATCTACTAGATTATGTATTTCAAATGTCTCAATGTCCATACGATGTATTTAACAATCATATGTAATGCCTTGGTCAAATTCATGTCTATGTTTTAATATCAATCGGATATACTTAACATCTTGATGCCTAATCAATCTATATTTATAGTTACTATGCCTAATTTGTTTCTGTTAGTTTAAAATTATATTTGATCAAACATAAAGGCAGATCTATCCAAACTTTGAATAAATACAATGAAAAATATGTCCATATTTATATATACAATGTCTAAGAGCATAGGATTTTATATTTGTCACAGATGATTTGTTATGCAATTCACTATTAAGGACTCTCCTTTATCATTCTCGTAATCACCTCCAGAACAATGAACCTGATTCCATTCTCTTGGTCTTGGTTTCATCAACATGCAGAGGGTTTCATCTAGTATTTCTCTCATCCTCCCACACCATATCTAGAACCATACATATGATAGATTGCGATTCTTCATTGAATGCTATTTTTTTCACTCTATCTCCACAATTTATCTATTTCATACCTTGTCAGGAAACACTTACATGTATATACTAGATTAGGGTTTGTAAAAGATGAAAAAACCACCTAGAAACATGATATCGAGGGATAATTCTTTCTATATGTCACCACAAAGCCCTAGTTTCGTGAAGCATAATAGATCTTCAAATCTTAAGATGAAGAGTAAATTACACGAATGGTCCCTATGGTTTGGGGTAATTTGCACGGTTGGTCCCTAACTTGTTTTTTTAACTCGGAAGGTCCCTATGGTTTGTTTTTGTTACGTGCTTGGTCCTTACGGTTTGTTTTTGTTATGCGTTTGGTCCCTTTGTTACCAAAAAAGACTATTATTTAAATAGGAAAAAATGGTGGGGTATGTAAGGTAAGGTGAGTGGGGTGAGGTTGGGGGTGTGTTTACTTAAATAAATTAAAATATCAAAGGGAAAAATAATATCTTTAGGTAAGACAGGGACCAAGCGCGTAACAAATACAAACAGTAGGGACCTTCCGAGTTAAAAAAATAAGTTAGGGACCAAACACGCAAATTACGCTAAACCATAGGGACCATTCGTGTAATTTACTCTAAGATGAAATTTTACAAAGAAAATGCTCATCTTTATGATATAAACACTTTTCCTATTCATTTCCAAGTCTATCTTTCACCGAATTATCTCCATCTATTGCTAGTAAATTGAGATCTCTACTCCTACCATGATTCTAGTTGAATGTGAAGTTTTCTTGGAAATGTCGCAAATTTGTAGCCGTACAACATGATTGCCAACTGAAATGAAGTTTTCCGTATGTTTTAGTAAAAATGTAGTCGATGAATAAAAACGAGGAAGGAGAAACGATATTTTCCACATGACTTATGGTGACTCATTGTCAATTTTACCGATTTCTAAGATGGTTTTGAGAAGAAAAATATTAATGTTGAATATTCTAATATGAAAATGTATCGTGAATCAAAATTTCTTATTGTATTTGTTAGTTCAAATGTATTAAGAAACAAATTTTTTTAATGTATTTTGTTAGTTCCACTTGTATTCAATAAAATTATTTTATTAGTGGATTTTTTTTTCAAATTTGTTACTTAGAATAATGTTTATGTTATGTTATTGTGAAATATATAAATAATCACAAGTTAGTATTCTTCTTATAAATGTACACTAATATTATATATAAACATAATGTTTTCATTTTCTAATATAAATCTAAACAATAATTTTGCTTATTGTTAGAATATATAATATTAATCTGTATTTTTGTTTGATATAATGTATTTTTTAAATGAACTTTAAAATTCTCATGTAATTAATCAATATTTATTTAAAAAATAATAATTAGGGGATTTTTGATAGCCTCTTAATTTTTTCAATTAAGAAGCAAACTCTTAATTTTCATATTGGTAGTGTTTAATAGTCTCTTAATCTTTAAGAAAATGAGTTGTATTTAAATAAAATAAAAAAATAAATGAAACGTGTTTCGAAAATACGAGAACTTTTCAACAAACTTTTCTCTCTTGTTTTTCTATTTCTCACGACTACCTCTATTTTTCCTCTCACTAGCTGCCCTCTCAGATCTCTTAAAAATTTTAAGCTTCTTAAAATTTCAAAACTTTTAAAAATTTAGATCCTATCAAAGAGTTCATTAATCTTTTAAATTCCCTAAAAATAAAAAATAAAATAGTATATAATCCCTAAAATCAGCCGTAACATCATTTTTCTTTTATATTGATCTTTACTTTTACCTTTTTACCCCAAGTAAATCAATTACCAATCTTTATCATTAATTTCATATATATATATATATATATATATATATATATATATATATATATATATATATATATATATATATATATATATATATATATATATATATATATATATATATATATATATATATATTTGATTTAGGATCGGTTAAAAACCGGTTTTAATTTAGGGCTAATTTCAGTTCGATTTTGCACCGCCACTTAAACCAAAAGTAAGATTATTTTAAGGATCAAAGAACTGGTCCTCCCACATCTTTTTTAAGACTAGTTTTGGATCGATTTAGGACAAGCCTCAGTTTTGAACAAATTAGACAAATCTTTCAAGTCAAACCCTCTAATTACATCCATACTCTTCAAAGTTTTAACTCACATTTTTCTGAACTATAAAACATGAAAATAAAAAGATTAAAAAACTTAAATACTAACGGTGTATTTGATTGAGAAACTTTAGCGCTAAAGTCTTAGCCTTCTTTTATAAGCATGGGGCTTACACCATTTTTTTACATGCTATCAATGTCAAACGAATTTCTTCTTTTATATTGCCCAAGAAATCTCAATATTCGAACCAGCAAGTCATGAAAAAAATTATGTTCAGGAATTAGGATCGTGTATAAATATGTAACTCCCCACCTTTTGTACCGTTCTAGATTATATTCTTTTGTGTTATGTTTCCAAAAACAAAATATTTTACGGAAAGTTGGTTCCAGTTAATTTTTTTTTTACAAAAGACAAAGAACATATTACATAGGGTTACAAACCAATATACACACTCATATGAAAGCATACACATAAGTAAACGAAAACTCCATAAAAATCTTTATATTTTGGTCTTATAATCGATTTAGTCTTTATATTTTTTTTATTAAATTAAGTCCCAAAAAGCGAGAATAGTATTCAATTTAACAATTTTACCCGGTCAACAGATCATTCCACTTTCAAAAATTATACTTTTCAACTAGATTTTAAATTTTATTACAAATTTTGTCTAAAATTTACATTATTGGCCCAGATTTCAAAATTTTGTAATGATTTCATCTTAAATTTAGTTTATAATATTTTCTTTTCAAAAATAATTTTCGAATATGTTTTGTTTGTTGTATAAAATCATATTTATACCAAAAAAAAAAAAAAACATATATTTTTCACATAAAACCTTCTTTTTCTTACATAATAATTTTTTAAAAAGAAACATTTTTATATGCAAAATACATATATAAATATAAATACTAAATAATAAAACTAAAAAAAATCTGAATGCAAAATAAGTATTTATAAAAACAGTAGTTTATTTTAATATAAAAACGTATTTATGTGAAATGCGTTAAATACACTTATGTAAAATACGTTATTATACACATATAAACATTTAAAAACTTTTATAAAAAAGAAATTTATTAAGTACGTAAAAACATTTTGTGTGCATATAAATACATAAATATATACAAGTCTATTTTTATAAAATATGTATACAAACATGTATTTTATTTAGAAAAATATGTACAAACACCTATTTTATTATAAATGTATTTGTATACAAACATATTTTCATAAAGAAAATGAATACAAATACGTATCTCATATATACATATATATATATATATATATATATATATATATATATATATATATATATAAACAAAAATAAATAAAGTATATAAAAAACGAAAAATAAAGTTAAAAAACTATGTGTGCAATTTTTACAAACTAAAGGGAACCAAATTTGAACTTTAAACCCAATTTTAGGATTTATTTTGCAAAAAAGATAAAAGAGTTAACCATGAAATTCGTTAAGTCGCTAGAATGATAATTTTGCAAGAAAGTTGTGACAATAACAATATGCAATGCATGATTTCAATCATACCATGATTTCAATCATACGACAAAGTGTGAGAAGATATCCAAATCATTTTGAATTTCTTTTGAATCCTTGAGCATGTGAAACGAACTATCTGAATCACTCAAGTCTCTCTTATATCAAATTAAAAAGAAATGATCAACATGATCATCTTATGATCTCACCTATTGGGCTATCGGGCTTTTCCCTTTGTAGGTGTAATTACAATGGAAACATATTTAGTGGGTTTATCTTGAACAGAACACATTCTAATAGGCAAGTCCAACTTAAGATGCTCCAATGAATTGACTTTTCGCAGCACTAGGTATCATCCACCATAGTTCTTCGAATGTGTCTTAGACTAATACAACTGTTGCTGCAATTTGTCGCATGTTTTGAAAGAAAATCATGTAACTCATTGAGCTTTATAGCTCACTAACACTTGCATTTTGATATATATATATTCTCACTTTGATTGATGTGATTTTAAAAACAACAGTTACATGTATCATTCATAAGCATGCACACCAAACATAAGTTAAAATTGCCATCAATCTATTCAATAACAAAAATGAGAAAACAAGTATCTCTAAGTAACAACGTAATCCAAAATCTCTAAAACACATTATAAAAGACAAAAAAGGAAAAGAAACACAAAAACATCCAACACCTCTAAATAGACAAATACATGGAACACAAGAAATTTGAAATTTACACTTTCTGAGACTGTTCTCGGATACATAGAACTCCATTATTCTAGTATGCTTTTGGCCATTCTAAAAGTGTCGCGAAAAGATGATGACAGGAGTAAGGCAAGAAAAGAGACTCTCACTTCACTTGCCACCTAAAGTAGGAAAGTGGCTCGGATCTTCTATTTTTGGTGCTTCAGGGGCATAGCTCATCGAACCACCACCACCTTGGTTGTAACGACCACCACCTCCACCTCTAGGGCCGCCACGTCCCCGCCCACGGCCACCTGGAGTGTAGTATTTTTCACCTGAAGCTGGTTTCAAGAACTCATTGATGCTCAATGACTGCAAAAACCAAAACCAAATCAACATACAGAACAAAGCAACAACTTTCTACACTTGAGAAATTGGAAAGAAAAAAATGAATTGAGTCAAAATTTGTACAAAGTTGGGACTTAATAGATAAAGCCTCCTATTAAGTCATTATTAGAAGGGACACACATATATTATTACAAAACAATAAGCATTACCTTCTTAGCTTTCTCTTCCTTGTCAGCAATCTCTTTACGCTTATCCTTGTCAGTTCCCTATTAATTAAATTAGATCAAACAAAGTATTTAAGCAAATGAAATTTAATGTCATGAGAGCAGAATGTGAGAACTTAAATAGACTTGAAAAAAAAAACAAAATATTAAAAAAAGTGTCAGCAATTATCACCAATTTCACAAAGATGTCATCGCTGGCCTTTTTATTGGAAAGCTGTTGCATGGCAGCAAGCTCTTTGTCAACTTCCACCTTCCTTTCCTCAGTTTTAAGTGCCTCCAGAGCTTTCCTCTTCTCTTCCAGAACCTTCTGATATTCTTCTAGAGTCATCTCCTGAATTCAAAATTTGAATTAGTATTTGAATAGAAATATGATAATATATTAGAATTATTAGTTCTCATTATTGTGAAAAGAAGTAATCAATCACCTTATCCTCAGGCTCCTTATCCTCAGGTTCATTTGCAGCATTCTCCTTTTTCTCATTTGTTGCCTCTTCTTCAGCCAATGGTTTATCAGAACCCACAGTTTTCTCCCCTTCAGCCACCACTTCTTCAGTCTCCCTGTGAATAAGTGTAATAAGGATGACTAATTGAAAGTAAAGAATATATAAAAGTATATAAACTGAGGGATTTAGAAATTAAATGGGAAGTTTAAAACAATACTGAGTAATCTCGTCAGCCTGCGTTCCCCAGTTCCCACGACCAGCTCCCTCGCGTTTGAACTCATTCCTGTAAATGAGATGAAAAGGGCATTTCAGTAATTTCAACAAGAAAATGTTGGGAACTGAATTCAATGGGTTTTGGACTGGATTTTTGAAAAATCCATCCATCAATCGGTTTGTGAGCTCCAATTAAATTGAACTCTATACTCTATTGCAACCAAACGTAGGATTGGAATGGAATTGAATTCCTATTCCGGCCAAATCCAATGGAATCTGAAAAATGAAACACTTACCCGCGCCCTGTCCCGCTACGGCGTTCATATGGCCGACGTGGGCGGTCGCCATCCTCTGAATCTCCGTTACTGAAACCGCCACGGCGGCCACCACGGAAACCACCACGAGGAGCACCATAACCACCACTTCTCTCATAACCTTTCCCACCATCAGACTCCTCAACAGCACCTTGATCACCGGAAAATCCTCGGTTACCAAACGAATTCTCATTGCTGCCTGAATCTCTATTAAATCCACCGCCACCACCACGACCACGCCCGTACCCTCCTCGGCCACCACGACCACCACCACCACGGCCGCCACGCAGCCCTTCATTCTTGGCCTCTTTCACTGCTCAAAACCAAATGATATAAAGGAGTAAATACAAAAATAGCAATAGAATTTCATTCATTTGTTTATTATAGCATCCCACATCAAATTTTCCCTACTACAAAATTGTATTCTGAAAAACCTACCGACTTAATTCAATGTCATTGCATACAAATAAATTTTAGTATGCTATAGTGACCTAATAAGTAAAAAAATTGAATTAGGATGCTATAGTTGGATAAAAAATTTATCATACAATGTGTTAGTAAGAAAAAAAAATGAAAGTGCAATGCTTTCATGAAAATAAATGGAAGTATGTAGTATATAAATATTTAAAAATAGTTGTGTTTCTTGCATTTGGCCGATGGAATAATGCAAGTGGTCATTTTTCAATCTTGTTCACTATAAGCACAAACCAATTAATCCAGTAACTCACAAGCACATTCAATGTATCATATAACAAAATGGAATTGAAATAAAACAAAATATCAAGGGTACATAAGTTAATAGCCTAAATGAATGCATATAAAATAAAGAAACACTTGAAGACATACCGGCCTGAGCTGGAGGGAGAGGCTTGGAAGGAAGCTTAGCAGAAGGCTTAGCCGGCTGCGCAGCCGTTTTACCGGCGAGAGGAGCGGTTTGAGCTTTCTTTACCGGTGCAGATACGATCTTTTGCACAAGAAGTGAAGGGTCATCGTTGTCGTCATCTCCGAGCAAATCGAAAGGGTTCGCGGTCGCCATTTTTTCCCTTTACTGTGATAGTAGAGAACCCTTTGATAAAAAAGTTGAGTCTTTTGCAACAGCAAAAATCCTATCTCCAGTTCGAATTCGTCATGTCTAATTGGGATCTCAATTAACTCACAAGAACCCTAGAACCTTTTGAGTAAGAGTGGATGAGATAAAAAAAGGTTTGGTGAAACCCTAGCCGCAATGGAGTGAAGATGTTTAGAAAGGAAAATGAAGTGAACCTAATCTGAAAATCTCAATTTATCTCTGTTCTGGGAGCTCGTACGTGCAAATTGGCGTCTTGTGGACGTATTTACATTTTAAGCCCATCTGCCTCTATATATTTCACACTAGGTTTTTTTTTTTTTTTTTATCGATAATGTCATTGAAGTTATTTGTTTTGGTTTAAAAGGTCTCTAACATTTCTTTTTGGGGGTTTTTTAGGGGCTTAAACTCCAAATGTTTGACTTCGAAGGGGCATAAACTCCAAAATTATGGTTTAAAATTGCCCTAATCGAAAACTTAAACGGATAAATTGATTACCTATGCTCAGTCAATAAATGAGAGTGCCAAATGACTACAATTTCAATCATCTTTTTGTTTTTGTTAAAATACCAACAATGGAGAGAGAGAGATGGTGAGGTGTGTATGTGTGTAATGACAAATAAAGAAATAGAAAAAGATGGAGGTGGGGGGATTGTGATGTCTTGCTGATAACGTGAATTTTTATATTAATTTTAGTGTGTTTTTTATTTTAGTTTTAACATTTTTTTTTTGTTTTTGCCTTAAATCATTAGATTTATTATTTTGGGGTATTTTTACTCGTTTAAGGTAATTTTGTGTAAATTTGTACAAACAAGATAATATTTTAGAGCATCGTTAAAGCCATATCAAAGGCTTTACAACCACGGTTGAAGTCTCGTAGCAAAATCCATAAACAACAAGAAAACAATATAAATGAATTTTCAGATTTTGACAACATTACACAACTTTCTTCAAGCAATTGGATGGAGGGACAAATGTTGTCTGATCAAGCTAAAATTTTACAGGCATCTTCATAACTCATTGAAGTTCACTATCACCGAAAATGAGTGGATTTGGAAGACGTTTGGTCCAAATTATGGCTTCTTGAACAGCAGTGCATGAGCTGTCCAGCAGCCCACCTTGGCAGCCCAAAATGCAATTAAAAAACCCACCGTCATATTCTATTTGGGCTGCAGTTGAAAGAAACGCGTTAGCGAATAAAATAAGCCCACTTTGGTGATTAATTAGCACAGCCCAACTCTAAATTAAAAGGCCAATTGTGTGTTGGTTGCTTGGCTGGTAAAGGACTAAAGGCAGACTTTAAAAATAAAAATTTTAGAAAAAAAAAAAAAAAAAAAAAAGAAGCCGGCAGCAGCAAAGGAGAGAATGGGCTGACGGTGCGTACTGCGTAGCTTGGTGTCTCCTCCTTTCTTTCTTTATTTTGTCTCTTGACTTATTTTTGGAACAATATTCTTATTAATATTATCATGATTTTATTAATTTATGTAATCTCATAACCTTTTAGACTAGGTAAGGTTAATATTTGTATTGATATTTTGGTTGTGGGATTAAGTTATTTGAACAACAAGTAGTAACAATTTCAATAAGTTTTATCATTTCCGTTTCGTAATTAGTACTATATATATTTTTATATTTTTATTATTATGAGCAGTTAATCTTTATATGGGTTTTTATTGGTATTCTACGAATGCATTTTCTTTTTGAACATTTATATTATTTTTTGTGTTTTTAATCATTAGTTTAAATGTATGAATGATAAATAATTGGTTAATTTTTTAACTAAGTAATGTATCTTCAAATTAATTAGCAACAATGGATGTGTTGTATGTTTTCATCTCATTTTAAACCATGAAAATGCATGATCTAACATGGTAGTGTAATCTTTTTAACTCCTCTTAAATTTGGTGAATCTTAAATCATAATTTGGTGAATCTTAAATCATAATGTCAGCTTTCATGAACCAAATGCTTATTTGTTTTATAACTTTGATTAAGAATGTGTATTATGAGGTTCTCTAACCTTCGAACTATATAAGAATGGTCTAGGTAATTCAAGTTTTTGAATTATTATAGCCAAATTAAAATTTATCAAACTCATTACACCATAAAATCATAATAATTAATCAACTAATTGAACTTGTGATTTAACCCGATATTAGAACTGTTTTGTTTTATAAATTTTATACTTTTTAATCATTTTTTATTAATTAGTTTTTATCGCATTTAGCATTTTATGAAAACTTCCTATCTTTTTATATTTTGTTTCTAAAAAATGAATACATAGAAGTGATTTGAGCAAATCCATATGGATTTGATCATTATTACAACTACTATAATCCATTTTTGTATTGCGACGTAATTGAGATTTTTATTTGGTGGTTTCGACAACTACCAAATTTATGTGTCCCTCCATCAGATCGTTTGAAGAAAGTCGTCCGGAGATGAGAGAATAGGTTTGATGATTTTTTAGTAAATTTTATTTTATAAGGTATCATCCTCTAAAAGATATGGATTTTTATGGATTTTGTTTTCGCAGTTAAAATAACAAGAAGTGTCAATTCACAAGTGACTTGTCATTTCATTTAGGATTTGTCATGTCAATTTGACTAGGAAAGTGTACACTTTAACTATGAAATTCATATATTTAATAAAAATTATCACTTCTTCATATTAAAGATAATGAAAAAAAATAATGAAAAACATAATGAAAAAAAATTAAGCTAAAACAAAGTTCATATTAAAGAGTTATGAAATTTGAAGTTTGTTTTTTTTTCATATTTTTCACCGACTAGCCTACTTTGGAGTTAAAAACATATGACTTCTCGACATCCAGATTTTGTGTGTAATATATCCATGGAAAACCCTTTTACAAAAACACAAAGAAAAAAAAAAGTTAAGATTGAAGTTTCTATGAAAGAGTTATGAATGTTTGAAATAGTTTTTTTACATATTTTTCACCGATTAGTCTACTTTAGAGCTAAAAGTGTATGATTTCCCAAAATCCAAATTTGGAGTGTAATATACTCATGGAGAACCCTTGTTACAAAGAACACAATAAAAAAATATTAGTTAAAACATAACTTGTATGAAAGAGTTATGAAGGTTCGGGAAAAAAAAACGCAAACGACGTCATATGTTAAATTTGTGGCTAAAATTGTCATTTTTGTTTTTTTTTTCTCTTTTGTTGGAAAATAAAAATAAGAATGGCTATTGTGGTAAATTTTTTCTACTTTAAAACTCTTATTTTTTTTATGTGAATATTTAATGCACTAGTTTTTCATTTATAATTTCTAGTTTATCACATCTAACACACACCTTACAAACAGTGAACCCAATTGAGTATATAGTATAGCTTTGATAAGCAAGGGTGTCGAACACAAGGGAAATGGTAGTGAGTTAATTCAGAATGTTTGATTATAGGTTACACAAAACACACGAAAGCAGTAAATAAATATTTTATGGAATTACATCTCAAACAACTGATTAAACAATAAATCTCGATAAACTGACCGAAGACAAATCACTTTAGGTACTTTAGTTTAGACAAATTACATCTTAAAATCATAAATAATTGCACACACAGATTTATTTATTCATGTTCACCGATTTATAAAATGATTAGGTTTATGTTCACTATTACTAATCATTTAACAAACAAGTCAATTCAAGTACTGATCAGTTGATTAAACTAACAGGTTTCCTAGTATTCAGTTCGAATCAAGCAATATTTGTAATAATAGTTAATCAAAATGGTTGGTTTAATTAAATCATATATGGTTGGTCATTACACATGCTCACACATTAATTTATTTATTTTCTAGTTAACCCTAGGTTATGTTCACAATAGTTGGCTTACAATCTTGTTTTCACAAAACCATAAGATTCAACTAATCAAGCAGATGTTCATACAACTCAATATACTTAGTCATCAGCATAAAATAATTGTCATTAACACATAAGGATCTTTTAACAAGATTAATTATACACGATAAAACAATCCAAATAGCAATTAATCCACAAAATCAAGGGTTCATCTAATCATAAACACAAAGCAAAGGGTTTTAACACCTAAGTCAGAAAGTAAATGCATAAAAAAATCACATTGGAACGCTAATTGTGGTCAGAACAACGAACCAAATGATTTATGGCATGAATCTACTCTCCAATCCTTCAGATCTTCGCTCCTGCCGGCTTAACAGCCCTTTCGGCCGCCTTATAGACCCTCAAAATGGCTTCTTGGGGGTTTATAATCGCAGGAATCAATCTAGGGTGTAAGATCACTCTTTAGGGCTAATTTCGACTCTATTTATAGTTTTTAGCGTCAACCCGACGAGTTTGGACACCAAATTGGCGAGTTCTTTATTAAAATCTCATATTCCCCAAGTCAGCGTCAGGAATCGTGAAGCTTCTACTCAACACGACGAGTTTGTGTTAAACTCGACAAATTTGTTGGGAATCACCATATTCTCAAAACATGAAAGTCGTCCAGAATTGTGTCTAGTTTTCAGAAAATTTTGAATCTCATCAATCGGATTTATGACTCATGAGATATGGCCAAAACGCCGACGAGGGGTCAAGTCGTCCAACAACACCCTTTTTGCGTCTTTTTAGCTCCTTTCTCCTCCTTTTGCATTCCAGCTCCCATTTTAACTGTAATTTAACATTTCAAAGCGTATCAAGTATCTTTTAGTTATAAATAGCATAAAAACATGGTATAAAATAATAAGAAACGTCATAAATATATCCATAAAATAGACGTTATCATTTTTCCAAATCTCTATACTAATAAAAGAGTAGTTCTTTTGTCATGTGTCATCCTATTAGACCTCTTAATTAATGTGTTGCCACTTGTCAATATATTAGTTCTCCATTTTAAATTTTTTAGACCTCCTCATTAATGTGATGCTATTTGTCAATGTATTTATTATCTATTTTAAAATTTAAATTTTATATTAATGTTTTCATTAATTCACAAATAAAAAAAATGTCTAATATATATTAAAAAATAATTTTACATATTTATTTGAAGCAACGATTATAATTTCGCATAACTAAAAAAATATCTCTTAAATTAATAATTTATTCAAAATAAAAGTTTAATTAATTTTATAACTGTGGTTCTTACGGGTTATAAACTAGTTTATATATATATATATATATATATATATATATATATATATATATATATATATATATATATATATATATATATCAAATTTCAATGAGAAATGAGTAGTATAGTTTGTGGTTTCAAATTTTGGTCACAAAACGATTTTCTATGTTTCCATGTTTCGTTCTTATATTTTTGGGGTTCACACTTTGGCCACCAAAAATTCATATATTGTATGTTTGCTCCCTACATTTTCGTAGCAACCGCATGTTCGTGTAACATCCTGTTTCGAGAAGTTTCTTATTTCAAGATTGTGGGTCGTAATTTGACTATGTGAAAGCCTTGTGCTTCAAGGAAATAAGGTTTAGACCTTGTTGGTTGTTGATAATATTAGTTATGTGATCTAAGCTCTTGATTTATGTTTTGGAGGCAAGGGTAAAATGGGAAAAATGATTCTTTGGACTTCTTGCATGAATTAATGATCTTGGTTTGGTATGTTTTAAGTAAAAAAGTAATTAGATAGAGTTATGGGGCTCGTCAATACCTTTTCGTGCATATAAAGATCGCCGAAAACGGAGTTGAAACAAAGAAGTTATGACTGTTTGAAGTTGGATTGGATTTGTGTGAAAAAACGTCACCGTGGAGGAGTGAGCAAGTTGCCATGGAGTGGAGAAACGTTGCCACAGAGTTGCAGTCTGTCACACCCACGCCTATGATTTCTAGGGTATTCAACACATTTAAGCGTAAGATTCCGACTTTTGGCCATTTTATGAGCCTTCATCATACCTAGAACCCTTAGGAGAAACCCTGGCCTCCATTTTCAAGATTTGAACTCCTCCCTTATACTCTTTCCTTATTTTGGATGCTTTGTATAATATTTTAATGAAGCTTAAATATCAAGAAGGTTATTTTGGTTGCAAGGAGTGATGTTCAACTTTGGATCCATTAAAGGCATTACATTTATGAACTATTGTGAGTATAAAGTTCCAATGTTGCCCTTTAGTTCTTTAGATCTCTTCATTTGTGGTTTTCGGCACTTTTGGAGTTAAGTGGACTCCAACATTTTTTGATTGGTTTGGAGTGCTTCTTGGACCTTATGGACTAATAAAGTTATGATCTTTTTCCATCCTTTTTATCCATGCAAATTATATTGGTTATTTAGGTTATTTTGGTGTATTAAGTTTATATCTTGAAATATTGTGACATTATTATGGCTAAATTTGGAAACTTTATCCATCTAGACATCTTGTTGATTCAGATCTGAAAAGTGGGAGACTTGGACTTAATGGATTAAGTTGACATCTTCTCATTATTTATACAACACTAGAGGGAGATCTGATAAGGTATAAGTTGTTAACATTTGTCTTCATGTATTATTATTTTAGAATTATTTATCAGGTTTAACTGATCGCGCGTGTGGTAGTATAGATCCATCACGACACGACAATGTCACGTAAGTGGCAGCGTGATGGGCTTGATAGGCCAAAACCTTATAAACATTGGTATTTGGTCCTATTTAAGAAACATTATGGATAGGGTTTCGGCTTATTCTCATCCTCCACCCTATAAATAGAAATCTTAAGTTGTGTGTGTGTTTGGTGCTTTAATGTGTGTTTCAATATCTTGAGAGCTTTGGAAGTAGAAAGAGGTGATCATTCCTTGTTTTTTGAGTTTGTTGGTGTTGAGAGTTGATCTTCTAAGCATTTTCAAACTTCAGGAAGATATAAGGTTCCTACATTTTGTTTATTGATTGATTAGCATTCTTATATGTTCCCTTTGGGTATTTGGAGAGGGGTTCTTGGAGTTTTGAGCAATTATAGGACCTTGTTTTGTTTGAATGATTGTTTATGTGTCTTTTGGTCCCATAAAGTTGAGTTCTTCTACTCAACTCAACCATGAACGATCCTTTTAGGTCATTTTGGTCCCTTTTAGGTTAGGGTTTAAGATCTAGGTCATCAGAGGTTAAGGCAGGGCCAGTCCATTGTTTTTATTACCCGGGGAGAGATAAAAACTTTATGCCCTTATATATGTAGTGTATGTAACGTCCCAAAATTTATGATCCGAAATTTCTTTTTTGTGTTAATAACATCATTAAACAAAACATATTTATAAAAACCATAAGGGAAATCAGAGCATGACAATAATCATCCAAAAGTACATCAGGATCAAATAAGGCGGAAAATCATGGTGTGTGTGCGATGCGATCATCCCAAGCTCTTCCCCTTTGAACCGGAAGTAACTGAAACACAAACTAAAAATCGTAAGCATAAATCTTAGTGAGTTCCCCAAAATACCACACATAAATAAATGCCATCTCAAGGCTCTACCGGGTTTGTTTCAGCCTCGAGTCTATTTCTATTCACGGGACAACCCAAGGTTGTACCGAGTCTATTTCAACTCCATCGGTATTTTTCAACTGTACGAGTCTATTTCACCCCACACACATACAACAAATAGCATACAAATATACAACAAGAGTCACAAAGACAACAAGCACATACAACCCTAGTATCCTACAGTTAGTGGGCAAACTCACATCAATCCGTTGATAAACAAATAGATGCTTGGGCTGTTGAACCGGAGAATCCTCATACTAATAAATCAAATAATACCCTAATTCATAATTAGGTCATAAACCATAATCAGGAACATAATTCATTAAACCTGACTCCTAAGGTAAAAAGGCCATTTTAACCTTTCCCTTAATCGACCCAAAACAATGACCCAATCCAAAAGCTCCTGAAGTCCAACATGGCCTAACCTTCTATACTCACAAATACGAGTACACTAAGCGTACCCAACTCATACGCCTCGTGTACTCACCCTTGAGAAAATTACGGGGTTTGAACCCAATATGTGCAACGTACATACAAGTACACCCGGTGTACTGTTCTATGAGTCAATCCTCATATGGATACCCTTAAGACCCTTTCGTCCAAACTTCATATATACTCTAAAACAAAGGTCTTAATCCATAAAGTCGGGAGATTTAAACTTATGCATGGATTAATAAGCCCCAAAATCCTATTTTTATACTCTATCCTCATGAAATGAACATCAGCCCTTGCACAATTGAGTTAAACCCATAAAGCTACCATTTTATGCATAAAGGACCTCAGAAACACTAAGATCTGCCATCCTAAGCTTCTAGTATAGCTTATACTCACAAGAAACAACTCAAAGGACCAAAATATGCCAAGGACTCCAAACTAAGTAGATCTAAGAGATGAATCAACAAGGTTGCAACTTTATACCTTCTGAGACTTGCCAATATGATGAAGATTGTGGATCTTCAAGCTCCACTCCAACCAATGCTTTATCACCAAGCTCTTACTTCTTCGTAATGCACAAAAACACCAAATTTTTACTACCAAAGCTGAAAAACACACGAGGAAAGGTTATGTTTTCGTGGGGATTCTTTAGAGGGAAGGAGGTTGATGATGGGGCAACCTCAAGAAGAAGACTGACATGGATGGAAAAGGTACACACTTTCAAGGCTCGACTGGTTGCGAAGGGATTTGCTTAAACCCCAGGGGTTGACTATGATGAGACCTTCTCACCAGTGCCTAAGATAAAAATCTATTAGGATCATGCTAGCCATAACTGCCTTTCATGATTATGAAATTTGGCAGATGGACGTCAAAACCGTTTTCCTTAATGGGAAGTTGGTTGGGGATGTTTACATGAGTCAACTAGAGGGTTATGTTGATGAAAAGTTCCCCAATGGAGTGTGTAAGTTTGGGAAATCATTGTATGGATTGAAACAAGCTTTTCGCATATGGAATATTTGCTTTGACGAGAAGGTCAATTCGTTTGGATTCTCTAGAACTAAAGATGAATCTTGTGTATATGTCAAAGCTAGTGGGAGTATAATAACCTTCCTTGTATTGTATGTTGACGACATACTTCTTATAGGAAATGACATTCCAACTTTTCAAGAGGTTAAGTCTTGGCTTGGAAAGTGTTTCGTTATGAAGGATCTGGGAGATGTTGCTTATATTATGGGGATAAGAATTATGAGAGACGGGAGTAAAAGACTAATTGGACTTGGTCAGAATACATACTTGGAGAAGGTGCTAGAACGTTTTAGTATGGAGAATTCCAAGAAAGGAGAACTTGTTGGATAAGGTGTCTAAGTCCGTAACTATATCTGGTATAACTTGACCCGACCAGGCATGGTCCATTTGGGTTACACTTCACATAACAATTTGTAGGGATATATTTTTGAGAATAAGATGTTTATGATATATTAATATATTATGAGTTATAATAGATTAATATGAAATCATATTATTTAATTAGTGTTGATCAAGAATTAATTTTGGAATTAATCTAATGATCAAAAGAGGTTAATTAAATATGGACTCTTACATATATGGATCGGGCTAAGATTTATTTAGGATGGCTAAGAGTATATGGAAGTCCATGGATATTCCATGGAGCTTTTAATCTATGGATCTTAGGTAAATGAAGAGTCATGGGTATTAGGGTTTAACCCTAATCCTCCATAGTATATAAAGAGGTATTTGGTTCTAGAATCGACACTAGTGTGTGTGAGAAACAAGGGTGGGCCGATTCTAGCAAGCATTAGATTCTCTCAAGTATTCCCGAGTTGTTTTGGGTGATTTGTGACACCACTTACGACATCCACACTATTGGTGCTAGGCTCTAAAACTCCAAGCAATCAACCACAAAAGAAAGGTATGTTATTCTACTTAAAGTTTTGTATTACAAGTACCCCATAACATGCTAGTTAGGTTGTAAACCTTGGAAATCAAATTTGCATGTATTTTAGAGAAAACATAGATCCAAGGTTTATAGGGTTGCATGTACACCATAGGAGTGTTAGTATGATCAAAACCCAACATAACTGCATATCCAAAGTAATACCAAACTAAGTAAGACTTAGAGTCCAAGTATCGATGCAGAGATAACATAAAATGAGTAGAGTTCTATATGCTTCCGTCGTTGGATCTATCATGTATGCTATGACATGTACTCACCCTGATGTGGCCTTTACTTTGAGTATGGTCAGTCGTTATCAAGGAAATCTAGGTAGAGCTCATCTAATACTAGTTAAGAATATTCTTAAGTATTTGCGAAAAATTAAGGATCGGGTCCTTGTACTTGGTGGCAGTGATACGTTGAGAGTAATTGGGTATAATGACGCCAGCTTTCAAACAGACGGAGACAACTTTCGTTCTCAATCTGGTTGGGTGCTTACATTAAATGGAGGAGTGGTAACCTAGAAAAGTTCCAAACAAGAGACAATGGATGATTCTACATGTGAATCATAGTACATAACGGCGAGCGGAACATTAAAGGATGAAATTTGGTTAAGGAACTTCATTGTAGACCTTGGAGTTGTTCAAACCATTAAAGAGCCAATGGAAATTTTTTGTGATAATGAAGAAGCGGTTGCCTTGACAAAGGAACCAAGAGACCATGGCAAATCAAGACATATCAACAGAAAATACCATTTCATCAGACATAGAGTATAAGAAGGTCACCTCGTAGTGAAGATGGTATCATCATAAGAGAATCCTGCAGATCCCCTCATAAAGGGTCTGAGTAGGGCCAAACACATTCAACATGCCAGGAGCATTGGTTTGAAAAATGATATTAGTCTTAGTAGTTAGATAGTTAGTTTGAAACTTGTAACAAAGTAAATGTAATTGACTTTTGGTGATTAAATAATAAGAATTATTTATGAGTATGTTTACTACCTTTTGTCAATTGTTTATTATTGTGTTTCATTTTGCATGTTTTACTTCCTGAATAATTCGATTATTCAAACTCCACAATCGTTCGTACGTTTGGAAGTAAGTAGTGAATTTAGATTGTCATGAATTATTGTAGATTGTCTAAAGAGTTTTAGACATAGCAATGATATTTGTAACATCCCAAAAGTCCAGTCCAACAATTTTCGTTTTAATATAATAATAAAACCATAGTCATCAAACATCATATAAAAATCATAAACAATGTATCTCAAGTATTATAACAACTGTCAAAGATATTAGAGTATAAGCATCCCAGGTTGAAAACAAATGGTGTGTGCGATGCGATCATCCCGAGCTTTTCCCTCCGCTACCGGAAGTAACTGAAACCAAAACTGGAAACTGTAAGCACAAAGCTTAGTGAGTTTCCCAAATCTACCACATACCATACATAATCACATACTGCAAACATTGGGCCTAGCCCGCTACATCGGTCCCCACCTGTCATCGGACGAATCCGGTCATCAGGCCCCGCCTAGCATCGAGCCCTGCTCGGTATACATATATGTTTCTACCAGGCCTCGCCTGTCTTCGGGCCCCACCCGCTACATACATACAACAATAACATATAAGCATACTAATACAATTGCTATACTATAACTGCTAGTCTCAAAGCCCCGCCTATCTTGAGCCCTGCCCCTACTCTGCTGCGAATGCGATATGGAACCCCGTCCACTCTCAGCTAGTGATGAGATACGGGCCCCCGCCCATACTCATCTCCCTACCAAGCACATACAAGTATCACAAAGACAACAAGTATAATTGAGCATACACTACTATCTTGGGTACCACCGACATTGAACCGTAGCTTGTAAAATATACATATGATCCTTCCTCATGCCTCACCCGCTATCGGTCTGAAATCCAGAACATATAACTGCATCGGGCTAACCCCGAGATCAAATCTAAATCCGATATACTCTAACATACATAAACGGGCCAACATTGGTACCTTAGACCCATTCATACTGGAGAAAACTCACCTTGCGCTGCTGAAGTCTAGCCGAACACCTCTGACTGCTACCCGGCAACTCCTGAACTGCTGATCCTTCGGCTTCTCAAACTAATAATACCCAAAATAACACTTAGACCACAATACCCTCAAAAGTCAAACCAGGTCAAACTTGGTTAAGACAACAGTCAGAGTCAACGCTCCGATTTGACTCTACTCGTCGAGTTGGCCCACCAACTCGTCGAGTCCCACTATCCACACGAAACTCTGGACTTCGATCCTACTCGTCAAGTCTTACTTTATGTAACACCCTAAATTTCAGAAGTTCAATAAAGGGCCAAAAGTGTAAATTTAGGAAAGAGACTCGTCGAGTAGGTCTACTTACTCGCCGAGTCGGAGCAAGATTCTGTCGCGGTTTAAGTGGCCAACTCGCCGATTTGGTGGCTTGGACTTGACGAGTTGGTGCTTAAGAGAGAAAACCCTAACCCCGGGGGTTGTGCCCTATATAAAGCACATTATAACCCACCCTCAGCTTCTTTTCTACCCTTTTGAGATCCAGAAACCCTAGAATCGAGATAACCTCCATTAATAGAGATAATAGAGCTTTGGAGGAGGAAATCTTATAAAGGGGCTTGAAGATCGAGTTAGAGGCTTAGATATGAGGTTGCTACCTCAAATCTAGGCTTGTGATGGTCCAAAATGTCATAAAGCATCCGTCTAAGAGTTGTTGATGAAGCCCCTTTGTCATAAACCCTAGCACTAGAGTGTTTTGGGCCTATAGCTCCTTGGTTTCACGTAAAGTTTGCCACTTTATGTGAGGGTTAGACTGTAGAAGAGTAGATCTATGGATTGGAGCCCATGCATGGCTCGAAAAGCCACTGTATGGATTGAGAACTGGAGAGACTCGGCGAGTCACATGGGTGTACTCGACGAGTTATATGAACATGAGCATGGACTCGGTGAGTTGGAAGAACAACTCGGCGAGTTTGTTGAAGATTACCTTGGACTCGGCGAGTCTGTTCTTGGACTCGGCGAGTCTGGTCGCGAAACCCTAACCTCTTCTGGTTAAAGCCTCGAATCAGTGAGTCGAGGCATGAATCTGTGAGTTGAGAAGGATGGGACTCGGAGATTGTTGGACTCGACGAGTCTTGGGGTGACTCGGCGAGTTGAGTCGTGTTCTAAGAGTTTTCAAAGTATAAGGACTCGACGAGTCAACGGGTTGACTCGGTGAGTAGAGTCAGTCAGGAAGTTTGACTTTGGCCTGGACTTTGACTTTGACCTTCAAGGGTGTTATGGCGATTGGTTATTTATGACAATGGTCCATTGATGGCAATAGGTGTTGGAGTTTGGAGCAGTGCTTCGGGTGTGTGCTTCCGTGGTTCGATTCTTCATTTCTAGTGAGTTATCCTCATTGTACTCAAGGGTCTAAGGCACCAAGGCCGTCCCTTTGAATTGTTGTTTAGAGCTTGTTATGTTATGTGATGATGTGCTTGATAGTATCCTAGTAGATAAGATAATGATATGAGGATATGCCTTGTTATCTTAGTATCCTAGAGGAATCGATAGTTAAGTGATGGCTAGTTCTGTTGGATCAGCGCCCTGGTAGTTGGGTAGTGGTTATTTATAGACCTGTAGTTGGTCTTGCCTTATGTACGCTGGTAGGAGGTTACCTGCGGGTTATGTATGTTGAGCAGTAGCAGAGGGTATTCCATCCCGGTAGGATGATAGGGCCCTATTATGTTGGTTCTGTAGAGTATTATGTGGTTGCTTGTTATGTGTGCATGTTTGCTAGTGTGGGGCATTCCAACCCGATGGTTGTGGGCCAGGAGTATTCCATCCCGGTAGGATGATTGGACTCATAGTAGGTTGGCATTCCAACCCGATGGTTGTGGGCCAGGAGTATTCCATCCCGGTAGGATGATTGGACTCATAGTAGGTTGTCATTCAAACCCAATGGTTGTGGGCCAGGAGTATTCCATCCCGGTAGGATGATTGGACTCATAGTAGGTTGGCATTGCAACCCGATGGTTGAGGGGCCCGGGGTATTCCATCTTGAGGGATAATTAGACCCATAGTAGTAGTAGTTAATGTATGTATAGGAATTGGGGAATTCCAACTCGATGGTTGTGGGCCAGAAGTATTCCATCCCGGTATGATGATTGGACTCATATTATGTTGGCATTCCAACCCGATGGTTGAGGGGCCTGGGTATTCCATCTTACGAGATGATTGGACCCATAGTAGTTATTGTTGTACGTATAAATGTATGGGCATTCCAACCCGATGGTTGTGGGCCGAGAGTATTCCATCCCGGTAGGATGATTGGGCTCATAGTATGTAGGCATTCCAACCCGATGGTTGAAGGCCAGGGGTATTCCAACCGGAAGGTTGATTGGACCCATAATATGTTGTTCTTTGTTGTATGCGTATGTTTATGTGTGTATGGGTACTTTGGGGGAACTCACTAAGCTTTCGGGCTTACAGTTGTGGTTTATTGTTTCAGGTGCTTCAGGAGATTGTGGCAAGTCGAAGGCGTGATCGTACCGCTCATCATGTTTTATGATCTATGTGATATGGTTATGGGGGATACTCTGATGTTTAAACTATTTTGAAAACAAGATGTATGAACGTAATGGTTTTTGAATGAAATAAAATGTTTTAAGTTGACTGAAATTTTTGGTCGTTACACTTGAGCTCGTCTGTAACGACCAAAAATTTCAACCAATTTAAAATTTTTGAAAACAACTCGATTCCATTAAAGTTATTACAAAAAGGTTTTCATTACAGTTTATTTTAAGTATTCCCAAAATCTCATCACATCATAAACACGAGGAGCAGTACGATCACGCTTTCGCCTTGCCACGGTCTCCTGAAGAACCTGAAAAACATAAAACCACAACTGTAAGCCCGAAAGCTTAGTGATATATCCCCAAAATACCAACCACATATACCATACACGCATAACATGCCATAACATATCCGATCACAGAACAGCCATGCACTTCGGGTCTACTGTGGGACTGGTCCGCCGCACCGGCCAACATCCCACCTGGTCCACCCTCCGAGTCTAGCCATATACCTCGAGTCTACAGTGGGATTGGTCCGTCCGCACCGGGCCTTCAATCCACCTGGTCCACTCTCCGAATATAACCACATACATCGAGTCTGCAGTATGATTAGTCCGCCCGCACCGGGCCTTCAATCCACCTGGTCCACTCTCTGAGTCTACAGTATGACTAGTCCACCCGCACCGGGCCTTCAGTCGGCCTGGTCCACTCTCCGAGCCTCGGAACGTCTGGTCCGCCCTCTTGGGGCCTACACCCTATCCGGACAGCTCGTTGGGCCTTCGGGACAACCGGTCCACCCTGGGTATCTTGGCCTACAACACAAAGCAGGACCCGCCTCAACCCAACTCCAGTCCAAACAACCATGTGCACATATACATACAATCATATAGCAATTCACATCCAACAAGCAGATCAAACAGATCACATAACATATCATCATCCTAACCAGGATACTGACCTAACCGGTCACTAGCATAGCATCACCCTATCTCTCAGGATACCGATCTCAAACATGTCTCTAACATATACCATCCTAGCTACCAGGATGCAAACATATCAAGGCAACAACATAACAACAACTACCCGGATCTCAATCCGATAAGGGCCGGCCTTGGTGCCGTAGACCCTGTTGATATAGTGAGGATAACTCACCTCGATACTGCCGACTGAATAGATAACCCAAGCTGCTCCAATCACTGATACGATCTCCACCACTGGACAATCACCAAGGCACTGAACTCAAAACAATATACAACAATTACTAAAATGCCCCTGGAAACCACTGGTCAACCCTTGGTCAAGGACAAGGTCAAAGTCAACCCCTGACTGACTCTACTCGCCGAGTCAACCCGATGACTCGCCGAGTCCCCATGCTCAGCATTCCTTCAACCCGCGACCCCACTCGCCGAGTCACCCCGAGACTCGCCGAGTCCAACAACTCTGAGTCCACACTCACACAACTCACCGAGTCATCCCTTAACTCACCGATTCACGGCTCAACCAGAAAAGTTTGGGACTCTTCGACAAGACTCGCCGAGTCCAAGAACAGACTCGTCGAGCCTAAGGCTATCTTCAACCTACTCGCCGAGTTGTTCTTCCAACTCATCGAGTTCCAGGCCATCTACATCCAACTCGCCGAGTTGTGCTTCCAACTCGTTGAGTTCCAGCTCATCTTCAAGCAACTCGTCGAGTCCACCCATGTGACTCGCCGAGTACCACCGGTCTGAATCCATACAGAAGCATTCCAGGCCATGCAATTGATCCAAAACATATATCTAGCCTCCTACAACCCATCCATCACGTAAAGTGGCAAACTTTACGTGAATCCAAAGAGATCTAGGCCTTTTACACTTTAGGGCTAGGGTTTGGGACATGATAGCTTCACTACACACTCAAACACAGGGACTTTCAGGCATTCCAACCCTTCTCCATTCCATATCTGAGGTAGCAACCTCAGATCTAACCTTTAAACTCCAAAACACCAAAAGATATGATCTCTAACACCCCCAAAATGAAGAATCTAAACAATAGCAGCTCAAACAATGAAATGATACCTCAAAAGGAAGCTCCAAGAGAAGATTAACCCGAATCCTTGCAAAGCCCTTTGATCCAAGTCTCTTTTCCTTCAAGATCTCTTCAACAACCACCTCTCCAAGCTCCAATTCACTCAACAATGGGGTTTCCTCACGAAATTAGGGTTTCTGGAACTCAAGGGATGATAAGGAGGCTGGGGAGGAAACATAATGTTCTTTATATAGGGCTCAACCTCCGGATTTAGGGTTTTCTCCACTCAGCGCCTACTCGCTGAGTCCAATCCACTGACTCGCCGAGTCGGCCACTTGACACGCGACCAAGTCGCGACTCTACTCGCCGAGTCCACCCATGGACTCGCCGAGTCGCTCTTTCCCAATTTACTCTTTTAGCCCTTCAACTCTACTCTTGATATTTCGGGATGTTACATCGTCGAGTTCACCTCCAAACACGTCGAGATCCTTATTCAACTTACTCGCAGAGTTCACCTTTGAACTCGTCGAGTCCCTCTTCATAAGTTAGGGATACTGCCTTAAACTCGCCGAGTTCGATCCTTGAACTCATGGAGTACGATGATCTTCAAGTCCATAATGAACCCAAACGGATGAGTCCTCATCTAGATCCAACTACCTCACACTAAAACAGGAATATTAGGGAAACCAAGACCCGACTCACCTAGTCCAAAGAACAACTTGTCGAGTCCCCTAAGATACAACTCTATTAAGACAATTTCCAAGCCAAACAACTTCTCCCAAAGGTAGATCCAACCTTCTAGAGCATGCTTTCCACGTAAAGTTGCAACCTTTATGTATGAATAATTCCCAAAAGCCAAAACTAAGCTACAAGGAAGGGTTTTGCTGTGGAGGAGGGCTTCAAGCTTCAAAAGCTTGAGACTTTAATGCATTAGGGACCTTGGAGAGTCCAAATCTGAAGTTGCAAACTTTAGATCGTGCTCTATGCAAGCACTAGCCACAAATGTGCTAGAAAAAGGCCATGAAGCTCAAGATGAAGGGATCTATCAAATGAATGCTCAAGGTAACAACTTGTTACCTTCCATTAGCTGCCAGACTAAAATAGATGTTGGATCTAAACTCTCACCCTTGTTCTTTGCTTCCAATCTTCCAAGATATGCACCACAAAACAACCTTTAGCTTTACAATGCTCGAGAAATGGAACTGGGTGGCTAGCGTTTCGTTTATGGACTTGAGGGGGTAGTAAGGGGCTGAGTGAGAGGCCTCATGCTCTTTAAAGAGGGTACAAGGCCCGAATTTAGGTTTCCTAAACCGTAGCCAACTCGACGAGTCGGTCACTTAGCCCGCGACCCAAACCGCGCTCCTACTCGTCGAGTTCCTCCCTGGACTCGACGAGTAGACCTCTTGACTTGGGTTTTTTTTTTCTTTCCTTTATTGACCTTTTGAGTTCCAAATGTTACAATATTGTTGCAATATTCAGGAGTACTTTGAAATTGAGATTTAAGTATTGGATTAACCCACGTTCAGAGAATTACTTCATGGATTTTTTCACGAGTAATTTTGAGACGATAATATCTTATAATCTTGAAACAAAGATATATGAGTTGTAGTTTACAAGCCAGTTGTGCATTGATGATACGTAAACACATCAATAACTTAATGTTATAAAACGTATTGTTGTGTATGATTTGATGAGTAAATAGTGACCTTTTTCCTTAATGGGAAAAGTGATATCTTTGGGCCCTTCAGTGATTTGGTGTTGACTTATAGTGTCGGGCCCGTTTAGGACTAAATTGATGTGTTCGATTAGAAGTTCTATGTCTATATAAATCATAAATCAGGAAACAAAGTATTGGACAATGAGATTGATTATGTTCCATGTCTTATGTACGATTGATATCTTTCAGAACAGAGGATTGTATGATCACTTATCTTAGGACACGTAACTGATTAGGTCATAGTTCGACAATGACTTTTGGAAGCTACAATTTGTTGATTGGTTTAGAAGTTATACTGGCAATTATATTTATTAGACTTATCCAATTTGGAGACTGTTGGATTAGGTGTCTAAGCCAATAACTATAATTGGTATAAACTTGAATTGATAGTAGCACAATCCTTTTGGGTTGCCCTTAAAACTAACAACTGGACAAGATGATTTTAGAGAGAGAGAGAGAGATGTTGATTTATTGTTTGAATAATAGATTGAAATAATTGATTTATTAATATATTATGAAAATAATATATCAATTAGAAATCATATTAATTAATTAATAATTAACCAAAAATTAATTGGAATTAATTTTGGGATTAGTTGGATTAATTAAAAGTGCAGGGTATGTTTGGTTATTTATTGAAAGTTGAGGAAAGAAGTCCAAGCACCTCATTGGATGAGGTGGACGAAAAACACTTGGGCAAGCCCAGGGAGTTTTCGTCCAAGCCCTTTGTATAAGGGGAATGGGTTGCTTGGTTACCAAGCAAGGGGCTTTAGGGTTTCCTCCTTAAACCCTAGTTTTGACACCAAGCTACCTCAACTATATAAAGGGTCATAGCCTTCACAAATTCGACACTCCTTACCTTGAGAAGCTCTGGCTGAAATTATCACATCCTTCTCCTCTCATCCTCTTGCTTGTGTTGGATGTGATTCTATTAGAGGCACGACATTTGTGGTGCTTGCTTCCAAAGGATCAACAAGAAGGTTTCTTTGTTATTTACTACAATAACAATCAAGGTATGTAATTCTTAACCCTATTTGGTATTTTTCAAAAATAGCCTAGGTTTCTTAGGGTTTCCTTTTGATGTTCATAGTTATAGGTTGAATAGTGAAAACATAGATCTTATAAGGGTTGCATGCACACTTAAGAGTTTAACGTTTTGCATAAAACCTATCAGATTACAAGCGTTGTGATCCTTGACCTCAGGAATGCATTTTTCTAAAAGTTCGATTGGCTTCTTGAGGTGCTTCGATCCTCATGCTTGAGATTACGATTTGTTTCCTAATGCTACCCATTCCTCAAACACATGTAATCACTACTGGACCATTTATATGATTAGACTTAGGGCCAAAGTTATATATACAATATTAGGAATTGGACCAAATTGATGGACTTGTTATTTTGCTGCCTTGAGCCATAACCCAACTCGTCCATGCATTGGGCTAGCCCTAGGTTTAGGAATAGATAAAGTTGGCAACTTTATCCACTTATGGATTGAGTCGATCAAGATCTGTAACAGCCCGAAATCCAAGTATTCTTCTTTTGGCCTTGCATCTTGGTTAAGTTGATAATTTAGGGTTTTCATGGTAGGCGAGTACGCTGGGCGTACAAGGTGTATGCTGCGCGTACTCGCGCACCTCATTTGGACGCGTTCCCCCTCAGGTACGCGGGGCGTACCCAAGGTTACACCCGACGTAACTCATTCAGATCCAAACCCTAATTTCCTTTGGAGGGGCTATAAAAGGAATGTGTGGCTGGACTTCTCAGCCGCCATCCCTCAGAGTGAAACCCTAAAAAGAGTGTACGTTCGTTCTTTGGCCATTGTGTGTGTATTCTAAGCTTGGTGGTGCCATTCCAAGGTTGCAAAGGAGAAGAAGAGCTTGTTGGAGAGGCTAGAAGTGGTGCTCAAGTGTAGATCTGAGCTTTGCAAGGGTTAAAGCTTCATTTTCAGGTAAAAAGTTCGGATCTTGTCACTTGGTTCATGTTATATGCTTAAGATGTCATTTTCTAGGGTTTAAGTCCCAAAGGTGGAGACTTTTTGTGCAAATGGCCTCCATAAGCTTAGATACTTCATATTTCTGATCTATTGGAGTTGTAGACTCGTAAAAATGGCTTCTTGGACGTGGGTATTGCACCATGCATGAGATCTAGGTCCTTAAGTTTGAATAAAAGGTTGTTATGTGATGTTGGAGCCTTTACAGCCATGCCAAGGCTTAAAGGTCTCGACTTTATGGGTTTAGACACACTAAAAGAGTCGAATCTAGAAGTTGTAGTAATGGCTTAACCGATTAAGACCAGAAATGGAGGGTGGCTGATTCTGGTGGTTACGCTGGGCGTAACTTCCAGTACGCGCAGCGTACTGGGTGGAAACCCCGATCCAAGGGGGGGTTGGCGATGTACGCCCCGCGTACATCTAGCAGTACGCCCAGCGTACTCTCAGGGTTGACTTTTGTTGACTTTTAGGGTTTTGGTCAACATAAGGACTTTAGGTCAAGGAAGGGTAAAATGGTCTTTTACCCCCCCCTGAGGAATGATGATAAGGGTAAAGTTTTAGTGGTGGAAGTCTTTGTGTAATAAATGATATTTTTATGTTTAGGCGAGGCTGAGCCGTCGTTTGGATTCAGTGATAGCGAGGACACGAGATCTTAGACTTTCCACAAGGTGAGTTTTCTCACTATACTGTACCCGGAAGGGTTTGTCTGTGTGACCGGAAGGTCGGATATACTATGAGATATATGTGTTATGTGTGATAAGTTATTCGTTATATGTGCCATGTATGATGTGCTTGATATGGGCCGAAAGGCGTTGCGATGTGGACCGTAAGGTTGACGTGGGTAGGACTGGAAGGTTTACCTAGTCGGGACGGAAGTCCCCTGAGACACATGGACCGGAAGGTCAGGGCCTGGAAAGGCGTATGTGCGTAGGTTGTATTTTGGGGAACTCACTAAGCAATTATGCTTACAGTTGTTGTGTTATGTGTTTCAGGTACTAGCGAGGACCGTGGGAAGGCGCCGACGTGATTGTACACACTCACGGAGAAACTGTTTTTATGATCATGGGATGTATTTCGTTATGATAATATTGTTCACAGTTGAATTTGGAATATTAAACGATGGTTTTTGATGTTTACAAAAATGAAAAAATTGGTTTTAAAATTTACATTGTTACAAGATCTGAGCTTTGGAGTTTGAAGATAAGGGTTAAGAGCTTAATAAATTAATTTATTTGGAACATCAACCATGACGCGTCGAAGGCCTTGCCACGACCAGGGTCTGGCCACATCGTGATGGTCAGTAAGGGTTAACTGTTGACTTTAACCAGTGTCTGTTGACTTTTTAACCAGTTTGACTTTTACTCAATCTTGGAGGTTTTGAGCTGTAGACTGAGGTTCAACTTGTGTTTAGTTTAGGCAGTATGTGTATTTGATTCTATGAGACTTCAGATATTTAGATTCAACTATGGGTTTTAGGTGATTATCCTAAAACCACTTAAGTGCCAGGTTATGCTTGTTGTATTTGTGACTCTTGATGGTGTGATGTTATGATTATTGGGTTAGGCCCGATTTTATGCTTGTTGGGCTATGACCACTTATATGTTTATTGGGTTGAACTCGTTGGACTGGGCCCGCTATATGCTTGTTGGGTTTGGCATGTTATTATATAGTATGTGGTATTTGGGGAACTCATTAAACTTTGTGCTTATGATTTTAAGTTTAAATATCGCAGGTTGTTTCGATAGCAAGGTGAAGAGCACGATGTGATTGCATGACATCCTTGGATATGGTATGGGAATTCCACACTATGTTTATTATGTTGATATGTTGTATAATGTTTTGAAACAAATGTTTTTTTTATTCAATCTTTGATAATGAAATTGGCACATTTGCTTTTGATAATTAAATGAAAATTTTATCGTGAAAATTGGGACGTTACACAAGCTTTTCCTATTATGTCTACTTTACTATGTGCATTTTAGATGAAGGATGAGCCTGCATTATGACAATCAATATGGGCTGATAAAACAAAGCCAATATAGTGTTCTACATGTAATACAAAATGGAGATTCAATGAGTTGAAAATCCAAACACAAGTAAAGGGCCGAAGGGGCACAAAGTTGGACAACATAGGTAAAAAGCGTGATTTATGAGAGAAAATATACAAAATAACTATCAAAGTGAAAGGGCATCAAGAAACATCTGGTACATAAGCATAAACTACCAACTAACAATACGCAAAGGAGGCTCAATCATGTGAGTTCCATATATCAAGGCGAATACCTATCAACAAGGCGTGGTTGACGTCGTTTAGCAACATAAGAAAAGACATAGTAAAGACAAGCTGAGGTGGGAAAGAATTTAATAGCCCACCCAGTCGAAGGAATCATACATGAAGTTTGATTAAGATTTTAAAGAAATTTATAGCAGTCGAAACTTACGAGTAGATTCTTGTAAATATATAACAATTGTCTATTCGTTGAACATTCCTTCATCTACTTGACATGTTGACATGTTTGATTGTTTGTAGTATCCATTAGTTGTATTATTATAAATTCTTTTTATGGAGGTCTTCAAGTATAAAGTATGAGGAATTATAGCATTTTCCTTTATTGGCATCCCATTATCTATAAGCATTCCCAAAAATAACACAAATCCCTTTTCATTTGTTAATTTATATCGCTTACAAAATGATTTATTTAAGAACCACATGATAAATGACGAACTTGTAAAGGTAAAAAGATAACAAGGCTCGTGGGCAGGGCCGACCCTGTGGGTGTGTAAGGTGTGCAGCCGCACAAGGCTCCGAAAAAATAGGGCCCCGAATTTTGCGAAATTATGTAATGAAATTGTTAATATATATTACCGTATTCAAGTTTAAACAAAAATCTGATTTGGTTCAGTTGTGAGATGACTTCTTGCGCCGCTTCATTCTACGGGATCATCGTAGGTTCGATTCCTACTATTCACTTTTTGGCTTCACATAGATTGCTTAACTTTAAGTGATTTTTACTTATTTTGCATTTTCAGCCTTTCATTTAGCTCAATACTTTACAATCTATCCAACTGTCTAATTTCTATAAAAATTCAGTTTTTAGAAATTATATATTTATCCCCTTAAGTTTAAAAAAATTACATTTGTCCTTATTCAATTAATGTAATTTACCTTTTAGATAATTTACGTCTTTCTCTCTCTCTCTCTCTCACACACACACACACATATATATATATATATATATATATATATATATATATATATACACACACACACACACACACACATATATATATATATATATATATAAAATCAATGGCCACACACACACATATATATATATCTATACTAATAAAAGAGTAACTCTTTTGCCATATGTCACCATATTAGACATTTTAATTAATGTATTGCCACTTGTTAATCTATTAGTTTTTCATTTTAAATTTATTAGATCTCCTCATTAATATGATTCTATTTTAAATTTTAAATTTTAAATTTTAAATTATTGTTTTCATTAATTCACAAATAAAAAATATCTAATATATATTAAAAATTAATTTTATATATTTATTTGAATCAATGATTATAATTTCACATAACTAATAAAAAATATCTCTTAAATTAATAATTTATTTAAAATAACTTATTAATAATTTTGAGTTTTTACTATAAAAGTTTGATTAATTCTATAACTGTGGTTCCCACGGGTTATAAACTAGTATATATATATCATTCAAAATCAACGGCCGAGCCCTGTTCGTGGGAGGCGCCAGGGCAAAGTAAGCAAATGTACCGGACTTAATTTTTTTTATCATATTATATATGTAAATATATTTATTTATAAATAAAATTTTATAATCACAATAAGAGTTTTTTTCTAATTTGTTCAAAACATTTAAAAATATTTAAATCTTCATGTTCTCACATGGCTGATTTAATTCAAATAACCATGTGACAGATAATGAACTTGTAAAGATAAATCTGTGACATGAGGGTGGAGAAATGTATGTCAAGCAAATTAATTTCACGTTTGCCACTTTGATCAACTTGAGTTGAAAATCCATAAAAGTCGGATAAAATACGGAAAAAAATAATAATAATAAAAGGCAAGCCGCATGTACCACATGCATAAAGTCTTGT